>NC_138189.1:89446823-90840627 GCF_964194105.1 Spermophilus citellus | reverse complement strand
GAATAACTTTTCTATATTTGATTCCTATTTGTGTAATATAAAAACGTTACTTTCACAGTAAAATGTTTTGTCTCCATTGTACTTTTAACAGTTTGTCTAGAGTAATCATGTATATGTTCATATCAAATAATTAAAGTTACCAATGTACCAGTTTAACATGTATAATGTTTTTTTTAATTAACATTTTACTGACAGGAATCAAGTCATTAACCAGAAAAATGACAGCATAACAATATGTAAGTAATGGACCTAGATGGAAAAAAAATAAACAATTTTAAATAGACTAAAATCATTTTTAAATTTCTTAGTGAATACAATGGAAAATATAAGCCTAAGAATTAGTAAGGAGTTTCATGTTCAGGAAATTCTTTCTTTTTTTTTTTTATTTTTGGAGAACAAAAAAAAATCTACAGATTCAGTGAATTAATTTATATTTTTCGCTTTCAATCATTGTTTTTACTATTAAAATCAAAGCTTTTACTCTGCAGAAACTAATGTTTCATGACAGGGTAGGCCAGACTCTGCTCTGTATGACATGGCACTACTATGTGGTTGTTTGCTCTTTCTCCTGCAATCACTGTTTCTCTAGGCTAAATTATTGTTTCAGTCAGCTTTTTTGCTGCTGTGACTAAAGGACCTGATCAGAAAACCTCTACAGGAGGAAAAGTTTATTGGAGAGCTCAGAGGTCACAGTCCATAGAAGGCCAGCTACATTCCTTGAACCTCATGGTGAGGCTGAATATCTTGGTGGAAGAGGGTGGCTGAGACAAGCAGCTCACATCATAGTGATCAGAAGCAGAGATAGAAAGACTCCACTTACTAGATTCAAATATGTATCCCATAGCCACATCCCCCAATGAATCACCTCCTTCAGCTATGCACTACCTGCCTTCAGTTACCTCTCAGCCAATCTCTTTGGGGGATTAATTCACTGATTATATTAAGGCACCCAATTATTTCTCCTCCAAACCTACCCACACTGCCTCACCTGTGAGTTTTTGGAGGATGCCTCACATCCACCCAGTAACAAATACCTTTGCTCCATGCTTCCATTTCTTCATATAAATGTTGTTGTTGTTTATTTAGCTTGAACGAATGAGTACTGAACAACATCAAAAATATTGTCTTATTCTATAGACTTGGAATATCAAACACATTTAGTGACTAATTAAATGTACAAAATTTACATAGAAGTATTGTTTTTTCTGAGCCCTTTTTTTTTTCCTTTTTAGGCTTACTCAGTGTTATTGAATGAGTTTGAGAACACGAATACTTCTTTTTTTTTAATTTTTTTAAGAGAGAGAGAGAAAGAAAGAGAATTTTTAATATTTATTTTCTAGTTTTTGGTGGACACAACATCTTTATTTTATTTTTTTGTGGTGCTGAGGATCGAACCCAGCACCCCACGCGTGCCAGGCGAGCACGCTATCGCTTCAGCCACATCCCCAGCCTCATGAATACTTCTGATAGGGCTGGGTTCAATCCCCAGTACCACACACACACACACACACACACACACACACACACAAAAGAAGATGGATAGTCCTAGTATAATATAAAACTATTTGTGAAATCAGATAACACTAATGTTTATATAGATACACAATCGTACTTTAGGCACCTATTATATATACATGGTCTTTTGCTATTGCCCTCAGCAGTTAAAAGTGATGAACTATTCAATTTAAGTTGTTAGTCAAATCAATAAAAACACCAGAGAAACATTTGCAATTAGACTTTCAGATAAGTATCTAATTTGCTTGTAAACAGTTACTGTTAGTTAAATTAAATGTCAATTTGTTCTTCCAAATAGATTATTGATATTTTCTGTATTTAACTCAGAAACCCGTTAGGAGATTTGGAGAGAATTTTAGTTTTAAGTCAATATGATCCATTCAACATAAGTGAGTATTTTTGGTTCAGAAAAATAAAATTTCATGTTTAAAATTAATCCACTATTAATTGCAATTTAATATTGTTGTGGAAACTAGTAATATGTGATATAATATTTAAATTAGTAATAATAACTATGTTTTTATTGCTTAGCATAATACTATCCATTGCTGACTTTCAGATACTTATAAGTAAAAGAGAATAGAATTATCATTTACTTACATAGTAGTATTTTTTCAGCTAAGAAACATAACTAGAATCAATAGCTTGAAAGTTGTGAATCAGTTGCTGAAAGTCCATTTTATAAGGATGTTAAATACTCATTTTCTACTTGAATGGTCTAGACAGAAATTCTGAATGCAAATGTTGAAAATTATCTCAGCCCCAGCACTGTTTAGTTTTTAAAATGTTTGTTATGTGTATTGTTCTAAAAATACTTTAATAGTAATAATATTGAAACATCAAAATATATTTATATTAGAATTTGATGTTCTCCAAGTTTAAGATGTGAAGCTCACTGGTCTACTTTATTTATAAACTACACTTTCTTAAAACCCACCCCTCCATCTACTTTTATCATAGCAACCACAGAGTTTTCCCATAACATTAATTGGCTAGTGATTAATTAATGCTCAACTTCTGTAGCTTAAAGCAATGTGTGAAATATTTTCCTGTTGCAAATATATATATATATATATATATATATATATATATATATATATATATATATATATATATTTTTTTTTTTTTTTTTTTTTTGGTGGGGGGAGTACCAGCCACTCAACCACTGTATTGGTTTACTGTATTGGTTCACTATATTGAGTGCCACTGAGGAGCATTCAATCACTGAGCCACATCCCCAGCCCTATTTTGTATTTTATTTAGAGACAGGGTGTCACTGATTTGCTTATTGCCTCACTTTTGCTGAGGCTGGCTTTGAACTGGTGATCCTTCTGCCTCAGCTTCCGGAGCTGCTGGAATTACAGGCATGTGCCACCAGGCCCAGCACAAACACAACTATTTTTAATGTGACTTTGCAACCAAACTTTCAGACAACTAATTTTTATTTTTTAAATTCTAGATTCATTAATAAATTTATTCAAACAGATTAAATACCAATTAAGCCAAAAGTCCAGAATGACATTTGTTAGCAACTGAAATATATTCATATGCATAGCATAAAAATGTGAATTTTATTTTAAATACTGCACTGCTTGTTTCTCTATTACCCTTATGTGTATATGCATGCACGTATGTATTAAGGGAGAAACTTTAGTAAATGAATATGGAATGCTTATAAATTCAGAAATGTAAGTTCCAAGGAGGCAGATGAGTGGCACAAGCTTACTATCTCAAATATTACAGAGCCTGAAGTGGGAGAATTACTTATCCCAGAAGTTCAAGACCAACCTGGACAATGTAGAAAGACTCCTTTAAAAAAATGCAAATTTCAAAATTGTGTTACATTAATTTATCAACAACAATAAAAGATCTAGTGGTTCTAGTCCTGAAGCAACAAGAGGCAGTTGCTGATGTAATTTTGTATTAAAAATAATAAATTATTTTGAAGTATTTTGATCTTTAGGATTTCTTTGGTAATAAGTGAATATAATGTGTGTAAGTTTCTAGTAAGTGTACTGTGTGTAACAGAAGATGCTAAATAGTGTTGGCCTGTTTCTTAAGGAATTTCTGTGTGTGTTTGTGTGTGTGTATATCAGTGTGAAAAAGTATAAAAATTTGTGTTTTTGATCAAGTGTGTGTGTGTGTGTGTGTGTGTGTGTTTGTGTGTGTGTGTGTGTTTGTTCATAAGTAACCCTGAACTAATTTGGTAACCTTTATAGTAGTCTAAGACACTATTATAGGACAAATGATTCTCATATGGAAGATAATATGATAGTGCAATTAGAATTTAGATATTAATTATGAGAAGAATCTCTTCTTTGGTTTGAGTCTAGAGGGATAGGAGAAAAAGTAAGAATTTAATAAAGTGTTAGGTTGTTGCAGAGATGCTTAAAATGTCATTATTGTTTTGTGGTTGTTGTTGTTTTTAATGTTTGTTTTTAGCGGTTGTTTTTAGCGGCTTTTAGCAGTCGTTTTCATCTCTCAGGAAAATGATAGGAGTGTTTTCTCTGAGCATCTCTTGGATAATTTCCCTGGCCTGTATCTTCCCATTTGTTTAAAACTAAATAAATTGCCTTTAATCCTATAAAAATATTATTTGTTCATAAATTGTTAGTAGTGGTTTAAGGAAAGAAAACTGAATGTACCCCCAAATTAATACCCATGAATCTTCATATACAGTGAATGAATAACGTGGATATAAAATATCACTGTAAAAGGAATTATAAAATAGTAATTTTCAAAAAAACTGATGTTTCTGAGGATCTGAAAGCTTTTACATTCTTACGTAAGAATATCTGGTTATCATAAATATTTTTAGAATCTTTGAGGTAGCTTTTAAAAATTACATTTCAATCTGTCCAGTTACTTTGACTCAGAAAATCTCTTTTTGGAGGGAATTCAGAAAGACCAGTAACCCTGAAATAAATTTCTTAGTACTAGAGGTCAAGAGAAGAGAATTAAACAAAAGCCAACTAATTTTGAAATCATAAGAAATATAGTTTACCTTATTACTGCTGTGCTTCTGAGATTCATTCCATAAGAGCAATATATTATTTTAAAAAATTGTCGTCGCATGTCTTCATGCCTTTGAATTATTATTTTTTTCTTTCTAGTTTTTATTCTTTCCTAGATAATAGAAGCAAAGACAAGAATATTTTACATGGTCCCAAACAGTGACAAATTTATGAAAAAATTAAGTAAAACCTCTTCCTTGGAAGCAAACAACCCAAACAATTAAATAACCTAATTTTAAATTTTTCATCTGATATTAGTTAGGGCAAAAATTGCTTTAACAGATACATCTGTAGATAACAGTATAATTTAAAGAAATCACAGTTGCGATTATATAACATTTGTATTCTTTACATATATATATATATATATATATATATATATAACATTTTATACATTTGAACATAATCAAAGAATCATAAAATATAATTTGCTCTAATTCAGACCCTAGCACTTCCACCTGGCTACTCATTTTCCCCCTTTCTCCTCTCTCTACTACTCTTTTTGCAGTTTATATATACTTTTTGTTTTTATTAGTGTCCTGTGAATATACTTGACATTGGGATTCACTGTGGTATATTTTTGTATGTACATATGAATATTTGAGCAGATTCATTCCAATGTTCTTCCCTTTTCCCATTCAACATTCCTCTCCCTCTATGCCCTTCACCTACTTTACTGAACTTTCTTCTATTTTGGTGAAATCCCCCTCCCGTTTTTTTTTCTTTCTCTCTCCTCTACCCCTTATTTTGCACTAGCTTCTATATATTAGAGAAAACACTCAACCTTTGACTTTTGGGGACTGGCTTATTTTACTTAACATGATAGTATCCACTTCCATCCATTTACTAGCATTTGTCATAATCAAGTTCTTTTTTATTGCTGAATAATACTCCATTGTGTGTGTGTGTGTGTGTGTATATATATATATATATATATATACCATATTTTCTTTATCCATTTATCTGTTGAGGGGCACCTAATTTGGGCCCATCACTTACTTATTGTGAATTGTGGTGCCATACATATTCATGTGGCTGCATTACTGCACTATGCTTACTTTAAATCCTTTGGACATATACCATGGAGTGGGATAGCTGGGTCACATGGAGGTTCCCTTCCTGACTTTTGAGGAATCTTCACACCACCTTCCAGAGAGGTTGCACTAAACTGAAATTCCGTTAACATTATATGAGTGTATCTTTTTCCCTACATCCTAGCCAACATTTATTATTATTTATATTCTTGATAATTGTTATTCTGACTGACATGATATAAAATTTTGATTTGCATTTCTCTAATTCCTAGAGATGTTGAATGTTTTTTTTTCATTTATCTATTGATCATTTGTATTTCTTCCTTTGAGAAATATTTGTTTAATTCTTTTGCCCATTTTTTGATTGGGTTATTTGTGTTTTTTTTTGGTGTTAAGATTTTTGCATCATTTTTGTATTCTAAATATTAATGACCTAACCTCGGGTCAGGTGAAAAAGACCTTCTCAAATTCTGTAGGCTCCCTCTTCACATTTTCAATTGTTTCCTTCCGTGTGAATAAGATTTTTAATTTGCTGACATCTCACATATTGATTTTTTTATTTTCAATTTTTTGAGGGGGGGGTCTTGTTAAGGTAGTCAATTCCTGTGCCAAAATGCTGGAGTATTGGGCCTACATTTTCTTGTAGCAGTTGCAGAGTTTGTGATCTATTGCCTAATCATTGATCCACTTTGCATTGACTTTGTGCTGGGTAAAAGACATGGGTCAATTTCATTTTTCTATGTATGTCTAGTTTTTCCAGCATGACTTGTTAAAGGCTCTCTTTTCTCCAATGTATATTTTTGGCTTCTTTATCTAGTGTCAGATAACTGTATTTATGTGGGTTTGTCTCTGTTTCTTCCAGTCTATTCTATTGTTCTTCTTGTCTGTTTTTGTGCCAGTACCATACTATATCTCTGTAGTGTAATTTGGCTTCTGGTATTGTGATGCCTCCAGCTTTGATCTTCTAGCCCAGAATTTCTTTGGATCTTCTTGCTCAGAATTTCTTTGGATCTTCTTGCTCAGAATTTCTTTGTATCTTCTTGCTCAGAATTTCTTTGGATCTTCTTGCTCAGAATTTCTTTGGATCTTCTTGCTCAGAATTTCTGGATCTCTAATTTTTCTAAATGAATTTCAGAACTACTTGTCTGGGAAGAATGTCATTGGTATTTCAATGGTATTGCATTGAGTCTGCATAGCACTTTTGGTAATATTTTCATTTGTATGATAATAATTCTGCCTACCCTTTTCTGTCTTACAAGACCTCCAATTTCTTGCTTTAGTGCTCCAAAGCTTTCATTGTACAGTCCTTCATATCTTTTGTTGTATTAATTCTCAAGAGTTTTCTTTTTAGGTTATTATAAATGGGATAGTTTTTCTAATTTATTTTTAACAGATTTATTTTTGAAGTATAGTAATGTGATTAAGTTATGAGTATTAACCTTGTATCCTGCTATATTGCTGAATTCATCTATCAGTTCTAGAAGTCTTCTGGGGGATCTTCTAAATGTAGGATCATGTCATCAATAGATAATTTGATCTCCTGTTTTCCTGCTTATATTCCTTTAATTTCCTTCTCTTGTCTGATTGATTGCTCTTGCTAGATTTTCAAGGACTGTGTTGAAAAGGAGTGGTGAAAGTGGACACATTTCTCTTTTTCCTGTGTTTAGAAGAAATGCTTTATGAATTATTTTAGCTTCTTCTGTCATGGAAGGTTTGTATTCTGTCTTCAATTCTGAAGCTTAATTTTGCTGGGAATTCTAAGTTGGCATCTATTTTCTTTTAGAGCTTTTCATGTATTATTCCAGGACTTCTTGGTTTTTAGAATATGGGTTGAGGAATAATTTGAAATCTGGATTGTTTTATCTGTAAATAAGACCAACTTGTTCTCTCTTGCAGCTTTTAAAATTTTATGCTTATACTGTATGTTAGACATTTTCTGTAATGTGTCTTGGGGTTGATCTATTGCTATTTTGTATATTTCAAGTTTCATATGCCTATGTTATTTAAATTTCCATCTCATTCTTAACACTTGCAAATGTGTGTAAAAGTATTTCATTGAAAAAATCATGCATCCATTTAGCTTGTATTTCAATAACTTCATCTACTTTCATCTTAAATTTGGCTTCTTGATATTACCAGAGATTTCTTGAATATTCTGAGCTTGGTCTCTTAAAATCTTTTATTTATAATCAAATTTATTTTCAAGATATATACTTGGTCTTTAAGGCCTGAAAATGTATCTTCATAGTTGTGTACTTTATTGGTGATGCTTTTCTTTGAAATATTAATTTGTTGTACTGAATCTTTCATTTATAGGATTTCCATTTTTTTCAGAATCCCTCTTTATTGAAGTCATCTTCACTTCCTGTATTTTCTAATTTGACTCTTTACATCTTCTTTAATCTGATATAACATTTTTACTATGAATTTTTTAAATTCTTTCTCTGACATTTCCTACATTGTGGTATCAATTGAGTTACTTGTGAAAGCATTATGGGGTAATGTTTTGGGGTGATTTGTTCCCTTACTTTTTCATATTGTTTATATATCTACCCATTTTGGGGAATAATTATCATTTCTTCTTTGAAGCAAGGGACTGTTTTGTGAACTTCTTTCTCTTATGGACTCTTAGTTAGAGAATAGCCAGATATCGATGCTTTAAGTCAATGTGTGACTTCAGCTGATCCCATTATGGATGCCACTGAAACCTATCTACTATGATCACTTCAGAATTAAGCCTCATACTATTCAACTTTATGAAAAAAGAAAATTTGCTGATATTGTTTTCCACAGTTTCATAACCTAGGTATGAACTTGTACTAAAGTTTTGGAATAGGTAAAAAATTAGTATAATTGGTGTCACCTGAAATGAGGGATTTAGGGGAGGGAAGAAGAAAGATTGAGCAAAAAAGTGTGGGAGAAAGAAAGAAAGGCAAAGATAGACAGGAGAAATAGATGGATGTGGGTATTTGAGGTAGTAGCAGATAATGTAAGAGGGTGAATGGGACAAAAGGAGTAAGCATAAACTAGAAAGAAAAAGATATAAAGATGTATTTTAATGTGCTTTAAACCATTAGAAGAAATACATTCATGTGGGTTGAAGTATAATATTGGCTATTAGTGTAACAACTATCCATCAGGTTGAGCAGTGATATATGAAATCAAAGTTGACATTAGAGTCATTTATAGTAAACCATACCAAGGTGAAGAAAGTTCTCATTGAATCTTGGTTTAGATTTTGTTGGGATTTGGGCATTTAGCAACCGTTCATCATTCTTTGGCTAAGGATCCCTCGGAACTTGCTGGGAAACAGCAGCCACTTTCTTAGTTACTATAGACTTCCTACCAGCTGGTACTGATTTGTGAGCTCAGGGGCCTGGAGATGATTGCTCAGAGGGTTAAGTGTTGGGGCTTGGTTGTTTCTGTTGTGTGTAGAAGTTCATAATGCAGGTTCTAGAGTGTCCTGTCATTACTGTGGGTTACTGTATATCTGCTCTCCTCTATGGGGTACTTTTTATGGTGATGTAGAGCCTTTTGTTGTCCATAAGCCCTGGTCCTCTTGTTGTGAATTTTCCATGGGTGCAGAAGAGTTCCCCCATCCTGGGTTTCTGTTCTCACAACTAAAAGCTTCAGGGGTCACTCCAGTTGAACCGGGCTGACTGGGAACCACACAAGAGACATAAATACTCTCAACAATCAAGTGGAAATCAGGCAATTTCCCATTGTGCCTCCCCACAGTATCAGTGTTCAGGGTTAGAGAGATCCTGATGTATCTACTTTCTTCTGCTGGGCAAGGAACAAAGGATGCTAAGAAGCCCTGCAGCTTTATGTCTGCCTGGGTCATGTGGAGACTGCTCAGAGCATTCTATATCTGAAGGGTCAGGGAGGCTGACCTGTGTGGATTAGGCACACTTCTCCACACAAACCTGCTCCATCCCAATCTCCTTGATCCAGGTAAGAGGGAGGAGGCCTCAGCAAATTTTGGCTAGCAGCTCGTGGTGATCCCTGTAAGAGTTCTTTCCACCTGGATTATTAAGATATCCCACTACAAGGAACTTTCTCTGGTTTAATTTGCTGCTATCTGGACATGGGGGAAATGCTGTGTTGATTTAAGGAAGTGAGTAATCAGCTGAGGGCTTCACAAACTAGATGGGGACCCCCTCACACCTGCACAGCTTTCTTTTTACAATTTGGTTTTAAGCTGTTTAATTTGATTCAAGGACACTGCTGTTTCTATTGTGCTTTATTTTTTTTCCACCTTTTCAAATATTTTAGGTAGGTGAGCTTAAGTTTTCCCATTCCCTATTATTCTCTCTCTTGCCTCTCTCCTTTCCTCCACCCTGGTTCTGATTCAGGATTAGGAGACTACTCTTGTAACCAATCTTCAAGTCTCTTCAGGTCTCAGACTTTGTAACACTGAGTCTTAGAGCATTTATTTTTTTCCTCAACTCTCAATTCTACTTTTCCTTCACTGTTTCCCTCTGTGCTGTAGCTCCCTCCCTCCATCTTCTTTCATTGTTTGCAATTATTTCACACTTTAAATCAGAGTAAATAAAGGTGTAAAGCATATCATCTAAACTTTGAATTTCTATCCTATCTCCCCTGAGTACTTTGTTTTTTTCCTAAACCATAATACAAATGCTCAGAACTTACAAATCTGGATCACTCAAAGGAATGCTAAATTACATTCTAATAATCTTTAAAAGAAAGTCTTTTCATTTTTTAACAGGATATGAGAATAGACCCTAAATTCTGATATCACATTGGAGTCATTATTTTTCATGAGTTCAGATGTAATTTATATGCAATAAATATGAAATGCATATGTTCAGATGTTCTATTTGGTGATTTTTTTCTAATGCTATAAAAAGTATAACTGTATAAAATGAAAACAAATGAACAATAATAATGTTGAACATTTTCTCACTGAAAATAATTCCCCAGTGCTTATGTTCTGGCAATTTCTGCTCTCCAAGTTATTTTTGCCTTTCCTTGTTTTTATTTTATTTCTAAATAAGAAATAACTGAATAATTGGAATTATATGAAATATGATCTTAGGTAGTTGATTTTTTGCACTCAGTTGCCTTCTACATTTATCCAAAGTTTTGTTGTTTTTCTTAATTCTGAGAATCTCCTTATTATTTAATTATGTTACAATTTGTATTCCTATTTATGAACCTTTAGGTTGTTTTCAATACTTAGTTATTATGGCTGCTATAATACTACATACAGATGTTCTGTAAATATGTTTTTGTTTTTTGATTAAACACATAGCAAATTGTTGAATAAAAGAACAGTTATAAGTTTTATATTTTAAGAACCTGTCAATAGTTTACCATAGAGCTTATGCAAATTTATGTTTTATAGCAATAAATTAGATTTGTTCAGGGAATTTCATTGGGGAAAGAGCAGGTAGCTCAAGATGCGATTAACCACATTTAACCAGGCATCAAAGAGATATGGCTCTCTTTTGTACTTATACCAGCCAAATCATATTTTACCTAGGAAGCATTAAAAATAGGTCATGAGAATGAAAAGAGACTCCAGAGAAGAAGAAAGTATAGGGAATGTAATGAATTTGGTAGGATTTCAAAGACAAAGCATAACCCTTGCATTTTTAATGTTTTTTAGAACAACTCATAGCCTCATTTTTCTTTGCTCTGCATAAGGTAAAATATGAAATCCATATATTATCAAAGCTTCAAAAAATTGATGAAGGGAATTTCAACAATTTCACAAGTTTTGAAAATTAAAGGGACTTGCTGACCTGTTCAGTTTGCATACCTGTAAGGCCTTAAAGTAATGGAAATAGTAGAGTAGGAGAAGGTACATGCAAGAAAAGTTCCCAAAATACAATCAGAGGCTGCTCCCTCTGGTCCTTTCTTAGTTGCACAGAACATATTCCTTTTAGAACAGCAAACCCCTTGTGAGGAATCCTGGGTTTAAGAGCAAATGAGTAGTTTCCCCTTGGTTGATTTAGATACCACTGGTCAGATACCCAAATAGGCTCTGTGACTGGTTAAACCAGGTAAAAGTTTTACACAATCTAAAACCAGTTTATCCAGAGTGCACCAATGAAGTTTTGAATTTTGAATTTCTCAAAAATGTGTTACCTTACCTTGAGCCTTATTTTAGTTCAGATAATCTGCAGTATCCATAGAGATAAGCCTAATCTTTCCTTGCCCAGCAATACAAAGTCTCTATATTGCACTTCATTACTGAAGACCATGAAAAGGAACTTGAGAACATCATGAGCAAGTATATCATTCTTCAAAAATGATTAAAATTTAAGAGTTCACTGATATCACTTTCATATTTGGAGGCAGTTCATTCTAAAAATAAACCTTTTAATCTTAAATTTAACTTTAAGCCTTTATTAATAAGTTTAAATTTTATTCCTTTCATTGTAATTTCTGTTTAACTTTGGAGTCTAGCTTTATTCTTCCAACTTAATCTTTCTTGGTAAAATAAATATAATTCAAATTAAGTTCAGATAAAAATGCATCATGCTTTTTTCCATCCTAATTTATTTAACTTCTTAACTTTCTATTCTTTCCTTCCAGTAAACTCTTCCATGTTTCCCTTATATATTAAAGATATACACACATATATTACATATGGACTCTATAACATACCACTTTTCTAGAAACCTATAAAAATTTGTGCTTACATTTACTACTTACAGTTACTAGGGTAATTTACTAAAGCTATAGTAATCTGTTAGAGTAAAAACTCAAGCAGTGTGAGTGCCTTGATAATAGTTTATTTTTATCAGTACCCTACTTGACCTTAATTACTACAGGCCAATCCTCAAACAGACTCAAGTCCAATTTAATTCTGTATTAGTAAAAGCCTTCCATAAGACTGTCAGCAATCTTTCCAAGTATATAGTCAAGACCAAGAAGTCGCAAATACTATAGAAACAATGATTTTTTTCAAGAATAACTATAAAAATAGTTTAAAAATTAGCTTTATAAATAAATTGGCATTGATGGAAAATAAACTAATAATAGAAATAATTAGATAATAAAATTATAATCATGATTGTGACATATTCTATTTTACAAACTATTACCTGATAATATTAATGTTTTGTATAATACAGTTTGTATGCTTTATGACTTTAAGATCAGTTAATTTGCACAAGATGAGAGAATGTATTGTATGCATATTTTTCTAAATCTGTGTCTATTTAGCTTCCTTTTTTGAAAATAATTAATTGTATATGTAATAGTTTCTGCTATTATTTTAGTATATTTTTAGCATATTCCCCAAAGATTTATGTACTGAAAGCTGGTTTGCTGATGTGGCAGTGTTGAGAGGTGATTGAAACTGCAGGAGGTGGGACCTAGTGGTTAGAAGGTATGTCATTGGGAGGTATACCATCAGTACACACTCAGAGGGGATTGCTGTAGTCCTCACAGGGCCCCAGTTAGTTCCTATAAAAGTGAGTTGTAATTAAGAGTAAGTCTGAACCCTCCGTAGTCTCTGGCTTCCTGTTTCACCATGTGATTACTCTTGTGGATCCCACCATTGTGTTGTCCTCCACAAGATCTTAATTAAAGCTGAGCATATGCTGGCATCATACCCTTGAATCTCCCTAACTGTAAGATAAATAGCCCTCTGTTTTATATAGTACTCAGTGTCCAGTCTTTTGGTACAGCTATTGGAAGATAGATTAATACAGTCTCCAACATAATTACGAAGCCAGAACATAGAAATATAATTTTCACATCATGTTTCAGATATCACAATAAAAACAATCCAAAATTAGTTGGAATTACTCCAGTCCAATATTATAAAACTTAAATTTTCTGATCTTAAATACAAAAATGTAAGTTTTCTGAGAAACTGAAATCCTACTCCAGAGATAATTCTTTATTATTCCATTTATAAAACCCTAAACTAAACCTTTGTACTTGTACAGCAATGTCATTTCAAAAGCAATCATGAATTAATTTTTCTCATTTAAGTGTAGCATATACCAACTACATTACAGAAATGAGACAAATAAAAGAAAGATATTGGAATGATATATAAGGACACCCTCAGGAATGCATTCTAATGGCTTGGCAATCACTAATCACTGAAGTGAAACATGAAATTCTCCTTAATACACTCCATAATAATCATATACATTTAAAAATTTAGATTTCTTTATTTTTAAATATTCTTCCATTTATAAACATGTTTCATAAAAAAATATAGTGATAGTTTTCCTTGTATTTATAAGTAAATAAATATTCTTGCTGACATGGTCATCTTAAATTTTAATCCATTTAAAAATAAATTGTTAAATACTATCTTTTCAAATTTTATATATTTTCCAACAAATTAATGAAGTTATCAAATCTTATATGTGATTGTAATTGTTAATTATTTAGACTATATAATTCAGATTTTGGATTTTGGGTTGAAGATGAAAAGATTAAGGACTATGATATAATGAAGTCAGTGATTCAGCATTATTAATTTACATTATAATTATTTTCTGGAGAATGTATAAATACTACTGTTTTTTTTTAAAATAAGGATTCTCATACAGTCATCATGTGACTGTCATTTTTAGCAAATTTCAATAACCTTAAGTACTACACACAAGGTGTGCTAATATCATCACTGGTACAGGCTAAAATTTTTTTTAAATTTTGAATAATTTTTTAAAATTTTCATTTAATGTTAAGTTATACATAAATACAAAGCTAAAATATGTTGATATATACAAAGTATGTATATATAATATGTACTTGTATATAATTATATATCATTGCAAACTAAACAATTTTATAATTTAAGTAAAAATAGTCATCATTTTTCTATTCTACAAGTTGAAGAGTCGTTAATCAATCTCCAAGTGACTAAAGGCAATAACAAAATTTATGTTTTTTAAAAAAATTGCTAGTATGCTAGAAAACAATAATGTTCCAGTTTGATTATTTTCAAAATAACTTTTTAAAGTACATAAATGTTAATTATTATTAAATTCTAAAAATTTTGCATATCTGAATAAGTATAATAGTATGTTATGTCTACCTATGCTGATATCATATAATGAAGAGGACACACAATAATCATGATCTCATTTTTTGGTTCCCAAACTGAAAATGTATTGTAAGATGAATGCTTAATTTCTTGCTTATAAATTAGTGTTAGTGTAATTGCAATAGTTTAGATGAAAAGTGTCCCTCAAAACCTTATGTATGAGACAAGGCAGGAAGGTTTAGAGGTAAAATAATTGTATTATAAAAGTATTACCCTAATTAGTGCATTAATCTCCTGATAGAGATTAACTGGATGGTAATGGTAGGCAGGTAGAGTGTAGAGGAGGTGAATCATTGGGAGTATTGTCTTTGGGTTATATATTTTATCCTTGTTGAGTGAGTGCCTGTACTTGCGCGGGTGCCTATGAGGGCGCAGGCTCTCTCTCTCTCTCTCTCTCTCTCTCTCTCTCCATGGTATGATGACCTATGGTGTTTTCCTCTTCCAAACTCTTCCAACATGACATTTGCCTCACCTTGAGACCCAAGAAGTAGAGCTGTTTGTCTATGGACTGAGACCTCTGAAACCATAAACCCCCAAATAAAATTTTCCTTCTCTAGTTGTTCCTATGAGGTCTTTTGGTAAAAGTAGCAAAACAAACAAACAAACAAACAAACAAAAAAAAAAACAAACAACAACAAAAAAACACTGATTAAAACTGTATTCAAATATACTAAACAAATTTTTAGAATTATCATACAATTATATATGCTTCTGCATCATACTATAATAGAAATTAATAAAATGAAAGCAAGTTTGTATTTTAATATTATTTAGAATATTTAAAATAAAATATGCTTTCTCCCAGCCTAATGATTTTTTCAAGTATCATTGATGCAATTCCAAAAATCTTATATGATCACAAACATGCTGGTAGAGTTGCTGTTGCTTGTTTTAACCAATAAATATTATCAGTTCAATTGAATAATAATTTTGAGGGCTGGGGATGTGGCTCAAGCGGTAGCGCACTCGCCTGGCATGCATGCGGCCAGGGTTCGATCCTCAGCACCACATACCAACAAAAGATGTTGTGTCCGCCGAGAACTAAAAAAAATAAATAAATATTAAAAATTCTCTCTCTCTCTCTCTCTCTCTCTCTCTCTCTCTCCTCTCTCACTCTCTCTTTAAAAAAAAATTTCTTTGATGTAATTGATAAATCTTCATATGAACATTTTGTTTATTGCCTAAATGCTAATAATTGCATTTTTGTATTAATGATAATCTCTTCCTTATTAATGAAAATATAGTATATTCTTACCAACATTCTTAAGGTAGCTGATTTTTACCAAAAACTATTCCAAATGCTTTACTTACTGTTTAATCTTCAGAAAACTCCATGATATAAGCATTGATTTCTCCATTTTACAGGTAAAGAAACGGAGATCAAGAATAGGGGCTGCAGGTAGCAGAGTACTAAAGATAGCAGGCAGAAAATAGCAGAGTGCTCATTTTCTAATGCTAGTATTGTCATTTACCAGATATGTAGTATGGGTAAATGATTTAATTCTAGGTTCCTAATTTACTTATCTGTAAAAAATAACTGATCTTAAATTTTATATCAAAAAGAACATTAAATGTATTGTTAAGGCAAGATAGCAATAAATCCCCAAGTTGGTCTGAAAGCAGAAGACAGAAATGCTATTCACCAGCTGGTGGTCAAGATCCACTAGCTGGTGGGCCAAGGAGTAGGCTGCAAGTCTATACCCTTTGACCTCCTCCCAGGGTTTGAGTACACCTTTTATAGTCCAAAATCTTATTAAAGCATAAGTGGCTGTTTCTATGATTCAAAACTATAAACACACATCCAAAATGTCCCTAGTTGAGTACAGAACACTTTTACACTGTGTAAGAATTGACATTTTGTGTTGCCAAACATGCTATGCTAAGCAACTGTTGATGGGTACAGAGGTGGGGCTTTCCATGGAAGAAGCATTTCTTATATGACGTGGAGTCTTAGGGCAAAATGGAGTCTGTTTGGTTATTACTCACATATCCTGGCCCATAGCAGTATATCCTACGATGTTAATATGAATGAAAATATACTTTTTTTCTAATTAGTCGTGATGTTAGTACCATTTTATCAAGTGAAAAAAATAGATATTTTTGGTTATATATTTTGATAAATAATATTTCTTTAAAACTAAAAACTTACAAAACACATAGATGTAATATTAAACTCAATGGAAATGTGAAGACTCTTGAAGTGAATGTATTAAACACTGCTGATTTTTAGCAAAATGATTATTAATATAACATTACTCTTTTTTCATGGGTGTAATATTCTAAAATGACCCTATGTGTTCTTTTGGCTCAATAGAAATGATATATTGAATTTAAATAAAACAACCTACTGTGAAACCAAGGAGTTTTAGGAATGGAAAATTGAAAATGTGACTACTTTGTGTGAATTTTCTTCTGTCCTTCCCTCAGAGCCACATTAGCAGAGATGCTCACTTTCTCCTTCCTGAGTTAATCCTCCTGAAAGAGGGCAGCATTCAAGGTCCACAGAGCTGTCCACAGATCTATCCACAGAAATGTTGTAGATGTGTTACTGTCCTAGTATACCCGGAGTCCTTGGTACACAGTGACCATTGCGGCTTCATCTCCTTATTCCTTGGTGAGTGGTTCCGGTCATACAATGTTCTGTGCCATTGTTTCTCGATAGTAATTCTGTATTTTCTTGTTCCTACTCCATGAGGTTTTGCTCTTACTTTTGCCTCCACATTGAATAAAGGAAAAATTGAACCCCATCAAAAATCATATTGAGGGCTGGTGTTATGGCTCAGAGGTGGGATGCTCATCTAGCACCCATGAGGCACTGGGTTTGGTCTTCAGCACCACATAAAGTGAAATGAAGACATTGTGTCTACCTATAACTAAAAAATAAATATTAAAGAAAATCATTTTGACAAGTTAAAATTCATGAGAAATGAATTGATTTTTTTTTTTTTGCACTATAGTCCGCGAAATACTTTCAATCTCTACCAGAAAATGTTACTTCCATAAAACCAAAAAAAGCGTATTGGACACAGCTGATTTTTGACTATTGCACTTTATATTCCTTTACACACTCTCTGACTCATTATAAAATTGCTTGCAGAGCAGAGCTTCCTAAAAATATACTTTTAAAATTTTATCTTCTGAATTCTGAAGGTTGTTAATTAGTAGAAATGATGATCTTTTGTTGCTATGTGCTTCTTGAAGGTACTAAACTAATAAGTAGAAGATGGTTACATTTAAAATGTTAGTTTTCCAAATTCCTTATAAAAATATACAAAGTGTTAAAGTCAGCTTTTTCACTGCTGTAACCAAAAGACCTGACAAGAACAATTTTAGAGGAGGAAAAGGTTATTGGGGGCTCATGGTTTCAGCAGTCTGAGTTTATTGATAGCCAACTCCATTGGCCAGGGCCTGAGATAAGGCAGAGTAGTGTGGTGGAAAAAGAGTGTGGTAGAGGAAAGCAGCTCAGGAGGGCACTGCCAGAAAGGCAGAGAAAGAGACAGTCCCACTCAGCAGGTACAAACTATCTACCTAAAGGCATACTCCTCAAATCACACCCTACAACTACCACCCAGTTAATCCCTATCAGGGGAGTGATGCAATGATTAGATCAAAACTTTCACAACCAAGTAATTTTACCTCTAAATTTTCTTGCATTTTCTCACACATGAGGTTTTTTGGGACACTACATAATTAAATATCAGTGATACCTTTAATGACTTGGTAACTTTTATTAATATTGCTGCAAATCTTACTTAAAGTAGCCCAAAACTTCTTTTGGTGTAGTCCATGTCATTGATGCAAAAACAAAAAAAAATATTTTTAATAATTTATTTAAATATTTTTAATAATTAAATTTCATACACACACACACACACACACACACACATATATCTTCTACTGACTTTCTCAAAGTAGTTGAACTTAATAATAACTATTCTGAAACATAACTTGAAAGACAATAAAAGGAAGCACCTGTTGAAGATAGTTATGATTATTTAGGTTAGCCTGTACACTGTTTCCCAATATATTACTGTATAAAGGAGTTAACGTGGCTTAAGAGTGTTTCTTTTTTATTACACAAGCATGAAAGACCAGCAATTAAGAACCTGTTTAAAATTTAAAAAAAAAAACTTATTCTAAGTAAATAAAAATGCTCTGCAAATAACTAGAGACCATTGGCCTTTTCATACCCAATTTGTAGCTGAGGCATTATTTCTCAAGTACTGGTGATATTAAACACCTTGAACTCAGGAGGATCATCATTCACACTATGCTGATGAAGTCCCTATACCTGTTATCAAAAGGCATTTTGAATTGAAAAAATCAGCTTATTAGCTTTGAGTAGTAGGTACAGATAAGTGTTTTCAAACTTTAATAAAATAAGGGAACAATCTAGAATATAAATGGAATTCTATAGTTAGTATGGGTAAGTTTAAAATATCATTTTATTTTAGCATATAAAAAATCTCATTAATGTAAACATAAAATCCAAACTAGAAATATAAAACTCTATAATTTCAGTATAAAGTCACTTTGAAGAAACACAGTCTAGTGAACAATGAGAAAAATATTTTCATTTTCTCTCCATGTTTAGTCTCTTTTTGCCTACTAAAATAAATTGATCAAATGAAAAAACAAAAAGCAAAAGCAAAAAACATTATCAACTTAAGACATATATTTCCATGCCTTTGTGTAGCATATGCAGATTATGTAATTATTAGCATAATTTAATCAATTTTGATATGCACAGTATTTTAAATTTTAGCCTATGCATTTAATTTCCTCATGTGTGTCAGTTCATGTTACAATTTCTTAATTTATTTTTTTGTTTATATAGTGGTTTTATGTGTCAGGTACATCCCTAAACATTTTATAACTATTAAGTATTTTAATTATCAAACTATCCTTATAAGAAAGGCACTACTAATTTTATAGAAGATAAAATGTGGACAAGTAAATGCAAATTAATCTGTATATATTCTTATAGCCAGTATATGGTGAAACTGCATTATGAAGTCAGTAAGTATATAAGCCAAAGACAATAAATTATAGGTAAGTAGTCTTACTTGATATATATTTTTTTGTTTTTTTTTTTATGTTACCTTATATCATCAAGATGCTGTATCACTGAGTATATTAATGTATTAAATAGTTTTAAAATCTTAGTCATAAAAAAAATTCAATAGTATCTGTATGGTAAGCAGTAGATGGGGCCAGCAAGAATATACAAAGACTGCATTTGACAATGTGGGGACATACTAATTTAAATAACAGTTACTAAGTTCAGGCATATATTTTCATTAATTTATTAATTCAATTTTAAGGGTAATTAATAAATTATAAAAAATTGTAATTTTTTCTTAAATAAATAAATAATGTGTACCCAGCAGTATTAAATACTGGGGGAAAAAAACCCACTTATTTAGTTTTTCAGTTGCTTAATTTTTTTCCATGTGAAAGTGGCATATGAAAAAAAAATCTAACAAATAAAAAAAGGGATATTTCTTGTGAAATAATCTAATAAATTATAGTACAGTTCTAACACAGTGAGAAACAGAGAGTTAATCAATGAAACAATTTAAATAGACTGAAACACATTCTGATATTTTTGTCACAAAAGAAATTTTAAAGTAAGCCAAAGGGAAGATAATTAAGGAATGGATGTTGGTAAATTCTCCTATTGGAAAGTGCTGTAAAGAAATAGTATGTTTACAATACATTTGAAAATTGAACCAGCTAATACACAGAAATATGATTTTTAAAAGGTACGAAAAATGCAGATTCATTTTTGACTAGCATCACATAAGGACAATGATTTGCAATCCCAAATTAAGTGGAAAAAATGTGAGAAAAGTTCAGCTTAGTAAATTAGTATATTTTAAAAGTATAAAAACTTGTACATTAGAAAGAAAATAAGTATAATTTAAAAAATAATTTAAAGTGAGAAAATCTATTAAAATATACATATATATATATATTTACATATGTGTTTATATATATGTGTGTGTTTAGTATATCTCTATATATTCAATATAATGATTGAATTAAGCAAGAATTAGCTTAATGTTCTGTCAATTTTTTACCATCAATAGTAGCTCCAAGCAATGCATCAAACTTACTTATATTAAATAGAAGTAGAAAAAAATAGAATTTTAAAAAGTTTTCTTCTCATAATTAAATTAGTTTTCATATTCTTAGGGCTTATATTGAATACAGCAAGTAAAGAATATTGTAATGTTATTTTTAATGTGGTAATATTTTAACTTTAGAAGAAATCAGGTTTTGTAAGTATTTCTATAGTGTTAGAATTGACACATAATTTTAAGTATTAATAATTCTTCAAGGTAACTAAATTAAAACCACTCCTTCAGGAATACAGAAAGGAAAGTTGGCAATTTCAAGTAGTACAAGTCATCCTGACAACTAGGTGTGGCCCTCAGGTTCTTAATTCCTTCAGTTCAGATTTATAATATGATTATCAAGTACAAATATCTTTTAATGTATATACTTTCTCAGTTTGTTTTAGTTTTTTTAATTTATATATAATTCATTTTGACATGATTATAAAAGCATTGAATATAACTTATTCTAATTCTGTCCATAGTACTTCCTTTTTTCTCTCATCTTCCCTACCCTTGTAACTTTCTCTCCACTCTACTAATTTCTGATATATATTCATTTTTTTAACTAGTGATATTTAAAAATGTTTTAACAGTGTTAAGTGTATATTAGTTCTCTTTCTGAATGTAATTCATATGGTAGCAAAATTCACTGTCTCCTAATTATGTTGAGGTAATCTCTAAATGCTAAATTCTCAAATGGTAATTTCAAAGACCTGCATTTTTAGTATGTAATCCATATTTTGCCAATGGATTTATGATCCTTATTTTTTTAGTCCACTCTCAATGAAAAAAAAAAAAACAACCAACTTGGAACACTATTGAGATTCTAAATTAAAGTGGAAAATAAACCCAAAATATTTAAGTTGATTTCAGTTAGAGTAAAGCCATTTGTGAACAAGAGTGTTTGTTCTTTTGATATTACTATTCTGAATTAAGATGGGCTCCAAATTTTTCATAAACACTACTTTCTTATTACAGAAATTGCTACTTTAAACTCAAAATCTGTCAGAAAATTCTCTGAAGTGTTGGCTTATGCATACTTAATTGCATTGATATTTATGGAAATGGCATAATTTTAATGAGCATATTTAGACCTAGTAGGAAAATTATAACTTTGTCAGAAGAGCTTTACAAAAGTTCAACATTAATTAGCTACATTTTGAAGATAGCACCTATGTACTATAACAGATAACAACTTTGTATTTTTATCTTTTGGCTTATTATAAATTTTCATATTTATTAGAAAAAATATGGTGCTTGAAGTTAAACTTTTAACTATTGAAGTTTGATTTGAGGCACATGTCATATGAGAATTTTCCCACTCTTTTGTGATTACTCAGTTTTCCATGCAATACTGAAAGCAAAGGCTACTCATGAAATTGTTACCTCTCATGCTCCTTTTATTCTTTCCTGCTTCTTTTCTTGTAAATCTTTTTTTTTCTGATTTATTCAGAATCAAAAGCCTGAAATATAATCACTCAACTGAGAGACATTGAAGGGGTAATGCATGGACCCTGTGATTATACTGGAACATAAAAAATCGAGGTCTACTAATGAATTATACCTTAAATCATGTCTTAAAATGTATGAGGTCAAACCATTTTTTTTAAATTTGGTACTAGGAAAGGGATGGACATATATTTAGAAATAAAAACAACTTCAGATGTAATAAAAATATTAAATTCTGATGAAATAAATGTCATCACTATAAAATATAACAAAAGAGAGTTTATTATCACTTAAAGTACAATTTCCATTTTGAAGTAAATATTACATATTTGACACTAAAAGACACAGTGAATGCTGTTATAATTGAGTAGATAAACTCTGAATGTAAAATTTGTTATACATTACAAAACTTAGTTTTTAAAATTTTATTTTATCTTTGTATATTTTAATGTGCTCCTGTTTTTTTTTAAGAGAGAGAGAGAGAGAGAGAGAGAGAGAGAGAAAGAGAGAGAATTTTTTTAATATTTATTTTTTAGTTTTTGGCAGACACAACATCTTTGTATGTGGTGCTGAGGTTCGAACCCGGGCCAGATGCATGCCAGGTGAGCGCACTACCGCTTGATCCACATCCTTAGCTCCTGTGCTCCTGTTTTTATTTATTTATTTATTTATTTAAAATTTTTTTATATTGATTATTTAAAGCATTACATAGCTCATGATATATCATCTTTCATACATTTGACTCAAATTGGGTTTTGAACTCCCATTTTCACCCCAAATACAGATTGCAGAATCACATCTGTTACATATTCACATTTTTACATAATGCCATATTAGTGACTGTTGTATTCTGCTACCTTTCCTATCCCCTATTATCCCCCCTCCCCTCCCCTCCCCTCCCATCTTCCCTCTCTACCTCCTCTGCTGTTGTTCAATTCTCTCCCTTTTTTTCCCTCCCCCTTGCCCTAAATATGTTTTTTCTTTTTCCTTTTTTGTACTCCTTTTAATCTCTAGTAATTTAACATTTTTATAACATTAATAGATAAAAGATTGATAGGGCCCAGTACAATTAAAATTTCCTATTATCAAAGTCTTCTTTAATACCATAAACAAGTTAGAAAGTTTTTGTTGTTGTTGTTGTTGTCGTCGTTGTTTTAATCTCATTATGGTCATCATTTATTATTAAATGTATATCACTAGTAGATATAAGAAATTTCTAAGGTTCTCTGCTATGATTTTATATTAGAAATGATGAGTAAGATTCATTTATAATTAGTATGAATTAGAAGGAACACTGGGGAATCTCGTGTAGTGATCATTTAAATTTGTTTTGCTAAAGAAATTTTTTTAAAAAACCTATTATTTAATTCAAAGTATCTTTTACTTTCTCCATGAAATCAAATTGTAGTTAATTGTATTTGTAGCTTTTAAAAATAGTGGTCATTTTCTGACTACAGAATTTTTTAATAAAATAAAAAATATGTTTTTTTCAAGTACACAATATATTAATTTTCAAACTCCAGTTATCTCTGCAGAAGAGATTTAGTTTTTAGGAACAGAGACATCAGAATAGCTAAGTGGGAAATTATACTACAGAGATGTATTAACAAAGGCAGCATGGTATTGGCATTAGAATAGACATGAAAAACAATTGAATGAAATAGAAGACATAGAGACAAACCCGCAATCCTATATTAATCTGATATTTGACAAAGGTGCCAAAAAATATATGTTGGAGGAAAGAAAGGGTTTTTTTGAAATTTTATTTATTTATTTTAATTAAGTATATATACAGCAAAATACATTTTGATACATTGTACACAATTGTAGAAAAATTTTTATTACTCTCTACACAATGCAGCATTGCACAATATGTGCATTCATACATGTATCTAGGGTAATAATTTCCATCTCATTCCACCATCTTATCTCCATAACCTCTTCCTTCCCCACCCTCCCCTTTGCACAATTAAAGTTCCTCATCCCCCCCCCCAATTATGGATCAGTATTCACTTATCAGAGAGAATATTTGGCCTTTGGTTTTTAGGATTGGCTTATTTCACTTAGCATGATATTCTCCGACTTCTTCCATTTATATTCAAATGCCATAATTTTATTCTTTTTTAATGCTGAGTGGCATTCCATTGTGTATGTATACCACAGTTTCTTTATCCAATCATCTACTGATAGGCATCTAGGTTGATTACACAGTTTAGCTATTGTGAATTGGGCTCCTATAAACATTGATGTGTCTGCATTGCTATAGTATACTGATTTTAAATCCTTTGGGTATAGACCAAGGAGTGGGATAGCTGGGTCATGTGGTGGTTCCTTTTCTAAGAAATCTCCGTACTACTTTCCAGAGTGGTTACACCAATTTGTAGTCCCACTAGTAATGTAAGAGTGTGCCTTTACCCCCTTATCCTCACCAACATTCATTTTTGTTTGTATACAGAACACTAAAGAAAGAAACTGAAGAAGACCTTAGAAGATGGAAAAATCTTCCATGCTCTTGGATAGGCGAAATTAATATTGGCAAAATGGCCATACTACCCAAAGTGCTATATAGATTCAATGTGATTTCAATTAAAGTCCCAAAGTCATTCCTTATAAAAATAAAAAAAAAGCAATCATGAAATTCATTTGGAAAAATAAGGGACCCAGATTTGCCAAAGCAATCTTTATCAACAGGAATTGAAGCAGGAGACATCGTAATACCAGACCTTAAACTATACTACAAAGCTATAGTAAAAAACACCATGGTATTGGCACCAAAACAGACATATAGACTAATGTTACAGAATAAAAGACACAGAAACAAACTACATACAGTTATCTCATACTAAACAAAGGTGCCAAAAACATACATTGGAGGAAAGATTGACTGTTCAACAAAAGGTGCTGGGAGAACTGCAAATCCATATGCAACAAAGTGAAATTAAAACCCTATCTCTCACCATGCACAATATTCAACTCAAAGTGGATCAAGGACCCAAGAATTAGACCAGAGACCTTGCACCTAATACAGGAAAATATAGGCCCAATTCTTCATCATGTCTGATTAGGCTCCAATTTCCTTAATAATACTCCTAAACTGCAAGAAATAAAATCAAGAATTAATAAATGAGATGGATTCAAATGAGAAAATTTCTTCTCAGCAAAGAAACAATCAATGAGGTGAAGAGAGAGCATACATTTTGGGAGCAAATTTTTGCCACATGCACATCAGATAGAGCACTAATGTTTAACATATATATATTTAAAAAAAACTCAAAAAAAAACCCAATACATGGACTAAGGAGCTGAACAGACACTTCTCAGAATAAGATATATAATCTATCAGCAAATATATGAAAAAATGTTTATTTCTAGTAATTAGAGAAATACAAATCTAAACTACTCTAAGATTTCATCTCATGCCAGTTATAATGGCAGTTATCAGAAATAAAAGACAGTCTTTTAAACAAATGGTGTGAAAAAAACCAGATAGCTATATATAAAAACTAAAAAGTATACCCTTCTCTCTCATCCGGCACAAAAGTCAAAATGGACCAAAGTCTTGGGAATTAGACAAGAAACTTGTACAACTGCTAAGAGAAAACATGTTAAACAGTCCATCATATAGATGGTTGCACTGACTTCCTTTAAACGACCCCCAAAGCACAATAAAGAAAACCAAGAATGAATAAGTGGGATAAATAAAAGTAAGAGCTTCTTCAGAGCAAAGGAATTGATGAAGTGAGAGCCTACAGAATGGGAGAAAATCTTGACCAGTTTAACATGTAAAGCAATAAGGGAAATAAATATCAAAAATACATTAAGATTTCATTTTAATCCAGTCAGAGTGCCAATGATCAAGAATATGAACAACAATAAATGTTGGCAAGGTTGTGAGAGAAAAAAAGGTACATTTATACATTATTGGTGAAGTTGCAGACGAGTACAACCACTCTGGAAAATGGTATGGCGATTCCTCAAAAAACTTAGGATGGAACCACCATATGATCCAGCTTTCTCATTCTTTGACATTTTCCCCTAAGATCTAAAATCAGCATGCTACAGTGATACAGCCACATTAATGTTTATAGTAGCACAATTCACAGTAGCTAAATCATGGAATCAGCCCAGATACCTGTCAATAAATTGGTTAATTGGGTAAATTAAGAACTTGTGAGATATGATGCAGGTACAGTTACAATATAACTGAAGTGTTTTATTGTCATTTCCCCTGCTTAAAGCATTTGATACATTACTATCTCTGTCTAGTTCATTCCATGATAAGACAGAGATGCTTGGTGACAAACATTATTCTCAAGAAAAAGAGTTCCAGTGGCACACTCCGTTAGTTCAGTGCTTATAAGAAATTGTGAGATATATACATATATATTTATATCGATATATATATATATATATATATATATATATATATATATATATATATAAGCTAAAGCTACAGTTATATAAAGGAAAGGGAAGAGAAGGATAGGATAAAATAAAGAAACAATCAAATATATATTAAGAGATGAGAAAAATGTCCAATAGAGTAGAGAAGGATGGGGGAAAAGAGGGAGAATAGAAGAGCAAATGGGAAGGAACGGGGGAAATCATGAACTGAAATCAATTTTCACGCATGTATGAGGTTTCTTGGGATGACCCCAACTACTATGAATAACTATAAAGATTTAAAAAAGAAAATCTCCAATTGAAAGCTGGATTCATTGGTCACACCTATAGTGCCAGCTACTCAGGAGGTTAAAGCATTAAGACTGTAAATTCAAAGCTAGTCTGGGCAATTTAGTAAGTAATTGGTAGAACTTCCCTGGGTTCAATTCAAAACACTACAATTAGAATAGTAATAAAAATAAATTTCTCATTCATAAAAAAAAGGGAAGAAGGAAATCCAACTCTCAAAGTAAAAAATTTCCAGCACTAGTTGCTTTAAATATGATCTATTTCTTAATAAATCATGAGGAAAGAAAACATCCTGAAGATATACCAGAAATGATTCTTCAACAAAATTTTGTTTCTTTGACCATTTAATAAGATCAAATGAGTAATAAGTCCATTCCTATTTTTAATTGCTAACTTATAAAAAAAGTCCCACTAGGGTTTTGTTTTGTTTTGTTTGCTTTTTTTGGGGTGTCCTGGGTTGAACTCAGGGGCACCTGACCATGAATCACATCCCCAATCCTTGCATTTTATTTAGAGACAGGGCCTGAGTTGTCTCCCTGAGTTGTCTCACTGAGTTGTCTCAGTGAGTTGCTCAGCATCTCACTGTTGCTGAGGCTGGCTTTGAACTCACAATCCTCTTACCTCAGCTTCCTGAGTGGCTGGGATTACAGGCATGTGCCACCATGCCTCACAATTCCCATTATTTTAATTGTGGAGAGTACCCCTGAATCATTTCAATGATAAAATTGAAAACTACTTTGAAATGCATGATTCTCCAGACTATATCTATATCCATATCCCAGACTCTAATACTATAATATTCTATGATTGTTATTCTTCCACATTTCAATATGAGAGGTGTAAATCAATTTATTCACCATTACTTGTTAATATTCAAATCTAGAAATAAAGACAGTTAAAATCAACTTGGGAAGTACAAAGAGAATATTAGTTTAACAGCTTTATAAGCATAAAGATATTGAGGGATAAAAAAGTACCCTACAATATTTACAATAAGAGAAAAAAAAATCTTGCAAAAACTACAAATTAGCATCTCTTCTTTTTTAATTTTTTAAAATTTATTTTTGCATTATAATTCTTAATACACCAAAAATATACCATAATTTATCATATCTCTGATTATATATAAGGTATGTTGATACCAAATTCACATCTTCATACATGTATTTTGTATAATGATGAGGGTCTCCTTTCACCATCCATGCTATTCCCCTTCTCTCTCCCTTTCCCTTCCACCCCTATTCCCTATCTAGAGGTAATCTTCCTCCCTTGCTCTCCCTCCCAACCCCATTTTGAGTCATCCCCTTATATCAGAGAAGACATTTGGCATTTTTTTTTTAGAATTGGCTAACTTCACTTAGCATAATCTTTTCTAATGCCTTCCATTTCCCTGCAAATGCCAAAATATTATTCTTTTTTTAGTGCTGAGTAATATTCCATTGTGTATAAATGCCACATTTTTTTTATCCATTCATCCACTGAAGGATATCTATGTTGGCTCCACAGTTTAGCTATTGTGAATTGTGCTGCTATAAACATTGATTGCCTATGTCTCTGTAATATGCTATTTATAGATCCTTTGTGTATAGTCCGAGAAGAGGAATAGCTGGGTCAAATGGTGGTTCCATTCCCAGTTTTCTAAAGAATCTCCATACTGCTTCCCAAATTGGCTTCGCCAATTTGCAGTCCCACCAGCAGTGTATGAGTGTACCCCCCCCTCGCCAGCACTTGTTGTTGTTTGTCTTCATAATGGCTGACACTCTTACTGGAGTGAGATGGTATCTTAGAGTAGTTTTAATTTGCATTTCACTGATTGCTAGAGATAATGAGCATATCTCTCACCATGCATAAAAGTGAACTCAAAATGGATCAAGGATCTAGGGATTAAACCAGAGACTCTGTGTCTAATAGAAGAAAAGTAGGCCCTAATCTCCATCACGTGGGGCTAGGCCCCAAGTTCCTTAATAAGACGTCTACAGCACAAGAATCAAAACCAAGAATCAACAAAGGGATGGATTCAAACTAAAAACTTTTTCTCAGCAAAAGAAATAATTGGAGAGGTAAACAGGGAGCCTACATCCTGGGAGCAAATGTTTACCCCTCACACATCAGCTAGAGCTCTAATCTCTAGGGTATATAAAGAGCTCAACAAGATAAACACCAAAAAACAAATAATCCAATCAATAAATGGGCTAAGGACCTGATCAGACACTTCTCAGAAGAGGACATACAACCAATCAACATCTCTTCTTAATACACTGATGTCACAAGAAAAAGAAAATTTACCAGAAATTTGGGAAATGACAGCAAACTCTAGGAAGTAGGAAGAGACATACTATAAAGAAGGTGGGAAAAGTAGAGAATGATGGAGGACTCTGTAGAAGATAAATTGCTTTAATTCTCTTATTTTCTTCTTCATTTTGTTTCTTTCTTTTTTTTTCCCCATTGGCAATTCAGTTCACTTTTAATTTCCCTTATAGGATGATAAACATCCCATGAATAAAAGTAAATAATTTTCTTGGAATGAAGACTATGTAGAAACTGTTGCATAAATGTTAACATGTCCAAATCAAAATAAGTATCTTCAGGTACATCAAAGGCCTGATTTTCATATGCCTGCTGCTCTGATTGTATTTTAATACAGTAGCACTACCTTAGATTTTGACTACATCGATATATAGTGCCAATTTTAAGAATTACTATTACCAATTAATGCCCATATCTACATCACAATAGTCACAGATTAAAAGCCACATAGATAAATACATGTCTACCAAAGCCAATACACAGTGACAAATATAAATAGAATAACATTTGTATGAATAATAATTAAAACATTTTATCACAACTTTGCAACATAAAATGGTATTGTAAGAAATACCTTTAAAATAAAAGAGTAGGGAACTGGGCAGATACCCCAGTTAGAAAGTATAAAACTTGACACATTTTGCAAAATCAACCCACCTTAAAATCTTATAAGTTAACAAAAGACATATAACAACTTGAGAAATATTATTCAAGAAAAACATTGAGCCACAGTTTAGAAGAATATAACTCTACAACATTTTTGTCTGGAGGTACTCTAGTTTCCCCAAGTTTCATTATCAGGCAATTTTACCACAGCAGGACAATTCCTATAATCTAGCAACTCTTCCACCAGAAAAGAATATTTGATTATTCAGTAAAGCCTGAAGCATCCCTAGGTTTCAGGTATCATTAGATACATGAAATCTTGATCTTTTTTTTTCTTAAAAAAAAAAAAACTAGAAAGTCAAAAGTTAGAGCTCATCTCAAATTGTGACCTGGGGGGTGCAAATAATAACTAGAAATACAGTGGGATATCCAGGCAGTGAGACACCTATAGTGAACCTTGATAACTCCCATATATCTAACATGATCTGAAAGGCTATGCACATTTGCCAGGCTACAGCCAAGGTCAAAAAAGAAAAGAGAAGTCTTGTATTAGTTTCCTAGTACTGCTGTGAAAAACTTACTACAAATATAGTGGCTTAAAGAAGAAAAATGTATCGTAATTCTGGAGGTCAGAAGACAAAAATCAGTCTCACTGAGCTTAAATCAGGTTGTAGACAGGATGGTTCCTTCTGGGAGCTTTGGAATAAATCATTTCTTGGATCTTTCCCCTTTTGTTTCTTGTGTTCTTTGGCTTGTAACAGCATGACTCCAATCTTTCCTTTTGTCCCATTGTCTTCTCCCTTTGACTCTGATCTTCCTATTTCCCTCTTATAATAACCTGAATGTTTACATTATATCACTTAGACAATGCAGGATAATTTCCCTTTCTCAAGATCCTTACCTTATTCACACCTGCAAAGTCTTCTTTATCACCCAAAATAACATTGCCTTCTGGGCATTATGGGCACTATGAGATGAGAAACTTTGTGACTGGGTGCATTATTCAGCCTAGAACAGGATTCTACCTACATCTATGGATGCGGATATTTAACACAAGTAGGATTTTTGCAGAAAGTAAAATCTTATGCAAAGTTCTCAAGAGCCCTAAATTTGAATGAGTTTTTCAACTCATGAACAGATCCATTAGAAATGGTCAGGGAGTTTCCTGGCTCATGGGGTTTGAGCATAATTTCTGATCTGTCATTGATTACAAGATATGATGTCTTGAGCATGATAAAATTGGCATAAAAAAGTCAATAATTACATAAACAAAATTGAACAGAGTGGTAATGGTGGTAATGGTCATATTTTGCTAAATATCAGGGAAATATTGAATATTTATTGATTGGACTACTCAGGCACAAATAAGAATGAAATTATGACATTTGCTGATAAAAAAGATGGAACTGGAGACTATCATGTTCAGTGAAATAAACCAATCTCAAAAACCAAAGGCTAAAGCTGTGCTGGATGGCTCACGCCTGTAATCCCAGCAGCTCAGGAGTCGAAGGCAGGAGTATTATAGTTCAAAGCCTGCCTCAGCAAAAGCGAGGCATGAAGGAACTCAGTGAGATCTTACCTCTAAATAAAATACAAAATAGGGCTGGGGATGTGTCTCAGTGGTTGAGTGCCCCCTGAGTTCAATGTCTGTTTCCCCTCCACCAAAAAAATAAATAAATAAATAAAATAAACAACAACAATAAAAACTGAATGTTCTCTCTGTTATGGGGATGCTAACTCACAATAGGGGAGTGGGTAGGAGTGGAGGGTGGGGAGAAGGAATGGAAGTCAGCAGATTGGATGGGGGGAAATAGGGATGGGAATGGGAAAGACAGTACAATGAATTGGACATAATGTTCATATACAAATATAAAACCAGTGTAACTCCAATCATGTACAACTGCAAAAATGAGAAGTTATACTCCATGTAAGTATGATAAGTTAAAATACATTCTACTGTCACATATAGCTAAAAATAACAAATAAAAGATTTATTTGGGGAAGAATACTCATTTCACAAATAACCATGAAAGGAATAATATGTAGCTTTGACTTATCTAGAATCTGTAACAAAAATGGATCATATACCTTGATGTAAGAAGTAGATCTTGAAAAAATTTATAAGAAAGTAGAGAAAGAAATCTTTGAAACTTGGGTTAGTTAAATATGTCTAAGCACATTAAAAAATGTTAAATTGTTACTTATCAAAATTTAAAAATATATTTCCACAGCAAACACAATTAAAAAAATGAGGTCACTGATTTGAAATTTATATGTGATAAAGGACTTATATTCTGAAAATATAAAGATATTTTGCTACTCAAATCATCAGAGCAAACAAAATAAGAAGAAAATATGTTTGAATTGGCATTTACCAAAAAAGAAAAGATAATAGTTATGTATCTATTGAACATATAAAAAGATACATAGCATTTTTCAAGATTAAAGAAATAAAAGTGAACATTACAATGAGATGCCATATTATTAATAGCTATAATTAAAATGGCAGATAATAACCAGTGCTGTCCAGGATGTGTAGAAACTTGAATTTTTATACATTGCTAATGTAAACGAAATAGTATACTTTCTTTGGCAAATATTTTGACAGTTCTTAAAATGTTATACACAAACCTGTCATAAGACCTAAATATTTCACTTCTAGAAATCTCTCATTGAGCAATGAAAATGGTTATCTATACATATAGTTTTGCAGTAATTTTAATTGGAGAAATATTCATAATAGGCCAATAATTTTTAAAACATTTTAATGATGAATGAAAAATTAAAAAATAGCATATACATAGAATGAAATGTTCTTCAGCAATATGAAAAAACAAACTACTGAAATAGCTAGAAAATGGGTGAATCTGCAAAACACTGTAATGAGTGAAAGATGTACAGATTGTATATTCCCATATTCATATATACATTTTAAAAATTAAAATCTATGCAGATACTAGGTAGATTAGTACTTGTTTGGTACTGTTATCTGGAATGGGTACAAATTGCAAAAGGATGTTTTTGGATGAATGGAAATAGTTTAATGCTTGATTGTGATGATATTTACATCACAGTGTAAGTTAATAAAATTACCAAATATTATTATTCATAAATAATGGCTCAATAAGTTGCTAAGACCATGGTTTTAGAATATATAAAATCATATAGATATTCAAAATCTGCAAAGGATATCCAGGAATTTAGAAATAAAATGCATGGAGAAGTTGATATTTTGATTAGATGGAGATTAAAAAAAAAAAAAACTTCCAAAATACTTTCCACAAAATAGTTGTGCACTCTCTGTTTACTCACTGTTCAAATATAAACTCTCTCAGGAATTAGCTATATATAATAAAAATCTTAAGAAATCTAAAAACATTATTAACTTAAACTATTAAATTGGGAAAATTTTCACCAAGGCAAGAGGCCTAGACACTCTATAAGAATATTTAATATATTTGATAATACAAATAGTCAATATTTGAGTTCCCTAAATATAATGTAGAATGGCAATAGACCTTAGGGGAAAAAATAACAGGTCTGAGTATTAAAATGTTAATATGAACCCTCATATACCCATAATGGAAGACCATGAACCCAATAGGGAAATGAACGATATTGATAAATCAATTTTTAACTGAGCATAAAATATATGAAACATATTTAAACTCTGAACTGTTAAAGTAAATGAAAACCACAATAATAAGTTATCACTACTTTAAAGTTTTTAATTTGGCAAAATGTTGCTACACATGCCACTGTTTACTCAGTTTCACCAAACTGGGAGATGAAATTTGAAAGAAAACACAAAAATACAAATAGTAAGACCAGATGGTTCAACCTGCCTCCTAGTAGACTAACTACTAGCATACTCTGGAAGTTTAGCATATAGATTTTTACATCAAGGGGATTCATGGTGAGAATGTTACTTTAAAACAGAACCAAGATCAAAAGTTTGAACAGCCCAATTATAGTCATCAGATTGCACCCAAAATTCTCTACCCCCAAGCAGCTGGTGCCTGAACTTTAGGTCATGAACTGATAAACTCCACGGCAACCATAAAATTTCCCTTTGAATAGGGTGTCACCAGAAAACTGGGCAGACTTTTCCGCACCTTTCCACTGAGAAATTAACAAGACAGGTGAGTTGGCCACTCCCGACAACACAATATTTTTAAAATAGTTATGCATAATATTTTTAGATGTGCAAGGAAAAAAGCACACTCAGGACTTGCTCTGGAAAATGTAAATCAATATAGATGCCTTAGTATTTTATGCTAAATTTATAATTAGCAAATATTGAAAATATTAGAGAAGGTAAATATTGAAAATAGAGAAGATAACCTTTATTATAAACTCAAAATTAAGATAAATAATTTGTAAACATAAAAATTACTTAAAAGTCAAGAAGTTTTCATCATTAAAGTCATCACTATGGTTACTTGCAAGAAAACACATTAGTTACTAGTTTGGGTAAGATTAATTTGCAATTGATGTAAGATAATAGTGGTAATGAAAGCACATTTCATTCCATCTTGAGGATTCATATTTAAATATTATAATCATACAGAAACTATCTCTAAATATATTTCTTTTTTAAATTCTAATTTGTTATGTATGACAGCAGAATGAATTTTACAATTCATATTGCACATATTGAGCACAAATTTTCATGTTTCTGGTTGTACACAAAGTAGAGTCACACCACTGGTGTCTTAACACATGTAATTATGTCCATCTTATTCCGCCATCTTTCCTATATATTTTAACTGAGCAGTTAAAGTTTATAATATTGTTAATGTCAACATGATATTAATGATAATACTAATATAAACAATAAAATGTAATGGCAATAATATTGAGACTTTACAACAGTCATATCCACCAGAGTATATTGCATTTTTGCTTTTTGTGAAATACTTCAAAAATAGATAACATGAACATTGTTGATGCCTGTGTTTACAAATGAGCTGACTATAGTGACAAATGTTTTTTGCCCATGTTTATAAAGCTCTTAAGTAATGGTGATAGTTAATTTAGAGTTTATTTTTATTGTATTGAAGGATACTTAGAAAGTTGATAAAACATAATTCTGGGTATGTCTGTGAAGGTGTTTTCAGAGAAGATTGACATGTTAGTCAACAAACTGAGTGTAGAAAACATGTCCTAAAATCTGGTAACACCATCCAATATATTGAGAATATGAATAATGAGAAATAGTAGAAGGTACAACTTCATATATGTGTACATGCTTGTTCCTTCTTGAGAAGGTACATTCTTTGTTTCTACTGCTTTTGTGGATATTATACTCCAGATTCTTCAGCTTTTGAATATGACCTTGCTTCAGCAACTCTCTATGTTGTTTTCAGTCCTCAGCCTCAGACACAGACTGAATCATTTGTCCTTTTTGTTGTTGTTGTTGTTCTGGGAATTCAAGCTTCGTGGAATGAGCAGATATTGATTTTTATGGCTCTCTTGCTTGAAGATGGCTATTGTGGTATGCCTCTGATCATGCAAACCAATCTCATAAATTTCCTAAATTCATATATGTGTATGTTTTGTTTTCCTCTTTAGAAGCCTAATTAACACAGTAGCTGATTCAGAATTAAAGACTAGTGCATCTCATACCAGGGCCCATGATCCAAAATCTTCTATTCCATGGTATCCAAACTATGAATGCATTTTGTTTTGAAATTTATGTTAATGTTTTATTATTTAAGTTGCTACTTAGGATGCTTTTATTTTATGTAAGTGTAAGATTATTGTCAGAAGTGATGGTATCCCAGGAAATCCATTTTTAAAAAATATTTTATAATTAATAATTTATTGAATATTATCATAACTAAGAAGTGAAATTCTCTCACTCCCCTCTGTAAAATTTTGATAAAGATATGAAAATTATTATTATACTGCCTCATTATGTTTATCTTATACTTTTTCAATAAATACGATACTTAATGGTAAATATAACAATTTCCTCACACAGGAATTTCTCTAAAAATTTTACATAGTTTTGTCTTTTTTCCTAATATCAAGGAATGCATTTGTTAATATAACAAACATCTGCCCAGGATTTTTTAAAGATAGTAATTTCAAATGTCTTACAAGCAAATATGTGAAATATAAAATTAAGCTATATCAAAATAAACTACTTACATTAAGGGAAGCAGAAACTGAATATTTTCTCAAAGAAAAAAGCTGTCTTTATAATACATATATTCTCACGTTTGCATAATTACAAACAAACAATCCAAAATAATGGATATATATGTGTGTATTCATATAATGAAAATTACATAGGAATTTACTTTTAAATATTACAGTAGAAAAGGAATATGTAGTCAGCACAATTGTGCTGTGCAGTTTGAACTTTAAATGTGACTCACACTGATTTTACAGGCAATTCAATACTAGAACTTTATAAAAGTGATAATGGTGGAAAAATAAATTGATTTTGAGAGATACCACTTGGAAAAATAATTAGAAATTTTTATAACTTCCTGACGTATTTTGTAGATCTATTGTATATATGTTCTATATCTACATGTATACATATTATTTCATTTATAAAATTCAAATATTTAAACCTCATAATGGTGATAAATAGACAAGAACTTCTTTTTTTTCTAATTTGTACCCCTACTGACATACTTCATTATTAGCTTCTAATTGGTTTTGATTTTGCATAGCTCTGAAACTTATTTGAATACGTTTATTAAATTGCTGACAGCAGAAAGAAAATTTAATTTAATTAGAGGTCATTGCACTTCCAGATTGAGTTAATTAAAGATCTAATCAAGCCTCCTGGGGACAAGTATATTGTCAGTTGGGAAAAATTATCACAAGGTGAAACTTTAAAATCTACATTAAGATTCATTTTTTTTTAACCTAAAATGTTGTTTCTTGGGTCCTCCCAACTCCATAACCCATTTATTACTGAATAATGAATGTCAAGAAGTATGTACCTCATTAACATGCTGTATTCAGACTAAGTACATCTTTATCAATTGTTCAAAAACATGCAAGTTCTCAGTCTTGAATGGAAGAAATGATTTCTAAACTAAAACCAGACTATTCTATAGAGACTCTGAGCATGCTTATGTTTCCTGACAACAAAACAACATCAATGTAATTAATTGTTAATTAACTAAAATGTATAATATCTTTATTTTAGTACCACTTTAACTTTCTCTTCAAGTCTACCTACTGAACTAAAAAGAAGTCTCGATGTAGTAAATGGCTGACATTGAGATCACTCTGAGTTGGTATTAATGCCTAAGTCTAAAATCTGTATGTTCATTACTGAAAACATGAAACTCAAAGAAGTCCTGAACAAAAATTAAATTGTGGTTTGGATGGTAAAGGGATTTTTAGGTATAACAAGGGTCAGGTGCGTTGTACATTAATAAATGCACTGCTTTTTAAAACTAAAGAATGAACGAAAATTATTTTATAACTGTTTGGTGGAAATGTGTGAACCACAAATTGATATTGCCTCTATCACTTTGTTGCCAACTGGTATAGGAGTAATTCAGTTGAAATAATTTCGTAAAAGTAAAAGCTATGTAAGACGTGTGTATCTCTTGCAATCATCCAAGAAAGCATGTAATCAAACTTACTCTTCAAAGCATCGTGGCAACACACAGCTAAACCAGTCAGAGTCACTCCAGAAGAACTGGGCTGGCACGAATTAATGACACACAGAGAAATACCTTTTTCTTTGGGTTCTGTGATGGCCCCCCTGACCCAGCTCCCACAAAGGAGAAAAGGGAGGCAAGAAAGAGAGGGAGCAATCCTCGAATCCAGGTTAGCAAACCCATGGAACATTCTATCCAAAAAAGGGCAAAAGAGTAGGATTACAACAAACAGGTGGGTGTAATTCAACCCCATCAGGTGACATCCCTCCCAGAGTTGCACCTTTCTTACCAAGCAGAGGCAAATCCACATGCATTGCAATGAGTGCAATGCCAGTCCAGTACCTCCTTGCTCAGGACTTAAAGATGTGTGCATAACTCCTGTTCAGGGCAGCCCCCAATAAAGCATCATTTTAGTTTTGATAAAAATGAAGTAAAAGAATTCATTTACAACTGATTTCATGTTAACTCATTTGTTACAACCCAATGTAGGCTGTGAATATTATCAAAATAGTGAGTTTAATTTCCTTTTATGTCACTTTTTAAAAATGTACTAAGCTAGCAATAGTAATAAATGAATATTTTTCTCAATTATAGCTCACTTTTTTTATATTTATTTTTTAGTTGTAGTTGGACACAACACCTTTATTTTATTTATTTAATTTTTTATGTGGTGCTGAGGATCAAACCCAGGGCTTCACACATGCTAGGCGAGCACTCTACCCTCTACTGCTGAGCCACAACCCCAACCCTGAAGCTCAATTTTTAATGTGAGATAGTTTAGTTCTAGAAGTAAAACAATAAAGATACACAATACTGAAAAAAAAAGTAAAAAGAACCTATAAATGTAGGATGGAAGTGTATGGCAATGGTAAATTATAGATTTCAAATCATCTACACACTTATTCAATGAAAGATTTAATACAATGACTTATTTACCCTCAGCATCAACATTCTTCCTGGAAAAATGAACATAGAGATATTAGAAATTACTACTTATTAGAATTTTATAAAATCCATGGATGATAAACCAGTTATAAAAGCTTAAGTGATATGAGTGTTTTAGCACTTTTTAAAAAAGTGATGAAAAGAAATATTTTTTTTGCAAATAGCAAAGTTGTCGAAGTAATGAATGTTACCAAAGTAATATACTCATTGTCAGTCAAATATTTTAATTGTTAAGTATTAAAAATCTCCAAGGGTAAATTTCTATATTGAGTAGTTTTATGTTTTAATGAATATTATGAAAAACAAAAGGATGTCAAAGTGGATGAAGTGTTTGCTTCAAGTCATGGAGATTCAAATAAAAGCTCTTTCTGCCAATTAATGTAAATTCATAGGAGATCATTATGCTAGCCAAAATTAGTTATTTTTCTCCAGGAGTATTCAGGATGTAGGCTGAATGCTTAACATAGAGAACAATAGTTGCACACACTAACACACACACCACACATGCAGATATTCATATCACACATATTCATTATTTGTAATCTCTTTCTGTCCCTTACCCTCCTTTTTTCCAAACCATTATATCAATGCTTATGTAAATATCATATGTGCAATGCAACCATCCATCCTACTCTAGTTGCAGTTGCTCTATATAGAAAATGTGATACTTTCTTGTGAAAGAAGCAATACTGAGGGTGACCCATGAATGTAAATTCTACCATACTTCCAATTAGAAAACTTCTGGGCTGGGCACAGTGGGGTGCACACATGTAATCCCAATGACTCAGAAGGCCCTGGGCAGGAGGATCATGAGTTCAAAGCCAGCCTCAGCAATTTAGTGAGGCCCTATGCAACTCAGTGAGGCCTCATTTCTAAATAAAATATGAAAAACAGATGGGGATGTGGTTAAGCATCTCTGTGTTCAATCCTAGGCACAAAAACAAACAACCAAACCAATTAGGAAATTTTTGGCAATAATTTCTATGATTGGCTAAAAAATTGTTCTAATTTAAATAGAAACATAATAACAAAATGATAGTAATCAATTGGATATTTAAATCATTTTGACACCTGGTGAAATTTTAATTGAAAGCAACAAATAGATGTGGAAAAATAAAAATGATGATGATAAGATGATAGTAAGACACAATATATAATGTGAAATCTTCAGACCCTGAATCCATATGGAGCCTAATTATCTTAAATTAACTTTCCAGTTGAAAAATATTTCATGAGATGGCATAAATATTTCTATTCTGAAACACTAAAGACTCAAAAGTTTATTTCATTTATCTTATAAATAAAATTAGAAAAGGAACAAATTCACAATATTGTTGATGAGGTTAAGACATTTCAAGTATAATTTAAATAGGAAAATAATCATACAAAATTTTAGATTCCAAAATGATATGTAATGCATCAAAACATTAAACAATGCACAACTTGCTCAAGTAAATAGTTCTACAAACAATAATATAAATTCCAGAACCAGTACCAATTGTATATAAAGATGTATCTATTATAGACAAGGGATTTTTTAATGAAATTTATAAACATATCATCTGACAATAAAATTTTATTTTCTTCTGATTCTTTATTTCCTTTTATTTATTTTATTTTCTAGTCTTATTGTACTATGTGGAGTCTGCAGTGAAGTGTTGAATATAATTTAGAAGAGCTGACATGTCACTTTGTCATACTAAAGCTTAATGCGGATTTTAGAATTTTCAGTAACTTCCAGGTTTTTCATATATACATTCTTCCATGTTGAGTAAAGTTTATTTGAATTTATATTTGGTGAGAATTTTTATTAAGAAATACTATGAAATAGGTCAAAATTTTTGCATCTATTGAGGTTTTTACAGACTTTATTTATTTATTTATTTGTACTGGGTACTGAGCTTCTCACATAGGAAAGAAGTGCTTTACCACTAACCAACATCTCCAGTGTTTAATTTTTTTTTCATATTAAACTGAGATTTAATTCCTATGTTGAATCATATTTCTGTTGCTTGTATGATCACTTATGATCTTTATGAGATGTTTTGTTAAAGTTCAATTTGTCAATCTTCTAGAGGAAAGACATTGATATACAGTTTTCTTAAATTATTTTTGCTAGTATTGATTTAGTCTAATTATGGTCTCAGAAAAAGAATTAGAAGAGTTTCTTATATCATTAGTGTAGAATCAGTATTATTTATTTATCTCTTAAGTATTGTACATAAAAGGCCAACTTAATCTATAATAGACTTTTTGGAGGAAAGTCTACTCTCAAATAATATTATACTTCTTGATATTAATTTTTAAAATTTATGGAGAGAAAATTTTCTCTAAGTTATTTGTGAAATTATTATTTTACTATTGAATATAATAAATATGTGAATGTATTTTCATGAACATTTAAAGTTTGAAATGATTAGCCTTTTTTCAAAAATCATGGATTGTAATTTACATGAGTAATTCTACTTATCATAAAAAAGAAAAAAAAATTACAACTGTATATATACGATATTTACATAGAATATTACTTGTTCACATAAAAATCTACTTTAAATAAGTATGAGAATTTTATAAAATTGTTAATTTTATGTTAAAATTTATAAAAATTGTAAAGCATTTTTGCCAGTTACTAGGTTACTGTTACAATGTAATTTATGCAGAAAGCAAAATCCTGAGATGGTCTCATAGAGGAAAAAAAAAGACACCATATGTTTTTAAAATCTGTACATTTTACATGAAGTAATTACATTATTTAGAGGTAGCTTATCATAAATTAAAGACATCCATTGGTGTAGGGGTTTATAGCCCCCCCCCCCCCCAGTTCCCTCCTGACCTGTGGGAGAGATTGGGGGAGCACGCCCTGACCAGGACAGGCCAAGAAAGTTAAAGGTCTCCTGGCCGCCCACACCCAGCCCTCCCTCCCCAGAGGACAATCAGAGGAGCCAGGGAGAACTGTCAAAGCAGGATCTCCTTTAATGAGAAAACATACACAGCTAATATAATGTACAGGAGCCAATCAGGATAAAGGTCAGCAGGGTGGTGAGAATTTACATCTACACCCATCCTACAGGCAGAAGGGTTCTGAGCCTATCCTAGAGGTGGTCTGATTCTTCATCACAACCCACAGCAATGCCTTCTGGCTAATTACTGGGTCCTCTTAGCCACCTGTGGCCCCAGGACTGGGAAGCGGGTAGCAGCCAGCAAGTTAAGTTTCCTCTTTTCTGATGCAACATGCCCCACGTTACATCATGCCCTACACATTGGGACAGATAGATCATATGATTTTCCACATTCTGGATCCCTTAACTTGCAATAGATTTTTTTTTTTTAAAAAAAGGAAATCAGAGCATATTCTCTGAGAAAAATTCAAATAAACAAAATTAACAATTTTCAAAAATAAACCCAAATTTTCTCTATCCAAAATTGATTTTACTTATTACATGCTTTGAAAGTGATATAATGTTAAATTAGAAAATATCTTTATATATGAATATTTAAAGGATCATTTTCCAAATTCAATGAGCTAAAGCTATAGCAGAACACAGAATATCATTCATACTTTGAAATGTATGAACTATATGAAAATAGATTAAAGCCTTATTTTTATCTAAAATAATAATGGACAAACTATGAACCAAATATAATGGAAAAAAAATTAAAAACTTCTTAAAAGATGAATGCAATTAATACATCTATTCTTAGACTGATTAATGAACAAAGAAGTGCCAAAACAAATAACTAATATTAGAAATCTATAGTAAGCAAAACTACAAATCATATTGATATGAAATAATAATAAAATAAACATTTGGAGAACAAAGTCAACCCATTTGATCAAATGGATAGATTATGAAGGAAACAAATTACCAAAAAGTTTGCAAAATAATAGAAAAGGAGAATAATTCAATATCCATTAGAAAATATTTTTTTTTCCATTAAAATCCCCAGGGGGAAAAATAAATCTAAATGGTTTACTTGGTGAATTATATAATTTCTTTTCCACAAGGAATAATGCCATTCCTACACAGACAAATATAAATGTTGACAATTATAATTGCATGAAATATAATTTTCTTCAATTAAGTTCTTAGTACTTACACTTACTCTCCCTCTCTTCACTCCCCCATTCTTTTCCCTCTACTTACTGGTCATTCTATTTATTCATATATTTTTACTTAGTTTCTTATAGATATGCATAATGGTGAGATTCACTGTAGTATATTCATTTATGTACATTGAAAAGTTAGGTCAAATATATTCCACTGAGTTTTTTCTTATCCCATTCCTCCTTTCTCCCCCTCAATTCTCTTTTTCTATTGCCCTGATCTTTTATTTTCTTTATTTTTTTAATCAAAACTCTACAATTTATTTTTTTCTTTTTTAAATTTATTTCTTACATAAATGACAATAGTGGAGTGTATTACATTCATAATTATCCATTCACAGCACAATTTTTATAACTGTATATAAAGTATGTTCACACTAAATTATGCCATTATACATGAGCTCTCCTATGTTTTTTTTGCATACAATTCTTAATATACATTTATAACACCATTTATCATATCTCTGTTTGTATATCAGGTATGTTGACACCAAATTCACATCTTTATACATGTATATTGTATAATGATGAGGGTCTCCTTCCACCATCCATGCTATTCCCCTTCTCCCTCCCTTTCTGGCCCACTCTTATTCCCTATCTAGAGGTAATCTTCCTCCCATGCTCTCCCTCCCAACCCCATTTTGAGTCACCCCCCTTATATGAGAGAGGACATTTGGCATTTGTTTTTTGGGGGTTTGGCTGACTTCACTTAGCGTAATCTGCTTTAATGCCATCTATTTCCCTGCAAATGCTATGATCTTATTCTTTTTTAGTGCTGAGCAATATTCCACATTTTTTTATCCATTCATCCACTGAAAGACATCTAGGTTGGCTCCATAATTTATCTATTCTGAATTGTACTGCTATAAACATTGGTGTGGCTGTGTCCCTGTAGTATGCTGTTTTTAGATCCTTTGGGTATAGTCCTAGAAGAGGAATAGCTGGGTCAAATGGTGGTTCCATTCCCAGCTTTCCAAGGAATCTCTACACTGCTTTCCAAATTGGCTGCACCAATTTGCAGTCCCACCATCAGTGTATGAGTGTACCTTTTTCCCCTGCATCCTTGCCAACAATTGTTGTTTGTCTTCATAATGGCTGCCATTCTTCCCCGGGTGAGATAGTATCTTAGAGTAATTTTGATTTGCATTTCTCTGATTGCTAGAGATGGTGAGCATTTTTTTGTATATTTGTTGATTGATTGTATGTCCTCTTCTGAGAGATGTCTGTTCAGGTCCTTGGCCCATTTATTGATTGCATTATTATTATTATTATTATTATTATATTGGTGCTTATCTTATTGAGCTTCTTATGTACCCTAGAGATTACAGCTCTAGCTGATGTGTGAGGGGTAAAAATTTGTTCCAGGATGTAGGCTCCCTGTTCACCTCACCAATTATTTATTTTGCTGAGAAAAAAACTTTTTAATTTGAATCCATCCCATTTGTTGATTCTTGTTTTTTTTTAGGTTATTTTGAATGTTATAGTTTTTCTAATTTCTTTTTCAGCAGATTTATTATTGGAGTGCAGAAAAGCAGCAGATTTGTGTGTGTTGATCTTGTGTCCTGCTACTTTACTAAATTTGTTTATCAGTTTTAGAAGTCGTCAGGTGGAGATTTTTGAGTCTCCCAAATATCAAATTGCGTCATCAGCAAACTTAGATAATTTGTCCTTTTATTTTTCTGTTTACATCCCCCCCCCCTCAGCTCTTTCTCTCTTTCTGTCCTTCCTGATGCCACATACTAAACCACTTTCCTCCACCACACTCTTGTGCCATAATGTTCTGCCTCACAGTGGGCCCTGAGGAATGGAACTGGCTCTGTATAGACTGAGACCTCTGAAATCATGAGCCCCCAAATAAATATTCCTTCATCTAATTGTTCTTTTCAAGTCATTTGATCAAACTGTGAGAAAGCTGACCAAAATAAATTGGTACTGAGAAATGGGATTTTTACTGTACTCAATCTGATTATGTGGTTTTTGAAATTTGTGAAAGTCATTTTGGAGAGTTTAGCAGTGCAAGCTGGAAAGGCTTTAGATTGTTGTAAATGGAGTTTAATAAAAATTTTAGGGGGAACTCAGAAGACCAGAATGCCAAAAGGACTATGAACAGCAAAGACTGATTTCATGAAGTTTCAGAGAAGGAAGATTCTATTGAAAATTGGTCCCAGGAGCCATTTGTGTTACATTCTGGCTACAAAGTTTTCTGCATTTTGTCTATGTCCTAAGACTTTCTGTGAGACTGAATTTAAAGATAATCAATTAACTAATCTGGTAGAAGAAATTTATAGGTAAGCTTAGCATTGAGTCACTGACATATAATTGTTTGTGGCCTTTAACCAAATTTATTATAACAATCAGAAGAAAAAAAATCAAAGCAGAAAAATTTGAAAAACTTGAAGTTTCATAAGAAAACTAAGTAAAACTGAAGCTGAGGAAATTATGATTGTTAATGATATTATAGCCACTGAAGAAAAGCTAAAGACTTTACCCAGAAATGATAGGAAAGATGGCTTGAGGGTATCACAGAAATTTGCAAAACCACACCCATCTCATGATTAAGGGAGTAAAAGTAAAAATTCCTTTGGGAAGAAACCATTGGGACACTCTGCTTGCACAGCATAGCCCAGGAAGTTGTTTCAACATGCTCAGGTATCCAGGCATTCAATGGCTAATGTATCATGATCCCTGGAGGCTTGGCTATGTCTCAAGATGGTCCCAGAACTTGGTGTCTACTATGTATATATTGCTGCATCTGAAGCATCACATAATGTTGTAGTTAAGGGGTCATAAGGAATTTCACCAAGATTTTAAAGGAAGGTCTTCAAGTCTGGGAAAAAGGGCAGCAATGTTAGAATCCCTGCAGGCTGTTCCTGAAATGGCAAGGCATGGATATGTGAGGAGAAAGCTGAAGATGCAGTGGAAAATACTGTGATTAAGAAATCCCATCCCATGGAACATCTTCTGAGGAAAGTTGCAGAAATTGAGCACAAAAATGCTAAGAGAGAGGCTAAGCTTGCTACCAGAAAAGCCATAGATGGAGGGCTACATAAGCCCTTTGGAGAGAACTTCATGATGCCACGTGTCCAGATGCTAGATGTGGAAATCTAGAACTTACTTACTGAGAACGATTTTGATCTTGCTTTGGTTCCATTTCTTCTTTCTGTGCCCCTATTTCTTCCTTTTAGAATCAAAATGTTTACTTTGTGCCTTTATATGTAGGATATATTAAGTCACTTTTGATTTTTACCAAGACTTGTGATGAGAGTTTTATCTCAGGGGAGAATTTGGACTTGCACTTTTGGGAAATGCTAAAACAGTTGAGATTATGGGGGCTCTTGGAAATTATATCTTGCATTGTGAGTTGTGCATAAATTTTGAGGGTCAGGAGCTAAAATCACAAGATTTAGATGTAAAGCATCAACCAAACGTATGTGTGAGACAATACAACAAATTTTAGAGGTGAAATGATTGGGTTATGAGAGGTTTAAACTAATTAGTGTATTAATCCCCTGATAGGGATAACTTGATGGTAACTGTAGGCAGGTAGTGTATGGCTGGCAAAGGTGGGTTTTTGAGGACCTATCTTTGGGATTTATATTTTGTCCTTGTTGAGCAGAGTGCTCACTCTCTCCCTCTCTCTACTGATGTCATGTCATGAGCCACTATCCTCAGCCACACTCTTCTGCATCATGTTCTGCCTTACCTTGAGTCCCAAAGAAAGAAGCCAGCCATCTATGGACTAACTTCCTCAACTATGAACCCCCAAATAATCTTTTCCTCCTTTAATGGTTCTTATAGGATCTTTTGAGACATCACGAAAAAGCTGACTAAAACAGTTTGGGACATTTTGACAGTGTCTATCAATATTTGGATTAGATCCCTCCAGAGGTGCTGGAGTGCAGGAGCTAATTCCCTAGTTGCTATGGACCTCCCACCAGCTGGTATTGGTTTGTAAGTTTAGGGGCTTAAGAATGACTGCTTGGAGGGTTCAGTGTTGTGTCTGTTTGTTTTTTATTGTGTGCTAGAGATAAAGACATAAGACTCTGGGTTATTGCTGTTATTGCTCTGAATCACTTTGTTCCAGTTCCCTTCGACACAGTTTCAAGGTGTTGTATAAACTGCTGGCTGTCTCCAGGCACCAATTCTGTGGTTGTGGGTTCTCTGTTGGTGATCTGTGGTGCAGAAGTGCTCCCTTGTCCAACACATCTCATTGACATACTATCCTAACTAGAGCGTAGGGTAATTCAGTTAGTTCAGCTGGGTTCTACCTTCCACAGCACTAGGTTAGGTACAGCGGGTGCTGTTTCCTACTGCTGACTATGGCTGAGACAGCATCCATCTATTATCCAAACACTGTCTAGAGACTCTCCTGTTGTAGTCACAGGTCAAGTTGTTTGATATGGCTATTCACTACCTCAGACCAGGCAACTTCCAGTTTTGATTGACCTCCAGCTGGTTATGATCTCAGTCATACCCTTTTCCTTTAAGCTTCTTGGAACTCTAGGACTGGCCTTCCATTGGCTACTGCCACTATCTGTAGACAGTCTTGCTATGCCACTGGATATCCAGGAAGCTTCCTTCTGAACTGGCCCCACAGCCACAATCAGAGGGACAGACCCTCTAGACTTCTTAGGACTCAGACAATTTCTTGTTCTGTCTCTTCTAGCTTCAGTAGTCGGTGAAGGCATTAGTCCTGACAGTCTCCCTATCCTCTGCTTGGGGGCAAAACTGCCTTCTCACTTGGATCTGCTCTTTTGTTTCCTGTCTCAACAATTTGTAGGCCAACACTCTGTCCCTGCCCAAGTTCTCAAAGGCACTTCCAGAGTGCCAGGAGTGCTCTATTTCTGCTTGGAGTCCTGCAGGGAGATGCACAGAACATTCCTTTTCTGCTTTGGCTCCCCATGAATACTGTATGAAGAACTCCTTCTCTGCTGGCCTCTGGGGAATGTGGCAGAGGGCTCCTTCTCTGCCCAGGCTCTCATGGATAATCTAAAGGGTAACTTATCAGTTGTGTGCTCCACAAACAGGCTGCAGAATTCCATCATGCTTTCTTTTCTTGAGTTGGCTTTAAACTGCTTGATCTTGTTTGAAAAAAATCTTTGCTCTTATCAAATTTTAATATGGCAAGTTTCTTTTTTTTCCAAATGTTTTTAAGACAGTGAGCTTGTGTGTGTTTTCTCTCCCTGTTTCTCTCCCCACCACTCCACCCTGGTTTGAGTTCAGGGTAGGGAAATGCTGTTGATACTCAACCTGACCAAAGGTGGTAAGTTCTGAAGAATGCAATATCGGCTTAATTTAAAAAATTAATTATCATTAATTATATTAAAAATAATGAGTATTTAAACATTTGATCAATTAATAGATTATTAGGATGAAATTATTTGCAAATTAATAATAGAACAAAACTTTCTCAGTTTATGAGAAAAACTTACATTTATCGTTATGCATAATTGTAAATGTTAAAAACCTTTTCATTTTAGGTAAGAAAATATTTAATGTTTCAAATTTTATTTTCTCAAAAATACTAATTAAATTATTAGTATTTTTTTATTTCTGTAGATTTTCATTACATATAATGGAGCATGCTACTGATATGTATATTGGCCAATGGATAAAAGTATAAAGTCACTAGTATTTTGGCAAATTTTCTAAAAAGCAAAAAATGACTATAATTGTTCCCACTGATTATTAAGAATATTTATTACTGTTTTAGCTTTTAGAGTCATTTGAAATCACACAAAAAGTATGATTTTATTTTATTTTCTATATATTAGATAAGTAATTTTTTGTTAAAAAATCAGTATGTTAACCAAGAAAATTAATGTACTATAGCATAATATCTTAATTCTTCAAAATAATTATCTCTAAAAATTATATTGTACATCTTTCAATTCTAATTCTCAGAACTTACAATCTCTAGTGACTCACACCACCATAACCAATGATCTACAACTTAGTAAATATGGTTTACACTATGTCTTCATCTTGTTATACTTCTAATCATTGTGAAACCCATAAAATTCATCTCTCTTACAACTTTTTCTTCCTTTGGATACTTTAATTCCCTGGGAATTAAGTAAAGACAATGTATTGAATATACTAAATATGCTAATATTTATTAAATTTACCAAAAATGTGTTCCATCAACAGGAAAACACAATAAAGTGTTTCATGTAAAATTTTAAGCATTTTTTAAAAAAACTAAACAAAATTTTTAGAACACAATTTTTAAGTATCTTTTAATTTTGTAGACAATTATTGAAATAAACCCCTAATTATCAACTAGATAAAAAAGTAGATTAAGAAAGAGGGTTAAAACTCACCTACTACAACTACAATACTTGTTTCATTGTCTGTGACATCTATAAATAACATTGAAATAAAACTCTTATAATAGTAAGTTTTTCAAATTTTTCTTTAAGACAATCTCTCTAAAACACCTTGTTCCCCATATTGATATGTTTTCAGCAAATCATACATTACATTCTTCAAAAGTCATAGTTCATTTGAAAAAATCAGCTATGTCAATTATATCAGCATTAAAAGATATTTTCAACCTCTGAACACAGCCACTTAAAATTATGACAGGGATTGGAGAATACATTCTATTTTCTTCCTTCGAATGAAAGGAAGAAATCCTCACTCATTTCTTCCTTCCTCCCTTGCTCCCTTTTCTCTCTCTTTCTTGCCCCTTTTCCTCCCGTTTTCCATTTATTATTTATTGGTGACAAGTACTCATGTTAAATACAATTTCCCATTTCTAAAGATGAGAAAAAAATCACTTTAAATATATGCATATGGTTTGCATGAAAGAAAGACTTTTGTCTTTGATACTTTTACCAAGAAATAACCTTGCTGGTGAAAACTTTTCCAAATTAGCATTTCATTCCCTATATTTATAGGGTGATTTAAGATGGTAAATGATTAAACTCATTCCCAACATTTGTGTCTGAGCTTGAAACTTCAAGATCACTGCTGATTATTGTCTCTCACACTGGTTCTTATAGGAACACATTAGATAAAGTACAGAAATGCCCAGAGGTAAATATGTGGACATTTGTTTTTGTTAATAAGACTATGTGGTAATGTTCATTAATGAGGTCATTTGGCTACATAAAGGAGTGAAAAGAAGGAAAGTAACTCCTAGAACATATGGAAGTCCATATTGCTGTCATTTATAGTTTCATTATGCAAAATACAAGCTCTGTTTGTATCTATGTATGCTGCTCTGTTAACAATATATTTATAAGCAGAAGTTTATGTAAATTATACAACTGTCTTTATAGGAATTGTACTAAAAGCGAAACAAGAATATATTATTTTGATAAATTTGTTTGCTTCTTTGTAGAAAAAGGTACATGTTAGATTAACTAAATTATATGATTAATGATATTATTTAATGACATTTCATGTAATTCAGGTTAATTTAAGTAGAGTCAATACCAATCTAAAATATTTTCCCAAATAAAATACATGACTATAAGATGTTACATTTTTATAAAGAACGAAAAAATAATTTGTCCTAATTTTTTAAAATTATATCAGCATTAAAATATATCTTAATAAAAAACATTACAAATTATTTCAGGGTTCTATCAATTTGGTAGATAAATCTAGTATTCTTGATATGGTTTCATGTATCATTTCTGTCATTAATATTAATACAATTTTATCTGTTATACTTGTTTGCCTTATTAGCGCATCAAACAGATTTGTTTTCCTTAGTTTACAGAAAATCTTATGTTTTTAAAAATAATGAAGAGATTAAACTGATTTAAGTGGTGATATACTAGGAAAACCACATAAATAGCTTAATCAAGTTAATTCAATACTATGAATACTGCTACTAGATGTTTTGGTTTGGATATAACTGCTACTAGATGTTTTGGTTTGGATATAAAGTTTTCTCCAAAAAATTCGACTGATGTAGGAAGTGAAATGATAAGCTTGTTAGAGGTGTTTATGTGGACTAGTTTGAGTGGACTGTCTGGGTGGTATCTATAGAGAGGTGGAGTGTGACTGAATAGGCTGGATCATCTGGGGGCATGCCCCAGAAAGGCTCACCTTCCCTTCAATTCCTTCTCTTTTTGTCTCTCTGCTAACTGGCCAATGAAAGACCAGCAGCTTCCACAATACCCTTCAGCCATGATGTTCTGCCTCACCTTGGACCCAGAGCAATGGAGTCAGCTCATCTCTGGAACTGTGAGCTAAAAATAAACTTTTTTTTCCCTATAAGTTCTTGCCAGGTGTTTTGGTTACAATGATGAAAGTAACACTGAAATTCGTACTGAGAAGTGGAATCATTACTGTGACTTTACCTGATCATGTGATTCAGAAGCCTTTGGAACCAGTTTGTCGAAAAAGTTTGAAAAACTTCGGAGATAAAGGCTGGGGAAGCATTAAAATGTTCTAAGCAGAGCTTAATGGGTGATTCTGGTACTGACCAGAATGCCTATAGATGTGGGAGCAGTAAGGAATACTCATAGGGTTTCAGAGTGAAACAAGGGCTTATTTGAGAATTTAACTAGAGGACACACGTGTTATATTCTGGCAAAGAATTTGTCCACATTCTGCCTTTGTCCTGAGAATTTCTGTGAGGATGAGTTTAAATGCAATGAACTAATTTTAAAGATATTACAACCTCTAAAGAAATGCAAAACACTTTGCACAGAGATAGTAAGAAGTTTGTTTTGAGGGAATTGGCGTGACCACACCCATCACTGGTTTAGAGGTATAAAACTAAAAATTCCTTTGAGGAATTGAAAAGACCAGTTGCTTGAGGAATTGGCAAGGCAATACCTGTTTCAGTCTTAAGGTTATAAAATTTAAAATTCCTTTGAGGAGAGAAAATAAGGGCACCTTGTTCACTCAGGATGCTGAGGGGTAAATAGGAAGTTACTTTACAATGCTCCGTTGACTCAGTAACTATGGTGACAGGAATCCCTGCTACTGCCAGGGTTGGGGGTAGGCCTCTTGTGCTGCAGGTTCAGCATGAATGTAGCATGTGATATTAGGGTCAAGGAGAATTCCACCAAGATTTCAATGAAATACTGGGAAGCCAGAAAGAGTATGGTCATGCCAAACACACTATAGTATGCTTCTGAGATACTAATGCATGAAATTGAGAATTAAGGCAAAACTGAGATGGAGACTCCCAAAATAGAGAGATGTCAGTATTTAGGACCACCTGCTGAGAAAAGATTCAGAAATTGAACAGAGACAACCCCAGAGAGAGGCCATGAATGCTACAACTGTCAAGGTCAATGGAATGAGGCTACAAAAGCTCTTTGGAGAAGACATCTCTCCAACCCATTCCCCAGCTGCCAGACATAAAGCTATGGGGATTGTTTGTGCACCTGGCTTTGGTCTTGTTTTGATTGCCTCCCTTTTTTATGTGCTTAATTTTCTCCATTTGGGGGTGGGAATGTTTACTCTGTGCCATTGAATACTGGATACAAGTAAATGGCTTTTGATATTTATAGGGGCTTATAGTCAAGGATTTGTCCTGAATCTCAACTAGGAATTTGGACTTGGACTTTTGGGAAATGATGGAAATTTTAAGATTATGGGGTCTCATTAAGATGGAGATGGACCAACTAACTTTATGTTGTACTGTGAAAGGGACATGAGATTTGTAGGCTACAAATGTAATATTATGGTTTGGATATAAGTTGTCCCCCCAAAATTCCTTTGTTAATACAGGAAGTAAAATAATTATATTATGAGAGATGTAACCTAGTTGGAATGGAATAATTGAGTGGTAATTATAGGCAGGTGGGACGTGGCTGTAAGAGGTTGGTAACTAGGTATTCTCTGGAGTTCATTTTCTCTAAAGCTCTTTCTCTTTTTTTCTCTCTCTGCTTCCTGACCTGTGAGAGGAGGAGCTTTCCTCTGTTATGCCCTTGCTCTATGATGTTCTGCCTCATCTTGGGCTCAGACTCATTGATTCATCTGACAGTTGACTAAATTCCCAAACTGTGAGTTCAAAATAAACTTTTCATCCTCTAAGTTGTTCTTGTCAAGTATTTTGGTGACAGTAATGAAAAGCTGACTAACAAAGTAGGTGACATTTTGACAATTTGTGGTTATTGTTATTTTCCTCAAATGCAACATTTTAATTATTTTTAACTATTCATAATATGTTACATAAACATAAAATTTTGATGTAGAAATTATTTTAAATTAACTTTTAAATTAATAGATTTGGAGTGTATGATTGAATAAGGTATGGTGATAAATATATTCATCATGAAAATTATTTTTTTATTTAAAGTTCTCTTGATGGATAGTAAAAAGAATATCACATTTGGACATAGTTGGTATCTTATATTGGTATGACCAAATTCCCCATAGTTTTTTTTTTAACTATTCACCTTTCTCTTCCACATCTCTCACCCCATCTTACTAATTCCTAGTAAGCAGTCTCACTTGTACCTGTAGAATGTGTGATCACATGAAATGTCAAGTTGTAGAAGGAGATAGAATTGTTCTTGTATTGAATTGATCATTACCCATTACATGTATGTATCAAATTATGAGGCTGTATTCCATAAAGATGCACACATATTATGTCTCAATAAAAAATAAATGAATAAAAGGAGGAGAAAATTTCTCACATTCTTATATTCATAGACACTTGACCTTTATAGATACATTTATTCATCATCGTCTTCATCATCATCATCATCATTATCATCATCTCCAGAGGTTTCTGAATTGGGTTCAGTATCTAATGTGAAAAATTTTACTTTCTCCAGAATGTTATTCTTTTTATGAAGAGCAAATTATACTTAGACTCTCCAAAAGGTTAATAATTATAGACCTTAAAAATTTTAAGAAAGAAAAAAAAATTAACAGAGGCTGCTTTTGCTCAAAGGATTCCTCTTCGCGTAGGCGAGCAAATGTCTGATCATGCTTAAAAGTAACAAAAATTTGATATTTCTTCCTTTACATTGCATCTTTCTCATTTGCTACCTTTAACTTGAGTCATACCCCTGCCCAACTCTGAATGTAAATATGTTAATCTTTTAAGTAACATTCATGTAACTGGTAATACTTCCCTTTCAAGATTGAGGGCACCAAGATAATAGCTAAGATAGTTTTCAAGATTTTCAGAAACATCACAATCGAGAATTATCAATTGTTAGCATTTATAACAAACACCCCTTTGTAGACCTCTATAGCAGCACCTGCAAGTGTCTATTCACTGTGCTAAATATGCAGATTGATTCAGGTTTCTCTAACTCACTCCACCTGAAATTTATGACTTGTTTTCAAAGTCATTCTTTACTATAGAACCTTGTATTCCAGGAAGAATAGGTGTTATTGACAAATATGTTGAAACCAGAATCTAAAAAGTTTCCAGGCAACAGGAACTATCTTATTACTGACAAGGTTTCACTTGGCCTTCCTGAGATAATGATCAGCCAGATCACAGTTTGACCAAAGCTCCATGTCTATGATGCACATTATTTTGTCATTTTCCTATATCCTAAAGCTCTTATTGTTAACTGCTTTAAAAGAGGAATGAGGATGTTTATTCATCCTTTCCAATATAGCTATATTGAATAAATTCTGTGCCTACTTCAATGGGTTTTTTATTGTTTGGTCATTTTGGATGGGTGACCTGGTAACAATAATTGGTACTATAATTATTACTTGTATTTTACTAAAATGTAAACAAATTTAAATCACTGAGTATTTATTGAATTTTTGTTAAAATCAGATTTATCACATTTAAATAGCTTTATCTCTACAGTGCTTCTGACATTGGGGAGCACACACAAACACAAATATTTAAGTATAAATGATACTTAAACAATAAAAGAAAACTTTATGTTAATTCAACTTACAATTTGTAACCTGTAGTCATAGAGATGTAGCATTCTAAAGGGGAATTTTTTAACTTTGTCTTTTAATTAATAATGATGTTTGTATATTTGACTTTTGTTATTTATCACTTAAATATTAATGTAATTGGAAAGAAAACTTTTAATTGTTTCAAATGGATACATATTGAAAGAAAATGAGTATTAACTTGGCAACTATGAGAAATAGAATATATCTTCTGTCACTTTTCTACTTATTTATGTCTATTTAAAGTGATAATTTGATTTCATATTCTAAATTCTGTTATTGTATTAAAGGTCATTTTTAAGTACTGTCATTAGTAACATAGCTCTTACTTTCTATCTTTTAGGATTTTAAATTTTAAAAATCTAAGCTGGGTGTAGTAACCCATGCCTCCTTTTCCTCTATCTCTAGAGATAGAGGCAGAAAGATTGCAGGTTTGAAGCCAGTCTCAGAAACTCAGGGAGACCCTCAGCAATTTTGAGACTCTATTTCAAACTTTGTTTATTTTTTTTTTAAAGAGAGAGTGAGAGAGGAGAGAGGAGAGAGAGAATTTCTTTTTTTTTTTAATATTTATTTTCTAGTTCTCGGCAGACACAACATCCTTGTTGGTATGTGGTGCTGAGGATGGAACCCCGGCCGCACGCATGCCAGGCGAGCGCGCCACCGCTTGAGCCACATCCCCAGCCCCTATTTCAAACTTTAAAAAAATAAAAAGTGAGAATGCAGGTCAGTGGAAAATTGCCTTGGGTTCAATCCTCAATCCTCAAAAAATAACAAAATGTAAAATAAAAATCTAAAGCTTCATATCAACAAATTTAAGTTTATGATTTGCATGTAGTAAGAATAAATGTATTATGAAATTGTTACTGTTGACAGTACAAAAGGACAGAGCTAGGTGCAAACTTCATGGATCAGCAGAGCTTTTGTTCAATGGTGGAGTCATGGCTCTGATGAACCCTTTTCTGGTGGAAAATGAGCCACTGGCCAAAGGGGGAATCTGTGCTTTTATAGCTTGTACTGAGAGGTGACTTCATTAATGAGTGTGTCACTTTGGGAATTCAGGAATTTGAGATATGCTTTTAGTGGGCAAGTTGGAAGATGTGGGGTCACTGGTCAGTATCTAGGAAAGGATTTATCAGAGCCTGTCATTCTAGGCTTGATGAGTATCTCCTCCCCAGGGCTAGACTTGTCACTGGGAAAGAACATATTGAGAAAGGATCAATGTTTATCAATGTGTTGCTTTCCTCCTGACTCCCTTTTCCCAGGCCACATTATTTTGGGGTTTGTCATTTTTCTTATCTAATATTGACCAAAAATATAACTGACCTAGTCAAGAACAAAATCAATTGCATTTACTGAGTACTGAGTAAGACTGGAATTTGAAAAAAAAAAAAAAAACAGATTCAGGTAATGTTAAAAATCTTCCCCAAGAGTTTGCATATAGTCATTGTATTTATAGTTTTAAACAACAAGGGAATTGGAAAATATTAGTGGGAAATTATGAAGGGTGCTGGCAAAAGTTAAGCTGTCTTGAAAGAAAGGGACTTTATGCAATTCTGAGGGTACATGTTGCAGAATCAAAGGAAGGTGTCCAGTGAATAGAGAGATTTAGCATAAGTTAACAGTGTTTCAAAGATCAAATACCTAGAGAAAGTCCTGTTTGCAACACCTTTCAAAAGGTGTTTGAGTATGTGTATATGTCTAATTAACAGTGGCTTCCAAACGCCTTAAAAAAGTTCCAAACCAATGTTACTCCATTTTATTTTATTTTCCCCTCACATTACCAAAAGGGAAAGCATAAAACCAAAGGCCGAATATTTTCTCTAAAAGCAGATGCTTATTCACAATAAGGCAGGGGGAACTAGGGAAGAAAAGTGTTACCTTTTATTAGGTGGAGGGAAGTGATGGGAGGGTAGAGGAGGTAATGTGGGGATAGGAGAAATAGTGGAATGAAATAGACATTATTACTGTATGTATGTATATATGTAACTGCATGACCAATATAATTCTGCAACATGTATACTCAAAAAAATGAGAAATTATATCCCATCTATGTGTGAAATATCAAAATGCACAAATGCATTCTACTGTCATGTATGACTAATTAAAGCAAATAAGTTTAGTTTTTTATAAAAAGCATAAAATAAAATCATTTTGACTTTGATATCAATCAGTTTTGAATGTCTATGGCCATTTGGTTAAGTCAGAAAAAGGTTGTGACTCACTAATTTATTCTACAATAATAGGCAATATATGTGCACTAATAGTTGATGAATGTCAACTAGATAACAGAGTAATATGCTTGCATTGAACCAGCCAAAAGAATTACAAAAATCTGTCTATTGCATTGCAGGACAGGAAAAATACCTTTTTCCTGAACCCGTCTTAGGTTCATTGGTTATGGACCTGTAAATTAAACTGATTAAAGACAGATTAACAAAAGAGATAAAATATTTTATCAACACAGAGTTCTGCAAATAAATGAAACTCAAGGAGGTAGCCTGGTGACTGAGATTTATATGGACTTGATAGGAGTTGCCTTCAAGAGTGGATCATTTCTCGGTATGAAGACATCTTTACAAATAGAAATTTCCTTCATAAATCTAAGTTTATTTTTCAAAAGGTAAAATTTATTCTAAATTTTGCTGGGCATGGTGGTGCACACCTGTAATGCCAGTGGCTGGGGAGGCTGAGGCAGGAGGATAGCATGTTCAAAGCCAGTCTCAGCAAAAGCAAAGTGCTAAGCAACTCAGTAATTCCTGGTACCCCCCCAAAAAAAATTATGCTAAAGTTGAGGCATGTAAAAGCACTTTTGTTAATATTAAAGTTAACCATATGCAGGGATATTTCACTGAAATAAATTTGAAGATCAAAAATAATATGAATTGTAGATATTTTTAAAAGTCTGACATGTGTTTTTATCCATTATTTTATTATTTATTTATTTATTTATTTATTTAGGTTATTTGATTTGGGAATATGCTTCTTTAAAATAAAATAAATATTTTCTAATTGTGCACGTTTGAATCACAGAAAGGAGAGTTTTAGATTTCTTAAATGTGTTTGAAATTTTCTTTAGTAACTAAATAAAAGGCAATTGTAGGTGTGCAAATACATCTTTTTCTTCTACCCTTCTAAGTTCTTGGCTGGGAGACCTGTAACAAAAGACAGATTAGCAAGAAAAAAATATGCAAATTTATTTAATATACATGACATGTGACACCAGAGACTTCATAAGAAAATGCAGACCAAACAAACAGTTAAAGAGAGTATTTTCATGCTAGTTTTAACAAACAGTGAAGGGTCATGCTAAATGCAGTGGGACAAAAATGGGTATGAGCTTGAGTAGTACACCAAGGGAAAGGGAGTGAAACCTGTTTATTGAGATCCCTCTGTTCTCAGAGACAAGAATGGGCTTTTCATCTTGGTATAGGGAGAGGATCTCTTATAGATCTTATGAGTTTCTTCAGGGAAATATCAGAGTCTTTTCATAAATCACCTTTTCTCTAATTATTTCAGCTTAAAACCTCTAATGTGCCAAATTATCATTTTTTAGGATAGTATCTCCTAAAACAGAACACATTATTCTTTCAGTAACAGTAGCTAATATTTCCTTAAAAAATCTATGCCAGCATACATGCTAAGTCCTTTATCTGAATAATATGTATTGCTTATAATAAAGTCATAAGACGTTAGTTGACCCCACTTTTTTTTTTCTTTTTACACATGGAAAAAAATAATCAAACATTTAACTTCAAAATATATGTTGTTCTGAAATGGCAGAATTAGAATTTGGAATTTTGTGTCTTCCTCTATAGTCCACATGCAAAATATATCCTGAGACCTTCTTGCATCTCGAAATAGTACTTGGGGCAGATTAGCATTTCCTTTTTGTCTAAATTGCCTCCCTTGACCTGACAGTACTTTGCCACATTCTATTTCACTGTGCTTTGTAGAACTCCTTTATCTTCTTAATTTATGCTTTCCATTTTGATTACATTATTTAGTGCACATATATATATATATATATATGTGTGTGTGTGTGTGTGTGTGTGTGTGTATATATATATATATATGTAAATTGTATATATATACATAAATTTTATATTATATATTAAATATAAATATACATAAAAATTGTATATATATTAAATATATACACAAATTGTATATTAATTGTAATTTTATGGTGGATTATGGATTGTGACATTATTGTATATACTTTTTATTGGTAGATTAAAACATCATCTTCTTGTTATTCATATTTTCTGTTATATCTTAACCATGATATCATTGTTTAGGTTTTCCCAATCACTATATGAATCCTCTTGATTTTTAACACCTCTTCTTTTTTTAAAATGTCACTTATTGTTTTATTTACCTTAGTAAAATATTGCTGTATCTTGAATTCCTATTGGGGGAAATTTCTTTAGTAACCTTGGTGTACTCATTTATTAATTTTCAAGAGCTAAGTTTTTAATTTTTCTTTATTCTTTGTAATTCTCTTAAGTCTTGGCTAGAATGTCTATGTCATGCTCAAATGTCATTTGTGGAGACAAAAAGGAAAATTTTAGGTACCAACAGCTCCTTGAATTATACATACTTTCACAGTAATTTCTTCTAACTTTAACATAGTGAATGATTTTCATATTATTATTCATAAACTTCCATAAGTTGGGACGTATATCTCAAACAGTAAAAATCTCGAAAACTTTAATGTTGTATGCTCATAATACAGTTGTTAAATTCCTTTGTGCTAAAATTCCGACATAAAATATGTCAAAATAGACTATTTTTAAATATTTATTTTTTAGTTATAGTTGGACATAATACCTTTATTTTATTTTATTTATTTTTATGTGGTGCTGAGGATTGAACCTAGGGCCTTGCATGTCCTAGGCAAGTGCTCTACTGCTGTGCCACAACCCTAGCCCCCAAATAGACTATTTTATTATACCTAATGAAGCTGTAAAAATATCTTGCAATACTTTAATAACAATACCTTTGATCAATTCTAACTAAAGTAAATATGATTACATTTCACTGAATTCTTATTCCAGTGCAGTCATTAGAAATAATATCTAAATTCATATCATTACATTATAAATAAATTTAACAGAGAATGTACTTGGCATTAATTTAGTGTTTTTGTATTTTTTGATTTTTCATATGGTTTTGCCATTATTTGTAAATAGTTATTTTATTAGATTCATCTCTCAGAATAATGATGACATAGGAATGTTAAATGTTATATTGTGCTTAATATTATTAGACAACTAATTATAGTTTTGTATATTATCTTGTCAAAGGAGGAATTAGTTAACTGAAACTTAATATGTAGGTATTTGGACACATTCATAGAAAGAAAGAGACACTGGGATTACAGGTTACAGGCATGCACATTGTGCCTGGCTTCTCATTTCCTATTATTTCTAAAGGGAAAATATAATTATCTAAGCATATACTGTATTGCATTGAAAATATTAATTAGCAGCAAATATAGATAGAATTATACATTCAGTATTTAGTAGAAATTTAATATAACATGAAGCCTAAGGGATGAATTAATATATTGGTTATAAAGATGTATCATTTAAGAGTATGCAAATTATTAATGACAATTATGTTAATATAGGTACATGTAGAACACGATTGACTGAGTGGAGCTTTGCCCATTGAAAGTATACCATCAATTTTTATTACCTCATTTATAGGTAAATTTCATTTTAATACCATCTGTTAGGATATTTGATATGGTTATGTAAAATAAAACTGCTACTGTTAATGAGTTATAACTTTGTAGAATACACCATTGCATACTCATGTCAAATATTTTTAGATAATAATATTATTAATAAGTACTAACAATGATAACTAACAATTTTTCTTGGGTACTTACCATATTCTTAAATTAAAGTTAGGTTCTTAAAGAATTATCACTTTCTAAATATTTGTAATGGTTCATTTTGTCAGAAATAACTATAACTATGGTCATCGTCCGTTTATACTATGCATTTCTGTAATCTGACTATTTTACAATGTTTTTATATTTGAGGAAAATTCATTGAATTATTTCTGTGATTTTCAACATCATATAACACTGAGAAAGCCAACCCCCTTTGTTTAAAGTCCTGAGAATTTATCTGGTGTTTATAGGAATATTTTTTGTCTTTCAAAATAATTAAATGAGAAAGTGACGACCTTCATATTTTCAGTTCTAAACTATGCTTTGTAATTGTCTTTGCGAAATTTGTATATTCTTTTAGCCATAGTTAAGGGATCTGACAATTTAAAAATAACTAAAAATTTCCTTGTACATTAACTATATAAATGGTTTATAAAGAATATATATTTAATGCCATTGCCATAGAGGTGATATACAGAATATGTCTTTGAACATATATTTCATTTTCCCATTTCTAGGAGTATTTCACAAATCCATCAAAGTAATTATTTCTAACATATTCAAATTTCCAAAACCTTAGATTTAAAAAATTAATCATCTTAATATTTTGCACTCAAATTTTCTCTGGAATCCCTGATGTCAGTGCACAATACCTGGAAGAACATATTTTTTTTTTTTTTACATTTTTTTTATTGGTTGTTCACAACATTACAAAGCTCTTGACATATTATATTTCATACATTAGATTGACATGGGTTATGAACTCCCAATTTTACCCCAAATGCAGATTGCAGAATCACGTCAGTTACACATCCACAATTTTACATAATGCCATATTAGTGACTGTTGTATTCTGCTACCTTTCCTATCCCCTACTATCCCCCCTCCCCTCCCCTCCCATCTTCTCTCTCTACCCCATCTACTGTAATTCATTTCTCTCTTTGTTTATTTTCCCATTCCCCTCACAACCTCTTATATGTAATTTTGTTTAGCAATGAGTGTCTCCCTTCATTTCCATGCAATTTCCCTTTTCTCTCCCTTTCCCTCCCATCTCAAGTCTCTGTTTAATGTTACTCTTTTCTTCCTACTCTTCCTCCCTGCTCTGTTCATACTTGCTCTCATTATATCAAAGAAGACATTTGGTATCTGTTTTTTAGGGTTTGGCTAGCTTCACTAAGCATAATCTGCTCTAATGCCATCCATTTCCCTGAAAATTCTATGATTTTGTCATTTTTTATTGCTGCATAGTACTCCATTGTGTATAGATGCCACATTTTTTTTATCCATTCGTCTATTGAAGGGCATCTGGGTTGGTTCCACAGTCTAGCTATTGTGAATTGTGCTGCTATGAACATCGATGTGGCAGTGTCCCTGTAGCATGCTCTTTTAAGGTCTTCAGGGAATAGTCCGAGAAGGGCAATAGCAGGGTCAAATGGTGGTTCCATTCCCAGCTTTCCCAGGAATCTCCAAACTGCTTTCCAAATTGGCCGCACCAATTTGCAGTCCCACCAGCAATGTACAAGTGTACCCTTTTCTCCACATCCTCGCCAGCACTTGTTGTTGTTTGAATTCATAGTGGCTGCCAATCTTACTGGAGTGAGATGGTATCTTAGGGTGGTTTTGATTTGCATTTCTCTGACTGCTAGAGATGGAGAGCATTTTTTCATGTACTTGTTGATTGATTGTATATCCTCCTCTGAGAAGTGTCTGTTCAGGTCCTTGGCCCATTTGTTGATTGGGTTATTTGTTATCTTATTGTCTAGTTTTTTGAGTTCTTTGTATACTCTGGATATTAGGGCTCTATCTGAAGTGTGAGGAGTAAAAATTCGTTCCCAGGATGTAGGCTCCCTATTTACCTCTCTTATTGTTTCTTTTGCTGAAAAAAAACTTTCCATATTGCTCAGTCACTTCTTAACAGGAAGGACAGGTCCAGGAAAGAAGTCCAAGGATAAGAACTACTTATATTTCTTGAGCCATTAATCCATATGACTGTTCCACAAACTCTTTGGTTCATGGTAGGGAAAAAAATTAAACAGTAGATAAAAATTGAAAGCATAAACCATTTCACCTTTTAACTAAATATCATGCCATGTTTTTCTCTCCATTATAGCCATTTGTTACAATGTACAGCTTTGCTACCCTACGTACTTTTTATTTTACCATTCCAAACAACTTTAAGCACCCTTATTCTTATTACTTTTTCTCATCATCATTTTTTAACATTAAGCCAATTTACTGGCACAATCCACTACAAACAAAAGGAAACAGATGGTTTGAGATGGCTGTATTCTCAAATTGCTAATTATAAAGAGTCAAGTCACCTTAATTTTCATGATAGTCATTAAAATATTAATTTTCTAAATTTCATCAGTAAGAAAGTATTAAAGAACCAGAAAATACAAAATGATATCTCTGATATCCATGTTCATTAACATTTCTGTGTTTGCTAAGAAAGTACATAGCTCAATTGTTCAGCTGACATTCATCCTGAGGAATTCTGTCCATCTGTTGGTTAATATTTTAAACAGGATCATTGAAGCAAATGAACTTATAATAGCATTTGGTAACTAAATTCAGAATGGATTTTCTGCTGCATTGATCGATTTAGAGAAATTACCTTATGCAAATACAAATGTTCATGAGCCAAGTTTTCCTTCTACTGCGAATATTGTTTAGAAGGCGAAAAGGAAATGCAGGCTTTTTCACTGATGTCACTTATATGCAATACTCTCATCCTATTGAAAGGCCTAGAATTTGACCACACACATGCTGTATAATTTTCCTACATACATGTATTAATACACCATAGTGAATCCCACATCGTGTACATAAGGATAAGATAATATTCCATGCATGTGTAATTATATTCAAATGAATTATTCTGTCATGTTTAACTAAAAAGAGGTAATAAAAATAAATAAATAAAATGAAGAAAATAAAAAGATTTGAAAGGATTTGTTTTCTGAATTTTAAAGTGCTAGGCAGGGAGAAAAAACATTGACTCTAATGTTCTAATTAACTAAATAGTAACCATTCTTGTTATACTTTCCCTTATGGATCAAGAATTACTTTGGGCCATAGATGAATGAACAATATCAAAATATTCCACAGTTCATGATGTGATGCTATGGTATATCATTGAATATTCAGTGATCAGTTAGAATCTATTTCATTTGTTTTCATTTGACTTTCTTGGGAAGACATTAACATTGTGAGATACTAATTAATAAAAATAGTAAAAAATGGTATGTATATATGAACAAGCCACAGTGAAACCCATGATACTGTATAATTAATGTGCACAATAAAATTTATACCTGTAAATTAAAAGAAAAAAACAGATTTGTGTTTTTCCTACACTAAACTATTCCTTGATTTTGTATTTTTACCCAGACAAATGTAGTAATCTTTAGGAAAAATTTTAAGCAAAATTTCAGTTTGAACATATTTTATTCCATAATACTACTCATTTACACATATCATTTTTACATGTTTAACCCTAAATATTATCATCTTCTGTAATCTCTATGTCACTCACCCTGACTGAAGCTTTCTCTGATTTTGAAACCAGAAAGTCACAAATATACATGTTTCATCTAAATGAGACTTGAGAAGTAGAGTGAATCAATAGGTTTTATCCAAAAAATGTATATGAATAATATAATGAAGAAAGACAATAAGTGAAGCATAGAGTAATACAGTTTCCTCATGTAGAAATATTGAAAACATAGAAGACTTACAAAATTTGTAATTACTTTTATTATTTTATTGTTTACTTGATTTTTTTTTCTGTTTTTCCCTGAGAATAAATCTATGAACAAGAGGTCAGTGAATTATTTGTTATTTTATATCAGCTTTCTGGCCAAAAATAAATAAATAAACATGAGTGCACGCACACACAAATACATGTATACATATGGATAATTATATGTCATGTATTGATTCCTATAATCTCAGTTTTATCTTTTGCTTCCTTTTCTATACAATAAATTAATGATTGGTGTTATGTTGTTGAGCAAGAAAATTTCAGTATCTCACTTTTCAAAATGCTTTTATCTGTTTTGTCCTATTAAATATTGACTTGGTATACTTTTCAGTAGAGCAATTATTGGCATCATTTGTTTTATAAATCCTGAAAGAGATTGAGATGAAAGAAATATTGACTATCTTGGAACCAAGACATAGATAAAAAATAAGTTAAAAGAAAGAATTTCACAGTAAGTCAAAAATTCAATTTTATAATATTATAGAATAAAATATACCAAACTGAAAAACTCAATTTTATATTGAATTATTGTTAAAAATGCAAAAAAGAGTACAAGTATAATAGCATAAGTTGGTGTGAACATAGTTTATACACAGAGATACAAAAAAATTGTACTCTATATGTGTAATAAGGATTGTAATGAATTCCAGTGTTGTTATGTATTTAAAAATTAAGCAAAAAGAAATTCAATCTGTTTAATCCTCTCCGTTGGCCCGGTCCTCCTTTTTTTATCTATATTGTGATTATGACTTTGACCTTGACAAATTTAATTAGAATCTTTTAAAGTGTTGTGTTAATTACTGGTTAAATTGTATTTGGGAGATGTTTTGTATATCCATACCTTGTATATAAATTAGTTAAAATTAAGTGTTTCAAATTATATAATTGTTGATTTCACAATTATTTTGTTAAAAATACCCAGGAGTTGTTAGAAAAATTATGTCGATTAGGTAGATACATATTCATTAACTTTTAGTGGCTTTGAGGCATGTAAGTGGAAACACTTTACATAATATATTATTTTCAATTAAAAGATCCCAAATGTGGAATTAAGAAATACTGTTATAGCAGATATATTTTTATATGCTATATCTACAGGAGGAAACCATATGCTTATCTCAATACACACAGGAAAAAAAATCCAAGTAGATTTGGTATGCTTTAATAATAAAAACCCTCAACAAATTATGCATGAAAGGATCATCTCTCAACAAAATAGAGGTTTTACATACCCACAGACACTATCATGCTTAATGGAGAAAAGCTGAAAATATTTTTTCTAACTTCTGGAAGAAAACATGGATGTTATTTTCAACACTACTATTCAACATAGTACTGGATGTCAGCCTGAGCAATTAGATAGGCGAGATAAAGACATAAAAGGCATTCAGATTAGAAAAGAGGAAATGGAATTATCCTTCTTTGCAGATGACATGATTTTATTTATAGAAAATCTCAAATTCCACCAAATCCTGTTGGAACTGATAACTTCAGTAAAGTTGTGGGATACAGAAAAAACATTACAAAAGTGATATTTCCATAAAGCTGAAACTTGCTGAAAAAAATAAAAAGCAATCATATTCATAAAATATTCTTTAAAAAATTTTAGAAATAAATTTAACCATGGAAATAAAATATATTTTCAATAAAAATTACAAAACAGTGATAAAAAATTATAGACCACACAAAACACACACACACACACACACACACACACACTGGAAAGACACCCCATGCCCATAAATTAAAACAACTGATATTGTTAATATGTGTATAGTAGCTAAAGCAATACACAATTTAATCCAATCCTCATCAAAATACCAATGATATTTTTCACAGAGCTATATAAAACAATCATAACATGTATATAAAACTAGTAAAGATCCAGAATAGCAAAATTAACCCTGGGCAGGGAGTCACATTATGTGACTTCTAAACATACTACAAAGTTATGGTAATTAGGTCATTATGACATGTGCATAAAAACAAACATATATACAATGGAACAGAATATAAATCCAGAAATTAATTTACACATTTAGAGTTAAATGACCTTTTGCAAAGCCACTGAGAACATGCTTTGGAGAATGAACAGTCACTTCAATAAATGGTGCAGGGAAAATTGAATATCCACATGCAGAAGAATAAAAGTAGATCACAACTCTCACCAAATTCAAAATAGATGAAATACCAAAATATAACAAGCGAAAGTCAAAAATACAGGGAAACTCTTTAATACAATAGGATGGGCAAAGACGCTTTTTAATAAAGTCGTAAAAGCAAAGGCTGCATTGCTTAAATGGAATTATATCATTGCTTAAATGGGATTATATTTTATTAAGAAACTTCTTCAAAGCAAAAGAAACAACAATGTAAAGAGACAAAATAAAAATTTGAGAAAATATTTGGAAACTATACATCAGTCAAGAGTTTAATATGAACAATATATAAGGATCTTTAAAAAACCTCAATAGGAAAACCCCAAATGCATTGTAATGCATTCTGCTGTCATGTATTTAAAAATAAAATAAATTTAAAAAAAAGAAAGAAGATGGGGCTTTCACCAAGATCTGATACACACACACACACACACACACACACACACACACCCAATGGAGTTTTATTTCAGACATGAAGAGTGAAATTATATCATTTTCAGGAAAATGAATGGAACTTGAGAGCATTATGTTAAGCAAAATAAGACAGACTTGGAAAGTCAAGCATTGTATGTTTTCTCTCATATGTGGGAGCTAGAGGGAAAAAAAAATATATAAGTCAGGAAGGATCTTGAAGAAGAGAACTAGGAGAGAAGTGGAAAAAAACCATGGGAAGAGGAAAGGAAAAGGAGAGAGTTTCAAGGGAATAAAATTGACCAAATTATGTTATGTGTGCATGTACAAATATGTAACAATGAATCCCACTATTTATGTATAATTATAATGCATCAATAAAAATGATTGAAATGAAAAAAAAGAATGGATTAAAAATGTTATAAATATAGGATGTGGAATATTATTCAACTTTAAAAATTATTAAATACTGTCATTTGAGGCAACATGGGTAGAAATGGATATTAAGTGAAATAAACCAGGCACAGAAAGGCAAATCTCATGTTACATTCATTAGCAGAAGCTAAAAGATTTGATCATACAAAAATAAAAAAGTATTATAAAGTTTAGTAGAGGTCAGAAAGGGGAGGAGTTACTGTGAAATGGTAAGTAATGAATATCAAAATAGTTACAGGTGGGAAAGTAAATCTAATAATATATAGTGCATTAGTGTGGGAAGCCAACTATAAGCCATGGGTAAACTGAGCAATGTTCAAGCCATTAGGCAGGGAAGCCTGGTTTGGGGAACTCTCAGGTGAAATCCACTGGTTGGAGAATGCCTAATTCACGTGGCATCCTGTCTTAGCTCACCGCTCAAGTTCAGGCTCAGCTCCAGAGTTGGGAGTGGTGCTGGAGCTAGACAGCCTCCTGGAGAGGGGTGGAGCTTGCAAAATGCCAATCAACCTGTTTTCTGCAAGAGCCCCAAGATGGAAGTACTACTTCTGCTGAAACCTTATCCCTCCTTTGATGTACTCCCCCTTAAAGGACTGGGGCCTTTTTCAGTAGTTCAGCTCCAGTTCCTGTCATTACTGGAAGACCCATCAGGCATCTCCACTTTTTGAATCTAACCTTTGTTTTTGTCTTTCTGACTATTTCAGACTTTTTATTTTCTTAGGTGGCTCACACCTAGCACCCTGATAAAACAGTTACACCTATCTCAGGGAGGCTGTGCTTGAACTTGAAGGGTAAGCTAGAACAGGGCACCAACGTGAAATGGGCATTCTCACACCACAAGTTTCTGCCTGGCAGTTCCAGAGACCCAACTTCCCCACCTAATGGGTCTAAGATCGCTTAGTTCACACAGGGCTCATAGATGGATTCCTACATATTTGGGTAACTATACAACAATTAATTACACATTTCAAAATAACTAGAGAAGAGTTTTAGCATTCACAGCATACAGGAATTATAATATCTGAGGAGATTGAAGTGCTAACTTCACTGAATTAATCTTCACACATTTTATATGTGGTTTGAATTATCATACCATATTCCATAAACAATTACATATATGCCAGTTAAAATATATATATTTTTTTTTTCAGGAAATCTGCAGAAGGTAGTTATAATTTCTTTCTCTGGGAGAAGAACAGTTGACTATATTTGTTGTTTAGCTATCAAATGTGCCCCACTTTTAAAATACACCTTGATTCAGTTATGTGATTTGTTAATCATCATGACATGGATATAAAAATATCATTATCACTGTCTTTCTCAAATTGATAAATGAAGATAATAATAGTAGGCACTTTCATTCCATGAAGAACTTAGAAATAAATCAATGAGGGCTGAGCTCGAAATTGGAAGATAATTTCTGTGTTCATGTATCCTTTTAACATTTTCTTTTTTGTTGTTTTCTTAGAACCTAGCTTGATTTTTAAAATTTTACTTATGTTATTTTTATTGCTATTTTCCTAATAATAAGTTTGATGATGGTTAAAGGAAAATATTTGATAATCACAGTTTTCTTTATATTTCTACACCTAAAATAATGTAGGCACCTAATGCAGTATGGAAGCTATAAATATTTACCATGGAATTGAGGATTCACTAAATCATTAGTTGTCTTGCTTCAAGTGGGCATGATAGGATCAATAATAAGTAGAAATAAAAAGGAAAGTATTATACATAAGACATCTGAGAAACATTTAGAATAGGTTTTTGCTGTAGTTGTTGCATCTATGGTGTTCAAATGGGTTCTAAGCTATATTCCTACTCCTTGCATTTACACTAGTCAGAAGAGGAAGAATATGCATAGCTGAAGAGGAAGAATATGCATAGCTGAGTTTTATATAGAAGCACACATTAACACCGTATACCAAAATATACCTTAGCAACCTGAGAAATATATGTTTGACTCATCAATTTATCTGGAGAACAAGTAGGGTTTTGGAGGGAAGTTCTGGGGAACATATATCTTTGTTTTCATTTCATTTGTTTCCTCTAGATGCAGTATATAATCTAAACTTTCTGTTTCCATTAAATTAATTAAGATTAAATATTTCAACAGAATTGTTGATGTTTAATTTTAGACTCAATAAACATTTGTTGAGCCAATTATATGTCAGACATGGTTCTATCTGCTAGGGATATGGTATTGAATATATTTCAATTTTGCCATCTAGGAACTTACATTGTCATGGAAAATGTAAAATAAACTAACATTAAATAAATTGAATGAGAATCTGATAGCAAAAGTATTAAACATTTGTTTGTTTTTATTTTTAATACTAAATATTCAAGAATAAAATCTAAAATTGTGCCTTATAAAATTAAATCCATATTTGAATTAATCTTGTCTACAACTTAAATTGAAAGTTGACAAAGAAAAAAAAATATTTTAGTGTAAGCCTAAAATATATGACAACAGCATGGTGATTTTCTCTCAAAATGCATATGTAAATGGACATATTAGAAAATAAATGCTTGTTTTGGAAATTCTTATTGTAATTTGTAGATATAATGCCAGGCGAATATTAACAAATTTAATTAATTCTTATGTGCCTGTTATAATAAGTACATTAACAAGCTCTCCATCACTAGATCATTTTATAATTGGAGAAAAGTTATCTAAATTATCGTTAGCTTGGTTCATATAAGGTGTATTTACAGAAATTTCTCTATCCTAGCTATTCATAATCTCATAACATATTTAAAAAATTAAGGGAATATTTACAAAGAAGCCTACAGATGCCATCCATAAAAGAGTGACAAAAAGAACAACTATGCTTCTTACTTGAAGCTACTAATGTTAGTTTTAGCTTATTAATCTTCATTATAGTCAGTGTGCAAATCAGATAGTTGGAGGAAGTGCACAGGAAAATAAAAAGCAAAGAAAATGCAATTATAGGCAGATAAAGCTCTTTTTCATGTGATACATTGTATTTTAGCTTTGAAAGTTTAAAATGCTATAGCTACCAACATCCTTAAAAAAGATTTTTTGTCATCAAAAAGATTTTTCAATGCTGTGGATTATATATATTGAGGGAAACAACAGAAATCAGTTGAAGCTAAAGCTAATAGATGCAAACCAGTAGATTCTTGACACTGGAATGGAGAAATGCAATAAAATCAATATCGAAAAATGACCAGGAAGCAAAATACAGCAAAGGCCAGGACTTCCTATAGAATTTTCTTCAAAATCATAACTTAATCATGTAATTATTTCCTAAAATTGCATACTTTCATAGTACTATTTTAATAAATACATAAAAAGAAATTTCTTTTGTAACATATTCATCAAGAGAGCTTTTCCTCATTGCTTTTTTAAGTTATGGAGACTGAATGTAGATATCAAGGAATATAAACTAATTAATACAATTAGACATCATTAAGTAGTTTGAATCAACAACTTGAAGTCTTAGCATTTAACTGAAGTATTGCTAAGAATTAAGAAGTAAACATAAAATACTAAAAAATAAATAAATATAATAAAAGCAAAATTTTAAAAGTGATTAAGTCTATGGAATTTACCAAAAATTCCTAAGATGGTTTGAAGAAAGAAAGAAAGAAAGAAAGAAAGAAAGAAAGAAAGAAAGAAAGAAAGAAAGAAAGAAAGAAAGAAAGAAAGAAAGAGAAAGAAAGAAAGAAACATAATGGGAGAAAGAATGCCATCTGCAAACAGGCAATTATGGGAGAAGACAGCAGATAGATGTCATAATGACAAATTGGACAGAAAATGCAGTGCAATAAATGCTTCACAGGAGAAAGGCAGGTAAAGATAATTGTAGATTCTAGCCACATCAAAAGAACACACACAAAATCAGAAGCAGCAGCAACATGATCACTCTGGTGATTACAAAGTTGCAATCTCAGCTCTTGCTCAATCAATTGACCTTCACTGATAGCCTTTACTGACAGCCTGAATCAGGAAAAAAGACCTTCTCAGAGACATTTAACCTAAGCTAAACTTTGAGGCTAACACTCTAAAGGAAGCAGGCAGCCCTATTAGTGTGAGTATAGATGTCTACTTGAAGTGTAAAATAGAGTTTCACGACTTCATCAGATATGCAGTGGATCCAAAGGGAGGAATTTAAACAGAAATGAGACAGTAATGACATTTATCACTGAAAAAAGTCCCCCAGATTAAAGGGGTGAGGGAAAATGAAACAGAAAACCTGAGCAGTAAAATAGTAGAAGTAACAAGAAAACATGGAAATAAGAAAGCATAGAAGCAATATTAATAACAAAACAATGTAATAACATCAGTAATAATAGAAAATAAAAATCACAAATAATGCTGGGTTGTATTACAAATATTCCTATCTAACAAGCACTTATTTCAGAACTTATTACAATTACTTCATTTGTTATTAACAACTATATTTACTACTCCTGAAAACTGTAGACGATAGTTTTCAGTTTGTTTGTTTGTTTTTGCTAAGGCCAGATATGAAAAAAAACAACATAGCACTCTTAAGTAAATTGTTTTCATTCATATGGATCTTTTTTTTAGATATTGTTTACCTTTGTGTAGAGGGAAAGAAGTAAGTTCATTTAGTATATTATCCCATCAAAATTTAAGAAGAAATCAAAATGCTCCTTAAATCAGGCATTTGATCTTCACTAACAGAAACATTAATAATATTCTATGAAATCTCTTAAATATATTCTTGATAAAAATAATGTGAGTTTCAAGACAAGAGAATGCACAAGGAAAAAGCTTATACAGCTTTATCAAAGTATAATATTTAGAATATATTAATATTTTTCATAGGTCAATATGGAAAGTAGAAACCAGCCCATAGATAATTGGTTCTTTAAAATGATAAACCCAAATGAAACAAAACAAAAAAAACTAAGTCTTACATAAACTTTTAGAAACTTGATGATCCTTGTTTCTCAAAACTTGGTAATCCTTGAAAAACATTTCTAATATAAACTTATACATGCACAATTATGCCCCATATTGACAGTTTCAAGTCTGTTTTATAATGGATGTGTTAAAAATTGTTAAGTTTCATGGGATGTTTAATTTCTATTTGGTGTCTTATTAAAAAAAAATTGTATGTTCTATTTTGTAACTATGCCTGGAAAGAGAAGGCTATTTTCTTTAAAGAGTGTGGGTGAGAAAGTAGTTTACTTGAAACTTGTCCCTTCTCTCACCTTTTTTAGCTATGTGGGGTTTGATAATAATATTTCTAGAGGTTGTTAATATTTTGTCAATTATTTTAATATATATGAATTTATTTGATTTCCATATTGTGAATTCAGTGCCATTATTAGCTGCCAGGTTTGCAGTTGAAATCTTCCAGAAGTTGAATGCTTGGATCCAAAATCTTACCTTCAGGGAAAAGGTGATCCCAGAAATAAATAAGAATTTTGGCACCAGATAGAGGGCTTTTTAATAGAACACAACATTACTCATTTTCCCAACAGGTGTAAGAATTAAATGACATTTTTAATCTAGAAATGGTAGGTCAACTATAAAAATGTATAGAAAATAAAATTTCAATTATTTTGATAAAAATCCATTGTAATTTTCAACAGAAATTTGAGTTAATTTTAAAGGCAGATTATATATATATATATATATGTATGCATAAAATATATTATATATATATTCTCATATATATGAGAATATGTATATATATACATATTCTCATTATAAGTTTAAAATAATCAGAGAAAATAGCAAACTGATATAGCTTTCCCTTTGATGGGGGAAAACAATATTTTTTTCCTCAAGTGTCATGGATTTTTTTTTCTTTCTTTCTTTCTTTCTTTCTTTCTTTTTTTTTTTTTTTTTTTGGTGTTAAGGTTTGAACTCAGTGTCTTGGGCTTTTGAGGCAAGCACTCTACCAACTGAGCTATATCCCTAGCCCAAGTATCATGGATTCTTAATTGGAATAAACCCCTATAACAAAAGATAGGCCAAGAGGAGATAAAGAAACAGAAATTTGTTAAAATCTGTATTTCATATATAGATGAAAGATATTCAGAGAATGAGTCATTCTCCAAAGCGGCTCCAGATTTCAACTATGCAGAATCTTTAGCAAAGAAGAGTAATTTTTTTTTAGAGAAACAGAAGATGGAGGAAAGGATTCTGAGTCTCTAGCTGCTGCAGCTGGTGAAAAGGCAAATAAATGGCAGAATACTAGCCACTCAAGCATGTTAAATTAGCAGCAAAATTCACAATAGACAAGCTGTGGAACCAACCTAGGTGCCCATCAAAATACATGGATAAAGGAAAACATGGTATATATACACAATGAAGTATTATTCAGACATAAAGAATGAAGTTATTACATTTTCTGGTAAATAGATAGAAATGGAGACTATCATGCTAAATTGAAATTAGCCAATCCTAAAAAGTCAAAGTCAAATGTTTTCTCAGAGATGCAGAAGCTAACCCAAAATGGGAATGGGGAGAAAGAAAGAGGAAGAAAAAAATGGAGAGAGAATTGCATTAAAAGAGGAAAGATCAGTAGAGTAGAGGAGGGGGAATGAGAAAGAAGAAAGAGGGAAGGATAGGGTAAGAATAGTGGAATGAATCTGACTAAACTTTCATATGTACATATGTGAATATACCACAGTGAATCCCTACATCAAGTATATCCACCAGACTCTAATTAAAAATAAATAAATAAATAAATAAATTGCAGTAAGATAATTAGGGTGAGGGGAGCATGGGAAAGGAGGAAGTTGTGAGGAGTGAAGAACAGGGGATGGAATTAAAGCAAATTATATACCATGCTTTTGAGATTATGACAAAATGTTTCCTAGTGTTATATATAACTAGAAAGAATCAATTAAAAATAAACTTGTTAAAATAGATTCCTCTGGTGTTATCTCCAGAATAAAGGTCTAAAATTTTCTTCCATGATTAAAGACAGAACGGAAAAGTCACCTTTTACTTTTGTGAGTTTATGTTCTGGTTTTAGGCAAATGGAGAAATGAATCTTGTCTGCATCTGCTGCTTAATTGCCTTCGGAACATAATAATCCTATGTTAAAGATTCAACTTTTGAATACCATATTCTAGGCTCCCACAGTATAAAAAGATGTATAAAATTTATCTTTCCTTATGTCCTAATCCCTTTCTCATTCCCAGACATTCCACTGTTAATCCATAATCACAAAAACATATGAGTTACTGTTTATTCTATGGGAACTGATTTATTGAAAATATTCTTTTTTAAATTTTTTTATTATTAGTTGTTCAAAACATTACAAAGCTCTTGACATATCATATTTCATACATTTGATTCAAGCAGATAGAAAATCAATAAATGACCATTCTGCACTAATAATTATGAGGTATGCTTAATTTTGTATTTCAGTTTGACTGAGGTAAGAGTTATCCAATCAGCTTATAACACATTATTTTTGGTTGGTCTTTGAGGGTGTTTCAGAAAGAGATTAGCTTTTGATTCAGTAGACCAAGTAAAGAAGATCCTCCCTCACTGTGACTAAAATATCTGACAAGGAAAACACAGAGGAGCTGGTCACGGTGGAGCATACCTGTAATCCCAGTGGCTGAGGCTGGAGGATGTCAAGTTCAAAGCCAGCCTCAGTAATTTAGCCAGACCCTAGATAACTTAGTGAGACTCTGTCTCAAAATAAAATAATAATAATTAAAAAAAAAAGCTGAGGACGTGACTCTGTAGTTAAACACCCCTGGATTCAATCTCTGGTACCTCCCCACCTCCCAAAAAAATAGAATTTGGAAAATCTTATTTTGACTCATGGATCAAAGGATTTAGCTAATGGTGAGCCAGTTCTATTACTCTGTGCCTGAGGTGAGAAAGAACATCATAGGAGAGAGGTGTAGTGGAAAGCCTTTCAGCTTTTGGCATCCAGAAAACAGAAAGAGAAAAAGAGGAATGGACCAGAGAGAAGAAAGCCCATCCAGGGCTCACCCTCAATGATTTACCCCTTCCAACAGGTCCCACCTCCCAGTAGTCCATTCAGCTATCCATGGATTATTCCAGTAGTGAAATCAGAGCCTGCCTGATCTGATCATTATCCAAGAGACTAAACTCAGATCTTTGCTGCCTGCTGACCATGTTTTGCACACATGAATTTTAGGGGACTTACCACATCCGACCCATAAGAATGAGCATCATATAATACAGTGAGGACCTGAGTAAAATGAAAAGGAAGGAGGAGTGAATTTACTCTGTCTTCTGGAGCTGAGATATCCATCTCCTCTTGGCCCAGGCTGTTTCTCAGGGTTTTCAACTTAGACCAGGATTTTTATCACTGGCTTTCTTGGTTCTTACATCAGGCTTAAACTACAAGCATACCTTGGCTTTCCTGAGCATTAAGCACACAAATGGCAGATCATAGGACTTCTCATATTATGTAATATAAGCTAATCCTTCACACACACACACACACACACACACACACACACACACACAAATCTCTTTGTATAAATGCATATGTACCCTATTGATTCTTTTTCTCTAATAACTATGAATAATGCATGATATTAACTGAATGTGGTTTAGGATCCTGAAGTTAATAAATGTAATAACATAGGGTAACCTATAAAGTACAAGAGGAATATAAAAACATTTTCTACATATTTTCTCTAATGGTTATACATGCAATTTACAGATTAAAAACTCTGAAAACAGTTTATAAATATCTTAACTATTTCAAAACCTGGCTCATCCTAAGTTTTTCATATCACACTAGATTGTTATTTTTAGTGAAGTTTTCTCTTTTTAAGATAGAAGGGAAAATGAACTGTAAAGATTTATAGACTATGTCACAGTGTTCTTAAAGATTGCTGTTTCCTAGAGATTACTTCTTTTATGAAAACATTTTTCTGCCATGCTTCAATAGAGTTACTTCTCTTTTACTGCAAGTATGAATTTTTTCTCTTATTTTGTGGTATCTTGATTGTTCTTTTAAACCTTAAAACATGATATACCACCTCCTTCACATACAAAAACACATGGCACATGTAATGTTGTCTGGTTTTCCAAGCCTGTTGATAGTTATTGACCAACTTTCCTCAGGATTAGGTATAATTAGAAGAAAATAAAATTTAAACTGTATCAGATTCAATAGTCATTATAATAGGTTTTTAAAAACTAAACACTAAAAATAGATTTATAACTTAAACTTATAGTATCATCTACTGATTTTTTAAAAAATTCTTCAACAATGTCATATATGATGGCAAAAACCCTTATAAGTAACCCAATATAAATTTTAGCTAAATATATGTCTATTTATGTGAAATAAACCTAGTAAAAAGGCCACAAAGTATATCTATTATACATATACATTTCAAAGTTAATATAAAGGTACATTGCATATACATTGAAATAAACCAATATAATTAGTATAATCATTTAATATATTTAAATATAAATGTATGTTTTATATCTTTAAACCTTTCATAAGAAAATAAAAATATATCATGATGGTATATACAAAGTTGTATTTGTTTTGCTTTTTGTTTTTAGATGACAAGTTTGAATTTTTTTGCTATAAACATGCATTTTTCTTTTTTTTCTTCTGAAATACAACTTGTTTCATGTATAATTTTAGGAGTATAACATATTAAGGACTGTTTCAAATGAGATACACTTAATTCAATAATGTGCAAGCTTGAATGAAAAAACTTTGCTATTTTTAATAATGTGTCCTTATTAAGTAATAGGACAAGTCAGGGAGAGATAGTTTCTTCAGTAGTAAGTATCCTTGTCTTTTCTAGTTTGTAATCTGTCCAATATCTTGCAATCACTTAGTGAACTAATGGACTTGAATGTCACAGTCAGAATATGTGAAAATTTTTGAAGCTGTATGTACACTGCTGAAACATGTAGGTTAATTTAATATACTTAATTACTATCCAACTACATTAGGTAATTGGAAGATTTAATACAGTTTCCTAATGCCCTAATATATTCATAGTATTACTTTTAAACTAAAATTTCTTGATTAAATGAAACTGATTATTAACTGTTGAAAAATTAAGAACTTTAAAAAATGCAGTGTGTTATATTTTGTGGGAAATGTGAGTAAAAGTTAAATCTATAATTTTGAAACAATATATATTTAAGTACAACCAATAGAATAATTGGATAGAATTTACTATTAACTTATTTTAAAAATGCATATTCTTTACATTTTAGGAATTTCTACTGTTTAGTCTTTACTCATGTTTTATAATTATCAGAATTTAATTTGCTTTCCTCATAATGTTTATTTTCTTCTGGGTGCTTCTCTCTACTCTCTTTCCATACTTTTGTTCTTCGTGGGATATAGTCTGGGAGAAGTAATTACAGCATTGCGCTCGCTGTTGATTTGATTTTTTCCCCTTAGTGCGAAGTAATGACTATAGAGTGACTGTTATCCTATTCAAAGGGATATTTCTAAGAACGCACAAAGGTTACAAAGTAAAAACATGGAAAATTAGCTGGGTGTGGTGGTGCATGCTTGTAATCCTAGTAGCTTGGGAGGCTGAGGCAGGAGGATTGCGAGTTCAAAGCCAGCTTCAGCAAAAGTAAGGCACTAAGCAACTTAGTGAGACCCTATTTTTAAATAAAATGCAATACTGAGCTGGGGATGTGGTTCGGTAGTCCAGTGTCTCTGAGTTCAATCTCTGGAATCCGTGCCCCTCCAAAAAAGATGGAAAAACACAGCTCAATTGTTTAGTGGAAAAAATAAATAAATATATCAATTAGTACATATAACAAATATAAGTATATGGAGAGTGATCTAATTGGATATTCATAGCATGAAATCAAATTTAATAAAATTTGTACTATAAACACTGAAAATTCAATCTCATATTAACCAAATGCAACCTCATCTCACATGTTTCTGACTTAAATTCATTTTTAACACAACTTTAAAAATTAAGAGCAGAAAGGTAAGCTATGTATGATTATCAAAATATCATATCTGAAACTAAAATGATTTAGGCCAGAGCCACTAATACAATTGATAAAAATTATAGGAGTCACATCTACTTTTAACTAAGATGAACTACTGAATTTACATTTACTTTAAGAATAAAAGAGAAATGGAGACAGCTGTCTATGGACAGAGAATTCTGAAACTGTGAGCTCCTGAATAAACTTTTACCCCTCTTAAATTTATTTCTCAGGTGTATTTTTTTTCCCACAGAGTGAAAAAGCTGATTATAATGCTCACCATTATTATCTGATAATATCCAAAATCCTGGATACCATCACTTCTTTATATTTTCCTCTTTTATTTTTTACATTTTCCTATTTTTATCTCTTTATTTTCCCCCATTTTAAATTTTATGTTTTTATACTTTTATTATTAAAATTTTAACTTTTAATTTTTTTATCATTTTTTAAAAATTTTATTATTATTTACTTTTTCCATTCTGTAAGATTTTGTGTATGTGTGTTGGGGCAGAGGTAGCTGTCTGTGTTCTTACTGTGTAGATATATTCAGAAGAAAATTTACAGATTTATATAATTTACTTTCACTTGAAGTGCTTTCTTCTGCATTGTTTATTATTTATATTTTTACTCATATGAGGTACACTTATGCACAGGTTTGAGTTTTTTGGATCTTATATTTGCTTGTTAGTTAATACCTTCTTTTTGTACCATATACCAAGGGATACAAAACAAACTCATACCTTAATTCATGCCTTAACAATCTCTTCCTCTACAAACAGCCAAATTTTCCTATTCCCTCCACCCCAAAATTATTTTTTTTTATTTTTTATTCTAACTTCTTTATAGCTGACATCTGATACCTTCAGTTTGGAAATAAAAGGAATTAAAGAACTAAAAGCAATTCATATATTGTTAACATTCATTAAAATCCTTGTCATTTATAGAAAAAAAGAAAAGACCAATATGAAGGAATGAAACTGAAACCATAATTTTTAATTTAAAATCCTACAAATAATAGAAAGCTTAAATCAAGGTGGTTTTTCAGCTGGGTTATACAAGACTTTTAGAGAACTAGCCTTATTCTTTCTCAAATTATCCCATAAATTTGAAAGTGAAGGAACAGTCCCAAATACAATCTATGAAGCCAATATAATCCTCATACCAAAACCAAACAGAGACACATCAAGAAAACTACATATCTTTGATGAATATATATATATGCAAAAATTCTTAATAAAATGATAGCAAATGGAATTCAACCGTTTGGTTCAATATACACAAATCAATAATTATAATTTACCACTTAAAATTAAGAGCAAGAATCAAAAGATCATCTAAATAGATGCATAAAAGGCCTTTGATAAAATCAAACTCTCATTCATGTTAAAAACACTGGAGACACTAGAGATAGCCTCCTATTCTATTCCTCATTTAACTTACCTCAGTATTATCAAAGTTAAATATAACAAACCCAAAGCCAATGTCATACTGAATGGAGAAAAACTGAAATATTTTCCTCAAAATTCAGGATCAAGACAAGGATGTCAATTCTCATTACTTCTATTTAATATATTTCTTAAAACCCTAACAAGGGCAATCAAACAAAAGAAGGAAATTAAAAGGATACAAATTAGAAAAGAAGTCAAACTATCACTGTTTTCTGATGACATGATCCTATATCAGGAAGACCAAAAAATTCTACCAGAATACTTCTAAAGCTGGTAAATGAAATCATTAAAAAGTAGCAGAATAAAAGATCTCCACTCATAAACGAATAGTTTTACTATACTGCAATAGTAATTCTACTGAAAAAGAAGTCAGGAAAAACAATCCCTTTCAAAATAACCTCAAAACAAAACAAAACAACAACGAACAAACAAACAAACAAAACACTTGGGAATTAATCAATAAAACCAACACGATGAAATATATCTGCAATGAAAATTGTACAACATTGATGAGAGAATTTGGAGAAGACTTTGGAAGATGGAAATACCTCTATGTTCTTGGATGGGCAGAATTAATAATGTCAAAGTGATTCTACTACCAAATTCAATATAGATATTCAATACAATCCCCATAAGAATACCAGTGACACTGTTCACAAAACTAGAAAAACACTCCTCAAATTTATTTTAAAGAATAAGAGACCAGAATATTCAAAGCAATTCTGAGCAAAGAGAGTGATGTATGAGGCATCAAAACCTGCAAAAAGATTGTGGTATTGGTATCAAAATAGACATGAAGACTAATGGAATACAATAGAAAATAGAGAAAAATCCACTCATTTACAGCCATCTGATGCTAGACAAATGTGCCACAAATATGTTAGAGAAAAGATGGCCTTTTTAACTAATGGTGCTGAAAACCTAGATATTCACTTGAGAAAGAATGAAATTAGGTCCCTATCTGTCATTATATACAAAACTCAAATTGGAATGGATCAAAGACATAGGAATAGTCCTGAAAACTTGCAACTATTAGGAGAAAACATAGGGTCAGCACTCCATCATATTGCTACAGGCAACAACTTCATTAACAATATCACTAAATCTAAAGAAATAAAACCAAGAATCAATAAACAAGGTGTCATTAAAAAAAAAAAAAAAAAGCTTGGGCATAGCCAAAGAAATGATTAAGAGCTTGAAGTGAAAGTCTACAGAATGGGAGAAAAATGTTTGCTAGCTGCTCCTCTAATGGTATTATTATCCAGAACATATGAAGAACTAAAAAAAAAACTTAACATCAAAATTAAATGAATAAATAACCCAATAAATAAATTGGCAAAAAACTAAACAGAAATTCTCCCTCAAAATAAGAAACACAAATGGCCAACAAATAAACCTATTTATGTTCAACTTCTTCAGCAACTAGGGAAAGTGACATTTAATTTCATTCCAGTCTGAATGGCAATTTTCAAGAACTAAAAAAGTAATAAATGCTGGGGAGAATGTGGGGTAAAATGTTAACTCATACATTCTATTTTGTACTGCAAATTAGTACAAGCACTCTGGAAAGCAATATGAATATTCCTGAAAAAAACTAAAAATAAAACCTTGATATGAGCCAGCACTCCTTGTTACTCTTCCAAAAGAACTAAAATCAGCATACTATAATAATACTCCCATTTCAATCTTTATAGAAGCACAATTCTCAGTAGCCCTTATAGAATCTGCCCATATCTGGGTTGGATCAAGAAAATTGGGGAGATACACACACATTTATGTGTGTGTGTGTGTGTGTGTGTATCCATAATACAATGGATTTATCCTCAGCCATTAAGAAGAATGAAATTATGGTATTTGCTGATATATGGATGGAAATAGAGAACATCTGGTAAATGAAATATCAGACTCAGGAAATCAGGAATTGAATGTGTTCTTTCATATGTGGAATCTAGAACAAATTAAGGGAAAGAAGGTAGGAGGCAGGAGCACATGAGAGGGAGGAGGGCAAGAATATGAAGAAACCTTGGATTTAGCACATCATTTTATATGCATATGTAAATATACCACAAAGATTCTGACCTTTAAGCATATGTAGAATGCATCAATCAAAAATGAATAAAGGAATGAAGGGAAGATAAGTAAATTAGAAGACAGAGAATAGAGAGGGAAGGAAGAAGGAAGGAAAAGGGTGGAGAAGGAATTAAAACTAAATACCACACATGTATGCTTTTGTTAAAAGGTACCAAATTAACTATGTATAATTATAATTCTATAATAATAATAATAATAATGTGAATGGTATTAAAATATGTAGGTTGTATAGATTTTTTTAATTTTACCCAATTATGTGCTAATTAGAAACTCATTTAAAATTAATAAGTGGATTAAAAAGTTAAAAGATGATTCATGGCTGCAGATCTTTTCACTTGCCTATCCCTCACCCAGGGCTGTAGTGCCAAGGAGAAGACCAAGCTGATACAGAGGTCCAAGCTGGTCAAGGAGGTCAAGCACCACCAGTCTACCTGCAAGAAGGCTGTGACCAAGCAGGGTGTCCAACTCTCTAAAAATGTTGTGTTCTTAGTTGTGTGCAAGAAAGTGGTTGTAGGCCTTCAGTCCATGTTGAGGATCATTTCAAACATCTTGCCGAAACCCTACACCTCCCACAAAAAATTGTATCTGACAAAGGATCATTGGGAGAAAGTGGAGCTGGAGGTGAGATCCATTAACCTTAAGACTTGGAATTGTTGAATTAATAGCCAGAACAATTAACCCAGGAAGTTAGATATTTTACCTGAAAATGAAGGGAAATTACTTCTGGTACCTTGCTGAATTTGCATGTGGTGACGATGGTGAATAAATGAGATAATTCGCAAGGAATATACCAAAAAGGCATTTGACATAACCAAAAAATAAATGTAACTCACACATGCAGTCTGATAGAACCTGTTCTTGATATTTCTGAATTTACTTGGAGGTCCTCAATAACCCAGAACTTGCTTGCACACTGGCCAAAGGTTTATGATGAGTCCATTGAAAATCTTGATACACCGAATGAAGACTCATGCAAAGATAACATTCTCATGGTGTAACTGTTTAGACACAACATTAAAAATATTAAATAATGCAAGAGAAGAACGTGATGTGGCAAATGTAGGTGAAAACTAAGTACAAACAGGATGTCATCCTTCTTCCTTTCAAGTAACCTTTTTAAACATCCCCATTCCTTATTCCACTTGGATTTCCTATAGCAAAGAAATCCATCCATGTGTATAGAATCAACTATAGTCTTTCCTGGAAAGACCCCACCCCTTAATTTGTATTTGTCTTGGCCTTCCTGGCATACAGTTGCTGCTGTAGGAAAATATTAATACAGACAAAAGTGACTTCCTTCAGTAGAGAACTAAGAGTATAAATGCTATTTAAGTGATCTGAACCAGTTCTGCAAGTGATTGGGTTTTGTATTACTGTGAAGATATGAAAATATACTTAACTATAGTTTAAAGAATATTCTACATGTTGTTGTTTTAATTTCTACACTTGTTTCCTTATTCTTCTTTGAGGTTTTCCTTTCAGTAAGCAATTTATCTATCTCAATTCTGTATTTTTTTTTAGTAGAAATCCAGAAGTGTTAAATTGAAAGGGGAAAACAGTTGATATTTCTGGGTTGGGGTGCACAAGTTAAAATACCTCCTTTATATTACATATCACAGAGGTCTTATTTATCTGACAATATGGAGTTTCCTTATTCACCATTCAATTGATTGACAATTTCCTTTCCATTTACACAGAAAAAAAGAAAGATAAAAGATGAAGCTAAAACATTCAAATCTATGCAAGAATGGCTGAATTAATGTGAGATCAAGTAAACTTCAGAGGAAAGATAATTATAAGTGAGAGAAACAGAGAGAGACAGAAAGAAGAAATACGTAATTATAGCTGAAGACTTCAACACTCCTCTCTCAAAAATTGATAGAATAACTAGACAGAAAATCCACAATGATATAAATAATTTAAAGAATACCATCAATCAACATGATCTAATTGACATTAATATCCTACAATAGAACAATATTCATTCTTTTAAGCATATGTCATATGCTTAAACATATAGCAAGAAAAAACATTTTCCAGGAAATAAAATAATGCAGACCACATCATAAACTACAAATAAAAAACCCTAATACACTAAAAATAAACAACAACAAAACAAACTAGAAAATCTCTACCTGTAAACTGAACAATTTGTTTTAAATAATTCATAAATCAAAAAGGAAGTCTTGGGGAAATCATTTTTTCCCCTTGTACTTGGAAAATTTCTTAACCACTGGGCAACATTCCAACCCCCTCTTTTTTTTTTTTTTTTTTTTTTTTTTTGGAGACAGGATCTTGCTTAGGGCCTCCTGAGATTGCTGAGGCCTGCCTTAAATTTATGATCCTCCTGCCTCGGCTTCCTGAGTCACTCACTGCGATTGCAGATGTGTTGCTATGCATTGTTGGGAAATTTTTTAATATGAAATATTATTATAATTAAGTACAACATATCAAAATTTGTGTTATAAAACTAATGCAGTCATGAGAAGGAAATTTACAACGTAAAATTTAATATTATGAAAGAGAAAAATGTCAATGTGGGACAATAATCTAAAATGCCACCTAAGAAACCTAGAGAAAGAAGAGCAGATATAATTATGCTGAGAAGAAGAACATTATGAGTAAGAATTGATGACATTGGAAAAGAAAAAAAATAGAAAACTAATGAAACAAGAAGCCTTTTCTTTTTCAAATAACAATAAGATTTATTAACTTGCAGAAAGGAAATGAGGTTAGCTAGATACCAAATAATGAAGAAATATTCTAAATAACTGGACAAATTATTTCTTAACTACACTTATAAGCAAACTTAATTTGTTACCTTGGAGAGATTCCATTCATTTTGTTTCTGTGTGTCAGTTTATAAGATCACACATTCTGTGTTGCTGTTGTTACTTACTTGTTAATGCTGTACATTGCAATGACTGATTTTTCAAATACTGAACCCATCGGCTCATGATGTATTCTGCAGAATTCTGTTGGTATTAGGCTACCAGATTCATTAAAAACATGAAAAGTGTCCCCTCTACTTGTATTCTTTAGAAGAGATTATGAGGAATTGGTGTTATTCCTTAACACATGGTATAATTATCCATCAAAATCACCTGGTTCAAAAGATTGTGTCATGGGCTGGGGATGTGGCTCAAGCAGTAGCGTGCTCACCTGGCATGCGTGCGGCCCGGGTTCGATCCTCAGCACCACATACCAACAAAGATGTTGTGTCCGCCGAGAACTAAAAAATAAATATTAAAAATTCTCTCACTCTAAAAAAAAAGAGATTGTGTCATTGGGGTCTTATTATATTATGTATTCAATTCACTTAACTGTTGTAAGGCTATTTCAGTTATCCATTTCATATTGGAAGTTTGTGTTTTTAAAGAATTACTTGATTTTATCTAAGTTGTCATATTTTTGTGTATCTAGTTGTTTATCATATATAATTTTTTATTTGTCAATTAAAAATTAACAAAAATAAAAACAAAAAAGGAAAATGAAAATAGTCATAGTGATGCTTATGTTTAGAGCCTGATTTAAGTCAGCAAGAAATCAGGGAAATTTGAACAATTATTATAAATTAAGATATTATTGTTAATTTGTGGTATGATTATAATATTATAGTTTAATATGTCCTCAACTTTTAGAGATGCATATTGAAATGTTTACAGATGCAGTGATAAGATTTTCTTAAAATAATTCAGTGGAGGGCAATAGTCAGTGTTTGAGGATATAAAATGTAAATGCTAACCAAGTCTCAATAATTTTTAAATTTTGAGAGTGAAAGGTTTTACCAACTCTTAAATTTTGCTTACTGGTACTTTTCCATTTTTAAAGCTTAAATGAAATGTATGTTTGACTCTGGAAACATTTACAACATTGACAAATACCTGAGTGATGTTACTGATTATGCACAATCTATTACAGAAGGTATATTTCAAATACAGAAGTAAAAATAAAATTAACACAAACCCAATATTAACATAGTCCAATGCTAAGAATAATTCCTCACTATAAATATAAAAATTTAGATACACAAGCAGGTCTTACATACTACCCAGAATTAAGAATACCCATTGTTATATTGGGCTAAATTTTATATTTTGAAAATAACTATATTTTAATTTTTATCCCTAAATAAATGCTAACATGAGATAGTTATTCTTACTCTATCATCTTGTTGAAATTCTCTATATAAGATATTATTCTATTTTTTTTAAAATTTGGCTTCTGTACCTCAGTTATAAATTGTGTAATTATTATAGATGTTTCAATTTGAGGATAATAAAATATCTGAGATTTTTGTAAATAATGAGATGTCAAAATGTGAACTTTAAGTCAAGGTGCTTAGCAATAAATATATCTTTCATGTGATAAAATAATTTTATATTAGATTATAATTTTTTCAGTATTCACTGCATAACAGTGTTTTTTAAAAAAGAGAGAGAGAGAGAGAAAGAGGGAGAGAGAGAGAAACTTTTTTAATATTTATTTTTCAGTTTTCGGTGGACACAACATCTTTATTTTATTTTTATGTGGTGCTGAGGATCCAACCCAGCACCCTGCGCATGCCAATTGAGCGAGTTATCACTTGAGCCACATCCCCAGCCCCTGCATAACAGTTTGAAAATTGCTAATTATTCTCATTTGGCACATAAATACAAATATATTACAATGTCATGACAGTCTAACTTCCTCATTGTTGATTCTATTCCAGAATCAACTTTTCTAACATGACTCATAAGGAACACTGAATACTTTCACACTTTATAATTCTTTATAGAAAAAAGGTACGGCATTATATTCTGCTGAAGTGCCATATAAAAATTGCTTTTCTAATACTTATACTTTCCTGTATTATCCTTTATTATGCTGTAACAGTGTAAAAGCCCTTATTTTTGTCATATTTTGTTAAAGAAAATCATATACAAAAATGTTACTGTGCACCCTTGATTAGCAGTATCCTTTTCTATGTTACTGTTACTCTTTGTCATATTAAAGAATTTTATAGATTACATGCTGAAAAAGTTCAACAGAAAGTAACTTAAATTTTTTGTATGAATAAGCACACAGATATAAAAGATATCATAGTATTATTGTTGCCATCCACAATACAGTTCATTCCAGGGAGGTAACCAGACGAGGCAATGAGGGGATGGAGAAAATACAGACTGACACAAGAATAGAGAAAAGGCTGGAGCTTGGTGGGAAAGCCTAGCTCTGGTGAGGCTTGACTGACCACAAGCAATCTCAGCACCTTTATAAGTTTTATCATTATAAGGGTTATTGTGAGAAAGTTTCTTCAAAGCAAGCAGGAGCCAAGGTCATGAGTATGAGCAGCCCAACTATGATTATCTGCTTGTGCCCACAGCTTTCTAAACCCAGCCACTGGCATCTGAAACTCAAGGTCAAGAACTGAATAGCTCTATACCACAGAACCACCTATAAAATACAGCGTCACCATAGCAACAGAGCCATCCCTAGGGTACCTCTCCAGGAGAGTTCTCCAGAAGGGCATCACCTCTGCCATAGGACAGTTTGCAACCTATGGTTCAGTTGCTGCTCTGGACACATTATTTTATTAAAATAAAATGTGTTCCGTTTTATAAAAATAATTTCTTAATATAATTCAATTTTGAATTAGTGAATGGCATATTGTAAGACTGTGATGTTGCTTTCTTTTGCTAAGCCACCAAGATTTGAATGTGTGTGATACCATTTGTTCCCACATAATTAATTATATTAGATAATTTAAATTTGGTATTTTTTTTTGTTTTCAGTAAATATAATCTTTGTCAGCAATATTAATCATCCTAAATAAATGTGAACTTTTTAAAAAAAGCACTTTTTAAAATATTAATAATTAAAAATAAAAGTGATCAAGACAGTGAAGGAAATTTAGAATAATCTGAGTTCATAAAGGAGCAATTAGTCAATATACTTGGTACCAAATAAGCTTCTGAACAACAACCAAAACACTTCATGAATAAGTAGTGGGCAACAGTATTTTTTTACGTAGTTTTTATTCATTTATTTATTATATACAATAAATTCCAGATATGTATATGCATATACATATACATATGTGTATATGTACATATATAATTTGTATGAAATATAAGGAAAGACATATAGGCAAATAATGCAAACAAAACTACATTGTGTGACTGGAAATTCATGTAGGAAGAGTTATAATAAACTGTAAGAACACATACAAAGACTGACTTATGTACGAACTACTTACAGTATTTTCTTACATGTTCCTGCCTGAGGTAAGAGGATCAGACTTGGAGCCATCTAAGGGAAGCCATGCAAGGATTCTACAGCAGGGGACCTGGGAGACAGGTGTCTCATCTCTATGACTAATTTTGATGCTTAAGTGTTATTCAAGTAAAAATAAAATTTGCATTAATATGTAGATAAAATGGCAATTAAGATATTAAAAATGAAGATGATAATGGAAAAAATTGATACAATAAAATTGTACATAAAGAAGCTTTTTTATTGTTTTCTGAAAAGAAAATTTTCTGCAAAACAATTCATTCCTATAAGTCAAAAATTCTTTTTTTTAAATATTTTTTTTATTGGTTGTTCACAACATTACAAAGCTCTTGACATATCATATTTCATACATTAGATTCAAGTGGGTTATGAACTCCCAATTTTTACCCCAAATGCAGATTGCAGAATCACGTCAGTTACACATCCACAATTTTACATAATGCCCTATTAGTAACTTGTATTCTGATACCTTTCCTATCCTCTACTATCCCCCCTCCCCTCCCCTCCCATCTTCTCTCGCTACCCCATCTACTGTAATTCATTTCTCTCCTTGTTTATTTTCCCATTCCCCTCAAACCTCTTATATGTAATTTTGTATATCAATGAGGGTCTCCCTTCATTTCCATGCAATTTCCCTTTTCTCTCCCTTTCCCTCCCATCTCATGTCTCTGTTTAATGTTAATCTTTTATTCCTGCTCTTCCTCCCTGCTCTGTTCATAGTTGCTCTCATTATATCAAAGAAGACATTTGGTATTTGTTTTTTAGGGATTGGCTAGCTTCACTAAGCATAATCTGCTCTAGTGCCATCCATTTCCCTGCAAATTCCATGATTTTGTCATTTTTTAGTGATGTGTAATACTCCATGGTGTATAAATGCCACATTTTTTTTTTATCCATTCATCTATTGAAGGGCATCTAGGTTGCTTCCACAGTCTAGCTATTGTGAATTGTGCTGCTATGAACATCGATGTGGCAGTATCCCTGTAGCATGCTCTTTTAAGGTCTTCAGGGGATAGTCCGAGAAGGGCAATAGCAGGGTCAAATGGTGGTTCCATTCCCAGCATTCCCAGGAATCTCCAAACTGCTTTCCAAATTGGCCGCACCAATTTGCAGTCCCACCAGCAATGTACAAGTGTACCCTTTTCTCCACATCCTCGCCAGCACTTGTTGTTGTTTGACTTCATAGTGGCTGCCAATCTTACTGGAGTGAGATGGTGGTCTTAGGGTGGTTTTGATTAGCATTTCTCTGACTGCTAGAGATGGTGAGCATTTTTTCATGTACTTGTTGTTTGATTGTATATCCTCTTCTGAGAAGTGTCTGTTCAGGTCCTTGGCCCATTTGTTGATTGGGTTATTTGTTATCTTATTGTCTAATTTTTTGAGTTCTTTGTATACTCTGCATATTAGGGCTCTATCTGAAGTGTGAGGAGTAAAAATTTGTTCCCAGGATGTAGGCTCCCTATTTACCTCTCTTATTGTTTCTCTTGCTGAGAAAAAACTTTTTAGTTTGAGTAAGTCCCATTTGTTGATTCTTGTTATTAACTCTTGTGCTATGGGTGTCCTATTAAGGAATTTGGAGCCCGACCCCACAATCTGTAGATCAGAGCCAACTTTTTCTTCTATCAGACGCAGAGTCTCTGATTTGATATCAAGCTCCTTGATCCATTTTGAGTTAGCTTTTGTGCATGGCGAGAGAAAGGGATTCAGTTTCATTTTGTTGCATATGGATTTCCAGTTTTCCCAACACCATTTGTTGAAGATGCTATCCTTCCTCCATTGCATGCTTTTAGCCCCTTTATCAAATATAAGATAGTTGTAACTTTGTGGATTAGTCTCTGTGTCCTCTATTCTATACCATTGGTCCACCTGCCTGTTTTGGTACCAGTACCATGCTGTTTTTGTTACTATTGCTCTGTAATATAGTTTGAAATCTGGTATCGCTATACCGCCTGATTCACAATTCCTGTTTAGAATTGCTTTTGCTATTCTGGGTCTTTTGTTTTTCCATATGAATTTCATGATTGCTTTATCTATTTCTACAAGAAATGCCGTTGGGATTTTGATTGGCATTGCATTAAACCTATAGAGAACTTTTGGTAATATCGTCATTTTGATAATGTCAGTTCTGCCTATCCATGAACAGGGTATATTTTTCCATCTTCTAAGATCTTCTTCTACTTCTCTCTTCAGGGTTCTGTAGTTTTCACTGTATAAATTTTTCACCTCTTTTGTTAGGTTGATTTCCAAGTATTTTATTTTTTTGGAGGGTATTGTGAATGGAGTGTTTTTCCTCATTTCCATTTCAGAAGTTTTGTCGCTGATATACAGAAATGCCTTTGATTTATGCATGTTGGTTTTATACCCTGCCACTTTGCTGAATTCATTTATTAGTTATAGTAGTTTCTTTGTAGACCCTTTTGGGTCTTCTAGGTATAGAATCATGTCATCCGCAAATAGTGATAATTTAAGTTCTTCTTTTCCTATTTTTATGCCTTTAATTTCTTTTGTCTGTCTAATTGCTCTGGCCAGTGTTTCGAGCACTATATTGAATAGAAGTGGTGATAGAGGGCATCCCTGTCTTGTTCCAGATTTTAGATGGAATGCCTTCAATTTTTCTCCATTCAGAATGATGCTAGCCTGAGGCTTAGCATAGATAGCTTTTACAATGTCAAGTTAAGTTCCTGTTATCCCTAGTTTTCCTAATGTTTTGAACATAACAGGATGCTGTACTTTGTCGAATGCTTTCTCTGCATCTATCGAGATGATCATATGGTTCTATTGATGTGGTGAATAACATTTATTGATTTCCGTATATTGAACCATTCTTGCATCCCAGGGATGAATCCTACTTGATCATGGTGCACAATTTTTTTGATGTGTTTTTGTATTCGATTCGCCAGAATTTTATTGAGGATTTTTGCATCTAGGTTCATTAGAGATATTGGTCTGTAGTTTTCTTTCTTTGAAGTGTCTTTGTCTGGTTTAGGAATCAGGGTGATGTTGGCCTCATGGAATGAATTTGGAAGAACTCCCTCTTTTTCTATTTCCTGAAATAACTTGAAAAGTATTGGTATTGATTCTTCTTAAAGGTTTTGTAAAACTCCACTGTATACCCATCCAGTCCCGGGCTTTTCTTGGTTGGTAGTCTTTTGATTGCTTCTTCAATTTCATCCATTGATATTTGTTTGTTCAAATTGTGTGTATCCTCCTGACTCAGTCTGGGCAAATCATATGACTTAAGAAATTTATCGATGTCTTCACTATCTTCTATTTTATTGGAATATAGGTTTTCAAAATAATTTCTAATTGTCTTCTGTATTTCTGTAGCATCTGTTGTGATATTGCCTTTTTCATCCCGTATGTTATTAATTTGAGTTCTCTCTCTTCTTCTCTTCATTAGCATAGCTAAAGGTCTTTCGATCTTATTTATTTTGTCGAAGAACCAACTTTTAGTTTTGTTAATTTTTTCAATAGTTTCTTTTGTTTCAATTTCATTGATTTCCGCTCTGATTTTAATTATTTCTTGCCTTCTGCTACATTTTCTGTTGTTTTGCTCTTCCTTTTCTAGGGCTTTGAGATGAAGTGTGAGCTCATTTATTTGTTGGTTTTTTCTTTTTTTGAGGAATGACCTCCAGGCGATGAATTTCCCTCTTAAAAATGCTTTCATTGTGTCCCATAGATTCCGATATGTTGTGTCTGTATTTTCATTTATCTCTAAGAATTTTTTGATTTCCTCCTTTTTTGTCTTCTGTAACCCATTGATCATTCAGTTACATATTGTTCATTTTCCATGTGGTGTAGGATTTTTCCTTCCTTCTTTTATCATTGATTTCCAGTTTCATTCCATTATGATCAGATAAAATGCATGGTATTATCTCCACCCCTTTATATTTACTGAGGGTTGCCCTATGGCATAATATATGGTCTATTTTTGAGAAGGATCCATGTGCTGCTGAGAAAAAGTATATCCACTTGATGATGGTTGATATATTCTATATATGTCAGTTAAGTCTAGGTTATTGATTGTGGTATTGAGTTCTATAGTTTCTTTATTCAACTTTTGTTTGGAGGATCTGTCCAATGGTGAGAGAAGTGTGTTGAAGTCACCCATAATTATTGTGTTGTGGTCTATTTGATTCTTGAACTTGAGGAGAATTTGTTTTATGAATGTCGCAGCACCATTATTTGGTGCATAAATATTGATAATTGTTATGTCTTGTTGGCGAATGGTTCCTTTTAACAGTATATAATGACCTTCTTTATCCCTTTTGATTAACTTAGTCTTGAAGTCGATTTTATTCGATATGAGGATGGCCACCCCTGCTTGCTTACGAGGACCGTGTGCATGGTATATTTTTTCTCATCCTTTCACCTTCAGCCTGTGAATGTCTTTTCCAGTCAGATGTGTCTCCTGGAGGCAGCATATTGTTGGATTTGTTTTTTTAATCCATGATACCAGCCTATGTCGCTTTATTGGAGAGTTTAAGCCATTAACATTTAGAGTTACTAATGATATATGGTTTGTACTTCCAGCCATGTTTGATTATTTATCCTTTTTTTAAAAAATTTACTTTGTTTCTCCATGATTATCTTTCCCCCCTCCCTCTGTCTTTACCGAGGCACTTCCCGCTGATGGTCTTGGTTATTGTTTTACATTTCTTCCTCATGTAGTGTTTTGCTCAAGATGCTTTGCAATGCTGGTTTTCTGGCTGCAAATTCTTTTAACTTTTGTTTATCATGAAAGATTTTTATTTCATTGTCATACATGAAGCTTCATTTTGTAGGATACAGAATTCTTGGTTGGCATCCATTGTCTTTCAGTGTTTGAAATACATTGTTCCAGGACCTTCTTGCTTTCAGCGTCTGTGATGAAAAATCCATTATTAACCTTATTGGTTTACCCCTGAATGTAATCTGCCTCCTTTCTCTTGTAGCTTTTAATATTTCCTCTTTGTTCTGTATATTGGATATCTTCATAACAATGTGTCTTGGCGGTGGTCTACTGTGATTTTGTATGCTCGGTGTCCTGTATGCATCTACAATTTGTATATCCGTTTCCTTTTTTATTTCTGGAAAGTTTTCTGTAATTATTTCATTCAATAAGTCAAAAATTCTATTGGTTCACTTTTAAGTTAAAATATTTCTCTGTAAATTTTAAATTAAATAAGACAATTTGTTTTCACTGTCATTGATCATCAGAGTAACATCTCTTACTTTTGTTTATTTTCTGAGAGTTAGTTCTGTGTTTTCTATAAAAAGAAAATTATTAGATGGTTAAATTTTGCATTGGAATAAGAAATCTTAATGAATTTGAAATTATTTATTCATGCTATTTTATTTTTGAAGTAGATGTGGTATCACAAATAAAGTAATCCACACATGAGTACCATATCATTCTTAATCTGAAAGTCTGCTTTTATCTTTATAAATCTATATTAAAGATCATATCTACCTCAGTAACAAAACATAGTTCATAGAACTCTTCCTGTTTATGGGTCTCTGTAATAATATTGGACTAGTAGATCATTTTAAATTTAATATGGAAGCTGTAATAATTTCTATCAATCATGATAGATCAAATACAAAGTCCATTTTGCTAGAAGCACAGATTGCTTCATACAAAGGCGAACCAGGAGAGTTATATCTAAATATTTATCACAAGTATTTTGAGTTAGTGAAGTTATAATCAACCCACTATTAACATAGTTATATGTGTGTGTGTGTGTGTGTATGTATATATAGAGAGTTATATATGTGTGTGTATATATACATAGTTATATATATATATATATATATATATATATATATATATGTATGTATATGGTTACATACATATATACATATAGTTATTTGTGGAAATATATATAAAACATAATTAAGTAACATAAGAATTGATTGACCCATAGTTGCACAAACTACATATCACACAGTACAATTTGATATATCATGTATCTGAGTAAAAATATAATATTCTAATTAGATCAATAGACTTGCTAGTTACTTGTATTTTGATTTAGCTTTATTACCCATTGACAGATATGGATATTACTTTAGTTTCTTTATATTCTCAATATTAAATATTTCATTTTCTATAATGTCATACAAAATATTTTCATCATTTTGTGTGAACTAGTTACTTAAGGAAGATCATTTATGGACCTATGTTCATCCCTTTGTCTTTTCTAAAATGCATTAATAATATTTATAAATTACAGGTACAGAAACTCTACCATGCCTTTTTCATGTTGTGGTAGTGAAGGGTTGGTTTGCCTGAGCATTTCAGAAAAGACAAGTTAGGGTAACTTAACTCAAGAAGAGGTACATTGAAAAGAAAATTCTCGGGAGATTCTAGATATATTTCAACTTTGTGATCCATTATTCTAAGGTGTTGTCATTGTTCTTAACCTCTCAGGTCCTTCCATTTTTACAAAAATATGCCAAATTTAAAATAAAGAGAGGAAAACATTAAAAGCTGCATGGTCATCAGTGTCAGGAAGGGAGACCAGACAATATAACTTTTACATGGGTACAACTATTGAGATTTCTTTTGAGAGAGAGAGGGAGAGAGAGAGAGAAAGAAAGAGAGAATACAGACATAAGGTGAGCAACCAGTATTATTGGGCACACATTTATTTGTTCACTTAATTATTCATTCATTTTTATAAAGCAGGTGATATTATTTCCAAGATTAACCTGATTTATTCCAAAATAATGTCAGGAACAATGTAAGTTCTATAACCAGGGTAATAAATGTTATTGCCAAGATCCTAAAAATCAAAGCAAAAGTCCAGATAGCTTTGACTGATTAAAACTTATAAATACATCACCCCCCACCCCCCACTTTTTTTTTTTTGTACCAAGAATTGAATCCAGGGGCACCTAGCCACTGAGTCACACCCCGGACCTCTTTTATATTTTATTTAGAGACAGAGTCTTGCTGAGTTTTTTAGGGCCTCACTAAATTGTTGAAGCTGGCTTTGAGCTTGCAATACTCCTATCTCAGTCTCCTGTGCTGTTGGGATTACAGGCATGTGCTATTGCACCCAGCTGAGAGATCACTGATAAAGGGCTGAGAAAATATTAAAGATTTTCCATGTCCATGTACCTTTTGTGAACTTTGCATATCCTTGGTATACCATGCAAAGAATGCAGGCTTCTAAAACTCACTATTGAATATTAGAAACAAAAGTAGTATTTATAGTTTATTTTTCCAAAAGAAAGAACTTTCCTTCCATACAATATTTTTTTTCTTTTCCTTCTGTACAATAAATCTCATTCCAATTGACAATTACAGACTATTGTTTGGGGGGAAGTTTTATATTTCTACTTATTTAATTCCTCCCATTGTCCATTACATTTATTAATATTGGAGATATTAACTGCTTTTATGTTTGTGTAACCTCTTGTGAATTATTAGTATTATTTATACATATGGAAAAGATCTTGCTCTACTTGTATTTGTTTACTCAGTTAATTTTAGTAAGGCAGGATTAAGTTGCCTATGAATCCTTTCTTTAATATGAGGATTTGCTCTCCACTTCAAATTCATAAAGTTGTATTTGAATGTCTTTTATGGTACTTCTTATATTTATCAGTTTACCTAGTCATTTACACATGTATGAATGTGGTTTTGTGTGTAATTAAATCTGAGATTGATTTTCTGAAAACACACAAGCTTTCTCATGTGTTTTTCTATTCACTTATAGCATAGTATCTTATGTGTATTGGTTGCCTACAAGTATTTATATAGTAAAAAAAAAATTTAGGAAATGTATTTGGAATAAAGACACTCATTTATGGTTATTGTATAGCTCTATGGAGGCCATGTAAGTTTCTGTAAGCTCATTTTAAAGACATCTATTATATTATACAATGTTATACACTTAAATTGTCTTCAGTTGACATTACAAACACAGAAGATATCATCATCTCTCAAAGATTATTTTTTATTTTTATTTTTAGTTGTGGATGGACACAATATCTTCATTTTCTCTATTTATTTTTATGTGGTGCTGAGGATCAAACCCAGTGCCTCACACATGTGAGGCAAGTGCTCTACCACTGAGCTAAAACCCTAGTTCCTCAAAGAAATTTTTAAATTCCATTTTTCTTCCTAATATTAAAATCTGGAGTTTCTGCAAAAGTGAAGTCATTAACAAATACCTTCAAATTATATGTAAGAGACTGGAAACTTATTGTGGATAATTATATTTAAATTAAAACTACCTGCAGTTGTGATATTTGCAGCTACTGAATTTGGCAGGTGGATCTGATGCACAATAAAGAGTCTCTATACAAAATAGTATTTACTTTCACAGTAATATCAAAGCAAAGTGAAAGATTAGAGAGAAAGAAAAACTGCAACACCAGGGTGGGGGAAAACACTGACACCTGAAGTCATGTATCGGGGAGTCCCAGGGCAACTTTTCAGGGTCCTGATTAGGAAGTTCCAGGCAGAGTGTTCTCTCCAAAGTCTTATTCCCAGTGGCAATCTTAAATATAAGTTAGAACAAAGAAAGCTCAGTTTTAACAACCTACATGACCTAGTGATCTCCTCAAGGACATTTCATCCCCCAAGGATTGGCCTGATCCCTGAAGACAGTGTTTGCTTTGAGGTACATGAGTTCTGGTGAGGGAGCCAGACCCACCAAAAAGTTTGCATTCTTTGCGTGCTATACCAAGGATATGCAAAGTTTACAGATGTACATGGACAAGAAAGAGCTTTAATATTTTCTCAGCCTTTATCATTGTTAAACTCTTTTCCACCTCTGTTTATAATGACTTATTTTTTCAAATATACCACAATGTTCACCCAATATTAGCATTTAATGTGATAATTTAAGAGCTAAGATTTATGTTATATAAATTAGGTTTTCAGGCTCTTGATGCAGACTATATTTTCTGAATGATGACAAATATTTTATAAAATAATATTTTAAGTAAATGAATTGTGTAAAATTTGTTTGCACAAGTAAAATAACTAACAAGTTATCAATATATATTATCTAATGATGTTAATGTATTAATGTTATAAGGTTAAAAAAAGATTCATTTAAAAGTGACATATCACTAGAAACTCAAAAACACTTGAAATTCAACATATTATTTTCTAAATGTTAAAGATAAAATAATTTTACTCTATATTACAGATATCTATTTCAACACAAAACCAATATTTCTTTTAAGATAAATGAAGATATATTATAGAAAGTATCATTTATCTTTAATTTTTTAAAAGAATTTCTCTTATATATACTTTTTACTTTTTAAAAATTTATTTATTTTTTAAAATTTGTTCTAATTAGTTATACATGACAATAGAATGCATTTTGACACATTATACACAAATGGAGCACAACATCTCATTCCTCTGGTTATAGTACTAAAGTAGTCACACCAGTCTTATAATCATATATGTCCCAAAATACGAATGTTTTCCCTGATAAGCAGATGCTGATCCATAATGGGGATGAGGTAGGGAATAATTAAGGAACTTTGAATCATATATTCTTTTTATCAAATTATAATGATAGAGAATGATGGAAATCAAACAAATAAAATATCAAAATCATTGTGCCCTTATCAGCTAATGATATGATTACACACTCATACTATATCTCTATCACCCACTCTAAAACACACACATAGACTCAATTTTATTTTCCAGGGCTACCAACTAAAACTTCTGTTATCAATTTGTTGATTCCTTCCTGATTTGTTCATCTTTAAAATTTTATATACACAAAATTATGGGTGTAGTTGAGGAAGAGCAGGTGTAAAATTGTAATAGATATTTTTTAATAATTTTCTTCCAAAATCCAATATTATTCTATATATTGATCAATAAAACACTTTTTTCATTTTAATAATGTAGCATCACTATTTCCCACATTATTGAGACACATAAATCTTACTTTTATATATTTTTTATAAATGTATAAACAAAAGCCAGTTTTTACATCCACCTATCTTCATTCACTATTCACTGTTTTAGTTGCTAGAGATATTACAGGAACTAATCTGAAACAATCACAGCAGTTGGATGCCATGTATTTTATATTGGGAACAGTGAAAGCAAACTGAATAGGGTGACATTCAAGAAAAGGACTGAAGGAAGTGAGATGTTAACATGAGATCTAGGAGATAAAATTTCTGAGTAAGAATAAGAAAACAGCCTTTTAGTCAAGAAAAATCCTTGAAATGTGAGATTAAATCAGAGTGATGACAAGGGGCTAGGTTGTTACAAATTCAATTTTAGCCACTGGAATAGACTGTTGGTTATCACTCTATAGTCAAACTTTTCACTGAATAATTTCTATAAATGACACATTTTAAATTAAAACGTGAATTTTAATTCACATTTGCCAAAGTTTAGAGTTATAAATAAATTTTTATCATTAAATTGTAAGAACAACAAATCGGCATCTGATATGAAAGACAACCTATATTTATTATATAATAATCAGTAGATATAAATAATGAGACTCTGAGAGGAGGGGCCAAGAAAAATTTGGGGATCATTATCATATAGGTTAAATAAATAGAAAGACAAATAGCAAGAATGGGAGGAGTCCAAAGAAGGAGCCTAGAAAAACCTCTGATGTTTAGAGTCCTTGGAGTGCAAAATGAGTAGAGGTAAGAACAATTTGACAGAATGTGAAAGAAAGTAAATGAAAACAGAGTCAAACTTTTGAGTCTTGATCAATACTCATAAATGCAATGGAGAATATATAACTGCCATTCAAAAGAGACATAAAAAAGAAAGTCTGACTACAAAGTTTGGATAAATATGTTGGAAATAAATGTATTGCAGGGCTGGGGATGTGGCTTAATCGGTAGCGCCCTCGCCTGGCATGCATTCTGCCTGGGTTCGATCCTCAGCACCACATACAAACAAAGATATTGTGTCCACCGAAAAACTAAAAAAAATATATATATATTAAAAATTCTCTCTATATATCTCTCTCATAAATAAATAAATAAATAAGTGTATTGCATAGTGTTGATATACATTTCAGAAGAAATATTTTTAACTTTATATAATTCCGTACATAGAAAAGTCAGTTACAATATTTGTGGATTTTTAACATAAAAACCAGTTTTATTTCAAAATTCTGATATCATTGGTCTTTTAATGTAAGTATCCTATTGGAATTCCTCTAATTATTTCCCTTCTCAGCTTTTCTATGTTCTTATTAGGGCAACGTAATGATATATGATTGTGGTTCATTTTGACATATCCTTACAGGCACAAAATAAAATGTGTTCAATTTAGACACCAGTGCTGCTTCTTTCTCTCCCCTACTCCTTCCCTCCAGTCCTCTTCCTCTACTCTTCTGTTTTCCTTCTATTTATGTATTCTTAGTTGATATTTTATAACTATACATAAAAGTGGAACTCACTGTGGGATATTCATAAATTTACACTGCATAACATTTTCATTTTCATTCCACAGTTCTCCCATTTCTCATCCCCCCTGATCCCATCTGCCCATTTCCTCTACTACACTGATGTCCCCTTTATTTTCTATTTTTGTGGGATCTATCCCCCAACCCATTTCCCCCCTACTTTTCTTTAGTTTTACCATATAAGAAAAAATATTTGCTTCTTGATTTTCTGAGTCTGACTTACTTCACTTAAAATAATGCTCTCTAGTTCCATTCACTTATAAACAAATGACATAATTTCATTCTTCTTCAAGCCTGAGTAAAGCTCTGTTGTGTATATATACCACATTTTTTTATTCATTTGATTATTGACAGGTACCTGACTGAATCTATCACTTGGCTATTGTGAATTATGCTGTTAGACACACTGATGTGTGTCTATCACTATAGTATGGTGATTGTAAATCTTTTTAATTAATACAAAGTAGTGGATCATATGTTGTATCCATTTCAAGTTGTTTGAGGAAATTTCATATTGCCTTCCAAAATGGTTATATTTATTCAGTCACAAACAATGCATGAGTGTACCCATTCCCCAACATTCTCTGTAGCATTTTGTAGTTTTTGATGATTGCAATTCTAAATGAAGTGAAATAAAATCCTAATTTTGTTTTGATTTTAATTTACCTGATTGCTAGGGATGTTGAGCATTTCTAAATATATTTGTTGACCATTATTTCTATTTCTTCTTTTTAGTAAAGACTGTTTTTAGTAAAGTCTTTTGTCTGTTAACTAGGCTATTTATGGGTTTTATTGTTTGTTTGATAGGGGTATTAAATTTGGAGGGTTCATTATGTTTTGTGGACATTAATCCCTTATTGGAGAACTAAATGGCAAAGATCTTCTCCAATTTAATAGTTCTCTCTTTACATGTTTAATCATTTCCATTGCTGCTCAGAAGCTTTTCAATTTGATGGCATCCTATATATTGAGTATTGGTTCTGTTTCTTAAGCTTCAAGAGTCTTATTGAGGAAGTCAGTGCCTGCACAAATATGTTGAAGTAATGACCCTGTTTTTTTTAGTAATTGCAATTTTTATGGTTTAATTCCTAGGTCTTTGACCACTTTGAGTTGACTTTTGTGCAGGGTGAAAGACAGATATATTGTTTCCTTTTTCTACATTAGGATATCCAGCTTTCCCAGCATGATTTGTTTAAAAGGCTATTTTTCCTCTAACATATGTTTTTGTCACCTTTGTTGAGTCTCAGAAGACTATATCTATGTGAGTTTGTGTCTGTGTCTTCTATCCCATTTGTCTTCATAACTGTTTTGATGCCAAAACAATGCTGTGTTTATAACCTTAGCTCTGTAGTATAATTTGAGATCTGATATTGTGATGCCTTCAGCATCACTTTCTTGATCAATATTGTTTTGGCTATTCTGAGGCTTTGAGTCTTCCAAATGAATCTTAAGACTTTAATTCTAGTTCTGTGAACAATGCATTGGTGTTTTCATCGAGACTGCAGTAAATCTCTATAATGTTTTTGGTAATAAGGTCATTCTAATAATATTAGTTCTGCTTATCCAAGTACCTGGGAGGTTTTTCCATCTTCTATGGTCTTCATCAATTTCTTTCTTCAGGGTTCTATTGTTTTCATTGAAGAAGTATTCCATCTCCTTGGGTATATTTATTAGCAAGTATTTTATATTGTTTTATTTCACTTTAATTTACTTCTATTTATTTTTTTTTGTAAATGAGATAGTTTTCCTGACTTTTTTCTCAGGAAGTTTATTAATAAAGTATAGAATAGTTATTGATTTTTTTAATGTTGATCTTGTATCCTCCTGGAAATTTTTTATCAGCTATACAAGATTACTGATGAAGCTCTTTTGGGGGTCTTTTTGGTATAGGAGTATGTCTCAGCAAAAGATAATTTGACTTCTTCTTTTCCTACTTGCAACCCTTTAATTTTCTTCTCTTGTCTGACGTCTTTTTCTAGAGTTACAAGAATTATATTGAAAAAGAGTAGTGACAGTTGACAACCTTTCTCATTTTTTTTATTTCAGAGGAAATGCACTTTTCAACATTCACTATGATATTGGCTTTAGTTTTCTCATGTATACCCTTTATAATGTTCTTACAGTATTTTTGAATGCAGTTTGGTAATATTTTATTAAATAATTTTGCATCGATATTCATCAGGGATGTTGATGTGCAGTTTTCTTTCCTTGATGTGTCTTTATCTGATTTTAAATTCAAGTGATATTGGCTTCATAGAATAAATTTTGAAGTGTTCCTTCTCTTATGAAATATTTTGAGGAAGATTGGCAGAAATTCTTCTCTAACGTTTAATAAAACTTTACTTAGACTCCATCTGGGCTCTTTTTTTTTTTTTTTGCTGGAAAGTTTTAATTGCTGCTTCAATCTCATTGCCTGATATGGTTATGTTTGGCTTTTTAATGTCTTCATGGTTTAATTTGAGTATGTCATATGTGTCTAGAAATTTGTCATGATCATCCAGGATTTCCTGTTTTTTTGGTGTATAAATTTTCAAAATAGTACAAATTTTCAAAATTTGGATTTCAGAAGTGTCTATGGTGATATCTTCTTTTTATAACTAATTTTGTTGATCCGAGTCTTCTTTCTTTTTGTTAATTTGACTAATGGTTTATTAATCTTGCTTATATTTTCAAGCAACCAACTTTATGTTGCATTAATCCTTTGTGTTTTTTAATAAAGTCTCAATTTAATTAATTTTGACTGATCTTAATTATAATTGTTTTCTCCCTTCTACTAATTTTACAATTAGTTTGTTCATGAGTTATTATTTATTTTTTATTATTTATTTGAGATCTCTCTAAATTTATAATGTCAGCACTCAACACAATAAACTTTCCTCTTAAAGCTGCCTTCATACTGTCTTCAAGGATATGATTTGTTATATCTCTGTTCTCATTTTCTTATAAGAATGTATTTCTCCCATCATTTTTTGCATGACACCTTCCTTCCTTATTCAAACATCTGATATTTAATCTCCAAGGGTTAGGAGGATTTCTATTTATTTTTAATCTTGTTACTGTCTTCTAGATTTTTTTTATTATCTGATAAAAGAAATTCTCTCTCTTATTTTCTATTCACTAAGATTTGTTTTGTGTCCAAGAACATGTATGTTTTAGAGACAGTTCCACATTCAACTTAGAGGAAAGTAAATTCAGTTGTTGAGAGATAGAATATTCTATAGCTGTCTGTTATGGCCAATTGATTGATAATATTTTTTAGTGCCATAACTTAGTCTTTAGTCTTAACTTAGTTTACGTCTGGATTACCTAGGTATTCGTAAGTGAAATGTGTTGAAATTACCCAGTATTATTAAACTGGAGTCTACCTTATTCATTTATTGAGTAGAATTTGTTTTATGTATGTAGGTACACCAGTATCAGAGGCATATCTACTTATGATTGTTATATTTGTTCTTAAATGATTATCCTAACCAGTATGAAGTAACCTTTGTGCCTTTAGATTATCCTGGATGGAAGTCTACTTTTTCAGATATAAGAGTATCTAGGGTTGTTTGCTTTTAATCTCCATTTGCATGGTGTAGCTTTTTTCATTCTTTCACCTTCAGCATATGGATGTCTTTGCCTATAAGGTAAATATATTGTAAATAAAATATGGTTGAGTCCTAGTTTTTAACTCATTCTTCTAATCTATGTCTTTTGCTTGGAGAGCTTAGACCATTTACACATTGATATTCAGTGTTATTACAGAGAGATGGTTTATATTTTCTGTCATTTTGATTTATTTCTGGTGCTTAATTTGGGCTTGTTACTCCTTTAACTAACTATCCTGTTTCTTGGATTTATCTATATATTGGCTCAGATATTTATTTTTCTTTTCTTTTGTGTGAAATATTTCACTGGTTTTGTTTTGTCATCCTGGCTTAATGTTTATGAATCATTTTAGTTTCTGCTTACCACAGAATGCTTTTGTTACAGCTTTAATTCTGATGGATAGTTTTGCTTCATAGAGCAATCTTAAAGTCTTGGCTGAGAAATCAATAATAATTCTAATTGACCACCATTAAATTGGACCTACAACTTTTCTCATGTGGATTTAAAAATTCTATTCTAGTTCTGTGTATTAGGAATTTTACTTATAATGTGTCTTGAAGAGAATATGTTTTTAATGAGCTTATCTATTGGGGTTTTAAATGCCTATATTTGGATTTCCATAATTCCTGTGTTGTGAAATTTTTTGTTATTTCATTGAAAAGGCCATATTTATTATTTTATTTTACATTCCAGTGCCTCAATCTATACCAATGATTATTATATTTGTTCTCCTAATGTCATTTCAGATTTCTGAATATTATAGTCATGGTCTGTTATCATCTCTTCTTTATTTATGAATTTTATTTTCAAAATCATATACTTTGTCTTCAAGATCAGATAATCTATCTTCAAAGTAGTCTAAACTGTTGGTGATGCTAATTTTTAATTTTATTTATTAATTATTTTATTTCCAAGATTTCTTTTTGGTTCTTTTTAATAATCCCTATAACATTATCAAAATGTTTTTTTTTCACTTTCTGTATATTCTCCCTTAGCTCATTATTTAGATCTTCTTTTAGTTCACTGAACATTTTATTTACCAACTTTCCAATTCCTCTTCTGATTTTTCTTCCACTGTGGTGACAACACATTTGTGTGTGTGTGTGTGTGTGTGTGTGTGTGTGTGTTTTGTGAGTTATTTGGAGTAGCTCATTAACTTCATTTTTTATATTTTTAGCATTTCTACCCATCTTCTGAAATACTTATTTCTTCTACTTTTATTTATAAAAGGGAACTTTTTAGTGAGGTGCATTTTCTATATTATATTTCTTGCATTGTGCAAATATCTTGATATCAGTATTTTCACTGAATTTGAACTTGCTGCTTTGTCCAGTATCTCACACCAAATTGAGAGAAAATACTAATCCCCAGTACTACAGCCACTTTAGAACAATACCTTATACTAATAAATCTTTCTAAAAAAACTTATTAACAATATTCTCTAGTAGTTCACTAAACTGAATGATAAATTGGAGTGAGTTTCTTGAATTGATTGAGAAATTAAATCATAAGGTAATTAAAAATTATTTTAAAGTGTTGTTGGCCCTTTGCTCAGCTGTTTTTCCACTGTTTTGAATGTGGTCTGAGGAGGAATTGAAACTTAATTCTTTTCCCTCTACCATATTCTGGGAGAAAGTTTTGTGGCTGTTGTTGTTGTTGTTTTAATAGGGGGTTTTCTTTGTGGGATTTAGTTACTGTGCAATTTGTTTATTCTCAATTCTGACCTAAAGTGGTCACAATTGTTAGGGGAATCTGTATGCAAGTTTTACTGCAAGGTTTCACATCCCTCTTGGATGGACAGCTCTAATAGCCCCCTTCTTTCTGGGAGTTTCAGATCATATTATAGTGGGGAAGAGAGTGTAATATGTCCACCTATCCTCCACCCCTTTCTTTGCTTAGAAGAAATTGCTCAGAGATTTAATTGGTCTCAGTTTCCAGTCTCCACTCACAGTATCAGCTAGGTTCCTAATTCCATAATTCAGATCACCTGTTTCAAGCTAGTCTCTTCCACTCTACTGAACTTTGTAGAATCAATTCTCCAGTGGAGATAAAGAAGTTTGGGTATGAAGCCAAAAATGAAGGTTGGTATATTCAAAGATGAGAAGGCAGAAAGTTAAAGCAGTCATGCATAAAAGACCTACAAAGGTAGAAAGTGAAGAAATATAAAATAAAGAAAAAGATATTTTTCCATTTGAAGGAAAGCTGAGGAGAGTAAGAATAATAAAGGAAGCAAACAAGTAGAGGAAAACAATAGCAACTCAATATTAAACAACAAAGCTAAAAAATATGAACAGAGATAAACAACCCTTTCCAAAATGTCAATACCTCTAATAAAAACAAAAAAATAGTAAAGATTAATAAAAGTAAAATGATAAATAAGGAAAAATGAAAACCAATAACGTGTATATGAATATACCTGAACCAATTAGGAAACATAGTCAGAATTAAATGATGCTGCTGCTGCTGCTGATGATGATGATGATAAAGAAATTTTTAGTTATTAAATTTTCCCACTGAGGTTGCTGAAGTTGAGTTTTTACATCCTGTTCTACATGTCCTTCTGTACCTTACTTCTTGGGCTATACACTTCTTGGAGCCAGGACTGGGTGGTATTAAACCAACATTCTTTGGTGATTTTTTTCCACCCTAGCCTGCTGGAGTGGATTGAAATGTAGCTGGTTAAAATGGCTCTCAGGTTCTCCACATACCAGTATGAGGAAAAAAAAAATCAGAAGTACCTTTGATTGAGTACTTTTCTGCATTCCTTAGATTTCTTTTCTTCCTGGTTAGAAGTGATACAGAAATCTATTTGGGAAATTCTAGCTGCGGTTGTTGAGTCCTAAATGGAACTTTGGACCTTTGTTTTGGGTATACTCCAGAGCAAAGAAATCCCTCCAAACTCAGGGGTGAGTAGATATCAATCTTGGCTGGGCATTTGAGTTTTTAGTGTCTCCCTAGAGTTCTATCTCAGGGTGATGTTATAGACCTCTTTGGATGGATGGTGCATGACAGGTCTCCTGTAGCCTCCCAACAACTCAAACATGAATTTCAAAATATCCATTTCTGAATGTAATTCTGCTTACCTGATTAATTTTCCCCAATCACTTTCAGGTGGTCATTTGCGCTACAGAGCTCAAAAGGAAACTGGGGGGCACTCTCCTATTCCCAGTGTAATCGTGCCTGCTTGGGCAATTTCCTCACTGTGTGACAGGACTAAAAGGGAGAGGAGCAATTTGTGCTATCATCTGTACCTCTGTTTTAAATTTCCCTGGACCAACTATTCACTATAAAAAATTCCTTTTTAAAGTTTCATTTCTAATTGTTTTGGGATTGTGATTTGCCAGGTGTGTTTTAGGTCACAGTGTAAGCTCTGACTAAAAGTGAAAGTACTTGTTAAGGACTCTCAAGGTTCCATTAAAAAAAAAAAAATGATTCAGATTAAACTTCTTGAACTAGATCTCCACCTCAGTTCTTCATGGAGAAGTTAAGAAACATAGAGCATATTTTGTGTGCCAAATTTGTCCACTATGTTTCTTTCCAGTTGTGCTGCTCCTCAGTTGGTGATGACATAACACTACTGCCCCTGACAGGCTCAGACAGAGTTTCTTATATTCTCCATTCACTACACCAGAATCCCTGGACTTCTAACAGACAAATAGTAATTTATGGTGTTTTCTCTTAAGACAGGCATCTCATTCTGAAGTGTATTCCTGTTGTTCAAATTCCAAACAGCAAAGCAAGTAGGAAATACCTCCTTTCTCTACCAACTTGCAATCTTCCCCTTCTCTGATTTTAACATGAGTAAAACAGCTTTCTGCTTACCTATTTAGAAAACGACCTTAAGTGCATTTATACAGAATAAAAGGCATATACCTTTAGAGATAAACAAGAATGGACAATAATGTTTATATATTATAGTCTTCTGTTTCTGTTGAAGATAAACATTAAGCAGGTAGCTCTTAACTTGTACCTTCTATACATGTTTCTCTGACAGAAACAGCATGAGGGGAGAAAACTGCAGGATGATTCATGGGCAAAATAACACATTTAATGATTACAGGTTTTAAAAGACTTAAAATTGTTGAGCAAAGATTCTGAAATAAAATGAATGATACAAAAACTTCTTGAGAAAAGAAGCCCATCAATCAACACTATTCTAAGCTCAAACATTTTATAAAAATGTATAAGATTTAGAGTTTTCTACTGAGGTGTTAATTGGGTCACTTCACTCCAGTTAGGTTAAAAAAATTCTCTTAGCTTCTAGCTAGGTGATAATTACATTCATCCTTATAAAATGATATGACTCTACATAGGAAGAAAGTTCTTTGCACCTAGCTACAAAAAGACTGAGTAGAAATTAGTGAAGTATAATAACAGAGAATAGACTAAGGACAATGAAATTTTAAAGCACACATAATTAGCACTATAGCAGCCTTTTATTTGTACATAATTAGTAGTCTCATAGTGGGTTGATTATAAAATTTTAATCATAGAGTTCCTTTGCCTTTATTCTTCCCCAAAGAAACTTTGATTGCAGAGATATTTTTCTTTTCTTAAGGAAGTATTCTTTTTTTTTCTTCTCCTGACCATTGAACTTCATTCTGTTTATGACAGAAAATGCCTTTTTAAAGTTTCATTTTTAAGAAGTATCCGGGGTTTCAGTTAATTTTTTTTTAATCAAATAGCTTTTATAATTGAATACAGGATATTTTATCTTGCCAATTCAATTCTCCTGATGCCTTAACAACCATCGTATTCCAAGAATCTTCTTTTTTTTTACATTTTGCAATATACTTTTTATTTGAAATTGGAAACAAGCAAATATAAATATGCAGGAATGTTGCTTTCACAGCAAAATCTTGTATGTTTTTCATCTACAGATTTCCCCTGTAAATGAGACTTTCCCAAACTCCTGTGAGACAGATTAGATAGTGATGATACTCTGGAAATGGGACATTTTCATAAACTCTACACCTTGTATTTCTTCTTTTGACAGACTTCTAGTATTGCTAGAATTGTGACTTTCCAGGCCTTGGCAGACTTGGGAAGAGGAGGATGGAAATTTCAGATTTTCTTGAATTAATACTCCTGAAGTTATAAACTTTAGGTTAATTTTCAGAGGTCAAAAAAGTTGATTTTGAAAAATCTGAACTTTTTCTTCCTATGAAAGGAAAAGAGAAACTATGTTTTTAAACTGAATTTCAAGAGTATTTCTGATCCGGAAAAATAGCTTTGGAAAACATTGGTATACAGCTGATATTTCTAATCATGAGATCATGAAGGGAGAAACTGTAGCTGGTAAAAAAAAAAAAGTGGATGAGAATATATTGTTTGCCACATCTGGATCATACTTCACATACAATATTAATAATTTGGTGCAAATGCCTTACTTAGTTCTATTTTATATGTACAGATTCTAATCATATGAGTATTCTCTAAGTAGATACAAGTACATTGAAAGAGTACCATCTGGCTGCAAATGCACTCTTGAGTAAGTCTTAGATTGCATTTAGATTTAGAACACTTTTTTCACATTTAGATAATTTTAAATATGTCCCCAAATTAGTCATTGGTGTATCTTTATGGAGAAAAAGAATCTTATAAGATGCAAAAACAAACAAACTTCATTTCACCATAAAATTTAACTTTATTATTTTCCTTTAAATAATATATATAATTTATATATGTTATAAATATTTAATATGCATAATATATATATGTGTATAGGTATATATGGGCTTTTTTTTGTACCAGAGATTGAACTCAGGGGCACTTAACCACTGAGCTACATCCCCAAACCTTTTTTTTTTTTTGTATTTTATTTAGGCTTAGCAGCTTGCCAAATTGCTGAGGCTGGCTTTGAATTAACCATTTTCCTGCTTCAGCCTCCTACCAGGCCACTGGGATTATAGGCATGTGCCACCACAGCCGGCACAATATATTATTTTTAATGGTAAAAATTATAATATGTCAGATAACAGTATACAGAATATATTTATGATAAGTGTATATTCTTGAAAAATAACCACTGTTTTGGTTTAGATAAGAGGTTTCCACTGAAAGTTCATATGTGAGAATAATGCAAAAATTTTCAGAGAAAAATTATTAGTTTATGAAGTGAACAAACTATTCGGTGGATTAATCCACTGATATGGATAAAGAGGGAGGTATCTATAGGCAGGTAGGGTGTGAATGGAAAAAATAAGTCACTGAGGGTAGGACTTTGGGGTTTGTACTTTGTCCCTGGTGAGTGCCACTCTCTCTCTGCTTCCTAGTTGTCGTTTCTGACAGCTTTCCTCTGCTACACACTTCTTTCATGAATGTTCTGCTTTACCTCAGTCCCAGGGATATGGAATCAGCAGACCATGGAGTAAGATGCTGGAACCATGAACCAAAATAACCTTTTTCTCTTTTACATTATTTTATTTTATTTTTTGTGTGTGGGGGTGTATTTTAGGCACAGAAGGGCAAAGTTAACTAAAACAACCTCTCGACCATTCAGATTTATATTGAACATAGCCTATCAACGTAATGAACAAAGCTTTTACATCATACTTTATTCAAATACTTACAATATCAACTCAAGAAATCAGATGTTAAATACTACAAGTAGAAAGTCATTTAATCTAGGGAGCTTGTATCCAAAGGACTGGAAGAGCAAAAAGGTGAATAGTATATTAACCTGAAATCAAGAATATGGCCCAGATGCCAGCTATGCATGGCTCACTGGCACAAACATACATCTTTTATGTTAATATCATATTGTGATAGGTAATTGAGAAAGAGAATCCCTACCACATTTAATGAACGTGGTGACAGAGGTCCTACCATAGATACATATGCACATACATACATACCGAACACAGTAAGAGAGAGAGAGAATGTATATACTTTATACATACTTAAACAACTACAGCAAGAACAAGAAACAACAGAGGTTGTTGATCTCCAAAAAATTTTAAGAAAACCACCAAATATAGTTGTTTGAAAAAAAAATAAAAATCTGTCACATGATAAACAGCTTTTATTGCTGGAGGTATTCAAACAGAACAGGATAAGGGATGAAAACCTAGCTTTTTCTTCTAGTATTTAGAACCTATGATTCCAAAAGATCACTGCTACAGTTTGGATTTGAGGTTTTCCCCAAGCTTCTGTTAATGCAAGAGTATTCAGAGGTTAAATGATTAGATTATGACAGCTAAAAACCAACCAGTCCACCCTACATTGAAAGGATTTACTGGGTGGTAATTGTACTCAGGTGATGTGTGTCTGGAGAGCGTGGGTCATGGTGTGTACCCTGTGGCCTCTTCCCCCTTTTTCTGTTTCTCTCTTCTTCCTGACCCTGCCATGAACTGAGCGGTTTTCCTCCCCCAGGCTCTTCCCCTATGATATGCTTTCTCATCTTGGGCCTCAAGCAATGAATTTGACTCTCTATGAAACTGTGAGTCTCAAACAAAATTTCCCTCCTCCATTTTTTTATTACCAGGCATTTGATAAAAAGTTAACAAAAACAGCCAAACACTGCTAAATTTCCTGAATATTCAAGGAGATTTTTCTCTATAACCACAATTATTACCTTTTTAGTCTTGCCTTAAGCAAATCACAACTAATCCCACAGGAGCAGCTATCTTCCAGTTGGTCTCAGTTACTGATGTATTAATGAAAAATTCTAGAAAAAAACTTCATAGATTTTAAGTTGCCATTCTGAGGATTGTGATAAAATATTGCACCAATCTTCACTTTCCCGTCTAAACATGAATCATCTTTTCGTCTAGAATATCCATACTATATACACTATGAATTTGTGACAGTTGAAAGCAACAGAAAAAAAAATGCACATAACTATTATTACAGTGTATTTTTTCTTTTTTCTTTTTTTTAAAGAGAGAGTGAGAGAGGGGAGAGAGAGAGAGAGAATTTTTAATATTTATTTTTTTAGTTCTCGGCGGACACAACATCTTTGTTGGTATGTGGTGCTGAGGATCGAACCCGGGCCGCACGCATGCCAGGTGAGCGCGATACTGCTTGAGCCACATCCCCAGCCCATTTACAGTGTATTTTTAAAAATGGTTTTAATTGTTCCATTGTTTGAATTAATTATTGTTAGTCTCTTACTGTGTTCAGCTTATATGGTTAATTTATCATAGGGCTCTATCCATAGGAAAATACATGGTATATAAAGTATTTGTTACTACCTATGTTTTCAGACATCCACTGGAACTCTTTGAATGTGTTCTTTGAAGTTAAAGAGGGACCACTGTATATGATATCCAAAGTAAAAATTTGGGCTTTCCTATCCCATTTTTCTTTACTTTTTTTCTTGAAATAGTCTTTATTTTTTTTTCTTTTTTTTAATTTTTGGTCGTTCAAAACATTACATACTTCTTAATATATCATATTTCACAGTTTGATTCAAGTGGGTTATGAACTCCCATTTTTACCCCGTATACAGATTGCTGTATCACATCAGTTACACTTCCATTGATTTACATATTGCCATTCTAGTGTCTGATGTATTCTGCTGTCTATCCTATTCTCTACTATCCCCCTTCCCCTCCCCTCCCCTCCCCTCCCCTCCCCTTTTCTCTCTCTACCCCCTCTACTGTAAATCATTTCTTCCACTTGTATTATTCTTCTCTTACCCCTCCTTTCCTCTTATATGTAATTTTGTATAACCCTGAGGATCACCTTCCATTTCCATGCGATTTCCCTTCTCACTCCCTTTCCCTCCCACCTCTCATCCCTGTTTAATGTTAATCTTCTTCTCAAGCTCTTCATCCCTACCCTGTCCTTGGTTACTCCCCTTATATCAAAGAAGTCATTTGGCATTTGTTTTTTAAGGATTGGCTAGCTTCACTTAGCATAATCTGCTCTAATGCCATCCATTTCCCATAAATCAAATGCATTCCTGTATATCAGTGACAAATCCTCTGAAACAGAAATGAGGACAACTACTCCATTCACAATATCCCCCCTAAAAATAAAATACTTGGGAATCAACCTAACAAAAGAGATGAAAGACTTATACAATGAAAACTACAGAACCTTAAAGAGCGATATAGAAGAAGACCTCATAAGATGGAAAAATATACCCTGTTCATGGATAGGCAGAACTAACATTATCAAAATGGCGATATTACCAAAAGTTCTCTATAGGTTTAATGCAATGCCAATCAAAATCCCAACGGCATTTCTTGTAGAAATAGATAAAGCAATCATGAAATTCATATGGAAAAATAAAAGACCCAGAATAGCAAAAACAATGCTAAGCAGGAAGTGTGAATCAGGCGGTATAGCGATACCAGACTTCAAACTATACTACAGAGCAATAGTAACAAAAACAGCATGGTACTGGTACCAAAACAGGCGGGTGGACCAATGGTACAGAATAGAGGACACAGAAACCAATCCACAAAACTACAACTATCTTATATTTGATAAAGGGGCTAAAAGCATGCAATGGAGGAAGGATAGCATCTTCAACAAATGGTGCTGGGAAAACTGGAAATCCATTTGCAACAAAATGAAACTGAATCCCTTTCTCTCGCCATGCACAAAAGTTAACTCAAAATGGATCAAGGAGCTTGATATTAAATCAGAGACACGGCGTCTGATAGAAGAAAAAGTTGGCTATGATCTACATACTGTGGGGTCGGGCTCCAAATTCCTCAATTGAAACAGTCTTTATAAGGCAAAACTTAGCACCCTCACATACTCAATTTTTCAAACTTTAGCGGTTAAGCTTATATACTATTGTTTCCAAACCGCTGTATCCATTCAATGAGAAAATCTTGACTAAAACAAAAAATTATATATTTAATATCTTCCTTTTCCTCTTTTTCTGTGGCCATAAGTCTAGTAAGTAAATAAAGAAAATATGATTTATCACTTATATTCTTAAAATATTTTGCTGTTTTAATCCATTCTCCTTACCTCAGCAAAAAATTTTTTTAAAAAACATTATTTCATTATACATAATTATAATATTTGAGTAAGCTATTGTTTACTGTGAAATAAATTACACATAGCTTAAAATAACAATCATTTATTTCATATTATGTTTCTATTGCCCAATACAAGGTTCAGAAATCTCATTCATGCATCTATGGTCATCTTTGATTAGTTCAAGTGTCTCTGTTTATCTTTATTGCACCCTAAAAACCAAGATACTCAGTCTTTCCTGGAATAATTAAGATGTCTTGGCTGTGTCCCATGTCTTATTATCCAGTGAATTATCTTGTTCATATTTCCATGACAATTGCAATTGCAGTGGATCAAAGAAGACAATATTAAAGTGCATCATGAGCTTGTGTCCTAGGGTTATAACTGGCTCAAGGCTCAAGTGGAAATGACTCCACTTCTTAATAGAAAGAGTGGCAAAATTACATCAAAAAGGTACAAACATAAGAATAGGGTAAATTTTTTTTTTTCCGGATTTTTCACACACATTCCCAAATTGCTCAAAATTTTACCTCCCTAATATGGCTTGTCGGGCCCTCCATTATCTGTCTTTTTTTTTTTTTTTTTTTTAGTTTTGCAGGGGTATGGGGGAGGGTGGGTGGCTGTAACTGGGGATTGAACTCAGAGGCACTTGACCACTGAGCCACATCCCCAGTCCTATTTTGTATTTTATTAGAGACAGGGTCTCACTGAGTTGCTTAACACCTCGCCTTTGCTGAGGCTGGCTTTGAACACACAATTTCCCTGTCTCAACCTCTTGAGCCACTGGGATTATAGGTGTGAGACACCTTGCCTGGCTTTTGCCTATTCTCCTGAATGCTATTTCATATAACTGTTTCTGACACATAATATGGTCTGTTGAAATAGTCTTCTTTCATTGTCTCAGATGTTCATAATTTTCTCAACTCAGGAACTGTATACATATTAGGCCTTCTCTATGGAGTGCTATTTCTTTTCTATTTTAAATGATTGGAGATATATTTTCTTTAAGGTTCTGCCAACTTATTTAGTCACATAAATATAATTATATTTATTTACATAAAAATTATTATTTAGTTACTTATAAAAGCAAACATTAAATATCAAACACACACACAAAAATAATTGTAAGGTATTGTTTAATCCTTCATATCATTAATTGTAATGTATAATTTTTAAATGATTTACATTTAGTAGTCTTTCCTCCACTAAACTATAAATCTCAATCAGAATGCTAAGTATTATTCTCTTCTAATTTTCAATCTTCTGATATAGTTTTTTTTTTCTTTTTTCTTTTCCTTTTGTTTCATTTTCACTTCTTCCATTAATTTTTAAGTGTGGTCTTAGGTCAAGCAAAGTGTCTTTCAGATTGTACAGACTCAATAAACACTTCTAAAATAAATGAATTATGACAGAGTCTTTTATAATAGGGAAGAGTCTACAATCAACACAATCAATTTTGGATGTTGTGATGGTTAATTTGAATTGTCAACTTGATTGGATTAAGATATGCCAACAAGGGGCTGGGGATGTGGCTCAAGCGGTAGCGCGCTTGCCTGGCATGCGTGTGGACCGGGTTCGATCCTCCAGCACCACATACAAACAAAGATATTGTGTCCGCCAATAACTAAAAAATAAATAAATATTAAAAAAAGATATGCCAACAATTAAGAGGCTTCTGAGTGTCTCAGTGAGGGTGTTTCTAGGAATGTTTGGCAAACTGAAGTGGGCCTCACCCCAAGTGGAGACAGCACAGTCCAATAGGTTGGAGACTTGGATGGAAAAAAAAGTTGGAAGAATAAGGAAGAAGCAGCAAACATAAACTAGATTTTGAATAGTTTTTTGACTATTGCTGGAATTACCTGAGTACTTCAGACTCCTAGTTCTTCACTCCTCCAAAGCCGACTTAAATGAATGACTCTGCAGGGAGTTTTCAGGCCTTCTGTCCCTGACAGGGGAGACATCATTGATCACTCTTGTTTTGCAGCTCCAACTTCCTGGACAGAGCAGCAACTGGTTTTTCTGGCTCTCCAGGCTGAAGGTGGCCACTGTGGGACTATCCAGCTTCTAGTTGTGTAAGCCAATATAACAAATCCACTTTTTATAAGCATATATACTATTATCATATATATGTACATATATGTACATATATATATAGTATAGTCATATGTAACATATAATCATAAATAATACATATAATATTTAAATAAAACATTTAGAAGACTTTGCATTTTTACATTTCTTCTATTATGAACAAGGATAAGTGTTCCATGAAACTGCTAATAATTTTTTTCTTTTTATAAGTTGTAATTCTTCACATATTTAAGAAAAAATTAATGTAGAATTTTCATTAAGTGACATCTCATGCAGTCTATTCTTAATATACACAATAAGTTTTTGCATGCCAAAACTTATATGTATGTATATATTATATTATATTACATATGCATTTTTTGAATATATATATTTTGAAATATATCCATAGATACACAAGTGCATCACCAGGAATTTCTTTTCCTTGGTTTTTACCTTCCTTTCCTTGGTCATATACAGTATGGCTAATCTCTATCATTCAGTAGAGATTGTGAGGATTTGAAATGAATTTGTAGCTGTACTGATGTTCAATCTACCTCAGATTTGACACTTTTTTTTTCATATTTGTTTTTGGTGTCGTGTGTTTTTTTTGTTTGTTTGTTTTGTTGTTGTTGTTTTGGTACCAGGGATTGAATGTAGAACCACATTCCCAGAATTTTTGTTTTTTATTTTGAGACTGAGTTTCACTAAGTTGCTTAGGGCTTGGTTAAATTGCTGATGTTGGTCTTAAACTTGCAATTCTCCTGCCTCAGCCTCCTGGGCTGCTGGGATAACAGGCATGGGGCACTGTGCACGGCCTTTTTCAGACTTTTCAACTAAAATTGTTAATTCCTCCGGGAGGAAGCTTCTCCTAAGTAGGCCAATAACTCTACTCTAAGTGAGATTGATTAAAAACAACTCAGCTTTACAGAGGTTATACAATTAGGTTTTCAGTTTCCCACTACAAAAAGTTCTATTTTGTTCAGCAAATGTGAATAATAGAGCAAATATTTAAATAGCACATGTACTATTATTATGTTTGAAACTGATTTTCATGAATAGCTTAACAAGTTTCCCACCCGCCCATTTGCTAATCATTTTTTAAATTTATTTAATTGATTTTATTTTTTAAATACATGATAGTGGAATGCATTACAATTCTTATTACACATTTAGAGCACAATTTTTCATATCTTTGTATATTAAGTATGTGCTGAGGGCCATTGCCAAGTAGGAATGACGCATCGAAATTTCCTTGCCAGTGTACCCCATGTTAAATGGACTTGCCTTGGAATTTCACTGTTGACATTGCATGTAAGGTGACCTTGCTCAAGGACCAGGGTGGATCCGGGTTTAGAGCTGATCAGGTTTTAGGAAGTATCCCAGTTTAAGACAAGTTTAAGGCGTTCCCGGTTTAAGACAATAGGGGTTTTAGGGAAGTTGGAGGTTGAAGATTATTGCTGCCGGGATTAGGGTGTTCCTGCTGCTTGTTCCCGTTGAATTCTCATGAGATTAAAAGGGGATTTTGGAAAAAAGCCTCGTGGAGTAGGTGAATTGGGTGGCAGCAGAACTGGGATTTCCCCAGAACGTGTGTAGAGGCCGGTGTGAGTTCGGGAATAAAGAATTGCTGTTTGAATCTACAAAGCTGTGAGTGGCTAGTGATCTGTGCCCAGCCAAGACATTGGCAAATATGTTTATGCCAATTCATGTCTTTATACATGTACTTTGTTGTTGTTTTTTTGCATTACAATTCTTATTACACATATATACCACAGTTTTTCATATCTCTGTTTGTATATAAAGTAGGTTGACATCCAATTCGTGTCTTCATACATGTACTTTGGATAATGATGTCCATCACATTCCACCATCCTTGCTAATACCCTGCCTCCTCCCTTTCCCTCCCACCCCTCTTCCCTATCTAGATTTCATCTATTCCTCCCATGCTCCCCCTCCCTACCACACTAGGAGTCAGCCTCTTTATATCAAAGAAAACATTTGGCATTTGTTTTGGGGGGATTAGCTAACTTCACTTAGCATTATCTTCTCCAACACCATCCATTTACCTGCAAATGTCATGATTTTATTCTCTTTTATTGCTGAGTAAAATTTCATTGTGTATATATGCCACATTTTTTTAATCCATTCATCCACTGAAGGGCATCTAGGTTGGCTCCACAGTTTAGCTACTGTAAATTGTGCTGCCATAAACATTAATGTGGCTGTGTTCCTGTAGTATGCTGTTTTTAAGTCCTTTGGGTATAGTCTGAGGAGAGAGCTGGGTCAAATGGTGGTTCCATTCCCAGATTTCCAAGGAATCTACATACTGCTTTCCATATTGGCTGCACCAATTTGCAGTTCCACCAGCAATGTATGAGTGTACCTTTTCCCCCACATCCTTGCCAACACTTATTGTTGTTTGTCTTCATAATAGCTGCCATTCTGACTGGAGTGAGATGATATCTTAGAATAGTTTTGATTTGCATTTCTCTGATTGCTAGAGATGATGAGCATTTTTTTCCTATATTTGTTGATTGATTGTATATCCTCTTCTGAGAAGTGTCTGTTCAGTTCCTTGGCCCATTTGTTAATTGGGTTATTTGTTTTTTTGGTGCTTATCTTTTTGAGTTCTTTATATATCCTAGAGATTAGTGCTCTATCTGATGTGTAAGGGGTAAGAATTTGCTCCCAGGATGTAGGTTTTCTATTCACCTCACAGATTTTTTTTTTTTTTCTGAGAAGAAATCTTTACACTAAGTTTGTTTGAACAGGATTTTCAGAGCCTTGCCAGCAATTACAATGGCCAAAGTTAAAAAAAAAAAAAAAGAAAGAAAGAAAGAAAGAAAGAAAGAAAGAAAGAAAGAAAAGAAAAAGAAAAGTCTGTGGCAGAATCCTACCTTTTTGTAATTCAGGAAAGTATCAGGCAGTTGATTCGTCTAGTTTTGAGCATTTCTCTCAAACCAACTACTCCATCCTGTTTGGCAATTGATATTTATATTAACATTTAAAAATTTAAAAAAAAATCTTTATTAATTTTATTATAAGCTATCACAATGATTTTTCCACTATATTTAAAGACAGACATGAAATTTACCCTAAAGAGACTCAGCAGGTTCAATGTTGCCCACAGGATGATGTTGTTGGAACTGTATGAGAAATATTTTTTTTCTCATTTGTATTTAAAAAAATATATTGTTTTCATTAATAATAAGCCGATTCTACGATATATAAAATAGGCAAATAAAATTATGAAAACTTGGAAATTTAAGTTTTACAGTTTATTTTTCAAGAATAATAATCTGGAATTCTAACTCATTGCTATATACTAATGTAAAATAGGAAAATTTATTGAAAACCCTAGCATTTTCAGTGCTCAATATTCTTCTTTCTATTAAAATGTTCACAATTTGAGTTTTCCAAAGGATTTGATTAACTGTAACATAAATTGTAATAATAATTTTGACAAAGTACTGAGTCTATTGGATACTAGCATAGGCAAAAATTAAATATAACCCATGAGCAATACATTATTCAGGAAGTTAACTGGTGCAGTATTAGTGAAACTAATATTCTTTATTTAGAGTATCTAAATTTTAGAAAGCTTCTTAATGTCCGTAATAAATTTATATCAGTAATGCATTGTATACTATAGTAAATAGTCTAATTCAATTGTATAATTTTCCATGGTTGTAATAGTTAATGTCTATTTTTATTTTTCATATTAATTCTGTGATATAGAACATGAATAAGATTATATTTCATTATCTTATAACATGATACATGATGCCAAGATGATTTTTGTATGTAAAATAAATTTAGAAAAATATTTTTGAAATTTGCATTTTATTATAAGTGGACAGTTATGAAATTTGAAGTTGAAATAATTTTGTTTTAAAATATTCTCTGAGAGATGTTGGGCTCAAGATTAGGATAGTCTGTCATTTCTGTAGTGTCAATAATAAAAAAAAATATGTTATGTAATAACATAATTACCTTGGTTTATTTTGATTTTATTTTTGAAATTAATATATATGTACATAGTTACTATGGTAGTAACTATTAGAGTAAGTACTTTGTCAAAAATACTATTAAAATTTATTTTAATATTGACAATATCTTATGGAAAAGCCAAATTATGAACATCTTAATTGAAAGTATAATATTGGAGCAAGTAAGAACTGAAAAGTGCCATATATGTAAAAATATATTCTTATATGTGTATAAACAGTTTATATTATTAATGGTTCTTGTGTTTCTTTGTACTGAAAACTTTTAAGTACAGATATTCTCAATATACACTTGGATTAAATTTTGTATTTTATTTCTGGACAGAGAAACATCTTAATAATTATCAGTGGATCATGACATTAAGTCTTATTGATATTATGACATAAAATTGATCACCCTTGTATTGAACAGTGACAGATTTCATCTTCTTAAAGTTTTTGTCACTTGAATAAAACTGACACATATTCAATACATTTTAATGGTAAGAAATATGATTTGCCATTCAAAATATATTCTACATTATTCACTATCAAGTTTAATGATTAGACAAATAAGATAAACAAAATATTCCAGATGTTCTTGAAGGTATTTCCCATAGTATGTGATATTTTCCATACATAATTCATGAATATTGTTATGATTGAGATATAGGTGTTCCCCCAAAGCTTATGTGTGAGACAATGCAGGAAGGTTTAGAGGAGAAATGATTGGGTATGAAAGCCTAAAACAAATCAGTGAATTGATCCCCATGATGGGATTAACTGAGTGAAAACTGAAGGCAGGTAGGGAGTGACTGGAGGAGGTGGGGCATTGGGGGTTTGCCTTTGGGGTATGTATATTGTATCTGACCCGTGGAGTCTCTCTCTGCTGTCTGATCATTATGCAGACTATATCCCTGCACCACACTCTTCTGCCATAAAGTTCTGCCTCACCTTGAGCCTGAAGGAATGAAGTTTACTACCCATGGATTGAGACCTCTGAAACCATGAACCCTTAAATAAACTTTTACTCCATAAAATTGTTCTTGTCAGGTCTTTTAGTCATAGCAAAAAAGAAATTAGTTGGATTAAAAGAAGATTAAAACAAATGTCATATCCCTAACTAGATATATTTTGGACTAGATTTAATTTTACAATTAGGTTGCAAAGATGGATGTATATAAGTTATTTTATTATTTTAGGGTTTTCACTCATAGAAATGTTTGAAAAGTGTACAATTTTCTTATCTACTCTTATCAGGGGATATATAAAAAGTTGACTCTTACATAAATACAGCATTTTCTCCTTTATATATATAAAAAAGTTGAATATAGTACAGAAATTAGAAATACCTTTAAAAATTTCTACTTAAGAGCAGAATGGAGAATATTTTATAGTACTAAGAAAACACATGCTGACTTTCTGTGATGATAATACTTAATGGTGCATAAAATGAAAAATCTCAATAGACATAAATATATTCTGATTTTATTTGGAATAGAAGAACACTCAGAAAATATTGTTAATTGTTCCATAAATGGTAAAATTCTTTATAGTTAGATGAAAATAAATATTTTCATATTTTGGCTCATTTTATGATATTTTCAAACATATCTATTAATAGTGGCAAGCAGGAATATTTTCATTGTTGAGCCAGAAGAGAAAAAAGTACACTAGAGAATATATAATTTGTTATGATATTATTTATTAATATAAATATTTTATGACTGGAATATTTCCATAAAAACAGAACAGTTTTTATTTGTGTAATGAATATAAATATGCAAAACATGAAATTGTTTCATTGCATTATTTATGAACAATCAAAAGTACTAAAACGGTGTCACAAATATACCAAGTGTTACAAGAACATAATTTATAGAACCAAAGATGCATAATTATCTGATTATAAACAATAATAATGTTTACACAGATGAGTTTTGATCTATACTTTTACAAAGGTAAGTATTTCAGACTCTGACTATGTTAATAAATAACTATTGATAAATACTACCTTAAAGGTGGTAAAAAACAAATACAACTATTTATTCTTTATTACATTAAATATTTAAATATAATATGTAAGTGACACTGCTTATATATTCAAATCATGCTTTTATGGATACATTTTCCTAATTATATTAATTGAAAATGCAGGATCCTAGAAGAATTTGAAATATTTCCTAACTTTTTAAAATATACAAATGGAAGAATTGGCAGTATTGGATCAATTTCTTGGAAAGAAAACTAGACACATTATAATTACTTCTTTGATATGGCTAACATCCAGAAAGAGAAAAAGTTACCAACAGAATTTGAATTAGTGCCAACAGAAAACAAACAACAACAACACCAACAATAAATCATTAATTTATAATTGCTTAAAATCAACTAAATGGGTGATTTTAATATGTTTTAGAAAGAACTGCCAGCATAAATAACTTTTTCAAATACAGAATTAAAATATGACAAATAAAAAATCCATGGCAGCTGGTAAAACAGTGTAATAAGATAAACTCAAATTAAAACCATAGCTTCAAATCACTTATTTTTGTAAAATTTCCATTTTAATTTATTTCTTTAAAATACTTTTTAAAAAATACTATTGATGGGGGCTGGGGCTGTAGCTCAGTAGCAGAGCATTTGCCTATCATGTGTTTGGCACTGGATTCAAGACTTAGCACTGCAATAAATAAATAAATAAACAAAATAAAGGCATGCTTTATATCTATAACTACAAAAAATAATTTAAAAATACAACTGACAATTTAGATATAACAGACATGTAGAATATTTCTTTCATCAATGGTTTAATACATTTTCTTCTCAGCAGCACATGCATACTTCTCTAAAATAGACAATATATTAGGCCACAAAGAAATTCTGAAAAAATACAAAATAAAAAAATAATACTTTGCATTCTATGAGATCATAATAGAATGAAATTAGAAATCAAAGAAAAATAAAAGATACTCTAAGACCTGGAGACTAAATAATGTGTTACTGAGTGACCAATAGATAGCAATCGAAATCGGAGATTAATTAAAAAACAAAAAAACTTCGAGGTAAATGAGAATAGTTGTACAACATATCAAAATCTCTGGGACACTATGAAGGCAGTTCTCAGATGAAAGTTCATGGCATTGAGCTCATTTCTTAAAAGAATAGAAAGTCACTAAATAAATAACCTATATCTCAAAGCCCTAGAAAAAGAAGAACAAATCAACATCAAAAGCAGTAGTGATATACAACAGAACTGTGATACAGAACAGGCTGCATACTGTAGAATTTTTCAGAAAGCAGGTTTATGTAAGGTGAAGGAGTCCAGAATGTCTAATGCTTAAAAAAATCTCTGGACCTGCAGTCTGCAAATTCTTTTAGACTTGTACTCAGTGGGGTGATAGTTACATGCCAGTGGGTGGGAACAAAGTCACTCTTTGTCCCATAGTCTTAGGTTAGACAGAGTTTTGTCCATAAACCTGACATTTACCAAAAAGAGGAGTCTTCAAACCACACTGAGCTCTCTGCAGAACTCCTGAGGTCTCTGTAGAACTTCTGTGAAATCCTGTGGACACCATTTGTTAAAATCTATCAGACAAGAAGAGAAGATTATGTCAGGGGGTGGGGTGGATATCCCTGGATAAGCTTAATTATGGTAAGGGTCTTTTAGGAACTATTTCAGTAGAAGACAGAAAATATTTGAAATCAGAGCTAAAAATCAATGAATTTTAAAAAGAAAAAAATCAATAAAACAAAAAGTTGTTCTTTGAAGATACAAATAAAATTTATAAACCCTTAGCCAAAATAATAAAGAAAAAGAGAGAAAATTCAAATTATTACAATTTGTGATGAAAAGAGAATGACAGATACTACTAAAATACAGATGATAATCAGAAACTCTTTTAAAAATTTATACTCTAATAAAGTAGAAATCTTGAAGACATTGACAAACCTCTAGAGACATATAATCTAACTAATTGAATCAGAGGACATAGAAAATTTAAATAGATAAATTTCAAGCAATGAAATTGAAGACATCATTAAAAGCCTACCAACAAAGAAAACCCAGAATCAGAGGGATTCTCAGTCAAGTTCTACCAAACTGTCAAAGAACTTACATCAATACTCCTCAAATTATAACATGTAAGGAGGATACACTTTCAAATTAATTCTATGAAGCTAGTATCACCCTGATGCCAAAACCAAACAAAGACACATCAAAAAAGAAAACTTCAGATCAATATTACCATACCAATGAACATAGATGCAAAAATTCTGAATAAAATATTGGCAAATTGCATACAAAAATATATAGTGCATCATGATCAAGTGGGGATCATCCCAGGAATATACATTTGTTTCAACGTACAGAAATCAATAAACATAATTCATCACATCAAAAGACTTAAAGACAAAAGTTATTTGATCATCTCAATAGATGCAGAAAAACACTTGACAAAATTAAGCATCCATTCATGTTTAAAACACTGGAAAAACTAAGAATAGTAGGAATACACCTCAACATTGTAAAAGCTATATATACTAAACCCAAGGCCAACATCATTCCAAATGGAGAAAAAAAATTAAAACATTCCCTCATTTAAACTGGAACAAGACATGGATGTCCTCTTTTACTAGTTCTATTCAACATATACCTTTAAACTCTAGTCAGAGCAATTAGAAGAAAGATATTTAAGGGATATAAATAGGAAAAGAAGGGCTCAAACTATCCCTATTTGCCAATAACATGACTCTATATTTAGGAGACCCAAAAAACTCTACCATAGAACTTTTAAATAAAAACCATAAAACTCATAAATAAATTCAGCAAAATAGGAGAATATAAAATTAACCACCCACACAAATCAATCATATTACTACACATCTTTACAGAAGAAAAATATCATCTGTCAATAAACGTATGAAAAAATATTAACATCTCTGGCAATTAGAGTAAATACAAATTAAAATACTCTGATATTTCATCTTACTCCAGACAGAATGGCAATTATCAACAATTTCAATGGGAATGCCAATTGGTCCAACCATTATGGAAAGCAGTAGGGAGACTCTCCAGAAAACTTGGAATGAAAACATCATTTGATTCAGCTATCCCACTCCTCAGTTTAAACAACAAGGACTTAAAATAAGCATACATAGAGACACAACCACATCAATGTTTATAGAAGCTCAATTCACAATAACTCAGCTATGTTACTAACCTAGATGCTTTTCAACAGATGAATGGAATAAAAAAATGTGGTATATATACACAATTAACTATTACTCAGGCTCAAGGAAGAATGAAATTATGTCATTTGATGGCAAACAGATGGAACTGAAGACTATCATGCTAAATAAAATAAGCCAATCCCCCCAAACCAAAGGCCAAATATTCTCTCATATGAGGATGCTTACACACAATAAGTGAGTGGAGAGGGAAGAACAAAATTCATTGGAATAGACAAAGGAGAATAAAGGGCAAGGAAAGAATGATGGGTGAGTATAAGAAAGACAGTAGAATTAAGAAATCATAAAGAGAGCTTCCAAGAATTGTGGGTAACATGGAAAGACCAAATTTAAGATTTATCAAGATATATGAAGGCATGAAGATACAAATCAAAGGAACACACAAAATTTTCAATGAAATAATATAAGAAAATTTCCCAAACATGAAGAATAAATTGGAATATCAACTACAAGAGGCTTAGGAGTACCCCAAATGTACAAAATTACAACAGATCCACACCAAGGCACATTAAAATGAGAATGACTAACATACAGAATAAGGATAGAATTGTAAAGGCTTGAGAAAAAATATCAAATTACATATAGAGGAAAACCAATTTGGATCTCAGCCCAGACCCCCAGTGCCAGGAGGTCCTGGAATAATATATATCATGCTCTAAAAGAAAGTAGATGCCAAAGAATTTATATCCAGCAAAACTAAGCTTCAGATTTGAAGATAAAATAAAAACCGTTCATGATAAACAAATGTTGAAAGAATTCACAACTAGAAAGCCTACACTACACACAATTATCAGCAAAATGAGGAAGAAATAAAAACAAAACAAAACAAAACAAAAAACACTATAAAAACCAGCAAAGGGAGGAACTACACTAAAGGGAAAGTCAATCAAAGGAGAAACTAAGTCAAGCTAAAAACTAGAAATAAACAGGGCTGAGTTTATAGCTCAGTGGTTCAGCAGTTGCCTTGCATGTGTGGGGCACTGGGTTCCATCCTCAGAACCACATAAAAAATAAATAAAAGAATACTGTGTCCATCTACAATTTTAAAAAAGTTAAAAGTTCTTTTAAATTAAAAAATAGAAATAAACCAAAATGACTGGGAAAACAAATCATATTTCAATAATAACCTTGAATATTAATGGCCTAAATTCATCAATCAAAAGACAGACTGGCAGATTGGACTAAAACAAAAAAAGAGCCAACAATATCATTAAACATAAATTTTCTTTGTTCAGATATGAATACATGAACAATGTAACTCCACATCATGTGCAATCAAAAGAATGGGAAGTTAAACTCCATGTATATACACTATGTCAAATATTCTACTGGGGCTGAAGATGTGGCTCAAATGGTAGCGCGTTTGCCTGGCAAGCGTGGGGCCTGTGTTCAATCCTCAGCACCACATACAAATAAAGATGTTGTGTCCACCAAAAACTAAAAAATAAATAATAAAATTCTCTCTCTATCTCTCTCTTTAAAAAAAAAATTCTACTGTCATGAATAACTAAAAAGGACAAATAAAAATTCCTTTCAATTACAGAACTTTCATTTTTTATGATAGGTGGATTCAATTATAGAATTTCATATTTAGATGTATCATTTCATATGTAATGGTGTAAAATATAATGATCAACATGATAAGCCATTACAAATATTATACTTCCTAGTCCCATGTGATGTAGGAATATTATATTTTCAGTATTTCTGAGAATAAATAGTTGATATTTTAATAAATTATTATCAAGTACTTATCTATGTAATACTTACATTTTTGTGTGAGAATTTTTATTCAGTATAAGCCATGGTAGTTTAATGAATAATATGATTCACTTAAAACATAGCACATAAACATATTTGATGTACTTTGCTGTTATTTTTATATTTTACCAAGCTACTATTATTTTTGAGCTTTTATTTTCCATTTTGCAATAAATTTTCAATGTATATAGGTTAAATAATAACAAATATACTTTAAATTATTAGTGCAGTGAACTACATTAGTAAAGCAATGAGTTAATTTTTAACATATCCATATTACACATATAATAAATTTCTTTTTGTGTTTCTTTTCAAACTGAAAATAATCTAGTGGGGAAATGCCTTTTATAGTGATTGGAAATGTTTTGTTTTTCTCCACTATTTAATATAGTAATCTATGTTATCATGAATCAAATCAAAACTTAAAAAGATATTTATCTCAGAATGTAAATGATAACACTTCTGGAAGCTATAGGACAAAGTAAATGACATAATATAGACTTACATTGGTATTAATTCTACTGGGAAATATTTGTGCCAATACATGATATACACTAATGCATGTCAGATTTCAACAATATATGTATGTTATACAATAATATGATTAAACATAAATTTTTTAACATAATATATTTGACATATTGTATATACATATATATATGTTATGTTCTTAATTATGTCTTAGTGTACAGTAAACTATATTGCACAACTCCAAGTTAAGACATTAAACTATTGCATACAATAGATTTTTAAAATGTCATTAGCACAGTTCTTTTATTTCTTGCAAAATTGGCTGCTCTATGGTGATAATATGAAAATAAACTTTAATAATTTTTTTGTATTTATTTTTGAGTGCTAAGACTTATTTACATGCATGCAATTAACATCATTTATATCTGCTTATATGTTATATCAATATAGATAGATTTGAAAGAGGAATATTGTAAAAATGGTGGTCTAGACTTTATCTTATGAAAGTTGAAAATGTGGTAATCTATTCAATGAAAGAAAAATGAAAATAATAAAAAACAGCAAGATAAATTAAATATGTAATAAATGTATAATTGAAAAAAATCTATAAACATTGTGGTTCTTTAAAAATATTAATGATATTGTTAATCTATAACTGAAATGAAGAAATACACACTCACACAACTATATCTCGGCATTGGAAATGATGTGAGGTAACTAGTTGGCATGTATATTTTTATATGTACTTGGTGAACTGACAGTGTTGCACATAATCTATGACTCAGACATTTATTTCTTAGGAACTTCTCAGTCATGTTTCATGTTGTTAGTTTTTGGATGTGAGGTATTACCCAAAAGCTCCTGTAAATGCAGAAATATTCTTATAAAATGATTAGATAGTGTGAGCCATAAGCCAATCATTCTACTCTGGTTTGAATGGACTGACTGTAGGTGGTGGTAACTGTGGGTGGCGGGGTATGGCTGGAGGAGGTGAGTTATCAGGCATGCTCTGGAAAAGTTCATTTTCCTGTGTCCTCTTCACCCTTTTCTTTCTCTCCTGACTCCACCATGAGTCAAGCAATTTTCCTCTATGAGCTCTTCTTTATGATATGCTGCCTCACCTTGGACTCAGAACAATGGTGTTAACACTCTGTGGACTGAAGCTCTGAAATCATGAGCTCCAAACAAACTTTTCCTCTTCTAAGTAGTTCTTGTTGGTATTTTGGCCACAATGACACCAAAGCTGAAGCAAAATACACATGTACTACAAAAGTGTAAGGATGCCAAGTACCTTAATTTATAAAAGCTTAAACTCAGAAACAGTAAATGCCATCAAGATTAGGATAGAGAAATAAATTGTGATATGTTAAAATGTAGTATTTGAATAATAAATGTGTGTTGCATGAAATAACATAAAAAGCCTCTTTTAATTGCCATTGAAGTAGAGTGAATATAAGAGATTGTATCATTTCATGTATGTAACATTGAAAAGAGGAAAATTGATTTTTGTGATCAAATATTGGCATAAATTATGGGAATTAAGAGTTGGGGAGTCATGAGAACTTTAGTTGGTTGGGACAGAGTGATTTTTTCACTTTGAAAAACTTGTTATAAAGCCACCTCTTTGTGATTTGTATAGTCTTTTGCATATTTCTTAAATGTCAATGAGGATTTTTTTTCCTGCAATAATAGCAAGGCCAAAAATTTGTGATGTGGAAAATTATTTTATGTTTGACATTGAGTATAAATAAAACATTATATGTCTGGAAATACAATCCAAAATAGAAACAAAGTATGAACACACATCACTTGAAATGCATTCTAAGAAGTAAATGTTTATGTCATCAACAAAACTTGGTTTGAGTGCTGGGACATCCAATATTCATATGAAAGGATACTACAGTTCATGAATATTAACACCAATGGCATATTTGAAGGGAAGATGGCTTATTAATTTTTCTAATAGATAATGACATTGGCACAAGTAAGATTTATTATGTTAGTCAAATTAAAGATGTCTGTGATGAATACAGAATTTTAACTGTCAGTACCTGCACACCAAGCCTTATTAAATGATGTGTCATTAAGATAATTTAAATGAGAAGATAATGAAGCAAATCTCTTGAACTGTGTTTAGCAGAATTAGCTCTGAAGGCTCAGAAAGTTAATTAAAGCTAAGAAAATAGTTTCCTATGTTAGTAGCATACTTTAAACTATATAATTTAAAACATTTCAATCAAATGACTCAAAACAATGGCCCCCAAAAAAACCCATGAATATTTAAGTTTTTCTTTTGCGATTATTGTGCATAAAATAATTTCCTTAAATGCCTTCAATAGATCAGTAGAAAAATATTACTCCTGAATTAAGCAGTAGTTATACTTTTATAATACTTATAATAAATCATCATATTAATAATATAGATATTTGAAACCATTGAGAAACAAGGTTTTTATTCTAAGGGCAAAAGTAGAGTATTAAATTTAGTATATGTAGGATTAAAACAGCCAGAGCTCTGAAATCTAGATTTTATTGGTAATTAAAGCCTTTAACTCCTTGTGACTCAATTCTCTTATTTGTAAAATGAAGATAAAAGAATGCTCCAGCTGATTGGATTCTTTGATAATGTAACAAAATGTAACTTCTTATTTCCATTATTGTCCTGTACTGTGTCACACATTCATAAACAAAAGTCATGAGAGAAAAAATTTACAATTTTAATAAAATTTATAAAGACAACCATAGAGGGCTGGGGTTCTAGCTCAGCAGGAGAGTGCTTGCCTCACACTTGTGAGGCACTGAGTTAAATCCTCAGCACCACATAAAAATAAATAAAGACATTGTGTCCATATTAAAAAAAAATCTAAAAAACAAAAAGACAACCATAGAAGCAAGTATTACAGTAAAAGAGAACTAAAGAAAGAGATTTTTAACACTAGAGATGGAAATCATAGTATATAAAAGAAGACATAAAAATATAGTAATATTGAGAAATCAAGGCATGATAAAAACAATTTGAATAAATACAACCTGGAGACCTGTACCAAAAATTTACATAAGAAAACATACCATGAAACATATCCCCATATAAGTGTAAATAATGTATGTGCCAATTAATGAAACACTGAATTTTTATCAAGAATTTTAAATGAATGTTGAAATTTATATAGAAAATAGTCAGTTGATCCAGTGGCTTGGGAGGCTGAGGCAGGAGGATTGCAAGTTCCAGGGCAGCATCAGAAATATAGCAACTCAGCAAGACCTTATCTATAAATAAAATATAAAAAGGGCTCGGGATGTGGCTCAGTGTTTGAGTGCCCCTGTGTTCAATCGTGAGTACCAAAAAAAAAAAAAAAAGAAAATAGACAGTTGATATTAAATATATCTCCATTTAATGTTTTATGTAATCTCAGATTCTCAGATTTATTCAAAGAACTTATTATATTGCATTATATTTTTTTCAACAGTGCTATAAACTGAAAATTTCACAGTGTTAAAAGACTGAAATTCTATTAAATTCTTCTTTGACTAAGGCTTTATCCATTATTGCCCAAGATGCTGTGCCAAGATGTTGCATAATGATTGTTTCTTCTCAACATTAAAGAGATTCATTTGATTCAGTTATTTTGCTAGGAATCTTTTCTGAAATATAAAAACTTTCTAGAACATGTTGAAAATCAAGTCAGATAAATCTCAGCTCTCCTAGAAATCGAACTTGATTATCAACACCTCCCCACAGATCCCATGAATATAAAATGAAATCTTTATTTTATATAAAAGTGATTGGGTATTATAGAACCAAACAATTTTCCTCTAGAGCAGCCCTTCTGCTTTTCATTTTCACCCTGGCATTTGCCTTTTGAAGTCAACATCTGGCAGTGAAGCATCCCTCTTGGTGCTCCATGCTGTAAGTACTTGATTGCGCAGGACATTAATTTAGCTGTGAAATAGACTTTAATGGTCCAACACTTTTAATTGATTCCTCCCCTGAAAGGAGAAAAAATATCAATAATCCAATGATAGCTGAGTTGTATTTAGCTCTTCAGTAGAAAGTAGACGTTTTCTCTGGTTAATATTTTATAGTTTAAAATTAACTCATATTATAACTTAGTTATTCATGTCAGTACATTGATATACTTAACTTTTACTCAGATTATGTGTATTTTATTTGAGTTTGAATTTTTTGAGCATCATACTAGAATTATAAAAAGAAAACCTTTTAAAACACAAGAATATAGATCATACTGAGTTCAAATTTGACCTGTAAAAATTTAAAATAACTTTTCCATCAAAGAAACACAATCACATAAATAATCACTTTATTAAAAGGAAACTTAATGTTGATTAAAAGAATAAAATTTTTACTCCTTTATTCTTCCATGGCCTGCCTTCCTTATCTAGTCTTCTTCCTCATGTTTCAGAACTTAAGCTACTACTTTAATTTGATGGAGACTTAAACAGTTTGACCCTTACTTTACTAACAGTTGAAGTTGCTACTTCTTATTTACAAAAAAAAAAAAAAAAAAAGATTTTGCCCCTTCTTTTTTTATTATTGTTCCAAGGTCATAATACTTTTATTTTCTGCTTGTTTTTCTTAATGTTAGATCCAGAAATTCAGAGCTGGAGATTGAATATATTTTATGAAGCATTTTATGTTTTTCTGCATGTATCCATTGACATGACAAAAGTAAGGGTATTTCTTATGTGATGATTTGTAGTGGAAATAGGTTTTAATCTTGGTTTTGAGTACTGAGTAGATTTATAAAGATGAAGAAGTGAATTATATTTAAACAGGGGGTTGATTAGAGAAAATTTCAAAGAAGATTCAAGGTTCAGGTGATCATCGGATTCTAGAAACTGTAGTGCAAGGGTGAGGCCATGTAATGTTTAATGGAAGTCTTGGTGGAGCTAAATTGTTTGGGGACAGATTCACTATATGCAAAAATTCTATAAGCTATTGGAGAAGATATTAAGATCTTAAGTAATGGCAACTTGGCAGCAATTTGTTAATGAAATTGAAAATCATATTTAGTAATGGGATTATTGAAATATAAGAATATTAAGACTTTATGCAACAAACAATTTTGCTTCCTTAAAATCTCTGATGTTAATCTGGATATAAAGTATTTTACTGGAATGCAAAAATTATGAGACATTCTATGGGTTTTTCAGACATGCGTAAGTACACACAAAATAAGTAAAAATATGGAGTATTATTGATGACATTTTGCTCATGGGAAATATTTTAAAAACTTTATATATTTTAATAATATGTAAAAGTTAACTGAGTTCTAGTTAGAGTACTCAGTGTAACACCTCAAAATTTCCCCAGTACTGAATTGGCAAATTATCCTAATTTATACTATGCTGAGAGCCATTGCCAAGTAGGAATGACTCATCGAAATTTCCTTCCTTAGAGGAAGGACTCGTGGAAATGGACTTGCCTTGGACATTTGCTGTGACATTGCATGTATGTTTGAGAAAGGTGACCCTGCTCAAGGACCAGGGTGGATCCGGGTTTAGGGAGGATCCTACTGGATTAGAACGGATCAGGTTTTAGGGAGTATCCCGTCCTTGGGTTTAGGGTGGTTCCAGGTTTAAGGTGTACCCTGCCAGGAATAGGGTGTATCCTGCTGCCTCAGGCACACCCGATCCTTGAGTTCCCCTTGAGTTCTCGTGGGATTCAGAAAGTATTTGGGATTCAAAGCCTGGTGGAGTAAGTGAATTTTGGGTCAGAACTTGGATTTCCCCAGAACGTGTTTGTAGAGGGCCGGTGTGAGTTCGGGAATAAAGAATTGCTGTTTGAATCTAAAAAGCTGTGAGTGGCTCATGATTCTGTGCCCAGCCAGACTGCAGCAATACTAATCCAACAGATTAGTATTTTTCCTCTCAACAAGCAAACAACAATATTGTTCCTTCCCAATAATTAAATGTATGAATTTTGGATCTAAAAAGTTTTGAAGCAATTGTATATCCCCTTACTTTGTCTAATCACTCATGAGCAAATTATTCTATTTCATCCCATTTACTCCAAATTCTCCTAAAACAATTTTTTACATTGAATTCCAACACTTATATTAAGAACCTGAATAAAATTTATATTTTTTTCAAAGTTAGGACAGTTTTTTACTCATTTATTTTATTCACATTAACTAAAAGTGTGTTTCTACATTGGCTGGAGTAGTCCCTTTAAGGTTTTTAAGAAAATAAAAGAAACATGAATCGAATTAAAGTTATTTTCTTTGGATATTCCCAATATTTCTTTTGTTCACCAGTTCAACGTAATAGAAGTAATGAAAACATACAGAAAATGTATGTTTTCCAGGATATCAGAATCATAAAGAATGGCCATTTGAATCATATTATCAAATACTAAACACTGATAATTTAAGTGATTGCAAAATATGAAAAGAATATGAATTTTTTGTGGACAAGTAAAACGATTAGCCAAATATAGCCTTTGCAAAAGATTTCTCTCCATATTACTTATTTGTGATTTCATTTTTAAAAAGCTATTTCTCTGCTTTTCCCACTATATGATACTGGTTGATAGCTTTACAATATACTCTCAATGAAATAGAATATTAACAAAGGAATATTAAGAAGAAATAATTCTTATCAAGAAACTTTGATACTGGAGCTGATGAAGGATCTGTGAGACCTGAGTTCATTATCTTATGAAAATGAGATCAACATCTTACTGATTTTAAAATGGATAGATTCATTGTGCAGGTGGATAGGGCAAATTTATTATCAGAAGGTATGGTAAATTTCTGTATCATAAGATAAACATGTTAAATACATTACATATATTAAGATACATGTGTAAATGACAGCAAGCATCATGGTTAGCACTTTCTAAGCTTCTCTTGCAATAGAAGGCAATTATGATGCATGTAAATTAGATTCCACTAACCAGGTTTGTTAAAACTAAACAGAATCAGGAAGTTATCTCTCCAGTGGTAGAAATTGTTATAGCAAGATCAGACCCCATTGGGAAGCAAAGACAGCAATAACACTTGAAGCATCTTTTGCTTAGCAAATATATTAGAAGTTTATTTACTGAATTAGTTATGTGGCTTGATATGAGGCATGTTCCTGCCACTGTAGCTCTAAACTCCATTTACCAGCTCTCATGAAGATTAAGCAAGAAACACAGTAACTACTTTTTTTTCTTTTATCACAGTAAGTTTCACTCAAGATATGAAAAATGAATTTAAATGATTGTCTTTATATCACATTTCAAGCTCCATAACACCTTTGGCATCCCACACCATCCACTCAATCATCCTCCAAAGGAAAAAGAGATTAAGGAATACAATACCAGTTGCTGAGCAAGGTCTTTCCTCATTTGCAGAACTATCTCTTTATAAGGTTGTTCTTATCTGGTAATCACTCAACAGTTCATGAATTGGATGGGTGTGTTTGTCTAGTTCAGGGATGAAATTTAAAAAATTCCACGGCTATGATGTTCATTTCTTCCTAGTTCTAATCAGTGAAAGTATTAACATTTTTATGTCATCTTCTACATCTATTTATTAGGGGTGCTAAACTCTGTTGCCCTAAAAAGTAAACAAATAAAAAAAAGAAATGTTATACTTTTTTTAATCCCTTAGTAATAAAATGAGACATATCTCATATACAACCAGTCTACACACATATATAAATTCTTAGAGACTACTACAGTTTAGTCAAATAACAAATATAAATATGTTATTGATATTATGTTTACATTAATGGTCTAGAAATTGTTTATAGCTTTAGTCATTTTAAATTTGATATAAAAATACTTTGTGTGTTATTGAGGAAGATTTATTGAAGCTAAAAATATGGAAAATCAAAAGCACATACAAATAAAAAATCCCTACCATTCCAAATATTATTCATAAAACTATTTCATTATACTTTCTAATAAGTGAAGAAAATAATATGTGAAATTCATAATATTACATTTTGGGAAAAAATACACCATGTACCTTCTCACACTTCATTGACTCCATGAATCTTCTTTATTTTTATTATTCTGGTTTGCTTATTTGACCTCAACCATACACACTGAATTTTATGCCTCAGGTATTATCTTTACTCTGTGTTTGATTTTTTTAATCTTCAAGAATCCTAAACTCAAACATCTAATAAAACCTTTTCTATTATTCTCTCATTCTGACAGTTCTTTTTTTTTTTATTGGTTGTTCACAACGTTACAAAGCTCTTGACATATCATACTTCATACATTAGACTGAAGTGGGTTATGAACTCCCAATTTTACCCCAAATGCAGATTGCAGAGTCACATCGGTTACACATCCACAATTTTACATAATGCCCTATTGGTAATTGTTGTACTCTGCTCCCTTTCCTATCCCCCACTATCCCCCCTCCCCTCCCCACCCTTTTACTCTCTCTACCCCATCTACTGTAATCCATCTCCCTCCTTATTTATTTTCCCATTCCCCACCCAGACTCTTATATGTAATTTTGTATAGCAATGAGGGTCTCCCTTCATTTCCATGCAATTTTCCTCATCTCTCCCTTTCCCTCCCATCTCATGTCACTGATTAATGTTACTCTTTTCTTCCTACTCTTCCTCCCTGCTCTGTTCATATTTGCTCTCATTATATCAAAGAAGACATTTGGCACTTGTTTTTTAGGGATTGGCTAGCTTCACTAAGCATAATCTGCTCTAGTGCTGTCCATTTCCCTGCAAATTCTATGATTTTGTCATTTTTTATTGCTGCAGAGTACACCATTGTGTATAGATGCCACATTTTTTTTTATCCATTCATCTACTGAGGGGCATCTGGGTTGGTTCCACAGTCTAGCAATTGTGAATTGTGCTGCTATGAACATTGATGTGGCAGTATCCCTGTAGCATGCTCTTTTAAGGTCTTCAGGGAATAGTCTAAGAAGGGCAATAGCAGGGTCAAATGGTGGTTCCATTCCCATCTTTCCCAGGAATCTCCAAACTGCTTTCCAAATTGGCCGCACCAATTTGCAGTCCCACCAGCAATGTACAAATGTACCCTTTTCTCCACAACCTCTCCAGCACTTGTTGTTGTTTGACTTCATAGTGGCTGCCAATCTTACTGGAGTGAAATGGTATCTTAGGGTGGTTTTGATTTGCATTTCTCTGACTGCTAGAGATGGTGAGCATTTTTTCATGTACTTATTGATTGATTGTATATCCTCCTCTGAGAGGTGTCTGTTCAGGTCCTTTGCCCATTTGTTGATTGGGTTATTTGTTATCTTATTGTCTAATTTTTTGAGTTCTTTGTATACTCTGGATATTAGGGCTCTATCTGAAGTGTGAGGAGTAAAGATTTGTTCCCAGGATGTAGGCTCCCTGTTTACCTCTCTTATTGTTTCTCTTGCTGAGAAAAAACTTTTAAGTTTAATTAAGTCCCATTTGTTGATTCTTGTTGTTAACTCTTGTGCTATGGGTGTCCTATTAAGGAATTTGCAGCCCGACCCCACAATCTGTAGATCGGATCCAACTTTTTCTTCTATCAGACACAGAGTCTCTGGTTTGATATCAAGTTCCCTGATCCATTTTGAGTTAACTTTTGTGCATGGCGAGAGAAAGGGATTCAGATTCATTTTGTTGCATATGGATTTCCAGTTTTCCCAACACCATTTGTTGAAGATGCTATCCTTCCTCCATTGCATGCTTATAGCCCCTTTATCAAATATAAGATAGTTGTAAATTTGTGGATTAGTCTCTGTGTCCTCTATTCTATACCATTGGTCCACCCGCCTGTTTTGGTACCAGTACCATGCTGTTTTTGTCACTATTGCTCTGTAATATAGTTTCAAATCTGGTATCGCTAAACCACCTGATTCACACTTCCTGTTTAGAATTGCTTTTGCTATTCTGGGTCTTTTATTTTTCCATATGAATTTCATGATTGCTTTTTCAATTTCTACAAGATATGCCGTTGGGATTTTGATTGGCATTGCATTAAACCTATAGAGAACTTTTGGTAATATCGCCATTTTGATGATGTTAGTTCTGCCTATCCACGAACAGGGTATGTTTTTCCATCTTCTAAGATCTTCATCAACTTCTCTCTTTAGGGTTCTGTAGTTTTCATTATATAAATCTTTCACCTCTTTTGTTAGGTTAATTCCCAAGTATCTTATTTTTTTTGAGGATATCGTGAATGGAGTGTTTTTCCTCATTTCCGTTTCAGAAGTTTTGTCGCTGATATACAGAAATGCCTTTGATTTATGCGTGTTGATTTTATATCCTGCCACTTTGCTGAATTTATTTATTAGTTCTAGTAGTTTCTTTGTAGACCCTTTTGGGTCTTCTAGGTATAGAATCATGTCACCTGCAAATAGTGATAATTTAAGTTCTTCTTTTCCAATTTTTATGCCTTTAATTTCTTTCGTCTGTCTAATTGCTCTGGCCAGTGTTTCGAGAACTATATTGAATAGAAGTGGAGATAGAGGGCATCCCTGTCTTGTTCCAGATTTTAGAGGGAATGCCTTCAACTTTTGTCCATTCAGAATGATGCTAGCCTGAGGCTTAGCATAGATAGCTTTTACAATGTCAAGGTAAGTTCCTGTTATCCCTAATTTTTCTAATGTTTTGAACATAAAGGGATGCTGTACTTTGTCAAATGCTTTCTCTGCATCTATGGAGATGATCATATGGTTCTTATCTTTAAGTCTATTGATGTGGTGAATAACATTTATTGATTTCCGTATGTTGAACCATCCTTGCATCCCAGGGATGAATCCTACTTGGTCATGATGCACAATTTTTTTGATGTGTTTTTGTATTCGATTCGCCAGAATTTTATTGAGGATTTTTGCATCTAGGTTCATTAGAGATATTGGTCTGTGGTTTTCTTTCATTGAGGTGTCTTTGGTTTCGGAATCAGGGTGATGTTGGCCTCATAGAATGAATTTGGAACAGCTCCCTCTTTTTCTATTTCCTGAAATAACTTGAAAAGTATTGGTTTTAATTCTTCTTTAAAGGTTTTGTAAAACTCCGCTGTATACCCATCCGGTCCTGGTCTTTTCTTGGTTGGTAGTCTTTTGATGGCTTCTTCAATTTCATCCTTTGATATTGGTCTGTTCAAATTGTGTGTATCCTCCTGACTCAGTCTGGGCAAATCATATGACTTAAGAAATTTATTGATGTCTTCACTATCTTGTATTTTGTTGGAATATAGGTTTTCAAAATAATTTCTTATTGTTTTCTGTATTTCTGTAGCATCTGTTGTGATATTGCCTTTTTCATCCCGTATGTTAGTAATTTGAGTTCTCTCTCTTCTTCTCTTCGTTAGCATGGCTAAAGGTCTGTCGATCTTATTTATTTTTTCGAAAAACCTACTTTTAGTTTTGTTAATTTTTTCAATAGTTTCTTTTGTTTCAATTTCATTGATTTCCGCTCAAATTTTAATTATTTCTAGCCTTCTGCTACATTTGCTGTTGTTTTGCTCTTCCTTTTCTAGGGCTTTGAGATGAAGTGTGAGCTCATTTATTTGTTGGTTTTTTCTTTTTTTGAGGAATGACCACCAGGCGATGAATTTTCCTCTTAAAACTGCTTTCATTGTGTCCCATAGATTCCGATATGTTGTGTCTGTATTTTCATTTATCTCTAAGAATTTTTTAATTTCCTCCTTTATGTCTTCTGTAACCCATTGATCATTCAGTAACATATTGTTCATTTTCCATGTGATGTAGGATTTTTCCTTCCTTCTTTTATCATTGATTTCCAATTTCATTCCATTATGATCAGATAAAATGCATGGTATTATCTCCACCCCTTTATATTTACTGAGGGTTGCCCTATGGCATAATATATGGTCTATTTTTGAGAAGGATCCATGTGCTGCTGAGAAAAAAGTATATCCATTTGATGATGTTTGATATATTCTATATATGTCAGTTAAGTCTAGGTTGTTGATTATGATATTGAGTTCTATAGTTTCTTTATTCAATTTTTGTTTGGAGGATCTGTCCAATGGTGAGAGAGGTGTGTTGAAGTCACCCATAATTATTGTGTTGTGGTCTATTTGATTCTTGATCTTGAGGAGAATTTGTTTTATGAATGTCGCAGCACCATTGTTTGGTGAATAAATATTGATAATTGTTATGTCTTGTTGGTGAATGGTTCCTTTTAACAGTATATAATGCCCTTGTTTATCCCTTTTGATTAACTTTGTCTTGAAGTTGATTTTATTAGATATGAGGATGGCCACTCCTGCTTGCTTACGAGGACCGTGTGCGTGGTATATTTTTTCCCAACCTTTTACCTTGAGTCTGTGTATGTCTTTTCCAATCAGATGTGTCTCCTGGAGGCAGCATATTGTTGGATTTGTTTTTTTAATCCATGATACCAGCCTATGTCGCTTTATTGGAGAGTTTAGGCCATTAACATTCAGAGTTACTATTGATATATGGTTTGAACTTCCATCCATGTTTGATTGTTTATCCTTTTTTTAAAAAAAAAAAAATATTTAGTTTGTTTCTCCGTGATTATCTTTCCCCTTGCGCTCTGTCTTTACTGAGGCACTTCCCACTGATGGTTTTGGTTATTGTTTTTCATTTCTTCCTCGTGTAGTGTTTTGCTCAAAATGCTTTGCAATGCAGGTTTTCTGGCTGCAAATTCTTTTAACTTTTGTTTATCATGAAAGATCTTTATTTCGTTGTCATACCTGAAGCTTAATTTTGCTGGATACAGAATTCTTGGTTGGCATCCATTGTCTTTCAGTGTTTGAAATACATTGTTCCATGACCTTCTTGCTTTCAGTGTCTGTGATGAAAAGTCCGTTGGTAACCGTATTGGTTTACCCGTAAATGTAATCTGTCTCCTTTCTCTTGTAGCTTTTAATATTTTCTCTTTGTTCTGTATATTGGATATCTTCATAACAATGTGTCTTGGCGTTGGTCTACTGTGATTTTGTGTGCTCGGTGTCCTGTATGCATCTTCAATTTGTATATCTGTTTCCTTTTTTATTTCTGGAAAGTTTTCTGTAATTATTTAATTCAGCAGGTTTCTCATTCCCTTGGTGTGAATCTCTGTACCTTCTTCTATCCCGATGACTCATAAGTTTGGTTTCTTCATGTTATCCCAAATCTCTTGGATGTTTTTCTCGTGATTTTTTACCAGCCTTTCTGAGTTTGCTAGACTCTTTTCAAGATGGTATATTTTGTCTTCATTATCTGATGTTCTGGTTTCTACTTGTTCCACTCTGTTAGTGATACTCTCAATTGAGTTTTTAATCTGGTTTATTGTTTCCTTCATTTCTAGAATTATTGTTTGATTATTCTTTATAATCTCTATCTCCTGATAAAGATGCTTAACTTCTTCTTTTAGGTGTTTATGTAACTCATTCTCAATGTGTTCTTTCGCTGCTTGAATTTGCTGTCTTGTATCCTCTTTGATGTTCCATTCCATCTGTCTAAGGTGTTCCTTGAGGTCTTTATATGACCATTTTTCTGATGACTCTAGGTCCTCCTGAATATTTAGGCTATCCTGCATTGTTTGTACTCCTTTTCTTCCTTGTTTCTTGAAGCTGCTCATGTTGCTTCTTGTTCTGATTGACTGCTGAGTTACTGTTTATTCCTATAAATTTATTTGATGCTAGGGAGGAAAGGTATAAGAAGGGAAGGGAAGAAGTCACTAAGGAGAATGAGAGTAGGCAGGTAGAATTCAAGGAAGGGGGATAAGAAAAATGAACAGACAGAAGAAGAAAGAAATAGGAACTAAAAAAGAACAAAAATTTAAAAAAATATTTATAATAATTAAAAAAAATTAAAATTAAGATTAGAAGAGAAAGAAGAAAAAAAAGAGAAAAGAAAAAAAAACAAGATAGAAAAATGAAGATGAAAGAAAAACCCCAATCAAGAAAAAAAAAAAAAAAACCTAATAAATGCCGTCTTAGAGTTTGATTAACTTCTCTTCCACTAGGTGGCGCTGTGCCCACCAGGTCAAGTCTTTCCCGTCAGTACACGGGAACCAATCACTGTGCAGCAGCTCCTCCCAGACCGGGCGAGTCTCCAAACCTGAGTGCCTAGGGCCTCCTCTTGTGTCCAATCCCTTCCACTTTTCCTCTAGCCAGGCCCCTCTCACCACAGTACTGGCTACAGGCCAGGTGTGCTGCTCCCGGGAGCCCTGTTTTCATGAACGACTGGGCTCACTCCTCCAGATTGCCATTCCCTCAGACCCTAAGATTGTAGAGCTTGGGGCTGAGAATCCTCAGCGAATTTTACTTGCCCTCCGGTAGCCACACCCCCGTAGCTGGTGCAAGAGACCTCAGCAGTCAGCCCTGGCGGGAGCGGCAGTCCCGCACCACCTCTGACTCCCTCGGGCTGGCTGTAGCACTCACGGGAGAGCTGGGAGGGGCTCTTAAGTTTTCCCCGATGCGTGGAGCGGGAAAGCCAGGTGTCCACACACCTGTAGCAGCAGGCTTCAATGAAGTTATCTCCTGCGCTGCAGCCCTGGACTCCAGCCCTCTGTCACAGTGGTGTCCTCCGCAAATGGCGACAGTTTGCCTCCCCCTGCCGGGCGACCAACGCCACGGGCGGGTCCCCACTGTCTCCCAAGCCCCGCCTGGACCCTGAGGCCACTACCCAGGAAGGCCTGGCAGGCATCCACCTCCACAGGATAAGAAGGGCTGACCAGCTGCCTCGGCTGGATGGCTTAATGCTGAGTCGCAGCTGTCAGTCTCAGCTTTTCAGACGCGGCGGTGCGGGGCGCGGAACATGGAGAGGCTTACTCACTTCCCGCCGCCATCTTCCTCTTCTCACTATTTCGGGATGATGGCGGGGTGCTGGCTCGCTCTCTCCGGTGTGTCTCTGCCTGGAGCTCCCACGCCTCTCTCCTCCACGGCCTCCACAGCCAGCGCTGCCCTGGTCGCTCTCTCCGCCCCCGGCGTTCCCGGCTTCTAGCCAGCCGCGACGCGTCCCGGTCCGTGTTTTTCTGGCTCGCGCTCCAGCGGCGCCCGGGGCCGGGGAGGCGATGGCCGGCAAGTACCACAGTCCCCGGGCCCCGAGTCCCAGCGGCCACAAACCGACACTTCTAATAGACCTACCAGATCCCGGCAGGACCCCTCTTCATGGAATTTTGCTAGGAGTTCCTCAGTGTGAAGACTGCCGCTGTTCCAAAGGGTCTTTTTGATCTCGTTAATGTGGAGACATTAGAGTCACTGCTTCCTCGTCGGCAGCCATCATTCTGACAGTTCTACTAAAAATGCACCCACTTATCTGTAAAAGCTCTTTCATCTCTTCCTTCCTCTCAACTGCCACCCATTGCTTTTATATCTAAAAAAATAGTGTTCTCCTCTATCCAAGAACCTACTCTAAATCTAATTTAGGTCATGCAAAGACATATTTATACTAATATGTCAAAAAATGAATTCTTTATTCCTACCCCTAAACCTGCTGTTTACCCACTCTCATTTTTTCCCTACCTTGATGAATGTCTTTACCAAATTCCCAGTGGCCAAGTCAGAAGTCAGTTGATTTCTCTACATATTAAGCCATATATGATTAATTCCCCAAATATAACTCAGATTATATTTCTTGTTGATCATTTTCAATGAGGACACATGAACATGTATCCCAAATTTTCATCTGCATTCTTTATTAAAATTCCTGACTTTTTTACTCTTCTCCCTGAGTTCTAGATACTCCATGCTATAACCAAAGCCATGGTAAAAATGAAATGACTTCATCTAAACACTTTTGTCCAAAACCTTCTTAAAGCTTTGTTCTTGCCAAGAATCTTGTACATTCTGTTTGCATCCCTCTGATGACCTGCTCAATCTCATCTCACATTACAAAACTCAATCATTTCTGTTCCTGGCATATTATTCCCCACTTTAAACACTTAGCAATACTCTTAGCTCTGATTTTACCAATTCAGACACAGATTCATCACCACCTTTCAAATCACAGCTTAAATTTTGTCTCCTAATAGAAGCCTTTTTAAAAAAAAACCCAGAAAAGGTAATTTGCCACCTATGTACCTGTTTTATTTTTCATTTTTTCTCTTTCAGTACTATTTGCTCTCTTCAAAGAATTCAGTAGAATTCATTAATATTTAATATGCTTTTCCTTATTTATATAATCTCTTTACTACATCATAGACTTCCTGAGGGGATAACATCTGCAGTATTTTCCATTTCACATCTGAAGTTTGGCATATTATTTTCTTATAAGAGAATTTCAGTAATAGACAGTGAATGAACTCAGACAAATATCTTCTTTTTTATTTCCATTTAAATCAAAAGTCACTGACTGTTTTGATTCCTTCTCCCAAAATTCATGCATTATACATTTAATTAAGCTCTCACAAATTGTTTTATTAATCATTCTGAAATCCCTATATAAGTACTATGAACATTTTGCATTTCTCTAAGTAACTTCATTACTACCCTCCACTTTTTCCAAAGATGTTGAAATGACAATACGATCTGATAGAAATTTACTTAACCTATCTTTTAGCACCTCAAATTCTCATTTTTATTTTCTTTTTGTAAACATTACTCAAAAATTAAGACTTTTTTCTTCTCTATCATAAAAGAGTTTTTCTCAATATCTTCTTACCTACACATATCTTAGCACTTTTAGTAATAAATTCAGTTCACTTCAACCTTAAATTATACATGTAATTTATCTTTTATTCTTTTCTAAATATTAAACAGAATCTGAATAAGGGAGAAAACAAATCTACTCTTTTTTCTATCTACCTTCTCTTTTTTATTATTATTAAAATCATGTGCTTTTCCTATAGTTTGGTGCTAATGCCACTCTTACTTTCTTGGTGCAGTTCTTTTCTCTGTTGATTCACCTTGCTAAGATTCACTGTCATCGCCACCTGTAAAATCGTTATCTGAATGCAGATTTCATTGTGGAACAAAATGGAGATATTCAGTAGGGTTTTCAGGACAGAGAATCACTTCAGATTACTCTCTTCCAACACTCCCTTTTCACTCTCACCTGTGGTAGAGATTCAGTTTGCCCCAAGATTCGTTTCCCCTTCAAAAGGTGACCTTTTAGTGTACATTATTTAAAAGAAGACTCATGTATGTTTATTATACAAAAGATTAATTTGACATACAAGAAACACAAGTATTCTTATGTGTCAATTCTCTCCCTTCAAAGAAAGGAACAGTGGAATAAGAAATCTGACCCATATCAGAGAACTGGGAAACAATTATGCAATTCACTTTCTTGTAATCTGACTTCTGATCTCCACATTGAAACTTTTGGAGTTTGCCCACATGGCACTTGTTCAGAGAAATAACTCGCCTTCCACAAAAGAAGTAGAGAGAACAAAACATATAAAAAGCAAACCAAAACAAGCAAACAGAAAGTCAACAAAAAATAAACGAAAAAGCTCCTTCCTGCTGGATAAAAGAATAATGAGCAAAATAATTGTACTGAATGTATCTTCAAGGAGGGTGGAAAAAAAATTATGATTGTAGCTTTGTCTATTATTAATTTCTGATGATTTATAAATCTTTAAAAGTTTTTAGTTCTTTGTAGAAGCATGCTATTTGTTACTAATCATAGATTTTTCCTTCTATACTAGTCACAGTTGCCAAAACAACAAGACAACTTACTACATTTATAAACATGAAAGAATCTCTCCCTGTTTCTCCTATTTTGAGGCTTTTAAAATTCCATGTAAATGTTTTCATTGACTTTATAATTTCTGCAAAAAATAAAAAAGTCAATTGGCATTTTGATAGCGATTACATTGAATCTGAAGATCAATGTAAGAAGTATTTTTATATTAACTGCAATAAGTCTTATGATCTATTAACATATCAAGAACATATCATGTAATATGAATGTTCTATTCTATATTCACTGCAACTGGTAAAATCATTGGTCATGTTTTTGATTCTTAATTTAGGGGTAAACATTGAGTCTTTTACCATTAAGTATGATATTAGCTGTTAGATTTTTGTATATGACCTTTATTGAATTGAGGAATTTTCTTGAAAATGTCAGTTTGTTGACTGTATTGTTTTATTATAAAGAGATTTTAGATTTTGGCAAATACTTTTTCTACATTTATATGAATAAAAACATAAATCATTTTATTAATGGAAAAATAATAATGGGTTATCCCACTACCAAATGTATTTTTTTTTTTTGCTAAATCTAAAATCAGACTTTGGCTTAATGAAAGAAAGGAATCTTGTCTAACAGGATCATATTTCTACAATCAAGGTATGGATGTTCTCTGTGTTGTGATGACCATAATTTCTTGAACCATTCTTTTAAATGGTCAAATGTGTCATGTAACTATTATTTCACAATTTGACGTGTTATGTTTTCACATATACAAACTAAATATTTCTATGAAAAATGACCCTATTAAATTACTTGCTATCTTATGTAATTTTGATAACAATAAAATGTTAAGATAGATCAAGAATTACCTGTAATCCTAGTAGCTCAGGAGGCTGAGGCAGGAGGATCAGGAGTTCAAAGCCAGCCTCAGCAAAAGTAAGGCACTAAGCAACTTGGTGAGATCCTTTCTGGGGATGTGGCTCAGAGGTGGAATGCCCCTGAGTTCAATCCCCAGTATGCTTACCATTTAAAAAAAAAGAAAAAAAAAAAAGGATACCAACAAGGAACAGAGTATGCTTAAATTTCCTTTCACAAAAATCTCTGATATCTCATCTCTGCCTTTCTATATCACAGATTTGCTTGCAAATCCACACAGATCTACACATATACCCCTCCCCCCAAACAAATGAGACACTGTCACAACATGTTAGTGTTTTATGTTTTGTTCATTATTATCACATCACAGAGGCTGATTTTTCTTTTCATTTCATTAGATTGCCCTAAGGGAAGTCAATTTCCTTCATCTTGAAAAAAATTCTAAGTCCATCAAAAAACTCTTTCTCTCTATGGGGATTTAGTCCAGAATTCAACATTTGTTATGAAAACTCTGCAATATATTCTTTAAGAAGCTATTATATTGTGGGTTATTTAATTTTATAAGAGTAAACATTGATGATTTGTCTGACCATATTCAACAAATCATAATGGAAAACTTCTTTCATTTTTTTGTTCACTTTTTTCTTTAATTAATTAAGTTAATTTTAATTAAGTATATATGACAGCATAATGCATTTTGATTAATTGTACATAACTGCAGCACAATTGTTCATTTCTCTGATTGTACACAATGTAGCATCCCACCCTATGTGCAGATACACATGTACCCAGGATAATAATATCCATCTCATTCTTCCATCTTTCCTGCTCCCATAACTCCTCCCCTCTCCCTCCCCTTTGCCCAAAGTTCCTCCATTTTCCCCATGCTGTCTGCCTATTATGGATCAGCATCCACTTATCAGAGAGAACATTTGGCCTTTTTTTTTTTTTTGAGATTGTCTTACTTCACTTGGCATGATAGTCTCCAACTCCATCCATTTACCTACAAATGCCATAATTTTATTCTTTTTTAATGCTGAGTAATATTCCATTGTGTATGTGTACCACAGTTACTTTATCCACTTATCTATTGAAGGGCATTTATGTTGGTTCCACAGTTTAGTTATTGAAAGTTGAGCTGCTATAGACATTAATATGGCTGTATCACTATAGTTTGCTGATCTTAAGTCTTTTGGGTCTAGAACAAGGAGTGGAGTAGCTGGGTCAATAGTGGTTCCATTCCAATTTTTCTAAGGCATCTTTACCACTTTCCAGAGTGTTTACACCACTTTTCAGTCATCAACAATGTATGAGTGTGCCTATCCCACCACATTCTTGCCAACACTTATTGTTGTTTGTATTCTTTTTTTTTATTGATTGTTCAAAACATTACAGAGCTCATGATATATCGTCTTTCATACATTAGACTCAACTGGGTTTTGAACTCCCATTTTTACCCCTAGATACAGATTGCAGAATCACAACTGTTACATACTCACAATATTACATAATGGCATATTAGTGACTGTTGTATTCTGCTACCTTTCCTATCCCCTACTGTCCCCCCTCCCCTCCCCTCCCCTCCCATCTTCCCTCTCTATCTCCTCTGCTGTTGTTCAATTCTCTCCCCTTTCCCCCCCTCCCCCTTGCCCCTCATAACCTCTTATAATTTTTTGTATCATTGAAGGTCTCTTACCATTTCCAAATGCTTTCCCTTCTCTCTCCCTTTCTCTCCCCCCATTCAACTTTGTTTACTATTAGTCTTTTCCTCATGCTCTTCCTTCCTGTTCTGTTCTTAGTTGCTCTCTTTATATCAAAGAAGACATTTGGCATTTGTTTTTTAGGGCTTGGCTAGCTTCACTTAGCATAATCTGCTCTAATGCCATCCATTTCCCTGAAAATTCTATGATTTTGTCATTTCTTAGTGCTGCATAATACTCCATTGTGTATAGATGCCACATTTTTTTTATCCATTCATCTATTGAAGGGCATCTAGGTTGGTTCCACAGTCTAGCTATTGTGAATTGTGCTGCTATAATCATTGATGTGGCCGTATCCCTATAGTGCGCTCTTTTAAGGTCCTCAGGGAATAGTCCGAGAAGGGCTATAGCTGGGTCGAATGGTGTATCCATTCCCAGCTTACCCAGGAATCTCCATACTGCTTTCCAAATTGGCCTCACCATTTTGCAGTCCCACCAGCAGTGTACAAGTGTACCCTTTTCCCCACATCCCCGCCAACACTTATTGTTTAACTTCATAATGGCTGCCAATCTTACTGGAGTGAGATGGTATCTTAGGGTGGTTTTAATTTGCATTTCTCTGATTGCTAGAGATGGTGAGCATTTTTTCACCTCAGATAGAGCCCTAATATCCAGAATGTACAAATAACTCAAAAAATTAAACAATAAGATAACAAACAACCCAATCAACAAATGGGCCAAGGACCTGAACAGACACTTCTCAGAGGAGGACATACAATCAATCAACAAGTACATGTTGTTTGTATTCTTGATAATTGCCATTCTGACTGGCATGAGATGAAATCTTAGAGTAGTTTTGATTTGTATTTCTCTAATTACTAGAGATGCTGAACATTTTTTCACATATTTGTTGATAGAATATATACCTTCTGAGAAGCATCTGTTTAGCTCCTTATCCCATTTATTGATTGGGTTGTTTTTTGTTTGTTTGTTTTTGGGTTTTTTTGTGTGTGTGTTAAGAATTTTGGGTTCTTTATATATGCTAGAGACTAGTGCTCTATTTGTCATGCATGTGGCAAAAATTTGCTCCCAAAATGTAGGCTCTATCTTCACTTCATCGACTGTTTCTTTTGCTGAGAAGAAGCTTTTTAGTTTATCTGATTTATTAATGAATTTATCTGATTCATTAATTCTTGATTTTATTTCTTGTGCTTTGGGAATCTTGTTAAGGAAATCAAGGCCTAATCCGATGCGATGAAGATTTAGGCCTACCTTTTCCTCTATTAGGTGCAGAGTCTCTGGTCTAATTCCTAGGACTTTGATCCACTTTGAGTCAAATTTTGTGCATGGTGAGATATTGGGGTTTAGTTTCATTTTGCTGCATATGGATTTCCAGTCTCATAGAATCATTTGTTTAAGAGGCTATCTTTATACAATGTATATTTTTGGTGCCTTGTTTGTATTTATGTGGGTGTGTCTCTATGTCTACCATTTGTCTACATGTCTATTTTGGTGCCAGCACCATGTCATTTTTCTTACTATAGCTTTGTAGTATAGTTTAGGATCTGGTATTGTGATGCTTCCTGCTTCACTCTTCTTGCTAAGAAATGCTTTGGCTATTCTGAGTCTCTTAGTTTTCCAAATGAATTTCATGATTGCTTTTTCTATTTCTGTGAGGAATGACATTGGGATTTTAATTGGAATCACATTGAATTTGTATAGCACTTTGGGTACTATACCCATTTATACTTATCCAAAAACATGTGAGATCTTTCCATTTTCTAAGATTTTCTTCAATTTTTTTTTTTCTCTAGTAATCTATAGTTTTCATTGTAGAGGTCTTTCACCTCTTTTGTTAAGTTGATTCCCAAGTATTTTATTTATTTATTTTTCATTATATTGTGAATGGGGTAGTTTTCCTAATTTCTCTTTCTGAGGATTCATCACTGATGTATAGAAATGCATTTGATTTGTGGGTATTGATTTTATATCCTGCTACTTTGCTGAATTCATTTATTAATTCCAGAAGTTTTATGGTGAAGTTGTACAGATCCTCTAAATATAGAATCATGTCATCAGCAAATAATGGTAGTTAGAGTACTTCTTTTCCTATTTGTATCCCTTTAATTTCTTTCTTCTAATTGCTATGGCTAGAGTTTCAAAGATTATGTTTAATGGAAGTGGTGAAAGAGGGTATCTGTCTTGTTCCAGTTTTTTGAAGGAACGCTTTCAATTTTTCTCCATTTAGAATGATGCTGGCCTCGGGTTTACCACAGATAGCTTTTACAATGTTTAGGTATGTTCTTACTATCCGTAGTTTTGCTAGTGTTTTGAAGATAAAAGGGTGCTGTATTTTATGAAATGCTTTCTCTGTGCCAATTGATATAAATCTAATTCTTCTCTTTAAGTCTATTGATGTGATGAATTATGTTTATTGATTGTTGTATGTTGAACCAGCATGGCATCCCTGGAATGAACCCTGCTTGATCATGGTACACTATTTTTTAAGATGTTTTTGTATGAAATTTACAATAATTTTATTGAGAAATTTTGCATCAATGTTCATCAGGGATATCAGTCTAAAATTTTTTTTCTTTGATATCTCTGCCTGGTTTTGGTATCAGAATGATACTGTTTCACAGAATGAGTTTGGAAGAGTTCTCTTCTTTATTATTTCTTGGAATATTTTGAGGAGTATTGATATTAGTTTTTCTTGGTAGGTCTTGTAGAACTCAGCTGTGAATCTGTCTTGTCCCAGGCCTTTATTGGCTTTTAGGCTTTTGATGGCATCTTCTATTTCCATGCTTGAAAATGATCTGTTTAAATTGCATATGCCATCTTGACTCTGTTTGAATTGATCATATGCCTCTAGAAATTCAACAGTGTCTTTGAGGTTTTCAATCCTACTGGAGTATAAATTTTCAAAATAGTTTATAATTGTTCTGTATTTCAATAGTGTCTGTCATGATATTTCCTTTTTCATCATAATTTTTAGTAATTTTGTTTTCTAACTCCTTTTCATTAGGCTAAGGGTTTGTTAATTTTATATTTTTTCAAAGAAACAGCTTTTTGTTTTGTCAATTTTTTGTATTGTTTCTTTTGTTTGATTTTTATTGATTTCTGCCCTCATTTTAATTATTTTTTGTCTTCTATACTTTGGTGTTGGTTTGTTGTTCTTTTTCTAGGGCTTCGAAATGTAATGTCAAAAATGTAATGTAATGTCAAATGTAACATTTATTTGTTGACTTTTTCTTATTTTAATAAATGAGCTTAATACAATGAGCTTTCCTCTTACCACTGCCTTCATAGTGTCCCATGGATTTTGATAATTGTATCAGAGTTCTCAGTTACCTCAAATAATTTTTTTTATATCCTCCCTGATGTCTTCTTTTATCCATTCATCATTCCATAGTGTAATATTTAGTCTCCAGGTGTTGGAGTAGCTTCTATTTTTTTTAAATTTTATCATTTATTTTTAATTTCATTCCATTATGGTCAGATACAATGTAGTATAGTATCTCTATATTTTTGTATTTGCTGAGACATGCTTAGTGGCATAATGTGTGGTCTATTTTGGAGAAGGATCCATGTTCTGCTGAGAGGAAAGTATAATCAGTCATTGATGGATGGAATATTCTATGTATTATGTTAAATCCAAATTATTGATTGTATTATTAAGTTCTATACTTTTCTTGTTTAGTTTTTATTTGGAAGATCTATCCAGTGGTGAGAGAAGTGTATTAAAATCACCCAGTATTATTGTGTTGCAGTCTATTTGGTTCTTGTAGTTGAGAAGCATTTGTTTGATATACATAGACACCCCACTGTTTGGGGCATAGATATTTATGATTCTCATCCCTTGTTGATGTATGAATCCCTTAAGCAGTATGAAATGACTTTATCTGATATAAGGATGGAAAACCCTGCTTGGGTACATGATCCATGTGAGTGGTACTTTTTTTTCCCTTTCACCTTTGGTCTGTAGATTTCTTTTCCTGTGAGATGAGTCTCTTAAAGGGAAAATATTGTTGGGTCATTTTTTAAATCCAATCTGTCATTCTATGACTTTTAATTGATGAGTTTAGGCCATTCACATTCAGGATTATTACTGAAATATTATTTGCATTCTAAGACATTTTGGTTTATTTTGGGCTTTTAACTTGATTTCTCCTTTGATTGGCCTTTCCTTTAGTGTAGCTCCTCCCTTTGATGATTTTTATTGTTGCTTCTCATTTCTTTATCCTGTAATATTTTGCTGAGGATGGATACTCTGTAGTGAAGACTTTCTCGCTGTAAATTCTTTTAACTTTTGTTTATCATGAAAGGTTTCTATTTCATCATCAAATCTTAAACTTAGTTTTGCTGGATATAAGATTCTTGGCTGGCATCCATTTTCTTTCAGACCATAGTATATGGTGTTTCAGGATCTCCTGGCTTTTAGGGTCTTGATTAAAAAATCTGCTGATGTCCAATTTGGTTTCCCCCTATATGTGATCTGATTCCTCTCACTTGTGGCCTTTAAGGTTCTATATTTATTCTGCATGCTAGGTATCTTTATTATAATATGCCTTGGTGTAGATGTGTTGTAATTTTGTACACTTGGTGTCCTGTAAGCCTCATGTATTTGATTTTCCACTACATTCTTCATGTTTGCAAATTTTTCTGATATTATTTCATTGAAGAGATTGTGTATTTCTTTGGTTTGAATCTCTGTGCCTTTTTCTATCCCAATAACTCTTAGATTTGGTCTTTTGATGCTGTTCCATAATTCTTGGATTTTCTGTCATGGTTTTCCATACAGTGAAGATGGTAAGAAAGCATAAACAGAACATCCAAGAATCTTCACTGTGTGCTTAACTTTATTTTCATGATTGTATATTTTGTCTTTGTTGTCTGATGTGCTGTCTTCCAAGTGATGCTTTCATTGAGTTCTTTTTTATTTCATTTATTGCTTTCTACATTTCAAGAATTTTTTTTTTCAGAATCTCTCTTTCTTGAAGTAATCATTTGCTACTTATATTTGCTCCCTAATCTCTTTCTTGGTGTGATCAATGGTAACCTGTATTTGCTCTCTTATGTCTTTGTTGGTGTGATCAATGGTTGGCTGTATTTGTTCCATCATCTCTTTGTTGAAGTGATTAATTTTTGCTGTATTTGTTCACTTAGGTATTCTTTAATTTGTAGACTATTTTAATTATGTGTATTCTGAACTCCTTCTCTGACATTTCATCAACTGTGCTGTTCTTGCATTCTATTATTGTAGTATCTTGGTTTGTTTGAGGATCTTTCTTCCCTTGATTTTTCATGTTGTCTATGTGTCTTCCCTTCTTGTAGTGTGGATCTGTGGTATTATAGTTTCTACTCTATAATCTTGTAGTATCCCTGCAGATTATCTATATCTCACTTTGATGTTGTCTCCAGCTGCTGTCTCACAATGGATGCTACTGCAACTAAATGTGATGTTGGCAATAGCGGAGGTAACTCAAGATAGCAGTGGGGTTGTCCAAAGATGGATACAACCACTTTCAGACATGAGGCTGAAAGGGTGGGCTCCCTGTTCAGAGATGCAGCTGCTTCCAGGCTCTATCTTTTGTCCAAAGGTGGAGGCTACTGTGTGGGGAGGGATATGGCAATGACTGCAGCGTCCCAAGATGAAGGTGGGTTAGGCCTGGGCTCCAGTGTGTTTCTGCCAGTTTGTGGCAACAGTCCTGGGCTGTAGCCTGGGCTCTGGTGTGGGTCTGCTGGTCTGTAGGGCAGTCCTAGGTCTAAACTTGGCTTAGGTTCCCACGATGGAAACTTCCAACAGTAATATTTTGTTGTAAGTTTCTTGAGTTTGATGTCTCCTATGGATTCAAGAAGTAGGTCCTGTTGTTTTAGAGTCAAAATTAATGCCTGTCATCATAATATCTCAGTGTTCAAGCATGTCTATAATGGTTATTCCTTGGAAAACATAAACACATTAGTTCAATAAATAAGAAAGTAATGTTATAATAAAAATATTTTTAACACTTTAAATCTCATTTTTAAATCAGAAATACAGACACAAAATCATAACATATGGGTTATTTTGCCCTTCTCCTGCCCCTGTATTTTCATTCACGTTATTATATAACACCACATGTACACACTTATGTACATATATACATAATATAACATTTCTGTACATTTATGTGTATGTATGTTTTAAATAGGAACAAGAGACTGTCTTTAATATGTGGTAATCAGGCTTGGTATCTTGCTGAGAAGCAGTTGAGGAATTTTGTTCACCTGAAGTTTAGACTTAGATTGCTATATTATTCATTATATAATTTAGAAAATGACTGAAATTATATGTGATTTTTTTGAACAGTTTTGTTTCACTTTGGCTTAGTCAATACAGAAATACTTAGTGGCAGCAGGTTTTCATCTAAATCAATGTATATGTAATTTTTTTTGAAAAAGTTAGAAATTGGAAGCTTAAATGAATTAAAAATAACTTTCCTTTTTTTCATTATAAAATGAAAATTCAATGGCATCACAAATTCATGATTTTGACAGAACTACAAAAGAATAAAAAATGGCTTTTTCTCTAGATTAAAAAAGTGAATATAGTATTACATAGATTATTTTAAAATTTTGCTATGATAATCATTCATTATATTGCCTTGATTTTAAATAAAAGAAATATATATAAGAAATACATGAATACATGTCTTGAGAAGAGAATTATGTTTTTAATTGGCCTAGAACTTATATAGAAGTTAAAGATACAGACATTCAGGGTAATACTTTATAATATTTATAAGATTGTATAGTTATTCTTTTTCATTATTTTGTGGATACAGATCTATTTTGGAAAGTTCAGCAAAACTAGTACTTATTACTACAAGAGGTGGCAATTGTTTTAATGCAATTATTAATTTCAGTCTGTGTTCTACATTATTCTCATGCCAAAATTTCTGAGTTTGAGGTAAACTTTGCAATAACATATACATATATAAACTTATATATACATATGCACATTATACATACATGTGTATACTTTATATATATATATATATAAACACATATGCATTCACAAATATGTAATTTTACATATTTTGTTTTCCAAAGAAGAAATCAAGAAGAATTTAAAGGGAGTTTTGACTTAGTCTAAAAGGAATTAGAGCACAATATACATAAAAAAGTATAGAACATATTTAGAAAAAAATTGTTATTGGAGTTATAAACTATCTCTATACATCATCTCACTGATATTAGTAATTTTAATCTCTTTATTAACTGAATCATTAAAAATGCACTTATTTATAACATACAAGGCTAAAAGTTTAATTTACCCATATTGAGAATAATTTTTATAAAATAATGAGCAAAGTATCAAGTGGAACATGTATCAATTAATTTGTTATATTTTTATTTTTTTATTTTATTTTTTTTTTAAAGAGAGAGTGAGAGAGGGGAGAGAGTGAGAGAGGGGGGAGAGAGAGAGAGAGAGAGAGAGAGAGAGAGAGAGAGAGAGAATTTCTAATATTTATTTTTTAGTTCTTGGCGGACACAACATCTTTGTTGGTATGTGGTGCTGAGGATCTAACCCGGGCCGCACGCATGCCAGGCGAGCGCGCTACCGCTTGAGCCACATCCCCAGCCCTTGTTATATTTTTAATTGGGTCATGCAGATAATTAAGGAGTAGTTAAAACATATACTGGAAAGGTTCAAATTAGAATTTGAGTATAGATGTTATATAGTAAAAACAGAAAAAAAAAGTTGTGTAGTTTAATAAATACCCAAGTATTTGAATTTAAATTGATCAAATAATGATATGCAAACTACTGAATAGCAAGGTGATAAGGGAGGAGAAATTTTCAGTTTTCTGAATTAGTACCTGAATATTCTATTTTATAATTAAATCATAATCAAAGAGTGCATGAAATAATGAAAGTAGAATGAAACTGGATAGTCTGAGGAATATTTAGTAAACTGTTTATTTTATTATTTTCTATGCAAATATCCAGGTGTCTTGGAGTTATTGTAATAGTTGAATATAAAAATCAAACACATATAAGCAACAAGATTTTGCAACAGCCTGGGAAATAGAATGAACAAATTTGTACCCTCTGTTCATGACATCTTTATTAAAGTTAACTATTAGTAAATGACATTAATACACCTATGTAGTCAGAATTTTGTGTAATATAATGAATGGAAGAGCCCTTTAAGTAAAGCTGTGTCTATGGAATTTTGTTTTCTGATTCAGTATTCTGAAAGATTTCTAAACCACATATTAATTTTATTACAGAATCCGCTTGAAAATTTCTTTCTATTTATTTCATAAAAGTCAAAGTAACTGTATTTTCAACTAAAGAAAAGATGTACCTACTAAAAGAAAAGATTAGGAGTGATGATTGCTGATAAGTGAGCTTAGAATTCCAAGTAAAATTTTGTTCAATATAGTTAAAAAAAAAAAAAGATCCTCTGGACACCTAGTGGAGAGGTTTGAGAAATTACAGATGAAAGATATATAACCTTTGATTTTTCAGCAAAAAAAGTGATCTAAATATGGATTTACTAGCAAACTGAAATTGTGAAATTTCCCTAAAATTGAAAGACTTGTGTTTTTCTTTAATATTATGTATACTACTAAATATATAAGAGCATTATGGTTGGCTAGAATTTGATAACTCTAAAAAATATGAATTATGAATATTTTTTCTATATTTATATAATTAATAGTTTAAGGGCATGACTCAGTAGAGAGTTCAACTGTTCATTTTATAACACAAGCATTCCTTTAGAGCCATTTTCATTGTGTTAAACAAAACTTATAAAAAACACTCATAGATAATTTTCCAGGTATAAAAAGTGGAAGGTTTACTGAAATCATGTCTAAAATGTACTAAAATTTACAATTTTACAATTTCAAGAATTGCAAATTATAGTTAGAGTTCTATGTGACATTTTAAACCACTTTTTAATAGTTCTTTTTCATAATTTTTGTATATTTATTATACAGAATGATGAGTTTCATTGTGGTATAATAGAATATACATTTGATGTTATTTGCCAGATGTGAATTCTATTCCACATAACTTTGCTTATCTTCCCTTTCTCTCCAGTCACCTTCTTCTACCCTAACAATTTGCCTTCTTATTTCATGGCATTCCCCCCATCCCCGCCTTTTTTATCATTTTTTCTACTAGCTCCCACATGTGAGAGAAAATATACAATATTTTACCTAAGTCTAGTTTATTTTGCTTAACATGATGCTTTTCAGTTCCATCCATTTTCCTGCCTATAAAATTATTTATTTATAATAATAAAACCTCATGTGTAACTATACCACATTTTCTTTATCCATTTATATGTTGAGGAACACCAAAACTGATTCTACAACTTTGCTACTGTGAATTTTGCTGTGATAAATGTGGATGTGCATGTATCTTTAAACTATGCTTTATTTAATTCCTTCAGATAAATACCAAGGAATGGAATAGCTGGACTATATGGTGCTTCTGTGTTTAGTTTTTTAAGTCACCTCAGTGTTTTAGTTAACATTTGCATTGCTGTGATACAGAACATCTTAGAGAAAGAAAAGTTTACTTTGGCTTATATTATCAGATGTATTAGTCCATAGATATCCCGCTTCATTTCTCTGGGCCTAAGTGAGGCAGAACATCATGACTGATGGCTATGGCAGAAGAAGGAGGCTCATGGTGGGGTCAGGAAATAGGAAAAGAGCAAAAAATGACTGTAGAAAAGATGCATCTTTCTAGAGCATTTCCCAGTGACACACATTCACAAACCAAGCCCCACCCCAGTTACCATGATGAACTGATTAGATTACAGCTCTCACAATTCAACCAGTTTTTCTCTTAACATTCCCATATTAACACAAAAGCTTTTGGGGGAACACCTAACATCCAAACCATACCATTTACATTTATTTTCATAGAGGCTACAGTAATTGTGCTCCAACTGTGTATAAAAGTTTCTTTATTCTCAGAATCTTCAACATAATTTATTGTTTTCTGTATTCTTGATGATTGCTATTGTGACTGGAGTGAGATGTAATCTCAGTGCAGTTTTAATTTGCATTTTCCTAATGTCTAAAGTTGTTGATTTTTGTTGTTGTTGTTGTTGTTGTTGTTGTTAAATTGTTGGCCATATATTTTTCTTTGAGAAGTGTCCGTTCAATTGGGTTGTCTGTAGTAATTTTATTATATTGTTATTATTATGTTTTCAGATTTTTGAGTGCTTTATAGATTGTGGATATTAATCCTCTGTCTGAGAGTAGCTGGAATATTGTCTTCCAGAATAGGTGATTTCTTCATTCTGTTAATTGTATCCTTCACTGTGCAGAAAGCAAAATTTAATGCTATCCCATTTAATGAATCTTAGAATTTTTCCTGAGAATTAGTATTCTTCAGGAAGTCATTGCCTGTACAATATGATGAGGAATTCTGCCTATTTTTACTTCTAACAGTTTTTAAGTATCTGATCTTAAACTTTGGTCTGTGATCCATTTTGAGTTGACTTTTATAAAGAGTGGGAAATAGTGATCCTGTTTTATTTTTTCTATGTATGTATAGCAAGTTTTCTGACCACCACTTGTTAAAGAGGTTCTTTTTGCTCCAATATACATTTTTGCACATTTGTTGAGAATCAAATTATTATAGTTGAGTAGATTTGTTTCTGTGCCTTCTATTATATTCCACTGGTTTATAGGTATGTTTTGATGCCAGTATCATGCCATTTCTGTTACTGTGTCCTGGCACTATAATTTGAAATTGGTTATTATAATGCCCTCCATCATTGCTCTTTTTGCTCAGGATTGCTTTGGCTATTCTAGGTATTTTGTTCTTCCATATATATTTAAAATTATTGTTTTATTTTTTTAAGTTCTGTGAACAATAGCATTGAATTTTGATGGCAATTGCACTGAATCTACAGACAGGTTTTGGGCATTTTGACAATGGTAATTGTGCCTATTCATGAATATGAGAGATTTTTTCATTTAAGAGTGTGCTCTTCATTTTCTTCCTTTCATGATCATAAGTTTTCATCATACAGATCACTTCCTTGGTTAGGTTTACTCCTAAGCATTTTATTTTTAAAGTTTTGAAACTATTATGAATGAAAATGGTTTTTCTTTTTCTGATTTTATTTATTTTGTGTATAAAAAAAGCTATTTATCTTTGCATGTTGATTTGTACCCTGCTACTTTGTTGAATTTTTTAATTAGATCTAGAAGTCTTTTGATAGAACTAGAAGAAGAGAGATTGCCACACCAGCCCATGCAAGATCCAGGCTCTCAGTAGGCCGAGTTCACCCCTCCCCCAATGGGTCAGACACTGCCAGAGCCTACCCTTTGGCACAGGGCAGCCCCTTCTGACCAGCAGATTACCACAGGAGGTCAAGCCCAGAGGCCTAGATCCACCCACACTTTCCTCTATGGGCCCAGGTGCACAGCAGGCCTGGTCCACCCCTTTCCCTGTGGGGCAGACACTTGCCAGAGCCTAGCCTCTGGTGCAGGACAACCCCTTCTTATCAGTGGACTACCACAGGAGCCCAGATCCAGCCCAGATCATCCACATAGACCACTCAGGATCCAGGTTCTCAGTAGGTCTGGTTCACCCCTACCTGGGTGGGGCAGAAACAACCAGAGCATAGCCTTTGGTGCAGGACTGTCCTTTTTGACCAGCAGATTACCATGGGGAGGTCAAGCTCAGGTTCCCAGATCCACCCATATCCACCTGTGCTGGACCCAGTAGCACAGCAGGCCCAGTCCACCCCTCCCCAGGTAAGGCAGATAACCAACAGAGCCTAGCCTCTGGCACAGGACCTCCCCTTCCGACCAGCAGACTACCACTAGAGGTCAAGCCCAGCAGCTCAGATCCACTCACTCCAACTTACACAGGACCCAGACACAGGAGGCAGTAGCATCCATTGAGGGACACCAGCAAGGTCTGGAAGCCCAACATCAAGGTGAGGTACAGACAATCTGCAGGAGTACTATAAGAATAGGGAAGAAACTAATATCTCAGATCCACACTCCAAGAAAGGAAAAGACACATAGACCACATGAAAAGAAGAAGAAGAAGAAGAAGAAGAAGAAGAAGAAGAAGAAGAAGAAGAAGAAGAAGAAGAAGGAGGAGGAGGAGGAGGAGGAGGAGGAAAGTTCCCCTAACAAAACAGGACACTGTAATAATAGAACCTACGGGCAGCAAACTTGATGAAATGTCAAAGAAGGAGTTCAGAAGGCTCTTCATTAAAATGATCTGTGAATTAAAAGAATGACCTAAATGAACAAATACAAGCAAAAAATGATCACTCCAACAATGAGATAAGAAAGCAAATACAGGAAGCAAAAGATTACTTCAAGACAGAGATAGAAACCCTGAAAAAAAAGTCAGAAATCCTTGAAATGAAGAATACAATAAATCAAATAAAAAATTCAATAGAAAGCATAACCAACAGACTAGATAACTTGGAAGAAAGAATGTCAGAAAATGAAGACAAACTATTCAATTTGAAAAATAAAGTTGATCATACAGTGAAGAAAGTTAGAAACCATGAACAGGAACATCCAAGAATTATGGGACAGCATCAAAAGACCAAATATAAGAGTTATTGTGATAGAGGAAGGCACAGAGTTTCAAACCAAAGGAATGTACAATCTCTTCAATGAGATAAACCAGAAAATTTCCCAAGCATGAAGAACAAATTGGAAAACCAAATACAAGAGGCTTACAGGACACCAAATGTACAAAATTACAACAGACCTACACCAAGTCACATTATAATGAAAATGCTTAACATACAGAATAAGGATAGAATCTTAAAATCCACAAGAGAGAGGAAACAGATCACATATAGGAGGAGACCAATACACATCCCAGCAGATTCTTGAACTCAGACCTTCAAAGACTGAAGATCATGGAACAACATATACCAAGCTGTGAAAGAAAATGGATACCAGCCAAGAATCTTATATACAGCAAAACTAAGTTTAAGATTTGATGATGAAATAAAAACCTTCCATGATAAACAAAAGTTAAATGAATTTACAATGTGAAAGCCTGCACCAGAGAACACCCTCAACAAAATATTTCAAGAAGAGAAAATGAAAAACAATGATGAAAATCAGTAGAAGGAGGAATTACACTAAAGGAAAATCTAATCAGAGGAGAAACCAAGTCACCTTAAATACCAAAAATAAACAAAAATGGCTGGGGATACAATTCATGTCTCAATAATAACCCTAAATGTTAATGGCCTAAACTCACCAATCAAAAGACATAGACAAGAAGATTGGATTAAAAAACAACAATAATATGCTGCCTACAAGAGACTCATCTGATAGAAAAAGACATTCACAGACTGAAGGTGAAGGAAGGATTGGGAGCAATCATACCACTCTCATGGACTGTGGAAGCAAGCAGGGGTTTCCATCCTCATATCAAATAAAGTAGACTTCAAACTAAAGTCAATTAAAAAGGATAAAGAAGAACACTACATACTGCTCAAGGGAACCATACACCAACAAGACTTAACAATTATAAATATATATGCCCCATACAACAGAGCACCTATGTTTATCAAACAAACTCTTCTCAAGTTCAAGAGTCAAATAGACCACAGCAAAGTAATTTTGGGTGACTTTAACACACCTCTTTCATCACTAGATAAATCTTCCAAACAAAAGCTGAACAAAGAAACAATAGAACTCAAAATACAATCAATAACTTTGACTTAACTGACATATATAGAATATTCCAACCTTCAATGAGAGAATGTACTTTCTTCTCAGCAGCACATGGATCCTTCTCTAAAATAGACCATATACTATGCCACAAAGCAACTCTTAGAAAATGTAAAAAGAGTAGAGATACTACCCTGCATTCTATCAAAACATAATGGAATTAAATTAGAAATCAATGGTTAAATAAGAAATAAAATCCACTTTAACACCTGAAGACTAAATAATACGCTACTGAATGAACAATGGGTTACAGAAGACATCAAAGAGGAGATTAAAAAAAATTAGAGGTGAATGTGAACACAGATACAACATACTGAAATCTCTGGGACACTATGAAAGGAGTTCTAAGAGGAAAGTTCATTGCACAGAGTTCATTGTTAAAAAGAAGAAAAAGTCAACTAATAAATAACTTAACACAGCATCTCATAGCACTAGGGGGGAAAAAAAGAACAAATCAACATCAAAAGCAGCAGAAGACAGGAATTAATAAAATCATAGCTGAAATCCAATGAAATTGAAATAAAAGGAACAATTGAAAAAATTGACAGAACAAAAAGTTGGTTCTTTGAAAAACTAAATAAAATTGGTAGACCGTTAGCCATGCTAATGAAGAGAAGGAAAGAGAAATCTCAAATCACTAACATATGTGATGGAAAATGAAATATTACAACAGAAACTACAGAATACAGAAGATAATTATAAATTAGTTTGAAAACCTGTACTCCAATAAAATTGAAAATATTGAAGGCATTGACAATTTTTTAGAGACATATAATTTGCCCAAATTGAATCAGGATGATATACACAATTTAAACACATCAATTTCAAGTAATGAAATAGTAGATGCCATCAAAGTATACCAACCAAGAAAAGCCCAGGACTGGACAGATATATAGCCAAGTTCTACAAGACTTTTAAACAAGAACTAATTCTATTACTCTCAAATTTATTTCAGGAAATAGAAAAAGAGGCAGAACTTCCAAACTCATTCTATGAGGGCAATATCACTCTGATTCCAAAACCTGGCAAACACACATTAAAAAAAAGAAAATTTCAGATCAATATTTCTATTGAACATAGATGCAAAAATTCTCAATAAAATTCTGGCAAATCGAATACAAAAATATATCAAAATGATAGTGCACCATGATCAAGTGGGATTCATCCCAGGGATGCAAGTCTGATTCAAAATATGGAAATCAATAAATGTAATTCATCACATCAATACACTTTTTTTTTAGAGAGAGAGAGAGAGAGAGAGAGAGAGAATTTTAATATTTCTTTATTTTTTTTTCAGTTTTCGGCGAACACAACATCTTTGTTTGTATGTGGTGTTGAGTATCGAACCTGGGCCGCACGCATGCCAGGTGAGCGCGCTACCACTTGAGCCACATCCCCAGCCCACATCAATACACATAAAGATAGGAATCATATTTTCATCTCAATAGGCACAGAGAAAGCATTTGAAAAAATATAGAACCTCTTTATGTTCAAAACACTAGAAAAACTAGGGATGACAGTCACATATCTCAATATCATAAAAGCTCTCTATGCTAAGCCCCAGGCCAACATCATTCTAAATGGAGAAAAAATGAAGGCATTCCCTCTAAAAACTTGAACAAGACAGGGATGCCCTCTTTCACCACTTCTATTTAACATAGTTTTTGAAACACTGGCCAGAGCAATTAGCCAGATGAAAGAAATTAAATGGATACACATAAGAAAAGAAAAACTCAGATTGGAACTATTTGCTGATGATATGATTCTATACCTGGAAGACCCAAACAGTTCCACCAGAAAACTTCTAGAACTAGTAAACAAATTCAGCAAAGTAGCAGGATATAAAATCAACACCAATAAATCAAAGGCACTTCTGTAAATCAGTGACAAATCCTGAGAAAGGGAAATGAGGAAAACTACCCCATTATCAATAGCCTCAAAAAAAAATACTTGATAATCAATGAAAGACGTGAAAGATCTATATAATGAAAATTACAGAACCCTAGAGAAAGAAATCCAAGAAGACCTTAGAAGATGGAAAGACCTACCTTGCTCTTGGATAGGCAGAATTAATATTATCAAAATGACCATACTTCCAAAAGCACTATACAGACTTATTGCAATTCTGATCATAATTTCAATGACAGTCCTCATATGCCGCAGTCTTGGCTGGGCACAGAATCACGAGCCACCACACAGCTTTGTAGATTCAAACAGCAATTCTTTATTCCCGAACTCACACCGGCCTCCACACACGTTCTGGGGCAATCCCAGTTCTGCTGCCACCCAATTCACCTACTACATGAGGCTTTTTTCCCAAAAATACTCTCTGAATCTCACGAGAACTCAAAGGGAGCTCAGGTAGCAGGAACGCCCTATTTCCAGCAGCAATAATCCTCAACATCGAACTTCCCTAAAACCCAAGGTCTTAAACTGGGAACACCCTAAACCCAAGGACCGGGATACTACCTCAAACTGCAGGATACACCCTAATCCTGGATCCACCCTCGTCCTTGAGTAGGGTCATCTTTCTCAAACACACATGCAAGGTCACAGCAAATTTAACATGGGGTACACTGGCAAGGAAATCGATGCGTCATTCCTACTTGGTAATGGCCCTCAGCACTCATAGACATAGAAAAGGCAATCATGAAATTCATCTGGAAAACTAAGAGACCCAGAACAGCTAAAACAATCCTTAGCAGGAAGAGTGAAGTAGGTGGCATCACTATACCAGACCTTAAACTATACTACAGAGCAACAGTAACAAAAACAGCACCAAAACAGAGTGGTAGACCAATGGTACAGAATCGAGTACACAGAAAATAACACACAAAACCAAAATTATCTTATATTAGACAAAGGTGCCAAGAACATATATTGGAGAAAAGATAGCCTCTTCAACAAATGGTGCTAGGAAAACTGGAAATTCATATGCAACAAAGTGAGATTAAACCCCTATCTCTCATCATGCACAAAACTCAACTCAATATGGATTAAGGACTTAGGAATGCAACCAGAAACCCTGTGTCTAATAGAAGAAAAAGTAGGCCCTAATATTCGTCATATGGGATTAGGCCCCAAATTCCTTAATAAGACTCCTGTGGCACAAGAATTAAAATCAAGAATCAATAAATGGGTTGGACTCAAACTACAAAGCTTCTTCTCAGCAAAACAATCTTTGAAGTGAATAGAGAGCCTACATATTGGGAGCAAATCTTTACCCCTCACACATCAGATAGAGCACTAATCACTAAGGTTTATAAAGAACTCAAAAAGCTAAACACCAAAAAAAAAAAAATAAGAAAACAAATATTGTTTTGTTTCTAATGTTTGAGTCAATCCTAATTTTTATTTGCCTATTCTTTTGGTGAGACTTTTTCTTTTGTAAGTTCTTTTGTCTATTTTCATATTTCTCTTCTGAGTAAAAGGTTTCTTATAGTATCTTCCACAATGCTGGCTTTGCAATCATGAATTATTTAATTTATGCATATCTTAGAGAGTTTTTATTTCCTTTTTGATCCTGAATTATAACTTTGTCAGATATGGTCATCTAAATTAGTCAATGTTTTCTTTCAAGGCTTGAAATACAACATTCCATGTCCTCCTTGCCCTTACACTTTCCACTGAGAAATCTGTTAAAATTGACCATGCTTCTGTCTTGTAGCTTTTGATATCCTTCATTGGTTCTGATTTTTTTTTTTTTTTTGTCTACATTCTGGGAAGTCTCTTTTCTGCTCCTTGCATTTTGTAGTAATAAATGCTGCCAGTACCATCATGTCCATCTCATTCCCAATATTTGCTACTATTTCACTAAAAAGCTTTCTATACTATTAGTCTGTAACACCTATATTTCTTCACACCATGAGCCTTAAATTTTGTCTTTTAATGCTGACCCAGATCTCATGTATCATCTGTTCATAGTTTCATTTTTTTATCTAAAACTGTCCAAATGTTCTAATTTGTCCACTTTATCTTTGTGCCCTGATATTCTTTATTTTGCTTGATCTGTCAGAAACACTCTTCACTTAATTTTTAACTTTGATTTATTGAGTTTTTTATTTTTGATATTTCTGTTTGGTTTACTTTCAGAATATTTATGTATTTGTTTTAATTTTTTATGTCCTATATTTTCTCTCTTAGTTCATTTTTCAGTTCTTTTAATTCATGGATTAATGTTCAACTTTTTGAAAATTTATCTAGCATATTATCTCATTTGATATCTGTATTTTCAGTTATTAGGAGTTCTGAAATTTTGGAGACATTTTGTTGGCTTCTTCATGGTTTCTGTGAGTCTTTGTTCTTGTTTGTGCATTGTTTGTGATGGATTTCTCTTTCTCTATTATGCTAGGGTCCATTTAAGCAAAAGTTATCTCTTCACAATGTGCTTTGGACAGGGGAGATATTTCAGCATCAAATAAGTGAATCAGTGATCAAAGGGCTAGGTTCAGTGACTAACAGAACTTTGAGATAACAGAATAACCATGAGTAAGAGTGGTAGCTTAAAAGTAAAACACATATCAACATAAAATTTAAAAATATTAATGGGCATCTCTCTAACTGTGCTTTTAAATTAGAAAAGTAGGTGAAAATAATATAGAATAGGTGGGTGAAAGCTAAGCATTAATAATAGTATGTACTTAGTGCTGTGTTATATAGGAATAAAGGAGAAAAATGTGGGAGAGTGAAAAAAGACAAGTAAAACTGAGTAGAAAGAGAGGGGAAAAAATAGAAGGAAGAAAATAGAGATAAGAAAGAAGAAAACAGGTAATGGAAATAATAAATTTAATTGAAATATACATAAGAATAGGTAGAACTGTAAAAGAGCAAATAAATATTAAAGACACAATAAAATAATTTTTAAAAAGTGAGTGCAATGGTGAATACACAAAGATTAAGGTTTCTCTTTGATGAGGTAGTAATAGCTCAGGAGAAAAGAAAGACAAAAAAAGAGGAGAAAGAAAAATAAGAAGGAAGAAAAGTAGTACCCAGAAAAAAAAATAAATTGAAAACACCAAAAAGTAAAAAGAACTATAAAAACAATAATAAGTGAAGAGATAAAAACAAATTACAAAAAAGTGAATGTAACAAAAATCAAAAGGTTTAAGATTTTTTTCCTATGAGGGCATTTAAAATGGAGACAATAGTTTCTGGGTTTCCATTTTAGAAACTACTGTAGTTTGTTACAAACACAATTGTTCTATAGTTTGTTCCTTCTCATCTCTTACCCAAACAAACCGATCCTGTTAGGGGAATTTGCATATGTAGCTTCACCCTTCCTTGCCCACTAGCACGTATTGAGAAATGTTCACTGCAGAGCAGAATTTATGCTGAATAGTACTGTTTTTCATACTCTGATAAATGGGTGCAGATTGTGCTGTAGACCACACTTTGAGATCTTTAGTCCATGTGCTGTAGTCTGGTGTGATGTTGCTAGTGTCCAGTTTGCTGTGGTAGGTTCTGCAGTGCTCTCAGCATGGGGATATAGCCAGCCCTGCAATGTCTTCAATGGAGTAAGATGCTATGTATAGCAAGGTTTACTCAGACTCAATCATGTCTCTCCATACTAAGTCCTGCCCTGCATCCTCAGCCAAGTTGTTTCTTTCCTTGTCACAAGTTTTAGGCAACCAATTTTGAAGGGAAACACTCTGCCTTCTTCCACTCAGAATTCCCAATAGGTCTATGCTATATTCTATTCCCTGAACCCAACCAGAGACTAAGGGTGGTTGTCTGTAAAACAAGTGAGAAGAAAGAAATAGAGGCCATTGAGTTTTGGAGACACTGATTAACAAACAAATAATCAAGACAGGAAAGCAGGAGGAAGAAAGGAAGGGTGAATGGAGGAACCAACCAGCACGAGTTTCTGAACTTCCACTCAGAATATTTGGACAGAGAAGCCCCTCTATAATGGCTCACCTTGCCATTCTCCCTGAAAGTTCAGGAACATAAAAGCAATTTCTTTCTACCCATTGGTTTACAAGGAAGGATCCAAATCTTCTTTCATCTAGAACTGCACATTGAGAGTGAAGTCTCCCTTTTTTAATCTCCTGATTCTTTTTCCCCTTCATGATCAAATGCTGTACATCCCCCTCCCCAGGCCTACACTGGCGCTGTTAGACTAGGATGCAAGAAAAGACCACTGACTCAAATTAAAGCAAGCTTATTATTTCGACCGGCCGGGCTGCCTCTCCCCACAAAAACCACGAGAACAACAAAGACAGCAGCTGCAGCTTTCTTTCAGCCCAGCTTTATAGCCCAGAAAGTTACACAAAGTGGGGTTACAGATAACAAAACTCTGTCATATCACTACTCTGAGCATAAACTCTGAGCATAACACTAATGCTAGTTTACATTTTTGCTGGCCCTGACATCAGAATTTATGAAGGTTATTAGAGCTTCAGAGAGGGTAGTTATCTGGCCAGGGAAGGCCAAGATTTGTGAGGCATCACTAAAGTTTCAGAGAGGGCTGCTATCTGGTCAGAGAAACAGGCATGGGTGAGTTCAAGGCACGGGCAGGCATTCCAAGCTAATTCAGAATTTGCAGCAATTTATAGTAAAGCTGAAATTATCTTTTCATGGCTTTGTGGCGAGATGGCTCCCAATTTTAAGAGAAAATCAGGCTGGGTCTATCAGTGCAAACTATTTTATCAGTTTTATTATTGTAAGAACTTATATCTCAGATTTTGCTGGTCAATGACTGACTGTGTTAAACTACCATGCTTTCCTATGTCTCTTCCACTTCATTGTGTGACCACATCACCTTTGATTTTTTTAGTGAGTGGCCAACATGTGCTGGTTACCTCTAATTCATCATTTTTTTTCCCCTCCTGAACCACCTCTCAGTGTAGCTCTGTTACTACTCCATTAGAATTGCATACACTTTACTGGCCTTTCCATCAACAGTATGTAAATAAGAGATGAAGTATCTTAGTTGGGATTATGGGATTTTGGTACACAGCTCTGATTGAAGAATTCATTCTCTAAAGCAGAAAAGATAATTTGAACATAGTTGTAGATTTTTGCCCTCTAAGGGATGGCCAAATTATGAAGTCCAGTTTTCAGCCACAACTTTACAAACTATCTTTTATGCCTCACCACAGGTAGTCACAAAGGCCTTACTGCAATGCTGTCCCCCCACATCAAATCTGTATGCAATCTATGAAGGGAATGGCAGTCAAGAATTTAGTTCCCCCTTTTTTTGGCAACTTTCATCTGTGCAGGTGAAAAACCAGCCTCTATCTCAGAGCAAAACCTGTCCAAGGAAGGGACATGGCCTTTGTCCTTGGAAAGACCCACAGAGCACTCCTAAGCACATTCCCACCCTGCTGAGTTGTTTATCTACAAATAACAGTAGAGATGTGCTGCTCCAGGTGTCCCTGACTCAGTCAGGCTAGGTGGAGATCCATAGCAGCCCCCTAGCAGCCACCAATCAGCATGAGACAGGGAAATACCTGGGATGCCAGATGACCCTCCCAGTAGTTTGTGGTAGTTGATAACATGTTGGGAAACCATGTAGTTCAGCACGTACACCCCTCTTGGCTTAAACCAATCAGTTCAAATGAATACCCCTTTTGTACTGACCAATCACCCCTACCCAACTTGTTCCCGCCAGTGGATGTGCTAATCATGTTTTAGAGTTGTTATTTGATTTTCCCGTGGTGTGTGATGATTTGCTAAAAGAGGCTATGATGTATGTGAAGTCCCTGCCCTCTCCAAAGAATGTATAAAAATGCTGCAAACCCTGGGCTCAGGGCCTCTCAGCATCACCAGTTGTTGTGTGTGCACGCGAAGGATGGAGCTAGCTCGCAATAAACACCTCTTTGCTGCTTACATCCATCTTGGGTCTCTGGTGGTCTTTGGGGGTCCCAAATTTGAGCATAACACAGGTTCCTATACAGAGGCCCTTTTATCAGAGAATCTGCCAAGAGGATATCTTCAGGTGCCTCTGCAGAGAATTTATAGAAGATCTGGGAAGGAAATTGAAGACACTATCTCCCTCTCTGTCTCAGTACTCATTAGTTTTCCTTTCCATTTCTTCCCGGTTTTCTCTCTCCACCAGGTCCCAGGTGTTGGGAAAAGTATAAACGGCAGCCGCACCCCAGAGAAAAACCCCAACATGGCGCCTAACTGTAAGGGTCCGGCGAAAAGTCAGAGGAAGAGACCACCAAGAGACTGACTCATGCAATTGCAGAAGGGGATTTATTGAGGATCCAATTCAGCACGCTGAGGCTCTAGGCTCACTCAAGAAGCGAGAGCAGCCCAGAGCCCAGAGCAGAGGCTAAGCAGTGCTTAAGTGCTTTTTGGGGAGGGCGGGGGCTTTGCATACATCAGAACAAATCAGCATGAGGGGCAGGAAAATTGAACAACAACTCTCATACATGATTAGCACATTCATTGGCGGGAACCGGTGGGGCGGGGGTAATTGGTCACTCCTAAGCGGGGTACACATTCAAACTGATTGGTTTGGGCCCTGTATGCCTATGTTTCAAGCTGCACACTGCCTCAGGAATTTCAGGTTCTGGGTGTGGCAGAGGAACTTAACAATACCTAGTCCTTCACTTTTTAACTCAGGCCTTGCAGCTTAGATAGAAACTTTACAATGCCTGGTCTTTTACATTTTAACTCAGGCTTTGCAGCTTAGAAACGTTACCCTTTCATAACGACCTCTTCTTCTTACCTTCCCCTTTTCTGCAGTGGCGTGAAAAGTTCCTGCCCGTGTGAACTCTCCCACCAGTGCCAATTTCAAATCTCACTGGCGGGGAACCTTAGCAACAATAAGAACTAATTCCTGGACTCTGGAGCTGATATCTGGAAGAACTTGCCAATAAACGGGTGGCCTGCCATTTATCTAAGCCCTACCATCTCCCCTTAGTTCTATATTGCCTTTTGCAATAAAATTGGAATTCTCCTGGTGAAGTGTCTTTGCATGGGGAATTCTTTCACCAGGCCTATCAAATGTCAGCGGTCTTTTGCTCAACATTCCATCAGCAGTGACAGAATTCACCTCCCATCTACCATTGATACCGTGGGTTACTGGTGAGGAGACCTGCTTCCCCATATGTTAAAGTTTGAAAATTAGAGAAGCACGCTGAGGCAAGCATATGAAACAGAGCTTATTTAAAAAGGGGTAACATAGACTTCTCCCATGTGGGAGAAGGGAGCCATCACTGTTATCCTGGTATACCAAGAAACAGGGTGTTATGCCCTTTTTACATGTTCTAGGCTTCCATTTTTCTCCAGCCCTCTTCCTCTTATCTTTCTCCTTCTGGCCTAGGTGACTAAGCCCAGAAATGCTCAGTGGAATGGCCAAAAGGTGGGAAACTGGTGGGCTGAAGTGGGAAGGGCAGGATGGAGCAGATAAGGACACATTAACAACCTTATAGCTCCCTGTAGGGAGGGGAAATTCCTGGGACAGGTTACCTTGGCAACAGGTTGGAACAGGGACAGGTTCTTGATAAGATCCCTCAGGGAACAGTCTCCAACTTCCCAGATTCAAAATTGGCCTCCTGGACACAACCTGACTCAATTTACCTATCTACATGACTGCCTGTCTAATTCTGGCTTCACCATGATACATCTGACCTTCAGCTAGGACTTTTCCATGGGGAAAAGATGGAACACTGGGGGAGTTGGCATTTTCTCTATTTAGATTATTTCTGTAAGTGATTAAAGGCTTGACTGTTAGCTTTCATTTTAGCTTGTTGTCTTAATCACTACGTTGACACATGTCAGATCAGCTCCCTCCAACTCAGCTCAGCTTTTGACATGTTTACTTTGTCTCTATTTCATACTGAGTGAAAAGACCAATTTAATATATCTAAAATGCAAACCATACAGGCTTCTTTACAGATGCAAAGAAAAATGCCATTCACAAGTAAAATCTGAGCTCAGTTTTTTTTACATGTAAATTAGGACATATTTATCAATTCAGTGAATAAATTGCTCCCAGATTTGTTTTTGTATACTAAAATGGTTGAGAAAATCAAACTGATTTCAAAATTAAATCAAAACTCACAGGAGAATACTGAGTACAATTTATGTGGTTAAAGCTGTGGTTAAAGCTCCAAGTAGGAGTTAGTTTACTCACCCAAGGCAGAATGATCTTGCTGCTTCTCAGTTTATAACAGAACAAAGAACATAAGAATAATACTTGGAAGAATTAGTTTGAAATTTGAAAAATACCATCTGGACAATGTAATTGTTATGTTGTCTGGCCTATTAATTGGTGCTTATTAAATTTAGCATTTTTATTATAACAATTAGTTCTATTTTTATAATTATACTTTTTATATTTTATAATAATAATCAATTCCACTTGAATCTCTTCCTTTTGTTTTCTACTTGTTTTTATAGATCGTGGTAGGCTTGCTCAGTTACCATACTCAAACAACTCATTGGTGAAAGATTTATGTCCATGTTCCAGGAAATAAAATTAATATTGTAAGGGTCCGGCGAAACGTCGGAGAAGGAAAGACCACACGAGACTAGCTTCATGCAATGGCAAGGGGGATTTTTATTAGGGATCCGTTCCAACGCGTTGGGACTCTGTGCTCACTCAAGAAGGGAGAGCAGCCCAGAGCCCAGAGCAGAGGTCAAGCAGAGCTTAAGTACACTTTTTGGAGAGGGCGGTGGGCTTTGCATACATCAGAACAAATCATCATGAGGCGCGGGGAAATTGAACAACAATTCTGATACATGATTAGTCCATTCATTGGAGGGAACAGTTTGGGCAGGGGTGATTGGTCACTTCCAAGTGGGGCACACATTCAAACTGATTGGTCCTGGGGCCTATATGCGTACGTGCCATGTTACCTGGAGCCCTTAGCTATTAAACAACCAGGGAATCAATGGAGATATTTACTGAGCAGGTCCTGCATTGTCCTAACAAGTTTACAGAGATTGCAGGTTCCGGGGATAGCAGAGGAATTGTAACAATAAACTTTTACCTTTTAGCCCAGGCCTTGTAATCTAGAAGCTTTACAATGCCCTAGTCTTTTACACTTTAACTCAGACTTTTGCAGCTTAGAATCAGCTTAGAAATTTTACCCTTACAATATTAGAAGAAATTATGTCACCTGTTAGTATGACACCTATGCTTCAAACCAGCTCTCAGTTTCTCTACAAATTTATTTTGGTTATTAGATATTAATATCATTATTCAACTGAAGTAGTCAGTCTTTGAGAATATAAATTCTTCTCTTTATGTACACAGGCTTTTTAATTCTTATGCAATATTAATAAAACATGCCAAGTTATTTCTGATTATAACTTTAGAACAAAGTAATATTATGGTAAGATCACATGTAAGTAACTTTATACACTGCTATAATATCTTTTGGAAAATGTATACTATTTTCAACATATGCTGAATCCAAATTTCAAATCTTAACTTGATGACTCACTCAAATAGCAATCAAAGCAATAACATATGAGGATAGAATTCTGAGTTACAGACATGCATGGTATGACTAAGCCACTCCTTTGTCTCATAATATGAATATCCTCAAAATCTTTATGTCACTGGTTATTGATATTGGTGTACAATAAAGAGTACCTGGAGATTATTTTAAAAATTAGGTGTTTCTAGTGATTAAGGAGGCCTATGGTATAGAGAAATACATATAACTACCAAAGTGAAGATCTTTATAATGACAGAATTGTTTTGTATCTTGACTATGTCAATGTTGATATTTTAAAGGTGATGATGAACTATACTCTGCAAGATGTTACAATTTAGAGGCATAAACTACAGGATATACCAACTTTCTATATAATTTCTTCAAATGTGTGTGAATCTAAAAGTATTTCACAGTTTAAAAATTTAATAAAAAAATCAGAAGAGATATTCCAAATCAAATTTAAGATGTAGAATAGTGACCATTTTAGGAACAGTTAATTTTATTATAAAAAAAAAAATTTGTATAAACCTCCCACTATATCATAATTTCAATTAATTTTATTTGCCTGATCAGTTTTAATTATAGCTTTATTACTGTCACTCCCCCTCATATTCCTAACAGTGGGAAATACTAGGCTTCCTACTGATCATAATCTTTTTTTTTTTTAAAGATTCATTATAGCTTTAATATTAAAAAATGGAGGGAAAATCTTGATATCCAATTTAAGTAACATGGAAGCATACCCAGGTTCTAAACCCTTTTAGAAGAAAGTATGTATCTTTTTAAATTTAAGACCATGTTAGTATGCACAAATAAATTATATATGCATTAATATTAATAAATTGTTTGGGGAAGTGACCCTAAATGTAAAGTTAATTTTTTTTTATTGTTGGTCGTTCAAAACATTACATAGTTCTTAATATATCATATTTCACAGTTTGATTCAAGTGGGTTATGAACTCCCATTTTTACCCCGTATACAGATTGCTGTATCACATCTGTTACACCTCCATTGATTTACATATTGCCATTCTAGTGTCTGATGTATTCTGCTGTCTATCCTATTCTCTACTATCCCCCTTCCCTTCCCCTCCCCTCCCCTCCCCTTTTCTCTCTCTACCCCCTCTACTGTAAATCATTTCTTCCACTTGTATTATTCTTCTCTTACCCCTCCTTTCCTCTTATATGTAATTTTGTATAACCCTGAGGATCACCTTACATTTCCATGCGATTTCCCTTCTCACTCCCTTTGCCTCCCACCTCTCATCCCTGTTTAATGTTAATCTTTTTCTCAAGCTCTTCGTTCCTTGGTTACTCCCCTTATATCAAAGAAGTCATTTGGTCCCAGGATGTAGGCTCCCTATTTACCTCTCTTATTGTTTCTCTTGCTGAGAAAAAACTTTTTAGTTTAAGTAAGTCCCATTTGTTGATTCTTGTTATTAACTCTTGTGCTTTGGGTGTCCTATTAAGGAATTTGGAGCCCGACCCCACAATATGTAGATCTGAGCCAACTTTTTCTTCTATCAGACACAGAGTCTCTGATTTGATATCAAGCTCCTTGATCCATTTTGAGTTAACTTTTGTGCATGGCGAGAGAAAGGGATTCAGTTTCATTTTGTTGCATATGGATTTCCAGTTTTCCCAACACCATTTGTTGAAGATGCTATCCTTCCTCCATTGCATGCTTTTAGCCCCTTTATCAAATATAAGATAGTTGTAACTTTGTGGATTAGTCTCTGTGTCCTCTATTCTATACCATTGGTCCACCCACCTGTTTTGGTACCAGTACCATGCTGTTTTTGTCACTATTGCTCTGTAGTATAATTTGAAATCTGGTATCACTATACTGCCTGATTCACACTTCCTGCTTAGAATTGCTTTTGCTATTCTGGGTCTTTTATTTTTCCATATGAATTTCATGATTGCTTTATCTATTTCTACAAGAAATGCCATTGAGATTTTGATTGGCATTGCATTGAACCTATAGAGAACTTTTGGTAATATTGCCATTTTGATAATGTTAGTTCTGCCTATCCATAAACAGGGTATATTTTTCCATCTTCTAAGATCTTCTTCTACTTCTCTCTTTAGAGTTCTGTAGTTTTCATTGTATAAATCTTTCACCTCTTTTGTTAGGTTGATTCCCAAGTATTTTATTATTTTTTTTTTGAGGATATTGTGAATGGAGTGTTTTTCCTCATTTCCGTTTCAGAAGTTTTGTCGCTGATATACAGAAATGCCTTTGATTTATGCATGTTGATTTTATATCCTGTCACTTTGCTGAATTCACTTATTAGTTCTAGTAGTTTCTTTGTAGACCCTTTTGGGTCTTCTAGGTATAGAATCATGTCATCTGCAAATAGTGATAATTTAAGTTCTTCTTTTCCTATTTTTATGCCTTTAATTTCTTTCGTCTGTCTAATTGCTCTGGCCAGTGTTTCGAGAACTATATTGAATAGAAGTGGTGATAGAGGGCATCCCTGTCTTGTTCCAGATTTTAGAGGGAATGCCTTTAACTTTTGTCCATTCAGAATGATGCTAGCCTGAGGCTTAGCATAGATTGCTTTTACAATGTTGAGGTATGTTCCTGTTATCCCTAGTTTTTCTGATGTTTTATTTTGGGTGAAATATGTAAATAACATTGGAAAGTTTAAATTCAGGATTTTAATCAATGCAGACCCTAATAAAGTTGGGAAAAAAAAGTATGTGCAGGTATACTGACCATTTTAGGAACAGTTAATTTTATTATAAAAAAAAATATTTGTATAAACCTCCAACTATATCATAATTTCAATTAATTTTATTTGCCTGATCAGTTTTAATTATAGCTTTATTACTGTTACTCCCCCTCATATTCCTAACAGTGGGAAATACTAGGCTTCCTACTGATCATAATCTTTTTTTTTTAAAAGATTCATTATACCTTTAATATTAAAAAAATGTGGCATCTATACACAATGGAGTACTATGCAGCAATAAAAAATGACAAAATAATAGAATTTGCAGGGAAATGGATGGCACTAGAGAAGATTATGCTTAGTGAAGCTAGCCAATCCCTGAAAAACAAATACCAAATGTCTTCTTTGATATAATGAGAGCAACTATGAACAGAGCAGGGAGGAAGAGTAGGAAGAAAAGTTTAACATTAAACAGAGATATGAGATGGGAGGGAAAGGGAGAAAAAAGGGAAATTGCATGGAAATGAAGGGAGACCCTCATTGCTATACAAAATTACATATAAGAGGTTGTGAGGGGAATGGGAAAATAAACAAGGAGAGAAATGAATTACAGTAGATGGGGTAGAGAGAGAAGATGGGAGGGGAGGGGAGGGGCAATAGTAGGGGATAGGTAAGGTAGCAGAATACAACAATTACTAATAGGGCATTATATAAAATTGTGGATGTGTAACAGACGTGATTCTGCAATCTGCATTTGGGGTAAAATTGGGGGTTCATAACCCACTTCAATCTAATGTATGAAATATGATATGTCAAGAGCTTTGTAATGTTGTGAACAACCAATAAAAAAATGCATGAAATTATCTCAAAAAAAAATAAGTCATTTGGCATTTGTTTTTTAAGGATTGGCTCGCTTCACTTAGCATAATCTGCTCTAATGCCATCCATTTCCCTCCAAATTCTATGATTTTGTCATTTTTTAATGCATAGTAATACTCCATTGTGTATAAATACCACATTTTTTATCCATTCATCTATTGAAGGGCATCTAGGTTGGTTCCACAATTTTGCTATTTTGAATTGTGCTAAAAACTCAATTGAGAATACTATCAGCAGAGTAGATCACTTAGAAGATAGAACATCAGACAATGAAGACAAAGTATTTCAACTTGAAAAGAACATAGACAGCTCAGCAAGACTGCTAAGAAACCATGAGCAGAACATCCAAGAAATATGGGATAACATTAAAAGATAACATTAAAAGATAATAATATTTTGTTTGATCCCATTTGAAGAGGCACTCCAGTTCTTTACCAACACTCATTCTGATTTTTTGGATATCCAGAAGTTTATATTCTTATCATCTGGATTTGGAATTATTTCACATATTATAAGCTATCATTCAGGAAATTAAAGAAACTTTTGATTACATAGGCATAGTAAAGGTCACTTGCTTTGCACAGCATGTGGCATGAGATTCCTGTCAGATACCCCCTTTACTCAAGGCCAAGAGGGGATGCTTGTCTAGTGGAAGGCGGCCCCCCACAGTTAGCATCTCTACATTGAGTTAATACTAAAGGACCCAGCCACATTGAAGTTCTAGGGTTTATCTTTTTATTTACTGGTGGCAGCTTAACACTCAATATTGTTCTCCATGACACATACAGTTGCATTTTATACACATCTTATCTATCTGAGAAGTTTTCTCAATTATAAGAGCATTTGTTCACTAACTCCCATTATTATCAGGATACACGCTAGATTTTTCACATGAACGAAAATCCACTTTACAGTCAGACTCAGGAGTTAGCTTTCTTTTTTTTTTTTTAATTCGTTGTTGATGAATTTTTAAATTTTATTTATTTATTGGTATGTGGTGCTGAGAATCAAACCCAGTGCCTCGAACATGCTAGGCAAGCACTCTACCATTGAGCCACACACCCCAGCCCAGGAGTTAACTTTCTTTTCACAATATTTCATTGAGCTATCAGGTATACCACGTTACTCCCTCTATTTCAGATGCATATACAACATGAAACAATGTTCTCAAGAGGCTCATTGACTTCCCTTACAGGTGTTATAGTCATAATCTTTATAATCTGAGTGGTTTTTGCTTAAAAATGGGAAGTCTCAAAATTGCATAGAGTATGTACTATTCTCATTGTCTATAAGCAAAACTTGCATTTGCCAGTTTGAAATAAGAACAAAATAAATAATTCAAAATAGGAAAGAATGCATTAGAAACACAAAATTTAAAAATAATAATGTGAGTTTCCTTTGGAACTCCACTTTGTCAACAATTCAGAGAAATGAGTGTCTGTACAATGTTTCTATTTTTCAACCTCAAGTAAACCCCCGAATGAAGATAATTATACAGATCAGGCAACAACAGATCCCTGAAGGATTTTCATATAGCCTGGATTACTCTTAGCAACCTCATTTAAAATGAAGCCAATGTGAATTAAGACTTCTGAAAAACACAGTGGTGGGATTAGACTGGGGTTTTATCATGTGAATCCTGCATACAATCTCATCTAAATATCAAATACAAACACCATCAGGGTGTGCTACTCCACTTTGAAAAATCTAAATTGATCACAAAGGAAGCTGAATTAAGAAACAGTGATCTGTGAATTTTACATTTCTTTCATTGATTTTTGGCAAGAAAATAAGTTTTTCTTATAATCATGTAATAAATAATTTTACTTCTTTAATATCATAAATAAAGGAGACAATGGAAACAGTCTCTGACTCTAGGACAGTTAACTAAAATTAGTTAAAGTAAAACATAACTGAAAGATACTAAGACCTGTACAAAACACCCAGACATACATCAAAATAATGTGAAACTAAGATTAAGTCAGGATTCAGATATTTAAATAGAAAAGCTAATGGCTAAACAAAAAGAAAGAAAGAAAGAAAGAAAGAAAGAAAGAAAGAAAGAAAGAAGGAGAGGAAAAGAGATAAAAGGAAGAAAGAAAGTAAGAAAAAACATAACTACATATTAAAGTTTTATAATACAAATAATACACAAAGGTTATTCTGTTAAAATTTTGGTCATTTATCAAATAACATTGGTATAAAAGAATTAAAGCTGAAAAAAATAAGAAATTGGAATGTATACTATTCATAGGATATATCTCAAATGGCATATTAGGTAATAATACACTGTTTAGTCAACTTATAAGTTGTGAAAACAATAATCAAAATTAAGTAATTATAAAATGATCAACTGCTTCTCCAAAATAAAACTTTTTAAATTATAGTATAGTAAACATATAACTGAACAATGGAAATTTTTAAATGAAACTTTTATCAACACCAAGTTTAGGTAAAAAAAAATCATCTCCAATATAATCAGTTATTAGAAATATTAATATAATCCATTTATCATCAAATAACATCAATCTCAAAATGAACTAAACTGTAGTAACAGTGTTATGGAAATAATTACAATGTGAAAATACTTACCTGAGCTAACAGAATCTGTTTACTTGCAGACATTAATGCATAGTGTTGAGTATTTTGTTATTAAAAAATTAAAGTTTTGGGTAGTTATTCTTCCCAAATACATTGTTCCATTCTGTGTTTACTGATTGCAGAAGGAAGTTTGGGTTTATTGATCACAGGCTAGAACATGAGTGTGGGTAGGGTAGTAAGATAAATGGACTAATGTGTTACTTTCTTAGACTCAGTGCTGGATTAAGAATAAATGTGACTACTTTAATTTTTAGAGTCCTCTGGATCCCTAAAATAAGCATTCATTTTTCTCCCAATCCCTAGGCATCAAATCATTCTTATGGGAAGCTTTTAGAATGGTTAGACCTCAAATATTTCTTCAGCTTTGGCCTATGAATATTGATCTTCCAAAGACTATGCACTATGCCATAAAATCAGAGTGGTCTATCACAATGACAATTAGATTGAATGATTTTTCAAAGTTGTTAACAATCATTCCCACAAACAAATACCTTGGGCCAAATCTTTAGAGACTTTTGTCCTGGCTTCTAAGGATAAGTACTTTTCACAATTGTTTGTGGTTTTTTGTTTGTTTGTTTGTTTGTCTTGTTTTTTTTTAATGTACAACTTTAGATATCTTTTCTAATATTTTTCTTGTGGTGCAAATTAACATGTGATGGTAGAAAAATTTATATTTTGAAGAGCTCATAAATGTGTGCTAACAATAAAACACCAGCAAAAGTAGGAAAATATAAAATTTTATTATGTAGAAACTTACGTATTCAAGATAACTAGTTTAAATAATATTTTCAAATAACTTACTTTGTTTGAAAGAGATTCATTAGTGTATGCTCTAATCTGTACAAACTAATTTCTTCAGGCTAATGGAAATTACTGAAAGCAAGGTGACTATTCTAAGCAATGTGGTGTAAGGCTTAACTAAAACATTTCACATCTAAATTTCTTTGCTCTTTCCATTTTCATCCAGCTACAGGTGGTAGACCCATCTTGGGATAGTTGAACCATGGACTAGTGTTTTCAAATTACTACTTGGAAGAATGTTGCTGGCTGAACACAGGCACCGTTTTGGACTTTACATGAGCAGATAATAAGTTGTATTTTGTTTGAAGTAACATAAATTTGCATTGAATATTACAATTTTTAGCATTACCCTAAAAAATTTACTGGGTCCAACCTAATTTTTATTATGAAACCATTATTATTTTTTGTGATTTAATTGCCTCAAATAGAAAAATCTTTGACATTATCAGAAATAGGTTAATACTGAAGCCAGATTTAAAGTTAGGTAGTCAGTGTAGTTAGGTAAATCGGGTCTAATATCAAGTGAAATCTAAAATGGAGGCCATGCTGGGAATGACTCAGGGAAAACACAGGACAACTCATGGAATGTTAATGAAGTCCCGAAAAGGCCCTAGGCCAAAGTCCACCTCAAAGAAACAGCCCCCAAACAGATTTGGAGATAGCCCATCCCAGAGAAGTGATAAGCCCATCCCAAAAGTCCTTCATGCCCCTTTGGCCCACCTGTGTCCTAACCCTTCCCACCTACATTCCATCACCAAAACTATAAAAAGGGGAAACAACCGCACTTCCACGGATTCCACCTCTTGGGTCCCCTTCTTCCTCCGGGAGAAGTCTTTTCTGCTGTCCTTTAATAAACTTCTAATTTCTCCTCTGACCTTGCCTCGGCGTGCTTCTTGGGTGTTATTCTTCAACATCGGGGAAGCAAGGACTCATCACTGGTCAACAACGGTAACAATATTAAATGTATTATGAGAAAAGTGTAAACTGGGTAAAGGAATTTAGAAATACTACACATGTGGTTATAGATCTCAAATTGGGTAAGTTATTGAAATTTCCTGGTGTAAACTAAAGAACTATTTATGCATCTGAGAAGAAATTCTTATATATGCTTACCTTGAATATGAAAGAACATTGGAGAGAAATACAATTTTATACTATACTGATAAATTAGCTGTTAAAAATTCCAGTTTAACCTGGTAAAGATTTTAAAATAATTTAAACAAGAAACTACTTTCCCATTTGAAACATCTGCATTTTACAGCAAAATTTATGCTTTATATTTCCCACATTTAAATAAAAATAGAAAATGAAGCATAAATGGCTGCTACTCAAAATTAATGGTAACATAAAAGTATAGTTTTACCAAATAGTTTCACCTAATAGTTTTTTTTTTATTAAAAATGCTTCTTCTTTCAATTCATAAATCAAATTTGTTCTATTGTCATACCATTAGAAAGCTATTTATAAACACATTGCACATTTTTTTTCTGTCTATAAAACAAAGAGCACAGCTAAATACATTTATCTATAATTCTAAATACTTCTAAAGGGGTAATTTACCTAGGTTAATGAATACTTCTAAAGGGGTAATTTACCTAGGTTAATAAAGTTAATAATTCTGTTTCTGATTTTATCAAATCTGGAGAGAATAAGGATGGCACTACCTATATGTAATCAAGTATATTAAGAGTAAATTGAAAAAAAATTACAGCAATAATGTTTTTAAAATACTGAAAACATCTATAATTGATATATACAAAATTTAAAACACTTAGTCAAAACAAAATAATATATTGAAGGCAAGAAGTCATTGGCAAAAATAATATACATTTTGGTATTTTTTAGCTTTTGTAACATAACTATTTTTCTCATTCAGGTAGGTTAGAAGATGGCAGAAACATACATGATCAAAAAATTTAAATAAATTTGAAATAATCAAAGTACATTTCAGAGAATCCCTCTACTCATGTCCGTCTAAATAGATCAGCAAAATTTTCATAAAGAAATGAGGCAGCAGCTCCCATTCTCTGAAGGTCATCTCAATTGCAGTCCTAGGGCCTCTGTCTTCCTATTAAGCATTGTTTGTCCTTCTCTTCCAACTGTGATCCTTGCTAACCAACAGCAAGTCTGGGCTCACTTTCAGACTCTTGGCTGCAAAATCATGGAATCTTTTGTGACAATAATCTTTTGTGTGTTATGTAGCCTATTCCTCAGGCCCACTCCCATAGCAAATATAGCAATCTGGGCGCTCAAATGTATCCTACCTGCACCACTAGGAGACCAGGTGTTGGATTTTTCGCCTATCCACACCTTTTAGGTTTTTTACTATCTAAGATGCTTTCACAATTGTGCATAGTAATGGTTCTATCAATATTTTCCTATTTAAATGTATAAACACATACAAATATTTAAATATATATATAGACCCATATATATATATATATATATATATATATATATATATATATATATATTAGTAGTCCTCTAATTGAGGATTTTGACCTTCTTACACATATATGCAATATGTAGTACATATTCTGTGGTACTTGTCCACATATTGAAAGATAACTTGATTACTGCAACTTTCAGAAAATGGAGTCAGAGTGGGCAAAGTTACTGAACATAATTCATAGTACCATTATGTTGGGGTTTTTAGCCCCCCATTCCCTCCTGACCTGTGGGAGAGATTGGGGGAGCATGCCCTGACCAGGACAGGCGAAGAAAGTTAAAGGTCTACTGGCCGCCCACACCCAACCCTCCCTCCCCAGAGGACAATCAGAGGAGCCAGGGAGAACTGTCAAAGCAGGATCTCCTTTAATGAGAAAACATACACAGCTAATATAATGTACAGGAGCCAGTCAGGATAAAGGTCAGCAGGGGGGGAGAATTTACATCTACACCCATCCTACAGGCAGTAATGTCCATGAGGGCAGAAGGGTTCTGAGCCTATCCTAGAGGTGGTCTTATTCTTAATCACAACCCACTGAAATGCCTTCTGGCTAATCGCTAGTTGCTCTCTTAGCCACATGTGGCCCCAGGACTAGGAAGTGTGTAAGCAGCCAGCAAGTTAGTTTCCTCTTTTCTGATGTAACATGCCCCATGTTACATTATGCCCTACACCATTGTTGTTCATTTTTTTCCCTATCCTCCTCCCCTTCTTCTCCTTCTCCTCCCCGCTACCTCTCCCCTTATCCATCCTCCTCCTCCACTTCCTCCTCTTTGTTTTCCTTTCTCTACTTTCCTGGGGTGATTTCACCATCTTTACAGGATGTATGAAAATGTCACTTTCATACATTGGTGATGAAATGACATTTGTGATGAAATGTCAATTTCATCACAAATCCCTATGATGAAATTTCCTTAATGAGTTAATACTAAATTAACAGTAATTTACAAAAAAAAGCCTTAAATTCCAACATGAATTTTTGTTCCCCACCTTCATAGACTTTCATGCTGCTCCTTTTTAATTTAATAACACAGATGGAATAAATAAAATTAGTGCTTTCTCTTTCAATAGAATAAATTTTGTGTAATCACCAAATTTATTAAATAATTTTTTAAAATTATTAAATCATTTTAAGACTTTGTTTGTTTATTTATACCAAACTGTGATTTCTGATTTCATTCTTCCATCCATCCATAAAGTTCAGGAACTCCACTAAAGAGAAACATTTTTTTTCTTTTTACATTTGTAGTACAGGTTTCAGAAGCCAAACATAAGCTTTACAAGCTCCTTCTATTACATATGTAACAGAAAATCAATGTTTCCTTGTTAGTAGGCAGATAATTCCTTGATTCTTATGTTTTGAAAGGCAAGATTTTAATTGATACACAGAAGCAGGGTGTTGTGTGGACAGGGAGATTTATTAAATGAGAAAGTAAAGTATGCATTCAAGACATAGGAATGTTGTCCTGAGCATGAGTGACCCATACTTCAGTCAGAAACCATGGCAGACTAGAGGAAACAGACACAATAATTAAAAAACAAAAACAAAAACAAAAACAAAAAACTATGGATAAATGGCAGAAAGATCAATAGAGGGAAGGAAACAGGGGGTTGGGGGAGGGAAGGGGAACGAGAGGCACTGGGGACTTTATTAGAACAAGATATAGTCCATGCTTTTATAATTATGTCATGTATAACTACCTTCATGTATAATTGAAAAGAACAAGTAATTTTAAAAACTAGGTTAATGTAACAAAATAAAATTATATTCTAGTGAATGTGAAGTAGACCATCCCAAGGAAGGGGGTGGCCCTGAAGTTTGAGTTCAGTCTGTTTTTATGTCTCACGTTGATCTGATTTTAGTTTTTATCCTGCCCACAAGGGGTGCCAAAACTGCATTGCTAATGATACAATGGCATTTGCCAAAATTAACCCTCTTTCCAACATACTGTAGCTTCGTGTGCATTCTCAGAGGTCTGGTTTGGACCAGTTTGACTAAGCAGCTATGCTCTCTACAGACAGTCCTTCAGTTCTAACATCAAATGGGCATGACATTCCTGTCACCCAGTCTTGGAATGCCTCCCCTTCCAATAGCCCTGTTCATTTCTATAGAAATAATGCCTTTTTCTTCACATCCGCACCACTGATATCTATCTTCTACCTATCAACCTTATGCTTGATTTGGTTTCCTAAAACTCATTATAGTGGAATTCCAAAACATTATGACTTTTTTCCTCCAAATGTTGTTTGGGATGTTTTTGGGAAGCTACCTTAATTGTAAGGAAATTATGAGCAAAATTCAGGAATATTTAACGAGAATATTCTCTAAATGGTTCTGGGTTTTGCAGACCTGAAACTATTAAAATCAGTTTGGGGAAGAAAGAAAAGTGACATGAATAATCAAAGAGTGTTCCATCAAATTAATTTCAATAATAGTTTTGCAATAAGCTGTAATGGTTTCACTATAAATTTTACCTTCCTAACCTATTTTAGTTTGACTGATAGTGCTTAGTATTGTCAACAGATACCAGGATCTGACAGAAGAAGTTCTGATCTGATAATGTGGAAGGTGTTCACCAACTTTGCTTAATAGTTAAAATAACCAAAATGGAAATTGTTAAATACACAAAATAATAATACATTGTTAACTTTCTTTTTTTTCTTTTCTAGTTTTCAAAAGAAATTTTATTCATTTAATCACAACAGTGAAAGTAACAAAATTATATTACAGAGAATGGCAAAATAAAATCACCCATAATCCTGTCACTTTAATTCAACTATTATTATTTTAATGTGTGTATTTCTTTCTTGTGTGGCTTTTTACATAGATTTCTGCATAGTTTTCACCAGAATGTAATGTTGTTTTATATTCTGATTTTTCATTTAACATAAAACAATTTTATATTGCTGTGTATGGTTCATAATCAGAGCTTAAAATTCATGCAGAGTGTATTCTTCTTTTTAATTTTTTTTGGTCGTAGGTGGACACAATACCTCTTATTTATTTATTTATTTTTATGTGGTGCTGAGGATCAAACCTAGTGCTCACATGTGCTAGGTGAAAGCTCTAACCCCAGCCCCAGCCCAAGACTGTATATTTGTTAAATATTCTCTCCCTCTTTTTTTTACTAGGTTAAAAAAGGTCATTTGTTATTTTTTTTTATTTCACATTTATTTTATTACAAGAGGATTATAATTTTGCTCTGTTTGCTTACTAGATGAGTTATCTGTTTTTTATATCCTGCTTATATTTATTTGATAATTAATTTTCTTTTGGAAATTTAAAAGTTACACTTAGGGATAATTAATACTTTGTTGTAATTTGTTGAAAATATTTTTAATTTTGCTTGTTTCATTTTTAATCAAGGGTTGGGGATATAGCTCAGTTGGTAGAGTGCTTGCCTCACATGCACAAGACCCTGGTTCAATCCCCAGCACCACAAAAAAAAAAAGGAAAAAAAAAAGAAAAAAAGATGTTCATTTTTAATCAAAATGTATTTTATTTTTTTTATTTTTTAATTAATTAATTAATTTATTTATTTATTTTATTAGTTGTTCAAAACATTACAAAGTTCTTGACATATCATATTTCATACATTTGATTCAAGCGGATTATGAACTCCCATTTTTACCCTATATACATATTGCACATTCACATCTGTTATACATCCATTTTTTTACCTACTGCCATACTAGTGTATGTTGTATTCTGCTGCCTTTCCTATTCTCTACTATCCCCCCTTCCCTCCCCTTCCCTCCCCTTCTCTCCACTTCCTTCCCCTCCCCTCCCCTCCCTTCAGATCTTCTCTCTCTACCCCATATACTGTAATTCATTTCTCTCTCTTTTTTTTTCCCTTTCCCCTCACTTCCTTTTATATGTAATTTTGTATATAATGAGGGTCTCCTTCCTTTACCATGAAATTTCCCTTCTCTCTCTTTCGCTCCCCCCTCTCATCCCTGTTTAGTGGTGATCTTCTTCTCATGCTCTTCCTCTCTATTCTGTTCTTAGTTGCTCTCCTTATATCAAAGAAGACATTTGGAATTTATTTTTTAGGGATTGGCTAGCTTCACTTAGCATAATCTGCTCTAGTGCCATCCGTTTCCCTGCAAATTCCATGATTTTGTCATTTTTTAGTGCAGAGTAATACTCCATTGTGTATAAATGCCACACTTTTTTTATCCATTCATCTATTGAAGGGCATCTAGGTTGGTTCCACAGTCTAGCTATTGTGAATTGTGCTGCTATGAACATTGTTGTAGCAGTGTCCCTATAGCATGCTCTTTTAAGGTCTTTAGGGAATAGTCCAAGAAGGGGAATAGCTGGGTCAAATGGTGGTTTCATTCCCAGCTTTCCAAGGAATCTCCATACTGCTTTCCAAATTGGCCGTACCAATTTGCAGTTCCACCAGCAATGTACAAGTGTACCCTTTTCCCCACATCCTCACCAGCACTTGTTGTTGTTTGACTTCATAATAGCTGCCAATCTTACTGGAGTGAGATGGTATCTTAGGGTGGTTTTGATTTGCATTTCTCTGACTGCTAGAGATGGTGAGCATTTTTTCAAGTACTTGTTGATTGATTGTATGTCCTCCTCTGAGAAGTGTCTGTTCAGGTCCTTGGCCCATTTGTTGATTGGGTTATTTGTTATCTTATAGTTTAATTTTTTGAGTTCTTGTATACTCTGGATATTAGGGCTCTATCTGAATTGTGAGGAGTAAAAATTTGTTCCCAGGAAGTAGGCTCCCTATTTACCTCTCTTATTGTTTCTCTTGCTGAGAAAAATACTTTTTAGTTTAAGTAAGTCTCATTTGTTGATTCTTGTTATTAACTCTTGTGCTAATGGTGTCCTATTAAGAAATTTGGAGCCTGACCCCACAATCTGTAGATCAGAGCCAAATTTTTCTTCTATCAGACGCAGAGTCTCTGATTTGATATCAAGCTCCTTGATCCATTTTGAGTTAACTTTTGTGCATGGCGAGAGAATGGAATTCAGTTTCATTTTGTTGCATATGGATGTCCAGTTTTCCCAGCACCATTTGTTGAAGATGCTATCCTTCCTCCATTGCATGCTTTTAGCCCCTTTATCAAATATAAGATAGTTGTAACTTTGTGGATTAGTCTCTGTGTCCTCTATTCTGTACCATTGGTCCACCCGCTTGTTTTGGTACCAGTACCATGCTGTTTTTGTTACTATTGCTCTGTAGTATAATTTGAAATCTGGTATCGCTATACCGCCTGATTCACACTTCCTGCTTAGAGTTGCTTTTGTTATTCTGGGTCTTTTATTTTTCCATATGAATTTCATGATTGCTTTATCTATTTCTACAAGAAATGTCATTGGGATTTTGATTGGCAGTGCATTGAACCTATAGAGATCTTTTGGTAATATCGCCATTTTGATGAGTTAGTTCTGCCTATCCATGAACAGGGTATATTTTTCCATCTTCTAAGATCTTGTTCTATTTCTCTCTTTAGGGTTTTGTAGTTTTCATTGTATAAGTCTTTCACTTCTTTTGTTAAGTTGATTCCCAAGTATTTTATTTATTTTTTTTGAGGATATTGTGAATGGGTTGTTTTTCCTCATTTCCATTTCAGAAGTTTTGTCGCTGATATACAGGAATGCCTTTGATTTATGCATGTTGATTTTATATCCTGACACTTGGTTGAATTCACTTATTAATTCTAGTAGTTTCTTTGTAGGCCCTTTTGGTTCTTCTAGGTATAGAATCATGTCTTCCGCAAATAGTGATAATTTAAGTTCTTCTTTTCCTATTTTTATGCCTTTAATTTCTTTCATCTAATTGCTCTGGCCACTGTTTCGAGGACTATATTGAATAGAAGTGGTGATAGAGGGCATCCCTGTCTTGTTCCAGATTTTAGAGGGAATGCCTTCAATTTTTCTCCATTCAGAATGATGCTAGCCTGAGGCTTAGCATAGATAGCTTTTACAATGTTGAGGTAAGTTCCTGTTATCCCTAGTTTTTCTAGTGTTTTGAACATAAAGGGATGCTGTACTTTGTCTAATACTTTTTCTGCGTCTATCGAGATGATCATATGGTTCTTATCTTTAAGTCTATTGATGTGGTGAATAACATTCATTGATTTCCATATATTGAACCATTCTTGCATCCCAGGGATGAATCCTACTTGATCCTGGTGCACAATTTTTTTGATGTGTTTTTGTATCAGATTCGCCAGAATTTTATTGAGGATTTTTGCATCTAGGTTCATTAGAGATATTGGTCTGTAGTTTTCTTTCTTTGAGGTGTCTTTGGTTTCGGAATCAGGGTGATGTTGGCCTCATAAAATGAATTTGGAAGGGCACCCTCTTTTTCTATTTCCTTAAATAACTTGAAAAGTATTGGTATTAGTTCTTCTTTAAAGGTTTTGTAAAACTCCGCTGTATACCCATCCAGTCCTGGGCTTTTCTTGCTTGGTAGTCCTTTGATTGCTTCTTTTATTTCATCCATTGATATTGGTTTGTTCAAATTGTGTGTATCCTCCTGATTCAGTCGGGGCAAATCATATGACTTAAGAAATTTATCTTCACTATCTTCTATTTTATTGGAATGTAGGGTTTCAAAATTATTTCTAATTGTCTTCTGTATTACTGTAGCATCTGTTGTGATATTTCCTTTTTCATCTCATATATTAGTAATTTGAGTTCTCTCTCTTCTTCTCTTTGTTAGCATGGCTTAGGATCTGTTGATCTTATTTATTTTTTCAAAGAACCAACTTTTAGTTTTGTCAATTTTTTCAATAGTTTCTTTTGTTTCAATTTCATTGATTTCTGCTCTGATTTTAATTATTTCTTGCTTTCTGCTATATTGCTGTTGTTTTGTTCTTCCTTTTCTTGGGCTTTGAGATGAAGTGTGAGCTCAGTTATTTGTTGTTTTTTTCTTTTTTTGAGGAATGACCTCCAGGCAATGAATTTCCCTATTAAAACTGCTTTCATTGTGTCTCATAGATTCCGATATGTTGTGTCTGTATTTTCATTTGTCTCTAAGAATTTTTTGATTTCTTCCTTTATGTCTTCTGTAACCCATTGATCATTCAATAACATATTGTTCATTTTCCATGAGATGTATGATTTTTCTTTCCTTCTTTTGTCGTTGATTTCCAGTTTCATTCCATTATGATCAGATAAAATGCATGGTGTTATCTCCACCCCTTTATATTTACTGAGGGTTGCCCTATGGCATAATATATGGTCTATTTTTGAGAAGGATCCATGCGCTACTGAGAAAAAAGTATATCCACTTGATGATGGTTGATATATTCTATATATGTCAGTTAAGTCTGGGTTATTGATTGTGATATTGAGTTCTATAGTTTCTTTATTCAACTTTTGTTTGGAGGATCTGTCCAATGGTGAGAGAGGAGTGTTGAAGTCACCCATAATTATTGTGTTGTGGTGTATTTGATTCTTGAACTTGAGGAGAGTTTGTTTTATGAATGTCGCAGCACCATTATTTGGTGCATAAATATTGATAATTGTTATGTGTTGTTGGTGAATGGTTCCTTTTAACAGTATATAATGTCCTTCCTTATCCCTTTTGATTAACTTAATCTTGAAGTCGATTTTATTTGATTTGAGGATGGCCACCCCTGCTTGTTTACGAGGACCGTGTGCATGGTATGTTTTTCCCCAACCTTTCACCTTCAGCCTGTGTATGTCTTTTCCTATCAAATGTGTCTCCTGGAGGCAGCATATTGTTGGATTTGTTTTTTTAATCCATATTACCAACCTATGTTGCTTTATTGGTGAATTTAAGCCATTTACGTTTAGAGTTACTATTGATATATAATTTGTACTTCCAGCCATGTTTGATTATTTATCTTTTTTTTTTTTTTTAATTTGGTTTGTTTCTCCATGATTAGCTTTTCCCCCACTCTCTGGCTTACTGAGATACTTCCCACTGTTGGTTTTGGTTATTGTTTTTCATTTCTTCCTCGTGTAGTATTTTGCTCAAGATGCTTTGCAATGCTGGTTTTCTGGCTGCAAATTCTTTTAACTTTTGCTTATCATGAAAGATTATTATTTTGTTGTCACCCCTGAAGCTTAATTTTCTGGGTACAAAATTTTTGGTTGGCATCCATTGTCTTTCAGAGTTTGAAATATGTTGTTCCAGGATCTTCTTGCTTTCAGCGTCTGTGATAAAAATCTGTTGTTAACCTTATTGGGTTACCCCTGAAAGTAATCTGCCTCCTTTCTCTTGTAGCTTTTAATATTTTCTCTTTGTCCTGTATATTGGATATCTTCATAACAATGTGTATTGGCATTGGTCTACTGTGATTTTGTATGCTCGGTGTCCTGTATGTATCTACAATTTGTACATCCATTTCCTTTTTTATGTCTGGAAAGTTTTCTATAATTATTTCATTCAGCAGGTGGTTCATTCCCTTGGTTTGAACCTCTATGCCTTCCTCTATCCCGAAGATTCTTAAGTTTGTCTTTTTTAAAATTTTATCCCATATCCCTTGGATGTTTTTCTTGTGATTTTTTACCAGCCTTTCTGAGTTGGCTAGACTCTTTTCAAGATGATATATTTTGTCTTCATTTTCTGACATTCTGGCTTCTACTTGCTCCACTCTGTTGGTGATACTCTCATTTGAGTTTTTAATTTGAGTTATAGTTTCCTTCATTTCTAAAATTATTGTTTGATTTTTTTAATAATCTCTATCTCCTGATAAAGATGCTTATTTGCTTCTTTTATTTGCTTGTGTATTTCATTTTCAATGAGTTCTTTCATTGTTTGAATTTGCTGTCTCATATCCTCTTTAAGATTCCATTCCATCTGTCTAAGGTATTCTTTGAGTTCTTTATTTGGCCATTTTTCTGATGCCTCTAGGTCCTCCTGTATATTTAGGCTGTCCTGCATTGTTTGTACTCCTTTCTTCCTTGCTTTTTCATGCTGCTTATGTTACTTCTTGCTTTGTTTGACTGCTAAGTTACTGATTACTCCTATAAATTTATTTGGTTTTGTGTGTCTCTGGGGTCTCTCTTTTGTGGTGGGAGACTATGACTAGAGACAATGAGTTTTGTTGCACTTTAGTGTAGATTCATTCGTTTCCTAAACTGTGTACAGATTCTGATGGAATATAGTGGTCTGCGGTTTGGTCTTGGGACTTATATTTAAGTCGAATGATGTCATGGTACTGAGGTTGGTATCTCTTGGCAAACTTGGAAGGTTGCTCTACTGACAAGGGATATTAACAGGAGAATGGTCTGGAGTATTTGGGGGAAGTTAAGGTCTTGGTAGCACTATATAATGTCCTGGAACATTGACATATACATATTTAGTAAATTACACATAAACAGCGTCGTATTGCTTGGGATGAAAGGTATTAGAAGGGAAGGGAAGAAGTCACTAAAGAGAATGAGAGTAAAAAGATAGAATTCAAGGAGAGGGGAATAAGGAAATTGAAAAGAAATGAAAAGACAAAAGAAAAAAATAGAAAATAAAAAATAAAAAATTAAAAAAAATAATCAAAAAAAGTGAAAATAAAAAATAAAAAAATAAAAAAATATTTTAAAAAATTTAAAAAAATTAAAATTAAAAATTAAAGAAAAAGAAATTTAAAAATGCAGTCTTAGAGTTCAATTAACTTCTCTTCCAGTAGGTGGAGCTGTGCCCACCGGGCCAAGCTTCTCCTCTCAGTGCGCAGGAACCAATCTCTGTGCAGTAGCTCCTCCTCCCCGACTGGGCAGGTCTCCACTCCTGAATGCCTCGGGCTGTTTCTTGTGTCTAGTCACCTCGCCACTGGCCCCGTTCACAGGTGATGCTCACCACAATACTGGTTATGCACCAGGCCTGCTGCTCATGGGAGCCCTATCTTCTTGAACAACTGGGCACACTCTCCCTGCTTGCCAATCCCTCAGCCCCTAAGGTTGTGGAGCTTGGGGCTGAGAGCCCTCAGCATAATTTGCTTGCCCTCTGATAGCCACACTCCCGGGAGCTGGTGCAAGAGACCTCAGTTGTTTGTGCTGGTGGGAGCAGTAGCCTGGCGGTCCTGCGCCACTCCTGAATCCCTCAGTCTGACTATCATGCTCACGGTAGAGCTGGGAGGGGCCCTTGAGGTTTCCCTGCTGTGTGTGGGGGGGGGCTAGGGGATTACCCACCTGTCGCCACTGGTATCATGAAGTTATCTCCTCTGCCACTTTCTGGTGACATCAGTTCTCTACCATGTTGGTATCCCATGCGAATGGCAGCATTTCGTTCCCTTTGCCGGGTGACCAAAGCAATGGGTGGGTCCTGACTGGCCCTCCCAAGCCCGTCTTAATCCTGCTGCCACTGCCTACAAAGGGTCGGTTGGTTGGTATTTACCTCCATAGTATTCGGCGGGACCCGGACCGAGAAGCAGTTTCCGCGGGTTCTTTAGCACTGAGCCAGAGCAGTTTGTCTGCGAGACAGAGGCGAACGGGAGCCTGAATTTGGCCCCTACGGTCTCGGTGTTTTTTTTTTTTTTTAAATAATATATATTTTTTAATTTTAGGTGGACACAATATCTTTATTTTGTTTTTATGTGGTGCTGAGAATCCAACCCAGTGCCCCATGCATGCTAGGCGAGCATGCTACCACTTGAGCCACATCCCCAGCCCCTCGGTGTGTGTTTTGAGAGGCCCAGACTGTTCACCCCAGATCCACGTAAGCTCAGCAATGCCTAGTGATCTTGAGCAAACAGCGTTTAGACGATTTAAGACTCCCTATGCCCGCGCAGCTGGAGAGGTCAGAGACTTGATACCTCCTTGCCAGCTGCCATGTTGGATCTCCCCCCTTGTTAACTTTCAAATAAAAAAATAATTTGAATTCAAAAGACTACAATTGATTAAGTTATCATAACTTATTTTTTTCTTTCATGGGCATTTATCTATAAATACACTATAACAAGTAGAAAAGCAGCCTGCTTAAATAAAAAAATCTTAAATGAAACTTCAAATTTGATTAAACGAAAGATTTTGCTGACTTCTCCATACTTTTCAGTTCTTTTCTGGAATTTTAAATTCTCTTTATGAGTACCAAACTTGTGAAGATGTACTACTCATTCTTTATATTCTAACATAGAAAAGAATGAAAATTCTTTTGAATGGATGAAATGCAATAACTTGTTATGCACACATGAAATACACACACAGACACATTTACAAAAATTTTAAAATAAGGCTAAATTGAAGAGAAATCCATATGGATATTTAAAATTAAAACGTATAAAATATGCTTGTAATCCAACATTTACCTCAGTATTCTTGAAAAGTTGGGGAGGTTAAGCCTACCAAGTAAATACTTATCCCTGAATTTATCCTTCAACTATTCATATTCAGCACAACTCACACATAATTTAAATAGGGCCATAATACATAGTCCCCCATGTGCAATCTCTTGTCCTTTGGGGCTTCATTACATTCTGGATTCTCCTATAAGACTACAACTCAGTTGCATTCACCAGGCCTTATATCATCCTGAAACAATGTTGGCATCTTTCTCTTTGATATTAGAACATCCCTTTTTCTGGAGTGTTTACAGAAATTAATGTTTTACATATGTTTATTATAATAAATATATGTGATATTATTTTTTTTTAAATTTCCAGACCATGTAACCACGCTTGTATTCTATGTTATTAATCACTTCTCAATATCACCTTAGATCTCTAAATTCACGTCATCTACTTTCATTCTTTTCATGACTGCTTTTTTATTGTCTTTTGTGTAACCTAATGTATATTATCTCCACATTGAAATTTTTTATCTCTTATATCTATCTTGAGAGAAATCACAAAAGTTGATGATTTTCAGCCATTTCCATTCTTCACTTATCACACTCCATTTACTTTGGTCAACTTCTTCACCTATTCCTCACTTAGTGGGCATGCAAACTTTTAATTTCTCCTCCATCTCCACCCCTAAATATAACATTCTTTCTTGGAAATAGCAGTGAGCTCATAATTTTAAGACACAATAAAAATTTGTCAGACTTTAGCCATTTGACATTGGTGAATGCTTCCCCTGTGATATGCCCTAGGTTTCCAAGACATTACTTTCTTGCTTTTCCACTTTTCTTTTTTCTATCTCTTCTTTCTCAGTTTCCTTTGCAAAAGCTCTGTATGCTATTTTTCCTTTATTTACCTTTCCCAAGTGAAAATAATTCACTGCATTAAGTACTCTATAATGTTTTAAGGTAAAGGGAAGAGGATAAAGTATCCCAGGAACTGGTACCAAAAAGAAACCACTATAATGCCTAAGAATGGAGAGAAATCTACAGAATTCATGTAACCAGAGTCTATAATCCTAGGCATTCTACATGGGAACTGAAGCTATGTGAATAGGAGTGACAGTCAGAAGCTGGGATATATAATATAATATATAATATAATCTATCCTCTGAAAAAAAGGTAATATGGTAGAAATATTTTGTCTTTCCATCTTCCAGTCTCTTTCTAGTGTCGTCCTTTGGTAAAAACATAGCCAGAGCCAATGAGCAAGATCATCTGGAACATACTGCAGGCACTAGTTCATTGAAGTAGACAGTAAAGGAAAGAACAGGAAATAAGCCAAAGAAAACTCATAAAAATTATGTGGTAGAGTTTTTACCTACTTCTGGGCCTTTGTACATGCCAATGTCTTTGCTTTGCCACCATCTTCCCATGCATGCTCTAACTTTATCTTTATCATATATATTTAAATATTTTATAGTTGTAGGTGGACACAATATTTATTTTATTAATTTATATGTGGTGCTGAGGATCAAAGCCAGGGCCTCATACATGCTAGGTAAGTGCACTACTGCTGAGACACAACCCCAGCCGAGCTATAGCTTTTTCTATGTAGTTTTTGATGATACCATCATAAAGTCACTCTGCTTCCCTCTATATTCCCAATATAATGGTATTTAACATTGTATTATACCAACATACACACACATATACATGCATATTTTAATAATGTGAGCTAATATTTATTTTAATCATTTCCAAATATTTAATAGTTCTAGATTCAAGAAAATTATCAATAATATATGTTCACTAAATAAATCAACATCACTAATTTCAAACACTATTTTATGAGTATATAAATTGAAGCAAAGCTAAAAGAGATGTTTGAGAACATTATCTTTTAAAAAGCCAAGTTCAAATTATTTATAAGAAATAAAATAAGTAGTTAATTTGAATCCATCTCATTTATTTATTCTTGATTTTAATTCTTGCACCAAAAATGTCTTATTAAGGAAGTGGATCTGTGAGATGAATAGAGAGCCTATATCTTGGGAGCAAATCATTACCCTTCACACATCAGCTAGAGCACTAATCTCTAGGTGTATAAAGCTTAAAAAGCTAAACACCAAAAAAATAAATAAATAAATAAATAAAATAACCCAATCAATAAATGGGCCAAGGACCAGAACAGACACTTCTCAGAAGATGATATACAATTAATCAATAAATATATGAAAAAATATTCATCATTAGCAATTAGAGAAATGCAAATCAAAACTACTCTAAGATTTCTTCTCACTCCAGTCAGAACAGCAGCTATTATGAAGACAACAATAAGTGCTGGCGAGGATGTGGGGAAAATGGCACACTCATACACTGCTGGTGGGACTACAAATTGGTGCAGCCAATATGCAAAGCAGTATGGAGATTTTTTGGAAAATTGGGAAGGGAGCTACCATTTGACTCAGCTATCCTTCTCCTTGGTCTATACCCAATAAAAACAGCATACTACAGGGACATAGCCACATCAATGTTTATAGCAGCAAAATTCACAATAGCTAAGATGTCAAACCAACCTAGATGCCCTTCAATAGATTAAAGGATAAAAAGAAATGTGGCATATATATACCATGAAACATTACTCAGCAATAAAAGAGAATAAAATCACGGCATTTGCTGGCAAATTGATGGAGTTAGAAAAGATAATGCTAAGTGAAGTTAGCCAATCCCAAAAAACCAATTGCTGAATTTTTCTCAGATATAAGGAGGCTGATTCATAGTTGGGAGGGAGAGGGAGCATGGGAGGAATAGATGTCCTCTAGATAGGGCAGAGGGATGGAAGGGGAAGGGAGTGGGCATGGTGTAAGAAATGATGGTGGAATCTGATGGACATTATTATCCAAATACATGTATGAAGACACAAATTGGTTTAAATGTACTTTGTATACAACCAGAGATATGAAAAATTGTGCTCTATATATGTAATAAGAATTGTAATGCATTATACTGTCATTTATAAATAAAAAGAATAAATAATATAAAATAAGTTGTTAAATAAGTGGTTAAAATAAGCATAACCACATGAACTTTTTAACATAGAGACCCCCTAATACAGAAAATATCCTCATGTTCTCATTTACACAAATATCAATTTTTATGTTTCCCCTTTAAAATAACTTAAACACATATAAAATGCAACATAGAGTTTCTCAAAATGTGCCTATCTAATCTGATATACTACCTTAGAAACATATTTTACAATTAAGGAGAAGCAATGAACTCTTTGAGGGTAGAGTCTGAAGCCTGACATGTGAACTGATACACTGACTTTAACACTCACCTACTGAATAAGCTGGATGAAATTATTTAGGGTCCCTATTCTTCAATTTTTAATGTTAAATATGAGTTTAACATTAACCAACCCAGATGGTTATTATGAATAAGATGGATTAAAATGTTTTAAAAATTTCCTGACAGTGAAAACACTGTTAAAACAACAGATGTCATTGTAACACTCTTTCTAATAATCAGATTAATACTCATGAATTTTAATGAATATGAATCCAAGTGTTTTCTTCTGACAATTAATAAGAAAATGTCCTTATAAATGCCCATTATAAGAATGCATAATATAAAAATCATAAATTTCTAACAATGTACTCTTCGCAACACAGACAAAACAATTAATATAGTGTAATAATAAACTAAACTTACATTTATAGTCAAAGTTTTATTTCATACTCTGTTGTTTAATTATGTAGTCAGATGCCTAATGTCAAACTAGAAACTGCTGTCTAATTAAAGAAAAAGAATGCAATGAACTGCATTTGAATAATGTTCAATGAGGGGGAAAATGCAGTCCTTTAGTGAATAAAAAAGGGCACTGCCATTTTGTTAATATTTTTCTTTTTTTAGAAACAACCTTTGCATGTTTATTAACAATGAACGTTCAAGGATTTCATCAGACAAAAATGCAAAATGAGGGAAATATATTTACATATCTGCCCTCAAACTTACTAACAAAATCATAGATGATATTAAACAATAAAGCCAAAAAATTACTGTAATTTGATTTTTAATAGTTGGGCTCTAATTTTTAGTATTTTCTTGCATTCAATGATGCCATTTGATGGCTTAAAGTCAGATTCAGAATGATCTTGGTGCTGTACCTCTTTTCAGATATCATCAGAAGAAATTCTATTCTTAAGAAATTATGTTAACACCAAGATTACTGTCCAGCTCTTAAATTCTGGCTCCTTCTTAGAATGCAAATCTTTGTTTTATTTTTGTGAGTCTATGTTATATTTCTCCCACACAAAATTTGAAACCATTGTTTATGATATTCAGTTAATATAAGGAGATTTCTATCTGCTAGAAATTCTCTCTGCTCAGATTATAATATATAATATATGCCCCTGAATGGCTATTATCATATAACACTTGAGACATAGGATGGTCATTGCGATGAGTTGAACTTTGTTCCTCAAAAATGTGTGGAAGTTCTAATTTCAGTGTCTGTGACTGTGAACTTAATTTGAATAAGGCTACTTATACCTCTAAGTCTTTAGAGTGGAGCATTATCTAATGTGACTTCTATTTTCATAAGGGAAATAAGACCTCAGAGACAGATTGGTATAATGCCACTCTAAACCAATAAACAACAAGGAAAGAAAGTGATCAGAGCTGTAAGAAGCAAGAAAAGATTCTACCTACATTCTGAGATGGCACCTTTCCCTGTACACTTGGATTTTAGATTTCTGGCCTCCAGAACTGTGAGCATAAATTTCTATTATTTTAAAATACTTGACTTGTGTCACTTTTTAATGTCACTCTTATGAAATAATGTATATATCCTTAAATTGTTTCTTTAGATAAATATATAGCCCTAAATGGCTCCATAGTTATTCTGGGTTATGCTTTGTGGAGATGGTATTAAAAACAGTGAATATTACATATATCTTACATTGTTAATGAAAATATTGAATGAACTCATTGTTTGTTCTACGAGATTATCTTCCAATTCAGTAAATTTTGAGAAATAATTCATTAGGAACAATCTGAAGCAACATTTAGAAAGAAATGTATAGCAAGAAATCATTTTATTTTGTATATATTAGTTTAAAACCCCATGAATTAGTTCAAGAGGAAATCTACAAACTGCTACAGTAGAAGCTTAAAACATTTCTTTCTTTATTTTTGTGACCTGAAAAAAATTGCTACCTTTGTACCCTGTAACAGAATCTTCCACAGTTTAAAAATTTGTATTGTTCTTAGGACCTTTAACATAAAGTTTTATATTTTTATATGTGTGCAAGTGTACATTCCACAGATTTGTACTAGATATTTTTTATATCTTAATAATTAAGGACTTGAGACAAAGTCCAATTCTAAATGGACCCTTTAGCTCAGTAATTTTCTTGGCAAATAAACAGAAAAGCAATAACATTAAATAACTCTGGTGTGAGCGAAGAAAATGAATGTAGTAAAGATTTCCATTCTCCTGTTCCTGTAGGCTGTAACAAAATCTATTTGAGAGTCTATACTGTAATAGACCTACCATTAGGAATACCAATGATGACTGTGGCAAAAGTGACATTCATGGATTGATACATTCTGTACAAAAGGATTTGTGAGAAAGGAATGTTAGAAATATTAAGTCATTTTTCTTGTAAAAAAATAATAAATGCATCACTGCATTCATGCCCTTGCCAACATTTTTCAGACTTTAGTTTTCAAGATATATATTTTTTACCATACATAAAGTTAAAAAAAAAAAAACACTTAAAAATGCAATTTCTAATCATTGTGCGCCCTCCACAGCATGGAATGAGCAATGCTTGATTTTCACTAAACAGCCCCACCAGAGAGAACATTCCCACCCCTAGTTCAGGATTCAAAACTACTGTTAAATCCAACATACAGAAAATGTTTTCCACCAAGACTAATCAGAAAGCTGGCCCTGCTTATGTAACTTAGTTCCACATTGACAATATCATAAGCAAATGAAATACAACATTACAAATTGGTTTGCATAACTTGCAAATAGATATCTTACCCTAATCTTAATAAATGCTTCCAATACATGAATGAGTAAATATTAATACATTTCCATTTTACCTAGAGTAGAATTTGTTCTTGTTTAAAAATTTTTGTTGGTCTTAGGGCCTTTAATCTATGTTCTTTTTCGGTTTTCCTTTTTTTTTTTTTTTTTTTTTTTTTTGCCAGTGGTATAGAAAAGATCTTTTTCATAATCTGGTAAGAAAGGCCTTGATTGGAACATCTATGCATTTATTGTGTTGAAAATAAGTCCAGCTTCATATGGACCATCCATGTTTAATTGTGGGGGGGGGGCAGTAATTGGGGATTGAACTCAGGGTGCTTAACCACAGAACCACATGTTCAGCAATTTTATTTTTTATTCAGAGATAGGGTCTCACAAAATTGCTTAAGTCCTCATTAAAATGTTGATACTGGCTTTGAATTTGCAATCCTCCTACCTCAGTCTCCAGAGTCCTCAAGTGTGCACCACTGTGCCCAGTTCCATCTTTAATTTTAATGACAATTTAAAACACAAAATTTCATTCCATTTGGTTTGATGTGATAGAATCATAATTTTTATGATAAAAAATAAATAGAACTGGACATGGTGGCCCAATACTGTAATTCCAGCGGATCTCCAGGATGAAGCAGGAGGACCACAAGTTCAAAGCCAGCCTCAGCAAAAGCGAGGATCTAAGCAATTCAGTGATACCCTGCCTCTGAATAAAATACAACACAGGATTGGGGATGTGGCTCAGTCATAAAGTACCCCTGAGTTCAATCTTTGGTACCCCACTCCCCACCAAAAAAAGGATAAATACTGATAAAGAGCTTATGGCAATGAGTTCCTTAACATTATACCATTTTATGTAATCTCTTTTGTAGATAACCCATCACTATCAAAATGTAACAATCAGTTTTCATCCAAAATGGAAAATAATATTTTACCACAACTATCCAATAAACTTATGTCCCAATTTCTTGTTATTACATGTCAGATCTAGATTTTGAATTTCATATAATAAATTGTACCAGGCATAATACTGACCAAATATAGACTCTGCCTTCACAAGGGTGTTATGAACCTTACTGAGATGCTGAGCAAATTAAAGACCTTCCTCTGCCCCTACCCCCGAAAAAAATGTAAGGATTTTGGTGTGGTTCAGTAGTAGAATTATTGCTGAGCATTTGTGATGCCTGGGGTTTGATGCCCAGCATTGGGGAAAAAAATGAGTTTCATTCCTTCTTTACCTGGTGGCATATGCATATGTGATTGTACAAAGTTGATGCCTAAAAGAGTGACCTCTTTTTGTCCACTTCATCAAGAAATTGAGATGATTTTTTCCTATTTCAACCATTTCCTATGTGTTTCTTTCTTTATATCTGAACTTTTAAAATAATGAGCTAAATTTTTCTGTGCTTAATTAGAAAGATGTTGGGCTGTTTTAATAACCCTGTGATGCTTTGTGTCATCTGGAAAATTTCTACTCTTTTACTTATTTTTTTTTCATTCATTTTTAATTAATATCAAATATGCCTAAAACAATAAAATTCTAATTCTATTTAACCCCATGTCCTTCAGACATCTCCTTCTTTTCATTCACAGTACAATATAGAACTGGTTTCTTGCCTATAGGATATACCTATTTATATAACAACACATTCTTAAAAATAATACTATGTATATTTAATCTACCTTTGTCTCATGAATATAACTCAGAGTGTTTTGTTCCCATTTCACAGATTATTGTCCACTTACTTATCTTTGCAATGGTGGAGCTATAGTTGACTTCTTCTCCTTCATCCCCCATAATCAATCCGACATGTGATGTGTCTAAAACTCATCTCAAATACATTTCATTTTTGGTCTCCTGCCATTGGCCTGTTTAGGAAAGAGTCATCTCTTTCCTAAGGGTCATCTGTAACCTACTAGTTACAGACAGTAGGTAACATATGACTACTTACTAGTCATATGCTACCTACTAGTCTCACAGTGCATTCTTACTTCTTGCACAAGGTCGATTTCTTGAAGGTAACTTTAAAGTTAACATCTCCTTTTTAAATGAATCTTCATTTAAAGTGTAAAATCTTATGCAGACCTCCTGTTTACTGTCCCAGTTTATCTGTAGCTATCCTTTCCTTTTATCTCCACTTTTACTTTCTAATGCCTTCTTAAACCATAATAAAAGCTTTTATATTTCTTAACCTGCAGAGTGCTTTTTTTGTTCTCTATGATTAGAACATTTCTCTTCTTTTTCATGTTATCCATTAGATTTCCATCTACCTTACAGTCAATTCTTAGTTGAAATCTCAAACTTCTGGCACTATCTTCTATAAGAAATAGAATTATTATGGATTGAACTTGTTTTCCAAAGAAGATATATATTAAAGTCCCAACACCCACTAACTCATAACTTGGCCTGATTTGGAAATAGAGTTGTTATAGATGTAGATAGTTAAGATGATGTACTACTGGAGTAGGTTCGTTCGGTCTTAATTCAATATGACTGGTGTCCCTGTTAGGGGAGGGGAGACACACACACAGGGAGAATACCTGTGGTTATTTTGTCAGAGATCAAACTGCTACAGCTGAAATCAAGGGATTCCTGGGACTATTAGAAGCTGGAAGCAGTGAGGCAGGACCCTCCCCTAGAGCCTGGAGAGGGGGAAGGATTTTGCTAACATCTTATGGGAGACCTAGAAAGATTATATACCTGTTTTAGGTCTTTCATTAGCCCATGCCATTATGTATCTATTTACTAATTTATGGACATTTAGCATATCATAATGTCAATATAGGAAAGAGTAAGAATTTCCTTTTTATTGACTCAATATACATAGTATGATAAAGTATTTGTGCTCTAGGAAATTAAATAAAGGTTCAAATATGACTCCATAAGATACAAAAATTGTGAATAATTGAAATTAGATGAGTGAAAAAAAATGAATGCCCACTGACATTAGTAAGACTATGTATGTGTGTAAGTTTGTGAATTTATGTATATAAAATATGCATTTGTGACACTAGGTAACATTCATCACAAATTCTCTAAGTAGAAATCAGTTGTTATTTGACCTCAAAAACTAAATAGACATAAAAACAGTCCCAATATGAGGTCTCCATTTAAAATTACACAATACCGTGATATTATTGTTTGTAAACTCATTATAATATGATAGGTATAATCTTGTGGAAAAAAGAAGATGAAAATAAGTGAAAACTAACATGCACAACTGATTAGAATGATTAAAATTTTAAAAGACCAAGCTGAACGTGGGCAAGGGAATGGCAAGCTGACTTTCATACAATGCAACTACTCCAGGAACCAATTTGCATTATCTAACGCACACAGGATCTGTAGTCCAGCAGTTCCAAAACATCTAGTATATATCTATGCCTCAGAGACATGCATGCATATTTTTATCAGAAAAATATGTTCAAGTATGTTCACAGTTACATAGTTTGTAGAAGCCAAATAAACTTATTTGGGACACAGTATATAACTAAAATCAATTATTAGATAGCCAGGGACTGACAAATGGTAATTTGAGGTAGCTAGTTCTTCTCCACCTGATCTTGCATCTTTGTGTGTTTCAGCTCAAGTCTATTCACACAATGGCCATTAGATTCTAAAAGGATGGGGGCGGGGGGGGGGAAGGGGGGTTGGGAAAATCCTCTAGAGGCATGAACTTGGAACTTAGACACTAATGCTTTTGCCAAGTTAAAATCACCAAAGTATGTCCCAAGATCAGTCCAGACTTAAATACTTGAAAAATAGACTCTAATTTTTAATGAGAAGATGGACAAAAGTGTGGCAAATTTTGTTATCTTGCACCCCAAATAATTATAACATCAGCATCACTACATATATACTCATTTTAAGGGCTTTATTATCAGAGGTAAAACATTATATTTCTGTGACATATTGTTTATATATTTTGACTTATTTTCCAATTTGTATGTTGCAAAAAGTTGTTAGCACCTTTGCTTCCTTTTTAATTAAGATTAACAATTCCAAAATTCAGCATTCAGGATATAAATACAACATTTTATTGCAAATTACTATTGTTGGAATAATATCATTTCTATTTAATTTTGCAAAGTCTTACTTCCATGAACTCATTTTTAGCAATAAAATAATAACACACTTTCTATAAAATGTTGAAATCATACACTTAAAAATCAAAATTATTTTAAAAGCTGAAAAAACAGACTTTCATACATATCCAAATATCTACAAAATGAGGGTTCCTCTCACATTGAGTTTTATTTCCTCTTATTATTTAGGATAGTGTTATACTTTTCCTTCCAAATAAAAATAATAAATAAATTATTTTGCAAAAATTATCAAAGTTGCAAAAAATAGAATACTACCACTTTTTATATCAATGAAGCACAAATAAATATACAAGGAAAATAAGTAAATACTAATATACATGAAGTAAATGTAGGTCTTATAACTTTTTATATGAACACATGAAAAATAGTATAATATGAATGCTTATTTGCTGTAGTTTATATGATTGTTTAAACTTTAGTATTAACAATTTAAAAAATACAATGTACACTTAATAATAAATTGTATCTGAAGTTAAAAAAAAAGTTTTCCTAATCTGGGATATGTTGTTGAATTTTTAGGCATATGTGACCTAATAAAATTGAATCATGAACACAGTAAACCTGATAGACCAATGCTGGGCAATGAGATTGTATCAGCTATTAAAAGTCTTCCAAAAAAGAAAAGTCCAGGGCCAAATGGGTTCTCAGCAAGGCTCTACCAGGCCTTTAAAGAATAACTAGCATCAACTTTTCTCAAATTATTCCATGAAATAGAAAGGGAGGAGAAACTGTCAAATTTATTCTGTGAAGTGGGTATTACACTGATACCAAAAACAGAAAGGACACATTAACCAAAGAAAACTATAAATCAATATGCCTGATAAACATAGATACAAAAATTCTTAATAAAATAACAACACATTCAAAAATATATTATGAAGATACTATACCATGATCAAGGAAATTTCATCCCAGGAATATTGGCTCAGCAAATGCAAATTAATAAATGTAATACACCATATAAATAAAATCAAAAACAAAAATTGCATGATCATTTCAATAAATGCACAGAACAACTTTGACAAAATAGAGCAGCCATTACATATTTAAAATGCTTGATAATCTAGGTATAGGAAAAAAAAAACTTACCTCAAGATCACAAAGGCTATCTATGACAAACTCAAAGCCAATATCATCCTAAATGAAGTAAAACAAAAAGCATTTCTTCCAAAATTAGAAACAAGACAAGGATATCCATTCGCACTACTACTATAAATATGGTTCTCGAAAAAGTAGTGACAAAAATCAATCAAGAGAGGGAAATTGAAGGGATACAAATTGAAAGGATACAAAGAAGAAAATTATCTCAATTGGCTGATGGCATAAGTCTTCCACCAGAATATGAGGAGAGCTAATAAACAAATTCAGCAAAATAGAGGGCTATAAGATCAACATATAAAAATCAATAGCTTTCCTGCAATCCAATAATGAACTACCATGAAAAATATAGAACACTGAAGAAATAAGTTGAAGAAACCTACAAAGATGAAAAGACCATCCATGTTCTTGGATAGGCAGAATTAATATTGTTAAAATGGCCACATTACCAAAAACATTATACAGATTCATGCAATCCCTAGCAAAAAAAAAAAAAAAAATGAAGTTTTTCAGAGAACTAGAAAAATAATCCTAAAATTCTTACAGAAGAATAAAAGTCCCAGAATAGACAAAGCAATTCTAAGTAATGAGAATGATACTGGAGGCATCACAATATCTGATCTGAAATTATACTAGAGAGTTGTAGTAACAAAAGGAGCATGGTAATTGGCATCAAAACAGACACTAATATAAAAGGAATAGAAGAGAAGGCACAGAGACAAACTCACATACTTATAGTCATCTGATACTTGACCAAAATGCCAAAAACATATGTTGGATAAAATATAACTTTTTAACAAATGGAGTTGAGAAAACTGAATATGAATAGATTGAAGAATGACACTAGATCTCTATCTTGTACCCTTCACAAAAGTCAAATAAAAGTGGATCAAATAACTGGGAGTTAGAACAGAAAATCTTTAAATATTAGAAATAATATTATCTCAACACTCCAACATTTTGGCTCAGGCACTGACTTCCTTAGCAAGAACTCTGAAACTAGAGAAATAAAACCAAGAATAAATAAGTGTGACAACATCAAATTAAAGAGCTTCTGAGGTCTCTAAAATTCCAACTGAAGGAATGCCCAAACTTTTCAATAAAATCGTATCTGAAAATTTCTCAAACTTTAAGAATGAAATGAAAATTTGAATACAGGGGCATACAAGAACTACACATATATAAATTACAACAGATCCACTCAGAGGCACATTATTATGAATATGTCCAATATACAGAATAAAGATAGAACTTTAAAAGCTGCTAGTGAAAAAACACTGGTAACATATAGAGGTATACCAATCTAGATCTCAACTGATTTCCCAACCCACACTTTAATGCTAGGAGGTCTGGAATAATATACCAAGCTCTGAAAGAAAATATGTGCCGGACAAGAATACTATATCCACCAAAATAAATCTTCAGAACTGATGATGTAATAAAAAAATCCATAACAAAGAAGCTAAAGTAATTCACAGCTAGAAAACCTGCACTACAAAATATACTCAATAAAATAGTTCATTCAGGGGGAAAAAAAAACAGCATAGAGAGAAACTATGCTAGAAGAATGATACATCAAAGGAGAATCTACTACAATTTAAAAACTATAATTAAATCAAAATTACAGGGAATAAAAATAATCTCTCTAAATACATTGATGGTGAGTGGTCTAAACTTTTTAGTCAAAAGACATAAGCTGGCAGATTGGCTTAAAAAACACGATCCAACAATACACTGTCTTCAAGAGATTTACCTCATAGGCAAGGACTTTCACAGACTGAAGGTAAAAGAATAGGAAAAAAACATATCACTCACGTGGCTCTTATAAACAAGCACAGGATTCAATTTTTATGTCAGATAAAGAGGACTTCAAATAAAACTTAATCAGAAAAGACAAAAAAAGGTCATTTAATACTGATTAAGGGAATTATACAATAACAAGAAATAACAATTGTAAATATTTATGCCCCAAGCAACAGAGCATCTATGTACATCAAATAAAACCTTCTCAATATCAAGAATCAAATCAACCACAAAATGATAATGCTTGGTAACTGTATCACACCTCTCTCATCATTGGATTGATCCTCAAAGCAAAAACTAAATAAAGAAGCTATAGAACTAAAAAACATAAGTAATTATTTAGATTTAACATAAATGTTTCATCTAACAATGACTGAATACACTTTCTTTTCAGCAGCACATGGAACATTTTCTATAATAGACCATACTTCAGGCCACAAAGCAAATCTTAGCAAATACAAGAAATAGAGATAAAGCCTTACATTGTCTCAGATCATAATGGAATAAAGTTAGAGTAGAATGAAACAGACATTATTATTACTGTGTGTGAATGCATGACCAATGTGATTCTGCAACCTGTATACTCAGAAAAATGAGATTTTATATCCCATCTGATTCAAATGTATGATATATCAAGGTCATTGTACTATCATGTGTAACTAATTAAAACAAATTAAAAAAGAAATCAATGATAAAATTAAAAATAAGCAGAAACCACTCTAACACCTGGAGACTAAATTATACACTTTTGAATGAATGGATAACTGAAAGAAACAGGGGAGAAATAAAAAAAAAATACTTAGAGGTAAATAAGAATAATGCTACAACATAATAAAATCTCTGAGACACTATGAAGGCAATTCTAAGTGAAAAGTTCACATCTTTTAGCTCATATATAAAAGAATGGAAAGATATGAAATTAATAATATAATATTACATCTCCAGGTTCTAGAAAAAGAAGAAAAAACATCAAAATCAATAAAAGATGATAAATAATTAAACCTGAGCTGAAATCAAAGAAATTGAAATTTAAAAAAGAATACAAAGGACCAATAAATGTAAAGTTAGTTTTTTGAAAGAATAAACAAAATTGATAAACCTTTAGCCAAGCTAACTTAAAAGAGGAAAAATTTCAAGTTATTAAAATCGGTGATGAAATAAGAAATATAGTAATTAACACTACTGAAATACAGAGGATTATCAGAAAATATTTTGAAAATTTATACTCCAATAAGTTAGAAAATATTGAAGACAGCAACAAATTCCTAGGGACATATGACCTACCAAAGAAAAACCGGGATGATATAGAAATTTCAAACAGGTAAATTTCAAGTAATCAAGAGAAGAAACCATCAAAAGACTGTCAACAAAGAAAAGTAAGTACCAGATAGATTCTCAGCCAAGTTCTACCAGACCATTCAAGAACTAATACCAATCCTCCTCAAATTATTAAACAGAATAGAAAAGAAGGGAAATCTTTCAAACTCATTCTATGAGACCAGTTTCACTCTGATACCAAAGTCAGATGAAGACACATCAAGGAAAGAAAATTTCAGACCAATATCCTTGATGAATATAAAAGCAAATATTCTTTAAAAATAATGTCAAATTGCATACAAAAATACATTTAAAAGATAGTGCACCATGATCAAGTGGGGTTCATCCCAAGAATGTAAATTTGGTAAAACATATAAAAAGCATTAAAAGTAATTCATCATATAAATTTTTTAAAGACAAAAATTACTTGATTATCTCAATAGATGCAGAAAATGCAGTATCCATTCGTGTTTAAAACACTTGAAAAAAATAGGTATAGAAGAAACATAACTGAGCAATGTAAAAGCTATATATATGACAAACCCAAGGACAACATCATTCTGAATTGAGAAAAAAAATAAAAGAATTACCTCTAAAAATATGAACTAGACAGGGAAGCCCACTTTCATCATTTCTATTCAACACAGTCCTTGAAATTCTAGCCCAAGCAATTAGGCAAGAGAAGGAAATTGAAGGGATATAAATAGTAAAAGAAGAATTCTGTTTGCCAATGACATGATCCTATATTTAGAAGACCCCAAAACCCCACCAGAAAACTTCTAGAATTCATAAATGAATTCAACAAAGTAGCAGGACACAAAATCAACACCATAAATCAATTATGTTTCTATACTCCAATGATGAATATGATGAAAGAGAAAATTAAAAAGATACCCACAATATTCTCAAAAATAGAAAAATACTTGGATCTCAATCCAACAAAAAAAGTGAAGGCTCTCTATAATGAAAACTATAGAACACTAAAGAAAGAAGTTGAAGAAGACTTTTGAAGATGGAAAGACCTCCCATGATCTTGAATAGAGAGAATTAATATTGTCAAAATGGCAACATTACCAAAAGTGCTATACTTATTCAATGCAATCCTCATCAAATTTCCAGAGACATTCTTCATAGAAATAGAAAAAAAAACAGTTCTGCAATTCTTTTAGAAAAATAAGAGCCCCACAATAACCAAAGCAGACTTAAAATATACTACAGAGCTTTGGTAACAAAAACAGCATGGTACTAACACCAAAAGAGGCATGAAGGCCAATGAAACAGAATAAAATAGAAGACAGAAACAAACTCACATAGATACAGTTATCTCATAGTAGACAAAGGTCCCAAAATTACACATTGGAGGAAAGATAGCCTTTTTAACACATGGTGGTAGATAAATGGAAATGTAGTATGATGAAATCTAAGCCCTATCTCTCACCCTGCACAAAACTCAACTCAAAGTGGACTAACAACGTATGCATTAGACCAGAAAACTGCACTTGCTAAAAGAAAATGTAGGCCCAACACTTCAAAATGTTGGCTCAGGAATTCACTTCCTTAACCAGACCCCTAAAGTCCAAAAAGTAAAATAAAAATAATCAATAAAATGGATGGCATCAAATTTAAAAGCTTCTTTACAGCAAAGGAAATAATCAAGAGTGTGATGAGGAGCTTCCACAATGGAAGAAAATCTTCACTATCTACACTATCTTCACTATCTACACCTTAATATCCAGGATTTCCAAAGAACTCAAATAACTTAACACTATTAAAATAAATAACCTAGTCAACAAATGAGCAAAGGAACTGAACACACTTCTGAAAAGAAGAAATACAAATGGCCAACAAATATATAAATAAATGTTCAACATCTCTAGCAATTAGAGAAATGCCAATTAAAACTACACTAAGATTCCATCCCACTCCAATTAGATTGGCAATTATCAAGAATACAAGTAACAGTAAATGTTGTTGAATATGTGGGGAAAGGAGTACATACATTGTTGCTGAGATTGCCAACTGGTGCAACCACTCTGGAAAGCAGTATAAAGATTTCTCAAAAAATAAGGGGGCTGGACATGTGGCTCAAGTGGTAATGCGCTTGCCTGGCATGCAAGGGCACTGGGTTCCATCCTCAGCACCACATAAAAAATAAAATAAAATAAAGATGTTGTGTCTACCGAAAACTAAAAAAATAAATATTAAAAAATCTATCTCTCTCTTTTTTAAAAATAATACTAAGGAATGCAACCACCCTTTGATCCAGTTATCCCACTTCTTAGGATATATCCAAAGAATTTAACATCAGCTTACTACAGTGATGCCATATCAATATTTATAGCATCAAGTTTCACAAGAGTTAAGCAATGGAGCTAACCTAGGTGCCCTTCAACAGATGAATGGGTAAAGAAAATGTGGTTTATATATACAATGGAGTATTACTCAGCCATAAAGAAAGAATTTATGGCATTTGCTGATAAATGAATCTGGAGACTATCATGCTAAGTGAAATAAATCAAACCCAAGAAACCAAAGGTCAAATGTTTTCTCTGATATGTGGAAGCTAATACACAATAAGGGACAATAAGAGGTTGAGGGGAGAATAGAAGTTCAGTGTAGTAGACAAAGGTAACAAAGAGAAGGGATGGGAATGGGAGAAGGGAAGACAGTGAAGAGAATCTAAGGAGGTAACTTTCCTGTGTGTATGTGTGTGTGAGTGTGTGTGTGTGTGTGAATCACAGTGAATTTTGCCATCATGTATATCCATATGAAGTTGATTTAAATAAATAACTAAGGGCAAAGGTCATAAAGATCAACAGAAGGAAGAGAGTAGGCAGTGGAGATAGGAAAGGGGGAGCAAAGGCACCAGGTTCTGAGTTAGAACAAGATATATTCCATGCTTGTATAATTATGTCAAACTCTTTCCTACTGCCATGTTTAACTAAAAAGAACCAATTAAATAAAATTTTCTGAACAAAAAGAGAAACAAGAATATGAGGAGAATGCCTATATATTGGGAGAATATAGTTGCTAGCTACTCTTCTTACAGGAGATTAATCTCCAGAATATATAAATAACCCAAAGACTCACCACCAAAAATATCATTAAATGGGAAAAATAAGCTAAAAATATTATGGCATTTTCCTATAAAAGGATGGAACAGGAGAACATCATGCTATGAAATAAACCAGACTCAAAAAGGACAATGGTTGAAATTTTTTCTCTCATACGGAAACCTAGAGCAAAATAAAGGAGTAAAAGAAGGTGGATATCATTAAAATAGAAAGCAGATCAGTGGGGTAGATGAATGGTATTGAAGGGGAGGGAAGAGAGATGGAAAAATAGAGGAATTTTAAAATGAAATTGACCAAATCATATTATGTACCTATATAAATATACCACAGTGATTTGTCTTTTATGTATTTCTATAAAGCACCAATTAAAAATATACAATAAGTAAATAGAAGGAAGACCAGAAAAGCAGGACAGGTTGAGGGAGGAAGAGAAGGAAACAAGAAATACTGGTAACTTAAATGGAGCAAATTATACTCCATGAATGTATGATTGTGTCAAAATGAACCCACTATCATGTGTAACTACAATGAACTACTAAAAACATTTAAAATATATACACCTATATATTTGTATATTCTTATAATTTGTTTTTCATTAATAGCAGGCCAATGCAGGTTACTTACATCTTCATTAGACTTTTTGGCAGCTATTATATCTGTGCTATATGCAACAATTTTCACTTCCTTACGGATGTAAATTACTGGATACAAAATTTATTTTTGGGTATTCTACTGTGTTTCCAAACTCTTGTAAATAATGGAAAAGCGAGCAACTGTCATTATTTTCAACTCAATTGCTGTTAGAGTAGTTCAAATTTTATAAATTTGACGCCTATTTTGATAATATATGCCAACTGGCTTTGGATATCATTTCTGCAGTTTATTTTAAATAAATTTGGGTAGTACTCAAAGTTACTTTGTAGGCTAATTTCATCATTCTATTAAAACTTTTAACTTCTGACATATTTTATCAGATTGTTTTCATGATCATTTAAAATTTTTTATTTGAACTTTTAAAAATAACCCATGTATTGGTTAATCACTAATGCTTAAAGGAAAATATGCAGTCTTATTACATTCAGAATGTGATACTAATGAGGCACACTGAATGTGTTCTTCATCTGAAAGTAAATGTAGAGTTCACTAACCACCCACCTCATTAAGTTTGATATGCCATCAACACAGAAAAGAGAATGTTGGGTATAAAGTAAAATGTGAAGTGAAAAATGTCATATAAAGTCAGTCTCATCATTAAGACTATTTTTTATTGTGCTTATCTTTTGCAATAAAGGGCTGTGCACAAAGTTAAATTCTCAATAATATTTAATTGAATATGTTGATTATAGTATTTGTGCACATAACATCAATTAATTAAAATAAAAATTATTTAGTACACTTCCTAACATAAATAAAACAAAAAGTGTTCTTAAAAAGTATGAAAACTGGATTTACTATGCACTTTGAAAACTAAAATCTAATTTAACGTTATTTAGTGATTGAAATAAGCTACATAGTGCATACTTCTTAAATACAAAAATTATGAAGAAACAAATAAGATATTGCTGTAAAACAGGCCTACTTTTAGTCTTCTTTTTCTTCAAATGCCTTGGTAGTTATTCCAGAGGGGAAAACCAATAAAGAGAAGGTTAGATAATTCCAAAAATAATCCTTACGAACTGTTTAGGAACCCAGTTTTTAAAAATATGGCATTTTATTATGCATGTTTTCTCAATTATTGCTCTGATTTTTTTTTCCATTTTACAGGAAAAGGAATGAGCTCAACAGATAAAAGATCTTAAAAATGGTGACAAGCAATAAGGTGTCATGTTTAGTAGATCATCATGATAAAGATTCTAATACTAAAATTTCTAATACAAAACAACTTGATTATAAAAGTATAAGTGGCATGTGTGTATAATTTTTAAGATATTTTATATAACATGAAATTAGTATTTATCATATTTAATTCTCAGGAATCAACTATTTTTGTCCTTTTTAAAATAAAAAAAATCTTTAGGAGAAATGATTTTCTCATTTATAGTGCTAAAACTAGTATTTCTTTTTTCTAGTTGTTTTTCTCTAAATCTGCTATTAATTTCTATTTCTAATTGTAACAGTTTACTAACCAATGAAGTTCAACACAATGTAAATTCTATTTAATATCAGACTCTTTACATAACTTTTTTTAAAGGACATATGTAAAATAATACACAGGAGATGGCCTGAGGTATGAAATTATCAAGCCTCTAGTAAAGTAAATAAAGAACATCTAGGTCTTATTCTCCACACAAAAGACAGTGAAAGACATCTAGCACAGAGAATTTTAATATATTAAAATATTAGTTATAGTTTTCCTGAATCACTGGGTGATTATCTTTATTTTAATGTAAGACAGGCACACTAATCCTTCAATTGGCCTCCCTCTGGGAACACTGCCAAGAGCTCGGAATATCAGTTGCATCTCTAAGAGACAATGTGGTGGAAACCATGTTAACCATATTCTCACCCTCACATATTCATCTCATTTATAGGTTTGTATCTTTGTGTAATTGCTTGAAGAGTAATACAAAGGAAAGAAGCCTTGAGGAGAAGGAAAAACCATTGTTACCATTAGCTTTAAATATTGGAACAGACTGTATCCTAATGCTATGACTTAAAATTTAAAGGCTGTAGTGAAACTGGTGTTTGGTTACTACTCAAAAACCTAACTAAATTCAATTTTTAAAAAATAACTGAAAATAAATGGAATAGTCATCCAATTAAAAATTAGATAGGGAATAAGAACCATTAAGTGGAAGTCAGATAAATATAAATGAATAAAATAACAAAATAGGAAATGAAGGGAGAGAGAGAGAGAGAGAGAGAGAGAGAGAGAGAGAGAGAGATCCTTAACACTTGGGTTCTTGGTAAGCATATATATACTGTCTTTGTAGTTGTCTAAAAATCCGAAGCACTAAAAATGGTTGAATATCTTAGTTATAATTTAGAAATAAATAGTATATATGATTACATAATCATATATATATATATATATATATATATATATATATATGTATATATATATATATATATCTCAATCATATACACATCATTTTTTAAAAAGAGAAAAATATTGTTCTTATAAAATAAAAAAATGAGGTCCAAGTCACAAATATATTTATATTTGTGACTTGGATTATATATATATAAAGAATCAGATATAAGAGGAAACCAAAAATTCAAACATGCAATACAGGACAGACAACATTGACAAGGAAAATGAAACATGTCCATATACTGATACCATACACTAATACTTTTGCAAGGCAAAAGAATAATAAACAGCAAGACATCCTCCAGTGAACTCATTGTACTTCACATAAAAAAGGTGAAAGCTGGCATTCAAGTCACATAATCACATAACCCATAAAGAAAGAAATCAATTTTCCTGAATTTATCCATATTGCAATCTTTTATATTTTTAAAAAAAGAACAATGTGAAGCATTCAAGTATGGAAAAGGTAAAAGAGAATTTTATAAGGAAACTGTCATTTAAATATAAAGGCAAAGAGTCAAAATACCTCAAAATGTATTTTTAAAATCGAGAGACCAAATTTCTAACATTTTTCTTGGAGGATTTTTAGAGTTTTGTTACTGTCTGTCTCCTGTTGTTTTCTTGAATGGTAAGGATATTTATCAGTTTGAGTCAGCACACAGGGTAGATTTTAAAATGTTTCTGTTCTGTCACTTTCTTTGTATCAGTTTTGTCCTTTGGTAACAGCTACGATATCTCAAAGTATTATATCAAGATGAGACAATGTTCAGATTTCCATTTCTGGACCATAAAATGGAAAATATTTTCCTAGAGGCCCTAGATCACACAATCCCTCATTTCTCTTTGCTCAGAAGTATGTGATATCTATACCCATAAAATATCAATAACCAGAAATTTAATTTCAAACAGTTAAGAAAACAAAAAATAAAAATTTAAAATATATAAAGAAACTACAATAAAAATCTATTTATTTCTCTAGAGCTATACTAAAACAAACAAAAAAAAAAGCCAGTTTTAATACATGTACACTCATATGAAATCCCTTAAGATATAAATATAGATATCTTATTGAGATTAAAATAAGTCTAATCTCAATTATAAATACGAAATAATTCTATATAAGAACAGATATCCTATCATTAAGGATCTATAAAACAATAATAAAATGGATCAAACATTAATTTTAAAACTTAAAAGCAATCCTTGATGTACTCAAGATATAAATGCCTGGCATAGATATGAAAAGAGAATCTAAGGCTTACTTTTAAAATTTTGTTAAGTCATAAATAAAAAAATAAATAAAATCTATTTTTTTAAGTTACTGAACAATTTATATTTAAAGGCACAGAGAACACAATGACAACCAGACAGAGAGTGTCCAACTTCTTCATGAGTGTTGCATTTGGATACAATAGACCCAAGATGAGAAAGGGGATCATAGAGCATAGTACTTTACAGACAAAGTGGTAATATAAAGATTTTTCAAGAAAGGGACTTATGAACCTTCTATAAAATGTGAGTGAGCCAAGTAAATATTAAGGAAAAAACATTCAGACAAAGGAATCATAAGTATAAATCCATCAAATGGTTATGGAATTGGTAAGTTTGAGGAACAAAAAATGACATTGTGGCAGATACAAAGTAGAAAAGATATGCACAGGCATAGGAATATACATATATACCTCATTATAAAAAATTCACAATTACATTTATAATTGTTACACATGTGGAATATTATTGTGCATATAATTTTATTATGAAAATGTTCTGTCAGACACAAAAGTACAGAATAGTATATTAAACCCATGTGTACTTAATATATACCTTCAATAATTTATTTTATGTAAAACTTGAGTCATATAATTCTAACTGCTGCTTTTTGAGAGGGAGTGAAGCAATAACTTCATGGTTATGATGTGTAGTTCTTGTTATATTATTATTATTATTTTTAATTTTGTTTTAATTGTAGATGGACACAATATTTTTTTAATTTATTGTTATGTGGTGCTGAGGACCAAACCCAGGGCCTCACTCATGTGAGGCAAGTGCTCTACCACTGAACTACAACCCCAGCCCAGTTATATTATCTTTTGTAACAAAAGGAATATGTGTAACATATTTTGTAACAAAAGTATTTATCCACTTTATGTGACAGTTTGATTGGAAAGAGAGATTATATTGAATCAATCTAGTCTCTCCATTTTAACATTTCCAATTAGGATGCAATTTTTTGAAATAAAAATTGTAATGCCTTGTGAATTAGATTGAGATAAAAATAGAGAAACTAAGATGACAGTAAGAATTTAAATGATTGATTGAGTGGTTATGCATTTATTATAATTTATTATAGCATGGGGAAAGATACACTTTGGGATGAATTCATACATCATTCATTAATGTGGTTCATTTGAGTGCCTCTTAACATTTTAACTATTATACAACTGTGAAGTTTCAAAGGAATGTTCAAAAAATAATATAAAAATTGGGGAGTCATCAGATTAGAGATAGGTAATCACACAAGTCACTGAAGTACAAACCTAGTAGGGAGTACTTAAAAAAAAAGAAAAATAGAAAAATAGCCCATAAAATTCATCAATTATAACAGGAAAATTAGAAACATAATAAATAAAAGATTTAGTCATTGAAATGAAATCCAGGACAGTATGTTGCATTAGGAATCAGGAAAGAAAGTGAAAAAAGAGGAAGTGATCTGCTGAACCAAACACTGAGATCATGTCAGATTAAGAACAAGAAGGGACATTTTAATTTAGCATTTGAGATTGACAATAGAAATTTTCATTAGAGTGTGGGAAATAATGTTTTTTTTTTTTTTTCCAAAACATTGGACAGAAGGAAGTAGTAAGTTGCAAGTATAGGCAACAACACGGAAATTTCTTTAATGGAAATTTAAAAACTAAATCAGTACTTGGAGATACATTCTTCTTTTATCAAGAGAGTTATTTCTAATTTATTTATTTTTAAGATGGAATTTATTTTAATCTGTTTATATACTAACTAGAAGAGGACAGGAAATAGAAGAATATAAGTAGCCTAGAAAAGCAAACAGCAGAAAACAAAAGACTATTGAGTGAGAGTTTATTCCTCTGGTCAATAAACAGAAAATTGACGATAGACAGGTACAAGAAGTACTCAACCTTTTAAGAGAGGCAGAGAAGAAAGTACATTTTTGTGCTTAAGGAATATGGGATATATCTTCATATTTTCTTCATTTTCTCATAATAAATATAATTATTGGTTGAGAATGGGAAGTGGAGAAATTAAGTCATCATTTTGGAATATAGTAAAATGAATTGACCAATGAAACATATCAGGAAAGTAATACCATGCAAAGAGATTTGGTGACTTGAATGCAACCATATTCAGGTGCAAACTGGCAGCTATGGAAAATGAACTAGATATAAAAGATATGGGATTTTGAAAAGCACATATTATTTCACTAAAGAGAGGCAATACAAATATGTAAGTATGCAAATTGAAATTATAATTGTGGATGGTTATGGAGGAAATTGAGAACATGAGAAAAATATAGTGCATAGGTTATAAACTGGATTAATTAAAAATCAATGTATCGGCCCCCGCCGAAGACTCTCCGCCCAAAGTCTGCTGTTTCAGACGCGGCTCCTCTGCACTCACCGCTGATTCGGCCATAGGCTTCAGCAACTCCTCTTAAAGGCACCTGCTCTTCACCTACCTGATCTTTCAAGACCATTTCATCTATATGTCCATGAAAAAAGGGGACAAGCACTTGGGGTCTTAGGTCAAAACTATGGGCCTAGGTTTTTGTGTGGAAGATGGCGGCGGGAAGTGAGTAAGCCGCTCTGAGCCCCGCGCCGCGGCGTCTGAAAAGATGAGGTAAAGATCATTAAAGGAGATCTGTCGACAAAAACCCAGCACCGTGTCAAGAAAGGGGCCTAGGTGGAGTGAATCAGCCACTAATCCAGCCAAGGTGAAGGGAGTACAGCACGACTTCAGCGCGAGCAGTAAGGCTGCAGCCCGAGCCGCCTGGCTCCCTCAGCCCCTTCTCCTTCTCCTTCCCCTTCTCCTCTCCGCCTTTCCGCCTTGCTTCTTTCTCCCCAGCCGTCTCTCCTCCCAAGCTCAGTCTCTAAATTTAGATCTCAACTTCTTTCCCCCACCCCGCCCGCTCTCCTGCGTGTCCGGTACCCGGACCGCACGGCCCTGAGGCGCCGCCTCCCCTCCCCCAACCCGCACCCCCTCACCGGGGGTCCCGAAGGCCGCCGCCGCCTCCCATGGAGCACCATAGAGCAGACTCTTCACCGCGCGAATGAACTGCCGAATTATATGAAACAGCTGATAAGATGAGCAACAATTTAAAATCCAAGTGATCCGAGAACACGCACTGAGCTCTGACCCGCTGAATTCAAACTCCCGGTCACCTGCTTCCCGCAGACAAACAGCTATGACTCGGCATTAATTCATCCCGCTGAAACAACTGGTCAGCCCTTCTCATCATACGAAGGTAAATGCCTACCGAGCCTTCATAAGTAGTGGCCACAGGTTTGAAACGGGGCTTGGGAGAGAAGGACCCACCCATTGAATTAGTCTCCCGGCAAAGGGAAACCGTGTCATCAGACTGCTGCGGAGGAGATAACTTCGTTGAAACAGGTGTGTGATCCCATAGCCTTGCCTCTCCACACTTCGGGAAAACTCTAAGAGCCCCTCCCAGCTCTCCCGTAAGGGCCCCTCCCAGCTCTCCTGTGAGTGCTTCAGCCAGCCCGAGGGAATCAGAGGTGGTGCGGGTCCCACAAGCGGAACTACCGCTCCCACCAGGGCTGACTGCTGAGGTCTCTTGCACCACCTACGGGGAAGTGGATACCAGAGGGCAAGTAAAAGCTGCTGAGGATTCTCAGCCCCAAACTCTACAAGCTTAGGGTCTGAGGGAATGGCAAACTGGAAGAGTGTGCCCAGTCGTTCATGAAAACAGGGCTCCCGGGAGCAGCAGACTTGGCGTGTAGCCAGTAGTGTGGTGAGAGGGGCCTGGCTAGAGAAAAAGTGGGAAGTGACTAGACACAAGAGGAGGCCCTAGACACTCAGGATTGGAGACTCGCCCAGTCTGGGAGGAGCTGCTGCACAGTGATTGGTTCCCGCTTATTGACAGGAGAAACTTGACCTGGTGGGCACAGCGCCATCTACTGGAAGAGAAGTTAATCAAACTCTAAGACTGCATTTATTAGGTTTTTTTTTTCTTTTTCTTTTCTCCTTTTTTTTTTTTGATTTAGGTTTTTCTTTCATTTTCATTTTTTTCTTTCTTGTTGTTTTATTAATTTTTTTTTACAAAATATTTTTTTTAAATTTTTTTTTCTACTAATTTTAATTTAAATTTTTTTAATTATTATTATTATTATTTTTTTTAATCTTTTTCTTTTTTAGTTCCTATTCTTTTTCTTCTTTAGTCTTCTCATTTTTCTTATCCCCCCTTTTTTCTTGAATTCTACCTGCCTACTCTCATTCTCTTTAGAGACTTCTTCCCTTCCCTTCAAATACCTTTCCTCCCAAGCATCAAACTAATTTATAGGAGTAAACAGTAACTCAGCAGTCAAACAGAACAAGAAGCAACATGAGCAGCTTCAAAAAACAAGGAAGAAAAGGAGTACAAACAACGCAGGACAGCCTAAATATTCAGGAGGACCTAGAGTCATCAGAAAAATGGTCATATAAAGAACTCAAGGAACACCTAAGACAGATGGAATGGAACCTTAAAGAGGATACAAGACAGCAAATTCAAGCAGCGAAAGAACACATTGAGAATGCATTTCACAAACAGATAAAAGAAGAAGTTAAGCATCTTTATCAGGAGATAGAGATTATAAAAAATAATCAAACAATAATTCTAGAAATGAAGGAAACGATAAACCAAATTAAAAACTCAATTGAGAGTATCACTAACAGAGTGGAGCAAGTAGAAACCAGAACATCAGATAATGAAGACAAAATATACCATCTTGAAAAGAGTCTAGCCAACTCAGAAAGGCTGGTAAAAAATCACGAGAAAAACATCCAAGAATTATGGGATAACATTAAGAAACCGAACTTACGAGTCATCGGGATAGAAGAAGGTACAGAGATTCAAACCAAGGGAATGAGAAACTTGCTGAAGGAAATAATTACAGAAAACTTTCCAGAAATAAAAAAGGAAACAGATATACAAATTGAAGATGCATACAGGACACTGAGCACACAAAATCACAGTAGACCAACACCAAGACATATTGTTATGAAGATATCCAATATACAGAACAAAGAGAAAATATTAAAAGCTACAAGAGAAAGGAGACAGATTACATTTAGGGGTAAACCAATACGGTTAACCACGGATTTTTCATCACAGACACTGAAAGCAAGAAGGTCATGGAACAATGTATTTCAAACACTGAAAGACAATGGATGCCAACCAAGAATTCTGTATCCAGCAAAATTAAGCTTCAGGAATGACAACGAAATAAAAATCTTTCATGATAAAAAAAAGTTAAAAGAATTTGCAGCCAGAAAACCAGCATTGCAAAGCATTTTGAGCAAAACACTACACAAGGAAGAAATGAAAAACAATAACCAAAACCATCAGTGGGAAGTGCCTCAGTAAAGACAGAGGGCAAGGGGAAAGACAATCATGGAGAGACAAACTAAATTTTTTTTTTAAAAAAAGGATAAAAAATCAAACATGGATGGAAGTTCAAACCACATATCAATAGTAACTCTGAATGTTAATGGCTTAAACTCTCCAATAAAGCGACATAGGCTGGTATCATGGATTAAAAAAAAACAAATCCAACAATATGCTGCCTCCAGGAGACACATCTGATGGGAAAAGACATACACAGGCTGAAGGTGAAAGGATGGGAAAAAATATACCACGCACATGGTCCTCGTAAGCAAGCAGGGGTGGCCATCCTCATATCGAATAAAATCGACTTCAAGACTAAGTTAATCAAAAGGGATAAAGAAGGTCATTATATACTGTTAAAAGGAACCATTCACCAACAAGACATAACAATTATCAATATTTACGCACCAAATAATGGTGCTGCGACATTCACAAAACAAATTCTCCTCAAATTCAAGAATCAAATAGACCACAACACAATAATTATGGGAGACTTCAACACACCTCTCTCACCATTGGACAGATCCTCCAAACAAAAGTTAAATAAAGAAACTATAGAACTCAATACCACAATCAATAACCTAGACTTAACTGACTTATATAGAATATATCAACCATCATCAAATGGATATACTTCCTTCTCAGCAGCACATGGATCCTTCTCAAAAATAGACCATATATTATGCCATAGGGCAACCCTCAGTAAATATAAAGGGGTGGAGATAATACCATGCACCATATCTGACCATAATGGAATGAAACTGGAAATCAATGATAAAAGAAGGAAGGAAAAATCCTACATCACATGGAAAATGAACAATATGTTACTGAATGATCAATGGGTTACAGAAGACATAAAGGAGGAAATCAAAAAATTCTTAGAGAGGGGGATGCAGGTGACTGTCTGGCTGCAGGAGGCCACTGCCAGGCCCAGTGGCAGCTACACATCATCAATGAAGTGTCGCTCCGAGTCATACTTGACTGAGGAAGTGTACCTTACTTCTGTTGATGAAAAATTTCATTAAGAACTGTATGTTTAAAAAAGAGTCATTATGAAGGGACACTCCACTAAGGTAACCAGCGGCCACCATCTTGGACAGCTGAAGTAACCACCGCCACTCTCCGACAGATTGCAACAACAAACAGGTGTGTGTCACCCAGCTCAGCCCCCATACATAGGGGGATTTCGCTTAAAATCTCTCCTAGACTTTCAGGGGGAGAGACTATCAGAGTGAGCCTGCATAAAGACTAAAGGAGAGCTAGAGGCACCTGACCCTCAACCCCCCCTCCCATCAGCGGCCAAAACAAAACCTGTCTAGCCAGCGCTAGGGGGAGGGGCAAGCAGAAAAAATCAAAACCATAGAGTGCTGGGGATCCCAAAAGCCAACGGTGTGACCCCGGAGATCCAGGCTGTCTGATTCGCGCGGCCTGCCCCGAGGCTACAGAAGGCGTGGCGCCCCAGAGAAGGGGTTAACTAGTCAGCAGGGAATTAAGTGGCTGCGACAAGGTGGTATCCCACCAGCCAAGCCCAAGCCCGCACTGACCCCCCGGGCTGAGTTCGGGATTGTTGACGGGGACGGAAGCGGTACAGCCCCACCCCCCACAAGGGACACTCCACTAAGGTAACCAGCGGCCACCATCTTGGACAGCTGAAGTATCCACCCCCACTCTCCGACAGATTGCAACAACAAACAGGTGTGTGTCACCCAGCTCAGCCCCCATACACAGGGGGATTTCGCTTAAAATCTCTCCTAGACTTTCAGGGGGAGGGACTATCAGAGTGAGCCTGCATAAAGACTAAAGGAGAGCTAGAGGCACCTGACCCCCAACCCCCCCCTCCCATCAGCGGCCAAAACAAAACCTGTCTAGCCAGCGCTAGGGGGAGGGGCAAGCAGAAAAAATCAAAACCATAGAGTGCTGGGGATCCCAAAAGCCAACGGTGTGACCCCGGAGATCCAGGCTGTCTGATACGCGCGGCCTGCCCCGAGGCTACAGAAGGCGTGGCGCCCCAGAGAAGGGGTTAACTAGTCAGCAGGGAATTAAGTGGCTGCGACACGGTGGTATCCCACCAGCCAAGCCCAAGCCCGCACTGACCCCCGGGCTGAGTTCGGGATTGTTGATGGGGACGGAAGCGGTACAGCCCCTCCCCCCACAAGGGACACTCCACTAAGGTAACCAGCGGCCACCATCTTGGACAGCTGAAGTAACCACCGCCACTCTCCGACAGATTGCAACAACAAAACAGGCACAGAGTACAGTTTGAACTGCCGAGAATCATCACTGAGGGGAAATCTGGTCTAGCAGGAGAAACCAAGGCTAGCAGGAGAAACCAGGAGCCTAGAGGCAAGGCCCTCGCGACTGGGCAGCTGTAAACTGCAGGCCCACCGGCGACAGTTCACCCACTGCCCGCGTAACTGGGCGGTAGGAGAACGCCCTCCCGTTGGTGACGGATCACCTGCCCGCGGCCTGTGATACTGGGCGGCTGGAGTCTACCCGCCTGCCACGACTGGGAGCTGAAACCACACAGAGACAGTCCAGTCACACCCCCCCCATTAGGGCACCCCGGCAAGGAGACTGGGGCCCGTCATAGCAGAGTAGTGTCGTCACTGGAGCTCGAACGTCGGAATTCCTTCCCAGCGGAATCCACATTAGCAGTCATACTTCAACAACAGAAAGGAGAGACATCAGAGTAATACAGAAACAAAACAAATCTATAGAGGAGAGCAGAAACACGACAATCAAAAAGAGCTGGAAAGTAACGTGGACAACATGAGAAAACAAGGGAAAAAAGGATTACAAACAATGCAAGACTACTCAATTCTACAGGAGGACATAGAAACTTCAGAAACAGGTATAGGGAAAGAACTCAAGGCATACCTAACTCAAATGGAAAGGAATATTAGAGAAGACATGAGACAGCAAGTCCAAGAAATAAAAATATATTTTGAAAATGAATTAAACAAACAAATTCAAATGGCAAAGAACGAGCTCTACCAGGAGATAGAGATATTAAAAAAAAATCAAACAATAATCCTAGAATTACAGGAAACTATAAACCAAATTAAAAACTCAAACGAGAATATTACAAATAGACTTGATCAAGTAGAAGTCAGAACATCAGATAATGAAGACAAGATTTATCAACTTGAAAAGAATATAGTCAACACAGAAAAGATGCTTAATTCCCACGAGCAATCTATTCAAGAGATATGGGATGTCATAAAAAAACCAAATCTGAGAGTCATAGGGATAGAAGAAGGCACAGAGATTCAAACCAAAGGAATGGACAGCATATTAAATGAAATAATTCTAGAAAACTTCCCAGAGATGAAAGATGGAATGGATTGCCAAATCCTGGAAGCCTACAGGACCCCAAACATTCAAAACCATAATAGAGCAACCCCAAGACATATAATTATGAAGATAGCCAACGTACAGAACAAGGAGAGAATATTAAAAGCTACGAGAGAAAAGAGGCAGATTACTTTCAGGGGTAAACCAATTAGGTTAACGACAGATTTCTCATCACAAACTTTGAAAGCGAGAAGATCCTGGAATAACGTATTTCAAACGCTGAAAAATAATGGATTCCAACCAAGAATACTATATCCAGCAAAATTGAGCTTCAAATTTGACAATGAAATTAAAATCTTTCACGATAAACAAAAGCTAAAAGAATTTGCAGCAAGAAAACCAGCTCTGCAAAGCATTTTGAACAAAACACTACAAGAAGAGGATGTGAAAAATAGTGCCCAAAACTAACAGCAGGAAGTATCTCAGTAAAGGGGGAGGAAAATAACCAAAAAGCAAAACTAACCAAACTAAAATAAATAAATAAAGAAGCATGACTGGAAATACAAATCATATCTAAATTGTAACCTTAAATGTTAATGGCCTAAACTCACCAATCAAGAGACATAGGCTAGTAAACTGGATCAAAAAAACAAATCCAACAATATGCTGCCTTCAGGAGACTCATATGATAGGAAAAGACATACACAGGCTGAAGGTAAAAGGTTGGGAAAAATCATACCACTCACATGGCCCTCGGAAGCAAGCAGGAGTGGCCATACTCATATCGAATAAAATCAACTTCAAACCTAAGTTAATCAAGAAGGACAAAGAAGGTCACTATATACTGTTAAAAGGAACCATCCACCAACAAGACATAACAATCATCAATTTGTATGCACCCAACAATGGAGCTGCAACGTTCATAAAACAAACTCTCCTCAAGTTCAAGAGTCAAATAGACCACAACACAATAATTATGGGTGACTTCAACACACCACTCTCGCCATTAGACAGATCCTCTAGACAAAAACTGAATAAAGAAACTATAAAACTCAACAGCACAATCAATAATCTAGACTTAACCGACATATATAGAATATATCAACCATCATCAAGTGGATACATGTTCTTCTCAGCAGCACATGGATCCTACTCAAAGATAGACCATATATTATGCCATAAGACAACTCTTAGTAAATATAAAGGCGTGGAGATAATACCATGCACCATATCTGACCATAATGGAATGAAATTGGAAATCAATGATAAAAGAAGGAAGGAAAAATCCTACATCACATGGAAAATGAACAATATGTTATTGAATGATCAATGGGTTATAGAAGACATAAAGGAGGAGATGAAAAAATTCTTAAAGTCAAATGATAACACAGACACAACATACCGGAATTTATGGGACACAATGAAAGCAGTTTTAAGAGGGAAATTCATTTCTTGGAGTTCTTACCTCAAAAAAAGAAAAAACCAACAAATAAATGAACTCACACAACACCTCAAAAATCTAGAAAAGGAAGAGCAAAACAACAGCAAATGTAGTAGAAGACAAGAAATAATTAAAATTAGAGCAGAAATCAATGAAATTGAAACAAAAGAAACCATTGAAAAAATAGATAAAACTAAAAGTTGGTTCTTTGAAAAAATAAATAAGATAGACAAGCCCTTAGCCACGCTAACGAAAAGAAGAAGAGAGAGAACTCAAATTACTAACATACGGGATGAAAAAGGCAATATCACAACAGACACTACAGAAATACAGAAGATAATTAGAAAGTATTTTGAAACCCTATATTCCAATAAAATAGAAGATAACGAAGATATCGATAAATTTCTTAAGGCATATGAATTGCCCAGATTGAGACAGGAAGACACACACAATTTAAACAGACCAATAACAAAAGAATAAATAGAAGAAGCCATCAAAAGACTACCAACTAAGAAAAGCCCTGGACCAGATGGGTATACAGCGGAGTTCTACAAAACCTTCAAAGAAGAATTAATACAATACTTTTCAAGCTATTTCAAGAAATAGAAAAAGAAGGAGCTCTTCCAAATTCATTCTATGAGGCCAACATCACTTTGATCCCAAAACCAGACAAAGATACTTCAAAGAAAGAAAACTACAGACCAATATCTCTAATGAACTTGGATGCAAAAATTCTCAATAAAATTCTGGCGAATCGAATACAAAAACATATCAGAAAACTTGTGCACCATGATCAAGTAGGATTCATTCCTGGGATGCAAGGATGGTTCAATATACGGAAATCAATAAATGCTATCCACCACATCAATAGACTTAAAGACAATAACCACATGATCATCTCGATGGATGCAGAAAAAGCATTTGACAAAGTACAGCATCCCTTTATGTTCAAAACACTAGAAAAACTAGGGATAACAGGAACTTACCTCAACATTGTAAAAGCTATCTATGCTAAGCCTCAGGCTAGCATCATTCTGAATGGAGAAAAATTGAAGGCATTCCCTCTAAAATCTGGAACAAGACAGGGATGCCCTCAATCACCACTTCTATTCAATTTAGTTCTCGAAGTACTAGCCAGAGCAATTAGACAGACAAAAGAAATTAAAGGCATAAAAATAGGAAAAGAAGAAATTAAACTATCGCTATTTGCGGATGACATGATAATATACTTAACAGACCCAAAAGAGTCTACAAAGAAGCTGCTAGAGTTAATAAATGAATTCAGCAAAGTGGCAGGTTATAAAATCAACACGCATAAATCAAAGGCATTCCTATATATCAGCAACAAAACTTCTGAAATGGAAATAAGGAAAACCACTCCATTCACAATATCCTCAAAGAAAATAAGATACTTGGGTATCAACCTAACAAAAGAGGTGAAAGATTTATACAATGAAAACTACAGAACCCTAAAGAGAGAGATAGAAGAAGATCTCAGAAGATGGAAAAATGTACCCTGTTCATGGATAGGCCGAACTAACATCATCAAAATGGCGATATTACCCAAAGTTCTCTATAGGTTTAATGCGATGCCAATCAAAATACCAATGGCATTTCTTGTAAAAATAGACAAAGCAATCATGAAATTCATATGGAAAAACAAAAGACCCAGAATAGCAAAAGCAATTCTAAGCAGGAAGTGTGAATCTGGAGGTATAGCGATACCAGAGGTCAAACTGTACTACAAAGCAATAGTAACAAAAACAGCATGGTACTGGTACCAAAACAGGCGGGTGGACCAATGGTACAGAATAGAAGACACAGAGACTAATCCACAAAGTTACAACTATCTTATATTTGATAAAGGGGCTAAAAGCATGCAATGGAGGAAGGATAGCATCTTCAACAAATGGTGCTGGGAAAATTGGAAATCCATATGCAACAAAATGAAATTGAATCCCTTTCTCTCGCCATCCACAAAAATTAACTCAAAATGGATCAGGGAGCTAGATATCAAATCAGAGACACTGCGTCTGATAGAAGAAAAAGTTGGCTACGATCTACAAATTGTGGGGTCAGGCTCCAAATTCCTTAATAGGACACCCATAGCCCAAGAGTTAACAACCAGAATAAACAAATGGGACTTACTTAAACTAAAAAGTTTTTTCTCAGCAAGAGAAACAATAAAAGAGGTAAATAGAGAGCCTACATCCTGGGAACAAATCTTTACCCCCCACACCTCCGATAGAGCCCTAATATCCAGAATGTACAAAGAACTCAAAAAATTAAACAATAAGATAACAAATAACCCAATTAACAAATGGGCCAAGGACCTCAACAGACACTTCTCAGAGGAGGACATACAATCAATCAACAAGTTCATGAAAAAATGCTCACCATCTCTAGCAATCAGAGAAATGCAAATCAAAACCACCCTAAGATACCATCTCACTCCAGTAAGATTGGCAGCCATTATGAAGTCAAACAACAACAAGTGTTGGCGGGGATGTGGGGAAAAAGGTACACTTGTACACTGCTGGTGGGGCTGCAAAATGGTGAGGCCAATTTGGAAAGCAGTATGGAGATTCCTGGGAAACCTGGGAATGGAACCACCATTTGACCCAGCTATTGCACTTCTCAGACTATTCCCTGAGGGCCTTAAAAGAGCGCACTATAGGGATACGGCTGCATCAATGATTATAGCGGCACAATTCACAATAGCTAGACTGTGGAACCAACCTAGATGCCCTTCAATAGATGAATGGATAAAACAAATGTGGCATCTATACACAATGGAATATTATGCAGCACTAAGAAATGACAAAATCATAGAATTTGCAGGGAAATGGATGGCATTAGAGCAGATTATGCTAAGTGAAGCTAGCCAAGCCCTAAAAAACAAATGCCAAATGTCTGCTTTGATATAAAGAGAACAACTAAGAACAGAACAGGAAGGAAGAGCATGTGGAAAAGACTATAGTAAACAAAGACGAATGGGGGGAGAGAAACGGAGAGAGAAGAGAAAGCATATGGAAATGGTAGGAGACCTTCAAGGATACATAAAATTATAAGAGGCTATGAGGGGCAAGGGGGAGGGAAAAAAAAGGGAGAGAATTGAACAACAGCAGGGGAGATAGAGAGGGAAGATGGGAGGGGAGGGGAGGGGAGGGGGGATAGTAGGGGATAGGAAAGGTAGCAGAATACAACAGACACTAATATGGCAGTATGTAAAAATGTGAATATGTAACAGATGTGATTCTGCAATCTATATTTGGGGTGAAAATGGGAGTTCAAAACACAATTTGAGTCTAATGTATGAAAGATGATATATCATGAGCTATGTAATGCTTTAAATAATCAATAAAAAATTAAAAAAAAAATTCTTAGAGATAAACGAAAATACAGACACAACATATCGGAATCTATGGGACACAATGAAAGCAGTTTTAAGAGGAAAGTTCATCGCCTAGTGGTCATTCCTCAAAAAAAGAAGAAACCAACAAATAAATGAGCTCACACTCCAACTCAAAACCCTAGAAAAGGAAGAGCAAAACAACAGCAAATGTAGCAGAAGGCAAGAAATAATTAAAATCAGAGCGGAAATTAATGAAATTGAAACAAAAGAAACTATTGAAAAAATTAACAAAACTAAAAGTTGGTTCTTCGAAAAAATAAATAAGATCGACAGACCTTTAGCCATGCTAACGAAGAGAAGAAGAGAGAGAACTCAAATTACTAACATACGGGATGAAAAAGGCAATATCACAACAGATGCTACAGAAATACAGAAGACAATTAGAAATTATTTTGAAAATCTATATTCCAATAAAATAGAGGATAGTGAAGACATCGATAAATTTCTTAAGTCATATGATTTGCCCAGACTGAGTCAGGAGGATATAGACAATCTGAACAGACCAATATCAATAGATGAAATTGAAGAAGCCATCAAAAGACTACCAACCAAGAAAAGCCCAGGACCGGATGGGTATACAGCGGAGTTTTACAAAACCTTTAAAGAAGAATTAATACCAATACTTTTCAAGTTATTTCAGGAAATAGAAAAAGAGGGAGCTCTTCCAAATTCATTCTATGAGGCCAACATCACCCTGATCCCGAAACCAGACAAAGACACCTCAAAGAAAGAAAACTACAGACCAATATCTCTAATGAACCTAGATGCAAAAATCCTCAATAAAATTCTGGCGAATCGAATACAAAAACACATCAAAAAAATAGTGCACCATGATCAAGTAGGATTCATCCCTGGGATGCAAGGATGGTTCAACATACGGAAATCAATAAATGTTATTCACCACATCAATAGACTTAAAGATAAGAACCATATGATCATCTCGATAGATGCAGAGAAAACATTCGACAAAGTACAGCATGTCTTTATGTTCAAAACATTAGAAAAACTAGGGATAACAGGAACTTACCTTGACATTGTAAAAGCTATCTATGCTAAGCCTCAGGCTAGCATCATTCTGAATGGACAAAAGTTGAAGGCATTCCCTCTAAAATCCGGAACAAGACAGGGATGCCCTCTATCTCCACTTCTATTCAATATAGTTCTCGAAACACTGGCCAGAGCAATTAGACAGACGAAAGAAATTAAAGGCATAAAAATTGGAAAAGAAGAACTTAAATTATCACTATTTGCAGATGACATGATTCTATACCTAGAAGACCCAAAAGGGTCTACAAAGAAACTACTAGAACTAATAAATGAATTCAGCAAAGTGGCAGGATATAAAATCAACACGCATAAATCAAAGGCATTTCTGTATATCAGCGACAAAACTTCTGAAATGGAAATGAGGAAAAACACTCCATTCACAATATCCTCAAAAAAAATAAGATACTTGGGAATCAACCTAACAAAAGAGGTGAAAGATTTATACAATGAAAACTACAGAACCCTAAAGAGAGAGATAGAAAAAGATCTCAGAAGATGGAAAAATATACCCTGTTCATGGATAGGCAGAACTAACATCATCAAAATGGCGATATTACCGAAAGTTCTCTATAGATTTAATGCAATGCCAATCAAAATCCCAATGGCATTTCTTGTAGAAATAGATAAAGCAATCATGAAATTCATATGGAAAAATAAAAGACCCAGAATAGCAAAAGCAATTCTAAGCAGAAAGAGTGAATCAGGCGGTATAGCGATACCAGATTTCAAACTATATTACAGAGCAATAGTGACAAAAACAGCATGGTACTGGTACCAAAACAGGCGGGTGGACCAATGGTATAAAATAGAGGACACAGAGACTAACCCACAAAGTTACAACTATCTTATATTTGATAAAGGGGCTATAAGCATGCAATGGAGGAAGGATAGCATCTTCAACAAATGGTGTTGGGAAAACTGGAAATCCATATGCAACAAAATGAAACTGAATCCCTTTCTCTCGCCATGCACAAAAGTTAACTCAAAATGGGTCAAGGAGCTTGATATCAAATCAGAAACTCTGCGTCTGATAGAAGATAAAGTTGGCTCCGATCTACAGATTGTGGGGTCGGGCTCCAAATTCCTTAATAGGACACCCATAGCACAAGAGTTAACAACTAGAATCAACAAATGGGACTTAATTAAACTTAAAAGTTTTTTTTCAGCAAAAGAAACAATAAGAGAGGTAAATAGGGAGCCTACATCCTGGGAACTAATTTTTACGCCTCACACTTCAGATAGAGCCCTAATATCCAGAGTATACAAAGAACTCAAAAAATTATACAATAAGATAACAAATAACCCAATCAATAAATGGGCCAAGGACCTGAACAGACACTTCTCAGAGGAGGATATACAATCAATCAACAAGTACATGAAAAAATGCTCTCCATCTCTAGCATTCAGAGAAATGCAAATCAAAACCACCCTAAGATACCATCTCACTCCAGTAAGATTGGCAGCCACTATGAATTCAAACAACAACAAGTGCTGGCGAGGATGTGGAGAAAAGGGTACACTTGTACATTGCTGGTGGGACTGCAAATTGGTGCTGCCAATTTGAAAGCAGTATGGAGATTCCTGGGAAAGCTGGGAATGGAACCACCATTTGACCCGGCTATTGCCCTTCTCGGACTATTCCCTGAAGACCTTAAAAGAGCATGCTACAGGGACACTGCCACATCGATGTTCATAGCAGCACAATTCACAATAGCTAGAATGTTCGACCAACCCAGATGCCCTTCAATAGATGAATGGATAAAAAAAATGTGGCATCTATACACAATAGAGTACTATGCAGCAATAAAAAATGACAAAATCATAGAATTTTCAGGGAAATGGATGGCATTAGAGCAGATTATGCTTAGTGAAGCTAGCCAAACCCTAAAAAACAGATACCAAATGTCTTCTTTGATATAATGAGAGCAAGTATGAACAGAGCAGGGAGGAAGAGTAGGAAGAAAAGAGTAACATTAAACAGAGACTTGAGATGGGAGGGAAAGGGAGAGAAAAGGGAAATTGCATGGAAATGAAGGGAGACACTCATTGCTAAACAAAATTACATATAAGAGGTTGTGAGGGGAATGGGAAAATAAACAAAGAGAGAAATGAATTACAGTAGATGGGGTAGAGAGAGAAGATGGGAGGGGAGGGGAGGGGGGATAATAGGGGATAGGAAAGGTAGCAGAATACAATTACTATTAGTGCATTATGTAAAATTGTGGATGTGTAACTGACGTGATTCTGCAATCTGCATTTGGGGTAAAATTGGGAGTTCATAACCCACTTCAATCTAATGTATGAAATATAATATGTCAAGAGCTTTGTAATGTTGTGAACAACCAATAAAAAAATGTAAAAAAAAAAAAAATCAATGTATCTAGGCCTGGGTTGTAGCTCAGCGATATAGTGCTCACCTAGCATGTGGGAGGCCCTAGGTTTGATCCTCAGCACCACATAAAAAATAAATAAAATAAAGGTAAAAAAAATCAATGTATCAACTTATTTAAGAAATAAAACATTTCATAGATATTTGAAGTGTTCTATTCATGAATAATCTTACTCTAAAGTACCTATACACCTAGACTTAATCCTAGATTTAATGATTATCCTGAGTTTTATGATTGTGGCTTCTGAATATGTCTTTGTATATTTACTAAATATGAGTTTCTCAATTTTTAGCCCTTTTACAAGAACATGATATAATATTCCTTGCATTTGTCTTCAACTACTTGATTTCAAGCTCAACAGTGAGCAAATTTTTATTTACTTTACTTTATTTAGCAATCCTAAATTTGACATATTCAAGGAATTATTTTCTTCTTTTCCATTTGTTTATTTATTTAATTATTTTATTTTTCCTGTCCTGGGATTGAACCCAGGGCCCTATGCATGCTAGGTCAGTATGCTTCTATTGAGCTGTATCACTTGCCCCAGGAATCATTTCCTATTTCATTCAGTCTACCATTTGACCATGATTATATTGCCTATAAAAGCATTATTTTTTATGTTTTTACAGCAATTCCTGATCTGAATAATATTTCTTCTTCAGGAGACTTTGATATTCATTGGTTATAACTTTTGGTGGCTTTGAGTACATATAGTATAGGTTCTTAACTCTCACAAACTTATGGTATTCTTTGAATTGTAACATTTATGTATATTTATGCACAGAATGTGTGCTTGTACATGTATTCACAATAAATATTATTACTTTAATTCTTGTTCTCCTCTACAATTTGGATCTTAAATTTGATGTGACTGACTAGATCTACCTTCATAAGTATAATGGTAAAAAAAATGTGGTAGATCATATAGAACTTATGATTTTGAAGGATTAAAACACCAGTAGCTTAGTTAATAAGACAAGAGAGCCAGATGCAATGGTACATAACTGTAAACCTAGCAACTCAGGAGAATGAGATGGGAGGATTGCAAATTCCAGGATAACCTCTTCAATTTAGCAAGGACACTCTGTCTCAAAAAATAAAAATAAAAATAAGGATGGGGGTGTAGCTCTGTGGCAAAATGCATCTGGGTTCAATACCCAGTTTGAAAAAAAAAAAAAAGAGTAGCACATGATGAAGCTTATTAATGAAAAAATAAAATAGAGAAGCTGCTGCTGAGTTTACATAAGTTTTAGGGATAAGGAATGAAAGTTTTGCTATTATTGTTTGTTTTCTTTTTCCTCAATCACCTTCTTCTTTTTAACACCTAGAGTGAGAGCTGTTTGGCTTTCAAAAGCTAACACCAAAGCCCATTCCCTTGAAGTTAAAAACATCAATGTTAATTTTTATTTTAATCATATAGAGCTCCTTTAACACTAAGTCACTAACAGTTTGATGAAAGGGACTGTAATCATTCATTAGTTCACTCATTCGTTTTTTTCTTTCACCAATCAAATACTTATTGAGCTTAGGCCTAAAACAGAATAAAGATTGCTTGCCTCATAAAACTTGTATTCTAGCATAAGAAATAGAATAATATGATTAAAAAAGTCAATTGTGCAGTTACTTGGGAGCTAATAGTGTACATTGTTGCTGTGCTTCTCCTGCTAAGAAAATAAGATATTAATTTATCTCATAAAGACATTTTTTTACATTGTTGTCAATGTTCCTTTTAAATAGGTGTTTGCAATGGAGTGTGAAGACTTTCTCTTTAAAATTTCCAAAGTATATTTGATATAGGTCCTCACACTTTCCAAGACATTGTGCATAACCCTGCCATATCCGCTACTGAACTCTATGTAAACAAAACTGAAAAAAAGAAAACTTTGAGAAAATGCTCACATACCTTTTATTAACTAGAAATACAGCATATTTAAATCTCATTTTAAGATAACAAAAATCTTTGCTATATGTGCAAGTAAACAGACTGTATCCTATTTGTATTTGACCTCACATTGCGAAAAAAGGTCGAACCCTTTATGAAAAACTTGCTATCCTATGATTTAGAGCTGGAAAGCCAGATAAAAACCAGAAATCGGGAAAGGAGATGTGAGATGGAAAGAAGGAAAGCAGGAGAGAAGAAGCAGCATTTACTTCTTCTTTTTCTTCTTCTTTTTTTAATATCATACTGGGATTGAACCCAGTGTATCACACATGCTAGACAAGTATTCTACCACAAAGCTACATTCCCATCCCTTTTATTTTGACATTTTTTTTTAGTTGTAGATGGAAACGATATCTTGTTTTATTTATTTTTTTAGGTGGTACTGAGGATCGAACCCAGTGCCTCACACAGGAAAGGCAAGCTCTCAACCACTGAGCTACAACCCCAGCCCTTCCCAGCCCTTTTTGAGTCTTATTTGAGACAGGTCTTGGTAAATTGCCTAGACTGGGCTCTAACTTTCATTCCACCTGCCTCAGTCTATGTGCCTCAGTCTGTCTCAAATGTGCTGGTGCACAGGGATTACAAGTGTGCACCAGCACACCTAACTAAGTATTTGCTTCTTTAAAATGTGGATCTATTGAATGTTCATCTGCTGCTTCACAACAATAAGGTGAGCCAACAAAAAAAAATCACGTTTGAGGTCCAGAAAATGACTGCTATTTCACTTTTGCCCTGCAAATCTCAAGCAGGAGCATATTCTAAAACACCTGATATGGCACATGAGTGGCTGCTTGATGGGGGAGGGGGAACCCTTCTAGATTGCTTGATGAAAAGAAAAAAAAAGAATCTTAAAGACCTCAAAAACTTCTGGCATCACCATCAGACATATATGCAGTTTTGATTTGAATGCAGTACAACAAATCAGCATGACTCAGTTCTAGAGCTACACTTCCCACTGGAGATGGTGAGAGCTGCCACCAGAACCCGTCTTTAAATGGGCATGGATGTGCACACAGTGTATGTCTCATATTTCCTTTTTTTAATATCCTATTATCAACAATCACAAGATCCAATATACTCCAATAATTTCTATCATTTCTTTTTTTTCTCACTGGAATAGTTTTCCGGCTCCAAAATCAGACTGGAAACAGGAATGTCTATGTGAGAGACCCACTGGAAGCTCTGGAAAGCAACAAGAGGAAAGGTTGAACGTGAGATAATAGATTCAGAACTAAAGTTCCAGAAGATTCCCAAGTGTAGGGACCACAGTCTGGTAGTTTGAAAGGTTCAGACATTTAGTGAGGAATATCCCCCTGGGACTCTCAAACCCATATGTCCTGCTCAGGAAGGGGCAGAGTGAAAGAGAAATGCCACAAAACCAGGGGAACTGACATTCACCTTTCACACCCATAGTAATTCATAGTACAGGATTTTCAGAAATGCCTACTGTGGAACATCTACTGCAGCAGAAGAGTTTAATAGTTCCACCAATGGCAAGACACTGGTCACTACCCATAGCATAGTAAGCCTTGGAGACTCCAACAAATTCTGAAGCCCTTTAGCAACACTGAGCAGTAAACTGCAGCTGTGAAAAAATTAGCACAGGCAGAGCTAATAGAGTAAATGGGCCAGCTATTTGCCTAGGGAAAATGAGCAAATGAGGACACCCAATGCAATGCACCTGCTGAGATTCACCAGGTCTTGCAGATGCACATTCCCTAACCCCCTCCAGGAGAAAGGCAGGGAACCCTACTTAGCAGACTAGATTCAAATGGGCACATCTCTTAGACCCAGCAGAACCACCCTGCAAATGGAGGAGAATGTTATTTGCAGTAAGTCCCCTCAGTCATTGTGCTCAGAACACAAAGCTTGTGGCGACAAGTGCATGGAGTACTGCATACATGGCATACATTAAGGGCATCTGAGTGGCAAACCACTCCCCCATGCTAGGCATGTCAGTGGCAAATCACTTACCTCGTAGGCACAGCCCTGGGCATGAGGCTGCCTGTTGCCAACCCTGCGCTTACTCCATGGCCCACTCCTCAATTGGTCACTGTCAAGGACACTTGGCTAGAAATTTTATTGGTGGCTGCCTGTAATCTGCTTAGCTACTGCCTGAGTATAAATATGGTGACTGCGCAATAAAATCAGATCTGCTTCCTGCTTGGTCTCTAGAGGTCTTGATTAGCCACACTCTCCTCTACCCTGTTCTGTGGACCTCCTGGCTGGATGAGAAAGAAAGCCCACACAAGCTTCTCTTCCAGCCTAGGAAACAAGGTTGAAAAAACTCCAGAGAATTCATCAAACTATCCTAACAGCTTTTAAGTAGCCAGGAATGCCACAAAAATCCCATAGCCACATGAATTTACTCCAGAGGCTGGCATGGAGAAGTACAAGTAGGGAGGTCTTTGAAGCAAAACTCTGATCTAGAATGTTCTGATAATAAAACATGCAATGGAGTGGACCTTTACAATTTGCCACCACACTCAGAGTCACTATGAGGTTACACTTCGGAGACTTGACTATCTACTAAAAATTTGTATCTCAGGTATAATTAAAAACAGGAAAGCTCATTAAGAACTCCCTCCGTAGAAATGTCAGCAAGGAATGATTTTTTTTGACTTCTTAATGTTAGCCTTTTTTATTCTAGAGGTATAACATTATATACATATTATATTCCACAGGTATAGAATTAAATAACCTCTTTTTTCATATATTCCCTTTTTTAATCTTCTGTCTTTCTTTCTTCCCAATCTGTATTATTTGAAAGATTCCCTATGCTATTAGAAACTGTATTCCTTTATCCATTTTTATGCATTTGTATTATAATATTATACTGATTGGAAATATATTCATGTTACATTTCCTCTCTATTTTGGTTATTTATTTATTTGTTTGTTTGTTTGTTTGTTTATTTATTTATTTATTTATTTATTTATTTTGTAGTTGTAAATGGACAGAATGCCTGTATTTTATTTTTGTTTGTTTTATGTGGTGCTGAGGATCAAACCCAGTGCCCCCCTCATGCTAGGCAAATGCTCTACCACTGAGCTACAGCCCCAGCCCATATTTTGGTTAAACTCTTTCCCTGTTTGTTTTCTCTCTCCTTGCTATTACTTCTCCTATCTATCTTCTTTCCCCACACACTTTTATTTTTATTTTTCCTCTGTAGTTGCTTTATGATAATTGATTATGTTTTATTTCATTTTGGTGACTATAGAGCTGGGGATTAAACCCAAGAGCACTCAGCCACTGAGCAATATTCTCAGCTCATTCTAAATTGGTGTTGCGACTGGGTCTTCCTAGGTAGCCAGGATGTTCCTTGGCCCTGTGGTCCTACTGCTACACCCCTTCAGACAGCTGGGATTCCAAAAGGGTGCCTTTACCTCTATTTGTGTTTTTGTTTTTGTTTTTGCTTTGGGGGGGGATACTGATTATAGCTGTCCATTTTGTTTCTCTTTTTAACCTCTTCAACACTATCTTATACTCTCCTCCTCTCTTTTCTCATTCACTACTTTCCCATTTTTTACCTTGTCCTGAGCCCCTACTAATCATCAGCTTGTTTGTTTGTTTTTTGAATGTGTATACGCCTGAGTGTCCAGGATTACTACATTTTGAGGACATATGAAGGTGCATTCTGATTGTGTTCATTTCTTTTGTGGGTTTGTTAGTTGTATTTGTTTGTTTGTTTGTTTTGCTTGGTTTTAGATTTACTTTTCACATTTTTTATATTTACTTATTTTGTTTGGTACTTTGTTCTTTATTTTATAAGTTTTTTTGTTAGGGTTGTTTGTATGATTTCTATTTTTGATTTATTTTTAATGGGGTTTTTTGGTCATTATTTTCTTCATTACGGTACTAAATTAGTTAGATATAGATATTAGATCTTTTTTTCTTTCTATTCCACATATTTTCACCCTCTTTTTAATGTACTCATTTTTTTTATCTTCTGCCTCTCTTCCTTCCCAGTCCATATTATTTTTCATTCTTTCTCCTTTTATCTAGTCTCTTTTTTCCTTTGATTTTCCTGTCCTGCACAGTATAACAATTCTACTTCTTTAATACCAATCTTTAACTCTGTTTTTGTGTACAATTCCCCTTTCCCTTTGGATGTAGTGAAGTGGTAAAAAAATTTTTAACAAGTTTTAAGATTTATTAGTATATGGTTTACTCTTAAGTATTTAAAGTTACAAGAGATAATCATCTACCGATAAAGGGTTATGAGTGATTGATAAAGACACCGAAAACACATTGACTGGACCCTTTGATACAGAGATTTTCTCCAGGCTTGAAATACATAATGAAAAGAAAACAGCCTACAAAGAATCTTTCAGTCAATTGTTGGAGAAATATCTATTCCAGAAGATTGGCTACCAACACAGAAAATACAGGTAACATGAGGAAGCAAGGAATTGAAATTACTTCAAAGTTTAAACCTCCCAACAACTGAACACAAAGAGACCAATTTAGACAAAAATTCTAGTCACACAAAAAATTAAAAGTTTGTTGTTAAAATGATCAAAGAACTAAAAGAAAATGGAAGAAATGAACTAAGAAAGAAAATATAAGAAGTAAAAGATCATTCCAATTCAAGATAGATGTTACTAAATTTATTTCTGAAAATAAGAGAATTAAAAGATCAATTTATAAATTAAATGGAAAGTATCACTAAGAAATTATAACATGAAGACAGATTTTCAGGCCACAAAAATAAGGCATATTATCCTGAAAGCAGCAGCAAAAACAATAAGAAAACGTGATCAGAATATTTAGAAAATATAGGACAACATGAAGAGACTAAGGATCACTTACAGCAAGGAAGAAACTGAGATATAAACCAAAAGAATATATAACCTTCTCAGTGAAATAATACCAGAAAATTTTCCAAACCTTAGGAATGAGATGGATATCCGAATACAAGAAATATTCAGAACCCCAAAGAGACAAGATCAAAAACATGCTCTTCAACATGCATTATAATTAAAAGGTCTAGTATACAGAACACGGATAGAATTTTAAAAGCTACAAGATGAAAATGGTAGGTCACATTTAGAGGCAAAATAATACAAATGAACATTTGTCTCTCAGTCTGGATTTTAAAAGCAAGAGGGTTTAGAATAATATATATCAAATTAAAATGTTTCTGCACAACAAAAGAAATGAGTATGAAAACAGAGCATACAAGATGAAAAAAAACCTTTGCCAGAAAATCTTGTGACAGCAGAATAATATCTAGAATATATTGAGAACTTAAATTAGTTTCCATCAAGAACAAATAACCCAATCAATAGATGTGCAAATTAACTAAACACAATGTTTCTCAAAGAAGAAGTGCAAATCCAATAAATATATGAAAAAATGTTCAACATTCTTAAAAGACAATAGGGTTAATTTACCCTATTCTTGATTTCATTTTACTCCAATTATAATGACAATCATCAGATATATATATAATGTATCTAATAAATAGTGATAAATATTTGTGAGAATATATGCCAAAACATACATTTATACATTGTTGATGGGACTGCAAATTAGTACCACAACTGTGGAAACCAGCATGAGGATTTCTCAAAAGACTAGGAATGGTACCACCAAAGACTCTGTTATCCCACTCCTTGGATTTAACCAAAAGAACTAGTATCAACATACTGTAGTGATACCATTTGTATCACTACAATGTTTGTAGCAGCCTAGCTCAAAATAGTAAAGCTATGCAACCAGTTTAGGTGTCCCTAAAAAGAAAATTGGATAAAGAAAAGTGGTATATATGCACAATGGAATTTTAGCCATAAAGAAGAATGAGAATATGTCATTTGCTGGTAAATGAAAAGACTAAAGAACTTCATGCTGAGTGAATTGAGCCAAACTCAAGAAGTCAAAAGTTTACTGTTTTCTCTTATACGCAGAAGCCAGGAAATAGGATATTTTAAAAAGGTGGAATCTCATGAAAGCATAAGGGAGAATGGAAGAGTAGAGATCAGGGGATTGAGGAGGAGGGGAGAAAAGTGGGAAAGTGGAGGAACTGCAAAATGAAATTGACCAAACTTTGTCACGTGCATGTATGACATATCACAATGAATTTCACTTTTATGTATAACTACAGTGCACCAATTAAAAATAAACCAATAAAAATATCTGAGGATTCACTCTCAAGGCACATATGAAAACAAACAAAAATTCTGGCAAATGCTTAAAATTAATACATCACAAAGCCAACATAAACACAATGAAATTTCTGTGACTATTTTCCCAGAGAAATTTGTTTTTGTACCAATTTCCTGGGCCATATTTGCAAATAACATGTGGAAAAAGTAAACTTTCTTTAAAGGGATAATTCACTTTTATCAACGAATGCTTCAGTTTTAATGCAGTGTTTCAAATATTATAGATGCACTATTTCTTGTTAATTTATTCAAATAGCATATAGAAATTTTCAGTCATATTATGCTCCAATAACAGAAACAAAATTATGATCTTATAATATCAATTTTATTATTTCTATGTATTTTCATCCAAACTACACTAAGGTATTGAATATGCTACACTTTTCACATTTTTCTTTGTCACTTGGTCAGTGTTTTATATTCCAGCAAATAAGGGTCCTACAGGGCATCTCCTGTAGTCCATGTTTTCTGATTCTCTGAATCTGGTATCTAAGATGTCCAAAAGTCACAGAATTGTCACTTTTTAATAATTAAGACCATAGCAAATATAAATTATTTCTTATAGCACAATAACACCACAGTTTCATTAAGAAACTTCTGTTTTATTCATTGGATAAAATTAATCAGAAATTATGTCTGTTTTTGAACAGACATAAGCTCCAACTAGAACTATGACAATTATATAGAAGTTCCAAAATTAATTATATTAAAGACCACATCTGCTTACTGCTCAGTTAATATGTACTAACTGACACTATATAAATATTTTTGCCTTGACAATCCTGGAATTGTGATAACAAAAGTTCAGTACTATAACCAATAAAAAAGCTAGAAAGAATAAATATAAAGTTAAATAACACATTACTTTAGATAGTCAGACAATAATTAGTACCAGTTGAATATATATTGTCAAGAAGCAGAAAGCATGCCTTATTTATCATTAAATATATTTAAATGGATTTTATCCAAGGCTGTTTTGTTTTTAATTGAAGAATTTGAGAATTATTTACAGTTAGAAGAAGTAACAATATCAAATAATAAACATAGGTTAAAAACCTGACTTTTTAGTCAAATCACTGTTTTGAGGAAAATGAAATTGATGATAGCTTTGTAGAGTAGTAGTCTACAAAGTGTGATCCACAGACTTGCATGGGGACCCCCACACTCTTTTAGAAATGGAGTATGAGCAAAACAATTTTCATAATAATACTAGGATGTGCTTTGCTGTTAATTTTTATTCACTTTTAATATTTGCACAGTATTATAAATTCAATGATGAGTAAAACTGCTGGGTTCTTACCATAAATCATGATAATAGTAGCAAACTCTTTTTTTTTTTTTGATTCTAAACACTGCAAAACACATTTTTTATTGGTTGTTCAAAACATCACAAAGCTCTTGACATATCATATTTTATACATTAGATTCAAGTGGGAAAACTCTTAATAGTATTTGTACTTTCAGCAGCATGTGCCCCTTAAACAAAAACAAAAACCAGTTTTCATCTTTTTAATATTATGTGTAAAATGTGCTTACAGTACATAGCAAAGTACAATTGTTGCCTTGAGCCTGTGTGACTGACAACTGAAATAGTCACTTTTTCAAATGAACCACAATTTTTACTTGAATGTTCCAACAGTTATTTTTCTAATTAACTATCACAAGTTGTGCAAAGTCCATACTAATGTTTCTAGATTGCTTAAATTTGTGTAAAAATGTTTTTTCAATACATGAATTTGTGAAAAAATTATCTACACTAAAATATTTTGTAAAATATCACATAATTTTAAAATAGAAAATGTTTCAGAAAATAACTTTTTTATAATTTTCTCTTGTCAACTTAATCTACCAATTTTTAAATGCAGTCCTCACAATATGACAATGTCCTAATATTGCATCTTTACATTCTCATCATCTTTCAAGATTCTCCTAATCAGGAATGTATAACTAAGTAAACAACCATTGGGATTCTAAAAATGTGATTTAAATCTCCATCAGAAAATTATCCTAAATCAATCTGCTGAAAGCCTGACAAAAATAATGAATAATGGAAAGTTAAAGGATAGGATGATATGAAAAGGAAATGAATTAAGCTGAAGGACTGATGTACTTATAGACCATTATTTGACCAAAGAAATATTGTGAACAAAATGCAATGGAGTTAGTTTGCCTTTGAATGGTCAACTCAATCTTTTACTGTGTTCTCTGTTAAGATTTTCTAAGTCCTACTGACAATTTTTTCCTAAATAGTCATATGAAAACAATTCTGAAGCATTTCATAAGACCTTCAATCGAACCAAGTATTACTGTATACAGAAAATGATATATTCTAAAAAATTAATCTGAAGAATTAGTTTTTATCAAACCAAAATTTAGAAAATCAGCATTGATCAGTTTAAAAGAAGTCAGTGTTACAAAAAACCAGTATGTCTGTCTGTAGAACTAACCCAGATGTTTCTTTGACAAAGGGATTTTAAAACCACAAATAAATTCATTGGGATCCACTTGTTGACACATGCACATTATAAACATAGCACATTTTGTATGTTAAAAATCATTCTTGTTCTTATTTCTTTATTCTCATTTGAACATAGAGTCTCACACTTATTATTTTCTTATTTTATGATGCTCTGGATCATTCTGATTGTTATGTAGTTTTATATAGTACTCAAGTCTCTGATATAATTTCACTTTTTCAAAAATTTCCTCCCTCTCTCTTCTGTCAAAAACTCAAGCCAGCAGATACCAAGCAAGGTGGCTTTCTCTTACCTATTATTCACATAATTAAAGACAACTGAATTTCCTCTTGTTCAGGATACGTATCCTTGATTCCATAATTTAATCTTTGATGACCAAGTATACTCATCATTCAATTTTTCTCTAAATTTTCATCATCTCTAAAACAAATGTCTAAAATTGAATTAACTACCACATGTGGACTGGCTAGCAAAAAGAATAGAAGAACTATCACATCTGCATTCTAAGTGCCTACTAATACAGTATCTAGAGATGTTATTACTATATTTGTCAAATATAGTTTCTCTTGACTCACACTCAGAATGTTATCAATTATGTACCTAAATAATTTTAGTAAGACATTTTTCTTTCTTCATTTACAGCTTTAACTAAATTACATATTTTTGCAATGAATTTTTATAACTGGCCAATGTACATAAAATAAAATAGCAATATGTAATTTAACATCAAATTAACAAGAACATTAACTTTAACATAATAACTAACAATCACTATTACATTTATTGTCTCCCTTAGTTCTCTATAAATAATTTTCTTAATTTGAGTTTTCCATTCTCTTGCCTCAACAATTTGTTAAAGGCCTAATGAATAGAATAAATTTGCCCAAACAATGAAGAACTATATCTCAAATTACATTGTAGTAATAGAATAGCACTACACATTTAATTAATATTGCTATTTATACTTGAGGAATGCTATTAACTAAGATGCTGACATAATGATTTTCATCCTCAAAAGCTCTACAGGGAGTTTGGCCATGTAGAGAAACATAATTCACTATAAAATTCTCTTCCAAGCACCTAGAAGTTGTTAAGGAAAATAAAAATTATAGTTTTTTTTCAGAACCATGAAGTTGCTCACGCAGCAGTAATGAAATGAAAAATAATTGGGTTTTTTTCCCCATTTCTTCATCAAATGTGCTTTACCTGCCTGTTTTGATTTTTATATTGGAGAAAAAAAAAGAATGTTGAAAACCAGTATAGTTTAACTGTTCCAAACCACTTGGAGATGTTTTCAATTTCAAAAGGAAAAATAATTCCTAAGTACTTTATTTTAACTAATTTTAGCCCATTTCTTTAAGGAAGCTAATCTTTAATAGGGACACTCAGGTAATGATTACATTAATATTGTTGTGGATAAATGACTTTGCATGTCTTTAATGAAACTTTACTACTTTCAGGACTCTGCTTGCTAAGCACAATCTGTGTATTCTTTATCAGTCTTTTCTCTTTCCCAAAGACCATTTCTTTCATGTGTCAGATTCAGGGGTAATGGAAGAAGGCAAGAAATTGTGTTACTTACAGTATGGTAGACAGCATAATCTTTATGTGCACATCAGTTCTTACCTTTCACATCTCTGAAAAATTTTGCAAAGCCAGGGCCAATTGAACATTGGGCATGGCAGTGATTTTATAGTGCTGGTGAAGAAATTCAAATTTAGGTAACATAAATCTTTTAAAAAGTGGACTCCTAGTGAAATTGCCTAATCTTTGTCCCAAAGAACATTATTACGTTTATTTTTTCCTGAACAGCAAATAAATCTGTGGTCTGCCCCAGAATAGTAGACTCTGTATTGTCAGCTGTTTACTATATGAACATGCTTGAAAGCATGATCTGGAACAAAATCTGATATTACTCGTAGAAATTGAGAAAGTCATTAGTAATTGTACACTGCTACTCTGAGGTGACACTTAGCCAGAGACCTGAATGGCAAGAAGGATACAGTTACTGATAATCAGGGGAAAGCATCATGAGCTATGAATTAAACTACTGTAAAGATCATAAGTGAAGAAAGAACATGGTGATTTAGAGAAACAGAAGACATCATAGGCCCTAGGTAAAGTCTAATAAATAAATTCAAAGAAGTAATCAGAGACAGATTATATAGGCAAGGTTTCATAATCTTTAATGTGCATTCAAACCACATATGGCTGGATCTTGTTAAAATTCAAATTCTGATTAACTATCTCTTGTGCAGGTCTAAAGTTGGATATTTCTAACATTCTTCCTGGAGATGCTCACCAATGCTAGATATAAGGAGCAAAGATGTATAACTTTTTGCAATGTCCAGGTGAGAAATTATCATGATTTGGAAAATACAATAGTAATAAAGGTATAGAACTCAGAACTGACACAATTTGGCCTACATTATGAAATTTGTGTTGCTGATGGAATTGGCATAGGGGTAAAGGAAAGAGACATAAAGGAAAACTCCTCAAAATTTTAATTAGAAATTGCCTATATTAAAGAATACTTCTTTGAGATAAGAAAAGTAGAAAATGAAGCAGCTGTTTATGTGGGTGAAAACTGAAATAGATTGTTCTATTTAAGAATAAGTTTGAACATACAAGACATTCAAGGGTATATGCCAAATAGGTAGTGTACAACTCTGGAATAATAAGAAGACATTAACAGATGGGTGCTACATATATTATAAAATTAAATTATCTAGGGGATGTAGGAGTGAAGGGGGTTAACAGTTTGGGTAATGAAAAAAAAAACAGCAACAAGTTTCAAATGAAGCAGAAAATCCATCTCAATAGTATTAATAAGAACACATCATAGTTTTTGGAATATAAAATCCAATGGAGATGATTAAGAAGAAAACTGAAAGAACTAGAGCAGAGATAGAAATATATATATAGATTTTTTATCTTTGTTAAGCTTTGAAGGGTAGCTATTAAAGAAATTGTAGTAAAAAGACAATAATTTCTTTTCTCTTGCTTTATAATGGAAGACACTGAATTATCCCATTTTCTGTTGCTCTAAAATAGTATCATAGACTGGGTATTTTATGAAGATAAAAAGTTTATTTTTCATAGTGATGGAGGTTTAGAAGGTCAGGATCAAGTATATGATTTCCTAAAGCAGAAGGCCTTAAAACATCATGTCCCTGAATATCCCTTTTTTGCTCCCTCAAATCCAAATTAAGGGGACAATGAGAGCAATCCTAGACAAGAAACCTCTCATGTTTGTTATCTAGGAGGACACTGGCTTTCTGTCAAATACATTGCGAACCAGGGCAAGTTAGTGTTATATGTAAAAAGCTACTTTCTTGCATGTATGCCAAGAGAATTCCTCCTCGGGATGCTGGTCATACACACAAACATCAGTTACCGCTAATGATGTCATTGCTTCTGCAGACAAACAAGTAAAACCCCTCTCTGAGTGAGAATGGGTACAGGACTGAGGGAACTGTCGAAGGATATGTGTCACCAGATCATCTAGCTGCCACTAGGCAAACACTGTGAGAAAAACAAGGCACTTTTTGGCAAAACACTAAGAGGGAAACAGGTCAGGCTGTTCTCACTGCACTCTTCTTGGAGAAGTCATTGACCTCTTTCTTGGCTGCTTTCACCAATAAAACCCATCTTCTTCCATGATGTCTTCAGGCACTTTTTTTTTTTTTTTTGCAGTCTACCTGCTGTCCTGGAAGAACTGTGCTATAGAAGAGACAGATATTTACCAACATCTGGTGAGGGTTTTCATAACAATGGCCTTGGACATTGGAGGGAGGAAAGGCAAGAGCTAGACAAAGAACCTTTATAATAAAGCCACTCCTGCAAAATAACTGATGCACTTTGCCAATAACAGTATTAATCCATTCGTAAATCAGAGGCCCATGATCTCATCACCTCTTAGATGTCCCACCACCCTGTATCATAACAGTAGAAATTAAAATTCAACATGAGCCTTAGAGAGGACATTCAATTCATAGCAGACACTAAAACTTAGCATATGAGCGGATTGATCAAACATCATGAAGTATTTGATACTCTATACAGGAGGCAACTACACTTAAGAGGTCCCTGGTATAAGAAGAGATTGAATACAGAGAGTGTGAGAATTGATACATGGAAGCAAAATGTCCATTATATCAGGAAGGAGGACAAAACTTGATTACTACTAATTAAGTCAGAGGTTGGTTTCTTGTGATTATTGTTATCTAAATGAAATATAAAGCAGTGTTATTGTTAGAGTGAATAAGAGATATGCTATCATTTAGAAAATATGAAACAGTTGGAGAGTGAAAATGCAAACATAATGAAATATCTGGCACTATTGAGTGGTGATTTCTTTTTTCTGTTTTCCTTTTTTTTTCTTATTGCTTTCATTCTTTTGTTTGCTGGAGTAAGATGTATTGAGTCAAGAAAGTTAATGGGGAAAATGGATTTTTAATGAATTCAACCTACACATTTAGAAATTTAATATTTTAAAGATTATTTCTAATAAAAATAACAGTATAAATGAGAAGTACATCACATTTTGTTTCCAAATTTATTTTTATTATAATTATTAGCATATTTTCATTGTAAAAGTCCAAGGAATTCACTGCAATATTTTCACATATGCACATATCAATTGTTGATCATATCCATCCACACTCCTACCTTATCCTTCCTTCTCTCCCTTGAGACCCCCAACCTAGACCCTAGTAGTTTGTCTTCTACTTTCAGGTCATTTTTTTTTTCTTTTTTGTCTGGCTTATTTCACTCAACATATGCTCTATTTCCATGCATTTTTCTGAGAATTTTTTTTAATTTTAAATTTTTGGTTCTTAATTTAAAATAAATCTGGTCAACATTGCATGCTTGTTTGTTCTCCCCCAAATGATTATCTGCTCACATATGTACATGAAGAAGGAAGTCAGTTGGGTTTTCACCAGAAAGAAGTCTAGTGGATGAGAAAAATCTGAGAAATTAACATGCTCACAAGATTTATTTTTGATAATGACCACAGATCATGGATGTGGGGGTAACGACAAAACTTAGAATTTGAGGAGATTGTGTTTACTGAGTTAGTTGAGTTGCTGAAGTTTTGAAGCTTACTGAATTTGTTTAGTCAGGTAGTTGATATTTATTTCTTTTCGGACTATACTTAACATAAATCTATTTTTTCTTATGTTATTTAGAACTTTTCAGGAAGACACCATAAGGAATTAGCATAATATCAAAGAATTTGTGAAACCTATGGATTGCTTCCATTAGTATCCGCCTTTGCATCCCAGCAAGAATTGTCCAGCATTTTCAGGACAAATTTCATGAGCACAAGTTGAAAAACATACTCCTTAAGGAACACATAGGAACCTTATTCACCAACTCTAACACTCACCTCTTGGAAGGGCACCAACAGTAAAATCTATATGTCCACTCTAATGATAATATCTTTCAGGCTATAAGGAAACATTCTTTATATGGGACAAGAGTAGTATGACCTCAAAGTAAAATGCAACTGCATTTGACTGCCATGAAGTTTGTGTATTGTATTCCTGTCAATGTTAGAGATAGATATTGATTCCAAATGTATGTAAGATTTGACTGATGGATGTGCTTAGATAAGAGGAAAGACAAATTAATTAACTTGTCAAACTCTTCTCAGACAGCAAGAATGCAATAGATTTTTGCATAATTAGGTATTGATTCCCAGTAGTTCTAAGCATCTGTTTTCTTGCTTATCTTGATGTTCCCATTTGTGATTTCAAAGGAACTTATGAATTAGAAATGGTTTTTCACAATGATGGAAAATGGGAGCTGATGTACATTTATAATATTAAACAAATTATCTTACTTTTGAAATTTTGTGTAGTAAGAATAATATGCATGAAGTGATTCACCATTTTTTTTATATTGACAACCACATGACTTTTAGGCTTCTAATTGGAAGTAATTATACTTGTATAATGTTAGTGACATTTAGTTAAATGTACAAAATAAAAATAATTCTATGTAAAAATTTTGGCACTTTAATTAGGCAATGTAATGCATTTTAGATTTAGATATAATTAAACAATTTAAAGAAAACATGTCAACTAAAAGCACAAATAGTATAATCATAGTAATGAATGTTTACATTTACTTCATTTAAATTTTTATAAAAATAAATTCAAATTGAAACATTAAACATGAACTTTATTTTTAAGTCTCCATGTCATCAAAAGTAAATAATGATGAAATAATATTCATGATAGAATTAGAAATATAAAAAATGTAGCTAAGGGGAAAAATAAAACCTAAGTGAGAACATAAGGAGTTTGTCTTTTATCATTTTTTTATTTCTTTTTTTTTCTCTTTTTTTTAGTACTAGGGACCCAAGGGTGCTTAACCAGTGAGACACATCCCCAGCCGTGTGTGTGTGTGTGTGTGTGTGTGTGTGTGTGGTGTGTGTGTGTGTCTGTCTGTGTGTCTGTGTATCTGTGTGTGTGTGTATTTTGTTAAAGTTTCTGAGGCTGCCCTCATACTTGTCATCTTCCTGACTCAGTCTCCCTAGTTGATGAAATTTACAGGCAAGCAGCGTCACACCCGGCAGAAAAGATAGTCTTCAATGGGCAAAAACCATGTAAAATTTTTGAACTGAATAATCAAGACTCTAAGGGTATATGTTATTTTCTGTGTGGACTTGTGCTTTAGACACTGTAGTGTCTAAAAGATCTAAAGTGTCTAGGGATTAGTTTGAGTTCCATTTTACTTTGAAGATTGGTGGGGGTTAATTCTCCTCTGTAATACCAGTGGTACTTCTGGCCCCAAAACTGCCTACAGAATTAATTAACCTATTTTGTTCAATTTGTTAGATGTAGAACACTTATAAAAACTGAAATATGAGGCTAAGGCAGGAGTATCTCGAATTCAAAGCCAACCTTAGCAAAAGTGAGACACTAAGCAACTCATGAGAGCTCTCTAAATAAAATGCAAAATAGGGCTACAGATTTTGCTCAGTGATTGAGTTCAATCCCCAGTATATATTTCATGTAATCAATCAAATCTGAGTATTCCCCTTTATAATACTTCTAATTGCCTTATAGCCCTCTATTTAATGAAAATAGCCACATTTTCTTTTATGAATATAAAGCCTTCCCTATACAGAGTTTTTTTAAAATATATTTATTTTTGCACACTTTTTTCTTCTTGAACATTTAACTAGATTATTTAACTAGAGATAAATTTGTTATTTTGTATGAGGTAAGGATCAACAATTATTTTCATCTACCTTTACCAAAATATTCTTTCAGATGGTAAAATGTTCTGTTTCTTTAATATAATGAATTTATTTTCAGAATTTCTAAACTTTCATTCAACAGATATTTATTATATGTATATCATTTGTCAGACCATATTCTAAAATTGGAAGAAAGTACAGTGAAGAAAGCATCCTTAAATGCCTACCATCATACAACTTTCATGTTATTGTGTAGAAATATACAAAGATAAAAAGCAAAGAGAAGAAAAAACAAAATTTCAGTCTTTATGGTGGAAAAACAAAGTAGAAAATAAATAAGTAAATAAATAAATGGATTCAAGATAAATGAAAATAAAGAAGTTGAAATAACTAATAATAAATAATAAGATTATTTAAGAAATTTATGTGAAGTTTTAGCAGGAGAGTCTACAGAGTAGTTGGTGTTGCTTTGGATTTGTTCATGTACAGTAATAACAGATGCAGTACACAGGAATAACTGCTAAAGCAGAAATCAGAGTGAGAATGCAAAGCTGGGTCTTGAAGATGAGAGGATCAAACTTTCAAGTAAATATCTGTGCTTTACACAGAATATAAAAGACAATTCACAAGAGAAAAGGGAAAAAATGAATGCATGGATACTAAGCATTTCTGACCATTTTTAATGTTCTCAATGATATATGTAGGTGCCAAAGCCTAGAATTTCAGAGTGGTTTCTTCATCATCATTATTCTGGCAGTAATCAACAAGTACAATAAATTCTTCTAATTTATAATGTAAGCTAAGCACTTTTGAATAATTTTCTGATGATTAAATTCTCTAGCAAAACAAAACCATATTTCAGAATAAATCTTTGATTAAATAAGTTGGAAATTTGCAATTTTCCCTCTTCAAACAACAACAAAAAAGTCTAGTGTTCCAGAACTCATTATGTTTGTAATAGAAATGGTTTGGGAGGCAGTCTTTCCATTTGTTAAGTGTGATGACCAAAGCTTACATTGAAAGACATTTTTCCTAGTAAATGCTAGTAAAACTTAAAATATCATCATGGAATAATAATTATCTCTATTTTACTAAAGAGAAAAATGAAATTTATTGGTGTCAATTTGTGTGCACATACACAGCTGTTATGGGTTAAAGTTAGGATTTGCATCTCAGAAGTCCATATACCTTTACCAATATAACATCAAATTCTTAGAAGGTGCTGGGATGTTAGCATAAAAATACATGTGGTTTAGGCCTTCCAAGTCAAATAAAGATATGTCCTGAAGAAAAACCTACATTTATTCTAAGGATGGAGCTCAATATGTATATTTCATAGTGTATATTTAAATTTATTAGAATAAAAGGAATCCAATAAATGTTATGAGAATGAGATCTACATACAGAATTATATCCTACAGAGCAAGGAGATATATGACATAATTCACATCACGTATTAACTTTGATTAGAAAAAAGAATTGACACTGACTCTGTTTACACTAAAATAGTGAATAAAATCTATTTTAAATCAATCACAATTAATTAATTTATTAAAATATTAATAGTAAATTTGTTGATAGGTATGTGTGAAACAGGTTCAATGCCTCTGAGTTTGCCTTAGGCAAAAACTTTAACATTTAACTCTATTTCTTTTAGAATTAATGATCTTCCTACTTGGTTAGACCCTAAAACAATAGCAAGTTCCATGTACTGATAAAGACAGCTACTGTTTTCATTTTTCCTTTCTTTAGAATATAAGTTTTTCACTTCTCCTGAAATAAGAGTGTTTGAGTAGTTATAAAATACATTGGACAGAAAAAAAATTAAAAGATGCAACTTCTAACAAATACTACTGCTAATGTCAGTCAAGCTAGAAAACTACCTGGATCCTGACTGCTCACATTCTGCTGTCTGCCTTCCTAAATAAGAAATGGGTGTTAAAAAAAAAAGACAAAATGAATTTTATGCAGTTTGGTCAAACTAGGGAGAAGTATTACCAGAGTCCTAGACCAGAAATCTGACTTCAGGCATCCAACAAATCAAATTCAGCTCTTTGCCCCAAAAATAAATCAGAAAAGGTAATGGTGTCTGGACAAAATGATGCACACCTATAATCCCAGCAACCAAGAAAATTGAAACAGAAACATCAAAAGCTTGAGGCTAGCCTCAGCAGCTTAGTGAGGCCCTAAGCAATTTAGCAATCCCAGTCTGAAAACAAAAATAAATAAATAAATAAAAAGAACAGTGACATAGGTCAGTGGTATAGCATCTCTGGAATCAATCCCAGAACAACAACAACAACAAAAGTAACAGTAAGAAGCATGAAAGGAATTTTAATTAGTGTAGCTCTACCAAGAACACAAGAGAAAGCATGTACTGGGCCCTTGTCATCTAGGAGTTGTCAATGACTTTGGGGATTTTTAGAGAGAGCATGGAGGCCAGGGTTAGTGGTTTGTGCAGATGTAGGCTTTTCACAGCTTCCAAAGCAGCCGATCTTGGTGAGGTGTGGTCTGGTCCATCATGATCCCAAGATTGATCATGTGGGGGCCTTGTCAAAGATAAGAAAGCTGCTGTTGTCTGTTAGGGGTAAACGTGACTCATCACACAATGTTTATCCATCAGACTTGTTGATCCTGAAAACACCAAGGAGATTCAGAGCAAGAAACAGATGCAAAATGGAGGTGGAGATGCCAAAATCTTTAATCGTGCTTTCAGCTACCCATTGGGCATTTTTAGGCAAAAGTGAAGAGTCTATGACCTCGTTATAATTTCTCCTTTCCTTGATTATTCTTCAATTTTTAGGAAATCAGGATTTCAGTCAATTGTGTTTTGCAGGTTTTTTTTTTTTCTTTTTTTTTTTTTTTTTGGCCAGGTAGCAAACTAATCTTTAACAATGGCTGACTCATGTAAGTAAATCATTCAGATTTTGAAGCCTAAAATTTGAAGACCCGTTATAAATTACAAATCAGAACACACACACACAAAAATGGTGAAAGTCTGAAGATATCAAAATAAATAAATTTGAAAATATCAAGATAAATAAATTGAGCCACCCAGAAGAGAGCAGGCTCCCGCTCCAGGGGAGTTCTCTCTCCAATAAATAACTACATCAGTATAGACTATGGAAAAAAAAAACATATATTTGGAATAAGAAAAATGTCGTTTTTCTGTTTCTTTATAATTGGAAAAAAAACCCTATCTGAACTGAATAATGCTTTCTGTGCCTAGTAGAAGGACTTTAGTGTCAGGCAAACATAAGTAGTTACCAGTTCTCCATATTATCTCAGTTTTACTTACTTCTGGTAGATCTGACATGAGTACACATCTAAAATTTTCTTCCTTCCTTCCTGCCTTCCCTCCTTTCTTTTTCCAGTACTGGGTATTTAATTAAGGTCAGCTAAGATTCCTTAGGGGTTGCTTTCAGGACTCTCTTTGTTGCTTCATTATTTTTTCTTCTCCAAGTTATGTCATCTGCCAGTACATGTCAGGGTCTTCTGATCATATGTGCCATCTAATGGAAACACTGGGGACATTTCCCTCTCCAATGACCCTCCTCTGTATATAATGTGTACTCCTCTTCTCAGTTGTCTTTGAGATCCTCCCTAATCAGGAAATTTGGTGACTCACTGGAGTTGGAGGTCCCAAAATGTCCGTTTATTCCCTGGGTTGTGACTGACCTTGGAGGACAAAAGCAAAAATACTGTATGTGTTCTTACCAATTTTATTTTCTTCTTGTGGTCTCCAAATTTTGGTTGTTAAACATACAGAAGTCTAGTTCTACCAGTCCTGAATTGTGAGTAAAGGATTCTAATTTTAACATTTGTAATGCTACTCCTTCCACTGTATTGGGGTCAGCATTAGTACTGTGAGCCAGTGTCCTATTCTATCTGTCCTGTAGTTGATGACTGCCATCTCAAAATACTGGTCAAGTTATTCTGTGAGAAGTTGTTCTTCTGGCTTGGCACAGTGTTGCATACCTAGAAACCCAAGGGATTTAGGAGTTTAATACAGAAACACTGCAAGTTCAAGACCAGTCTTACCAACTCAGGGAGATGCTCAGCAACTATCAAGATTTTGTCTCAAAACAAAATAAATAAATAAATAGAAACAACTGGGAATATATGTCAGTGCTAAAATACCCCTTAGTTCAATTCCCAGTACCAGAAAGAAGGAAAAAAGAAGTTGCACTTCTACAGAATGCTAACAGACAACAACTATAAAGGTTTTACAGGAAAAATACAAAATGAAATCAACCAGGGCAAACACATTGTGCTTTTGAAGTAATCCTGAACCAAGAAACAAAATTTTTGTGATTCTAAGTTACCTTTGGTATCTGTTTAGCCTCTACTAAAACCCATAAGTTATTGACTCAAGCACATACAAGATGTTTTACAAATTCTATTTCTATTTTAAAACACTTTCTAACTTTAGCCAGGCATAGTGATGCATGCTTGTCATTCCAGCAGTTCAGGAGTCTGAGGTAGGAGGATTGAGAGTTCAAAGTCAGCCTCAGCAGAAACGAGGTGCCAAAGTAACTTAGTGAGACCCTATCTCTAAATAAAATACATAGGGCTGGGGATGTGGCTCAGTGGTTGAGTGCCCCTGAGTTCAATCCTGGTACCACACACACACAAAAATCTTTATAACTTTAAATATCTTTTATATTTTACCCAAACCTTTACTTCATCTTGAATTACTTCTATATTTTAGGATCACAATAATCTTTATGACAAAAAAGCTTACTCCTTGAACAGAACTTTAAATAAACAATTTTAACCTACCTGTTCCAAAATGGAGTACAACAAGAGGCAGAGACTTTATTATAAATGAGGCTGTCCTTTTGAAAAAAAATTAAGTATTTTATATTTGAAGTACTCTTTGAACCCTTTCTAAACATTGTTCTATTTAGGAGTCTAAGACAACAAAATTTTTATATATTGCTGCCTGAATCTATTTGTTTATCAGTTGACAGCAAAACATCATGTCTGAAACACAAATTGAATAAGCAGAAAAACTCAGAGAACTATCAATTTTGGAAAAGTGGAAAAATATTTCAACATTTTAGTTTACCTATTACCAGGCTTACATCAATCAGGCTGTACTCTCTCTCTAAAAATAGATTTAAATTTACACCACAGAGTAAAAAGAATAACATAATTCTACATGTAATGAATCAATAATGGGTTACTTTTATGCAATTATAAATATTAAATGACATCAATAAATCTTTAATCATTTTTTTAAGAATAAATAAAGTGTTTTAAAAGTAGAACATTCTTGTTTACAGATGAGCTCCCCTAGGTAACCAATGCCCAATTTTATAAATTACCAGAGTGGCACAGTTTAAAATGTCCAGAATTTGAACACATCTAATTATCTTTTTTTTTTTAAATGATAGTCATATAATTAGAAGCACATAAACTTAAATTTGAAAAAAGTCTGTCTCTACAAACCATTTCAGTTAGGAGGATACCAGCTTGGTAAAGTGTTTGCCTGAGCTTTGTATGTTTGAAGACTCATATACTTAGGAAACAGAAATATACTTAACACACAAAGAAATGAATGATAATTAGCATCACAGTTACCTAGAAGTTATATCTATATATATATGTATATGACAAATGAAAATATATATGTATACATATACATATATATAACTTCCATGTAACTGTGAAATGTATTATAATGACCTAAAATCATTGTGTTTATTTAGCAGTTATAAAGCAAACATTTAAAAAAGACTTTTAAACAAAAGATGAAGCAGACCAGGTACCCCAGCCTACAGAGAGATAAGTCCCTAGATTCATTACACCAGGCTCAAGCCCTCAGTCATGGACTGAGAGTACAATCCAGACTTCACTACACTCTTTAAGCTGACAATCCATTGAAAGGAAATACCAGAAAAGTATGAGGATCAGAAGGGCAGCAGTCTAGCTCTAGTCACTCTGGAAGCTGACTAGTGTGCACAAGGCCAAAGCTTGAGAAAACAGCAGCCCTGATTTAGCCTCTCCAGGTCTGGCTAATCAAGGCACTATGGAAGATAAACTGGACAAGACCTAGGCATCCACTTGCATAAGGATCTAGGGCTAAGAAAAATAGAGGTTCATTGGGGATAGAATTGATCTAGGAGGTCAACAAATGGGGTAAGACTACTGACCACCTGAGAGGAATATTGCCACTTTATGGTCCTGCTACCTGAGCACAGGATGACAGTTGGAACTGTAGATCTCTAGTCTATAAGCTAAACCAGATTATTCACTTAAAAGTGTACTGTAAATTATTTCTATTCAAACTGCTATAACCTTTGACTTCTTATGTTTCTTTATTTTTGGCAAATTCAAAAGCTTAATTGGCATAGAAAGTTTTATGCCATTAACATGTTTATTGCTCCCATGTTTGGCTCACCTTTACATTGAAAGTATTTGGTTTACTGTAGAAACAGCTGTTAAAAGAAAAACAGCAACTAAAAGTATGACATTATATAAGGCCAAAAAGATGATAATGATCTTGATTTGAAGTATTAAATAACAATCATCAAAGAGGAGAATGAAGCAGACCAGGTACTCCCAAACAAAACAAAACAAACAAAAAAAAACCCCTTGCCTTAATTATGCTTTTCTTCTTGTCAGAAAGATTTTTACAAAGAGTCCTACATCAGAGGTAATTAAACAAACCTTAATTGTTTGAAGTCTTGGTTTCTCCAAGTAATGTAAACCTAATAGATGCAAGAAATCATCTTGATAAAACACAAAATTTGTGTTAAGGCAGTTACCTAAAAATGTTATTAGGAGTATACTGATATTCTAGGAAATTCATGTTGCTTTAAACATACAAAATTAAATTCTGATTTTATATCATTATACTATATTTTGACCTTACAAACCCCTTAAATACACTTAACTATATTAATTTTGGCTAATTTAATCACATCCAGATTTCCAAAGATTTATCTTCTAAAAATATTCTACAACATATTTAGAAAATCTATAATTTGATAAAATTCTTAGTTTTACAATACTTTTTCCCTCTTGGACATTAGGACACAAATCTTATTTTACCTTTATCTATCTATCTATCTATCTATCTATCTATCTATCTATCTATCTATATATAAATATTATCCAAAAATGTGCTGTGATACCCATAACCTTTTTCATATCTCTTTCATGCTTGTGAATATTTTTCTTCATTTTTAACTTTAAAACATAACAGAATCATTATAAAATTTCTTAACCTAAACCTTTTTCTCAGTAAGTTGAAATACTTTATGCTTTACATAGCATTTTAATCAAAATACAAGTTAAATTTTTAGTATTCTTTTCATGTAGAATTAAGAGTGTGAGCTAGAACCTTGGTAGGCAGAGAGGGCAGGACCCCCATTGCAACAATTCCACGTACAAAGCATCTGATGCGCTGTACTGTACATGGTCAAACATGTGAACAATCAGTTGAACACAACATGATCAACATCCTGATTGGATTGAGTAGGGCACATGATTACTGAGTGTCTTGATCTGATTGGATAAAGAAATTCCCCTCTCTATAAGTTACTAGCCAATAGCTTTAAAGATCACCTCCAGCAATACCATATAAACAGCTGCAGCTGCAGCAGCTACCATTAAAGACCATGCCTTGTGGGAGTTGCACTTTGCTGTCCATTTAAAGAAAGAAAGAAAGGAATTCTGTCATTTTACACTCTATTATTCATGGATTACATTTTTCTGATCTGTGAGACAAGCTACCTACAACTTATTGCTTTGTGTCTCAGAATTAAAACTGAATTTTATTTCTCAGCAATCTTGATTTGTATCAAAGACCTAGAAACAAAGCTATCTTAAGCTGCTTTTTCCACTTAATGACAATTAATAAAAACACATTAATAGACCCAGATATGTATGCATGTGCATACCTGGGGATAAATGTACATACACACATTTCATATTAGAATACATATTGTTTCATATGATTGAAGAATCCAAGAGAAGTTGAATTTATTTTCATAAATTGATCTTTCAGTATCAACTTACAAGTGACTCATGTTTTATTTCTAATAATACATGTATAAATACTTTCCAATTTATATCAAACATAGTATTCCTGGTTTAACAGCTATTTTTAGGTTGTCCATGGAAACCAGACATCAGATAAGTATAATTAACATTTTAAGCAATTATTTTTTTCTTCAAAAGAAAAACCATGAAAACAATGGACATTGTATTTTAAACATTGTTAACAGAGGCAAATACAATGCTGAATGACTAGTAACCCAGGTAAAATGAGGTGTGTCCATAATTGTAAAGACACTATTGCTTTAGTCTTACCAACAAATTTAAATAAACCTAATTATCAAAGTTTATTTTAGTCCAGTGAGCTAAAATACATTTGAATTTATGTCCTTTTAAATTGTGTAAGTGCTCATTTATTTATTATATATGCTAATTTGTTAACATATAGACACATCATACCATGTATAAATGTATAGGAACACACATAAAATTTTTAAAAAATTATATTTTATTTTTTTCCTACTGGTACTGAATATTGAACCCAAAGGCAATCTAGCATTGAGCTACATCCCTGGCCCTTTTACTAATTTTTTTCTTTGAGATGGGGTCTCCCTAAATTGCCAATGTTTGACTCAAATTCACAATCCTCCTGCCTCAGGCTCCTCTAAGATGCTTGACTACAGCTTAATTTAGATTCAGCATTTATCAGTTTTGTTTCAAGTTAAAATTTGACAGGATTATGATAGCCTTAAGCAATTCTTAATTTAAGTCTTCACTTCCAAAAGTTCTGACTTAGTTGAAAGAAGGTAGGAAATTTACATCTCAAAGACATCTCTTAATGTTTAGTCTAAACATCAATGTGAAGGGTATAGGCCAAAGATCAACAAAAGCAAAATTTCATAGATGAACTTGTTATGCAGACTTGAGTTAACATCTACTTATATTTTAGAATCTAATAAGAAATAGAGGAAAACACCCTTACAAGTGAAATTTCTTGTGTAAAAGATCAGAAAAAAATCATACTTTCGGGAACTCTCTAGTTAGTAATTCCTTCCAACCTATTTTCTAAGCAGATATATCCCTTCAGTGAGTAGGGCAGATAACTTTCTTTGCATTATCTACCTGGGGAAAAAGTATTTTGAGCTTTCCAAAACTTTTCTTCCTGCTTTAATTTATTGTAGTTTTCTATCATTTTGAAAAAGTTTGATTTAAATTTTAAAACATTTCCCATTTCATCAGAATTTAGAGAAAAATGGTTAGAAATTTTTACTTATTTTATTGTTCAAAGATTCTAGATTCCAGTTTTTTTAAAAAAAGATATAGGAATAATAAATATTTTCCATTGTTTAAGCACTTTCAAGCATTGTTTAAGTGCTTCAAGTTAAAGCACCTTGATCGTCAAACATAAAACAGTGCCAGATAGGGGTTTTTTCTCTAAACAGTTTTGAATTTGTTTATTGCATTTGTTTTCTACTTTAGTGTAGGTATCCCTTCTTTTAAAATGACAAATTTCTAAGCTACTGGTGAACTTGTGTTTGAACTAAAAGCAGCAAGATTGCAATGAAAAGGAAAAAGAGACAAAAAATAAAAGTCAAATTTACAAAAGGATTATCAGGAAAAAAAAGGACTACATCCTAGCAAACAATTATTTTTTGTTAATTTTTTAAATTTATTTTAATTAGGTATACATGACAGTAGACTCCATTTATGCACTTTGATTTATCATACATAGATGGGATATAATTTCTCATTTTTCTGAGTGTACATGTTCTGGAATCACATTGGTCATACAGTTACATATATACATAAAGCAAAAAACATCTATTTCATTCTACTATCTTTCCTATCTCCACACCCCCTACCCTTCCCTTGAAAGGAAAGTGAACACAACACTCGGAGTGACCAAAAGATCTTTATTGCAGCAGTGCAACAAAGAGAAAAGAAGGAAGGAAAGAGAGAGAGAGAGAGAGAGAGAGAGAAGAGATGAACAGGGAGAGAGCAAGAGCAAGAGAGAGACAGAGAGCGCGCGCAAGAAAGATAAAGAGAGCAAGAGAGAGAGAGCAAGAGAGAAAGAGCAAGAGAGAGAGGGGCCTGGCAGGAGGGAGTTTTTATAGCCCAAATCTAATGGGGCCTCTGGGTCTGCAAGCTGCCTTGTTAGCCCAAGGGGGGTTGAGTGCTCAGCCTTGAGCGGGACTTGACACAAACAGGTGATAAAGGACCAGATAGAGGGGGGTTTGAGTGTGTGGGCTATCTTGTAGCCAACATCTGTTCAGCCTGCCCTGCAGACAACACAGTTCAGCCTGCTCTGCACCCAACATTCCTCCCTTTTTGTTTTTCTAAGTGACATGGGGGTCGGAGTAAAGTCCTCTGGCTACTTCGTGCTTAATGGTGGGCACAGTGTCTCTGGAGCCAGAGGAGTTGGTCATGAGTTGCAGGTCTCCATCTTGGGCATCAGGGCTGGTAGTCTTGAAGAAGTAGTTGATTGACCAGCTTGTTGGTGAATTTGTGTATCTGATCTTGCATGAACTTCTGTAGGCAATTTAATAGACATGGTCCTATTAGGAGAAACAGAGAGAGGACTAATAGGGGTCCTTTGAGGTGGGGGGAGCCAAGGCCATACTTGATTGAACATTCCCCATGGAGCCTGTTGGCTTAGTTGCTGTCTCCTCTTTTTTAGCTGTTCTTGTCCTTTATTACTCCCAGGAATGACTGTGTTTTAGCTTAACTGTTTTTGGTAGGTGTTTAAGATCAAGTTGGTCAAAATTGACTTTATTTCTATTGTTAAGAGTCAGCTGAGTTCTCATAGGGGTTGCTCGTGGGGGAACCTGAGAGCATCTTCTTAGTTCTGCTAGTGCCATTTGCATTAGGATGGGTCCAGGTCTTGCTTGACCATGTGGCTTCCCTTGGAAGCATCAGGGATGTCTCCTGTCTCCAATGACCCTCCTATTCACAGCAAGTGCACTGATTGGCTTTCCATTCTCCAGTGGTCTCATTAATCTCCCTGATCAGGAGGTTATGTGGCCCAGAGTTGCAAAGCTCTTTAGAGAAGTTCCCTATTCCCTGGATTCAGACTGACTCAGAGGGCCAGAGCCAAATATTGGTTTTCTTGGCCATTTTAATTTAACTTTAAGTCTTGATCATAAACATCCAGCAAAGTCAGTTTCACCCTAAATTAAGACTATTGGGCTTTAGCTGAAGTCTGCCCTACTTTGGAGTCATTCTGACATGTAGTAAGATGGGAGGCATAGCCTTATCTCAGGTAAGCCAGGGCTCTTTATAAATCTTAGGTAAAGTGTTCTAGTATTGAAGCTGATCTTTTTTTTTTTTAAATATCATTTTATAAAGTTTATATATGCTGTTGCTTGATGTCACATGAATACTAGGTAATACAGTATATTACATTTAAATTGTTCCCAGTGTATAGAACTTTATATTAATCTTATTGATAACAGGTCCAGTTATAAAACATTAAATGATATAAATAAATCTCTGATATGTTGTTTTTATAAGCCTAAAATAACCGTGCAACCTTTTGGAGAACACTAGCTTGATATAATTTTTTTAAAGCTTCTATCTTAATGACTTATATACCTGGAAAATATGAACACATTTAATATACAGAGAAGAGTAATAGTACCACAATTATTATTGATGTTTTTATATTAATCAAGTTTAGCTTTTAAAGAAATAACATATTACAATACTGCAAAATAACAGTTGTTGTTTAACCATAGTTGTATAATGCTTAATTCCTTCAAGATTACTTGCTCAAAAAGCTTACATATATAACCAACGTACATAGACCTTCTTTATAACTTACTTAAACCCTCTTATTTACTTAATAGACTCGATTATCCAGAAACACATTTTCCTTCTATTAAATCCATACCTAGAACCTTGTTATTTCTCTTTCCTGTTAACTCCTTCTTTATTCACACTTTGAAACAATCCTTGTAAATTTCTGAATTTAGGCAAATTATTCCATTTTAACAAGAGATATTTTGTTATTTGCAACACACAATTAATCACATCTGTTGACCATTTCATGAAAACCTGAACAATGTTTAGGTATATAGAATTGTAGGGACAGACAAGGCGAGGCACCTAAGATAGCACTAAAGATAGGGAAACAGTCTTATTTGGTTGCAGCCAGATTCAGAGGGCACTGCTTCTGTTGTAATCAATTAATCCCCTGAACCCCAAGTTTAGGTTGTTTCAGAATTTTGTACCCAACATGTAAGGGAAGGGGCTCAGAAGCTCACAGTCTGCAGAAGTTCACAAAAAGCAGGGTTTTTTTTTCCCCCTCTGTTCTGGGCAAGTTAACCCTTCAAGGACACTTGGGAGGGGGAGAGCTTTTTCTTCCCTTTCTCTCCTCTTCCCTCCACCCTCCCCACCCCTGCCAGCTGTTATCATGGAGCCCAGTTGGGCTTCCTTATCTTAGACATGTAGCCCTCTCTGTAAAGCCCCAACTCAAGGCCAGAGGCCTTGTTTTACATATTTTGTGAAAAACTAGTAAGGGGGTGTCCAGCTTTTTGAGTGCTGATTTTTCCAGTGACCAAGTAAAACAGGGCAACATGAAAATAGGAAGTTTATCTACATTAAACTTTTTTTGTAGAGATTCTTTTGCTGAAAGTCCTAAAATCAGCCATGGTGAAGATTTCTGGAGAAGATCAGTTAAGCCTTTTCTGTGGGCCTGGGTAGGGAGGGGGAAGATGGGAAGGAGGGGCTGAGAGCAGCTTGGTGGATCTGAGAATGAGGAAGGAGTGATGTAAAAGAATAGGATTTTCCCTAGCAAGGAAAACTTGAGCAGTAGAACAGGTAGAGCAGAGGGGAGGATGGGAGTGAATATCCCAAAAAGCCTGTAAGGGACAATTCTTAGTAACCTGTTTTCAGTGATGACAAAGCAACTTTAAAGGCCATTTTCACCAGATCTCTGATAGGGGTCCAAGGGCTCTCTTCAGCTTGTTTGAGGTTTGGGTTCGCTGGTAAGAGGACCTGGTGGGACCTGGTGTGGGCGCTGACAGAAGAAGAGAGGAGTGAGTGGGTGAAGGGATTTCTTCAGTACCTGCTACCTCAGAAAAGAGGCAATGGTTTGAGGAAAGGCGGTTGTTTAGTTTTTGATCTAGTGAGTGGAGAGAAGTCAGGTTGTTCAGGTGGGGGAGACAGTGGAGGGGCTGGGGCAGAAGGTTGAGGGTGAGGACCTATTTGAGCCGGGCAATAGGGTGGAAATTCATCAGTAGGGTCAAAAGTAGTGGATGAGTCCGGAGGAGGAGAAGATTGGGGATCAGTGGTTGTGGGTGTTGGTTTGTAAGCTAGAAAAATTTGCAGAGGTCTGCAAGAGGTGCAGAGAGCACAAGCAAGAAGAAAGCTTTGATGTAGCAGCTTTTTACCCATTTTTTCGAATGCTCACAGTAATTGTAGAGATCCCTTAGAATGGAGGGATCCAGGGACCCAAAAGGGGGGCCAACTGCTTTGGTTGTCTAAGGGATAAGTAGACCAGGCCTGGGTGCTATATTTGATCAATTTTGGGGGTTTGATGTCTGGTGTCAAGGAGAGAGTTTTGAGGTTATCCAAGAGGCATTGTAGGGGAGAGTCAACTGGCAGAGAGGACACATTACCCATGTCGCAAAATAGTATAAGGAGGAGGGAAGGGGACGCAAACTTGGTATAGAGGAGAAGGAAGGAGATGCAACCGTAGTATAAGAGAGAAGGAGGAAACTGATTTATTGGCAAAAGGGGCGTCCCCCGCTAGAGCCAAAAATCAGGAGTGCCTTAGTGGCAGGTTTGAGCTGCAGAGATTGGTCGTCACCGAATCCTGACAGTCAAAGCTCTCGTCCTGGACAGAGCCGGAGGAGTGGGAGACCTTGGCCAAGGCTTTTCTTTTCGGGACCCCTCCTGGAGAGGCCGGAGACTCGCAGGGCCACAGGGCCGGAAAGAGGGGAAAGAAAGAGACAGAGGAAGAGGGAGGAGGGGGAGGGTAAGCGTCTCTCTGGCGGCTGAGTCTTGAAGGTAAGGACTAGGACTTTAGGAGAGCCACCAAGATGGTGAAGGTCTGGGTGGGGTGTGATGTTCAGTTCTCTGTTATGTGTTCCTGGAGGTTACACAGTCCTTCGAGGGAGACCTACAAAGCCTATGCTGGGAAATTACCAGCTGGGAAGGGAAGGGAATAATTTTGAACCCAGGAGTCTATTTTGCCCTAGGAAGGAGTCCCTGAGGGCCACCGTGACCTTGAAGGCTGTGGTGGGGTGTTTTCCTCCCCGCAGGTGGGCAAAGAGGTTTGCCAGACAATCAATGGTCAAATCCTCCTGACACCACCTTTGGGCTTAGGACTCCAGGAAGGGGAAACTCACCAATCGAAGGTTGGTGGTGGATGTAGTTCTGGCAGTCGAGAAAATGGGTTCAGGCCTGGGTTCAGGCCATCCGGTGAGTGGCACTTCCGAAGGAAGAGGGACCCAAAAGTGGGTTTTAACCCTCTCCCGGGTTTTGGCACCAATGAAAGGAAAGTGACCACAACACTCGGAGTGACCAAAAGATCTTTATTGCAGCAGTGCAACAAAGAGAAAAGAAGGAAGGAGAGAGAGAGAGAGAGAGAGAGAGAGAGAGAGAGAGAGAGAGAGAGAGAGAGAGAAGAGATGAACAGGGAGAGAGCAAGAGCAAGAGAGAGACAGAGAGCGCACGCAAGAAAGATAAAGAGCAAGAGAGAGAGAGAGCAAGAGAGAAAGAGCAAGAGAGAGAGGGACCTGGCAGGAGGGAGTTTTTATAGCCCAAATCTAATGGGGCCTCTGGGTCTGCAAGCTGCCTTGTTGGCCCAAGGGGTGTTGAGTGCTCAGCCTTGAGCGGGACTTGACACAAACAGGTGATAAAGGACCAGATAGAGGGGGGTTTGAGTGTGTGGGCTATCTTGTAGTCAACATCTGTTCAGCCTGCCCTGCAGACAACACAGTTCAGCCTGCTCTGCACCCAACATCCCTTGCTTCACTTCCCTCCACCTAATCTAAGATAATTCTATTCTTCTCTAGTGCCCGGCCCCCCATTGTGAATTAGTATCTGCATATTAGAGAAAACATTCAACCTTTGGTTTTGGGGATTGGCTTATTTCACTTAGCATGATATTCTCAAACTCCACCCATTTACTTCAAATGCCATAATTTCACTATTCTTTAAAGGTGAGTAATATTCCTGTGAATATATATATATATATATATACCACATTTTCTTTATCCATTCATCTATTGAAGGACAGCTAGGTTGGTTCCATAGTTTAGCTACTGTAAATTGAGTTGCTATAAACGCTGAAGTGGCTGTATCACTGTAAAACCAAGGCCAGCATCATTCTAAGTGGAGAAAAATTGAAAGCATTCCCTGTAAAAACTGGAGCAAGACAAGGATTTCCTCTAACCACTTCTATTTAACATAGTCCTTGAAATTCTAGTGAGAGCAATTAGACATAAGAAAGAAACTGAAGGGATACAAATAGGTAAAGAAGAACACAAACTATCACTATTTGCTAATGGCGTAATTCTATATGTATCTAAAAAGAATTCTACCAGAAAACTTCCAGAACTAATAAATGAATTTAGCAAAGTAGCAGGATATGTAATCAACACCCATAAATCATACACATTCCTATACATCAGCAACAAATCCACTGAAAGAGAAATTAGGAAAACTACCCCATTCGAAATAGTCTCAAAATAAATAAATAAATAAAAGATTAAAAACCTGGGAATCAATCTAACAAAAGAGGTGAAAAACCTCTACAATGAAAACTACAGAATACAAAGAAAGAAATTGAAGAAAACCTCAGAAGATTGAAAGATTTCTCATGTTCCTAGATAGGCAGAATTAATATTGTCAAAATGTACATCCTACTGAAGATGTTATACAGATTTAATGCAATTCCTATAAAAATCCCAATGACATTCTTCATAGAAATAGAAAGAGCAACCATGAAATTTATTTGGAAAAATAAGAGACCCAGATTAGCCAAAGCAATCCTTAGCAAATAAAATGAAGCAGACCTTAAACTATTCTACAGAGCAAAAAATTCTTTTACAAGTGTTCTGAAACAAAGACTATCCAAAATAACCAACTCAGAATAAACAAAAAATAATAATTTTCATCAGATTTTTTTTTCTCTATCTAGTCAGACACCATAAACACAGATTAAGAGCCAGCGCCATAGTCAAAACAACACTTGAAGCAACTACAAATTAGAGTGCACTCTCAGATACATGGGGCATGCTTTAGTACAATCATATATTAATTTTTTCTTGATTTAGAGCTATAAGTAGACCAAACAGCAAAAAATCTGTGTTGTGTGGACACCAACACATAATTAGCACTTTCCATTCTTATGCCAATCACAACAGAGATCTCCTAAAACCCACCTGGTTTCAATCAGTATCTTACATCCCTTCCCTGCTAATTGGTGCCAAAAAGTTACAGAATCCAAATTTCCCTATAACAGACAAATGGCAGAAGCCAAGATTGTTTCAAAAAAAGGCAAAGGAAGTGGAAATCCCAAAGTGCAGTGTTGGGGAGAATTTACCAGGGCTTACACTTTCAGACTTATGGAGTCCTAAAGTTACTTTCTTTTTCACAAAATGATGGTAAAAAGCAGCTGATGCCATCCCAAAGCAAGAGGGAGAGAACCTAAAATGAATGTAATGCTGGCAGCTGCTTGAAACCCTCTGGTTTCTGCTCTCTTTACTTGGGATCCATTATATAATGCATGGCTAATGACCAAAGGGTGTGCATCTCCTGGTGCATCTCACCAAAAGTGGAGTCCTAGGACAGAAGCCTGATTCTAGGGATCCAACCAATCAGGTTTGGCCATAAGCCCCCAAAACAAAACAGAAAAGGTAATGGTGAAAAGTTTGAAAGGTATTTCAATCAGCATAGACACACTGGAAAGGGGATCTATATCAATTCCCAAGTGGCAACTCAGCCTCTTGAGGTTACATCTATGTTCTTTTATTTCACTAATTGTATTGATGGCTAGTTGTTCCTACTTTGAAACAATTCACCTTCCTCCTGAATATTTATTGAATCATATTTTGTAGTGTTGACCTTACACCTTGAGAAAGCAGTGAATGATAACAAAATCCCCTGGGCCTTGACACATGGTTTTAGAATTGGCTTTGCAGTCAGCATTGTACCACAACATATGCAAAACAAAGAAACACCAGTCTCTGAAGTGTAAATGAAATGCTTATTCAAATTAAGAGGTAATTTGATTTGCAGACAAGAAATGTGTTAAATTTGTATTTAAGCAGGAATATATTTTCAGTTCAAAACTAAGTTTTTGAGATAAAGCATATAAAATAGCTAAATAGGTATATTACTGATGTCACAACGAAGAAAGGAGACCCTCATCATTATACAAAATACATGTATTAAGATGTGAATTTGGTGTCAATATACCTTATATATAATCAGAGATATGATAAATTATGATATAATGGTGTATTAAGAATTGTAATGCAAAAATAAATAAAATTTGATTGAAAATAAAAAATAAATAAATGCATAATTTTAAGCTTAATTTATTGGTAAAATTTTAAAAGGACTCTTTATTTTATTTATTTATTTACTTACTTACTTACTTTCATACTGAATTTTGAAGCCAAGGATGATTATACTATTGAGCTATATCCCCCACCCTTTTTTTTTTTTTTTTTTTGAGATATGATTTTTCTCGGTTGCCTATCCCTACCACGAACTTGTGACCCTCTAGCCTTAGACTCACAAGTCACTGGGTTTACAGTCATGTGCCACTGTGCTCCTCAGCTATAATCTTTTTTTTTTTTTTTTAGAGAGAGAGAGAGAGAGAGAGAGAGAGAACTTTTTAATATATATTTATTTTTTTTTAGTTTTCGGTTGGACACACCATCTTTTTAAAAATTTTTATGTGGTGCTGAGGATGGAACCCAGCGCCCCGTGCATGCCAGAGGAGCGCGCTACTGCTTGAGCCACATCCCCAGCCCCCTCAGCTATAATCTTGATTTAACCTATGATAAATAACATTTTAGTGCACACATCTATAAGTATGTATGAAAGTCATTAATATCTGTCTCATTATGAAATAGGAGATAGAAAGGGGGACCTCAGAGAATGGAATCCCACAACTCCAGATTAAAACCCTAGGGTAAAGCTTGTTTTGGGTATTGGCTGCCTGACTGAAGTCTCCACTCACACTTGGATGCCCATATATTCTGTTATTTCCCAAGCTTTTTTTTTTTGACTACCCTGCCATTTCTATCTCCTGTCTTAAAACAACTCTTTTGTCAAACTCCAAAGAGTTGTTTGTAAGTCAAGCAGTTCTTTGGTTTTAAGGAACAAGTATAGGACGAACTTAGGTTAACAAACACATTAAACCATCCCATTAAAATTGTATACTTTCAATTGAGTCAGAAAGAGAACAATAAAAGGTGACTCTCAGTGAAAAGTTAGTTCCTCATTAAAATAGTATAAAACCCCCTGGACAGAAAGCCACCTATGCTATCCTCTTTTGGAACCCTCCGATGCTGTGGGAGCTTCCGCTGCATACTTCTAATAAATCTGCTACTGAATTCTCATCCTCCATCATCTGTATTCTTCATTCTTTTGGTGCATGAGACAGGAACCTCCAACACTCATAGGACCCTATGTCACAATTACACATTCAAAACTCAATAAAATGCATTTTTTTCATTTTCATAATTTATTGTACAAATTAGATATCATATGATGAGTTGACCTTAATCTCTTAAGAAATGGGAATTTAACAGATGAGGTCAGACATTTTAGAATTCTATAGACAAAGCAAAAACAATTTTGACACAAATGTGTCTAATTCTATGCTTAAGGCATTCAATAATTGTTCAGGATTTTCCAAGAACTCCCAGAAATTGAATGCAAATTCATTAGATCTCAAAGGGGTCTGTAAGGCCTACAAAAGTAAGGTATCTATCCAATTTATACAGTTTAACTTAACAAACACTCCTTTAACAAAGGAGTTTCCAATGATTCAATATGATCCTGACAGCAAACTATTGGCACAGTCTATCAGAGAAAGTGATATTTTACACAGAAGAAAAAATATAGGCATGTGTTACTTAAAATTCAAGGTATAATTTTCCACTTTTGCGGTGATACCACCATTCTCTCAAAGTTAGGAGTCACATTATATGGAAAATTAATCTAAATCCTACCTCTTTGTTAGGAATCGGCCATGGACCACTGTATTCTAGAATCTTTAGTTCTCTAAGGTCAGTAGTTTCATAGGGAAAAGCTCTCAAGATCAGAAGAAAAATTGCTGTGAAGGAGAGCTACACCAGATTATGATCTGGATTTGGGGCTTCCTGCATATTCTCTGTGCCAACTTCAGACATATTTACTCACTTAAGGATGAGAAGAAAATAAACCATATGGGAGTATAGGAAAAACACAGAATTCATGATATAAAATTGTGAAACTAGCAAATTACCATAAAACAAATATTTACAACTGTATATAATAAGTTGGTTGGTGTGGAGGCACAGCTTTGTAGCACAGTGCTTGCGTTACCTGCACAAGGGCCTGGTCTGATCAACTACAACATATTTGTGTTGCTTTCACACTGGAATTTTTAGACCTTAGCTTGAAGTTTAAGATGACCAAAGCAATGCTTTAGTATGTAGCCAAAGCACAATTCACTCCACCTGTAAAAGTATAAGATTTGAAATATCTTGTAATACCAGTGACCTGGAATTGTCCCCAAACACTTTCATCTTTTAACTTTGAGATAGACTTTTGCTAATTGCCCAGGCTGGGCTTATACTTGCAATCCTCTGTTTTAGCCTTTAGGATTACAGGTGAGTGACACTATGTCCATCATGAAATGTATTTTTAATATATAATCAATTGACTAAAAATTGTAAGCATGTGGAATTAAATAATAAAATGAAATAGCAGTGGAATAAATATATCTTTGGCAGTAGATATATGTATATTGATGTGGTCATTTTAGCCACAAATTTGAATTTAGCTTTCAAATAAGTAATATTATACTTTTTTGGTCTAATTGTCCTCACTTCAACTTCTTGATCATTTTATGTAACATGAATTACTATGGCATTATTTTAACTTACTCTTAGGTCTCTCTTTCCTTTCTTTACCCTCCACCCATTATATTTTCATCAGAATTTCTCCTGCTAAGATTGATCTGATTTTTTAATGTTATCTGTGTCCTTGATAATTATAGGATCTTGGTATCATGTGTTCATGGTGGTGAAATGAGTGATGGATTGTCCAGTTAGGGCAGACATCTATTTCCATAAGAAAACTTTGAATAGTTCTGACAGGCAGTATTCCTCTCTTTGACTGGGGCATCAGGCTCAGTTTCTCCTGGACTATAATCAGTAAGTTTGATTTTTCTCATGTCCTCCTACTGCCCTCATGGTGTATCTTGATTTAAAATTCATCACTGATTTAATTAACCTCAAATACCACTCATAATCCAGCTGTCAGAGCCAAGAACTGAGTAGCAGCTGGGAATACAAAACCAAAACAAAAAAGACAGATCAGCAGAGCACTAAAAGGAGAGAAATGACAAATGAGGAATACCACTAGGAATGGTGAATTATCATATGAGAACAATAGTTTGGTGTTTCACCTAACTCAGAAGCATTTTGTGTGATCAAATTTCACATGTAATTGTTTGGATGCTCTGGGAAATGCAGGCAGCAGTCTGGTGAGCACAGCATGTCATTCGGTGTCTTGAAGATAATTAGCAAAGTCGCACTGTATTGTTTTTCAGCACCTGTTATGCAGAAAGACACAGTGATAATAAGGCAATTTTATGTAAGCTTCATCCTTTAAATCATATACAACTTTTCCTTCTGAAAGGAATAACCAATATTTCAAACCATAACTTTATCACTAATTATTATGGTTTCCTGAGACATGAAAGAATGAAAAAAACCTGCCCTGGTTCAAAGAAAATTTTGAAGACAGACATTGAATTTTAATTAAAAAAGACCATTAGCATTTTCAAAAAAGCATGGCTTTGTTATATTTTTGAGCTTAGAAAATGATATGTAAAAGCACACTAATGAAACATAAAGCAAGAAATTTTTATCTGCTAGAATGAAATATTCAACATTTCACCCCATGGCAAAACTGTTTATTAACCACCAACTAACTAATCCTGGGGGCAAGGTAAAATGTATAGTGCATAATAGTGTTTTGGTGAGGGATTCATTATATAAAAGGGAAAATTATTTCCTAAATTACTGTGTTGCTGATTTTGTAAAATATCCCTAGATATGATTGGCTTCCAGTGGAACAATATAGCTTAATAGTTAAGAACATATGCTCTCACCTACCACCTGTGTGATCTTCAGCAAGTTACTCAAGTGCTTGTCTCAGTTTGTTTTATTTACAAAAAGAATCAAATTTTAATGCATATAACTTGTAGGCTTTTCTAGAAAAGCAAAGCTAGTTAGCATGTAAAATGATGAGAGAAGCATGAGGTAAAGAGAAAACTATATTCAGTATTTACTGCAATTGTTATTGCTATTATAGTGCTTTTTAAGCTATTATAGTCATTTCAATGAAGAATAAATAGATTTTTAACCTTTTTCATCATAATTATGACAGAAACTTTTTTTTTGTACCAGGGATTGCTTAACTATTTTTTTTATTTTAATCCAGAGTCTTGCTGAGGCTGGTTTAGAATTTGAAGTCTTCCTATTTTAGCCTCCATAATCACTGGGAATATAGGCATTCACCACAGAGCTCTCCTTGAAAAACAGTTTTTAAAAGGTTTGTGTTTTTACACTTGTGACTTTATTTAAATCTTTCAACTTTACTAAAGAGTTATACAATTAAATGCAAATAATATCTTAAGCATTTCATATATACTTTACTTGGCTTACTCTAATTCTCTCAATGAGTGAAGTATATAATCTATATTTTAATCTTCAACTGAGATTTCTGAGTTTATTGAAATGAAGTAATTTGTTTAAAAGCATGATACAATCATGACTCCAAATCTAAATATTGCCTTGATTTGTAAACAGTAAATCATCAAAAATACACAGAGGTCCTCAACATCCAGTGTGGACCATCAGTAAGTAACATTGTCCTCAACTTATAAAGAAGGTAATAAAAACAAAATGGTGAAAGGGACAATTTAACAAACAATGTATGTAATTGAATGTGCATTTCTCATTTTGCTTTAGTGACATTTCTTGAAGTACCTGATGTATTTTGAAAACTTTTATTTTTAAGACTGCAGAAATGTAAATGATCACATGCAATATACATGTTCTCAGAAGGTAATGGGGGATGAAAAAAGGGCTTAAAAAAAAGATTATACTATGTTCTCATTGTTGTTTCATACTATATATTTCATTTCTAGAAATATTTTTCTTCCAAAAGTTTCTTTTCAAATTTTTAATTTATTATTATGTAAATATTATTTTATTTTTATATAGCAGTACAATTCACAATAGCTAAACTATAGAGCCAACCTAGGTGCCCTAGAACAGATGAACGGATAAAGAAAATATGGTATATATAAACACAATGAATTATTACTCAGTCATAATGAAAAATGACTTTCTGGTATTTGCTATTAAATGGATTTAGAGACTACCATGGTAAGTGAAATATGCCAATCCTCATTTCCCCCAAACAAAGATGGAATTTTTTTTTCTTATAAGTTGAAGCTAATCCACAATAAGTGTGGTTAAAAAGCAGAAGTGCAGTGGAGCAGAAAAAGGGGAATGAAAGGAAGGAATGAGGGGTGGGAAAAGGAAAGGCCGTTGAATAAATCTGTCATAACTTTCGTATATTCATATATGAATATACCACAGTGAAACTTAGCATTCTGTACATTCACAAAAAATTAATTAAAAAGTAAATGACAGAAAGATCAGTAGAGGATCAGAGGAGAAGAGAGGAAGGGAAGTTACTGGACCCTAAATTAGAACAAAATATATTCTATGCTTTTATAATTATGTCAAAATAAATTCTAGTGTCATGTATATCTAAAACAAAACTATAAAAATGAAAAGAAAGAGATCTCATTGAACAAACATCACTGAGTGTAATTACATGAAGTATGAGATATATGATGGTGCCACTGAAGTAACAAGGTAGACTATTTTACAATAAGCTTTTCAATAAACGGAATACAGTCTAAAATATCAATAAAAAGTAACACATAAAAAAGAAACAAATTACACATTCCATACACTAACATTTTTATTACAAATAAATATTTTAAACTCAGAAACACATTCTTAGTTTGTCCTCCCAGAAGATGAGAAGTGGAGTCTGCCCCTTACATACATTTTCTAGTCCCTTCTGATGTTCCACCCTTTATCCTGGCACAATCTACATTAATACTAGACAGCAGAGGAATCAAGAACAACAGGCAGACCATGTCTGCAGCATAATCAACTCCTACTATGTGCCTGATATTGAAGCTGTATCCAATGTGGTCATTGTTACTTAGTAGAAATCATTTGGTCTGAGGTCTTACAAAAGTGATGCTATAACTAAAGGTAGTCTGCTCATGTTTATTTGTTCTTTGGTTTATAGTGGAGAAAATGCGTAGGATTTTTCATCTTAATATTCTTTATGACATGTTTGTAGGTCTCAAGTATATGAAAACAAAATAGAAAATCCTCCTTCTGACGGTTTTATTTGGCAAGCTTCAAGTATCACACAGAGTTTTTATTTAAATATAGCTTAAGGATATATCAGTGTCACATCATTGCCCATTCTCTCTGAGTTCAACACACCACTGAGAGCAGCCAGATACAGACTGAGTTTTAAAAACAGTTTTGGACTCTGGTTAGAAACATCAAAGATGCAAAGCAAAATTAAAATAAACTCCCAGAGCTCTTTGTGAGGAGTGATTCTCAATTATAAGAGAAACACTGAATTGCATGCATAGAGTAAAATGAAAACAATTAAGTAAAATGCTGGCTAGAAAGCATCAAATATGCACAAAACATATATGATGTTTGAAGATTTGTAATAGAGACATGCCGTATCATTCAATGTAAGCTTCAAATTCTTTCCACACTCAAACAAGTTTCTGTGTTCAGGGACCATGTCCTCCCCTATGATTATGAAAAGCTAGGTTCATCCCTGTTAGCTCAATAAATATAAATGAAAAAGTTCATCCCTGAGAGTATATTAAAAGAAATCAATTTCTTTCGTATTTTCATGCCTATAAATCCTGCTTTAAGCTGCAATTTTTCAAGCATCCACAGGCTATTTCTGAAAACACTGTGATAAGAATTTCATACGAACAAAAAAATTGAAATTTCTAAGAAAACCACCCACATTGTCTAAATGTCTTTGCTCCTGTGTACATAGACTAGAAGTCCCAAAAAGACATATGCCAGAAAACTATCAAATTAAACTAAAAAGGAAAAATATTTATAGTCAATACTTGGAATATTCATGATCATTTAGTTTATGTAGGAAATATACTATAGTAGACTTTTTTATTTTAACAATATCAGTAATTTAAATAAAGTTTAAATATAGTTTTTTTTCTAAAGATTTGGCTTCTATTAGGTCATATTTGAAATTATTTGCAAGAATTATAGGGACAGAAAAATAAGTAGTACTATAAAGGATTCATAAAGTTTCCTAATGCTTGCCAAAACCTATGAACAAAACTTTGGAAATCCGGTAAGAACACAGAAGTTAAATCTCCATTTTCACCACTGTGAACATGACTTACTATTGATGTTGACCTTGATCATTTAGCTACAGAAATGTTTTTCAGGTTTCTGTACTGTGAGGCTGCTCTTTTATACCTTCCCATGCTGTGCTCTTTAGAAGAAGTTACTATACAGAGCTCACACTTAAAGAGTAGGGATTGACACTCCAGTTGAGAGTTAAATTATTTGGAATTCTTCTGTAGGGGAGACTTTTGTTTTCCTCTGTTAATTTAAATATTCAAGCATTTATTTATATCAGTAGGAATTCACGAATACTTATACTGTGTGTTATTTTCCATGTTATACTTCAATTCAGTTTTTTTAAAATTTTCTTTTTTTTCTTATTCAAATTGTTCTAGATTTGGATATCAGAAGCTCTTAAATTTGGCTCTCCATGCCCCTTTGACATGCAACCATCATTATGAAGGTGTTTATTCGTCTCCTTTCATTTATTAAAATTGTTTTTTCTTTAATTTTCTGTGTACTCTTTTTGACTTCTGGAACCACAAGAAAATAAAATTCTCCAAGTTCATCTTTATATATTGTCTTGCTTCAGTAATGTGCATCTATTAATCTTTCAAATTAATTTATGATTTTATATAAAATGAACTTATAACCTATATTTTAATACAAAAACTGTAAGTATAACATGGAGTAACTGCTCTTTGGCTATATGAATGTTTAAAATTGCAACTGCAAAATGAAGACATTTATAATATCCAATTGTGTTTAACTCTGGTATGTGCCACAGTGTTACCAAATCTAAAGTGTTCTAGATAAAAATCACAAAATTATACTCATGTATGTACCAAGAAGCTGAGTTTTGGTGGATATTTAGAGTTATATCATCATATGATATTTGATATACCTTTTAATATTTATTGCTGCATTTATTCTTTTATATTTCCTCCTCTCAACTTCAAAATCAGATGATACAATTAACTTTAAGGCAGCTTGTTCATTAGACATTCAGAAATATTTAGATCTCATTTAAAACAATATAAAAGAAGCCTTAAATTCTACTGTAGTTATAAGTACAGTAAATTCAATGTAGTTATCACTACAGTAAAAATACTGAGAACACTAAAAATACCTACTGGCAATACATACATGCATGCTTATGTGCACCAATGCATATTTAATCACATATTTACATATGTATATATACATGTTTGTATGTGAAGAGAGAGAAAGGAGAGCTCAATTTCCCAACAAAACAAAACCAAATTTGGTTATATTTTAATATATTTAATTTTATATTTGCATAATACTAATTAATAGTAAAATGTATTGTCTAGCACAATTCAATATATCTCATTTTAGTGCATATCAGCTTGATTTCTCAAATGCAATTGTGCTAAAAAGAAAAAAAAAGTATTTTAAAAGTCACTTTACTCATTTAACAACACTTTAGAAGTTCCACTCCTTTGTTTATATTTATACTTAAATTTTCAAAAGCAAAATTTAAAATTAATAACTGGGATATGTTTGAAAAAATTATGTTTGTCATACTTTCTTCAGCAAAGTTTTGACTAATTGCTCAGAGGAAAGATGTAAATATTCTTGACATTGTGTCTAAATTAGTCCTCAGCTATAGTCTGGACAGGAAAGGAGAACTAAGTACAGAGGAATAGCCAGAGCCCACCAGTAATCCAGAGAAAACAGTAGTCAGGGAGGAGGGTACATGTGGAAATGGCACAGCCTTCATTGGAGGGCTGCATCAAGTGATAGTGACCTACAGCAAAATAAGAAAAAAACTGCTCAGATTTCCTTATGAATTTACATGATATTGGATAACAAAGAGGAAGGAAATTCAAAAATGGTGATAGCTCAAGTCAGAGAGATAGGAGTTAAATAGTTAATGAAATTTCTCTCAGAATGATAAATCCTTAAACTGATAAAGCCTGAGAATGAAAAGAAAATTAAGGTACTACATTGCATCACACAAAAACCATTTTGAAAAAAAAAAAAAAACATTTTAAGAAGTGTGTATAATTAACCAATATGTAAATAGATATGTAGTTTAATGGAAGGCTGCTTTAAAATTATTGTCAATGTGAAAATACTGTGAAGTAAAAAGAGAATCACCAATATTTATGTATATTATAAGATTTATGTATTTTATAAGATGTGGAGAAGACTATATAAATTAATGCTGGGATATTTTGATGGAAACATCTTTTTGTTATATTACTTTACTAACTTGTTGCAAACCAATTATCATGTACTAATTAAATATTTCAATAGTCTCCTCATCTGAGTTATAGTTTGGGATTTAACAGTATTAAGAATGCATTGGATTCTAGTTTTTAGTATTTGAAAAAATATTAATGCCTGTTGTTCAAAGAGAAGTGTTAAATGGTTGGTTTGCACAGAGGAATCTATGATAGTGGGCCATATCAATCTCCACTATGGTGCTGATGTAAGGGTGACCTCCTCCTCCGGCTCATTTCACATCATTTGAAATGTATAGTGCTATTGTCTGGTAACATGTACCTTGTGACAGTCACACAGACTGATTTTGCCTCCTAGGGAAATACTATTTAGAAACAGAAATACAATCTGTATTCAAGGTTGTTAGGAAGAAAAACACCTATTTTGCCAGTATTTATATGAGGCACTGAAATATGACTCCTCCTTTTTTTTTAGCAGAATCACATTGCTCGGAGTTATTTTCTAAATATTGATATTTGCTGCATAATAAGGTTTTTTTTGAATTATGCCTAAAAGGAGAATAGAAAGAATTTTGGCTAATAGCAGGAATTGTCTTATTTATTTATTTAGTTGTAGTATTGGGATTCACTCAGTGATGTTATACCACTGAGTTACATCCCCAATCCTTTCTTCTTTTCGCTTTTTTTCTTTTTCTTTTTTTTTTTTTTTTTTTTTTGAGATAGTATCTTGCTAAATTTTGCTCAGGCTGGCCTTGAATTTTCCATCTTCCTGCCTTAACATTGTGTTATTACAGGCATACACCACTATGCCTGGCTAAAAGTGTTTTATATAAAATAGTAACTTTAGTATTGACTGAAGACTAACTTGTGAAAGATTAGAAAACTCTTAAGATCAGCCTTGCTATGATTAAACATTTTTAAAATTATTTTTTACTATAATTATTCTTCATCTAAAGTATACAAATTAATGGGTTGCACTGTGACATTTCCATACGTATGTATCTATATCCCCTGCATTGATCCTATACACCCTTCCTATCCTCACTCTCACCCTCTTCTTTACCCCCTCCTCCAATTCACCTTTCCTAATAGTCTTTCTTCTATTTTTAGATCATGTTAGTTTTTTTTGTTTTTGTTTTTATTTTTAGTTTTGAAATATGAAAGAAAATATGGGATACTTTTCTGAGAATGATAAATCCTTAAACTTATAAGGCCTGAGAAATACAAGATAATGAATGTACTATATTGCGTCACATGGAAACCATTCTGAAAAAAAATTGAGAAGTGTGTATAATTAACCAATCTGTAAGTAGATATATAGTTTAATTAATACTGCTTTAAAATTATTATCAACATGAAAATACTGAAAAGCAGAAAGAGAATCATATAGAAGAAAACATGTAATACTTATCTGTTCTGCAAACTTTAAATTTTTCTTTTACTAATAATTTTGCTTGTAAATGGAAGACTCAACCATCTATGCATAATCACTAGAAGAGCTAGCAATTATGTAAAATTATTACAATGTTCCCATTTAGTATTTAATTTACTTTATGCCCTAAAATATTCTTAAAATAAAATAATATACAATCAAGATACAATATAAGGTTTTTTGAAGGACTAATTCATACCATAAATATTAATCAGATAAAATTACTGACAAATACTTTAAAAATGACTTCTTCATTTTCAGTGAAACCGATGTCTACCTTTTCATCAATAGATATGTTATATTTATTAGAATATATTTATACATAAAACATATTTTCATGCCATGAAATTTAAATGCTATAATTTTAATGGTAATATTGAGAAGTTTATCCAGTTGTTATAAATCATTGTAATACCACTTATTTGTCCAATACATGGAATTGATGAATTTTTAAGCCAGTTTTATGAAAGTAGCTATCATTACAATCACAATGTTGTTTTAAAGTGTATTCCTTTTTGGTCTTCCCTCATTACCTTGTAAATTATTCAAGGTTAAGGGCTGTTCATCTCCAAAATTTGGCACAGTACAGAGGATATTTGGAAAATTCAATATGCATTTATATAACTAAATGTAAATTTATGTGTTCATTCATTCATACATTGCTTGCCTTTTTTATATATAGGATAACTCTGATTTTCATGTATTCTGGAAATGGTATTATTTTCAGACAGATAAAAGAGATTTGACTTTGGTGGGAAAGAAATAGACATTGCTAGAGAAGCATTTTTATCAGGGATTATGGTCCAGTGACTTGTTGTTGAAATCATTTCCAGTATTATTCATTTTACAGGAAGTAAGTGGTGTTGTTTTCAACATTTTTCATGAATTTATACCTTATGTGACTAATGTTGGATCATAAATCATTTGAGGGCCACATTTTAACATTTTCACTTCAGTGCATATCCCACATTTTAATAGGACCAACTGTGTCTGTTGCCTGATTTAAAATAGGAATCAAATTATATATTCTTGTTAGTTATGACTGCTATCAAAGAGTTATCCAACCCAGAAAATATTAATGGAGTATTAGCTAAATTCAACACTATGTTCAGATTTTCATGTAAAAGTTTAAAAGACAATTGTTTTTCTTTCAGTTTGTAGTCTAGAGTGGAAAGAGACTAGTCATGAGAAAGCTAAAATAATAAACAGTGATAAGCAATGTGATTAGGCAAACCAAACCAAGTGCTTTGGGTATAAGAAGCTTCCTTTTTAACTGATGTCTATGCTGTGAACTAAAAAACAATGAGGAATTTAAACAACAGATGAAAATTTTCCAAAGAGGATAGCACATGCAAAATTTTTCTATAACATATTAACATGATCAAAATTGCATTTAACAAAACATCATTGACTATATTTTGAAGACTGGTGCAGTGAAAGTAATGTAAAATTGGAACAAACAGAAGACTATTTTACAAATTTCACAAAAATATGATTGCACAAAGGCAATCACTGAGGATACTCCAAGCAGACAGACTCAGCCACCTATAACAAAATAGTCTTAATAAGACTTGACCCTTTGAAGTATTAGAAAGTCTGTTAAGGATTTACCATCATTCAATTTTCTGCTTCAGTAATATTAGAACTATTGGTACTATTCTCCAGCATAGTGAATGCTAGAGGAGAATTTTGGGGGGTAAAATAAATTGTGTCTTGAATTGATTAAATGTGAAGATGTTGAGCCATCTCAATAGGGATAACTTATAGGAATTGTATTTTTAGATAGTGAGATGGGGAGAAATATCTCAGATGAAGTTGTGTTCTGGGAAATACCATCAGCATACAGATAGAAAACACACTGGTAAGAAATCTATAAGGATAAAAATGTATGTGGAAAAAAATAGAAAAGCCAACTACAAAGTCCACTTTTCCCCAAAGAAACACTACTCTGTCTAGCTAACAATGGCCAGATAGTGACTTTGTCTACATAAAAGCTTAAGAAAAGCAGTTAAAGCAACAGTTCCTTGTCATGAAAACTTTCATATCTATGATACTGAGGGAATCCATTTGGAGTTAAGAATGGGAAACATTAAACAGCAGTGAGCTAAAAAAAATAATTCTATTAACATTTCTAAAAAGCTTTCTAAATGGTGTGTTCAACATATCTAAAACAAATGTTGTGTCCAATAATCTTTAAATTCTAACACATTTCCCTTCGGGCTAGGAATTTCAAGTAATTTAAGAAAAATTTAAAATATTAGCATAAACTCCACGGAAGATGATGAACACAAAAGATTACAAGTCCATGCATAAACTTGCAAAAAGATCATAGTGCAATTTATTTACAATTTCATATAGATAAATTGGATGCAGAAATTGCTCAATTAAACCAAATTTTAAAGTATATTATACAATAAAATAATTGTTATTGAAAGATATCTTCAAAATTTATACTCTTGTTAATTACTTTTAAATGTATTTTATATATAAGAAATTATATTTTGTGGAATTAAATATCAGTATTTAAAAGATATTTCAAATAGGCATTAAATAATTTATTGGAAAATTTTAAAATATCATATGCTTTATATTTATTTAGCTAAATAATCAGCTCTGTGGCCAATCCATATCCAAAAATAATAAACTCATCTTGTTTCACTGAAGACAAAGAATATATATATAATAATATGTATGTCAACAATAAAAAAGTGTCTGAATTATAACTTTATTAAAAATAAAGTCCCTCATTATTCTCCCTTAATCTGTGAGAACTACACTTTACTATTCTTGGAATGAGAGAAAAGATACTCTTATGTGACTTATTACCCTTCTTAATATCTGTGAATACACCAGGCACCTTCCCACGTCAGGACTGTTGCCCAATTGAGTCTTTCTATCTGGAATTCTTCTCCCAAATACATGGACATTCACTTACTACTTCATGTTGATTTTCAAATATCACCTACTCGCTGAAGCTTTCTCTGTTTATTTGAACTTAAAATTTTGCCTTCATTTCTAACCCTTCACACTCTCTACCTTGCTTATCTTTTTAATTTTTATTAATCACAAATATCTAATTGAAATATAAATTTTTAGTTTTAGTTTTTCATTGATCCCCAGTAATATGTGATCCTTTTTACATTATTAACTTCATTGACTTTTGGTAACAAATATATCCCCACAATTTAGGAAGGTACTTTGTTGAATGTCAAATGCCAAACACATGTATATTTGTTGAAAAAACACGTTTTTTAATTCTGGCATTAAAATTGGTAGATTAACAAAGAAAGCCTAAAATAATTGTTAACTATCAGTTTCTTAACATAAATATTAATTAGCAGGCTTATATTTTATAAATACTGTGCTATCTTTCTCATATAAAATATAATATTAAAATATATAGATAAGAGCAAAAGACTTGAGGAACTCATATCCTAGGAATCAGTGTATTTGTTTCCTGAAAGAAATTTTAAGAACTAATATTGTGCTCTGAAATCATTAAAATATTTATGGAATAAATAATATTTTCCAGCTGCTTTTTATCTAATATTTCCTCTGAAATAAACATCACAACCAATATTTTAGTGCCAGGAGCAATCAGGTTACAATGTCATACTGGAAATAGTTGGAGCAGCTGGTCACCTATTGAAAACAGCTGCTGACACCACTGGATGCCCTCAACACTTATGTAGATTCTGCCTTTGGTGAATGAATCCTGAAGCATTCTTATTATCTGAAAATGAAGCCTGATAATTCTAATTACCATTCTTATCTGGCTGGAAATACATGGATGGATGAAGAGAGAGAGAGAGAGAGAGAGAGAGAGAGAGAGAGAGAGAGAGAGAGGGAGGGAGGGAGAAATAATAGGTAGAAAAGAAATAAAAATGATGGATTGGTAGATAAAGATATAGAAACATGGATAGATATATGCATGCATGCATGCATGCATAAATTCAAAGATCCACAGAGTTTCATATAGAAAATACAGATGAAAATTTATCAAAATGTATTATTAATGATAACATTTCAAAATATATACAGAGAATTTGATTTAGAAAATGATTGAATAAAAACTTTCACTACAACTAAAGTACAAGTTTGAAATGTAAATTGTTTTATGGATTTCAACTCTTTTTATTAAGAAATAAGAATAAAATTTCTAATTCATTGATTTATCTGCATAGAAAGTCACTATGATATCACTAAATAATTAAAAGCATACACAATCTCCCAAATTAAATTAGTAGATTGTCACAAATTCCTCCATTTTTATTGAACTACTTTTGATATGGAACTCTGTTATTCTATGACCTAAAGTAATCATAACACAGTGGTTGGCAATTTGACAGGAAAAGAGACAAGCTGACAGCCACTCTTCAAGTAAATATGACCATGTTTCTAGTGCTAAGCTGAATTTGACATTTAATTTAAAAAAAATTTAACATAGATTTACACACACACACATACACACACACATACACACACAAAGCATGATGTTACAAGATTAATACTGTCTTATCTGAACCAAAAATGAGTGCCTACAAGGCAGAATTTTTCTAACAAATATATTTTCTAACAAATATGTTTTTCTAAGAAATATATTTTTTTAACTCATCACAGATTTAAAAATAATTAATTCTCTCTATTTTAAGATATTGGATTTAGCATACAAATTCAGAAAATTAAGTGAATGAATAAATTAAGTTGTTATAAATTCAGAATTTCTATTGTTATATTTTGCCATTTGCTATTATTTACTAACTTGGACACAAAAATGTTTGTGTCTATGTACTAACTTGGACACAAATATATGTGTGTGCATGTTAGTGTGTCAATGCTGAGTTTCTCACCATTGCCATTTGGAGCCAGATTATTCTATGTGGTGCACACTATGTAGGATGTTGTACAGTCTTTCTGGACTTTTCCCACTGAATCACAATAGCACTACAGCCCCAGTTTTAACAACCAAAAATCTTTCCAGATGTTGTCATAAGTTTCCTGAAGTAAAAAGTCACCTCAGTTGATAACTACAAATGTACTATTATGGAAATCATGTTCTTTCATAAGTTTAAAAATGTATAGCTTAGCAGGGTGTGGTGCACACCTATAATCCCAGCGACTCCAAAGGCTGAGGCAGGAGGGTCCAAGTTCAAAACCAGCCTCAGCAACTTAGTAAGGCTTTAAGCAACTTAGTGAAACTTTGTTTTATAATTTAAAATAAATAATGGTTGGAGATGTGACTAAATGGTTAAGCATCCCAGGTTCAATCCCTGGTGTATACACACACACACACACACACACACACACACACACACAAAGATATAGATCATTCTCATCTAAAGAATTTGTAAATCTTACTGCTTTCAAAATAAACTTGTGACTTTTAAATTTGATAGTTCATATCAATTACTTAGTCAAGGTTACGTTTGGACAGACAGCCTCTCTGGCAGGGAAATAAATTACTTAAACAACTTTGTATGCCATTTTGGTAACTACCATTGATATTTTAGTAGTTACCAGAGAAAATGGTATTTTAAGTTTATAGATAAGTTGATAGTGCCTGTGTTATTAATTCAACCATATTAATTGAAATTTTTATATGATGTAACTCTTCCTTTATCTTCACATATTTCAGAACACAATTAAAATAGTATGCTTTTTAAAAAAAAAATGGTATGCTTTCCATGAGCGCATGTGTGGGCTCTCTCTCTCATCCAGAGAGGAGGTCCATGAAACAGGGTAGTGGAGAGTGTGGCTGCGGAGTCACTAATCAAGACCTCCGGAGACCAAGCTGGAAGCAGGTCTGATTTTATTGCGTAGTGACCATGTATATATATTCAGGAAGTAGGTAAGCAGATTATAGGCAGCCACCAATCCAATACCTTGCTAACTGTCCTTGCAGTGACTAATTGAGGAGTAGGCTGCGGAGCAAATGCTGGGACTACAACACATAACCTCATGCCCAGGGCTGTTGCCTACGGGGTAAGCAGGTTTGCCGATCACACACCCAGCACAAAAGGAGTGGTTTGCCACTCAGGCTCCCTTAACATATACCACGTATGCAATATTGTTTTCTTTGTATCATTATGGATTAAAATTTGAACTGCTAAGATTAATGACTGAGTGTTTCAAGCCCTCAGGACTCTCTAAAGAAGCCTATATGAGTTTCTAGACATGGTGTTCCGGTTACTGTAAGAGGTAACAGAATGTCAAGAAGCCTTGTATTGTAGAGAACTCTGCATCATTCTGGCCCTAAAAGAAAAAGATGTCCTCAGACAGCTTCCCTGGTGGTACCAGGATGGCAAGTGCCTGTGTAGAAGCTTCTGTAAGCAACTAGCGAAGCAGCTGTGGGCAAGTGCAAACTGAAATAAAGTAGAACCCTGGTAACTTAGCTGGGGGATTGCAGTTTATAAATTTATACTTTTGTACGTGTGACAAGCTCCTATGAGACACGGGAAATAAGTGCACACACTGTGAAGGGGAGAGCTTGTGCACACCATTTTCTAGGTTGAGGATCTCAAGTCAAGAGTCAATGGAGTGGACAAGTAATAGACTAGCCAAACAATTCTGAGAACCCAACTGAAATTGGAAACCATAAATCTGTCCCATCTGGCAGAGTTATAGGATTTCCCCTATCAAAACTCAGGAAAGGGGAGAAGCTTTTGATTAGAGAAATTGTTTGGGAGTGTGTTTAACTGAAAGCAGAAGAGAACATGAAAAAGAAGGGAATTGAAGATAAGTGTGACCTGAAATGGTCAGGCATGATGATGAATTTTATTAGAAAAGTAAAGTCAAGAAGCAAATGATAATCTTAAAAAAATGGAGGAATTTAAGTCTGAAGTGAATGAGTGAATATATTTAGTGGAGATAAGTGTTTGTTATCAGATAGAGGATTTCAAATTAATGGTTTAGAAAGCAGTTCAGTTCAGAGGGATAATAAATCTTTACTGAGACCTCAGGAATGGTTTACTAAAGAAAAATAAAGTGAAAGTTATCACCACAAAAAAGATTATGAAATTCTGAAGAAACTAATGTTACTAAGGATAAGGCAATAGTGAGAAAACTATAAAAGAAAATTAACTGGGAATGCATTCTCCTAAGAATGCAGGAATATGTGTGCAATCAAATAATGTATTGATTAAGAGAAATTAACTCTTAACTTTTCTAAAACACTAAAATCTCATTCATTAAATAAATAAAAATTTTCTCATTTCTTTTTATTTATTTATATTTGTGGAGTGATACTGCAGATTGAACCCAAGAGATCTTTACCACAAAGCTTTTTATTTTATTTTTATTTTGAGGCAAGGTTTTGCTAAATTTCTGATGCTGGCCTTATATTTGCAATCCTCCTGCCTGAGCCTACTAAGTCACTGGGATTACAGGCCTGTGTTACCACACTAAGCTTAAGAAGTTCTTCTAAAAATGTGTATGTTTTAAATGAAAAATAATAATTATATTACACTTACTATATATCACATAATTATTAATTATCTTTCATTATACTTATGATGTATAATGTGATGTTTTGATATATGTATACCATCTAATGACCATGGAGTCATTAAATCATCACCTCATTGACTTGACATTTTTTGTTGATATATTTGAAATTTATTCTATTATATTAGAATATACAATACATTATGATTTCCAATATTCAGTATGGTATGCAATAGATAACCAAACTGATTCCTGCTCTCTAGGAGAAACTTTGTATCTTTTAATCACTAACTTTCTGTTCCATCTTTTACCTCCTTCCTGTTTGTGGATTACCATCATCCTACTGTGGAACAGAAAACAATATATAATTTGATGTTTACATGTGAAGCTCAATGGGGGTATTTTAAGAATATGGCTCCACAGTAGAGGTCCTGGGTTGATTCCCAACAACACAAAAAAATCATAAAAATGCAAAAATAGAGACATGTTTCTCTTGTCTCAATGTACTAATTAAATATGATAAGACAACGTAAAAAGCATTTACAAAATCTAGATAAAGATAAATGAATATTTGCTTAATCATTGCTTTAGCATTTCTTCTTTTTTTTCATGATCACCCAGAAATTATTGCCATTATCAACAATGGAATTTGAAAAAAACTTCCAGTGACATGCAATGTAATTTTTGTCACAGAAAAAAAAATTGAGTTATACATAACTAGAATTATAAACAGCTTCTAGGTGGCTCCTGTAATCATTTATCTCATTTTAGTGTTCACTGTTTCTTATGAATGCATTCAGTACATTTCTGCCTAAAAATCTTTTGTTTTGACAGATGTGAATAAACCAAATACAAAGCAGGGAGATTTGCTCATTAAATATTATTTCTCATTATTATATCAGCCAAGCAAGCCTTAATTCTATCAGGTTTGTTCATCTGTTCTGACTACATTTTACTTTATTTTAGTACTGAGGATTAAACCCTGGGGTGCTTTATTCGTGAACCACATCCCCAGCCCTTTTTATTTGTTGTTTTGAGACAGTGTCTTGCTAGTTGTTTAGGGCCTCACTAAGTGGCTGATGAAAGGAGTTCAGTGTTAGAATTTACTAATTTAAAATTGGGGAGGGTAAGGAGAAGGACTATAGTTATGACTGATCACCTTCCATTATGATTGGAAGACAGAAGACAAAGGGAGATATGTTGGGAGGCTCAAAATGGCAACATTTTAACCACATGGTTTAGATGACAGCAAACACATTTCTGTTAATACTATTGGTTTAACTTTAACCATAAAGACTACATTAATATACAATTCCTCCTCTTTTAGCATCAATTAATATTCTTTTATTCAAACCTGTATGACATTATTTGACTCTCATGCTTAAATATATCTAACACAAGAAGATTATTTTGATATGATATGGGGGATTGTTTGGTGAGAGCTATCTTCATCAATCATTGAATAAGACCTCTAACTTTCTATTCCGTCTTTGACCTCCTCCTTCTTATACATGAAATTATGTAATACATAACTGTAGTTATGACTCCCAGTACAATAATCAATGAAGTACTAATAGATGTTATCCATCCTTTCCATTTATCATACCACTGTTCCATTAGGTTCATGAAAGTATCATTATTTTCTGAATTTTCTGTGAATTCATTGGTCATTGTAATGAAGCCTTGTAAAGCCTTTGTAATTATTTCACTTGGGGCTGTTTTATTTGGACTGAATTGTCACATTATATACTATCATTATATACATCCCTCCTTTTTGGTTAGATTATATCTAGAACCATTCTATTTTCCCATGTCATTTTACTAGTAACATAATTGTTCTGTAATTCCCTTGAAAACTTCTCTAGAAAATTGAAAAACCTCTGTTGATTATAATAAATGTAGTTAATACAATCTATATTTTTGTTACTGTAGATCACCAAAAGAGAGTTGACTCAAAACCTGCTATGATCTGATTTCTGGCTTTGAATTCATTGGGAATTCCTTAAGGGACTCCGATTGAATCTATATAAACATGGGGGTCAAAAAATTCTGTTGGGAAAAAAAGATTCCTTTTACTTTCCAGGGAATGATACTCATCTGACTGAATAAATGTCAGGGTGAAAGGAATAGCCAATTGAACAAAAGTACAGGGTCCATATCAATTGGTAAGGTCTCAAGTAATGGCCCTCTATAAAATCACCAGACATTGATTTGGGCTAAAACAAATGCCATGTGATTAGACATCTCAGAGGACCAGCTTTTATTGCATCCCGATATATTTCCCAGGAAAATCAATTGCTTCGCCCACCACACACATACACATCTGGAGAGGCCTAAAGTATAATTGGTTCCAAGAGAAAGAGGTTGGATAATCTTTGAGGGCTTTTGTCCAGGACCGTTAATTGCCAAGAACAGCAATGATAGGGTCAAGAAAGACTCATTTCTCCAAGTGGTACATTCCTGGAAAAGGGACATCATATAGCTCATGCCTCTATAGTCTGAATCCAGACAGAAACAAGAATTGAAGGATTTAAGCCTCTGGCCTTCCTGTTTCACAAGCATAACAATTGATTTTATTGAATGCATTAATAGAATTTTAATCCATTTATCCAGGCATTTGTCTTAGCATATTAAATTTCTATCTCAAGAGCCTTTTACTTCCAATATCATAACTTTAACAGCATCATTATAAGAAACTGGAACTCCACCCTTGCTATTGGGTGGTCCAGAAGACTACAACACAACTATCACAAGGATTTGATCCTCCAATCAGGGAAAAAAAAATAGACATAGTGGCTGAAGTATTACTCCCCACCACTGTGTTGGAAGAAGCCCTATGACGGTGTAGTTTCAGGCACATATAGATTTGTGCACTTGATAACTCTCCCTGGTTCTGAGAATTTCCACTAGGAAAAATCAGACGTGCATCAAACTTGAGAGTTAGAGGAGATTCAGATTTGGTAATATTTATAGTAAATATACAATTTATCCCCTTGAATAAGGTTGTATGGATCATTTTAGTCTTTTAAAATTTAGCTTTGTAGAGTCTGGGTGTTGGACTGTAATCCACTTTTTTTTTCCTAATCAGGTTTTGCTGTTGGAGTTTCTTTTACCCAACTATAAGAGTTTAATTTCATTCTGCTTTCTAAACAGATGCTTCAGTTGTTATAAAGGCTTGACATGGTCTTTTTCGGCTTGGTTGAAGCTCGTATTCTTTCCAGGTCTTAATTAAAACCAAGTTGCCAGGCTGGAAGTGATGAATTCTTAACTCCAAAGGAGGAGTCTGACAAGGAGTCCTTTTACCCTGTGGTATGATAACGTGGAGATATGGCCAGTATATATTTTCCTAGAAATTGATCTAGAGTTTTTGTTATGGTTTAGATGTTTCCCAAAAGTTCGTGAGACAATGCAAGAAGATTTCGAGGAGAAATGATTGGGCTTCAGCCTTAAACTTATCAATGAATTGATCCATGATGGAATTAATAGAGAGGTAACTGGAGACTGGTGGGGTGTGACTAGAAGAAGTGGCTATGGGGTGTATATTTTGTATCTGGAGAGTGAATTCTCTCTTTGCTTCCTGATCACCACATAAGCCAATTCCTTCTGCCACATTCTTCCTCCATGTTGTTCCTATCTCACCTGGAGCTCTGAGGAATGAAGCCAGCCTTCTATGGACTAAGACCTCTGAAATTCTGAAACTAAGACCCTCAAATAAACTTTTTTCTCCGTTACAATTGTTCTGGTCAGATCTTTTAGTCCAGTAGCAAAATAACTGCCTAAAACAAGTTTCTATAGTTGTAGACATTCAGCAGGTTATCTTCACCAGCCTTGAAGTAGGACTACTGGGTTCTAACTTTAATGTCTATAATTTTACAGTTATCTTTTCCATTTAACTGGGGTCAGTATTAATACTGGAAGTCAGCCTTTTATCCTATCTTCTATGGATGATGGCTTATTGTTTCAAATTAACTCATGTTGTTCTAATGAAACATAATTTCTATAGTAACAGTGATGTCTTTGGTATCTATGTTGCTTCCTCCACAAATCTCATAAATTTATCAATTCAATCACAGATGAGAGAGATCATTTACATCTTTTAATTTCTTTTAAAATTTTTGAAACATTTAAATACTGGTTGCAATTTATCTAATCCTTTATTTAGGTTTTGTATTATATTCTTTGTTTACTTTAGAGTTATGGTAATCTTTACAACAAAAACAACAAAAATCTTTGAACACAACTTTAAATGAGCTTAATTCTAGTCTACTGCAGAGGCATCCTAATATGGAGAAGGGAAAGAGGCAAAGCGTTAACTCAGTGAGGCTGGTCTACTGAAAAATCTTAAAAAAAAAATGTTTTATTTCTTAATCTGATCTTTGCCCTTTAAAAAATATCACTCCACACAGTTTTTATGTATTATTTCCTGAGTCTGTATAAATATCAGTTAACAATACAACATAATATCCAAAAATGTAATTAAACAGAAAGGCTAAGAGAGCTCTTATATTTTCTTTTGTGGAAAAGATGTCAGAATTTGTTTTCATGCTTCACATTGTCAATCTTTAATAAATCAGGTTCTCTTTTTGCCTTTCAAAAATACATTTAGAAGTCCCTCCCAGGGTAAAGAATAACACAAAATTGTGTATATAACTTATTGACAACCGGTTACCCTTATCCAGTTATAAAACATTAAATGACATAAAAATACCAGCCAAATTTGTTATTTCTATATCAATCACAAGGGAATTATTGCTGCAGACAATTTTAGTTTGAAGAACACCAACTTGGTGATGTGCTCTCACAAGGTTTACATTTTAAAAAACTTGTATACTTGAAGAGCATGAATACATCTAATATACAAAGAAGCTAATAATGGTTAGCATCACAATTATACAAATGTCCTTATATTAACAAAATTTAACTTTTGTAGTAAAATTTAGAATCTATAGTGAATGATATAATAATCTCAGGTCTGTATGAATTAGCAGTACTAGCAAAAAACAAAGGGTAACCTTAAATCTGTTATACATTTAAGAAATAGTATTAATGATCAGAAATAGACTTAGTCAAAGCCAACAGATGAAAGATTGGTCTTCAAATGACAGTGTGGCTCTTCTATGTCAAATCCTTTGACACTGCTTTAATACCATCCTTATGTTGGACAGTAAAGGACACAGAGCAAGTGGAGTGAGAGAGAGCCAGTGTAGGTGCCTCAGATTCTCCTCCCTCATCATTGTTGGCATAGTTGGAAGCCGCTGAAAATAGTGCATGCACTTCACCTTTCAAATTCAAGAGTGTAGGTCTAGTGTTATGTTTATGTAAGTATGTGTTTGTGTTTTATTCACAAGAAATAAATTAGTACATAACATAGGAAAAGTGTGAAGGAAAAGGGAAGCGAGCTAGCCTCTTATGAAGTAAATAAGTATGCCCTATTTGTCCTAGGGGAACACTAACCACAGACCCATTGACCAAGAACATTCTTATTCCTGTTAAGGTTTCTTATAGCAATTAGAAATTACTGAAGAATGAGCAGCCATGTTTCTCAGTTTGACTCATTGATGTCAGTGGAAAAGACCACACATGCACAAACAAAAACTTTACTATTGTTTAGCTATGTAGCCTGTGTGGACAAAGTATTTTTCATTAATTCATCCAATTGAGGTTGAATTGGATGTGTTATAAAACAGTAGGTCATAATTTCAAGAATTTGGGAAGTTCATATCAGGTGAATTATAAGTAATTTTTTATGAGAACATTTAAGTATCACTGATTAATATTTATTATATGAATCAAAAGTTAATGGATATTTCTCATAATGATACTAATCTTTAAAGGAAGGACATGTGTTCCTAATGTCCTCTGTAGAATTAATAAATCACCTCTGTAGCATTAATACATCACTTCTGAAACATTAGTAAATCACACATTGTGTTAGGTCAATGAGTTTTCTGTAACAGAGATGAATTTATAATAATTTTTTCAAAAGGAACAATCTTTGTAAATGTTATTATATCTTTTAGTTTGAGAATATTCTTTAACTAATTAAAGAGAATAAAATAGATATGTACAAACAATGGGAAATTCTCATACTGCAGTAACTATCAGAAAAAAATAGTTTATAAAATGACAGAAATGATAATTTCTGGTGTCCTATTATACAATGAGGTTACTCTACATAATGACAAAGTACTAAATATTTTCAAGTGGGATAAAATGATTTAACATTATTAAAATATAACAAATTATCCCATAAATATGTATAATTTTTACATATTGATTTAAAAATGAATTTAAGAAACAAGGTGAGATTACTTACTGATGTTCAAAGATGACATGGATTTTCAAGAAATTATTTTTAATTAAATAATTCCATCAGATTATGATTTTTGGGGGGTACTGGGGATTGAACTCAGGGGCATTCAACCACTGAGCCACATCCCCAGCTATTTTTTGAATTTTTATTTACAAGTAGGTTCTCATTGAGTTCCTTAGCTCCTTGCTGTTGCTGAGGTTGGCTTTGAAATCGTGATCCTCCTGCCTCAGCCTCCATAGCTTCTGGGATTACAGGCATGTACTGCCACAACTGGCTAAATTATGACATTTTAAAGTTACGATATTCATCATATTCAGATACACAGATTTTTTCCTTTTAGGTCATATGTCAAAACTTAACAAGTTATCTATTGTTGGAGGCTATATACAGGTGCTAGTAACCCCTTTAATCTATGGTCATTATATTCTCTTTTTTTTTGTATAGAAATTGAAAAGATGCTGACATTTTCAGATGAACAGAAAAGATAGTTATGTTTAGTTATGTCAGCCAATCCAGGTTCAAAATATTAAAATTGCAAGTACATTTTCAGACAGATTTTTTTATATATCATTATTTTTTTCTCATTCGAGAATGGTTTTGCAATATTTACATGTTTTGTCACCTTTACTGACTATTCTATTCAATTTTCCCTCAATTATGCTTGCTCTACTTGTTTTCAAAATTTTATATTTTCTTATGCCTCTTAGATAATTGTCAGAAAGAAATCAATTGCCAACAATTGTTTAAAAATTATTATTTAAATATTTAAATGAAAATGAGGACCCTTGAAATTATTCAAAGCTACTTAAGAAATGATGTTAATTTCATTGAGTACTTTTATTTTTTAAATAAAATTTATATTTCACTAATGATGCTTATAGTATCAATTCAAACATGTTTTAGAACTTTATATGAGTTTTTATTCCACATTTAAGAAAATTTTTCTGATGGCCTTTTAGGTACAATGTGATATTCCATTTCATTGTACAGTTACAACTTAAAACAATTTTTGCTTCCAAGATTGAAAAAGAAGCATGTGCAATCTCAATTCATATTCAGAAACATGTTTGTAGAAAACTAAAACAAAGACTAAGAAGCATGTTAGAAGCTTAAACCAACCCACAGAATGTACCCACAAAACTAAGAAATAAAATATAAACACTAAATTCTGATGAAATGGAGTAAAACAGTCAAAATTGAATAAAATTTTCTAATTCATCCCTGTGGTAAAAATATTATGAACAATTAAAAACTTCTTGTAATTTTTTTGATGTGGTATGTCCCTCAGAGATCATGTATGATAAGCTTGGTGACCAGTGTGGTAAAGTTTTAGGTGGTGGAATTTCAAAGAAGAGGAACATGGTGGGAGGGTATTAGATCCTTAGAGGTTGCTGCACTTGTAAGGATTTGACATTGTTTTCAGAGGATCCTGGTTGGCTTTCACTACATCTATCAAAAAGCATATAGGATCCTATCTACTTGCTATGTGCAGCTTCCTATCTTGCCATGTGTTCTCTCGCTCCTGCCATTGTGATGTCTTCCACTTTGGGGCAAACACTAAAACAAAGTTGATGCAGGAACATGTCCTTGAACTTCCAAAATTCTGAGCAAAATACATTTCTTTTCTTTATGCAGTACTCAGCCTCAGGTATTTCATTGCTAGTATACCTGTACTTGGAAATATTCACTTTCCACCAAAATGTTATTTTGAACAGTCTGTCATTCTGATCAGTTTATTGAATCAGATAATTAACAATCACTTTACCTATATTTATGTAGGTTCTGTATTTGCTGGCTTCAGCCCTGAATTTTAAAGTCACTGGAGACAAAATGCTGTTCAAGATCATGACTCATACAATTACTTTCTTTTCCCTCAATCATTGGTACATCAGATCCTCAGACATACATAAATACAGTTCACACATTATATACTTTTATCGTTGGTAAGATCTCAATTCCCTATGAATGGGTAAGATAGACAAAAAAACCCTAATGGTGATCTCCTTGTATTAGCAGAAGAAATAATTCAATTCATGCTTACTGAAGGTTTAAGTCTTTTAAAATATCCTCTCCTTTCTTTTTCACTATTGAATTGTTAAAGACAATACTAAAATACATGAGTTACTTTTCCTCATAGTTTTGTTAACCCCCTCATATAAAGCACAATTTATTGCAACATTTGTATGGTATGAGTTAATTTAAATTTCTAATGGAACAATTTGCTAAATTTTATTACTCACTTATCTAATTAAACAAACAAAGCTTCAGGTTAAAGGAGGATTAAAATAATATAATCCTGAAAAAAATTCTCCTTCTATAGAAATCTTTCCTTTTTCTCTTTCTTTCTAGTGGATGATTCCCTTTTTTCTTTGTCTTCTTCTATTTCTCTCCTTTCTTTATCCCTTCCTCCTGCATAATGTGAGTTGTAGTACTTGAGTAATATAAATATTTTAAAGAGAACTATGTACCCTAAGAACCTATCTGTATAACAAAGCAAAAATCATAAATGGTTCTATCTTAATTTGAAACAGATTTTGATCTCACTCCCTCCCATTGCTCAAACAGGAACTACATCAATGAATGCCCTTTATGTTATTCAGTTAATATTTTAAAATGTCATTTGGGGATGAAGTGGTGGTATCAAAATATGAAACTGGAAATATAGATATTATATTTATAAACTAGGAAATAAAATTTTGGAAGAAACTATATGAAGAAACAGAATACTTAAATGTAACAAGAAAAAGCATAAAGACAATTAAAATTTGCACTCTCATGAAGACTATTAATAAGTTCTTAATTTTATTTCTAGTTATTCTACATATTAAATAAAAATTTGGACTTAAGTTTTTACCTAAAAAGAGTTTTTATGATTGTAAGGTTGTTTTTATGAGTTTAAAATAGCAAAATAATGAGATTGAACAAGTATAATTTGACAAAGATATATTTACATTGGATAAAAGAGTGATGAGAATTGATAAGTGCCCTATAACCTCATCCTATTCTTAGTTTAATACTTCAAGTATAATTATATTTCTGAAATTTTCAAATATTAAAAATTTAATGTGAAACCCTAATCTGTTTCCAAGGTATCTCATATTGTGTTTTTCATTATTATCAAGAATTAGTTTATATTGTCTTTGATATTTCTAGAAATACAAATAATAATCATATTTTGAACACAGATTAGTTTAAGAATGGCAAGCCTATTTTCCATTTGAGCAAGTCAATTCCCTTGGTAAATTAGTATCTTTTCTATGAAATGGATAACCTTGATTGTCTCTTTGAATTATGATACTTGATTCACTTTTGTTCTATTGTCACTTTTAGTATATTTCTTTGTGCTCTGACTCCATATTTGTTTGCTTTGGGGTAACTATGAGTAGTGTTCTAGTATTCTGATTCAGTTTCTGGCAGAGACAGTAACTTTATTTTTATCAGGTATTATCATAGTTCTTGCTGCTTCCCAGCTCTAGTTATAGAGCAAGCACTTTCCTGCTCTGTCCAAGTGGAGAAGAGTTTTTTCTTTTCTCTTTCCTCAACTGCACTGGGTTTTCACTGATGCCAAAGATGGCAGCACTTTCTATCCCTCTTCCACAAAATTATGGTTTTTCTCAGAAAGTGTTTGGCAGAATGGATCTGGGCAGGATTCTGTGTCTTTACTGACACTGATGTCCCTGTCTCAGGGATTATAGTATTATTAATGTACACTGAAGGTATAATACATATTAAGGAATCTATTGTTATTTAACATAAATTTCTACAATGTGGAAAGTTGTTGGTTTTTAGTGAGATTATCATTTGCTACCACAAAGACTTTCAACTCACTTTTTCATATTACCCATTTAGTTAAGCAATGTTTCTTCTAGAAATTTATTTTCTTATTTATATTAACATCTTTGTTAAGTTGATGGAAGTGGCTGAGAAGCAAAGCACCAAGCAACCCTGGTGGGAGAGAGAAATACTAATCAGGTGCTGACAGAACCGCCTGTCAATCAGAGGAGTCTCCAGTCCTATCCTGGATCTTAGCCACCTCCACCCCTGCCCCCACCAGCCCCAGAAGGACAAGGGACTGCTTTTTCTTTCCCAAGCCCTCCCTTCCTGCCCTAAGCCAGTCCAGTCCAGCCCCAGCGGCCTTTTCCTCAGACCTCTCTGTTGGTCTGAGGGTCTTGCCCAGGAGTGAAATCTCCATAAAGCCTGGTCCAGCTGCCTTTTAAAATCTGCCTCCTTTTGGTCACAGCTGCCTCACCTTATAACCTTATCTTATTAATATTTATTTTTATATTATGACAATCTAGATTTCACGAGTTTAACAAAGAAAATTATAACAAGAAATAATGTACTGTAAAACAGAAAAGATAGGGAAGGGGTTTCATGAGTTATTATTTCCTGCATTCTGTTACTAATATCCACTTAAATGGGAGGGAAAATAAACTCACTAATCTGTAATGTCACATCACATAGAGAATACTGCTTTCACTCACACAAAGCTTTGAAATTGTATTTTACTTGGAGATCAAAAATATGTCTGTTTGGGGCTGGGGATGTGGCTCAAGCGGTAGCTTGCGGGGCACTGGGTTTGATCTTCAGCACCACATAAAAATACAGTAAAGAACTAAAAAAATAAATATTAAAAATTCTCTGTTTAAAGTTAATCTTTTCTTCCTGCTCTTCCTCCCTACTCTGTTCATAGTTGCTCTCATTATATCAAAGAAGACATTTGGTATTTGTTTTTTAGGGATTGGCTAGCTTCACTAAGCATAATCTGCTCTAGTGCCATCCATTTCCCTGCAAATTCTATGATTTTGTCATTTTTATTGCTGTGTAGTACTCCATTGTGTATAGATGCCACATTTTTTTTATCCATTCATCTATTGAAGGGCATCTGGGTTGGTTCCACAGTCTAGCTATTGTGAATTGTGCTGCTATGAACATCGATGTGGCAGTATCCCTGTAGCATGCTCTTTTAAGGTCTTCAGGGAATAGTCCAAGAAGGGCAACAGCAGGGTCAAATGGTGGTTCCATTCCCAGCTTTCCCAGGAATCTCCATACTGCTTTCCAAATTGGCCGTACCAATTTGCAGTCCCACCAACAATGTACAAGTGTACCCTTTTCTCCACATCCTCGCCAGCACTTGTTGTTGTTTGACTTCATAGTGGCTGCCAATCTTACTGGAGTGAGATGGTATCTTAGGGTGGTTTTGATTTGCATTTCTCTGACTGCTAGAGATGGAGAGCATTTGAGATGGGAGGGAAAGAGAGAGAAAAGGGAAATTGCATGGAAATGAAGGGAGACCCTCATTGCTATACAAAATTACATATAAGAGGTTGCGAGGGGAATGGGAAAATTAACAAGGAGATAAATGAATTACAGTAGATGGGGTAGAGAGAGAAGATGTGAGGGAACGGGAGGGGGGATAGTAGGGGATAGGAAAGGTAGCAGAATACAACAGTCACTAATATGGCAGTATGTAAAAATGTGGATGTGTAACCGACGTGATTCTGCAATCTGCATTTGGGGTAAAATTGGGAGTTCATAACCCACTTCAATCTAATGTATGAAATATGATATGTCAAGAGCTTTGTAATGTTGTGAACAACCAATAAAAAATAAAATAAAAAATTCTCTTTCTCTCTCTCTTTCTCTCTCTCTCTCTCTTTAAAAAAAATCATGTCTGTTTCATCAGAAGATTTTTAATGATGAACAACCATTTGAGGGGGATGGTTTTGTGGCTCAGTGTTAGAGTGCTTGCCTAGCAAGTGTGAGACACTGGATTCCATTCTCAGCATCACATATAAATAAATAAATAAATAAATAAATAAAATAAAGGTCCCTCAACATCTTAAAAAAAAAAGAGAGAATCATTTGAGGTTTAGGTTGTAGGTAAGATAAACAAGGAACTACTTTATCTGATCAATTATTAATAGTCAAAAATTATTTTGAATTGTAATGTAGAGCTAATCTTATTAATACTCAGGAAAGAAAATTTTCTATCAGTAAATGTACACAATCTTATAATCTATAAATTTTTTTAAGTTTTCCAAAAATTTCTTCTCTTACAGGTCTTTGTACACTTCTATAAGTGCACTGAGGCAATCTCTAATATTTATGGGTATTTTTAAAAGCACCCTATTATACCAATGCTATCCTTTAAACCTGCCAGCACATACCCATTACTGTGCTCAGCTGGAAGTTTCAAAGGATACAACATCAAAACTATAATAACGAGCTGAAAAAACAAACAATTAGTAACTTCATCAATAAAAATTCTTTGAAGGAAAATATTTCTTTCTATACAATTTTATAAAATAAAGTTTCTAAAAGACCTTGATTATCTTTTAATCCCATCAGCAATCTGGAGACTGTACATCTAAATGGAAGGAAAGATATGGACTTCCCCAGGCAAGGAACATATTGATCTCTGCATCAGGTCCTGAACAAATGTTGATGCCTATAGTACATTATGCCACAATCAATGCCATTTGGAGCTGTCAGTTTCCAAGCAATAAATGTATTTCTTTATTAATTGATGTTGCTAATCTAGAATATTTTATTTTTAAATTCTAAATGGATAATATTAAATGCTTACAAAACTCCCAAAATAGGCTGATTGAACCCACTTAAATATATTCAATAAAAACAAACTACTAAAACTGGTCTTCCAACATCAACACATTTCTATTACATTTTGGTTTATACAAAAATACCAAAAACAAACAAACAAAAATTCTCTAACATTATTCTCTAGCTCCATGGAGAATTTTATCTACAGAATGCTATAGTAAAGACTCATAAATTCTCAGGGCAATGGCATCTGGAAGTGTTCCATATGAAACCTTATCTAATATGCAATCCATATGGCACCTGCCTGGAAGCTAACTCCAGAAAGAATGAGAATGAGTCCAGCTGTTCTCTCACAGGGCACCACATGAATCTTCTACAAACCCAATTGCTATATTGGTGCTCTAAGGCAATTTTGTTTTGCTTAATATCTATTATATATAATTTCTTTCTTTACTCTTTCTTTTTAAAAGTACATCTTATTCATGGTATTTTAACCTATAACTTGTCCTCTTATTCTCGTAAATTTAAGACTCATTGAACTTTGTAAGTTTAGTCCTCATTGAAACTTACATGACTTCTTTGTATTAACCACAGTAGAGAGAAAAGTATTAGAAGATTGGAATACTAAAATTCTGTTTCTTTTTAATTGCTCTCATCTCCTAAAGCCCTGGAGGTGGGAAATATGTATATATATACCTACACATATGTATGCAAACACATATACCCACAATTGCTTGCATATAATTATATACCCACATGCAATATACACTGGAAAGCAAATTACATTTTGCACATTTTTACTCTAAATAAATGTCAATCATATAAACTTTCATGCTATTTTCATGCTATTAGCTTAGACCTAAAATTAGACATTTCCTAAATGCTCAAAACCAAAACAGTCACATCTATAAGCATTTGCAAATCTATTATTTAAAAAATTTAAATTATGACTAAATATTTCTTATATATTATAAACACATACAACACATATTTCTTTTTGGACTATTCTAAAATTAAAATGATTCAAATTAAGTATCTTGCAAGAAAAATTGTTCTGTATTGTTACAGTTATTAATATCAAAGTCAAAATTCATATATATATATACATATATATATATATACACACACACACACACACACACACACACACACACACTCAGCCCCATCTTCTTTTGTGCATAACATTATATTGGTATATATTAAACTTATATAATGTTAGTGGGAGAATTACATGGCAAATATTCAAAATCTGATCAGAAAATCTGAAGAGCAAATGTTGTGGAGTGAATAAGAACATGGACTCCACAGCCAGATTACTCAGTAAAAACATCAATCCTAATAATCATTAACAAGTCCCTCTTTGATAAAATGGTATTACTGTTTCCCAATTTGAAAGATTTTTTTTCCATAACAAATAACCAAGGTTTATTTATTTTAAGAACTTAGCAATGGGTATGTATTCTGTACTAGTTAATGTCATCATTATAATTATTCTCTGGCTCAAGAAGAGAACTCAATAAATTTAGCTTTCTTATGTTTTTAACATGGAAAATATTACTTCATAGTTAAAACAGCATATATTCTTATTATTTAGAATTATTTATACAAAACCAGGGAATGTAAAATATACATTTGAATAAGAGTGTTTCAGAGTGTTAAATTTTCCCATTTAATATTCAGGACAGAGTTAAACAGAATTCATTTTCTAAACCATTTATTTCCACAATTCAGTTTCTTTTAAAATCAGTCTTAAGTATATTTGAGTTTTAACACCAATGTGAATTTTAATGCTAATGTATCCTGGAGAAAAATAGAAAAACTGATGCTACATGTGGGTATTTTTGGTATATTCCTCGAGCAAGTTGACTATGCACCTAATTCATAGGAATATTTTTGCAATTTTATTTGGCAGTTGTTTGAATAATGCATGAAAGTGACAAATTTATGTTAGGTTTGGTCTAAAACTATTTGCAGAGTAGAAAATGCTAATTTGATTAATATCAATTCCACTTATTTGCCTTACTGTTCAAAATAATAAGGCTCCCAGGAATATGAACAAATTAACTCATATAATTCTCATAAATCAGGCAAAGATAAATAGGTAAATATCTTTTCTTTCAGGTCCTATAAAAAATAAAGATGTAATTTGTTTACAACACAAATTCAAATTTCAAATTGAAAAATTTAAATCTCTCAAAATGTCACAATGTGAGAATACATGCACATATATAACATTTGTATTATTTGCTTCTGTGTATTCAGCTCTTTGAACTCAATATACTGTTGTGAATTCTTGGCTTCATCTATGCAATAAATGTATTTTCATAATGTCTGAACAATAGATTGAGTGAATGAAATACATTTTATTCACTCTAGCACTAAATATATTTTGATGCTTTAAAATTTGTGTCTATATTTTTAAAAATTGGTGTAATTATTCTGAAGAAAAGGAAATTAATATTTTAATATGTGTAGAAGGGAAATTGTATTGTGGAAAATAGATTGCTGCTGAATTTTAACAACTCGTTTTTGTTGCTTTTTGCCTAAGTAATTTTTTAGTTGAACAAAGATAATATGTTGTAAACATTGTCTGAGAATAGGTCTGTTCTTTCTCTCAAACCATGGAAAAGAATCACTCCATTGAGAATTATAAGCTGACGCCTTTAAAACCACCAATGATCTGGGGAGGAGATGGGAAAAGGACAAAAAGATATATTGCAAAGCTTTCCTACCATTTAACTTTTCCATTGGAACATTATAATTAGACATAACACTGGGATTCTTTGCTACATGTTCATACATACACAAATATAATAATATAATTTGGTCAATTTTAATACTCAGTACATCCCTTTCTTTCCACTCTTCCCTCCCCCCAATTTCCTTCCACTACAATACTGGTATACCTTCTATTTTTTCCTACCATTTTAGACTGTTTATTATTGATCCAAAATTCATTTGGTTCCTATAAACATTTAACTATTTTCTAAATTTCTTACAAAGTTCATCAACAAGGTCTTGATTTAATGGTGCTATGGAGACACTGAATCTTTCTGGCAATTCTGAAATTTTTTTTAATGTTTACATATCCACCTGCATTTTTCCAATCCACTACCTATGCATGTCTCTCTCTCTCTCTCTCTCTCTCTCTCTCTATATATATATATATATATATATATATATATATATATATATTAATTGTAGTTGGACACAATACCTTTATTTTATTTATTTATTTTTATGTGGTGCTGAGGATTGAACCCAGGGTCCCACACATGCTAGGTGAGCACTCTACCATTGAACCACAACCCTAGCCCTACCTATGCATTTTAGGCAATCTTTCTACTGCTAAATGGGAAAAGTCTTCTTGATGTTTAGTTTAGTACCCTTCTAACACACTTGAATAATACAATTGCAGTGGTGCGTCAAGAGCGAGTATCAAAAACAAGAATAGATTCCACTTACTCCATGCATGAATTAAATTTTCTCTCCTATTGTCAGTAAGAATGCCAGTAAGTTCTAACCTACTTTTACATACAGTTATTTGAATTAATGAGAGAACTTAAGAAGGGATTCCTAATCTGTGAACTCACTCCTAACGGTTTCAGTTACATGCAGTCAACTGCATCCTGTAAATATTAAATGGAAAAATTCCAGAAATAAACTATTTTATACTATTAATATAGTATATTATTATATTATTATAATTGTGTAATATATTATTATAATTATTATTTTTATGATTAGTTATTATTAGTGATTTACTAGGTTTAAATTTTAAATTAAAATTTAATTTACATTTAGACATGTTTTACATTCACGCATCAATTAAATACAGCAATATTCCCTGTAAAATGTTCACTAGAGAATTTCATCAATGTGTAAACATTAAAAAATATAATTAAACAAACCTAGATAGCCTATTAGACACTTAGCCCATAAGGTATATTCACCATCATATATACATTCTGTTGTTGACAAAAACACTTATGCAGTGAATAACTTATAAGAAAAAAAAATGCAGTATATGTATAATTCCATGCTACCCTATCCATGGTTTTGTACATACATAGCGTGTCTTGGAAAGTACTTCCCATAGATAAACGGGAATTACTGTATGGATTATAAATTTTTCTATATTTTGAAGCTTTCAAATACCATGTGTGATCTCTGAAGCTGGACACCCCATTGTGCTGAATTTCCTCACAATCTTTTTTTTTTTTTTTTTAGTTGTAGGTGAAACCCAGGGCCTCACACATGAGAGATGAGCACTCTACCACTGAGCCACAGCCACAGCCATTCCTCACAATCTTTGAGACCTCTCAGGAAATGCTTTTCAAATTCAACTCTTCACAGGAAATCCATACAAGGTTCTGTCATTCCTCAAAATCTCCTGGAGAGTAACAAGCAAGTGCATATCCCTCTTAAAGCTCCATGAACATCATTATTCAAGAAGCGCCTTAGCTGCTAATACCTTTATTTCATAAAGATCCTTTAAATGTATTATCACATAATTTACAAGTGGCAGAGAGAGAATAACCCAGTTATTCTCTGAGTCATAATGCAATGATATTTTCATCTGGAGAATCAATTAGATTAAAGTAGTGTCAATTCAATAAAAACACTTGTGTTGTCATGAAAGCAAATAGAACTGGACATTGTACCCAGACCCTAACAGAGAAACAAATGAATAGGATATACAAAAGCAGAGCAGAGAAAATCCCTTGTCATTGTCCAATCCCATCTAGGAACGCTCTTTCATTTTTTATTTTTCCACCACATGAAAAAAATTCCAAATAGGTTAATCAACATTAATTTTATTGCTTTTAAAAATGATTCATGGGCTGGGGATGTGGCTCAAGCGGTAGTGCGCTCGCCTGGTATGCGTGCGGCCCGGGGTTCGATCCTCAGCACCACATACAAACGAAGATGTTTTGTCCGCTGAGAACTAAGAAAAAATAAATAAATATTAAAATTCTCTCTCTCTCTGTCCCCCCCCTCTCTCACTCTCTCTTTAAAAAAATAAAATAAAAATGATTCATATATTTTATAAGATTAGGCAAAATTAAAATCAATAAATAAAAGTTTCCCAAAAAATATGTGCTAAAGGGGAAAAATGAGTGTTCATTATATGCCTAAAGTCTGACCAATCAAGAAAGGAAATATTGTCGAGAATGAACCACTAAGACAGACACCAAAAGGAGGAGCTCAAAGATAGTAGATTTTACTATGATTCTCAAATGTGCAAAGAATAAATTCTTGAAGTCAAAGACTACTTTCAAATTCAAGTACTGAAAGTTTTTGCAAAATCTAGGCTTAAAAATTGAAACTGCAGTTATAAAATCATTACCTCAATATGTTCTCTAATTTTTTTCTTTTAATATGAGTCAAAATCATCTATTTAAATGATACCCGATTAGAAAATTTATGCATTTTAATATTTTAAAAGCTGTAAGAATGATTGAAATAAGATTTAAGTACTAACCCAAATAGGGACTCAACCTTTTAGTGGGAAACTGAGTGTGCCACAAAAAATGGAATATTTACCTTTGTTTACTTTTATTCCCTAGCAGGAATTTTGGATATTTGGATATTTAGTACACACACACACACACACACACACACACACACACACAAGTTCAAGTGTGTATATGTGGCATAAATTCTAGAAATATTAATTTAAGTATGTAAAACTGATAGTATCCATGTAAATAAAATAAGATTTTTTTTAACTATTTAAATGCTAGATTTTTCTACAGAATATTTTTAACAAGTATAAGTAAACTAATGGAAATCCAGATTTGAGACAAAAAAACAATAGCATTTACAAATCAATTCTCTAATTCCATCTTGCTGCTTATATTCTATTTTTTTTTAGCTATAACTTGTTACTATTATCTTCTTTTTCACTCTTTTTGACTATCTTTTTCAGTTCTTTTTTTAATTTTATATACATATTAATTTTACCTCTTTTTGTTGGGGAGAGAATATGCTACAAAGTGAATCTTAAACTTATTTCTTCGATTTATACTATACAACTTAACATACAAGAAGCTTACAATGTAATGCTTTCATGTGCTTCCCTTCCCTTTTAAACTGTTTTGTTTATTTTTAACACTGTAAGATTTATAAAATTTTCAGGCATATCAATGTCTTCATAGGAATTTATCTGGAATTTTTTTGTCACATTTTAGAATATAAGCGCTTATCTTCACTTCTAAAGCTCTTCATTATTTTCCAAAACATTTATCCTTCTTCTTCTCCCCTACGTTTTTTTTCCCAACTAAAACATTGAGAAGTTCACTAAGTATATTAATTTTACATATCAACCAAGAAATTCATAACTTCCAACTTCTCCATTAATCTACTATGCTGACCTAAGTGAGATTAAAAGAGCAACCATTTTCTTTACATTATCATCACTTTTATTTCTGAATGATGACATTTATTTCTTGAGTTTTTATCAGTTCAAGCTTCTATGACAAATTATATTACAAATTATATATAAGTGGTTTATAAACAACATACTTATTTCCCACAGTTTTGGATTCTGTGAATCCTAGATCAGGGTGCCAACCTGGTTGGATTTTAGTGAGTGTCCTCTCTCAGGTGGTATACTGCCAAGTTCTAATTGTATTCTCACATGGCAGAGGAATCTCTCTTTTTTATCCTATAAAGCCACTAATTTCACTGAAGAGGCTATGCCTTCATGACTCATCTGTTTCTAATTACCCACCAAAGGCCCCCAAATCCTGATGCCATCACATGGGGAAATTGGGTTTCAATGTATATATTTTGGAGGGACACAAGCTTTTGTGTCATAAACCCTGTGAAATTACCTCAGACATGTTACTACCCTTGGAAGAGTACGTTCTATGAGAACTAAGATGAATTGCTAAATATAATACCAGTAATGAGTCAGTGGGATTAATTGTGGAAAGATTAGAAGAACTGACATTTCAAGCAAGGATTTAAAAGAAAAAGAGTGGGATTTCTGCAAGTATGTTGATTGCATGCTTGGATGACTGAATTTCATCTGGAATACTTAATTAATATACCATTAATGTAAAAAGTGGATTTTTATCTAAAAAAAGTGAAATTTAGCATCACAATTATTTGTCTTATAATTCAGAATTTAGAATTACATTATCCCAGAGAGGAAAGGACCGCAAAAATATCACTGGGTTCTGGTATTTAGAAGACAAGCACTCACCTAGAGACAAAGGAGCCTTTATAATTATTTTCTACATATCTCTTTAAAAAGTACAAATTAAATATTTGGTGTATATTAAATTGTGTGAAAAGTATATTAACATAATGTTTTCTGAAGTTGCCAAAATTTTGTTTATTTACTAAAACATAAACTAAAGAGTGAAAATGCTATTATAGTCTGGTTATATATGGATTTAGCCCAAGTGATTTCATTGTTCTTTGGGCAAGTCAGATCAATGTTCAGTGGCATGTTTTATTGCCTTCAATGAAGGGAAAAACCACACTATTTAAAGCAGCTCGAGATAGATCACTTCATTTTATACCATTGTAGGCTGGTGAGGAGCAAGTTGATGAGGGCCAAAGAACAAGGAGAAGGAGAATATCAGATTCTATTTTATTACAAAAGGAATTTCTTTTTGAACATCATTAGGCCATATTACACATACATATATTGTACTGCCCCCTTTTTAAAAGGAGTGTTTGTAAAAAAAGATTCCACAAAATTTCAGTTTAAGAACCTGCATTCTTAGTGTTGAGGAATGGTAAATCTCAACACACAAGACATTCACACCTGGACCTATTATGGGAAACACCATAAATACTTGCTAACATGCTCTAGAAGGATAGGCTTCTACATACCTTGATTTCTATGTATTAATAGAATAGAATATTGAGTCACTTGGGGAATGAGTAAATGATACAAACTCAGGAATAAATTTAAAGTTATCTGTTATATGCCAATTTGTCATTTGAATATAGAGAGTAATGGTATTTTTATTTTTGGTTTTCACCTAAGCACACAAAGGTTTTCACTGGGATTCAAAGTAATCTGTCATTTGTAAAGTATCAATAGAGCATATTTGTCGTTGACTGGAATTACACCTGAAAAATTATTTAAATTTTAATATCAATAAAAGATATTATATTTTTGGTTTTTTTAAATTATCCCAATTGACCATTAAGCAGGTATATTTTCAGAATGTTTGAGTAGCTATTCAGTGAATTCTAAATAAAAATTTATTTTCAAAATACTAATTAAAATGTATTTTTAAAGTTTATTATGGTTAATAGTCTCTTTTATAAATTATCTGTTACCATAGGATAGGGCTATAAGAGTGAAAAGAAATGAATACTATTTAATCTATTTTATATACTTAAACCTACATTTTCCTATGATAGTATAAGCATTGCATTATTGCTTATGAGTTAGTGTATTTAGGATTTAGTTGAAAAAAAAGTGTTTCTTGATATATTTACAGAGTATGATTTAATAACATAATGTTTCAAGTTAACTGTTGAACAGTATAGGCTCTCAAAAAGATTTCCAATAACTCTCGTGTCTTGATGGGGGAACAGTCACTTTTAACAATATTCAGGAGAGGAATAAACTTCCAATAGCCCATGGCCATTTCCTCTTGGTCCTCACCTCTCCTATTAGGTAAGAGCCCCTGAGATGTTAGTAAAGTCCTATATCTACATTGTGGTTTTTGACAAAAAGCAACTAAGTAGAAGATTAGACCATCAGTAACTCATATGTGTGTCTACCTTTATTTGATTGAAAGAAAACAATTTGCCAATAAAATCTGAAATATGTAAGTTTTAGTTTTATAACCTCTTCAGGACGGTAGGTATATTGGGTGAAACAATGGAAAATGAGGGCACTAATCTTACATGCTACCATAATTTTAATCATATATATATATTTAGATTATTACTAGTTTTATTGGTGTTTTTTAAATAAAGGAATAGCTAGAAAATAAGAATGGACAAATATTCTGATAAGTGTTAGGATATCACTTATGCATTTTGTACACACAATCTGAAAAATAATTTTACTTGAAATATAATTTCTGGTTTTATATAACTACATCTGAACATTATTTGCAATTGTTAAAGAAATTAAAACTTCTATTATATTTTTCTCAGTATAGTTTAAATGGTGGGTTTTATTCTATGCTAGTAATTGGAAAAACATAAATGTAAATTGCATACTTTTTACTTTTACTTTATTAAACTGTGATCATAGGTAAGGTAAAAGTCTTTCCAGAAATAGCAGGTTGCAAGACTTATAGAAAATGGAAGGAGAATGAGGAAGGAAAATTAGAAAGAAGGAGCCCAGTCCTGGAAAAAAATTTCAATTGGCAGTAATAGAGGTCATGCTATCAATCAGATAAGTTTATGTTGTTTCACACTACTATGCTCAATTAATTTTGCCATCAATAAAACACTTGAGATTTTCTAAGGGTTAGGGATGTAGCTCAGTTGAAGAGTGTTTACCTAACCCTAAACTCAATCCCAAGTACTTCAAAAAGAAACAAAACAAAAACCCCAAACACCCATATGTATACCATATAAGAAATGTAATAATTATTAAAGCCCAATGTGCTCTTATTTGGAATTGAGGCCTTTGATAGGGAATTATGCTAATGATCGCATTAGAGCATGAGTGTGGAACCCTGTGGTGGGATTTGTACCATTAGAGAAAATGTAAGACATGTGATCTTTCTGTCTACCTGAAAGTGCTACAGAAAGCCTACTTGAGGATTCTAGCACTCTGTGTGTGGCTTTTCAGAGTCCAGAACTGTGAGAAGTAAACTCCTGTTGTCTAAAATCCACAGTCTGTGGTAATTTGTTATGTTAGCCTGGGCTGACCAAATTTTAATTACAGTAAAATAAAATAGTTGATTGAACAATGGACCTTACTTGTCTACAAAGGTGATAATTTAATTTAGATATAATTTTCATAAAAATAGATATTATAATTACCACATTAATAAAGAATGCATATATATGTATATATGCATATGTATACATTTAGTTTCACTAAATACAGAAATTTACCAAAATGTAATAATTTCACAAAAATATTATATATAATAAATTCCACATAAACTTTGCTATTTGAATCATAAAATACAGCACAATAAGAGCTCTCATGCAATCAAAAAACTATACTTTCTTGTATTAAAAATGCAAAATAAAATGCTACCCTATACTTTTATGAAAACATATTTAAACTTTTTAAAATTTCTAAATTACTTCAAAAATTTCCATAAAATTGTTTATGAATATATCCAGATATGGGTGATTCATGAAATCCTAAAGGGAATTGCAGTGTAATTCTGAGTAATAATTTAGTTCATTCTTTCATTTTAATTCTAGATACAATAATTGTTTATGTATTTTACACATATTTATTTATTTAGTAATAGGGAAAGCATTAATGGCTTTAGGTTATACCTCTAAAATGGATTTTTCATTATTTTGTCTGACTTTAGCAACTGAATCAACCTCCTCTTTAAAATCTATCACTGTATGATATTGTAGTTACCTTACACATATGTATGTTTTCCAGTCTTTTATGTATGTCACTAAATTTATGTTAAGACTTTGATATGTGTTTTGAACAAACTACATAATATGAAAAGGTGACCTTTGATTTTTATTGTTTAGCTGACTTTAATGCTAATAAGATAGTGATGAAATGCCTAATGAACCTTGCATATAGAAAAATAATAGATGGCTTATTTGGAATTCTATAGATACAGCACTGGCAAGCCTGAGAAGCCTGCCAAGGAGTCCTTGGTACCTCACTTTGGAGAGAGGGTTTATTGATAACAGAGACAGGGCACATTTTGATCATTTTCACACACTGTATTGCCTGAGGTAACAAAAATTCATTAAATGAGGATTATAAACTTTGTAAACTAGATCCTAAATTCCTGATGTATTGTCAACACAAGCTCTATAAGATCAATCAGAGTTACTAAGGCATATTAAAATTAACTTGTTCTTGACCTGCTACGGTGCATGTGTTTATATAGCTAAATGACTGTTTTTTCCCCCCAGATAGCAGTTTCACTTTATATTTGGGGTTTTCCCCATTGTAAGGTTATTTAACTGCTGTGTTCTGGTGTCTTTTACTGTACAAAAGATAACTTATTAAATCCTAGAAATGCTTTCTCTAGTATTTTCTGTAATTTTACAAAAACATAAGATTTTTGCTCAAATTGCTTGAATTGAAAACACCTTTGGATATGATTTACACACATTAATTCATGTTGCATGTAGCCCTATCTTTGCGGAATCATGACTAATTTAAGTAAGCTAATATGTACATGTTTAAATCATGATTCATATGTTTTAATGAAACATATTTTCTTATAAATAAGGTAATTGACATGCTGAATCCATGAAAAATTAATTTGTCTTTTTTTTTTTTGTATTGGGGATTGAATCCAGGGGTACTTAACCACTAAGGCGACATCCCCAGCCCTTTTGTATTTTATTTAAACACAGGGTCTTGCTAAGTTGCTTAGGGCCACCCTAAATTGCTGAGGCTGGCTTTGAACTATCAATCCTCCTGCCTCAACCTTCAGAACTTATAAAATTATAGGTTTACACACTATGCCCGGATAATTTGTCTTTTTTTTTTCTAATAAAGGTAATACATGCTAAGTAAATTTTATTTTTTTTGTAGATGTCTATGAGAAAAAAAATCATGCATGTGACTTTACTAATCTTGAAATTATATGGTATTTAGAATTATAAGAACTATATTCAAAATTCAAATCTCCAACCAACTACTCATGACAATTTACATAATTTCTCTGAATTTTAGTTTGCACATTTGTAATATAAAGATAGATTAGTACAACTGTGCCAAAGAGAAAATATGAATCTCAATAGTATATTTGACAATGTTTTATAAATGTATGCATTTATGTAAATTTTACTAGTAATTGTTCAATTAGTGTGTTTCAATGCATTTTGAGATCTCTATAAATATTTTTTATTGTCTGCATATGACTAAGCACTAAAATAATTGAAAGTAGACTGCAGTATAAATGATGATTGTCAAAGCCCATTTCCTACATAATATTTTGGGTGGGACTGTAATATTTCTTTATCAGATTAGGAATTTTAATGATATAAATTTGCTTTCTGACATGCTGTTGATCATACCCATCATCTTGTGAAAATCTTATTATTCCTAAATAATTCCTGGATTGTGACATTATTCCTAATGGAAAGTAAAGTATATTTTAATTTCATTTATTTTGAGGTTTTAGGAAATTCATCTTATAGAAAAAAAACCAAACTACCTGTTTTCTTGAAACAAAGAACAATACCGGAAGTTTTACCAAGAAATATGAATAATGTGAATATGACTGTGTAATACCATTATTCCCCATAGCTATCTCTTAACATCACTGAATTATAATTCTTAATTTATATTCACAGCACTCATTTCTGTCATTGACCTTTTTATAGAGAACAGGTTTTACTTTCACTCAATGTATCCAGAACACAAAATAATTTCTGGCAAATCATAGTCATTAGATACATAGATTGAAAGGATGAATGGATAAATCCCATGCATATTTGGGAATAATCAACTTTGCATGCTGAAATAATGAAAAATAAAAAGCTATTGATGTTTTTTTGCTATTGGCAATTGAGGTAAATATCCAAATATGCATGGAAGATAACCTAAAAGAAGGTAGTCAAACTAGCAATAGATAAGAAGATGTATAAAGGAAGAGACTATTGAGATAAAGAAAAGAATCCCAGTTTTGTAACTATACTTATGCTATTTTCTAAATTTAGAGGAGACAAAATCTTTTTTCTTGCCCTATGTAAAGTATTTATATTGTATAAAGAGAAATTAAAAGTTTCCTTATTGTATTAAGATCTCTTCCCATACAAGGGTTACATCTATTGAAATGTTGATTTCATTTCTGGGTATACTTTCACTACTAAAAAAGAAATATTATAATTTTAGTATCTAAAGGCATTTTAAAGTATCTAATGTGTGCCCGTTAATTATTAAAATTCAAGTAATTGTTTTTCTGACTTTTTCACATTAATCAAAATAAAATGATAAAAATATCACTGAATATTAGTGGCCTTTGGTTTCTTATGCTTTTAGAAAATCTGTTACTTAGCTTATCATCTAAAAACCTCAAATAATTAAAATATATATGCTCTACATCAAATGCAGGCTATAGTGACTAATTTGTTGATGGTAATATTTATGAAAAAAATATATATATATATTACATTTATTTGTGTTTTGCTTCAGATTTTGAATTTTTTTAAAAGAAAACTTACCTTCTAAGTTTTTGAGAGGCAACTGTAAAAAATATTTAAGCCCCATTGATTTACTAAGAAAAGTCATATCACCTAAGGTTAACAAAGGAAAACAAATAACCAGCAAAGTAGAAACAAATAATTATTGAATTTATTTCAGTTACCTTACATACTACACATGCTTGTTTTAGGTCCTTGAAATTCTATAATTCTCTCATGGGAACATACACACAGAAACAGAATCTGTAATCAGTTGGAAATGTATGTTTCCACCAAACTTTCATCAGATTGTGGCCTACTGCACATGTTTAAGGAATTATATGTTGATAAAGTATTTTTAAATTAAGCAAGTTAGTAAATAAATATGAGAATTACAATTCACTGATCTTACAATTATCAGATCTGTGTTCTATTCTATGTATACTATTGAAATTCATTTATGTAAAGAAATTTTCTATTAAAGTGCTTTGAGATGAACTGCATATTCCAAACAACCCAATATTTAGAATAATTTATTTAGAATAATTTAGAGGAATCACCCAGTTGAAAAATTGGCCTGACTTTTTACTGTCACATAACTTCCTTTTTGGTATTTATCCACATGTCCATCAGTTGGGATATACTCCTATATACTTACTGTCCCGTTTGCCTCAGAAGTTTTTAATTGCCTAAATCTTACATGGTATTTGATGAAAGCTTTTTAAAGAACCACAGCAACCACTGGCCAATATGGAATCTTGGAAGAAGGCCATATACTCCTTCATGGTCTGAGGATATACTTGTTTAGTGAGACTGACAGGACCCCGCACTCAATCATTATCTGAAACCCTTACAATGGGACAAAAGCTTCAAACCCTGGAAATTAGATATGTAAAAATATTGCTGCATGTCATAAAAAGGTAGTTTTTATGAGTGTACATTGTCTTAGTAAAAGTAGAAACTACTTATTTTTACTGATACATAGAAAAAACAAGAACTATTAGAAATACCAAATATAAGAATTATGTAATATACGCTTCATTTTTAATGTACCTTATTTTAACTTCATTCATAGAGGAAAGGTTTAGAAAAATATATGTTATTATGATTTGGATATGAGGTACCCCCTTGGAGCTCTTGTGTTAATTCAGAAATGTTCTGACATATGAGTGGTAACTATAAATAGGTAAGGCATAACTGGAGGAGGTAAGAGGAAGCATGACTTTGGGATTTATATTTTGCCCCTACTGCCTCAATCTCTGTCTCTAATTCCTGGCTGCCATGTAGTTAGAGGCTTTCTAACACCTCACTCTTTGGCCATAATCTTATGCCTCACCTGACTGAAACTCTGAAACTGTAAACTCAAAATAAACTTTTTTTCTTCTAAGTTGTTACTGTCAGGAATTTGGGCCACGGCAACAAAAACCTAAGCAACACAAAAATTGGTACCAAGAAGTGGGGTCATTGCTGATTAATCTTACCACATGGTTCATAAGTCTTTAGAATTGGTTTGTGAGAGAGGTTTGGCAATATTTGTAAATGAAAAGTATGTGATAATACTGAAAAGAGAACTTAATGGGAAGTTCTGGTGGGAACTCAGAAGAGCAGAATTCTGATAGGAATGTGTATAATAAAGACTGTACTTATATTTCAGAGGGAAATGGGAACTCTTGGGAATTATTCTAGGGACAATTCATTCTATATTCTGGCAAAGAGTTTGTCGAAAATTTTCCCATGACCTGAGACTTTATATGAGTCTAAATTTTAAAATGATGGACCAATTAATCTGTCAGAAGAAATTTCAAAGCAGCCCAGAATTTAGTCAATGGCATCAATATTGCTATTGATTTTAGCCAAGTTTACAGTGAGAATCTGAAGCAGTAGCAGAACACAGGGATTTTTGAAACTTGCAATTTGGCTCTAAATTTGTGAATAAAACTGAGGCCCAGGAAGGTAAGGTTTTTGAAGAAATTATAGACACTAAAGAAACGTAAAGTACTTCACATAGAGACAATAGAAAAGATGACTTGAGGGTATCACAAGAATTAGTAACACCATAACCATTGCAGGCTCAAGGGTGTAAAAGTAAAAATTTCTTTAAGAGACTGAGAGAACATGCTACCCACAAAGGGGGCCTAGGAAGTTATTTCACAATGTTCAGCCCCCTAGGCATTCAGAGGCCACTGCATCTGTGGCTATTGGGGGAGGGGCAACTACTTCTGAAGCTGACAGCAGATCTTACATCATTCACATTGTGCTGATTCTTTAGGAAGGTGGGGTGCTAGAGTTAAGAGGTCATGAAAGTTCACAACAAGATGTCAAAGGAAATCCTGGGAGAGCATAGAAAGTGAAGTAGAATCAGAATGCCTGCAGGCTTCTCCTAAGAGATTGATGAATGAATTATTGAAGGTGAGACCAAAGTTGAAATGGAGAACTCCCTGGACCAAGAGACGCCAGTGATATGGACTACCTGTCAAGAAAAGCTGCTGGCTGCAGACAGAGACAGGACAAAAGGGAGCTCGCATGGACTGCGACCAGCAATGTTAGGGTGGTGGGGCCAACCAAGACCTTTGGAGATCCCACCTCCTCACCATGTTCACCAGGTGCCAAACAAGGTGCTATGGGACTTGAAATTTGCACAAACTTGTTTTTGTCTTCCTTTGGACCCATCCTTTCTTTCTATTTTCACTTTTCTCCCTTCTGGGATGGGACTATTTTCTTTATACACAGAATATATGTAATTTGCTTTTGACCTTTTCAAAGGCTCAAAATAGAGTTTGACTTTATACTTAGGGGAGACATTTGACTTAAACTTTTTGGCAATGCTGGAACTCTTAAGACTATTGGAACTACTGGAGAATGACTAAATATATTTTGCATTGTGAAAGGGATATGAACTTTTGGTGACCAGTAATAGAAAGTTATGATTGTAACAGGAGCTGCTCTCCCCAAAGATACTATACTAATTCAGGAATATTCAGAGGCAAAAAGGTTATATTTTGAGACCACTAACCTAATCAATCCATTGTAATTTAAATAGACCAAGGAGGTGGTAACTATAAATAGATTTTGACTTGGAGAAGTAGGTCACTGAGCACATGGTTAGGATTTTACACTTTGTGTTTTGATGCCTCAATATCTGTTTTTCTCTCTCTCCCTCCTTCTTGGCTGCCATACATTGAACAGTGTTCCTCTACTTTATTTTTTTACAATGATCTTCTGCCTTAATTTTGGCCCAGAGTGATGAAATCATCTCACCATTAACTAACCACCAAATCCTGAGTCAAAATAAACTTTCCCTCCTCTAAAGTTGCTATTGTCAGATACTTTGTTATGTGAGTAAAAACCCAATTAACACACATGTTGCTGTTTTAGAAGCTATTAAAGAGCACAAATCTGTCTTTTAAGTTTTATTTTTTTAAATCTACTACCCAATATTCTTCAGCTTTACTTGCCTTTAAGGCATTGGGATATATTTTGGGTGTGGGAAAGGTAGATCCTCTGTCTTCAGGAACTCACAATAAAAAAAAATCAACTAAAAGCCAGGTGGGATGGTGCACAACTATGTCCCAACAGCTTGGGAGGCTGATGTAGAAGAATGGAAAGTTCAAAGCCGCTCTCAGTAATTTAGCAAGGCCTGAAACAACTTCATGAGACCCTGTCTTGAAATAAAGGATATGGCTCACTGATTAAGTGCCTGGGTTCAATCTCTATTAACAACAAAAAAGAAATTAAAATTTAAAAAAAAGTTATAGGAATACAGCTTGAATCTGATAGTAGTAGGTAAAACAAAAAGACTGACAAATGTATTATGACTGATTTTTAAAAATTGATAAGAAGAATATGTATTTACTTATGGGCTCTGAAAGAATCTGCTTTTATTATTTTTGACTCTTTTAAAAAGGTTTTTACTTCTTTCTTTGATCCTCCGACTTGTTAGTGTACACAGATTAAATAATTAAAAATTTATATAATTCATAGGACAGCTAATGTTTTAAGGATTATAGTAGTTTTGACAATGTACAATGACTAATAACTGTTTTATTCTAACCATTTGTATTTTTCATCAAACTTACTACCTATTGAGCTGAAAAGAAAGAACAGGGAGAAGAGAAATCTAACATTTGATTTTTAAATTCCTACTGTCTTTCTGATAATATAATGCCCTGAAATTCCCACAAAAACCAGAGCAGATACGTTAATTAAAGAGGAAAAATTAAGAGTAATTTGGATGTCAGAGTAAGGTCTTTATTCATCATCTGTCTGACCCATAAAAATGAAAGAGAAATTAAAGCATAAATATAACTGATATACTTGTAGGAGTAACTAAGATTTACATTTAGTTTAACCTAGTTTTCAGTCAGTTATGGAGCTCCTACTTGGTGTAGCTTTTAAACACTGGACCCAGCTAAGCACTTTGATTATATGATCTTTATTTACCTATGGATTGAGGATGTGAAAATTATTTAAATCTAACTTACAAAAAAAAGTCATGATATCAATTCAGAAGCAATGATTTTCTGCTAAAAAGTACTTGTTTTCTAATATGTGCTTCTTTATCCATCAGGATATTGACCAATAATTTTCACACAACTTTCCATTGCCCTTTTGTCCAAATACCAAAGAAATCAAGATCCTAAACAGTCTTAAGCATCAGCCTCATCAATCATTTTGACAGCCATTGGCTGGATCAGGGACCCATAAAACGTTGCAATATGGATGAAAAAACAACTCAGTAGAAAACTGTTGAAAATGAAAACTTTCCATCATTCTTACAAAGTCTACCTACTTGAATTTTCATGCTTGAACAGAAAAGAGAGAAAGAAATCAGACCATACAATGACAGGTAAGAAGTGAATACCTAACTTTAAAAATGATTTTTCCTTTCTCAAATATGTTTTGAGAATGTTTAATTTTTTCTTCATTATTTGGATGCTTACATAAAATGTTCTTTAATTTCTTACTCGAGTTCTTCTGCAATGATGAATGACAAGCAATTCTTTCAAAACAACTTTCATTTCATTACCTCCTAATGAAACTTCTCTTTGAGGTTTACAAACTGCATAACTAAAAAGTAATTTTAACTCATAAAACATAAGGAAACTACCTGGGCTCTTTTGTTTGTACGTGTGTACGTATATGTGTGTATTATTTGGGTGTGTGGGGGGGTGCTTTTGTTTTTGTTATTTGAATGATTGATTTGATTTATAAAGAAACAGCACTTTTTAAATAAATGGATGTAATAAACATTTGGTATTAGAATAATTATGTGTTTTAAAAGTTTGTCTTTTGTAACTGAACTATAAACCAGACTACTTGTGAGATAATGTTGCCCTTGTATACTTGATATAAAAGTCAACTAAAATGGTGAAATTATCAGAAGAAGATACATTTGTCTAAACCAATAACAAAAAACTTAAAAAAGAAAAAAAATATTTTTGGTTTCCTGGAAAATTTTGTACCAATTATCTCTTAAATATTTACTTAATTTATTATTTCAAATGAAGAAAAGTTTAGATTGCCTTTCTCTCAACAATTATTGTATATAACTATTTGTGACAAAACATCTAAAGCATTTTTCCACTTAATATTTTTTATAGTCTAAAACTATTTTCTAGCTGACATTAGTTGTGACATTTTTTCATAGAAAAAATAATCTACTTAAAATATCAAAACTTATAGTCACTTTGAGATCACTTTAAGGAGATCAATTTTAATAATTATCCAACTTATTAAATTTATCTGCAATATCAGACCAAGCTCTATATTGGGAACTATTTTCAGTTCATTAATAAGATTTTGCTGGAGAAATTCTGATTTTTTTATGTTCATGCTACATAATGTTTAACTGGGCAGGAAGTAATTTTGCTTTAAAAATCTCATGAAAGAGTTTGAAATCATATATTTTAACAATGAGAAAATATATTAAATATTCTGGTAAGGTAAGGAAAGATTGTGAAAGTTTTTAAAATGATAATTTCCTAGCATACAATTTTTAAAAATATCCAAGAATGAAAATAGGACAAAATAATACATTTAATTGTCATAGTTGAGGAAGAAATTTTGGTTTTGGTGCTTATTTTAATTAAGGTTTCTTTGATATTACTGAAATTATAAAATTGATATTTTTTTGTGGAAGACACACAATACTTTCTAGGTTCAGTCATTGATTATGATCTTTCTCTCTCTTTTTTTAAATATTTATTTTTTAGTTGTAGTTTTACACGAAGGCATTGCACCTTTGTTTTTTTATGTATTCTTATGTGGTTCTGAGGATCGAACCCAGGGCCTCCACGTGCTAGGCGAGCTCTCCACCGCTGAGCCACAACCCCAGCCCCTGATCTTTTTCTCTTATATGTCCTACCAAGCTCTGACTCTCTCAAAAATATTGATCTGAAAAGGGACTTCTCAAGGACAGTGACCTCATAAACTACAAAATATCCTCCAAATAATTAAACACTTTTGCTTTTGTACAAATGAAAACTTTAATCTGTCAGCTGAATTAGATCCTGTTATATTAACAAAAGAAACATTGGATTCCTCAAAGATGTCCACCACAACTATGCATTTTCCACTTAAAATAAAAACACATAATACCTTTTATTTCTGTAACTTTATTTTCCAAAAATCTTCACTTGCAGTTATATTTGAACCAGAATAATATTAGAGTATGACACTTCTTTGGTGAATGTTCAGTGAAAATTCAGGCTCAGTAAAAGATTTAAAATTTAGGAGCACATAAAGAAATTCAATTCTTAAATAACTTGAAAGGTATGCTGCAGTTACAAAAGGTAAAAATTATTCTAGAGTCACCCTTGAAAATAATTAGTATATCTAATTTTTGAACAAAATGGACTACTATTCTATAACCCTACTCACACATAGGTTTTCAGCTCTGTGAAAAACACACCATTGGATATATAAATTTTAAATGAAAGCATAAATATTTAAGAAAAGAGTAATGTAGAATTGTTTTATATACTTCAATGTTTAAGTAATTCACTTGGTTTTTATTTACTTCGTAAGTGATCACATAATTACTTTCTACTTAATTTTGATATGACACTTAACAATATAAACAACCAAATGAGCTCATTTATGTCCATGATTTCAATTATTAAGTAGAATTGATTTGCAAGCACTTATGAGTTTAGGGAAATCTTAAAGCATTTGACCAGCTTACAAAATACTAGAAACTGAGTGTTTCTTTTTTTTATTTATTATTATCTGGATTTATTATTTGACTTTGTAATATTTATCTTTTTTTTAACAAAGAAGCATTAAAAACTCACACAAATGACACTTTTTGATTTTTTTAAAATTGTTTTTAGTTGTAGATGGACACAATATCTTTATTTTACTTATTTGTTTTTATGTAGTGTTGATGTCCAATTCTCACATGTGCTAGGCAAGCACTCTATCACTGAGCTAAAACACCAGCCCCTGTGATTCTTGTATATAATAATGAATTACCCCAAGAAAGAATATTCAAATATAGACACTATTGTTGATGAATTCATCTGTTTATTCATTTAAAATAATTTTCCATCTACTTAAAATGAGTTACTGTGACCACGAAAATTCCTTATTTCTTGTTTCCTTGTGGAATTTGATGTTGAACAAAAATATACAGAACCACTTAAATGGGATATATATGCATTGAGATGTTTGTGTTCATCTGAATTGGTTATTTCAACACATGATAGGCATTTGAAACAATGAAGAAGAAACATAGCCCTGTTATTTAGAAACCCTGTACACAGGACTTGAATTCTGGTCCTCATGTTCATGAATTGTTTGAGCTTTGGACAAAGTACTTGACCAACTTACATCTTTGTTTCTAAATACAGTTTTTTTTTTTCATATTAAATAATTTTAAAAGGAAAGCTCACATTTAAGGATGTGGGTTTTTCTCTTTAAACTTTTAATTCTGTTCTTGTCATCAAATGCAGGATAATTTTATTACCCTCAGTGTATTAAAACCACAAGCTTAGAAACAATTACTGAACCATTTTACAAGTGAAAAATAAGAAAATTTCCTCTGGCTGATTCTACTCCTGAAGAGATCCAGATATGGTTCTCTGATTTCCACTCAGCAATCACATTAAATTCTTTGAATACAGGAGTCTCCACAGAGACTTGGAATTATTCTTTTTTTTTTTTTTCACTGAATTCATTCCATTTGACCATTTTCCTTTGAATTTCAGACCCAAAATGTGAGTAAAATGCAACATATTAAAGTAATATTAATGAAATTGTGCTTTAAATAAGTTAAAATATATAATGTGGAACAATTTGAAGTACTGTCTTATAGGTTTAAAAAGTATTTCAAAAATATTTTTAAAATGACCAAAATTTAACCAGTTTCCTAGGAAATTTTCTATAAAACTTACATGGTCTAAATGCTGATGCAGATGATGAAATGAACAGAAAAGAATACTTCTTAAAATTAGCCAGATCATTGGGAAGGCTACAGAGAAATATAGTAATTTAAAATAGGACAAAGTGACTTCACTAAGAAGAATTAGCATTATCTAGCGCAATAAAAAGCCAAATTTCTACTGCTCTATTTTAGACTGCCTGATTATACTCAAATTGTCCATTTATTGTGGTTAAATATTGAAATGCAAAGGAGACATCTTTAAAAAATTGAATAATGTCTGTTTTTCCTATTCAGTATAATAAAAAAGAATCCAGAAAATTTGAATGAGAAAAATATATTACAGCAATTTTGAAAAATATTTATATAAAATTTTAAACTTCTCTTAATTAAAAATGAAATATTTTTTAAATCTTTACCACTTTCCACAGCTCTGTGATTTGCAAGATAGATGGTCCCTTTCCTACCATCACCTGAATGTGATAAAGGTAGATGCAATAAACAAGGGTATTTAGGAAAGAATATGTCCCTATAAAATTTATGTCAGGCTAAGTATAACTAGAACAGACATTTCTACATTTCTTGTAGTTATATTTATGTCAAATTAATTCTAATGTTATGTAAAACTAATATGTAACAATAAGAAATGAAAAAATGGAAACAGGTTAAAAATAATGTCTCATATTTGAAACCAGTCAGAAGTATCTAAAATGTAGTTCTAACTTATTTTACAATATTTAATTCATGAGCAAACAAGAAAAACTAAAGAACAGAATTTTCATGTTAGATAAAACTAGGTTCTCTTTAGAAAGATTACTTTGGTATAATTTTTTTTTTCATATGAAAAATAGCATTTCTTCAGAGCTTTTAAATATATTTAAGTATGTATTTTTGCTGTACACAACAATATTTATTTTTAAATTTTAATTTTTTATTTTATTTTTTTTTTATTGGTTGTTCATAACATTACAAAGCTCTTGACATATGATATTTCATACATTAGATTGAAGTGGGTTATGAACCCCCAATTTTACCCCAAATGCAGATAGCAGAATCACGTCGGTTACACATCCACAATTTTACATAATGCCCTAATAGTAATTGTTGTATTCTGCTACCTTTCCTATCCCCTACTATCCCCCCTCCCCTCCCCTCCCAACTTCTCTCTCTATCCCATCTACTGTAATTCATTTCTCTCTTTGTTTATTTTCCCATTCCCCTCACAACCTCTTATGTGTAATTTTGTTTAGCAATGAGGGTCTCCCTTCATTTCCATGCAATTTCCCTTTTCTCTCCCTTTCCCTCCCATCTCAAGTCTCTGTTTAATGTTAATTTTTTCTTCCTACTCTTCCTCACTGCTCTGTTCTTAGTTGCTCTCATTATATCAAAGAAGACATTTGGTATTTGTTTTTTAGGGTTTGGCTAGCTTCGCTAAGCATAATCTGCTCTAGTACCAACCATTTCCCTGAAAATTCTATGATTTTGTCATTTTTTATTGCTGCATAGTACTCCATTGTGTATAGATGCCACATTTTTTTTATCCATTCATCTATTGAAGGGCATCTGGTTTGGTTCCACAGTCTAGCTATTGTGAATTGTGCTGCTATGAACATTGATGTGGCAGTATCCCTGTAGCATGCTTTTTTGAGGTCTTCAGGGAATAGTCCGAGAAGGGCAATAGCAGGGTCAAATGGTGGTTCCATTCCCAGCTTTCCCAGGAATCTCCAAACTGCTTTCCAAATTGGCCGCACCAATTTGCAGTCCCACCAGCAATGTACAAGTGTACCCTTTTCTCCACATCCTCGCCAGCACTTGTTGTTGTTTGACTTCATAGTGGCTGCCAATCTTACTGGAGTGAGATGGTATCTTAGGGTGGTTTTGATTTGCATTTCTCTGACTGCTAGAGATGGAGAGCATTTTTTCATGTACTTGTTGATTGATTGTATATCCTCCTCTGAGAAGTGTCTGTTCAGGTCCTTGGCCCATTTGTTGATTGGGTTATTTGTTATCTTATTGTCTAATTTTTTGAGTTCTTTGTATACTCTGGATATTAGGGCTCTATCTGAAGTGTGAGGCGTAAAAATTTGTTCCCAGGATGTAGGCTCCCTATTTACCTCTCTTATTGTTTCTTTTGCTGAGAAAAAACTTTTAAGTTTAATTAAGTCCCATTTGTTGATTCTAGTTGTTAACTCTTGTGCTATGGGTGTCCTATTAAGGAATTTGGGGCCCGACCCCACAATCTGTAGATCGGAGCCAACTTTATCTTCTATCAGACGCAGAGTTTCTGATTTGATATCAAGCTCCTTGATCCATTTTGAGTTAACTTTTGTGCATGGCGAGAGAAAGGGATTCAGTTTCATTTTGTTGCATATGGATTTCCAGTTTTCCCAACACCATTTGTTGAAGATGCTATCCTTCCTCCATTGCATGCTTTTAGCCCCTTTATCAAATATAAGATAGTTGTAACTTTGTGGATTAGTCTCTGTGTCCTCTATTCTGTACCATTGGTCCACCCACCTGTTTTGGTACCAGTACCATGCTGTTTTTGTTACTATTGCTCTATAATATAGTTTGAAATCTGATATCGCTATACCGCCTGATTCACACTTTCTGCTTAGAATTGCTTTTGCTATTCTGGGTCTTTTATTTTTCCATATGAATTTCATGATTGCTTTATCTATTTCTACAAGAAATGCCGTTGGTATTTTGATTGGCATTGCATTAAACCTATAGAGAACTTTTGGTAATATTGCCATTTTGATGATGTTAGTTCTGCCTATCCATGAACAAGGTATATTTTTCCATCTTCTAAGATCCTCTTCTATTTCTCTCTTTAGGGTTCTGTAGTTTTCATTGTATAGGTCTTTCACCTCTTTTGTTAGGTTGATTCCCAAGTATTTTATTTTTTTTGCAGATATTGTGAATGGAGTGTTTTTCCTCATTTCCATTTCAGAAGTTTTGTCGCTGATATACAGAAATGCCTTTGATTTATGCGTGTTGATTTTATATCCTGCCACTTTGCTGAATTCATTTATTAGTTCTAGTAGTTTCTTTGTAGACCCTTTTGGGTCTTCTAGGTATAGAATCATGTCACCTGCAAATAGTGATAATTTAAGTTCTTCTTTTCCTATTTTTATGCCTTTAATTTCTTTCGTCTGTCTAATTGCTCTGGCCAGTGTTTCGAGAACTATATTGAATAGAAGTGGAGATAGAGGGCATCCCTGTCTTGTTCCGGATTTTAGAGGGAATGCCTTCAACTTTTGTCCATTGAGAATGATGCTAGCCTGAGGCTTAGCGTAGATAGCTTTTACAATGTCAAGGTAAGTTCCTGTTATCCCTAGTTTTTCTAATGTTTTGAACATAAAGGCATGCTGTACTTTGTCGAATGCTTTCTCTGCATCTATCGAGATGATCATATGGTTCTTATCTTTAAGTCTATTGATGTGGTGAATAACATTTATTGATTTTCGTATGTTGAACCATCCTTGCATCCCAGGGATGAATCCTACTTGATCATGGTGCACAATTTTTTTGATGTGTTTTTGTATTCGATTCGCCAGAATTTTATTGAGGATTTTTGCATCTAGGTTCATTAGAGATATTGGTCTGTAGTTTTCTTTCTTTGAGGTGTCTTTGTCTGGTTTCGGGATCAGGGTGATGTTGGCCTCATAGAATGAATTTGGAAGAGCTCCCTCTTTTTCTATTTCCTGAAATAACTTGAAAAGTATTGGTATTAATTCTTCTTTAAAGGTTTTGTAAAACTCTGCTGTATACCCATCCGGTCCTGGGCTTTTCTTGGATGGTAGTCTTTTGATGGCTTCTTCAATTTCATCCATTGATATTGGTCTGTTCAGATTGTGTGTATCCTCCTGACTCAGTCTGGGCAAATCATATGACTTAAGAAATTTATCGATGTCTTCACTATCCTCTATTTTATTGGAATATAGGTTTTCAAAATAATTTCTAATTGTCTTCTGTATTTCTGTAGCATCTGTTGTGATATTGCCTTTTTCATCCCGTATGTTAGTAATTTGAGTTCTCTCTCTTCTTCTCTTTGTTAGCATGGCTAAAGGTCTGTCGATCTTATTTATTTTTTCGAAGAACCAACTTTTAGTTTTGTTAATTTTTTCAATAGTTTCTTTTGTTTCAATTTCATTAATTTCCGCTCTGATTTTAATTATTTCTTGCCTTCTGCTATATTTGCTGTTGTTTTGCTCCTCCTTTTCTAGGGCTTTGAGTTGGAGTGTGAGCTCATTTATTTGTTGGTTTCTTCTTTTTTTGAGGAGTGACCACCAGGCGATGAACTTTCCTCTTAAAACTGCTTTCATTGTGTCCCATAGATTCCGATATGTTGTGTCTGTATTTTCGTTTATCTCCAAGAATTTTTTGATTTCCTCCTTTATGTCTTCTGTAACCCATTGATCATTCAGTAGTGTATTGTTCATTTTCCATGTGATGTAGGATTTTTCCTTCCTTCTTTTGTTATTGATTTCCAGTTTCATTCCATTATGATCAGATAGAATGCATGGTATTATCTCCACCCCTTTATATTTACTGAGGGTTGCCCTATGGCATAATATATGGTCTATTTTTGAGAAGGATCCATGTGCTGCTGAGAAGAAAGTATATCCATTTGATGATGGTTGATATATTCTATATAAGTCAGTTAAGTCTAGGTTATTGATTGTGGTATTGAGTTCTATAGTTTCTTTATTTAACTTTTGTTTGGAGGATCTGTCCAATGGTGAGAGAGGTGTGTTGAAGTCTCCCATAATTATTGTGTTGTGGTCTATTTGATTCTTGAATTTGAGGAGAATTTGTTTTATGTATGTCGCAGCACCATTATTTGGTGCGTAAATATTGATAATTGTTATGTCTTGTTGGTGAATGGTTCCTTTTAACAGTATATAATGACCTTCTTTATCCCTTTTGATTAACTTAGTCTTGAAGTCAATTTTATTCGATATGAGGATGGCCACCCCTGCTTGCTTGCGAGGAGCGTGTGCGTGGTATATTTTTTCCCATCCTTTCACCTTCAGCCTGTGTATGTCATTTCCAATCAGATGTGTCTCCTGGAGGCAGCATATTGTTGGATTTGTTTTTTTAATCCATGATACCAGCCTATGTCGCTTTATTGGAGAGTTTAAGCCATTAACATTCAGAGTTACTATTGATATGTGGTTTGAACTTCCATCCATGTTTGATTGTTTATCCTTTTAAAAAAAAAAAATTTAGTTTGTTTCTCCATGATTGTCTTTCCCCTTGCCCTCTGTCTTTACTGAGGCACTTCCCACTGATGGTTTTGGTTATTGTTTTTCATTTCTTCTTCTTGTAGTGTTTTGTTCAAAATGCTTTGCAATGCTGGTTTTCTGGCTGCAAATTCTTTTAACTTTTGTTTATCATGAAAGATTTTTATTTCGTTGTCATACCTAAAGCTTAATTTTGCTGGATACAGAATTCTTGGTTGGCATCCATTGTCTTTCAGTGTTTGAAATACATTGTTCCATGACCTTCTTGCTTTCAGTGTCTGTGATGAAAAATCCGTGGTTAACCGTATTGGTTTACCCCTAAATGTAATCTGTCTCCTTTCTCTTGTAGCTTTTAATATTTTCTCTTTGTTCTGTATATTGGATATCTTCATAACAATGTGTCTTGGCGTTGGTCTACTGTGATTTTGTGTGCTCGGTGTCCTGTATGCATCTTCAATTTGTATATCTGTTTCCTTTTTTATTTCTGGAAAGTTTTCTGTAATTATCTCATTCAGCAAGTTTCTCATTCCCTTGGTTTGAATCTCTGTACCTTCTTCTATCCCGATGACTCGTAAGTTTGGTTTCTTTATGTTATCCCATAATTCTTGGAGGTTTTTCTCGTGATTTTTTACCAGCCTTTCTGAGTTGGCTAGACTCTTTTCAAGATGGTATATTTTGTCTTCATTATCTGACGTTCTGGCTTCTACCTGCTCCACTCTGTTAGTGATACTCTCAATTGAGTTTTTCATTTGGTTTATCGTTTCCTTCATTTCTAGAATTATTGTTTGATTATTTTTTATAACCTCTATCTCCTGATAAAGATGCTTAACTTCTTCTTTTATCTGTTTGTGAAATGCATTCTCAATGTGTTCTTTCGCTGCTTGAATTTGCTGTCTTGTATCTTCTTTAAGGTTCCATTCCATCTGTCTTAGGTGTTCCTTGAGTTCTTTATATGACCATTTATCTGATGACTCTAGGTCCTCCTGAATATTTAGGCTCTCCTGCATTGTTTGTACTCCTTTTCTTCCTTGTTTTTTGAAGCTGCTCATGTTGCTTCTTGTTCTGTTTGACTGCTGAGTTACTGTTTACTCCTATAAATTAATTTGATGCTTGGGAGGAAAGGGATTTGAAGGGAAGGGAAGAAGTCTCTAAAGAGAATGAGAATAGGCAGGTAGAATTCAAGAAAAAAAGGGGGGATAAGAAAAATGAAAAGACTAAAGAAGTAAAAGAATAGGAACTAAAAAAGAAAAAGATTTTTAAAAAAATAATAAAATAAAGTAATAATAATAATTTTTTTTAAAAAAAATTTAAATTAAAATTAGTAGAAAAAAAAATTAAAAAAAAAATTTTTAAGAAAGAAAAAAAAATTAATAAAACAACAAGAAAGAAAAAATGAAAATGAAAGAAAAACCCAGATAAAAAAAATAAAAAAAAAAACCCTAATAGATGCAGTCTTAGAGTTTGATTAACTTCTCTTCCAGGAGATGGTGCTGTGCCCACCAGGTCAAGTTACTCCTGTCAATACGCGGGAACCAATCACTGTGCAGTAGCTCCTCCCAGACTGGGCGAGTCTCCAATCCTGAGTGTCTAGGGCCTCCTCTTGTGTCTAGTCACTTCCCACTTTTTCTCTAGCCAGGCCCCCTCTCACAATACTGGCTACATGCCAAGTCTGCTGCTCCCGGGACCCCTGTTTTCATGAACGACTGGGCACACTCTTCCAGTATGCCATTCCCTCAGACCCTAAGCTTGTAGAGTTTGGGGCTGAGAATCCTCAGCGTATTTTACTTGCCCTCCAGTAGCCACACCCCCGGTAGCTGGTGCAAGGAACCTCAGCTGTCAGCCCTGGTGGGGGTGGTGGTTCCGCTCCGCGGGACCCGCACCACCTCTGACTTCCTCGGGCTGGCTGTAGCACTCACGGGAGAGCTGGGAGGGGCCCTAAGGGTTTCCCGATGTGTGGAGAGGTAAGGCTATGGGATCACACACCTGTTTCAACTAAGTTATCTCCTCTGCAGCAGTCTGATGACGTCGTTTCCCTTTGCCGGGCGACCAATTCACCGTGTGGGTCCTCCTCTCCCAAGCCCCGTTTCAAACCAGTGGCCACTACTTATGAAGGCTCGGTAGGCATTTACATTCGTATGATGAGAAGGGCTGACCAGTTGTTTCAGCCGGATGAATTAATGCAGTGTCATAGCTGTTTGTCTGCGGGAAGCAGGTGACCGGGAGTTTGAATTCAGCGGGTCAGAGCTCAGTGTGTGTTCTCGGATCACTTGGATTTTAAATTGTCACTCATCTTATCAGCTGTTTCATATAATTCGGCAGCTCATTCGCGCGGTGCAGATTCTGCTCTATGGTGTTCCGCGGGATGCAGCTGCGGCGGCGGCGGCGGCCTTCGGGACCCCCGGGGAGGGGGTGCGGGTTGGGGGAGGGGAGGCGGCGCCTCAGGGCCGCGTGGTCTGGGTACCGGACACGCAGGAGAGCGGGTGGGGTGGGGGAAAGAAATTGAGATCTAAATTTAGAGACTGAGCTTGGGAGGGGAGACAGCTGGGGAGAAAGAAGCAAGGCGGAGAGGCGGAGAGGAGAAGGAGAAGGGGCCGAAGGAGCCGGGCAGCTTGTCTGCGGGAAGCAGGTGACCGGGAGTTTGAATTCAGCGGATCAGGGCTCAGTGCGTGTTCTCGGTTCACTTGGATTTTAAATTGTCTCTCATCTTATCAGCTGTTTCATTTAATTCGGCAGCTCATTCGCGTGGTGAAGAGTCTGCTCTATGGTGCTCTGTGGGAGGCGGCGGCAGCGGCCTTTGGGACCCCCGGAGATGGGGTGCGGGTTGGGGGAGGGGAGGCGGCGCCTCGGGGCGCGGGGGCCGGGTACCAGACACGCGGGAGAGCGGGCGGGATGGGGGAAAGAAATTGAAATCTAGATTTAGAGACTGAGCTTGGGGGGAGAGACAGCTGGAGAGAAGCAAGGCGGAGAGGCGGCGTGGAGAAGAAGATGGGGCCGATAGAGCCGTGTACCTGGGGCTGCAGCCTTACTGCTCGCGCTGAATTCGTGATGGATTCCCTCCACCTTGGCTCATGACTTGATGTTTTCAATCACAGGCCTGGGCTCCGTCCCAGGCAGCGGCTCCGCGGGGCTCCGGCGGTGCGGGCCTGGCGGCGGCGAAACCACACTCAGCCGCCCAGGGACCTCGGGGGCGCTCGAGTGGCGGGGGCCGCTCGGCGCGGGTGCTGCGGACTCGGCGCCGCGTCCCGGCAGGTCCAGGTCCCACAACGGCCACGCGCCCTCCTCCTCGCGCGAGGCGGGACGTGGCTTTGGCGCGGACCGGTCCGAGGCGCCGGCGGCGGCGGTCGGGGTGCGGGGCCGGTCCACTCCCTCCGGCTCCGGCTCCGGCGGGCCTGTGGCGGCGGTGGTGGGAGCGCGGAGGCGCGGCGGCCTGTTACCGGGCGGCGGGGAGGGACCAGCGCTCAGGGGAGCGCGGCGGTATGGCCGGCGGCGGCAACTGTGGCTCCTCTTCTTCTTTCCAAGCCGGCACTGTGATTTCTTCCAGTCCCTGGGGACCCTCAGTCTTCAGCTGAAATTGGGGCAGATGCTGCTACAGGAGCTGTGGAAAGGCTCATCTAAGCTTTCCACCGCTGCCCGCTGCATTCAAGCCGCCATCTTGCCCGGAAGTAAAATTTTAATTTTTTAGATATACATGATGATAGAGTGTATTTTAACATATTATACATACATGGAGTAAAACTTATCCTAATTAGGATCCCATTCTTCTGGTTGTACATGATGTGGAGGTTCACTGGTCATGTATTTATATGTGAACATAGAAAAGTTATGTCAGATTCAATACATATTTGCAATGTATAATTATTCGATCAAGGTTTTGAATACTACTATTACCACAGATACACATGATTTTGGGGGGTTGGGAATATTCAAAATACTCTCTACCAGCTATTTTGAAATATTCTATTAATTTTTATGAACAATAAGTATCCTATTGTGCTATAAAACATTAGAAGATACTTTTCCTGTCTAACTGCTCTTTTGTACCTGTTAAACATTCTCTCTTCATCCTGCCTTTTCCAATACCAAAGTACATTTGAAGAAAATCTTCTAAGTAATATTCTGACTGAAGATTTTTTTGTGAATATTTTCATGAGAAAAACATATGAATGGTGTTGAAAAGAAGGGTACTTTTATTTAAGTGTGTATTTTAAATGGCAATTAGTTTAACAGTCTTGTTATTACTCAAGAGTTATCACTTAAGATTGTTGCCATGTTATTCTAATCTTGTTTAATAGGCTTTTCAAGAAAAGATAAATAAAAGTGCTTATTTGTATTATTTATGAATTTCTATTCCATAAATACAACTATATGGTCAGTTTTGAGCTAGCTGTATCATGTCAGTGGAGCTGTGATAAGTCAGCTATCTTAATTGGATTCTAGTTTTGCAGTGCAAATGGATTCCAGCAACTTATTTGTGAAAATTGGAAGCTAGAATTTAGCCCAGATTTAAACATTGAGAAGCAATGTGATTTGGTTTAGAATTTTTAATTTTCACAAAAAGAAACATTGATCCCAGTGTGGTGGTGCAGCCTGTAATCCCAAGGGCTCTGGTGGCTGAGGCAGAAGGATAGAGTTCAAAGGCAGCCTCTGCAACGGACAGGTGCTAAGCAACTCAGTGAGACCCTGTCTCTAAAAAAAATACAAAATAGGGCTGGGAATGTGGCTCAGTGGTCGAGTGCCCTGAGTTCAGTTCATAGTATCCCCCCAAAAAGAAACATTTATTTGTCAATGTCAGGAGAAAACAGATACTCATGGGGAAATGATTATAGTTCATATCAACTATATATCCCAAGAAATTAACACACATTTAGAAAATAGTCTGCTCTGCTCTCTAAGCAACACATTTAATATTATTTCAGAAAGGGCTTTTTCTAAGGGTCATTTTAAGTTTATCTTTGGGGAATATATATCCCTTCCCAATTCCGTCTTTTTGCTTTAATAAGTACATTTTAATAGTTTGATGAGCTCTTTCAACTATGCCTTGTCCCTGTGGATTGTATGGGATTCCTGTTATGTGAGTAATGCCAAATGATGAGCAAAATTGTTTAAAAGAGGTAGAAGTATAACCAGGGGCATTATCTGTTTTTAACTGTTTTGGAATGCCCACAGTGGCAAAATTTTGTAAGCAATGAGCTATAACATCTTTAGTTTTTTCTCCGGCATGAAGGGAGCCCATCAAAAATCCAGAAGAAGTATCAACTGTAACATGCAAATATTTTAATTTTCCAAATTCTGGCAAGTGTGTGACGTCCATCTGCCAAATATGGTTAGGTATCAATCCTTTAAGATTGACTCCAAGATTAACTTGTGGTAAAAAGGTCACACAATTTTGACATTGTTTTATTATTTGTCTAGCTTGTTCCTTAGTTATTTTAAAATGCTTTTGTAAAGTATTAGCATTGACATGGAACCTTTTATGAAAATTTATAGCTTCTTCTAGTGTAGAGAAAATATGTATGTCATGTGTAGTTTTATCTGCTAAATCATTGCCCAAACTAAGGGCTCCAGGCAATCCTGTATGTGCCCTGATATGTCATATAAAGAATGGATCTTTTCTGTCCCAGATTAGACTTTGTATGGTGGAAAACAAAGAGAAAACAGTAGAAGAAGGGGAAATCCTACCAGCATCTTCAAGGGATACTATAGCATTAACTATATACTGACTATCGGAAAATAAATTAAATACAGAATCTTTAAACATCACAAAAGCTTGTAATACTGCATTAAGCTCTACCTTTTGAGCTGATTGTTTGGGTACTAAAAATGTAAAAGTTTGATCAGGTGTAACTATTGCTGCTGTACCATTATTTGACCCATCAGTGAATATATTTGGAGCATTCATAAAAAAAAAAAAAAGGGCTTTTTCTTTCAAAGCTTTGGTACACATTTGGCATCTTTAGGTATGTCATTGTTAATATTCTTATTTTTTCCCAGTATTTCTAATAACTGGGAAAAATTGTAATTTCTATTATCTCCTTCCCACAATTGAGGATGTCCAATTTCCTAATTATACAGTTTCCATAATAATATTAACTTTCCCATCATGGAACTGCTGAACTTACTTCCTGTTTTAATTTGACCATGTACTGAAAAAAAAATCAATAGAAGTGGGAATTTGAAGCTTATTTGGCATGCATATCATTTATGTTTATGCATGCTCCCCAACTTATTTATGTCCTGTCATTCTACTTATTTATTGTACTGCTCTGTCAATGTCTTGTTCTTCTCAATTTATTTGTTTTCAAACAGAAAATTCTCTGTTTTATTTTTGTCTTTATAAAAGCTAAAGCTATATGAGAACTAAATGAAGTTAGTTCTGCATCTGACTATCATTTCACTTTACTTCCAAATTGATCTGATTGATAATATAATTTTATGATGGCATTATTTTTCTTACTGTGTTGAAGGTAAATTAATTTTCTTAATTATTTTAGGGATTTTTTTTATATTTTGGAAATCTTACTGCTAACTATTTAGGGTTTTGGGGGGCATTTGATAAGATCTCAATAAGATCTCATTATTTAAATGAGGAACTAACACCTTTTTCAGGTCAGGGATATTTAAATATGTCATATTTTTCACTATAATTCTTCCTTATAATCATTGTTTTCTGGAACTCTAATTATATATGTAATATCTACTTTCCATTTGTAGATTTTATTTAAAAAATTTTTAGTTTTATCTATGTTTCTTTTATGTCCTCAGAGGTTTCCTTATCTTGATTTCCCAGAAAATTAGGTTCTCAACAATAATAGAGGCTTTATCTACCTCTTTTCTAGTATTCAGCATTTTAATTAAGCACTTTGTTTCTCCATGAACTTATTTAAAAATTTTCTCTAAAGCAAGGAAAGATACATTCAAAATATTATTGAGAAAGTAGTGTCCTAGCCTAGAACAAACTCAAATGAGTTGTTTTTAGAGTAAAGCTAAATAGAAAAGAGCTTCATCCCCCTTTTCTAGAAATGGGAGCCATGGAGAAATCCCAATTGAATATGTGGAGGAGAGTGGTTGGCCACGTGAGTTGCATGGTACCATATATAGAATATGTTAGAGTATGTAGGTTTAGCTCTCAGTAAAAACAAAAGAAAACAAAACCAGAACCATCTGAAGTAAATCCTTAGGAGATATCCAGTCATGCAGGTGAGAAGATAGAGCAATGCCGGGGTAACCAGCCCATGAAAAAACATCCAGGCAAGTGGAGAATTTATCTCTTGATCCATCTAGTCTCTGTTGCTGCTTGTAAACTTTCCCCTTTGGATTAGAAATATATTCTCCTTTTCAAACATTAAAAAAAAAAATTCTCTATGTATTTTTCTTTGTCTGCTTATTCTTTGTTTTTAGTGATCCACTCTTGAAATTTATAGAAATATACTGCCAACTCTATTTAAGGCTACTAATTATTAGTTTTAAATTTATACTTGCTTTTGCTCATTTTCTATATTTCCTAATAGTATGCATTCACATATTGTGCCATAGATATCCATTTAATGAATTAATGTGAACTCATTTCTACTCTTATTTTTATGATTTCATAGAACTGTTATCAGGGATAACTCTGAAGTCCACAGTTAAATCCTCATGTGGTACATGTTCCAATCACCTCTCCCAAAGATTGGTGTATTAATATAGTAACTTGCTCATAGTGCCATTTTTTGAAATAATCTACTACTCTCCTCCATTCTAATTTCCTAGAGCAATTATTCTTCCTTTCTGAAGTTATTCTGATATGTAGCTATTCTCCTTGCTCCAATTTCTTACCTGGCAACAATAGTCTTCACATTACCACTGGTGGCTTTCCCTGCATGGGTTTGATTATGTCTCTTAGATGATTAAAACTTATTTTTCCCACTTTCCATGTTATAATGCAATTTTATTCACTGCAGAACTTAAGACCCTTTATAATGCAGTCCATGCAAAATTCCCTGAACTCATAGCAATCATGGGCTTCCTCCATGCTAGGTTCCAACTACACCATGCAGCTTTACTCCTTGCATATCCTATCAATACCATACTACACATGTATGTATACAATTTACATCTTTTTTTTCTGTACTTTCTTTTATTATCATCATAATCTTTGCATCAAGATACATAGCAATGATAGCAGGTTTCTTTTTAAAGCTTAGTATTAAATATTAAATATCTTTCCCCAGTTTAATTTTACATTACTCTGCCAAGAAAAAAAATTTAAAACTCAAGTTATTTGAAGCCTGGACACACTTCCATGATTAGTCGGGCTATGTAAAAGTTGGCGTCGTATTCTTCCTGCTAGGTAAGCAGATCTAGGCCCTAGAAAGACTGGACCAGTGTGCTACAAAAATGGATGGCCTGTTATAAAGGTTACAAAGTAAGGACAGGGATAAGAGAGGAATATTTTCTTTCAGGAAAAACAAAAAAAAAAAAAAAGAAAACAATTTCTGAAGAGTCCCAGTCCATAATTTTTTCCTAAAATGGTTGAAGGAGCAGGTAAGATCTCAAAATGAGCTTCAAAGTACTGTCTCTGTGAAGGAATGATGGTTGTCTTGCTGAGGAGGGTGACGGTTGAGGAGGGGGATGACTATGTTGACCATCCACATTCTCCCCAGCTAGGGGAATGGGAATGGAAAGTTTATTGCCCAGTGGATGTGAAAGTGAGCTGAAGCTTAACTGGTACTCAATTCTCTAAGAAGTTTCTTTTAGAAACAGACAATTCAGACTTTCTCTCACTTCAGCAAAGAAGTTATTTTTAAAAGCACTTGGGAAGTTCCTCCTCCAACCTCAAGGTGGGAAGGCTCAGAGAAGGAAGTCATCAGTACAGCCACCTTCTAGGCCATAAAGGAATTCCTGAAGGTTGGAGAGCCCCTAGAAGTGGACAAAGGCTGCGGCCACCACCAGGATGTGAAAATTCTGATGGGACTGGAACCATGTATCAAACTTTCCCAGAAAGAAGCACTCAGGAATCTGAGCACCATAAAGGCCAGCTCCGGTGATGTACATCACAGCCATCAGGAAGAACCAGCCCTTCTGGCCCACTGTGGTGGCCTTGACAAAGCTTTCAGCAATTGTAAAGTGCATGCTGGGCACAACACCACTCAAGCCAAGTCCTAGGAACACTCCTGCTCTTGTTTGCCGGTGCTTAGGAGTGGCAAACCAGTCCCACTGTGCCACAATGATGGCAAAGATGCCCAGGACACGGACGATGGAGAGGTAGATGAGCCGAGGCTGTGGGGAGCAGTAGAAGCAGTAATAGAGCCAGGGGACAAAGCTCCCCATAATCAGTAGAGCAATCTCTGAATAGTCCAGTTTGGAAAAAGTCTGGGAGACTTTCTCTGAATGACGATAAACGGTGTGGAAGAGCCAGGGGAAGCTGAGGTAGAGCACTGCACCCAAAAAGAACATGCCCAAAACCACTTTCTCCTGAAGAGGGGCATGAAGTACATATTTGGTCTAAGCATGGTCAAGATTCCCAAAAAGAGAAATAGCACGAAACCAAGCTGATGGGTCCAGATGTTGCCAGTTTCTGTGTGGATGTGGAAGATGCTCTTGAAGCAAGCACAAAAGGAGGGCATAGGTGGTCTGTGGCCATGTAGCAGATAGTCATTGTCCTTCAGCCAGTCAGAAAGCACATCATATGGGATGACCCTTCAATGCCCCTCCCAGACCTTATATATGTACTCCTCCATCTTCTCCATGGCATGGTAGGCCTGCAGGGGGAAGTGTCAGTACCCATACCTCATTTTTACTTTTTTATTATATGTTTTGTTCATTATTTATCCAAGAAACAGTAAAAAAATCATGTTTTTAATGAAAGCTTTTCCCATATTAATTGTACTTACTCCTCTCCTTTTTAGAGATGTACGTTTCTTCATGTAAAATTCAATTGTGATGTTCCTCTAAAGTTGCAAGTATACTAGAAAGAACATCAGTGTATTGAAAATTACTTATAACTTAATTTCAATCCCACTCCTCTTTTCCAGTTATGTGACCTTGGAAAAGACCTTTAACAACTTAGGAGACTGATATTTTCTTTTGCATATAGGAGGATTTATTGTTTTTTAAATACTAAGTCACCATGGAACACATTTTTTTTTCTGATTAAAAGACTTTCTGGCATATCAAGATCCATAGTAATTTTTGTGTGTGTGTGTGTGTGTGTGTGTGTGTGTGTGTATAGTGTTAGAGGACTGAACCTAAGGCCTTGTTCATGGGAGGCAAGCACTCTACCAACTGAGCTATATCCCCAGCCCATCATTGTAATTTAATTATAATTTAAAAATATGAATGTTAAATGTATGTATGAAGTAGAAAAAATCAGTTTAACTTTTTTTTTGGCTAAGAGTAATTTTGCAGAATGAACCATTAACTCCATAATTCAAAAGAGAAATTGAAGGGATTGTAAATTAAGTTTTTATTAAGCCATTAGGAGCAGATAATAAAATGCAATGTATTTCTTGGAGTTGTATCAAAGAACTATGTATAGGCACAATAAGAATGTAAACGTGGAAATTCATGCATTCTTTGCTAGTTTTTTCTTTTGGCAACTATATTCCCAACGGTAATACTTCAAAAATTAAATACCCTAAGGCAAAACAAGCCAAGAAGGTTCATCTGTTTCCTTGGGGAGCATAGGTGTCTATATTATCTGATGTTCTGTTTAAACCTCCCAGTATAAATGAAAAGGTATGGCACTTATTGACTCTATTTTAAGTGGATTCAGGATGTAGAATGATCATAAAGGTCAAGAACACACACAAAGCAGTGACTGAAGCACAGACTACATTTATTGCTTTATGGAAACAGACTGTAGGTAGAAAGTAGTCAAACTCAGTTATAGTCATCATGTCATATGATAAGCTGTCCTTTCTGTAATATACTATTAAGTCTGATAATATTCTATCAAAAATAGTTTTAGAGCATTTGACATTATTCATTGTGAACTTCTTTATTTAGGGACATATGAACATGAAAATGTAAAGCCATACACAAGGTCACAGTGTTCCCTGTATAAAATGTCACTAGTAGCCTGTTTTTCAGCATCTATTATTGAAATCTGTGCATTAGTATGTTTAGAAACCTAAGAGGAAAACAGAACTTTTTCTCTACTATGGAGATAATAGATAAGCACTAATGGGTCAAAACAGTCACATATACCCTCTCCCCGGGTTTATATTTACTCCCTTTCTAGCATTACAAAATCATCATCCTTAGTTATAGTTATTACCCTAAAGAACAGACTGTACATGATATGTTTTACATGGACAGAATTCAAATTAAACTTTTTTAGGAAATGAAGTTTTGATATTTTATTTTCTGTAACAGGAGACAGTAATAAAGTATCTTCCCAGAAGGTTCCTTAAACAAAATTCATCAAAGAAAACTGTGAGTGGCTATCTCAAAGAAATATCTAAAAAACAACCTGTAAGTCTCTTCTGTTCTTTACCCATTAGTAAATTAGATTCATTGGACTCAATTGGATTCATTAGATTCATAATTACTGCTTTGAAAACTACAGTGTGGCCTTGAGTAATTATAGCTTTAGAGCAAAGATTAGTGATGACTGGCGGTTAGGAAGGGAGGACAGCAGAATGAGTTTAGGGAACTGACAACATGTGGCCAAGTCTTGCATAAAAAGTAACTGGCATAGCTGCCAAAGTGAGCAAAAACTGAGGCATGTGGGCAGAATGAAAGAGAGCAAAGTTGAAAGATAGCTAGGATTAATATTTGCTCAATTTAATTTTTATACCTTTATTTTATTTATGTATTTATTTGCTATTATTTATTTATTTATTGTGTGGTGCTGAATATTGAACCCAGAGCCTTGCACACCCTAGGCGAGTGCTCTACTGCTGAGCCACAACCCCAGCCCCTTTTAATTTAATTTTTGACTAGAAATACTGAATGGAATTTGTTTTAAATTTTGATTGAAAGGCCCACTCTCAATATCTACCTTTTATTTTTTAATTCAAAACAATGCTCACTTATGGATTTTTGTATCCACTGAACTAGTTTATATACAACTTTATCCACTATAAACACATGGGAGTCTATCCATTCAAATGAAATTTGAATTTGAATGAAATTGAATTCAAATGAAATTTGGCTACACATTAAATATAGATAAAGTAGGAGAATGTTTTACAACTAATACATTTCATGAAACAGTAGATCTCTTAGGCAAAACAATGAAAACCTTTGTGAAGATTAGTACATAAGGCAAAAATAAGACAATAAAAAAAATTCACCAAAGAAAGACTGATAGTAAAATTGTTTCTTATATCTAGATGTCTCAGAATTCCAGTGAGTACCTGACAACTTTTAGGGGAAACATTCTTGTGTAATATGAACTAAAGTTGCTATACTTATCACTAAATTAATTTTATTTTTAAAAAATCTGTATAACTTTCAAGTAAGGCCTTTTGAGTTCTGATTGAATTCTTTTCCCCATCAAGTTTTTTATTAAAGAACTGAACCACCAGACTCACTTTATAGTTGCTGGGAAGACTCAGTCTCAACAGGAAGAATTTATAGTCTGTTCCTGTTTGACCTAAAGAATATTAGTTTGCAATTATTTTTATAGCTATGTAGACATTGTAAATACATTTTGTCTTCAAGATCCTATCTCTTACTGTGATAATCACTGCAATTGTACCAGATATATGGAGAAATTGAACCATATATATGGAGAAACTGTTATATTACTGATAGTTGGACATTCAATATCTATTCCCAAAGCCATTTTAGTGAATGAGTATACCCCATATGCAATATAGGTAAGGCTATGTCCAAATCTTTACAACACTAATATCAAATGTCACCATATCTACAAATACTTAATTTTTAGTATATTGGTCATATGTTCTCCATACAAAAGTACTTGTGGTACTTATTCATGATGATTGAAAATGTAGTAGGATAACAAAAGAAAGCTAATTCAGGCTGGCATTATATATCAGGATAAAGGCAACATTATATGGGGATTTAAACTCTTGTCTGGGATATCATTTCAAGCTGCCAGTTGAGGCAGGTGCATATACATAAGACACAATATAGAAATGACTTCCAATCAAGTTCCTAAGGAGCTAATATTATAGCCATTTAACTTGGCCATGGTTTTACTTTGGAAGTTGTCTGAAAAATAGATTGGTTTATGTCCCTTACAACTAAAGAGGAGCCATCCACAAAACCAATAACTAGAGAAATTAAAACAGTATATTCACCTTCAATTCAGAGAGGAAATTCAAGTGAAACCAACAATATGACAGACACTAAAGGGACAGAGAGAGACAGACAGAAACACACAGAGAGGGAGAAAAAAGGGAGAGAATAATAACTCTTATTAACCAAATTTTGTTTTATCTGCTAAACTTCAGAACTAGGCTGTACATTTTAAATACTAACTCTATGAATCCTCAGATCATCATCATTTCTACTGTTAGCATGATAAAAACAAGGCACAAGTAATTTAATAGCTACCCAAGGTCACTGTGCTAATGTTACTGAACCAGGAAATAACAAGAGGCCATCTGATTCCAAATGCCTTCCCTGTATCAGCCAGGCTATATCATATGTGTTTAATGACATATATCCAAAATATTCCTTTTTATTTTTCCCAAAGCAAATATAAAAATAAGAAAAATAAAACATTTTCTGCACTCATTCTCTTTTGTCTTAAGTTTATTTTTCACAATATAGTTAAAATTTGGTCTTAAATACAATTCTTTAAAATTTAAATTACTTTTATTTTCATATACAGCTAACAAATAATGCAAATTACATAGTGTTTATAAACACAGATAAGGTCAGAGTCTAATAAAAGAAATATAATGTTTAGTTATTTTTTCTCAATACTTAAAAGTAGTAATAAAATGCTATGGTGATTATGATATAGAAGAGAAGACAGAGTGAATGCTTTACAGTTAATGAGTGATTGAGTTTAATATGGCTGAAGAATGAATCCCATACATCTCTTATTTGTGAAAGTGTCTGAAACAGAGATTACATTTACAACTGACACTGCTGTGTCACCCAGAGTCTGACCCAGAATAGCAAAAGCAATTCTAAGCAGGAAGTGTGAATCAGGCGGTATAGCGATATCAGATTTCAAACTATATTATAGAGCAATAGTAACAAAAACAGCATGGTACTGGTACCAAAACAGGTGGGTGGACCAATGGTACAGAATAGAGGACACAGAGACTAATCCACAAAGTTACAACTATCTTATATTTGATAAAGGGGCTAAAAGCATGCAATGGAGGAAGGATAGCATCTTCAACAAATGGTGTTGGGAAAACTGGAAATCCATATGCAACAAAATGAAACTGAATCCCCTCCTCTTGCCATGCACAAAAGTTAACTCAAAATGGATCAAGGAGCTTGATATCAAATCAGAGACTCTGTGTCTAATAGAAGAAAAAGTTGGCTCTGATCTACATATTGTGGGGTTGGGCTCCAAATTCCTTAATAGGACACCCATAGCACAAGAGTTAATAACAAGAATCAACAAATGGGACTTAAACTAAAAAGTTTTTTCTCAGCAAGAGAAACAATAAGAGAGGAAAATAGGGAGCCTACATCAGAGTCTTAATTGTAACAGTATAATGATCTGGTTATTCCATCCATTTGTAGTTTCAAATTGCTGAATTTAAATAATTCATGAATATGTTATAGGTGAAAAAATCATATTCTAACTGTATAGCAAAGAAAAAAGTAAAAATAAGAAATTTAAGTTCTCAAAGCAATTGCAGTTTTCAGGAGGAAATTAATATTTAGTTAATGAATAAATGGACACAAGAAACTTAGAATGGTTCAATATTTCCTCTGAAGTAGTATGTTAAATACATGCAGGGTATAGAGTCCATGGTTAATATTTTGCAAGTGTGAAATATGTTTTATTCCCATTTCCATGGAGATTTCAGCTTCTATAGATTTCAAACCCAATTTTGCAAAATGTGAAAGAGATTCAAAGAAAAATGAAGGACTCTTGTGTATAGTAATTCAGTTACATCAGTTACAAGAATTATATGTCTCCATCATACTTTTATGGTAAATTTTATAGTTCAGTTTTCTCAGGAAATAAACTCTAAAGGTTAGTGTAAAGCACGTAATTATTAAACATTCTCAGGGTTAATTTCTATGATTAATTTTAAAAGAATTAGTGATGGTAAATCTATTTTTTACAGAGAAACATTCTTGTGAAACATGAACTGTAAGTTTTTATACTTGTCTGTACATTAGTTATATAATAAGATTGAATAATTTTCTAATCAAGTCATCTGATTATCATTGAATAATTTTTCTTCAAATATGTCTGTTATTTGAGGAAACAAATAACACAGTTGTTGGGAAAAACAACTCTGGAGAAACTTTCAGGTCTTTGTCTACATGATCATGGGTTATGTCTACCTTGAAGGAAGAACCAGTCTAATGAGAAGAGGCTGACCCAACATGTGGAATTTAGGGCCTTTAAACTATTCTGTCCCAAATATTTAATTTCTAACTCAAATTAAAATTAAAGCTCATCTAAGATCCCATATTAAAGAATTTTTTTAAATAGTAGTTTTCTTTTTAAAGGGATCTATATAAGGTTGAATAGAATGCTATGATTATTAATTATACAAGTTTCTTAAAAACTGGAAAAAATTTGCAAAAGTTTAAAATAACTTTAAAATTAAAAAAGTTAAAATAACTCTGATAGTAAGTATCCTTCCATTGAATGGAAGAGGATGATCAGCTCTGAGGGGTATAAATGTCTACTGCCTAATCTACACTTAGCAGAATTTTCTGGTGGAAAAGGCAGTAAAAATGTCTATCAGCAGCCAGAAATCATCTTATTCCTCACTTGACAAAGTGGCTGGTTCATTTATTTAAGAGCATTCTATTGCTTTCGACAAGGTATCCCTCTATAAGAATCTGATGTCCCTAAATTTCTCAGAGTGAAACTAAGTTATTATTAGAAACATCCCAATAATTACCATAAAAGAAAAACCTTAGAAACAGAGAAGGGTCACCAACATTATCTTAGTCCTAATAAATATTCTTGTCAAAATGAATATTTTAATAAACTTTGTTTCATCTTAAGAATCATCATTAAAAATGGATGTATATGCCTATTTTTTCAGCATATAAACAGAATTTGAACTAGTGCTGCAATAATGAAAATCATCTTTACTTTTTCCATGACTCAGCAAATCATCTTAGTTTTATCATTAGCACATATCTGTTAAGCTTACAGTAATCCTTTTTTTGTAATGAGTGTTCCCATGGGGTAATTACTGCATAATTTCACAGTAACCTTAGAAATTCAGCCCCATGATAATCAGGGATTTCACATCACTCTTTGGCTGTTAAATTTCCTCTTAGTAAATGTCTTTCTCCTTTCAGCTATACATATTTAATTTAAAATATTGATATAAAATTTTTCTGAAGACGTTTGAGGAAAAAGAAATAATCTTTTGACAAATCCATGTCTCCAAAATTCAAGACAACTGACTATGCTATGTTACTATTGCACCTGCATTGCCAGGTAACTGTGATGTATTCCATCAATGGGAATAGTATATAATTTTATTTAATAGTATATTGAATTTCTTCTATTTAAAAGTCTTCAAATCATACAGTGCTATATTTTTAAAGGCACTAAGAGAAGAAAAGCCTCATAGTTTCTGGAAATAGGCAACATACCCATGAGATGCCTTTACCTATTTTCAGAGGATTGTGAAACTAATTTAATATGTTTTAAGTCACCAAAAACCTGGGGATACTTGATATATTAGCCAATTCCATTTCCTTTTTACCTTTATGCATATAGGATCCAGGAATAATGAGGAAAAAAATAAAATTAGTCTTTTTAGACTAATTTTAAATAACATAGTAGGCAATACATCATTTTAAAAATAATCTTTTGATGACACAAAGTAAGACTGTTTCATTAAGCAGTATTTTAAAAATCTTTCCAATTGTTTTGTGTCTCTAAAGTTATTTCTCTTAATTTGCCATAATAGTAAATGTTTTTACCCATCATTGACACATTAAAATTTTAGGGTTTATACATTACCTTTTTCATTTCTTTCATATTACATGTCTTCAGAAATGTTTTAAAACAGTTTAAAAGAAATGACAGACTATTAAATTAGACTATTAAACATAATTAGAAATAAAAAGAATATCAAAGCTAAAAATACAATTTTAGGAGGAGTCAAAATCTTTATCATATTTAATATTTAATTTGACTCTTAATTTTCTAGTAAGACAAAGAAGATGGGAGGAACAAAGGTAAATCACAAAGATATTGTGAAATTAATATATATAATAGCTCTCACTGAGAATCAGATGATTCCTAATGTTGCAGTTCAAAATAGTTCATTATGAGACATGGAATAAATAATAGGAAGTATCCACATTGTCATCTTTTGTTTCTGTTTTTATAATAAATGTAAAAAAAAATGTTGCATCTGATTCTTAGTTGAAAGTAACTTTTGACAAATTCATTTCACTAAGTGCTATTCAGGAAAGATTTTTAAATATCTTTTTATTCTTCACCAAGGTTGGTTGTATTAGTCAGAGTTCTATAGAGGAACAGAATCAATAGGAAGTATGATTATAAAAGAAAGGATTATTAGATAAGCTTATACAACCAGAAGCTGGAGAGTCCACAATTGTTATCTGCAGGTTGGAGCTGGCAGAACAAGAAGATGAAGCTTCAGAACAAGAAGGTTCAATGGTGCTACCCTTTAGAGACCAAAGTCTTCTGGAAACTCCCTGGAGAATCACTGGCAGAGTCTGTTTTGGAAGAATGAAGGAGTGCAAGTCAGATATCCTCAGGCAACAGAAGGAGCAATCAAGAATCTATTCAAGATGAATTGAGTTTGCATCTTCTGCTGCTTCCTTGTTCTTCCAACTTTTATTCCATCCAACCCACCATCCTATTAGACAGTGCTTTCCATGCTTAGGGAGGGTCTTCACTTCAGTTTGCCATCCCACATGTCAATCATCCTAGACACACCTTCACTGACACACTCAGAAGCCTCTTAATCTTTTACATCTCTTAATTCAAATATCTTGGCAATTCAAATTAACCATTATGCTGGTAGTATAATGATTCTTCTGCCAATCTCAGAAATGCTTGTGGAAATGATGAGAACTCTAGGGATACACACTTCAAACTAATCTGTGGAAAGTTTCCTGATAAAAAGATGTCTTTGACATGAGGAAATACAAGTAGATCCATTGGTTAACTTTTGATCTTTTCCTTTATTTGGATTCTGAGCATGCTGTAAATCAACCACCAGTATAATCTAACATAAAAAGAACAGTCCATACACTTCCTGCTCAGATAACAAAATTCACAACTTGGGAACAGATGAAAAGACACATTAAGAATATTAATATTAATGTTAATATTATCTAAGCTACAATACAAATATATCATAGCACAATATTACCCCTCAGCAGGGGCCTCTCAATACCACACATCATGAAATTATCTTGAAATTTATAAAGTTACTTTTTGAGGTATGATAGCCTATTGATTAGCTTCTGGGCTACAAAGTAACTATATAGACTCTAAAAGAGGTAAGTCAATGTGGAGACTGAGCATGATTTATGAAATACTCATGTGAAATGTCAGTAATTGAGACATTAAACTACTTGAATGTGCAATTGTATTATTCAGTTCAATTGCATTTAAAAATATTTTAAAGCCTCTCATAGTATCCGTACTTACCTTGGTTTTGACTGGTCTTATGACTTGTAGAAATTCTTAAGTTAACTCCAATAAGTTACACAGGAAGAACACAGATCTTATGGCCAATATGGCAACCTTTGTTTGAATGATGACTCTTTCTCAATAATGTCCCTTAGTGACATTTTAATTTTCTAGGTTTCAAAAAGCAGATCGTGTATGTATGTGTGTGCATGTGCCTGTGTGTGTGCATGTGTGTGTGGTGTGTGTGTGAGAGAGAGAGAGCAACTTATGATATAAATTGTAAATTGTGGTTAAAAATAATTGCTTCCTTCTCTCTGCAAAAATCTACATATTGTAGAAATAAGACAATAGGTAGTTTATACTTTGAAAGGCAGATGTTTAGAAATAGCATCTCTTTTGCATTAATTCTTTAGGCACAGTTCCTAAAAATTCTCTGGAAATGCTCACATTTTAGTTTCTAACTGTCAAAGATATGTCAAAACTATCCATAGAAATTCCAGAAGCTTAAATCCCTAGAACCTAATGAAAATCTAAGTAAATTAGAGACTTCCATTGATGCCCAGGACTTCTACATCAAAGAAACATTTGAATATGGTGGCAGGAACTGCTTAGCTATTGTGATTCTCTTCATTTTATGGATCACAATTTAAGAAAATCCATACAAGTCCACAAAAGCTCCAGTGTAGGGATTTACATAATGTTTAAGTAGCCTGGGTGAGAACTTCATAGCTCAAGTCCATGAAGTACATCTCACATAGAGAATCACTTACATATCCTCCCCCAAGTAATTCAATGTACTGTGTTGTTCCATACTGATAAAAACAACAAAATAAAACAAAAATAAAAACAAATAAACAAAAACATCCAACAACAGAAAAGCAAGAAACACAAAAACATGTAGACCCTCTGAGGGAATAAAATATAAACAGAACACTGAAAAGCAGTCACATCTTAAAGTTAGGCAAAGCATGGTGAATTTAGTCCCCCCCCCCGAAAAAAAAAGTGCAATTCTTCACAACCAACCCAACATACACAGGGAGCTAAAGGGAGTATTTTATCCACCAGTGGGGAAGTATCTTCTAACATTATTAAACCTTGTCTTATAAGTTCAGCCTCCATGTGGGACTTAGACTAGGATAGTCAAAAACTGTCTTTAGCTCTAATAAGGTCTCAAGTTGACAAAAACTGATACCAGCAGTCAATAAATCAACAAATCCAAGAACAAACTCTTGGAGCTTTATGTGACTGGCAGCTAGAATATATGAGAATAGGGATGGACCATATTTGGTCTTTGTGTTTGAGCATAAGGGGGAAAACAGATCAAGAATAAAATATGTTGCTAGTATTCTGATAAAAGTATAATCATATGCAGTAAAGGCACAGTGAGAGAGTAATTGATTTCACCTGGCCTGGACATAAGTGCAGTTACCAATGAATATTTTATGTCTACTATGAAAGATGAAAAGTTTGTGAATTTTGAAGTGCAGTGCAGTGATTATGTTATCACTCTTGAGTAGATTTCCTAGATAAGAGGCTGTCTCTGTCCCTCACTGGCTGTGACCTTGAACAACTTGATTAAGGGTGTTATTGCTCATTTTACTCTCTATATATGAAGATTACGATAGAACATTGTTTCAGGGGTACTATGAGTGTATAATAAGGCAATAAAAATAAAAGTTTTGTAAGATTCCTCAGCCCATAGTAAGTCCAGTGTTTTAGAATTCTATTATATGCATTCAGAATGTATATCATCAAATATTATTATTATTATTATTATTATTATTATTATTAGAAAGAAGAAACCAATAATAGAAGTTAAGGAAAAGGAGAGGGACAGAAATAGGAAAGACAGTGGAATGATTCTTATAAACCTTTCTAATATACATATATGAATACACCACTAGATTACACTCTGCTATCATGTATAACTAAAAAAGAACAAAGGAAAAAAAAAGAAAAAAATCACTCTGACATTTCAATAAATCTGCCCCTTGGACTTAATATTTTAGAAATGTTACCTGACAGATCTCTAAATGTAGACTACTTATATCTAAGTATTCCAAAACGTATTTTGTTATTTACTTCCTAAGTTACAGTTCATCAAAAAATAAAACACATAATCATTTTTAATCAATCAAAAAATTGGTAAGTTAAATCGTTGTAATCAATATGCTTTATCCTAGTGATTTTAAGTTTAAAAATCACAGAAATCGTTAACTGACTTAGATATAATCATAATTTAAAGATGAAAAGAAAAACTAATTTTTATTTGAAATCTAAAAGTATTTTATTAATCTAAAAGCCTTAAGAAATTTTCTTTAATAAACAGCATGTTAACACACACTAACAAATTACCACTTTAGGTTTGTCCTGATTAAAGCTAGACTCACAGATACACTGAATCTTCAGCATTGGTCAATGAGGGACTCCACTTACTTAGAATAAGTACTATACTTCTCCAATTGATCAGATGTCAGTCACTTTCTTGAGGACAAGTGCCCTCTGGTGTTTTGGTTTGGTTTGGTTTGGTTTTTCTACCTTTCTTAGTTACAATCAAGAGGAGAACTCATCTCCTATACTTCCGACCATTTTAAACATCTGACTTGCCAGTACACAAGTTTAATAAATTTCCAGGGGAAGACAGCCAGCAACTCACTGGGGGGTTCTTCTGCCCAGAGGAGTCCAAGCCACCCTAAATCTTAATATTCAAATAATTAACAAATAATACTCAGAAATATATTTACAAAATCGAAGCCCTTGATAGATCTAGTTCACATGGATTCTTGAACCAGACAAAGACAGAATGGCTCCGGTGGTTTATTAAAGGGGGTACCTCAAAGGCAGGAGTAAAGTTTCAAGGGTGGAGTCTTGCTTTGTGATGTCTTGTAGTCAGCAGGTTGACTGACATCTTGGTAGGTCATACCCATCTCAGGTGCTGTGTGGGATATTAGGCAGAACTTGAAGGGGAAGTTCACCTGCATCAGACAGCTCAAACCCTCTGGGGAGTACCCCAGGGAATTCCCAGTGCCAGACTTATCTCCTCAGGAAACTACTATGCTCAACATAGTCCACACCCAGCCCACAAAGGCTTGTGAACAACTAAAGGCACTGTTCTACTATAATTTCTATCAATCACTGCAAAAAATTCTAGTACCGCAGCAGTTTGCCCTTAATTTTTCACACACTGATTTCCAAGGAATATAAATTATTTTTTCTTTATTTAAGCAAACTTTACCTCTAAGAGTTTTTCCTTTCAACCCTCTGGAATTCATGTTCCATCACAAAGAAAATCTCTTGCATCTATAGCCTCACCTCTGAGCATCCATTTCTATTTGATTCTCCTCTGGTGACATGAAGGGCTCCAGTGAGGAGGGTTTATTTTCTCCCACAGCTATTTTACCACAAGATCTGCAATGAGGAACATTTTTTAATTCTCAGAATCTTTGTGTCCATAAGGTTAAGTTTGAACTTATGGAAATCTAAACATGTAACTAACTTAATAAGAAATATATTCATAGGGTTAGAGTTAGCACAATTACTTAAGGCATAATGCATAAACATTATGCATTTTAATGTACTTCATGCCAAAGAGTTCTGACAAATGTTTTAGAAAACACTTAGGAAATCAAATCAGCAATTTAAGGGCAGGTGCAGAAGCCATAGCACTTTGGATAGCAAATAGTGAACACTTAATAAATACTTGTCAGATATAATTTGTTTTGGGAAATTTGCTTTGGTTTTACAAGCTATGGTGTCATGTTTATAATTCAACAAGTATAAAATTAAATAATTTGCAAATGGGATTTACATTTAAAACTACAAGACAGCCAAGACATCTTGATTTGGAATAGCTCATGTGCTAGGCAGATTAATGAACTCTAAAGATATTCAGGTCCTAATCCCAGAAACTGTAAATATTTTGCCTTAAATGGTAAAAAGGTCCACACACCTTTAAGGTTTACTATCTTCAGATAAGATTCAGACTGGATAATTCCTGGTGGCATGACATAATCACATTGTGAGAGTCAGTTTCACAACAGTATGATGGTACATGTAGGAGTAGGAGTAAAGTGACTATAAACTAAGAAATTTTGGCAGCCTCTAGAAGCTGGAATCTTTTAGAACAGATTGACTCCTAGAGTCACTAAGGGGAACATATCTATGGTGGCTGCTTGATTTTACATTCACTTAAGATTTCTAACTTCAAGAATTGTAAGATAATCAATTTGCTTTGTTTGAAATCACAAAGTTTATGATTTTTATTTTCTTAGAAGGAACATTAGGGCAGGATGGGACAATTAGGAAACTAATGAAGATCTGAACTACTTTTTATAAATGGAGATGTGTAAATAATGTGCTCATCATATGTAAATTTATCAGTGACACATAATTAAAATGAAACACTAAGAGAAAATTGAAGCAATCAAAATATCTAGAAAAGATAGATAGTAAATTAACATTCACAAAGGCATAATTTGAAGTATTATGCTGATTTTTAGAACTTACTTTTGGTAGAATTTTATTAAAAGTAATCCATATAAAAATGCATTAGTACAAAAATGCTTAAGTCAACATTTTCATAAAGATAAGTAATTGACTCTCTTGGTATTGATAACTGGCCAAAAATATATTAAAAAAGATAAATCACAGCCTTCTTTAAACAATTCTGTACTAAACTCTTAATATCATTTTATTTTTAATATATTTCTAAATTCTTTTTTTTCAGTTGTTGATGGACATTTATTTTATTCATTTATCTACATGCAATGCTGAGAATTGAACCCAGTGCCTCACACATGCAAGGCAGGTGCTCAACCACTGAACCACAACCCCAGCCCTCTTTAATATCTTTTATGTTTCCAAATTTAATAGTAGCTGCAAAGAAAAAAATTTTTGTATATATATATACATATATATGTGTGTGTATATATATACATATATATATACACACACATATATAAATCTATGCATAGATAATATATATACATATATATAATTTCAGATTTGTATTTACCACTAACCTGTTTAAAATAGATGTCCAAATGTGTGTGTGTGTGTGTGTGTGTGTGTGTATGTGTTTTGTGTATGTGTGTGTGTTGAAACACATGGTCATATAAAGATAATGCCCGGAAAAATGTTTATATTTAGGTCATCAAAGATGAGTTTAGAAAGGCTGTTAGTTACACAAGAGAAACAGACATAACTATGAGGTAATGACAGACTTACCTTTCTTTGAAGAACTGTGTCTACACCGTGTTATTAATTCTTCTTAGTGCTTTTGAGTAAGAATCACCTAGGCTCACTTCATACCACAGAATGGCCAAATAACTTAAGTCAGGCCAATCAGCCTAATTCAATATCTAACAGGGCAATTGGCTTAATGGCTGTTATATTATTAAAGATAGCAAGTCAAGTTCCCCCTGGAAATTTTGAGAGTGCTCTGGAGATAAAACATTTTTGTTTCCCTGGAAATAAATCAGCCTTGATAAAAAAAAAAAAAAAAAAGTATCCCTTTCAATAAATTCAGGTATAATAAGAGAATAAATAAATGGGAAACAGAGAGAAAAGAGTGAATACAGGTGCTGTGGTTTAGATATCAGGTGTCCCCCAAAAAACTCATTTGTGAGTTTTTTATGAGAGAAATTTCAGAAGTGAACTGACTAGATTTGAGAGCCTTAACCTAATCAGTACATTAATCAAATGATAGGGATTAGCTGGGTTAAATTGTAGGCAGGTAGGGTGTGACTGGAGAAGGTGGGTTATCAGGGGCCGCCAGTGTCTCTCTCTGTTTTCTGATGTCCATGTCCTGATCTGCTTTCTTCCACCACACTCTTCTACCATGATGTTCTGCCTTACAGAATTCTGGCACAGAGTGTCCTCTGTGAATGAGACTTCTGAAACTGGTGAGCACCAAATAAACTTTTTCTCTTTTAAAATTGTTCTTCTCAAGTCTTTTGGTCATGGTGCTGAAAAAGCTGACTAATATAACAGGAGGGCACAAAACTTGATGTTATCATTTAAAATTCTGCCTTTAGCTTTTCTTAGGTTCCTCAACCCAGTTTACCATTATATAATGTAGAATCTGTGAGAGGCTTTTTTTTTTTTTTTGAGTTATAATAATCCTGGGCAAATGGTGATGGTTTATTTTGTCTTATGCCATGATATATCTGTTTTGAAGGTTAGAGGAAGGAAAGAAATGTAGTTCCACTACTATAAAATTAAATGATTGATGGAATTGAAAGATGACCTATATTTTAAAAATTTTAAATAGAATCACATTTGTTGAAAATACAAGAAAAGTTGAAATTAAAGCTCAAATACAAAGCACTAAGACTAATCTTATGCAAAATCATGATTTCACAGAAAATTCAAGCAAAACCAGTAACAAATTATTTCACAGAAATTCTGTTTGAAGCTTTAAAAATTGAGCATCTCTGTCTAAAATATCGGTACATCATTTGAAAATGACTGATAAGCCTTGACTTTGAACAGTTTGTAATGTAGTTTTATGGATTGTAAACAGTGGGAACGTTTAATGTAGGAGGATTTTAATTTAAGATCAAAGTGACTTGTTAGTATTTGAATAGTATTCAGTGTGGATAATCAATTACTGATAAAAAAACAAAAAAAAACTTTCCAGGTCTAAAGACTGCATATATCTTACATATTCTTATTTCTTATATTGTCACATAGAAAAGAAAACCTCCTTTATTGAAGGAAAACAGACTTCTCAATGCACCCTCCATTTCTGTCTTTTCATGGAGGCAAAAATAGTGGCTCATTAACTACCATTTTAGAATTCATTCTCTAGCCATCTCATTCTGTCAGATTCTGTAGGAGTTTAATTGTCCCCAGCTTTCACTGCCTCTTCTAATGTAAAAGGAATGTAAACAACACCAAGAATGACATTTACAGTTTCCTCTATAATTAATGCATTTTCAGTAACCTGTAAGACAGAAGTATAGATGATGCCTAGAGCAAGCAGAGTATAGATTTAGATTTTAATTTGAACCAAAATAGAGTCATATATTAACAATGGTGATATTGTTGCTTAATTATAATCAAAAGATGACACTGTTCAAAAAAATTCTAGTCTCATCATAAAATAGTTTACAATCCTTTATCAAATATGTGTAAAGCAATTGATGCTTAAACCTACTAACCTTATATAAAATCTATTAAAAGTCCCCTACAATTAGCATCAAATTTAAAAGCAAGAAACTTGTAGCTTGCCCCTTAAGATCAGGAATAAAACAAAGATCTTCCCTCTGACTATTTCCATTGAATACCACACTATCAGTGCAATATAGGGAAATGCAAGAGAAAGTGAAGTAAAAATTGTACATATTTTTAATTTTTTTTTTTGCAGTTAAAGAGATTGATCCCAGGGTTTAGTACTTGCTCTCAAGTCCTCTACCACTGAGTTGCATCCCCAGCCCTGTTGTGCAGATTGAGAATAAAGAAATAAAACTGCCTTTGTTTACAGATAATAAGATTATTGTTTAAAAAGTTTGAAATAATTCACAAAAGAAAACACAAGGAACTTATGTGTAATTATGTAAGTTTTCAGGATCCAAGGTAAATATACAAAGATCCATAATTATTTTATATACCAATAATAAACAATAAGAATTTTGAAAATTAAAATACAATTTCATTTACAATAGCACCCCAACCTGAAATATTTAGGTATAAATATAGTAAAATGTACTCAATATATATGTAAGCCTACAAAACTCTGCTGAAAGAAAATAAAGATCTAAATAAATAAAAAATATTCCATATTCATGCATAGAAAGACAATTATACCTTACTTGATCTATAGATTCAAAGCCATCTCCAACAAAATTTCAGCAATTTTGTGGATATTGACAAAATAATCCTAATTTATATGGAACAGCAAAGGAAACACAATCAATAATACAATATGAAAAAAGAACAAAGAGGACTGATGTTTCTTTATTTCAAGACTTACTGTTAAGTGATCATAATCAAGGCAAAATGAAATTGGTGAGAACCCATACACATAGATCAGTGAAGCAGAACAGAAAGCCTAGAAAAAGATCCACATACATATAGTTAGCTGATATTTGACAAAGGAATAGAGGCAACTCAGTAGAAAGGGTAGGGCTTTCTGCAACTACATATCCATACACACAAACAATGTAAATCTAGGTACATGTCTTAGACACTTAAAAAAATAAATTAAAAGAAATCACAGCCCTAAAGGTATAACACAATCTTATACAATTTCTAGAAGATACCACAGCAGAGATTTAGACTTTAGGTACAACACCAAAGCATGATCCATGAAAGATAAAAACTGAGTCTATTGGACTTTATTACTATTAAATATGTCTGCACTGTGAAATATAAGTGGAGTAAATACTATTGGGATTTCAATCTGATTCTTAAATAATGATGCTACTACATACTTTTTTATAATTTATTTTTAAATTTAAAGACAGTATGTAGTCTAGCAGTAGTTGCTCAGAACTCACTAGAGACCATTCAAAATAAGTAATTAAAAAGACCAATGTTTTAAAGGGTTGTAAGTAAATGTGACCACTTGGAGAAAAAATTTTAAAAATAAAAAATATGAATAACTGAATTAATTATGTCAATTATTTGGAAATGGTCAGATCATAAGCAAGCTTGCATATTTTGTGCATGTTTCAAAGATTTTGTTTAACCGGTCATTGAAAAGATATAATAAAGTAGAAACTGTCTATATGAATTTCAGTATTTTTTTCTTGTTTATAATAGTCTATGGTTAGTCCAAAATGAGTGGGTAGGCACCATGTAGAAAAATAATAAAGGAAAGCCAGAAGCCTGTTTTGACCATTTACTAAAAGTAGAGAAAAAAAAAACACCTTCTCCTATGAAATCACACACTTGATGATCTTCTGTTAACATAGTAGGAAAGGTATACTCATAAAAATATTATAGTATTGTAAAAACTACCTAAAATATAGTATTACTAATGGTAGTATTGATAAAACATGTTCTTTAAATAGCCAATTTGAGTAACTTTCATTAATAGAATGTTTTATTTAGATAATTTTGATGCAAAGTTTAAATGGCATTAAAATAAATAAATACATGCATAAATTTATAGGTTAATCTGAGGCAAAGATATAATATAACACAGAAAAGTACAAAGTTGATAATATTTAAATATAATAATGTAAATTTTAATAAAATTAATATAATTTGTGATATATAATTAGAATAAATAATAGTATGATATTCCACAACAATTGAGTTTCATTATATAATCCAGTTATACTTCAATCCAATAGGTAGTAACAGACAAGAAAAAGCATGAGCAATATTTAAATGAGGGTAACAAAAATAAGGGAAACAGCATATTACAGATGACTGTACTAAGAGATCTAAACTATGCCATGTGAAAGAACACAGAACTAAGAGTCATAATTTTTTGACAAGGAAACAAAATACTTGTGATTTATTTACAATATTATTAACCTAAAAATTTCAAATAGAATATGAAGAAAAATAGCTACTATTATAGCTTAAATTTGTTTTCAAGTTAAATATTAAATATTATAGCTTTTCTAAAGTAAATTGAAACTTTTCTTAAAAATTAATAATACTAAAAAATGGAAATATGACTATGGAAGCATTATTGGGTAATATGTGAAGATATTGTGTATTTATTGGTGGTTTGTTTGCTATTTTGTTTTTTGTTTTGATAATGACAAACATGAATTTTTTTTTCATATATGTTTCCATATATGGAGGAGTTATGGTCCTCCTTTGATTAATCAAATATACCTCTAGTATTTAGCTCATGAAAATAACTAGAAATATTTATAAAAATAAGCACAAAAATTGAATTATATTTAATCCTCACATATGCAGTTTGACAAAATATTGTGAACATTTACCTCAAAAGGAAAATTTTGGTTAAATAAATTATGTATAGACATCGTGAGTTATTGTACCACTATATATCATATTGCATTTTTACTGATTTTGAAAAATAGCAAATTATCATTTTAAAAAAAGCATAATTACTTTAAGGATTGTGGGGGAAACTTTCAAATTCCATATCCATTAATATAAAAAAAATTACACACACGTATATATATTTCACAATTAAAAGAAATTGCTTCATCCTGATAAAGGGCATTAAATATATTTTACAAAATCTTATACATAGCCAAAGACAACAGAAAACAAAGTAAACATTAGCTACTTGGGACTTACATTTCGGGTTCAAGGAAGAGTCATTTTATTCTTTGTAGATTAATGGAAATTGCCAGAAATTCAATGTTCAAAACAAATAGACCTGAAAAATACAAATAAAATTTAATCCTACAAATAAAGTTTGACTTCAATTATGATGAAAGATAACATATTGTCTTAGTCCATAAGAGGTGCTACTACATAACACTATAAACTAGGTAGCTCATGAACAAAAGAAACATTTTTCATAGTTTCACAGTCTGAGAAGTTCAGGATCCAGGCACCAGCAGTTTCAGTATTGGGGGGCGGGGCCTGCTTTCTCATTGGTGGCAACTTCTTACTATGTCTACATGGGGAAAGGATAAGCAAGCTCCTTGAGACTTCTTTTACAAGGGCACTTGCCACATTCATAAAAGTCTCCCTATGTCTCTACTCTTAAGACCCTTTCTTCAATGTCAAGATTTTAGTATATTAATTGGAGTGTGGGAACTAAGCACAAACATCAGACCATGGCGTATATCAAATGAAAAATATGTTGAGATACCATTTTTCATAGCAGATAAAAACCACAAAAAATAAAATCTTGACAATATATGTTGAATCTCTGGAGAAATAGTCTTTTTTTTTTTTTTTTTTGCAAACATCAAGTGCAAAGTATTATAAACCACATGGAGTAGAACAGTAGAAATTCAACACATGTTTACATTTAACCCAGCAGTACAATTTTTAGATATTCTCTTTAAGATATACATTCAACCATTGAAATAGCATATGCAGGAGAGGAATCCTCATTTTATTGTTTGTAATAGAAAATGAGGATGGGAGAGATGCCATGCCTAGAAATAATTCAATTTCCATTGGTTATATCCATTAAATGGTATTCTGTGCAGGCTAAATAGTTAATTAGGTGCAAACTCTATCAAAATATTCTGAGTGATTTTTAGAATATATTATTATACCAAATGTGCTAGGGGAAAGAATGTCTACTTTTAGTGAAGAAAAAAAGGGCGATGAGAATAGGATATGTATATGTTTGTATATACATATGCACATGAATATGAATAAACACTAATAAATGCATTTCTGCATGCATATCTGTAGAAGTCTAGTATGTCTATCTTTATCTTTCTATAAACCTCTTTAACTGCAACTGTCTCTTTAAGATATTTATGTCATTATGTTTTAAACCATATCCAAATACACACACACACACACACACACACACACACACACACACATATATATATCACAAATTTTTTAAAAGGCCCAGTATATGTCTATTTCTAAGCTATGTCTATTTTGTACCTTTTACTCACTTTTTAACCCACAGCAATCCAGCACCTATTGCTTTCATATTATCCAAAAATCACCACTATCTAGTTAATGGCTAATTGTTATCTACCAATTTCAATTCATACTTTCTAGCTGCTATCTTCACACACAGAAATGGGTTAACTAATATGCTACTCAAAACTCATCCATGCTATAAATTCAAAGGGCTTCTTTCCTTGCTTTTCTTGTGTCTCTTTACATACTATTCTGATTTATTTCCTGCTGTCTGTTGGAACATTGATGGTGTTTACTCAGAATCCACACTTGGTCCTTCTCTGCTTTTATTCCATGGACTTTGTAAGGTAAGAAAATTAATTCTCAAGGTTTTGCCTACTATCATGATGAAGAAAATGTAGATTTTCACACCTGAAGCTCAGACAAGATAGGTCTTTTCAGTCCCCAAATAGTGAACCCAGTTGCATACTGAACATCTCTGTATTAATATCTTACAAAAAGTAAGGTAGTACCAAACTGTACTTATTTTCTCCCCCTCCCTAGAGGGAAAAATACAGGAGAAACACACATGCACTTGCCACAATCTGTGCCCTGTTTTTAGCAGGGTCATGAATTACAACACTTCCTTATTACCTGCCAAACTGAATATCTAGAAATTATTCTAGAACATTCCCTCACTAAAAGTATTCTGTCAGCTGCAAATTTTGGAAAATTTTGATATATTCCCCTCACTTCATGTTCATTGGCACTATCATTCTTCAGCTTAGAAAAAAATATTCCAAATTTGTCTTTCTAAATTTAGCTTAACTCTATTGCCTTCTATGATAATAAGATAATATAATTCATGACCCTGTTAATGTTGGATGGGTAAAATTCAAACATTTTAGGGTGGCATAATAGAATCTCTTCATTTGATCCAAGTGCAGTGGTGCATGCTTGTAATCCCAGTGACTCCAGGAGTTGAGGAGGAGGATTGCATGTATGACACCAGAATCAGCAATTTAGTGAGACCCTTGGAAAATTAGCTAGACTTTGTCTCAAAATAAAAATTAAAAAGGACTGGTGATGTAGCTTAGTGGTAAAGCACCCCTGTGTTCAATCCCTAGTACAGGGTAAAAAAAAAAATGGCTTTTCAAGGATTTTTATATTTGAGATTTTTCTCACCTCTTTTTTCTTTCATATCATTTAAGGATGAGTCCAATGATATTTTAATCCCCCTATAGTTCAAAAGTATATCCTGATATCTTCAGGTATATTCAGTTGTGCAGGCAGACTTTACATGGGTCTTTCCTTTTGTATCCAATCACTCTAATTCTATCTCTGTCATCTATTTTTTCACTCTTCAAATTTGGCTCAGATGTCACACTTATAGGAGGTATCTGGAATGCAGGTTGAGTAAATCCTTCCTTCTGGGCCAGTATGCATATGGGAGCACTTACCACACAAGTTTGTATCTTTTATTGACTTTCTTCATCACTCTGATCCTTTGAAGTCTACCTTGTTTTCATTCCTATGATTACTAAAAAGCTAGAATTATCTTAAGAAATATTTATTAGCATCTAAGAGAATGAGAGAGGATTTATACAAAAAAGGAGGACAAAGCAGGGCTTTATTAAATGTAAAATATTGTGTTTTATGATTTATGAAGAACAAGGAAAAGAAAGTTGCATGAGATTTTTAGAAGTTCAGAAAAAATAAAAGTATTGCCAAATATTAAAGACAGAGGGGGAAAAAAACATTTAGAAACTCTGCACCTTTCTCAAGTAGAGGTCACTGGTGACCTTGATGAGAACAAGTCTACAAGATTTATGGAGTCAAAAGTCGGAGTTCAGAAGATGGAAGTCATCAGGAGTAGGACATGAAGGACTTGCTACTGTTTCTAAAAGCTCAACTTTGTGTGGGCAATTGTGAGGAAAGGGTGGCATCTCTGGGGTTAAGGGACCAATTAAAATAGGCTTCAGAAAGGAATTTCAGGGACAGGGATGGGCAGTAGGACTCTAGGGAAAGGAAGTAAGAGAGATATAGTGGAAGCTGAAAAATAATTTGAAGTAGATACAATTGAAAGGTGGAAATGAAAAGTTATGATTGCCCAGGGAATCCTCTTTCCCACTTAGATCACAGGTATGTAAAGAGGCTTTCTCATCATTCTGTCTTCAAGGGCATCCTGACACATGTCACATAAAAAAGATTTTCTATCTCAAAAGTATATTTTGCCAGTAACAAGTTTCAAATCATAAACCAAACGATGATACATGTATTGTAAAGATATCAATCATAAAACAAATGGCAGGCCTCCCCTTCAGGTTGGGATGATGTTATTTCCAAAGAAGAGATGATAGAGATACAAATTTGTCTAAAATATTTATTTTATTTGATTACATGGCTAAAAAAAGTGTGTTTATAGCTTCAAAATGTCATTGTGTTAAAATGACATAAATGGGTAGAAGGAGATATATCTGTATTTTTTTTATCAACTTGCAAATAAACTCACCAGATAAAAGACAATTTAAAGTAGGATGTAAGTATCTGATTAGATAAATTAACTCTGAAACTAAGATGTAAAATCACTTTCTCTAATACTCAAGGTATATATTTGCAGACATGTGTGTATATAATGCCTATGCTCACATAATGTTAGTTCTTTAACTGACATGGAAAACATGAATTTATGTTTTTATTTGCTACAAATTCTAAGTACACAGTCACTTGATATAAAGCATTGCATCATTATTTAGCACTGCTTAGTACTAAATTTTCATTAACTTTTACAGTTTATGGAAAAGCATACATTTCTCACATTTTCACTGTTTTTTCCCTGGAGTAGTGGATGAGTTTTATTTTTTAAAATAAGGGTGGAAAGGTTTATTCAGTTCTTTGAATTGCACATAAAAAAAGTAAATCAACGTTGTTATTTTCTTAATTTGATTATTTTTTTCATTTTTTAAATTTTTAAATAATTTTAGTTACACAAATTTTCAAAGATGACCCCTCAATTTTCTATATCATTTCACACAACAACCCTTAATATTAAATGTCTACAGAATTTATTAAAAATAAAAAAAACTAGTATGACTAGAATAATGTTTATTGAACTACAAATTTCATCTAATCTTGTAGAGTTTTTCTACTAATGGCATTTTTTATATTCTAGGGTGATGTCTAAGATATATTGCATTTAGTAATCAATCTTCACCAATCCTGATAGATTCTTAGTTTTTTTTTTTCTTATTTTTCACAACCTTGACATGGTCAATGAGTACTGACCAGGTCTTTTGAACAAGGTACCTCAATTTATTTGGGCTTGATTGTACTTTGTCATGATTAAATTGGCTTACATGTTTTGGAGAGTAATATCATAGAGGAAAATTGTCCTTGTCACATCATGTTTGCGGTGCTTGATACCAACATGTTTTATCACTGGTGTTGTTAAATTTGATCATTTATTTAAGGTGATGTCTTCAAGCTTCTCCATTGTAAAAACACTTTATTTTTTTCTGTGCTCTAAAACTTTGTCAGTTAGTCAGCAGGTCCAGTACACACCTGAAGCTGGGGAATGAATCAAACTCACCTTGAAGATGGAATATCTAGGAATTTGTGTACATATGTGAAAACTAATCAGTCTAATTAATAAATGTTTTTTGTGGAGGGATATTTTCAAGCTATGTAATCATACATTCTGACCTCAGAGTTTCATCCACTGCTTCAAACATTCATCTTTGGATGGGTCTTGCTGCAGCCATTATTATGGAGAATCTTAATGGAATTTTTAATTACTTTATCACCTCTATATTTATCACTTGGGATTTTTCTGTAAGGAAGATTTGTATATTCTTTTTTCCCCTTTACTTATTCATTCATGTATTCCTTCATATAAGAATCAAGTTGATAAGTGTGATAAGTGTTTTATTCTTTGAGTTATTGTTTATATTATTGTTATTTGCTTTTTTACTCAAATTTTTAAAAGTTTCTCCATTCTGAGCTTTTTTTTTTTGATACTGGGGATTGAACCCAAGATCATGATCAGGCTAAGCATGCATTCTACCATTGAACTACAACCCAAGCCTCAAGTTGATTTCTTTGCCAAGCTCCTTTTTTTCAAAATATATAACACTTAAATATATATATAATATATATTATATATATATCACGTATAAATATATAAATATATAACACTTCCATGCTTTCTTTCTTGCTCAATTCCTTGAACAGCTACTTTTTCAGAAATCTCAATTTATTTTTGTAAAAGAATAGTGTACAGCACATAAAATTTAGCTGTGAAATGTGCTTTCTTCTATTGACGTATCACTATCTCTAGGACTCTTTCTTAATGTAAAATTGTTTTTGAAAAAAGTACCATGCAATAAAATAAAGCTTAAATAATAGAAATAACAAAAGTAGTAAAGAAATTACAGTCCTAAAAATGAACAGCTAACATAATTCTTGATATGTTTCTCATACTATTTTTTCCTTTTCTGCCTCAAATATTATTTTTACCTTTTTTATAGATTTCCTATAGAGTTGAGGCAAATGATGAACTGAGTTCAAAAGGAGGTTTTATGGTATAGTTTTATAGCATAAAGAATGTAAACCTGTGATTATCAATTGGTATATCACATATTAATCATCAGATATTTTCTGTGGAATAAATTATTTTAAAGAATACTTTATTTAGCTTAATATATATAAATATAAATATATAACATGTTAACTACATTTTTATCTGTGATGAAGTATCCTTCATTGACTGAACATCAGAATAAATTTATATGTGAATAAATTAATTGAAAACTTTGTAAAAGACCTCTTCATGCAAAAATTATTATACAATATCAAACAAGTATAAGTTGCAATATAAAGTAATCCTAGTTTACAAGTAGGTTTCTTATTTTGTTTACCTTGCTTTCTGTGCACTCCCCACAGATTTCTCAATTTGAAAGACAATGAAAACATTAAGAGGATGAATTTTAAGACAAATGTTACCTTTTATGAAGCAGTATGTAGAGTTGTCTAAGAATCCAAATTCCTGATTTTTTTCATTATGCATCTTCCAGTTATTGTGTGATGCTTGTTAAGTTGTTGTGACCTGAATTTTCTTTTCTAGCTTTAGATAGTTTTAAAATTTGGCTCTCATGATGAAAAGTTTTCTCACTATTGGCAATATTATAAATAAGATAAAGTTTTTTGGGATCAAAAAATGAGAGAACTATAGAAAGAATCATTATGAAGAGCATCTTTACACTTTATCTGACAGCATCCAGTGCACAATGGAAATAAAGCAATAATTCTCTTCCCTTAGAGAATTAGGCTGATATTGAAGAATTCCAAGGCCAAATTCTCATAGAGCTTTGCAGAAATAATATAGAAACATTGAAATTACAAGTTTACTTGAGTTTTTCCATTTCCATACTGTCGAGAAATTTAAAATATAGTCAGAGGGTTGGGGATGTGGATCAGTGGTAAAGTGCAAGCTTAGAATGTATGCAGACTTGTATTTTATCCCTAGCACTAAAGAAAAAAACATATAATCACAGAAAAGACATAAATAAGTCTAAAACATATGAAAGGGTTTGGGGAAACTTACCCAATAAGGTTATGGAAACCAAAGGAAAAATGTTGACAGTTTTCTAAGTATAATTATGTCAAATAAAATTTTGCTTAAAGGAAACTATTGTTTTTGATGACCTTTTTGTGGAAATATAAAGGGAGATTTGCCAAGATAAAGGTTAACAGTTGAGGGATATTATTAAACATGAAATCTGTATTTGAATTTGAAATGAAAGTAATAACATTTAAAAATGTGTAATCTCATACCTATACAGAACACTAAAGAGGCATCAGATGAGTAATGTCAACACATTTTCTGAAGATCGGAAGATATACAAGGGTTAAATGACTTACACTGTAGAGAAAACTAAGAGTTAAATGTCCACATTGGATGGTGGCCAGAAGCAGCAAGTTGCTGTGGTTTAAAAACCACCATTGTAACTTTTCCTGACAAGGATGCCCCTCTGGGAGGCAGGCTTAATGGCTGGTGCTTAGCAGTCCACTGAAGGAGGGCTTATTGTCCAAGGACCTTCCCCAAACCAAAATAGATATCTTAATATCCCTTCCTGACAAAGTAATAAATGGTAGTTATTCTCAGGAAAAATTGAGTCAAAGTTATGGTAGTTTCAAGAAGACCAGTGGAAATTGAATGAGAGTGAAAAACTGTCCTGAAAAGCAAAGTGAAGCAAACTTCAACTGGGTATTTCTCATCTTATTTCTTTAGAGCTATCAATATCAGAGTAGCCAGATATGTACTCTTAGGTAAGATATTTTACAATACATTTCTGAGAAACCAACTGGGCTAAAGTGATTAAAATAAGCAAACAAAAAATAACCCCTCTCTCTCTCTCTCTCTCTCTCTCTCTCTCTCTCTCTCTCTCTCACACACACACACACACTCACAAATACAAACCTACAGATATAAACAATTGTAGGCAAAAGATCTTCATTAACAAAATGACTCTTCCACATAAACACACAAACATAAAACCTCAGTAGAATTCTAATATCTCAATGTAAATGAAGATGAAACAGTCAAAGATGAAAGGACATTTTATAAAACCCTGTAACCTAATGATGTTGGGACTATCATTCAGAAATTAGAGGGGAAACGAGAGAGAGGGGAAACAAAAATGAAAAACTGAATATTACAGTAGAAGTTCGAATTTGCAACTAATATGTGATTTATAAAGAGTGCACAGAGAAGCTGGGCATGGTAGCACACGCCTGAAATCCCAGAAGCTTGGGAGACTGAAGCAGAAAGATCTCCAGCGATGCCAGCCTCAGAAAAAGTGAAGTACTAAGCAACTCAGAGAGACTCTGTCTCTAAGTAAAATACAAACAGAGCTGGGGTTATAGCTCAGTGGTGGAATGCCCCTGAGTTCAATCCTGGGTACTCCTGCCTCAAAATAAACAAACAACAACAACAACAAAAAAAAAAAAAAAAAAAAAAAAAACAAGAGTGCACAGAGAAAAAAATAGAAAATATTTTTAAAATGTACTGGTATTCAGTTTTTTAAAATTCCACCAGTTGTTCATCATCAAAAAATAAAGAGTGATTCTTTCACTGACTATTCTTCTAAATATTCAGACTAAAAGGAATAAAGATAAGAAATCCTAAAGGTAACAAAATATCAAAGGCAAAATTATGTATAATACAATGGAATAAGATTGTCCTCAATACTCAACAGTAATACTGAGACACTGAATGCAGTATTGTTATTTTTTTTTAAAGAGAGAGTGAGAGAGGGGAGAGAGAGAGAGAGAGAGAGAGAGAGAGAGAATTTTTAATATTTATTTTTAGTTCTCGGCGGACACAACATCTTTGTTGGTATGTGGTGCTGAGGATCGAACCCGGGCCGCACGCATGCGAGGCGAGCGAGCTACCGCTTGAGCCACATCCCCAGCCCTGCAGTATTGTTATATGAGAGATTAGATGTAAATACATTTGTATCCTTAAAATATGTGGATAAAAAGAGTTTGAATGAAAGGGTCAGGGTCTAAATTATACAGAAGAAAATTGGCTCAATATCATGGTGGATTTATGCCATATGATACCAATTGCCTTTAACTAAATGCTTATATTATGCCAGTCACAAAATAGCTTATTATATCATCACAATAACTTTATGGAACAGCCATCAATATTCTGAGCTTACAATATGAAACCTGAGTTTCAGAACCTAGGTGGTAGAGCAAGAACTGAAGTATCTTAATTTTAAATATGCAAAGTCAAGTCCATTTCCAAATCCATTATCCATAAAATCCCAGTAAAATGGAAATAATAATAATATCCCCTTCATTGAATTATTTTAAATATGATTTAAAATATGTAAAAACCTCTTCTCTCACTAGGAATTAATAGTCAAGATTAGTTCATTTTTATTATTATTCTTTTCAATATCCATATCCCAAATTCTTATTTTCAAATGAACAAAGAAGAAAAGCTAAATCTGGTAAATTAAAAGTGAACTTGAAACTTTATTAATATTATTTTACTTAGCTGAAATATAATTTCCAGGACAGGTAATTACTTTGAAATTATACAAAAAAAAAAAAAATCAGGTGGTATCTAGTTCAGTAAAAACAAAGAAAAAAAGAAGTACATACAAACTTCTTTAAATCAGAAAATGATGTAAGTATTTTAAGCAAACACTTATAATTTTGAACATTTGCTAAATAACATTAAGTTTCTATAAAGGCAATTATGAGCTGAGAAAAAGGATCTCCAAAATGTGACAATTTAAACTTAATATACACATTTAGCATTAGTACAAAATAATGATGTAGGTGTGAATGTGTAATGTAAATATACAAGAAAGATATATAAAAAATCATAGGCTGATGGATATCAGTATAATTTTCAAATGTTAATTAGAACTAGGTGTCCATGAAACAAGAAGACAAAGAAAAACACTAGGCTGACAATATAATTCTTTCAAGGACAAAATTAAACCTTCAATATTGGAGTACTATTTCTTTTCTCATGAGTTCAAGTTATAGAAACCAGTATAACAGTAAAAATTTACTATCATAAATGCAGTAATAAAAATTAGAATGAACACCCAGAAAAGTAAATGACAGCATTGCTCTGTACTTCCTTGGAATTAATCTGACATAGTTTCATTAATACCTTTGAAATGATATTATCAAACTCTAATAAAATAATGTGTGTTTAATATCCCTTCATCTTTTAATTTCTTTCTTAGATGTCAACTTAGTAAAGTTTTCATGATTAAGATATGTATTTGAGGACATAGTTCATAGATAAGTTTATCCTGATTGAAACATTACCCAGTTTATACATGTGTGGGAATATTACATAAGGTCTCATAAATATTTCAATTTTTATATTTTCTATAATATTTAAAACCTAAATGTAAATAAGAATTGAAAATAATAAACAACCAATCAGAGACTTAAACTAAATAAAACATTACTACATTATCAATATTACATGATGTATACTATCAGCTGCTTCATTGTCTATAACTCATTTGCTATGTAGATTGTGTCCACTTTCTATTAATATATGATAACTTTGAACTGTGCTTAGGTAGACAAAACCTGCCGAATCATAGAATCCAAACTACTTGATTACATGTATATTAATATATATATGTAGTTAAAAATCCAATTTTTTTCAGTTAATGAAATGTTTTTTAATTGCAAATAATAAATTAAATTAGTTATATTGATAAAACACAAAATTTGTTTTTGGCTTGTCATTTCAATTAAATATTTTAAATAACTATTTTCAAATTCTTTCTAAGTGTGATATATTAGTTATTCAATTAAAGTACAAGCTGTCAGTTTCGCTTTAAATAAATTGTTTTAATTTCTTTGATGCATAGCAACTTATGTCACTGTCACAAAAATTAATATCAAAGAGTCAGGGCTGGGGATGTGGCTCAAGCGGTAGCACGCTCGCCTGGCATGCATGTGGCCCCGGGTTCGATCCTCAGCACCACATACAAAACAAAGATGTTGTGTCCGCCGATAACTAAAAAATGAATATTAAAATTCTCTCTCTCTCTCTCTCTCTCTCTCTCTATCTATCTCTCTATCTATCTCTCTCAAAAAAAAATATATATATCAAAGAGTCTTAGGCTTATGAAGCCCAGTTCATTTGGAATCCAAATCATACCATTTATCAGGCAATGACATTTAGCTTAAGATTTGAATCCTCAAAATAAAATTAGAAATGACTATAGACAATTTGTCCAAATAGTAGTTATATTTGGATTTAAAAGTTTGCATTCTACTTTTGCAAAGAATATTTCCCTTATGAAGCTGAGCACCCATTCTGAGTAATAATATAAAAATCAATAACCTCACAGAGAACTTGAAATCAGCTAAACTCTGGACTTATGAAAAAGAGTATTGGTTCAAAGTTTATAGAAATTGGCATTATGGTTTGGATATAAAGTGTTGACCCAAATTACCTATGTTAATGCATAATATACATGGTCAGAATCCCTGAGGGCTGCAGCTGGGAGGTTTATGCTTGAAGCTGTGAAGGTAAAGCCAAAGCTGAAATGGAGATCCCAAGAATTAAGAGATGACAGTAATAAGGACTATTTGCAAAGATATGCTGATGACTATAGAAAGAGCTAGGATTATAAAGAGGCCATGTATGCTAAAACTAGAAAGGACAAAGGGGTGGGTTGAGGATGCTCTTTGGGGGAAAAAAATATTTCGCCACCATATATTCTAATGCTATATATGGAGTTATATAGGTCATGTTACCCGAACTGGATTGCAGTCCTGTTTTGATCCCATTCCTTCTTCTTATTCCTCTGTTCCTCCCTTTTGGAATGAGAATGCTTACTCTGTGCCACTCTGTACTAAATATATGTAACTTTTGATTTTGCAGGGTCTCATAATCAAGAGTTTGCTTTGGGTCTCAGAGGAGACTTTGGAATTGAATTTTGGGCAATGCAGGAATTGTTAAGACTATGGAATCCTTGCAATTAGACTAAACACATTTTATAATGTGAGATTGATATGATTTTTGTGGGATCATGGGTGGAATGTTATAGTTCAAATAGGAAATGATGCAGAAATATTCAGAGGTGAAATGATTAGATTATGAAAGCTATAACCTCACAGTTCATCCTAGTTTGAATGGACTGACTGGGTGGTCACTGTAGGCAGATGGAATGTAATTGAAAGAGGTGGTTTATAGGAAGCATGCCATGAAAGAGTTTATCTACACCTTCCCCTTTCTCTGCTTCCTGTGTAATGTGAATAGAGCAGTGCTCCTCCACCATGCCCTTCTGCCATGATTGTTCTGCCTCACTGTGGGCCTATAGCAAGGGAATTGGCTGACCATAGACTAAGCCTCTGGAACCAGAGGCAAAATAAAATTTCTCCTTTATGTAGCTCTTTTTGAGTATTTTGGTAGTGGTGAATAAAAGTTAACTAATAAAATGGACTTTTTCTTAGAAATCAAAACATTATTATATTTTTCTTCATATTCTGAAGAAGAGATGTGTAGGTGCCAGACATTTGAGATGGCCATTATTTAGCCAAGGGTTGGTATATCAAATCAGTAGTTTTGTTCACCTAAAGTGAAACAATGAACTACAGCTTGAGCTATCATTTGGGATGATTTTATCTATTGCATCCCTACACTGTTAAAAATAAAGTTTAGGTTTCATCATTATAACTAGTGTTTGTACTCAGGGTTTCCTACATTAATACCTCTCTCTCTGTCTCTCTCTCTCTCTCTCTCTCTCTCTCCCCCTCCCTGCCTCCCTCCTCACCTCCCTCCCTCTCTCTCTGTGAAATTCTACTCTCATTCTTTAAGTTTACTTTCAAAGTTGTCAAAAAATTTGTTATGTGTTTTAACAAAAGGAAAATGGCTGTGGTCATGCACTATAATAATGCAGAAAATGATGTTTACAGAAACACAATCTCTGTATAATATTTTTAAAAATAATTTATAAAGTCCTTTAATTTCCTGGAATGAATGGGGATAAATAATTTGTATATGAGATATTTTCAAACTTCATATTATTCAATTATCCCTTCCTCTCAAAATTTAATTTTTTTTAGAACCTAATATGCGCAATTATATGTTTGTAAAACACCCAAAATTCTCAAGGTATGTCTGAAATCTCTCATTTATGGAAGCTATGAATGTACAATGGTATAGCTACCTTGGAAGACATTTAAGCAGTTCAAAATAACTTATAAAAATAGGCCTACAAAAATAATCATACTCTATCCATATCATCCAGCAATCACACTACTTGATTTTACCCTAATAAATTGAAAACTTATGTCCACACAAATATCAGTACAAAGATGTTTATGGCAGGATTTTTGATAATTATCCAGACTTGGTAGAAACCAGTATATCCTTCAGTAGGTTAATGAATAAATGAACTACGATACACTTTGACAATAAAATATTGTTTAGTGCTAAAAAGAAATGAAATATGAAAATAGAGAAAAATTTAAGCATATTACTAATTAAAGAAAACATTTTTGAAAGCTTATCTAAAATCAAACAAGATGTATCTACCTACATACTGTAGAATTCCAACAATATGGCATTCTGGAGGTGCCAATACTCTGGAGACAGTACAAAATCAGTATTGCCAGAGTTTATTAGAAAGGGAGTGATGAATAGGTGAAATACGGAAAATGTTTATAGTAGTGAACTTATTCTATGTACCATTATACTGGTTGATATTTGTCATTATATATTTATTGAAATTTGTAGAATGTAAAAACCAAAAGTGAACCTATAGATAAACTACAAAATTTGCGTAACAGTGTGTTAATGTACATTCATCAATTATAAGAAATATACCACTATAGCACAGAACGATCAGAGTAATGAGATTGTGTGTTTGTAGGGTTATGTCTAGAAGTCTGTAATTTCCCCTCAATTTGTTATGAATCTAAAACTGCTATAAAGATTAAACTTACTTTTCTAAAAAATGACTAGATTAGTAATTATAACTTTTTGTGTGTATTCATTGTCCTTTAAATGAATTATATTTGATGCTTCTTTTACACAAACAAGAATATTTTTTACTTACATGTTTCATTTAAAGGAATATGCACATATACTACTCACTCATTCATTAGAACAATTTTACTTACTGTAATTCAGGTACTATTACCTTCCTTATGAAAATATGGAAACCACAACCAAGAGGTTAAATCCAGGATAAAATAGCTAATATTCCATAATGCTTATACTCAGAATCTTAAAAATAGATTTTGACCAAAATCTTAACCCAGCTGCTTGTATTATTCTTAACCACAACAAAACAATATTTTAATATGAATTCAGCTTTAGAAATTCTACATTTTAGTAAAGATGTTCCACTGGAAATTGGCAAAATGTTTTTTGAGAACAGATGAGTGACCATGTATTAAAATGTAGATTTTACATCTTCTTAACCATCCTCCCACTCATTGTAATAAGTTTCCCCAATTAACTCTTATATAAATTAGAACTGTTAAGGAAAGATATATAAATTTTATTATGCAGTAGAGGATAGATAAAATGGTTTGGATTTTATTTCACATTTGAAACTCAGATTAAATTACTTAGAAAAAAATCTAAAGGAAAGATCTATCACCTATAGCCCTTATAAATAAAAAAAGTTGAAAGAGAAGTAAAAAGGGACACATGAAAATGCAGAAATTATATAAATGATGTACACAATCCTTGCTTATCCAGTAGTTTTGTTCACCTAAAATGAAATAATGAACTACAGCTTGAGCTATCATTTGGGATGATTCTTTCTATTGCATCCCTACACTGTTGAAAATAAAGGGTTGGTCTTTCAATTTGTGGTGTATAAATTCTCTGAACATCAGAAATAGTCAGTTTTAGCATTAGCACATAATTATGTTCCAATTTCCTCATTTTTTTCATATCATTCTTACTCTCTATTGCCATACTTAAAACCAGAATCTGATTGCATCTTTAACAAATTTTTATGGAAGTGCAGTTTTCTGTATACCACTATAATGGTTGATAAATCATTTCAATAATTATTTTTCATGTCACTTGATTTTTATTTAAATTATTACTAAAAGCATTCTATAAAAATATCATCATATTTCATATCTTACTTTCAACAGGTCCCCCAAACTGAATCATCAATAAAATTATATAGCTAGTTATTGACACTAAAGATGTACAGTAAATAGGTCCTTTTACTGGAAAAGTTAGTTACATATATTTTTATATGTAGCATAATTAAAATAAATGGCATCTGGTTTTCTCAGGAAATAATTGTCAGTTTGGAGAGACTGCTATAGTTTGTAAAGTTAAATCTTCAGCCAGTAAATTCTGATCTGATAGACCAGGGTTATGACCTTGATTCAGAATTAATTAGGAGATGTAGTGAGATCTGAAAGAAAAGTCTGACATTCTGCTCCACTAATCTAATTTTATGAACTGCAGTACTTGAGTTATGGAATTTTTTTTTTTACAACCACACCTCATAGGAATTTGAAAAGAATAAAAAAAAAATGAGGAAAGAAGATGAAACCCACTACTTTAAGCAAGACTGCTTCTTGAGAAGATCACATTACAATACCCACCAAATCCTGGAACTTGGTCCCAAAAGAATAGCAATAAGGAAGATATGGGGAAAATGTAGAATATCTGAATTCAGCATATTTATGTCAAGAAAATACAGAAATCTATCAGAAGGTCAGTTGTGACAAAGTCATAAGATCTGCGGTCTAAATAACAACAGAAATGAAATGTATTCATTTGAAAAATTGCTAGAAGGGTCAAAACAACAAACAAGTGATCCTGAGCAAACAGTGTCCACATAACTTACTAAGATTTCTGCAGCATAATAATTTTCATTTAAGTAACTTTAAAACATCAGTGGTGTTTTGAAAAGAAGTAATTTTCCTTATCAGTTGTCTATTTAAAACACTTAGTATGTATTTCAAAGAAAGAAAAAGCTATACATAAGATCAGATAGTTTAGCTGTATCAGTTTAACAGAAATAACTATGCTTTACTGTAAACTTACGCAGAAATAAGCAGATAAATTTTAACTTATTAAGATATATGAGATAACTCAGGAAGAAAATAGTAAAAAAAAACCCAAACTTTAAAAAGTGTTCTCATGGTAATAAAAGCAAAACGAAGTGAAAATCAAATTGTTGATTTTTATGGCATTTTTTTAAAAAAATGAAGATACGAGTAAACCCTTGAAATTTTTATTGGTTCCAAGTTTAATGCCTATTTTCCTAACAAAACCTTCTCAAGGTGGTGACATTTTCTATTACCAGAAGTTGTCAAATATTTGTGTGTAAACACTTGAGTAGTTTTTTTCAAAATTGGTATTAGGGAATAGCAAAGGAATAATGCTCTTGAGATTGTCTTAGGAATAATGTCAGACAGCATTTAAAATAGAAAATTCAATGAAATATCAATTCATTATTTAGAGATGAAATTAAGATATATTATATGTTGATGTGTGATATGAAAATAACTTAGTCATAACCTGAAGCAAACGTAGTGTTCAAGCATAATAAGGGTATACACATAAAACTTGTTATTCCAATAGCTGAAAACTGTTAAAAAATATCTAAATATACATTCCAAGAATTGATCATTTATTATTGTGAAAGTGTCAACTACTATAAAAAAGCATCCATAGACTTTGCCCATTTGCAATGATATCCTATTGAAATCAAGATAAAGAAGACATTTGCTTCCCGTGTTATAAGGTAACAAATTCCAACAGGGATCCCTGAGCAGACGGTGAATGGGACACTATTCTGACATTCTCCACCACTCCTGTAAGGCCTCCCAGTGCCTAGCATAATGAACCACCCTATAGGAGAGTGGGATTTGATTCAATCACCATTTTGCTTTTTTAAAGTTTCACTGACTACACAAGAAGAATGCTTTTTTTCTTCTTTTCATGCTACTATTTTCAACTTGTATTTGTTGACCTTTATATTCAGCTCTCTTATATTATCAGGGATATTTCTGTGGAGAAAGGGCAGAAGAAAAATGTTTACAAATTTACATTAGTACATTGAACATACTGTTTAAAGCAAAAATCCTCATTCTTAGTCAAGAGCTTAAATAAAATATAAAATTTATATTCTAAAATAAATACACAATAATATAATAACATAAAAATTGGCTGACAATTGTTGTAATGTTTAGAGGCTTTTAATTTCAGCAAAAACATATAAATACTTTTGAAAGCCTAAGCTAAAAATTATTCTCATTGGACTTCTAGTGCCTCACTGTATGCTTTAAATCTAGTTTTCCTAAACTGTATCTGGCACATTAGTAAATGGAAAATTTTATTTAAACAAAGATGTAATAAAATCATTTATACAAAATGATGATTATTGAAGTAAGTACTTGCTAAAGTCATGTAGATATCGCAAAGTAATCTCCATAAAGTCACAGAAAACATTGAAGTCTAAAAGAAATGTAGAATGCTCACACTCTTAAGATATAATTACTGGGCTGGGGATGTGGCTCAAGCGGTAGCGCGCTCGCCTGGCATGCGTGCGGCCCGGGGTTCGATCCTCAGCACCACATACCAACAAAGATGTTGTGTCCGCCGAGAACTAAAATAAATATTAAAAATTCTCTCTCTCTCTCACTCTCTCTTTAAAAAAAAAAAAAAAAGATATAATTACTACTATGTTTAAAACTGAAATTCTATATATTATGTCAAAAGTGAATAAAACCATATGAACTCGAATAAAGAAATTTTGTTTAATATTAATGAGAAATTTCCTTCACAAATATCCATGTTTATGAAAAAATCTATACCTTGCATGGTCAGACTGGTAAGTTCCTTTATCTACATAGTTCACTTACTATATAGTTCAATCTTCAAAATTTATTCAAGTTGAAAAACAGAAATAACTGCAAAAAGAGCAATATACCTATAATATCTTTTTTTGAAAATTTCAGTATTGCAGTAAGAAATCTGTCAATCCTCACTGTTAGATACATGATCACTGGAGTATGCAGATTTAGATGCATTACACATTGAGCTCCAAGGATAGGACAGCAAAGTAAATTGTCTTGTAAGTTACATCACAACCCCCGGTATATGAATATTTGCTCCAGAGCAATTTCATGTCCATATAAATTCAAACAGTAGGAAGAAACACTAACATAAACTCAATTTTCAAAATAGTTTTTTTAAATCACAGAGATTGATCAAGAGACAATGCTATGAAAGTAAAATTAACTACATTTTCTATTTCTAGCACTCTTTGACAGACAGAAACTTTCTCTTCATCTGTTTGGCTGTCCAACATCAGAGAGAATAGTTGACATTGTTATGTATTTACTCCTTTTTATTAGTGTTCACTTTCAAATTTTCAGATATCCAGCCATTTGCACTCCATCAAAAGTTAGCATTTGGTAACTGCTTGTATTGGAGGTCAGACCAATACCTGTAATGATTAAGAGAAGAAGGATGATTTCAACAAAGTCACACAGAAGGGAAACTTAACTAAGGGAAGTAGGAGAATTTAGAAAGACAAAGAGAAGGGCTGAAGATATAACTCAGTTGTTAGAATGCTTGCACGCCCAAAGCCCAGGCTTCTAATCCCTAGCACCACCAAAAAAAAAAAAAAAAAAAAAGTCAATTACAGCTCACAAGAGCAATCTTACAGCTCAAATACAACAAATTCATATTGTGAAAGAACTTTTAAAAGTCCTTTAGTTGTGTTTAGGAAAGTGAACTTAGCCTTGGTAGGCAAAACTTGCTAAGTTTATTTTCTCTTAAAATAATACCAAGATACTCTCTCACTTATTGGGAAATACTGGACTCAATCAAAACCCAATATACTAATGTTCTAAGATAAATTTTATAGCAGTTACCTTAGCTCAATAGCCAGAATAATAATATCTAATTTAAACATTGAGAAAAAAATTATAAAAGACTCATATAAGACAGAAGAAAGAATAATCCATCAGATTTTCTTGGGAAATGAGATAGAAGAATTAAGTTTTAAAAAATTAATGCAATGAAAAGAAGTAATGTGTAGTATATTCTGTATGAACTTGTTTGTCTAGTTTATTTTATTATAGTTGGCACAAATAAATACATTTTTAGAATTTAGAAAACAGAATCTCAACTAACTTTTCCATAAATACCTCTTTCTAGAATTTAATAAGAATATATGAGAAATTCTTCCATTATTGTGTATTAATTTATAATTTTGTGCTACCATACAAATAAAGCTGACATATTTCTAATATTGAGCTAACTTTTAAAGAATTTTTTTTAAAGTACACTTAGTAATACTCTGTATATAAATTTGTCATGTGCATATTTCAGAAGATATTCAAAATTTGTTGTCATTGAGATAACTTTCCAAGTTTCTGAAAGAATCAAGTCTGTGAAATCAGTTTCAAATGACAAGTTAATATTTCTTTAAGATCTTGAATTTTAGATCATAAAATTGGAGGCATTATATGTACACAGTATTTGCCTTCTCTAGTAAAGAATATAAAAAAAAATTCATAGTTTCATTTTTCTAGATGTAATAAGAGAAACATTGTTTATATAGGAATCCTCAATCATTTATTTTGCTATTGATATCATTCATCTGACTGAGAAATAGTTGAGTCTATCTCTGGATATTATCAAAAGAAGAATTATAATTAATCATTCTTGTAGCAATTCTAGATCCACTTTTTTTTTCTTTTACTCTTTTTAGTTATGCTACAACACTAGGGTACACCTTGACATAATCACAAGAACATGGAAACCAATCTGCTCTGATTCAGTCCCTAGCACCTCCCACCCATACCCCACTTCCCTCCATTCCATTTGTAAAGTATCTTTTCTTTGCTATTTTGTATTGTTAACAAAATTAGCATGTTGTTTTATCAAAGAATTAATAAAATTGTGTTTTACTTTATTGTACAAAATTTTGAGTACTGTGGTGAAATAATAAAAAAGACATAGTGTAATTTAGGCAAAAAAAAAGCAAATATATTTATTGTGAAAGAGTCAATATTTAGACAAATTTTATCTGGTATCCAATGAATCAGTGACTTTGATCAAAGATAAAGTAATAGTCATTAAATCCAATTTGAGGATAAATAATTAATCTGAATCAGCCTATACAATTCTTAGCTTGCTTATTTATTTGTTTGTTTGTTTGTTTTTGTGACAGGGTTAAACCTAGGACCTGGCACATACTAGGTCCTAGTGTCAGGAGCCATGAATGAATTTTGGGTTTGATGAGCCACCTCAAGGCAGGGGCATTGCCCTTCTGAGAACTCTTAGTTCTATCTCACAGATTTGACACTGCTCAGTTTATGCTGACACTCTGCTCAGACAGAATTTTGTCTTCCACGGAATTTATTGATTCAAACAGCCCTAGATTCCAAGGCAGCTGCCAAGGGATGCAAGAGATATCAGTGTGCCCAAGAAGCCTTGAGGTGCCAGCTGCATGGAGAGGTAAGAAATACTTCGCAAGTTGATAAGCTCCCAATTACACTGTGTTCCCCACTGCCTCACTTTTCTTTATTTTGTAGAAGTTTCTCTCACAATAACTCCTTGTAATGTGTTTGAATATAAAAGAAAGCACAGAAACATCACTCTTTGATAGAGATCAGACTCCACTGGGGCTGATTCACGAACCACCAAGCCCTGCTATTTATCTATTAGTTGAGTCCTTGTCTTTATTTTTATATTTCTTGTTTCTGATCTCCTCATCAGTCCAAGTTTGGGGAAATTGAGTAAACATCTCACAGATCATAATGGCCTAGCAAATATTAGAGGTTTTTAATGTGATAAAACTCTTAAAACAATATGTGTGTCAAAGTCATGTAATTACTCTTACAGTAAAATATTTGCAAATATTTCAAGAAATGTTTATACATGCTGTATGTCAATAAGTAAATGTAGATAAAATATATGTATTTTTATACAAAGATTTACATATTAAATATGCATTAATGTGCATGCAAAGTACAAAAAATTGTCTTTGATTTTTTTTCATATTTTCTCTTTTACATGTATAAGTGTAAATTCTACACCATTTTACAAGGTCATTGAATTAGTTGAATCTGCTTCTAGAGGAAGTAATGTATTTTACTAGATACACTGCAGATCTTTATTTTTTATACTTTTCCTAACTGGTCTTTCTAATGGCAAGAATTTATAAAAATCATACTGATTGCCACAGAAGTTAGCAAAAAATAAAAAATAAAAAAGGATTGCTTGAGCTAATAGGTTACTGAGTATGGTACAAGGTGTGGTTTCTGAGTGTGAATAAATCTTTCATTATAAAACTTCAAGATTTTCTTTGTATTCTTCTGTTTTAAATGTTACCATTTATAAAATTAAAAAACTCTCTGGCAAGAAACAATTAAATCTTTTTCTCACTCAACCTCACATTTTGTAATTATTCTTTGTGAACTTGACAGATCATCAGAAAAAAAATTAAACTTTACTCCATGTTAGTTTTATATTTAGGAAGAAGCTTTGATTCCCTGAGGGTTTGCTGTTATTATGTTCATTTTGTTGCATCTTTCATTGTTCTTGGAAAGCTGCACTGAGGAAAGTAATATGACTATTACTTTTAATTGGAAAACTAATTAAAGTTAGGTATAGCATTATTATAACTTTCTAAATATCTCCTTTTTGAGCTGATGATTAGTGTTGTAGCTACTTATTAATCAAAAATCCTGTATTAAGCACCCATTATGTAAATCGTAGAAAACCTAGTGCAAAAATGAAACCTATTGTAAGATACTTGAATAATTAACAATTCTGAGATTCGAGGGACATTAGAGCATAAGAGAGAAAAAAAGAGCGAGAGAGAGCATACATACTGACAAACTTTCAGTAAGTACTAAAAAAGTTGAAACAGTTTTAAAATTTTTTTCATATAAATAATGAGCTTTAAAAGTTCAGTTTTTTTTAATTCTTTGTCTTTTAGATACATGTTTAAGTTTTAAATTTTGTGTTTCCAAAGGCTTATTAATTTACTGTTTTGAACATATAAACATACAGTATTACAAAGAAATTAAATGGAGCTTAATTATAACATTGTTATAGGCAGAATTATGGCCCCTCAAAGATTTTCCCAGATCTTACAAATAGTTCACTTTACATGGCAAAAGAGAAACAAAATTGAAAATTAAATATAGCCTATTAATCCAAGGATGTTAAAATGAAGAGATTATTTTGGATTATGTGATTGGGTATTTATTTCAAGGGTCCTTGAAAATAGAAGAGGAGATGATGACATATGAGAATGACTCATATGGAGAAAATATTCTCCCCCACAACCACAAGGAGGGCAGACAGCACTGCTGATACCTAAATGTTAGCCCCACCTCCCCTTCAAGCTGGGCATATAAACTATAAAATTATAGAATAATAAGTTTATGTAATTTTAAGGGACTAAGATTGTGGTAATATTGTTGTAGCAAAAATAAAAACAGCACTGATTTTGGCACTAGCATTGTTGAGCTACTGTAAAGAACACATAAAAATGAGGGAGTGTTTTGAGAATATGGCAGTGGAGATAGGAAGAATTTTGGGTGCATAATAAAAACAGGTTAGAATGCTTTGAACAGATTGTAAGTGTAAAATATGGACATAAACATCTGTATAATTGACAACATAGAAGAAAGTGAGGAGCATGACAAAAACAATCTAAATCCGTACAGAAAGCACCTATATTACTGTGAACAGACTGTTACTAGAAAAATGACACTAAATATCCTACTGCTGCTGCAACTGCTACTCAAGAGGGCGCAGAAATAAAGTCTTGATATACAACTCTACTCTAAAGGAAAGTGAGAATCTTTTATTTTGAGTCAAAAATGTGTGACTGAGGAACGAAGATTTCAGTTACGTTGAGTGTCATATTCTACTGCAGGAGAGATTACACAAACTTTTATAGTCAAAAAACAACAAAAAAAAGAGACTTAAACTAATATATTACCAATTGGTAGGAGCATGAGGTAGATAGGCTACAGTAAAATGTGAAAATCACTTCAATAGGATACAGATGCTATCACATTCAATGTTTAATGTTAGTAAAGGCTGGGAGTCTGCTAAAGTTAGGCATACATTCCAAGAGTTTTATCTGGAGGTCATGAGGAAGTTAGCTAAGATACAGATGTTAATAGTAAATGGCTATTATAATGTGCTAAAGATGGCCCAAGATAACTTTGGCTCTTGATCTATAACATTCCATCTCCTCACAATCATGAAGTTTTAGTCATTCAAGGCCCAACTGGATACAAGATTTTTAACATAGATGTGGCTGGTTTAGAGAACCTCAGTTCACATTAGAAGGAACATCAAATTGTAAACTGGAGGAGGAAAGGCAATCCTTGTGTTGTGAGTATTTTATCACAATATTTTGTAAATAAATAAATAAATAAATAAATAAATAAATAAAAGAAAACTTGTCAGTGTTGTTTCCTGCAGTTATGTAGGAAGATTTTTTAAGAGAAATTTAGATACTTAGCTAAGGAGATTTCCAAAAACTTTGTTGAATGTTCTTTAGTTTCTTCTTGTGGCTTATGGTAAAAAAGTAAGAGGAAACAGATAAATTGATAATGAAACTGATAAGCAAAAAAGGAACCAGTATTTGATGATTTGGGAAATTTTCAGATTATTCAGATTGCAAAAGATGCTAAAATTAGGAGGTTTACTGTTAAGAGAATTGACATTATGATTGATGTATGTATATTCCATGTATGTATTATATGTCAAAATACATTCTGCTGTCATGTATGACTAAAAAAATAAAAATAAATCGTATGGTAAAAAAAAAGAAAATATGTTCTAGAGAAAAGAGTGAGCATTGATTCTATAAGGTTTGTCAATATCTACATAGATCAAATGTTTATATTATTTAGTCCTATAATATTCTTTGAAAAGATAAAGCATGTAACTCATACATATCTGCCATCTCTGCAGAGCTAAATGAATAGTGTGTGAACTGAAGGAGTTCAGGGTCCTTCAAAAATATAAAGCTAGAAGCTAATAACACTAATTATGTATAAACAAATGCTACATTTCATGGAAAAAGAAAGCTGAACCAATAGGGGACCCATCAAAGCTATTAAGTAGAGTAGTATTTCTCCTAGATTTGAAATCCCAACTCTTTGCCTGGCTAAATATCAAAATCACTTAGTATTAGTGATTCCTTTTATTCCTTCCATTTTCTTCAGTTGGGTCTAAAGTATGTGAATTGTTATCTTTGCCTGCCCCAACGCTGCCTTTTTTGAGCAAATAACATTTTCTGGTTTCACAGGTTCTCAGAGGGAGGAAGATTTTGTTCTGGGTAACTTATACAAAGAGCTTTGCCTATATTAATTTAGACAGTATAGATGGGGAAATTTAGGACTTCAGAAGTAAGGAGATTAAGATGAGATTTTTGGACTTTGAGTTTGTGTTATAATAAGATAATTCCTTTGGAAACTTGGGGCTTGGTTAAATAATTTAGACATGTGAAAAAAAGTGTTTATCTTGAAGTACTAGAAGGTGAAAAAGATGATGGTTCCACACAGATTTGGAATGTGTTAAATTCATTAGTTCCTGCAACTTTATATGTCAACCAGTAATTAAAGTTGCAGGAAGAATTTAATTTCCAAGTCAACTGATTTTGACATGGGAGATTACCTTGGAGTATCTAGGTAGATACAAAATAATCACTTGGAGAATGGAGGTGACAAGAAAAGGTCCACTTAATCCACAATTGCTGGCTTTGAGGATGAAGAAAAAAACCAAGAGCCTCAAAATGAATACAGGTGGTGTCCAGGATCGGAAAAAGGCAAGGGAATGGATTCTCCTCTAGGTCCTCAATAAAGCAACACTGACACTTTAATTTGAGTTAGACTGGGAGAAACTTCAGACATACAAAATTATATGTTACATTTGTGTTGTTTTATGCTACTAAGTTTGTGGGGGTTTTTTTGTAGTAATGATAGAAAACAAAATTAACTAAAGACTTGGATCTCACATTTCTTTTATTTTAAAACATACTTAATAGATAAGTTCAAAGTTACAAATAATTTATAAAAATTTTACCCAGGAACTCTGTGGACACAACTTCAGAAATTCAACCTTAGCCACACTTTCTTTTCTTTATATCCTCATTCTCATTCTCATGCTCTCTTTGTCCCCCCCCCCGTTGTCACTCAGATCATTTGAGTTTATGTTGTTTATAACATATATTGTTATAACTTTGTTTTTAGTGTATACCCAAAGCAAAAACATATTTTAATATAACCACAGTAAACTATATAATGTAAAAAATCTTACCGAGTAATAAATTTAAAAAATAAATAAATCTTTGTCTCAAAACTTGATGAAGATTAGTTACAGAAATGCCAATATTTTCACTGTAGCTGAAAGTTTTGTTTGCAGGTAAGTCCTGAGTAGTAGTTCTCAAAGTATGCTTCCTGAAACAGCATTTTGAGCACAGCCTGGATATGTACGAGTATAGTGTGCATTCTCACCTTCCCCACTGCCTCATTTACACCTATTCAGTCATAAACTGGACTACTTGGGTCCAAAACTCTGATTTAAATAAGCCTGAAAAGTCATTCTAATACATGCTAAATTTTGAGAATCTCAGATCCACGGACTACATGCCCTAAATTTTTTTATGTAAGAGGAGGAAATAAATAGGCCCCCCAAAATTATTAAAGTGCCTGCTTACATTGCCAATTTCTTTAAAAAAGAAAAAAAAGAAAACCTAAAAATCACTTATGTTTCTACCTCACTCTTTAGTAAAATATTCAGTTACATTAATAAGTAACACTATGTTGACAGGGCTGTGAAGAATGATAGAGAATGGCAGCATTTTTAGGACTTAGTACTCACTTTTCATCATCAGGATGGTCCACTCTGAATCTTCCATAGTAAAAGTACCAGCCATTTTAGGTGATTTTATCATTGAAATTATGGATTTTGGGAGTAGCATCTATCTCTCCATTTCTTTTCTTCATCACTTTATGATGTAAATCTTCAGAAGGGCTTTACAAAACATCACAGTAATATATTTTCTATGAAATCATATAATTTCAGGAGCTGAGAAAAACTGAGACATCAGCAGGCTGTATTTTGAACTTGAATTATTATACGTACCAAGGCCCCACACTCTTTCATCCTAAGTAAAATGCAAGGCAGCTACAATTAGATTATAGAAACATAACAACAAACAGCAATCTAATTCTCTAAAAGTTTTTTCATTAAATAATCAAATCTTGCATGATAAGTATTATACAATGTGTATAAGCTTTTCTCTACATACAAAATTCATTTGCTTGAAGGGTTCTAGTAAGGTGAGAAGGAATGTTATAGTAGCATACACATGCTACATAATACCTTCAGAAAAAAAGCATCCATGTCAGAGATGCTTGCTAAAATGTTTGTGGGTGAAACAAGATGTTACTGGGGTTTTCCTTATAATATTCCAGGAAAAAAGAAAAATAAAACAAAATCAGGGAAAATAAATTATTTCAAGAAAGTGAATAGAATCACTTGTGAAGCTGAGAGATAATTTCACTATTTTCACTATTTTTCTAACATTTTTTCACAATAAAAAGTAAAACATAAAACAATATAAGACAAAAACAAAACAAAAAAAAACATAACAATGGGGAAAACAGTGTGTTTTTTTTAACTTTAAACTTTTTTTAAATGACTAATATTCTCAGACACAAATGTCTTTCAGAGGAAAGTCAAGAATAAACCCATGATATATTGAAGAAATTGATACAGTTTGTAAAAATGGAGATTTTTTTTTTATAAAGGCACAAAGAGATACCTTATAGATAGGCATTTCAAAAGAAGAAAAAAGAAAGTATAGAGTAGTTATGTCTCAAAATATTAATCTATGTTATATTTGTTTATGTATTGTTCATTTATTTCCCTTATGGAGACCCTGATAGCAAATCTGGTCTGTACCAAAGCAAAATCAAACATGTATACAGAAAAGCATCCATACATTCTATAAAACAGATATGATCTGATGGTACTTGGAAAGGCATTGTTTCCCTTCAAAGATATACTAACACCAGTCATGATGGAGATAAAGAGGCTTTGGAAGACCATTTAAGATGAGAACAGAAAAAGGTGTGAAGGGAACATAGACTCGAACACCAGAGAGGTAGACAGCAGCACCTCCAAGAAATGTCCTCCAGCTTTTCACTGACAATAGATGCCTCTGTTCCAGAAGAGGTGTGAAGGGCAGCAGAAAGAGTGCTTGATTCCTCATGCATGTTTAAGAAAGGAAAAACTTCAGCCACAAATAGAGGGATTTAACAAGACTGATACAAGAACTCTCTTTTAGTGCCTTATTTATACTTAAATGGTTTGTTGCATAAACTGTTATTCCAAATTTCATTAAACATTAGTCAAGTTAATGTTAGAGATCAAAAATGGTAGTCAAGATGACTATAGGACTTCTATTCTGCCTATAGTGGCATTTTATGATTTTTTAATACACAACAATGAGAAAAATCAGAAGAATTGTTACTGCCTTCTTCAAAAATACATTACTAATTGGTTTAAAATTTAATTTTAGAAACTGACAATCGTTTTTTTTTAAATTAGTTTGATGTTGAAGGCAAGAATCAGAAACAGTGATGTCATTTTAACTCATAAAAGGAAGGTGTATTTATGAGTAATGAATAATATTTAATTCTCCTCAGTAGTGTTATGTCAAATAGCTCTGCTTTCAGATTGAATCTGTAGTCTCAGAATTCAAAAATATTGAAAAACAAAACCTATTCTATAACATAGATTTTGATATTACTAGCAAAATTGTTTCTGTTTACTTATAGTAACAACAAACTTAGCATGTCCTCCACTCATTCTTTTTCATTTTTTTCTTAAACTGGGTTGGAGAGGGTACTGAGGATTTAACCTAGGGACTTTCTCAGGCAGTTACATGCCCAACCCTTAAAAGAAAAAAAAAAAAAAAATATATATATATATATATATATATATATATATATAGAGAGAGAGAGAGAGAGAGAGAGAGAGAGAGAGAGAGAGAGGAGGGAGGGAGAGAAGGATAGGTGTGTGTGTCTTGCTAAGTGGCTTAGATACTCACTGAGTGACTGAAACTGGCCTGCAACATGTAATCCTCCTGTCTCTAGCCTCCCTGGTAACAGCCTTATGCCACCACAACTAGCTTATGATCACTTTTTAAAATGCTGAACAATATACAATTCTTCAAAAGATTAAAAAAGAAGAAAAAGAGAAATCAGTGGTACCATATTATTGCATTCCATTACCTACCAAAAATAGAAATAATAAAAAATTATTTCCTATAATTATTCCTATAATAAAAAATATATTCTCCTATATGCTTCAATTAGCAGAGCATGTCACTCAGCTTAGGGACAACACCCAAACTACCATGATGTGATATCATTCTCTCATTTGCAGAGATACTTCTAAATATTCTTCAGTTCTCTGCCAATAATGTGAGGTGGTGTGATATGAAGGGAAAAAATCATTGGTATTTTCACAACTGCCAGATTCCCCTTTTCCCTAATCAAAGAGAAGTACTAAGGCAAATACTCAGAAGTCTAGGATGTACCTCTTCTTTCAGCCTCTTCTTTTTCACTCTTAAATAGAAAAAAAAATATCAGCAAAAACTTGCAAAATCTTGTAGAGAAGAATAATATTACAAGAACATCCACTTGTGATTACATCTGGTGTGATACTTAAACTTAACCTGTAAAGAACAGAATAATACTCATCATGTGGATCTATTATGAAGTAAAGGAAGAAACATTGCCTTTGCATTTAAATAGGATTGAGTTTGAATTCCAATCATCATAATTTCCAAAATAAAATCATTGATCACAAAAAAGGACTTTTAAATTATTAGATCTATGCTTGTTATATACTTTCAATAAGTTAACATTGATTCCTTATAAATTTGAACAAAGCATAATCCCAGAATAGTTTGGTAAGATTAAAACATAGTTTATCAAACATATGTTAGGTACCACTTAAATAAAGTAAGGATTTAAAATATTAAAAACATTATGTTCAGAAATTTACTGATGTTTAAAAATAATTGAACATTGAGAATAATACTTCCAAATGAAGACAACTGAGATCAGTAAGATAATTTCCTAGACAGTAATTCTTTCTCAAGGTGTTTTCAAAAATATACTTTTAAAAATAGACACTGCATTTTGGGGGGCTTTTTTTTAGCCTGAGGGTGTTTTAAGTGGTGAATACTGGAATGAAATTTACACTCCTGAAATTCAGAATATATGAGAAACAAAAAAAAAAAAAAAAGAAAGGAAGGAAGAAAGAAGGAAAACTCACAAAACCAAAACACCAAATAAAATTAATTTCTCATGGACATCTACGTTTAAAAATAATGAGTTTTGAAAACAATATGTTGTGTACAATAATCCTGCAAATGTTGATTAGCATTCTATAATGCTTGGAATCAATGTCTGCTATGAAATTAAAGAGATTCACATTCTGCTATGGTGAAAAAAACTCTTGAATTCAAAATCACATTAGAATAAGAAAGTGAACTTTTAATGGAACTTTTATAACTTGCATGCATATATTGTGTTTATCTGTATTTTGTGTGAAGATTTAATCAGAGATGCCTGAATAAAAGAACAGATGGAGACTTTATTTAAATTTAGAGAGAATGAATACCACATGCTGAGCTCAATAAAGTAATTTAAATAAGTTTCCCATCTTATATAAATTTTATTTAATTATGTATTCAACTTAGGAATTCTAAAATGGCAAAAACAAACTATAAAAAATGAATACTACCTATGTTTCCACTTGTATGTAAGCATAAATATATGCTTTAAGAATATAGAAAATTTTAAGGTATCATCAAAAGAATATTAAGATTTTACTATTGATTAGATTTACCATTAAAAAAACCAACAATAACAGTTTTGTGGGCTCTAGAGTGAGGTATTTGAATGTTCATATTCTCTTTGATTAGTGTTTTTTTTTATTCTTAGTTATTGTGTGTCCTGGTTTAATTTTAGGATTTAAACAAAGGATTCTTTTCCTTTACCTTTTCTTTTTCATATTATAAAGATAAAGTTTATAAAAATGATTATTTCTCTTTCAATTGTTTTATTTAGTAGTTTAATACATATGGCTGTATGATATAACAGAAATGAAAAAAGATAAAATGTTTCTAAAATTAAGTAGTATGAAGTAATATTAATCATTATTACTATTAATGTTAACAGTTTGAAGGTCAACGTACAGCATACACCAAAAAAAAAAAAAATTACTCTGAGCAATAGTTAAGTATTTGAGGATATAGGAAAGTGGTAAAAAAAAAAAGTTGAAACCTGCAAAAAAGATCTTCTCAAGGATTTGAGGGGAGAAATTCCATATGTCTAAATGAAAAAGGATGGGCATCCTCTTAAGAAGATGTCCCTAGTCAAGGTATTGGAGCCTATGTGATGCAAGAAAATTTTCTTCTTATAATAGTCTTAGGGTGTCACAGCTTCAATGTGAAGAGGTAAATAATGTTCCTCTTTTGAACATATTTTCAAAGAAAAGTGAGAAACAAAAAATAAATTTTTGTTCTGATCATATTCTGTGAGTCATGCTTGTTCAATGTCCCAGTTAAATATATTCTTGTTCGTCAAGTCTTACCAACTTTATTTAAAGAATTGAGGAAAATGGGGTTCAGACAAGAAAGCAACTTTCCTAAAATCATGCTGAAAAAAGAGTTTTTTTTTTCTCATGAATCATAGTGCAATACCCATTTCACTATTACCATGCCATGCTTTAAGATTAACTTTCCAAACACGAATTATAAAATAACTTGGTGATGAGAGGGGACAGAGAAATGTGGGTGGATGGAACACAAGGTTAAATAATTAATTCTTCAAAATGAGCCCACTGTGATGACCCCCACATGCTTTCTCTTTTCAAGAAAGAGTTTGCCTGCAGCCCTATCTGGCTTAAGTGTACACATTCCTCAGCAAACTACCTGCTATCTGTAGCAAAAATGCATGCCGAAAATAATGCCAATAAAAGAAACCTAAGTTAACCTGAAGAAGGAGATTTTGAGACCTTTTCACAGACCAGATACAGAAACTCAGGGAGATAAGGACAATTCCTTTTAACTATAAAATGGGTAAGAATTTATGGTTAAGAATCCAATTAGATTAGGTCAGCATGGGTCAAAGTGACCCAGAGTTGCCATGGCAGTGGGGAATTTATAGTCTGATGTCATCTTGCTGTCAATCAAAAGTGAAAAGGTGAACTTGGTGAACTCTGGAAACTTCTATTGGATCCCCAATAAAACTGAAGTGTAGAAGAGACTTGTGGTTCCTTCCCTCTCTGAAAGGATGTACTCTCTCCCTCAAAAGTGTTCCCTTCTTCCCTTTCCTATTTCTTTACTAAACTTTTGCTTGTTACTTTAAGTGACTTGTTCAATATCTTTCTGAGTTGATCACAAGAATCAAGGATTACAGGTGGGTCTTTGTACTGCTTTAGTTTCTCAGAAGACCCTATTCCTATGAGTATAAGTGCTTACTGTTTTTTAAAAATTTAGGTTGTATATATTGACTTTATATTCTTGATTTAAGGACCATTCAATTATCCATTGAAAATTAAAAACAAAACAAAACAAAAATTTGGCATAAGACTGTATAGAATTCAAATTTTTATGTGCATTATCAAATGAGTGAAAATTAGAAGATCAAATAAATTTTTATTGTATTTTTACTAGAGAGATGCTGAATTTAAGTAGAAAAGGATTTATATTCTTTTTATCTCGTGACTTATATACAAGAATAGTTAGCTAGTTGAGAGAAAATTTTTAGCAGGTATCTAGATCATCCTGTTCAAAATATATGAGGGCTGCAATGGTAAAGCATGTGTATTTTAAAACCACAAAAAAATGTTGGTTAATTTACAGATCTTAATTCATTACCTTAAATTATATTTGGGTTGTAGCCTAGCCTTGTTTACCAGTTTCTCAAAGAAATTAAAAAGAAGATCTAAATATTTTGAAATTTTTGTGGCAGGGATAATTTGGAGAGGATAAATCTGTAACCCCCCAAAATAGCAATGATTTTAATGGTTGTCTTCTTAAACACTCACACCCCAGGCATTTTTATAACATCTTCTCATCTTCCTATTCTTCTATAAATTTCCTAAGTTTCCCAAGATTTATTGGTTTTTGTCTCATGACACATTTCCCATAAAATATATTTTCTCTATTTCTCAACAATATTTTTATGTGGAGGGCTCATTTTTATTCAAGGATTCTTTGCTTTTCTACCAAATACCTTTATCAGTGAAGCAAACCAACCAACAAACAAAACATTGAATAAGAAACATCAGAGGAGGAAAAGATGAGAATGTTTCAAGTAGCATACTGCAATTTAGGTCTGGTATTAATGACCTAAGATTAGCACAGTGAGCACTATTTTAATAGTTTATTCCTCAACAAGACTGTCTTCATTTTGGACACCAGTTGCAGTTAAGATCATCAGGTCATCTGCATTTCTAACAGGTACAAATTTGTGGTTTCCATATCCTGGGAAGATTCAATCAATCACTTAATAACTAACAGACCTCAGGAAGCACCATGCTATTATATATATATATATATATATATATATATATATAGAGAGAGAGAGAGAGAGAGAGAGAGAGAGAGAGAGTTGTAGATGGACACAATACCTTTATTTTATTTATTTATTTTTTTAATGTGATGCTGAGGATCTAACCCAGCACCTCGCACATGCTAGGTGAACACTCTACCGCTGAGCCATAACCCCAGCCCCAGCACCATGCTATTGATTACATTTTTACTATAAAGAATACAACTCAGAAACAGGTACATGAAGAGCCACATAGGGCAAGAACTAGGAGGATCTCAGACACAGGGCTTCTCTGCCCCCTCTTTTTGGAACCACGGTGCATTATTTTTTGGGCACATCAATGTGTTTACCAATAAGAAAGTGTTATTGAGTATCAATATCCAGAATTTTTAATTGGGTTTTCATTATATAGGCATGATTGATTATTTATCACATGACTGGAAGTGAATTTCCTATCTCCTTCCCTTCCTCAGAGCATAGCTTGATTCAAAATCTCAGCCCTTAAAATCATATGATTTACATGCACAGGAGCCCCATTCCCACCCAGTAGCTATCTAGGAACTCATCACTTAAGTAAACTCATTAGTATACTCAGTTCTGATCCAAGTTGCTCATGAATAAAAAGAACTCATGGTCTATGTGCCATCCACACTGTGAGGTGCAGTGCAGGCCTGTAATACCAGTAGTTTGGGAGGCTGAGACAGGAGGATCACAAGTTTAAAGACAGCCTCAGCAAAAGTGAGACACTAAGCAACTCAGTGAGACCCTGTCTGTAAATAAAATACAAACAGGGCTGAGGATGTGGCTCAGTGGTCGAGTGCCCCTGAGTTAAACACTGGGTCCCCGCCCCACCCCCCCAAAAAAGTTAAAATTCTTTATTACTTAACAATGTTTCTTGAATACCACAATCAATGGAATCATATGTGAAAGCATTACAGATAATGCCTGAAAAATGTTAAAGAGAAAGAATAAAAAATAATTGGTGATGATTCCAACAATAAAAAACAAGTGGAATTCTGGAAGATGAAGATACAGTAGCTGAAAAAAATTTACTAGAGGAACTCCAAAAGTTTTGAACTGGTAGAAGAACTAGTCAGAAAATTCAAAGAATGATGAAGACAGATTACAGAATCAGAATAACAGAAAAAAAAGGAAGTTAAAAATAATAAAAATTTTCTTAGAAAATTATAGGACATCATTAAGTATATCAGCATATTTATAATAAGTATTTGAGGAGAGGAGAAAAATAAAGGAACAGAAAACACATATTCAAGAAATTAAATAAGTTCCAGTAAGATAAGTATAAAGATATCCACATTGCTGGTGCAGTGGTTTAGTGGTAAAGTACCTCTGGGTTCAGTCCCCAATACCTACTCTGATCTCCCCCAAAAGATATCCGTAGAAAACATAAGAAAAATGTTGAAACACAAGACATTTTGAAACCACTAAAAACAACAACAACAACAACAAAAAAAAAAACTTATCAAACACAAACAATCGAATTCCAATAAAACTGAACAGCTGATTTACCATCAGAAACAACCAAGTCCAGAAAGCAGTAGCTAAAGGAAAACATAGGCTTTCCAAATAAAAATTGTCTTAAAAAATTAAAGGACAGAAAATATAATCCTAGATTTCTAAAATTCATGTTTCATTGCTATCTAAGTTTTTGTAATAATTATTAAAAGAAGTTTTAAAAGTAGAAATCAGGTATCCCAAGACTTTCATTCAAATTAATATAAAAGTAATATTGTTAAAGATTAAAGTGGTGAGAATATAAGACTGTATAAATGTATATTTCTTTCTGATTTTGGCTAATTAAAATCAAACATTAAAAAGACTATTTTTGCTGTTACTCTTCTAACATAAAATTTTTGAATTAGGCTGCATTGAATAAGGAAAGGCACCAGGTAGGGTCTCAAATCCATAAGGATAAATGCAGAGAATTAGAAATGGTAAAGAAGAATATTAATATAACAAACACTGAATATATATTTGCTTTCCTTTCTTCTCTCAGCTTCTTTAGAAGACATAAAATTCTTTAAAGTAGAAATTTTAACAATGTATTTTTTGGAATTGTAACTGAAGGATACAAAATATCCTTTATATATTCAAATAATATAATTTATATATCATATTATATATTTGTATATATTATATAATATAATTTATATATTTATATAATAAAATGACATAAAAGTGGGAAAGTATTAAACTCTATAGGAGAATAAGATCTATATAGGAGTATTGGTAAAACTAACCAAGTATAAAGATTTCCCTCATATTTTATGAATCTATTTATATGAACATCTAGAATACATAAATGTACCCAGTAAGAAATTGGATCAATTGTGTCTGTAGACAATGGATAGAATCAGAACATTACAACTATGAGATGCCTGATTACATTTTGGAGTTGGGAAAATATTCTAAAATAATTGCAACTACTGAACAACTCTGTAAATGTACTAAGAGCTATTAAATTGACACTCTACATGGGTATATATGTATAATATATGAATCATTTCCATAAACATATGAAATACATAAAGCGTGTGTGTGTGTGTGTTTGTGTGTGTGTGTGTGTGTATATATGTATATATATATATATACATATATACACATACACATATATTACCTACACATATGTGTGTGTGTTGTATTTTCCTTTAAACAATCATTTTGGATATGATACTGTTTCAGTGAAATCTGATTCCTTGTCTAAATGATAACCTTTAATTTTTTTGGAGTTGATCAAAAATATAAAAAGGAGGTATAAAAATAAATTCTGGTTTTTATGCTTCATTGGTTATAGTAAACACTGAAATAAAGGACAGTTGGATGTGTTGGCACATGCCTGTAATCCCAGTGACTTGGGAAGCTAAGGAAGGAGGATTGCAAGTTTAAGGCCAGCCTCATCAATTTAGTGAGGCCCCAAGCACCTCATAAGAACTTGTCCCAAAATAAAAAACAAAAAGGGATGAGGATGTCAGTGGTAAAGCACCCCTGGGTTCAATGCCTGATACAAAAAAAATAAATAAAAAGATCTGAAATAAAGACTTAAAATTGAATTTATAATGTAAAGGAAAACAAGAATATTTCAGAATTTTTTATTTCACTAAAAAAATTATTTTAAATCTTCACACACTTATGAAGTGGTATACATAATATCAGCTACTATGTATAAGCATTTACAATGTGCTGACTATAATAGCTGTCTTAAGGTACCATACTTGTACATTATCTCAATTCATTTTCATAATAAATTGTGTGGTTATCTACAGATATATATTTCATATCTACCTATAACTATATATCTATACCTATATTTTATATAAACTATTTGTTTTACTTATGGACATTTTGATCTTATGTTGGATATCCTAAAGACAATAGCAAACTTTAATTCCACTAGCAAATTTTATCAAGGGAGAAAATATTTCTGTTAAATCTAGGAAAGTTGAAAAGCTTATTTCAAAATTTCTGAATGCAGGAACAAGACATAAAATATATTTTAAACAACATATGTTCTAGTAGAAGAAAATATTCTAAGACATAATGAAATAAAACTTTTCATTCTTAAAGAAATATAAGATTCTCAAAACTAAAACTCTCACTGATCCCACAAAATATAGATTTAACAAATAAATAAAGCAGATTTGGAAATGACACAACAATATTAATAGATCAATGCTTTTTTAATATGTTCTGAAATCATCTGAGTATTTGGTTTGGGTGTAATAGGGAAAATGAATAAAGAATCTATATATTTACATATATATCTATATGTATATATTTTCAGTATTTCCACTTTGCATCCTTAGGCATCTATTCTACATTCATTCTATGTACCAGATTTTAATATTTTTTCTTCTGATACTATTTTCTCAAAATCTTTCAAATCTTATAATATTTAGAGATATAGTATTCTAGTTTTGTTAAATTGAATTTAGTCAGAAATCATGCCACTATAGACAGAATACGCAATGACCTCCATTCTACTTATAGCCATCACTGGACAGCCTGATCCAGATCAATAAGCTTGGAAAATTTTGATGCTGGTAGTTTAACAAGTGCCTTGTCATGTATCCAGAATTCTCATCATGTTTTTAAACTATCTATATTTTTTCAATAAGATATATATATATATATATATATATATATTCCATTTTTAATATTCTGAGCACATTTCCCTCGGTTGAATTTGTCTGCCTCAAAAAGAATAGCCATCATAATCATGACTAATATGTGAGAAATTAACTTGTTACAGATTTCTAAGTTATCAACCTTAAACTTAATATCATGAGTTGGTTGTTCATAAGAATCAGTTTGAAATGACAATACATTAGATATTTGAAGGTACAGAGTTTTGGGGGGTCTGTAATGTCACAGTTCTACAATGGTTCTATGGGTATACATATGAACAGAGAGTCTGATTATATATATAATTTTTTTTTAATAGACTGGTAAGGAAGACTGACTACTCCTTCACAAGTTTCTTGAACTAACTCTATTGAAGGGAAAAAATATAAATCAATTTATCAATGGAAATCAGGCAAGAAGTCAAAACAAAGTAAGAAAGAATTGAGTGAGAAATACATTTTAACGTTAATGTGATTTTTAAATTAGATCTTTAAATTAATATACTCAGTCCTGATTCATCTGCATTTCTTTATCTGGAATTATGATGTTTCAGCGCTGGAATAGATCCCCTGCTGAACTAATATATCTGAACCTTAGTCTTCACGTGTTTCTAACAATCCGTCTTCATCCAGACAGCCTATAGGGGTTTACCTACACTTCACAAACTCACAGTAATGTGCAGACTAAGATGATATTTGTAATAAAATATTTGCTTAGAAAATAACAATGAAAACAACAATAAAATTTCATATGTTTAAAAATACTCAAGAATTTGAATTGAGATCCTAAGGCATGTGTAATCATTAACATTTTCAGGCTCACATTTTGGGTATTTTGTATTTCTTCATTAACATATCAACATCTTTAAACATAAACATAAGATAAAGCACCTGAACAACAGGAATGTTATATGAGCACTTTTGCTTTGCCATTGCCAGGGTGGAACTACAGAAAATAAAAAAGAACTGGTAATGAGACAATAAAAAGTTGTTAGAAAATCAACAAAAGCAGTTACCTGACAGAAAGACTTAGATTTAATCACCTAAAGCTGCTTTCGCAGCTATTGCCTAGACATGTTACCTTTACAGTCAGGGACAGGACACCAGCAGCATGCTGCCTGTGGACAATGGATGAGCCTCCTGTGCCATTTATTTCACTTGTGCACATTTCGATTTTAAATTGTTATCTATAGAAAACACCAAGCCTTCATAGCACTAGAAGAGAACATATAGAGAAAAAATACAGCAATTAAAGTGATAAAGAGGGGGAGAGAAATGACTCTGCATGTCGCGACCCCCTTGCCCGCAAGGAAGACGCAACACCAGGAATCTTCTTTCAGCCGTTTATTCGGATCCTCGAACTTTCTTCTACTACTCCCGGAAGCCCCTCCCAGCCTTAATAAAGTATCCCAAGGCCCAATGCAAAGCTGCCACGTGGAGCTTTCTCATAGGGTGTTAAAGAACCATGCGCCAACTCTCCCAAATAAGGAGTTGTTTGTCACAGACCACAACGAGGCCAGCGCCATCTTGTAATGGCGACCACAGTCCGCCGAAGCGGCTCACCACAGTTCCCCCTTTTGTTTTCTAAAAACAATACAGGCGAGAGTAGAGGTCCTATCCCACTGTGCAGAAAGGGCTGCATAGTATGGCTCAGCCCCAAGGAGGCGCCTTCCCCAGATCCGAGGCCATATCAGCCGACGCTTTTTCCGTGGGACGGGGCGTGGACGCGTCTAACCCGCATGCAATAGGACATGCTCTCCTTGAGGTCCACTCCAAGGATCACTCAAGTGCAGTGCCTTGCCTCGCATCCTGTATCGTGACGATGGTGGACGAAGGGGGATAACCGAGGCTGAACTGTGGCTGTTTAGAAATACAACGACAAACAAGTTGGTAACACCCTAAAAGAAAGGCACGGGTCCTAAAGCGATAAGAAAGCACTAGTGTGGAAACCCATCTGTGTGCAGTGGCAGTAAAGCCGGCAGAGTGCAAGGGCTTTCCAACACTAAGAGAATAGCAAGAAGAGACATGTCGTTCCCAGTGCAATGTCCGTAAAACTTGGGGTGCAACGACCATGTCAAAGATTTACTGTTTAATTTGCGCAAGCCAAACTTGAGGTGAGTTGCCATTTTCTAAAGCTGCAAGAGCTTGTATGATCATAGCCTTATCATGAGCATTGCGGGCTTTGAGGCGACAGAGAAACCACAAGCAGAGAACCATACCGAAGCAAAACATTGCACCAAAAATGCCTACCCCCACCCACTCTTTAAAAAAGGAAAAGGCAGAAGATATCCAATCGGTGAATTGACCCAAAGTTATGGGATCGACATGGGTACTATTCAAGACAGCTATCTGGGTTAGTTGAGACTGGATCAGGTCTTCCGCTGCCATGGACCAATTTCCGGCCAAGTATTCGCCAATGATACGGGAAGCATTCCTGGAATCATTAAATCTGACAGAGGTTATACATAAATGTGCACGTTGGTCAACACAGCCCAAAAGCACTAGGTCAGCCAATTCTTCTACCTGAGCTTGGAGTAAATCTATTCTTTGGTTGGCAGCTAAAATCCCTGACAAAATATGTTGATTAATTGCATTTTGGGATTCAAGTATGGTGGAAGTTTGTTGAACAACTTGATTAACAGTGGCAGCAGTCTGCACTTGATTGGCCATGGCCACTCCGGCCGCGACCGCTGCAGCAGCAGATACCGCCACGGCTGTCACTATAGCAGCCGTGATTCCAAAATCTCTGCGGACTCTAAGTAGCTCAACAATGGGGAATTTGTCAGGGTCCGCAGTGACTGGGATTGGGACAAAAGTTGGAATTTTCATAACCACTGCCACAGTCGAGGAACCATCCCAACATTCAGCTAAGAGACAGGTAACATTAGAACAATCCAGCATCTCTGACGAGGTGTCATTAGCCAAAAGGAGTAGGAACGGGGATTGAACACAAACCGCTGCAGGGGGCAATGTGGCATTATCCAACAGAGAGGTGAACGAAACAGATGTGAGTCTATTACCTCGCTCACTCTCGTAAACAGTGCCAGAAACATTAGCCAGCCAACTTTTGGCCCCCAGCAATCGAGCCAATGCAGAAATATCAGCTGAAGCCCCCTTGTTGTTGGAAATCAGCCATTGAAACCAGGACCAACCCGCTCCTGTAGAGGAGTTGGCACTGTTGTTAAAGTTGTAAACATGCCTCTTAAGAGAGGGGGAAAAGGAGAAACCTTTAGCAACTTGACGTTTCTCCCAAGAATGATCCTGACAAGGCGTGAATGTTGGGGGGAAACCGAGATTAGGGGTACAGTAAGGAGAGGCCTTAAAATGAGTGGCATTATAAAGATTATTAGAAGAAGGAGGCACTGGGATTAGTACCTCAGAGATAATAGCCAAGGTAGTTATGTTTAAAGCAGAGCTACTTGCAGGGGTTCCTGAGCCAGATTGTTCCCCCGAGACTACTTGGCTCAATACAGCACTGAGAATGCTCCCTGAGACCTGGCTGGACCGCAATGGATCCTCCCAGTTAGTCAAATTCTTGGTCTTAAGACTGATACAGTGAGCGTTCCCAAGGCTAAAACAAAAAACTCCTGTGAGATTAACTTGAGACTGATTGAAAATGCTTTCCACGTCCCCTCTAGGAGAGGCACAGGGAGCAGACATCTCACATGAGGTAGAAAAAAGAGTGGGAAGGACACTAGAATTACCATGAACCGGCATCGGCATTGGCCAAGCCCGTGCCACTGCCCACCACTGCATTGGTGTCGTCTGCGTCATCGGCATCAGCACCAGAGCCAGAGCACTCAGCAGAATGAAGATCCTCATCGCGGGATTGCCGTGGTAATTCTTGTTGCTGAGTAGCTGGCGCCAAGACTCTTCTTGTCAGGCGTTCAGGGACCCACAATGGTTCCGTGCGATCCTGAGGAAAAACACATACAGATCCTCATGCCCATGTCAGCACGGGGTCAGGGCCGTTCCATTGGCCCGTAAGAACATCTTTCCACTTAACATAGCCAATCACAGAGGGCTGAGGGGACACATGTCTATCAGCCGCAGAGCGACCATGAATATCCAAATTCAAAAAATTAATGGTAAAGAGAGCTAAAGACAGGCGTTCTTTAGGAGTATGTTCAGCTCCTATTCCCCCTTTTTGTTTTTGTAAAGTTTCCTTTAAGGTGCGATGAGCACGTTCAACAATGCCTTGCCCTTGAGGATTGTAAGGCAAACCATGAGTAAGTTGTACTCTCATAGTAGAACAAAAGGACGTAAATTGTCTGCCAGTATAAGCAGGTCCATTATCAGTCTTAAGGGACGTGGGCGCACCCCACGCCGCCCAGGCCTCCAGGCAATGAGTAATGACATTACGTGCCTTTTCTCCTGATAAAGCAGAAGCATGAATAATTCCGGAGAACGTGTCAACAGAAACATGGACATACTTGAGGTTACCAAAGTCAGGTATGTGTGTCACATCCATTTGCCAGACAACCAATGGTTTCAATCCCCGTGGGTTCACTCCATAAGTAGGGGGATGAAGAAACGTGACACAATGGGGACAGTGTAATACTATCTGCCGAGCATCTGCTCTCGAAATGGAAAAACGCCTGCGCAGTGTTAAGGCGTTAACATGGAAATTTTGGTGAAATAATTTAGCCTCCTCTAAGGAGGAAGCCAAACAGATTAACTGACCTCTAGTGGCTAAGTCTGCACAGGCATTACCCTGCGATAACGGACCAGGGAGAGAGGTATGAGCCCGGATGTGCAGTGGATAAAAAGGAGCAGTGCGGCTGCAGATAAGCTGTTGAAGCTGATTAAAGTAAGCAGATACATTACGGGCATCACTAATAGCTCCCACAACCTCCAAGATTTTTAGTGCTTGTACTACATAGATGGAATCCGAAATGAGATTAAAGGGAAAAGAACACTGTTTAAAAACTTCAATAACAATTTGCAGTTCTACCCACTGTGGATTTCCAGGAGCAAATTGATGCTGAACAGGGGGAGAATCATTAATTACATAAGCTCCCATTCCAGACTTGGAACCATCAGTAAAAATGTTAACAGCCCCCGGAATCGGACTGGATGAAGTTACTTTGGGGAAAATGATAGGATGTTCTTTAACAAAATGGAGTAACGGATGAGAAGGGTAATGATTATCAATGTCCCCTTGAAACGAGCAACATAAAATAGCCCAGTTATCTAGAGTAGCACACAAAACACTAAGTTGAGCTTTAGTATAGGGTATAATAAGAGAAGAAGGTGATTGTCCGAAAAATTGAATGCTTTGTTGAATCCGTTTAAGTGCTAATGCTGCAACAGCATCAGGATAATATTCTAAGGATTTTCCTGGGGATACATGTGGGTGTATCCATAGCAAAGGTCCCTCTTGCCATAGTACTCCAGTAGGTTGCCGCATAGTGGCAAGCACACATAGCTGGAAAGGTTTATCACTCTGGAGCCTGCATAAAGTTGCATGTTGTATAGCTTCTTCTACTGACATAAGGGCCGCTCTAGCTTCTTTGGTGAGGCTACGAGGGGAAGTAAGATCTGGATCACCCCTAAGAGTAGCATACAAAGGCTGTAGCATAACATTAGAAATATGTAAATATCCTCGTATCCAATTAATATCTCCCAGCAGTTTCTGAAAATCATTTAGAGTTTGGAGATCCTGAGTTCGTATGGTGATTTTTTGTGGTCGTAATTTGTCACACCCAATTGTTGCTCCCAAATATTTAATAGAATCCCCTGTTTGAATCTTTTCAGGTGCGATATGCAATCCATATTGAGCTAACAACTTCACTAGGTCTTTATAGGCCTCATGAACTGTCTGCTCTGATTTAGCAGCCAATAATACATCATCCATATAATGGATGATCTTGATGGAGGAATACTTTTGTCTGAGAGGTGCGAGTGTCTTCCCCACATACATCTGACACATCGTGGGACTATTAGCCATTCCCTGCGGCAACACTACCCACTCGTACCTTTGATCTGGCTCCTCGTGGTTACACGAGGGAAGGGTGAAGGCAAAACGCTGCGAGTCTTTAGGATGCAAAGGAATAGAGAAGAAACAGTCTTTAATGTCAATAACAATAATGTGCCAGCCTTGAGGAACAGAGGAGAGCAGAGGCAGCCCTCTTTGAATGGGCCCCATAAGTTGCATTTGAGCATTAACTGCTCGTAGATCATGCAGTAGGCGCCACTTCCCTGATTTTTTCTTAATGACAAATATGGGAGTATTCCATGGAGAAGTAGAGGGTTGGATATGACCCAAGTCAAGTTGTTCTTTAACTAGAGCATGGGCTGCTGCCAATTTAACCGAGGGAAGAGGCCACTGAGGCACCCAAACAGGCTCCTCGGTGAGCCATGTTATGGGTATTTGAGCCCCAGCGGCCCCTAGGAAAAACCCAGACCAAATCTGTCAAGCTTTTGATGACCTTGTACAGGATGCTTACGTCCCTGTAAATGTTTTCCTAGTCCTAGACCTGGCCTATACCCCATATTTTGCATAATCTGTTGGGACACTGGGGAATAGTCATTACTAAGAGTGAACCCCATGTCTTTCATCAGGTCACGGCCCCATAAAGAGATAGGTAAATCAAGCACATAAGGCTGAAAAGTACCATTATGTCCTTCCGGGTCTTTCCAGAATAGATGCCTGCAGCTGATCTGAGGAGCTTGGGCATATCCAAGTCCTCTCAGAGACTGATCAGAAGTCTGCACTGGCCATCCCTTAGACCAGTCCTTAAGTGCAATAATGCTACGGTCTGCCCCTGTATCAAGCAAGCCCACAATAGATTTACCCTCTATACTTAATTCCAAAGTAGGGCGATTGCTCATATCTAGTGACAAATAAGCACAATTCCCTCCGGTGGTACCAATCTCATTCCCTGTCCGTGACCTTAAGTCTGCAGGGAAATGATCATGTAAACTAGGCAAAATTAGTAATTGAGCAATCCGATCCCCTGGGGAGATGGACACAATGCCCCTTGGAGCTTCCACCATAACCTTTACTATCCCAACAGTATCAGGACTTATGACTCCGGGGAAAACATGAAGACCTTGTAAAATAGAGGATGCACGTCCAATTAGCAAACCTACAGTGCCAGGTGGTAGAGGCCCTGTAAACTCAGTTTCCACCAGTTGGACTCCCATCTTAGGTGTTAATACGAGTCTGGAGGTGGAACAGAGGTCCAATCCTGCGGCACCTGTAGTGGCTCTCCGCGTTTCATGGGATGGCGTAGAGATGGCCATGTCTCGGGTTCGGGTGTGACATTCTCCACCGCCCCATATATTTGCGGGCCCTGGGGTCGGGGGCCCCGTCGGCCGTTTTTTGGCCCAGCTGAAATAGGCTGTCCATGGATGTCCCTCACTGATCTACACTTTCTTGCCCAATGCCTCCCCCTTTTGCATTTTGGACACAATCCCGGTGGACGAAGGCCATTGGAAGGGCCACCGTGAGGAGGTCCAGTAAAATTGTCTGTTTTGGAATTGTCTTTTTTGGGACATTCACGTCTAAAATGACCGGGTTGACCACAATGGAAGCATGTTCCTGCGGCAGGACCGCCCTCTTTTGTAATCCGAAGGACAGCAGCTGCAAGACCTGCATTAGTTAAAGGTCCTCCAATCTCTCTACACACCTTCATCCATGCTTCTATGCCTTTGTTCTTATAAGGAGCGATTGCTGCTTTACATTCCTTGGTGCATTGCTCAAAGACCAATTGCTTGACAAGGGGCATGGCTCTATCAGGATCCCCAAAAATCTTTCCAGCGGCATCCACCATCCTAGCTACAAAGTCTGAAAAGGGTTCTGTAGGGCCTTGTATAATCTTGGTCAAATTACCAGATACCTCTCCTCTGTTTGGAAGTGACTTCCATGCCCGAATGCAAATGTTATTAATTTGATCATATACCTCAAGAGGGAATCCTGTCTGTTGATTAGCAAATCTACCTTGCCCCAAAAGCATGTCCTTATCCCAATGAGGATGTCCTGCCGCATGGTTTTGGGCGGCTTGCTCTATAGCGCCCTCTAGCACAAATGCTCTCCAGTCCAAATATTTACCTGGAGAGACACAAGCCCGAACAAGGCTAGCCCAATCAGAGGGAGTCATACAGTATCTAGACAGACTCTCCACCTGAGTTAGTGTGAAGGCGGCATCCACCCCATAAGTGCGCACAGACTCCGCCAGGGTCTTTACAATTTTGAAATCTAAAGGCTCCTGAAATCTTCCCCTATTTTCATCCTGAAAAACTGGATAAGCAAGACCCATTTCAGCGTTAACAGCCTTCCATGTTTGAGCATGGAAAGCTCTCCCCGAAACACCCCCACCATACGGTGGTGGATCCGGAGGATCACATTTCTTGAGCCCCTGTCTATCTTTGTTTCCTTCTCCTACAGCTAAACTCCCTAGCTGGCGAGACAGCCTCCCAAGCTCCTCCTCCTCATCCTCCTCTTCCTCTGACCCACTTTCACATGGGGGTGTGCGCAGCGCACTGAGATCTGGATACAAGCGTTTCTTCCCCTGCTTCTCGCTCCGCACACTTCCATCCTCCCGAGATATCTCACCTTTTGCCGGAGACAATCGTCTCCTCCCCTGTTTCACGCTCCGCACGCTCCCGTCCCCCTGAGATACCTCACTTCCTGCCGTCTCTGATCTCTCCTCATGTAATTGTTCTAGAACTTCCTGTCCTTTAGTAAGTGCATCATGACATCTGTCATCTGTGAGACAACTACGGACTATTTTCCAAAGGGGTATCACCCCACCCTCTAATATGCCCTGCTCAGAAGCAAAATCTATATCTTTGCCTAATTTATCCCAACTAGGTATAGTAAGACTGCCCGAATATGCAAACCACGGTGCAGCAATATCCACCTTCTGTAAAAAGCTCTGTAAAGTGCTATGTCTCACCTTCAGGCCCTTGGAGCGTAACAGGCCGTCTAGGGCCAGAAGAAGTGGACTTGAAGATGTGACACCCATGACACAACAACAAAACAGACACAGAAAACAAAAATGAAAGCACACAGAAAACAACAATGAAAGTACACAGTGCAGCTGCAATAAAATATGAGGCTCTCTCTTTCTTTGTAGAGGAGCTGATTCCGCTTTGGTTGCGGGTCCCGCTCACCGGGACGATGGGGTCCCGCTCTCCGGGACGATGGGGTCCCACTCACCGGGACGATCTGGTGCACCACTCCTGACGACTGAGAGTCCTGGTTTTCCCGGGTTTCGGCACCACTTGTCGCGACCCCCTTGCCCGCAAGGAAGACGCAACACCAGGAATCTTCTTTCAGCCGTTTATTCGGATCCTCGAACTTTCTTCTACTACTCCCGGAAGCCCCTCCCAGCCTTAATAAAGTATCCCAAGGCCCAATGCAAAGCTGCCACGTGGAGCTTTCTCATAGGGTGTTAAAGAACCATGAGCCAACTCTCCCAAATAAGGAGTTGTTTGTCACAGACCACAACGAGGCCAGCGCCATCTTGTAATGGCGACCACAGTCCGCCGAAGCGGCTCACCACATCTGCAGTGTTTATTTAAGCTATGAAGCAGAATCTTGCTGCTGAGTAAAGCAAAGATCCACACTTGACCATATCTATCTATATCTATATCTATCTATCTATCTATCTATCTATCTATCTATCTATCTATATTGAAGACTTTGAGCTTCCAAGTCACAAAATTAAAACATTTTTGAGAATGGGGAAGTGATAGATTACTATGTAATATTATGTTCCTTCTACATATAAGTGAGCCTTTTAATCTGGTTAAGTCTTGTGACCTTGAATGAGTAAATTGATTTCTTAGCTGTTTTTTTATATATACAAAGTAGGAAAGAACATCTATTTCACTACTTAATAAAGAAGAAAATTAAGACAGATGAGTTCCCCTACCATTTTTTAGTATTAGAGAAGAAGCCCGAATTACCAACTTTTCAACAGGGTTTCAATATATATTCTTTATCATCTTGCTCAGTAAATATTTACAGGACTAAGTCAATAAATGAAGAGTTGGGTATTCTATAGCTCACCACTGCTGGGTAAATATGACTCTGGAAATAGATGAAAAAAGAAGACAAAAAAAGGCAGATATTCATAGCAATGGAAAGAAAAGTCTGATTACACTTAGAATTATCAATAATTAAGACAGTATAGGGTCAACAGGAGTAAAACAATTTTTAAATTATTCTAATTTATTATATATGATGAAAGATTGCAATTCAATTCATATTACACATATAGAAAATAATTTTCCAAGTCTCTGGTTGTACACAAAGTAGAGTCACACCATCCAGGTCTTCATACATGTACTCAGGGTAATGATGTCCATCTCATTCCACCACCGTTCCTACCTCCATGCCCCCACCTTTCCCCTTCCTCCTCTTTGCCCTATCTAAAGTTCCTCCATTACAGGTGTAAAATTTTAAGTATATTTATTCATTAAAAAATTTATTTTAAATCTTCACACATTTATGAAATGATATATATATATATCAGCTACTATGTATAAGCATTTACAATGTGCTTACTATAATAGCTGCCTTAAGGTACCATACTTTGCACATTATCTCAATTTATTTTCATAATAAATTATGTGATTATCTACAGATAGATATTTCATGTCTATCTATAACTATATATCTATACCTATATTTTACATATGCCATTTGTTTTTACTTATGAACATTTTAATCTTATGTTGGGTAGCCAAAAGACAATAGCAAACTTTAATGCCACTAACAAATTTCATCAAGGGAGAAAATATTTCTGTTAAATCTAGGAAAGTTGGAAAGTCTATTTCTATGTGTCTTAACATTCTGGTTCACTAATAAGCTATATTACTAACCAAGAATTAAACTGTTTAATTAATCTGCTTAACTTAAAATATATAGCATATTTTTTACTATACTGCAAGCAACATCACCAATTTGAACATGATTGAATGTAACACATATGTATTTTGCTTTGCCAATGCCAGGGAGGGCATTGCATCAAGAAAATATTTCTGTTACAGCTAGGAAAGTGGGAAAGTCAGTCTCAAATTTGATAAAATTATAAAAACTAATTTATTGCCTTTTTAAATAAAATTTGTATGTTATATAGTGTGAAAAAAATACCAGTATATATACATATCTATGCTATCGTATTCATAAACACAACAAAATTTATTTATATTTTTCTAACCTAAAAAAGATCACTATTTCCATTCAACTACAAAAAATAGGACTATAAAAAGCACCAGATCAAAGCATGTAATTTTAGAATCTAGAAATATTCTGGAATTTTCCCAACAAAGAAAAATAAATAAATAATAAAGCAGGAAGAAACTTTTTTCATGAAGGACAGACTGTTTTTGTTAGTTTTTACATAGCCTGGAATAAAAGAAAATAGAGTGAGAAAAAGGAATTTTCTATAGATTTTACTATTTTCTTTTAAACAAATACACCATGAACATGAACTATAAAAGTTTATCATCTGGAAAATGTTCCCTTTGCAGTAAAGTCTACATAGATATTTGCAAGTCATTGTTTTCTATCTTGCTGACTCAAAACTATCATAAAGTTAAGAAAGTACATTCAGAAGCACAACTCTTGGCATATGTTGAAACTTATGTGTTATAGTAACTTTGTGATTGCCAAAAGCCACCCACAAACAACTGGCGATGCTTAAGTACAGACTGAAAACATCTGTACCTCCTCTTAACTCCCATCTTAATGCTTCCTATAATAGAATCAGAGAAAGTCCCATACCCAAGTAGAGGTCTATGAAAATAAAAGCTGGCATTTATAAGATAGTGATTGGGCAAATAATGTGTAATTAAAATGATATTGTTTAAGGCTGGGGATATAGCTCAGTTGGTAGAGTGCTTGCCTTGCATAGACCATAAAAAATTAAGTGATTAAATCCCCAGAACCATAAAAGAGAGAGAGAGAGAGAGAGAGAGAGAGAGAGAGAGACTGGAAAGACTGACTGTTTAAGAGTTTTCCTGATCCTATCCATAAAGAATTATTAGGGAATTACCTTTCTACTATAAAAGCAAGAAAGAAAAACAGGAAATACATAAGAAAATTATTTCTTATATTATCAACACACAAAAAAGAACAGTTTTAAATTAGGAGAAAAAAGCAAAGACTTGAGGGCCACATTTGTCCCATCTTAAAGTCTAGACAAGTCCTTGAGCTGTAAGATATAAAGGGGAACCAAAAACTGTGTGGTGGTTTCATTTAGCAAGGAGCCAGAGATCTATTTCAGAAAGCATAAATACCTGCATAAATCATTGTTGCATTTCTGGTTCTGAACAAGAGGAAGTATACACTTTTCACCTTACTCTTTCAACTACTTATAATAAAGAACCATGAAAAAAATCAATAAAGAAACTAAGAGAAGAATGAAATATAGAGAAAAAAGGGAACTGGTAAGGGAAATTGGAACTTGAGGCACAACACAACAGCCAGTTCCCTGTTTCAATTTGTTTTATTTCTTCTTGAATCCAATAAAAGTAGAATATTAATATTACATAATTTTAACTATTGTCTTTATCAATTACTTCATATTGTCATCCTGCCATTTTTACTTTAAAAAACAACTCCTCCTTAACAAAGGAAAAGAAAGACCATACTCCAGGGCATCCTAACTTGCAATACAATTTTAGGAGATTCGAGTCTATGAACATAAGAAAGACCTGTTGTATTAAAAGTCCATCATTTACATTTGTACCAAACATGCTCTTCAACACAACAAAATAAAATAGGACCATTATTTTCCTCAATAAATCATGAAGACACTTTGCACTGATATCTTCTGGTTTATGAACTCATTCCAGCTACGGCCAATTCTCTGTTGGGTACTTCAATTTCAGAGTATTCTTCGAACTATTTTCTGATAAATTTTATAATAGCACAATCACTTGGGCTAAACCTACAAGGATACCGTTACAGAAAAATTTCTGGATTTTCATACCAGAATGGTAATTTCATTTATAATAAAGGCACTTGTGGAAAAACCATCAATTTGAAAAACACAATGATCAGAGAGTTTCATGTGTAATTATACTAGTCTTGGTGTCATGCTTCTGTCAAATGTGAGAGCTGCACATATGACCAGGTTTATTTTACTTTTTCAATACACCATAGTAAAGAGGGTGACCCTATAGAATTTATGCCTCACAGAGTCTCTGTTCATGTAAAAGAAGAAGTGCACAATGTGGAAGCCATGGAGATATTCGGTGCATGTAATAGCAGTTCCTACAGGTCACCATGGCTTCAGTGTGAGAAATTGCTACCCCCATCTCTAATCTCTGTATCTGGAAATAGTCTACAGGACCTGGTCAGCTCTCATACTTTTTCATCTTTGTGCTTTTACTTGTTGGGTCTCTTTTAGATTTCATTTCTTTTAAGTTCTTCCTAAAGTTTAGCTGAAATGCAGGGCAATGTTAATAACTAAAAATAAGAGATACTATTTAAAAGAAAGAATCATTATGAAGGAGGCACACAAGAAGCAGAGAACATTGGGTGACTGGCCTGAGATCCAAGTTTCCAGGATAAGCAGTTTGGGGAGAAGGGAATACCAGTGAATACGAGGGAATGCCAATGAATATGGTCAATGTATGGGATTATGAGAAAATTAAAAACGCAATAAAGCAAAATGAACTCCTAAAGGAACAGGTAGAATATGAAGTCAGAAAGAACTTCTGAACACATAGCAGGCAAAAACAAAAGTGTCAGGAGAAGCAGGAGAAAAGCCCTATTTGCTGTGATACAGAGTAAGCCCCGCAGAATAATTATCAGTAACTGAACTGAGTACCTGATTTATTGCAGAGTCTAGGGTAATGTTCAACCTAGGGACAGAGATCCAATGGACATCAAAAGGAGGGATTAAAGGGAATCATTATGCCACAGAAATCAACTGAGGGTATAGAAGTTGATTTGTATTTGTAACTGGGTTGTGTATTTGGATCTTAAAAAAAAATCTCTTAATGAAATATTTTTTTGAAATATCAAATGTATACTATGGTAAGAATTTTTTTTTTGTAACTTGATTTAAGGCATTTTTCAAAGTGGCTCTTCTATGTCAGTATAGTTAGAAAGAATTGAGTGTTTAATTTTATCTTTTTACTTTCACTGATTATACAAGCAAGACCTATCTCAAGTCAAAGGTCATAACAAATCAAATAAAATTGATTGACCAGCCAAATGACAAACTTTTATAGATTTTCCAGGAGCCTTTTCTCTGAGCATAGGATGACGTCGAACTGAACAAAATTTTCATTATCATCAGGAGTTTTATTTTTGCTCTACCTACAATTATTCTGTCCAAACAGAAGAAAATACCATGCTCCTAAGTCCAAATGTGGAAAACTAATAGAGTTTACATTGTGACATAATGGCGAAATTGTTCTTTTATTCTATACTAAGTGTTTCATTATTTCCAGTTTTAACATAACAAAAATATTGAACACCAAGGAAATGGAAGCAAGTAGAGCAGAACATCCCTGTAAAATAATAAATTGTGTGCCACAGGATTTATTTGTATGTTAGGTTGTAACATTTCTCACACTTACCTGGAGCTCATTTCTAATAAAGCAAACTAAATGGTCAAAGTCAGAGACTCCCAAAGTTGGCTAGGCTAGCAATACTGCTCAGCAAAAGAGTAAACACTCCCAGTGTACTTGAGACACTGAGGGAATTAGCAAACAAAACAAATTTTTTACTTGCAATTTATTTCAGAATAGACTGGTTGAAAATATAATTCCTATTTGAAGAATGAATGTGCTCTTATAAAGCTCAACTAATAATTTATAAACATGAATTTAAAAGCTATATATTAAAAATGTCAAAGAAGGAATAAGGAAAAATACGTACACAAGGAACAAAACTTAAAATGAATAAACCAAATTAAATGGATATTAATTTAATTCTTTCTTCATACAAGGCACAGTGCTAGAAATTTTGAAAGCCCTTAGGAGTTATAAAGCAGTCTTCGATTTTAGAACAGATTATACCTTAGTGGAGAAAAGACATAAGTACGTGTGATTCTAAATGATAACACAATCTAGAAATTAAAATAATTTGTGTATAAAAAGATAAGAGGGATATTAATGACAAATCACAAATAAAATCACAAAATCTATACAAAAGAAAAGATTCGAAACATATTTCAGGAAAAAATGCAGAAAGAATTAGGCAGACAGCAGAGATAGGTAAATCAAGTCAGGTGGAATTAAGGTGGCCAATTTTGAGTCTGGGAGGTTGGAGACTGTCCCCTGAAGGATTGAAATGGTAATTCCTTCAGAGCCCCTCCTCCACCCTTATCAAGAACCTGCCCCTGCTTCAACCTGTGCCAAGGTAACCTGTCCCAGGAATTTTCCTCCCTACAGGGAACTATAAGGTTGTTAACGTGTCCTTGGCTGCACCATCCTGCCCTTCTCCCTTCAGCTCACCTGTTTCCCACCTTTTGGCCACCCCACCTAGCATTTCCTAGGCCTAGTCCTGTACTCAGGAAGGAGAAAGATAAGGGGAAGAGGGCTGGAGAACAAAAAAAGCCTAGAACATATAAAAATGGCAGAACATCTCCACTTCATATGGCCCCCATTCTCCCTCCTCGGAGAAGTCTATATTATCCCTTTTTAAATAAACCCTGCTTCGTATGCTTGCCTTGGCATGTTTCTCTAATGTTCAAACTTCAACATGTGAGGAAGCAGAACTTATCACCAATCAAGTGGTATCAAATCATTATCATAATGTGTCATTTGAATTGAATGTGTGATTTGAATTGAGTCTTGGAGAATGTATGATTTTAGGGATGTAACTGTAAGCGCTGAATGACAGATGCAGATTTCAACAGATTCAGAGAAGCCATTTATTCATTTGTGGACTGGGCTCCATAGGGGCTCATTTTCTGGATGCGAAATGGCCCTTGGTTACAGAGGGGATTTTAGTTTTATAGGGTACAATGAGGATGGTTTAATCATTGGAAACTTTGGACTTGCCAATTGGACAGTCAGGGGCTAGTTGTGCAGGTTAAAACTTTAACTCAGGAAGGCAGTTGTAAAAAGGTTGAAACTCATTGTTACCTAGAGAGATATGAGCCCAGACCCAGCTCAAATCTTGCCCATTGCTTTTCTTTTCCTGGGATTCATTATTTCCCAGTTTCCATATTTACTCTAATTTGCAAGGGCGGGGGGAGGAAGGTCAAAGTCCAGAACCCATCATTCAGTATCCGCCCCCTTCCTTCAGGGCCCATGTTTTGGGGAAAGGACTTACTGGGAAAGTTTAATGCTTGGCTAATTTCCCCTCCCTTCTACCAAGCTGCACCTTCTTTCTGTTTTTTTGTTTTTTTTTCCTTGGGGGCTTTCTTGTAGGAATATTATTTTTCATAACCTTCAGTTACATTTATACATTAGATGTGCAAAGTAAGTGGCTGTTTATTCAAATTGAATATGCTGGAAATTACTGTTTTTATGTAAAAATTTTCCATGAAAATCTTGCTTGTGGTAGCAGTCATTTCCTCTTTGAGAGTACTTGAAGTCCAGTCCTTACTTTCTGCCACATCAGTACTGCTCTCCTCTGCTTTTGTTATCTGCTAATCTCCCTCTCCCCTCACTCCAGGGCTTCCTCTTGGGTCTCTCCTACCCATTTATTTTTCCTTTAGTCCCTCAAGGTATTTGGTCTTCCTGAAATAAAGTGGAGAAAACTTGTTCTATGAAAATTTCTACTTTCCCTCTGGGAAAATAAACTTCCTCTTATTCAAAAATTAACGAGAAGAAATTATAAGAAGAGCAAAATAAAATTATTATTTTAACAACTTACCCTACCATATGTGAAAAAGATTAACTGGGTTGGAAAATAATATTAGGAAACAATGAATAACTCAGTTTAATATTTAGAGATGATCAATCTAATTCTCTAAAAGAGAACTACAAGTGAAAATATTTTTCTAAGTATTTTAAATTAATATTACAGCTTAATTGGGATGAACTTAAATAATATTGAATATAAGGATAAAAACTTACAAATAACTAGCTAATGAGTATTATTGAAGTAACTTTTAGCAGAAAAATTATTTAACCAAACCAATATTTAAAAAATTATTGAAGATTAGAAAATATATTAGATTTAGGGAGGAAAGACTGATAAAATGGTATAATGAGTAGATGGCCAGACTGACATAAATGAAGATTTACGTTTTTAGTGTATTTCTCATAATGAAAGTACCATTGAGTTGATTAGAAAAATTAGGGACAAAAAAACAATGAAAATAGAAAGTTTGGTAAAACAAACAAACTAAAACTTGAGGACATTGAAAATGAATTCTGAATGCAAAGTATAGCCTTAAGATTACTGTGAGATTATGTAGGAAAATTTGAAATTTAAATAATATTGCAAATCACTTATTCTTAAAATTCCTCTATGTGGAATCAGCATTTGTCTAGTAAGCTAATTGCACAAAAGTTTGGAAAAATTGTGTCACCAATGCCAATTTCACTAGGATGTTCAATGATAATAAAGTTTCTATATTTTCATGCAAACTGAAAATTTTATTGAATAAAAATAGTTTCCATATTAACTTTAATACTGAAATTTTTGCTTTAATATTGACACAAGGTCTTCTTTTTATTTTTTAATTAATTTTTAAAAGAAAATGGAGGCTTAGGAGATTACATTAAAAAAGAAGTCTTCCTCCAGAATTATCAGCTACTCAGAACAAAGAAAAAAAAATCTTAATATGGTGTATGCATTTATGTTCAGGAGTCTTAAAACATATTTCATCATAGTTTAATTTGTTGTGTAATTTGTGATGATAAGCAATTCTTTTTTAGCAGACAAGAAAACATGGGACAACATAATTGGAGTCTCAGGTGCAAGTTGAGCTCCATTACAAATTAGTTTTGTGATCATAGCTCTGCTTCACTTCATAATTTCCAAAATAAAATAATTTGAACTAGAACCAGAGATCACTGACAGTAAAAGACACAAATATTTGCTCAGCCCACGGTGTTAATTGAAAAAAAAATAATAATCTATCATTAAACAATGAGAACTTTGGTAAGAAATATACTTGCCTAGTTTTATTGAGCTACTTTCACACTCAGAAACACAGGTCCTAGTTTAACTGATCACAGGTCTTAAGTAGAATATCACAAGCTTTATCTGTATTATTGGTTGGTCTATATAGATAATAAAGGTAATAAACTCTAATCTAAATTCACTGCAATACCTAAAAACTCATATAGGATACTGTTTAAAGATGGACTATATATAGAGATTTTCAATGTATATTTTTCCAGTGTTAGAAATATTTTTTCATTGCTGTAATTTAGTAATTTTTGTTAGATAATATGCTGTTCCTCTGCAAAAGAAGTTTTAAATATTTAAATATTTTAAAATATTTAAACTAACTTTGAAATTGCATATATTAAAATATGGTAAGTATCCACAGATATTTTGAAAATATGGATGAATTATATTTCTATCTACATGCAATATACACATACATAAACCTGCCCATACAGATGTGTCACCTATGTATACTTTATGTACAGTGTATGTATGAGGGATAAAAAGGAAGAAGTCACAGGAAGTTTATATACCTGTGTCTATGTGTGCATATGTATAGAAAAATGAGAAAGTGAAAAAGAACATAACTAAATTTAAGTGATATGATAGGTTATGCATATCTATTATGTAGATTCACAAAACACATGCTGCTGTCAATGCTCTATATCATGATTTCTTCCTATCCACTGTTTTACTTTCCACTCTTTCAGTTACCTGCAGTCAATAGTGATCTAAAAATATTAAATGGAAAACTCCAAAGATAGATAATCCATTAGTTTTAAATATAATTAATTAGTTCAAATATAATTAATTTATATAAATATAAATAATTATATATGTTTAATTTATAATTAACCTTCATCATAGATATGTATGTATGGGGAAAACATGGTGTAAACTGGGTTTGGTATAATCTGAGGCTTCAGAGGTGGGTGTCTTAGAATATGCAGCAGATAAGGGGGATTATTGTACAGCATTAAATGCTTATCCAGTATGCTCAGTTAGACACAACAGAAATATTTTTTTTTACATAGACTGTTTTAATAAACCATTAAAAAAATTAGCTATTCACTAAGTGGAATATCAACATTCAAAATCTTTATCTATTTTAAAAGAAAATTAAAATTTTACATTCATTTGGGCTTATAAAATTTGCAAGTAGCACAATTTTTTCCTTTATATTTCTTATAATTTGGCATTATATCAGATATACTGGCATATTTGAAAAAAATTTGTAGTCATTTTATGGTAACATAATAAAGACCTATCTTTCTTACACTGGGTCCCACTTTGTAAAGGTTTTATCACTCCCTGATAGCATCATAATCTGATGACCAAGACTTTAGAAAAAGAGCTGTTATAGAACAATCCATAACATTCCACCCTTTACCCCCACAGGCTTATGTCTATCACACACTGTAAAATACATTTTGTGCCTCTCCAACAGTCCCCCAAACCTAAAGAATTCTAGCATTGCTTAAAAGTTCAAGTTCAAAGTCACTAATACTCAAAGCAAACTCAGCTGTGAGCCACAGTAAAAATCAGAAGAACAAGTTACATGCTTTAATAATGAGACAGGCACAGAGTAAATATTTCCTTTCCTAAAGGGAGGAATGGGGGCCTAGAAGGAAGTATGGGACCAAAATAAACTAAACATAGCAAATGTTAAATCCTGTAGCTCTTTAGCAGACTTCTGGGGAACATAAGGGTGTCTTGGGCAGCTGTGGTCCTATAGCCTTGTTGGATGCAACTTACATGGCCACTCTCTAGGGCTGGCTCTGCTCACTGCATGAAAATTCCTTCAGCAGATGTTCCCAATTACTGACATCTCTAATATTCTGGGGTCTCCATTGCATTTCTGGCTTTACTTTCAAAGCTTCATACTTTAGCTTGTCAAGACCTGCATGCTGGGCTCTGACCCTTCTGTAGAGTCTCCCAGATTTTCTTTTGAAATATCAGTGGAAGCTCTCCGAAGCTGCATCCCTTGGAAAGTCCTAAGGACTGTTTCTGGTGCAAGCTCTTTAGAAGCCTTCAAAAATCATAACTGGTATGCCCTCTGAACTTAGCAAAAGAAATCCCTAGAAGAAATTTCCTAAGTGCCCTGACCCCCCAGCACTCTTCTCAAATGAAAGGCTTAAACAGTGACTCCTTTGAGACATTTAAAATGGGTAAGGTCTTGACAATTCTTAAGATGCCATCAAAGCAAATTTCTTATTGCCCAATGGCTTGGCTTCTTTTTAATGGTTCTAATCTCTACATTCTTCTTGGCCACAACACTAAAATATGTTTCTTTTCTGGTTAAAAAAAAGGAGTTTTTCAAACCTTTCCACTCAGGTTTCTGTTCCTAATTCTTACTGTAACATTAGCCCCAACGAGCCATCCATACCCTATGCACATCCAGAATGTTGTGCTGCCTTGAAAATTTATCTGCCAGTTTAATTAGTTTTTCATCTTTAAACTCAGCCTCCCACAAAATCTCAGGGCATTGATAAAATGCAAGCAACTTTTTGCCAGACTTTTACACATATACCCTCTATACCCATTCCCAGTAGAGTCCTCATTCCATCTGAAACCTTATGATCATAACCTTTTCTGTCTGTATTTCTAGAAGTCTGCTGATCTTTTGAGCCCTCTCTTAAATCACCTCTTAAGCTCTGCTTCTTATATTGTAGGCTTTCTCTAGTCGACTTATCCACACTTTCCCAACTGCTTCCCACAAATCAAATCTAAAGCCTCTGAACCACATCATCAGATATAGTCACTGCAAAGGCCCCTGTTCTTGGTTTTAATTTCTGGGCATCTCTGAATTCATTCGAGTTGACAATGAAGATTAATCCTTGCACATGCAATCATGAACTATTCTTAAGAACTCTATTTAAAACTACAGTGAAATGCAAAAAATGCTGCTTGTTCACAAAAGCAATAACTTAAGTGGGAAACACACACCTACATACATAGGGTATTCCTCAATTTAAGGGGTAACAAAAAACATTCACAGAAAAATTCTGAAGCACTCTAAGAAGAATAATAGGCAAGGATAAATGAAAGTTGTCTTAAAATTAATGAAATGGATGGACTTCTCCATATTTGATATTTGTGAGTTTTATAATGTATGGTAATTGAAATACTGCCTTAGAGGTATAGACATAAATGCATAATTAGACATATCATAAATAGACCTTAATATGTGTAAATATTTAACATGTAAGGGAAATACCACAAGCAAATAAGATAGGAGTGGGTTGTTGAATAGATTTTTTATCTAAATAATTGTCAATTTTGCAGCAAAAAAAAATAAAGATCTTGTCTCATATTTCATTACTTGTCAATAAATTAATTTCCAATAAATATTCCAATAATTAAATCAAAATTAATTTAAAGAGACAACATGAAATAGCAAATAAAATCATACTAGCATAAATTTTAAGTGGATATCTGAATCTTGGAGAAGGGATGATTGGAAAATTTAAAGCATACAAAATAAGAAAGAAAATGACTATTCCCTTAAAATATGCATAGCAAAAATAAAAGTCACAATATTGAAATAAAATCAACACGGTAAAATATGGCAAAATGTTGACTGATATTTTTAGTTATTTGTCTCTTTATTTATTTCTACCACACAGTGAACCCAAGGATGTTTAACCACTGAGTGCTATTCCCAGACCATTTTAATTTTTATTTTGAGACCAGGTCTCATTAGATTGCTTATGGCCTCACTAAATTGCTAAGCCAAGCTAAGAACACAGCTGGATTACAGGACTGTGCCACCACAGCTGACTGTTGACTGATATTTTAAATTATGTTAAGTACTTGTTGAATCTCCCAAAAAAACTAAAACAAATAAGTGTACTCAAATTTCACAGAATTATCTACAATAACAAAGGCAAACAACTCATAAATAACACTTTCATCCACATAATTTTCCCATATTTAAGAGCTTTAGGATTTGGTGGTAATATAAATGGTACAAACTATTTTATACACAATACTAACATTATTTATTTGCACAAGTAACCTCAAAGGCAAACTTAAAATTATGTTTCAAACACTTAAAAATATCAGTTATCTTCAATGGAACAATTGAACTTCTATTATTCCCTATTGAGAAAGTAATCAGAACTATGAAATCATATGCATGTATGAGTATGCCATTTTTAAAATGACTCCTTATTCATTTAATCGCAAAATATCAAATATGACCAAATGTCATTGAGGACATTAAATCAATTATATTATAAAAATGTTGTGATATAAATAAATTAGATGGAAGTGTTCATTGAGTATTGATAGTGTGATAAATTTTCTGTATTTTTTATAAGATTAAGCATTATTTTGATCTTATATAAGCAATAAAATTACTTAAGAGTAAACATTGAGATAAATTTGTTTATTCATTTCAGATTGAATACATAATTAAGGAAATTGGTTTCCTGCTAATTCTGAATAATTAAGAAGGTATAATTCTCCAGAATATATAAATATTTTATATGTATATTATACTTCTCCCACAAAATAGTCTATTACCATTTGGATTTGAAGATTACTTATTTATAATTTTTTTTTCAGTTGTATAAATTAAATTTTTCAAAAAATTGTATGTCACTATTTTAACAAGTTTAACATTCTTCTCTTTTATCAGCTTTAGAATGAATACAATAGTCACTAATTGGTTACTGCTGACTAAATTATGTACCTGCAGTATGTATCTGATATAAAATTTAAATTTAATTTATTGATCCAGAAAAAATTCCAAAAGACTGTCTTTTGCATATTTACGTATAAAATATTTTGATCCATAATTATAAAATAATATCAAATACCTACAAAATTTCTTTAAAATCAAGCATATGCATGCTAAATATTATGTTTTTCATTATTTTTAACAGTTTTACATTTTATTTTCATAGCATTTTTACATATGAATCATAATATACTTTTGTAGAAATATGATATACATTATTTATACTTTGAAACAAATATGTTTTCAGCATTTATAGTGTAAAACCTTTCTTTAATGTGAATGTGCAACATATCAATACAAACATTAGAGAAAATAAAAGAATTTCTATAACCTTAAACTCCAAAGTTTCATAGAACAAATTTTAAGCAAATATTTTCTAATACAAAAGGTGATGTCACAATTTTTTTTTATTTTGCTTCTTAGAAACTTTAATTTTTCTTTTTCACAATTGTATAAGATCATAGATTATGATTATCTCATAACATAAGAGAATGTATAGTTTATAATTTAAATGACAAATGATCTATTTATATATTAATGTTTTGTTTTAATGATTATTATTATTACTGATATTTAAAATCTATTTTCTTTTAAAGTGCAGAAATTTAAAAAACTATAATTATTAGATTCTATTCACAATAAAACCCTCCAATTCTTTAGCAGAGCTATTGAGATAGTGAATCATATTTTAGACATCAGCCAATGGAAAACCAGTGACAACATGTTAAAATATTTTCTGGGTTGATAAAGACCAAGAAATTACCAAAGAATCATTTTGAGGGAAACAATGTGTCACTGCACAATTTCATAATTCTTCTTTAAATAAGAGAAAGGACATATTCAAGAATCTATAAAAGATTTTGGGCATGTTCTATTTTAGCTGGGTGCAGTGACACACACCTGTAATCCCAGCAGCTTGGGAGGCTGAGACAAAGATGATCACAAGTTTAAAGCTAGCCTCAGCAATTTAGCAAGGCACTAAGCAACTGAGACCCTGTCTCTAAGTAAAATACAAAATAGTTTTGAGGATATGGCTCAGTGGTTGAGTGTCCCTGAGTGCAATTCCCAGTACCAAAAAAAAAAAAAAAAAAAAAAAAAAAAGCATGTTTTATTTCAATCATACACTATTAGATGAAATATTTTAGAAAAGGCTTATACTATGGTTTAGATATAAGGTGTCCCACAAAAGTTTATGTTTGAAAAAATGCAAGAAAGTTCAGAGGCCCAAGGTGAGAGTCTTAACCTAATCAGTGAATTAATCCACTGAGAGGTATTAACTGAGTGGTGAGTATAAGCAGATAGATTGTGACTGGATTAGGAAGGTCATTTGGGAGCATGCCTTTTGTATATATTTTGTGAGATGAGCTTTATCTCTCTCTGGTTCTTGGTAAAGTCCTGAGCTGATTTCCTTCAAGACAACCCTCCACCACTAAGTTCATCCACACTTTAAACTCCTAGGAATGTGGTCTGCAATCTATGCACTGAGACCTCTGAAACCATGAGCCCCCAAATGAACTTTTCTCCTCTATGTTGTTCTTGTCAGGTCTTTTGAACACAGAAGAATAAAAGTTGACTAAAAGTGTTTGTTTCAAGCAGAAGAAATATTTCAGTAGTAAAATAATGAGAGGATATACTTTGATTAAAAACAATTCACTTTAATCTATGATTAGGACTAAAGTTCAAATGTCTGACAGAATTAGGATAATCAATGATGACAATGAAATTATCATAAATATTCTCAAGAAATATTTAATATTATATGCAATACAGCTAAGATTATATAATAAAAAAATTTGTTTCAGACTACATTCTAAATTTACTAAGAGTAATATATTTTATCAGGTAATGCAACAGTCTCATGCATTCAATCATTAGTTAACTCTTAGGAAAAAAATATAAATATAAATCTTTGAGTTTCCTACACAATCAATAAATTAGAAATCATAAACTAATATTATTTTATTGTACTTATTTTTCTTGGCCAATTTATACCTTAGAGATATGTCTTAAAACTATTATGAAAAGTAGGAGGATATCTGATAAAGAGATCTCATGATAAATTGTTTAGTAGGAGATACCATGATGTTGTTGATTCTTATGTAATAATTAATTGGTTATGAATATATACATTTTTTCCATGATTCTTTCCAAAAAGAATAGTTTTTCCCCTCTATATTTTTGCTTTTGCTGTTATTACAACTCTAAATTCACTTGTGTTCTCAAATACTTGTTTTGTAGGTCAATAAACAAGCAGTAAAAACATACACTGAATTATTGTAAGGGGTACTCTATATTCAGATTTCAAATATTTTTTATTTTAATAAATTTTAAAGTAGATATGGAAAATATTTTCTCCTCCACTAGAAATGAAGTATTAAAATGATTTTCTTCATTATGAATATCTTGCTCTAGGAATATCTGACTATAATTATTATAGTTTTCTTTTTTCCTGAGTATTAGTTAACATTTAGCATTTTTTTCATCCTCTTACATCTCGGTCTCAAAGAATATAAAGTAGATACAAGTATTCTTTGTAAGGGAAAATATTTTTGATAGCAAGATTAAAAGCTTGGCATACACCTGTAATCCCAGTAGCTCAGGAGGATTGCAAATTCAAAGACAACCTTAGAAAAGGCAATGTACTAAGCAACTCAGTAAGACCATGTCTCTAAATAAAATACAAAATAGGGCTACAGATGTGACTCAGTGATTGAGTGCTACTGAGTCCAATTATTGGCACCAAAAATAAATAAATAAATAAATAAATGTATGTTTAGAGCAAGAAAAATCACAAAACATTAAATGATTTTGATATCTTATGTTAAAATGTAGAATTAAGTATACAATTAATGAATATCATTACCATAAACAGTCTATTATTGTGCATATTTTCTATTTACATGAGTTTTCTTTCATGAAGTATTTTGAATGTTTTAGAGTCAGCTGTTGCCCTCATGATAGTATGCTTAAAAACTATGAAAATCATTAGAATTGGTAGAAATATATACATAAGTTCTAAAACACATCACCCTACTTAATGGATACAGAAAATTCAAGCACCACAGGTAGAAATAAATTTTCCTTGAAATTACTTCAGTTTTTTAAAGTAGATTATTAATAAACTACTATAAAAAATTTTGCAAATCTGCGCTGTTTCCTCAAGTTCTGAATTTGAGTATCCTGTCTTTTGATATCAAGACTTCATTTTGAAGCACTGAAAAAAAAACAAAAACACTACATCAAGGGTCTCCTAATTAAAATTTCAATGTATTTTCCACTATGCCAAAATTTCTTGGTCATTATTGAATTTCATTATTTTTAATAGATGTTTATTGTGTCAGAATTCTTTTTATTGTGGAATTTTATAGTTCAGTTTAATTGACATGTTTTTGAGTTTGCTATACAAGTTATTTACCTTATGACTTAGACATGTGTTGAATATGTTTTTACCATGAGATTCAAAGTTCTACCTGGATTATAGAAATAAGGAATTAGAATTATCATCTTTTCTGGGTGATCATTCTGATCACTAAAATTGATCCTGGGGAACATTCTGTTCCATATTTTCAATTTCTTTGTGTATTCGCTTATTGTTTTTCAGATTAAAGAGAGGATGACTGATAACTAATCGGTGGCTCCTGGTCAGAGAAATAGGTAGGAAACTAAAAGAGGAACACAAAAGTTGAGATATTTAGTGAAGCACCGTTAACTAGAGCATTTCTGGGAATACATGAGTAGGAAAATGTCTTGGTCGTGTATCATTAACCTCAAGTGAAAAAAGTGCCAATGAAATTTTCAAATGACAAACTATTGAAATATTTCTACCTTACATAAAACACAACAACATACATTATAGAGTTTCTGTATAATATATAATACTCATTTCTACCATGCAAAAGAAATGTACTTGATTTTTTTTTTCACACTTTGTTAACTTTCCACTTTAACATTCCTAAGCATTTTGCTCTAGCTACTTAATACTTAAAGAGGAAAGAAAACTCTTTCCATCATTGTGCTTAAGGTAAATTATATTAAGCATATTTATTTTTCAAACAGAGAGAAACATTTTAGTTCCCAAAAGTCTTCTTTGGGAAGTTAAAAAGTAAGAATTAGCCTTCACCACTTAAATTTTTTCTGAAATTTTAGTACTTGGAATTACTATGTAAACTTCACACTGACAAAATAAATGGAAGAAATTTGAAGAAACAATGTTATTTAGTATTTACATATGGGTTTCACAATTTGTAACTCTTAAACCTTAGCTCTTCCACTTTCAAAACTGAAGGTATAAAAAATATTCTTATATTCAAAAGCTAAAAAAATAGTATTTTATAAAGTGAAATCACCTTATAGTTCTCACTGGTATCATAGTTTTTTTTTTTTTAAGTTAATTATTCTTTTTTCTTTCTTCATTTCTTCCTTCCTCTTTTCTCAGCACTGTGCTTGCTTATTCCCATTACAAAACACCCTAGGTTGATCTTTTATTTTTGCTTCTGGTAGCACTACTTATTCAAAGAGCTGTGTTTTTGTCTTATTGGATAATGGTATGTTGAAAGAAAGTCTGGGTATGTGTCTATGTTACTGGGGTATTACTACTTCTTAGTAGAGACAACCAAAAAATATTTACATGTAAATTAGTCCATATATATACATTTATTGAAATGTTTATATCTTTCTATCTACTCATCTATGTCTATGTGCATTAAAATGAATACCAGTTGATACTAATATCTCTAATTCTAATTCAAAATAACAGGATTGGTTCTAGCACCCATTTCTTACTTATTTTATTGTAACAGAAAAATCTTGAGATTATCTGCAATGTTTACCTATTAGTCCTATTAGCTCCATGGTAGTATACATATAAAGTAGAATCAAAGCTGCTAAGTAGCTGCATAAGGAACAAATTAACTATGCAACAGATTTTGTTCAAACTCCATTTTGTTTCATCTAGAGCTTTTCAGATCAAATGTTCCCTTCCTATTACAATGTGTTACCTTATATATTTCCAGTGGAGTGAGATTCCTTTTGTCATGGTTAACATCTCATTCTGGTTTCCCACATCTTGAGTTGTATTTTTCTTTTTTTCAAATTAAATGCAGTGAAAGTGACTCTTACAGTGTACAAATCTAGGGTCATGCATCAATAAACGCAGTATCTTAATTCTGAAAAATTCTGAAAAATTCCTTGAGGCCCTTTACAGGAAAATATTCTGCCTTTTCCAGAATTCTGCTGAAATAAATCATGCAATATGTAGCTTTTAGAGCCCTTAGAATTCTTGTCTAAATTTTAAACTTTAAGAAAGTTATACAAAATACAGACTATAAAATTCTGGGGTACTGTACATTGAGGACATCATTTTGCCTACACCATCTGTTTTTGAACAGATTTTTCTTCCTACTTTCTCTTTACTATCTTTTATTTTTTCAACAAAATTGATGTAGCATGATGCAAGATGTTAAGTTTCAATGTAAAATTTATTCTTTTAACAGATAAGGCAGATGATGATAAATGTCATGAATTTTTTAAAGGAATTTTGTGCATTCTTTCAGAAGTTAAATCTTAAAACAGGGAATGTGATTTTCAGTTTGGAAAAATTTTTTTAAAAATTTTATTCTTAAAATTAGGGTAAAAAAATGAATAATTTTCAGGTGCTGTCACTGCTCCTGATATGTTTTACATTACCTAGTAGCATCATTCATCAATGGTCTGAACGTTTGTAATGCAAGAAATTCAACCATGTGCTTGCTGATAATAGTCTCATTAATGAAGTAATTGACCAAATGTGCTGAGCTAAGGGGTTGTGTTCAGTTAATGGGACTTCTTTATACTAATTAATCCAGAGGACATGATGTTTGCTATGATTTAGAACAGTGCCATGTTTTTCTCTACTCCCCAGATATGTTCCCTGCCCTCCAAGTTTATAACCCCAAATTTGCAGAGAATCCAGATACCTGAGTCTAAGAGCAAGCAGAAAACATTTCCCTCTGAAGTCATGGGTTCCCAAGAATGGATAGCACATTTGGATTAGGAAACACACATATTATCAGCTGATACTTTTTCCTCTCAAGCTTAACACCATTATTTAGTCACCCTCTCAACTCTCTGTGTATCAATCCTTCTTGACTTGCTCCTTTGACTTTGTGAGCCTTTATAGTAATCTCAGCTTCCTGCCATCTGGTGGTTACCTGCCACCTTGTGACCTTGGGGCCAGGTCATCATCCTCACAAATATTAATAAACCTAGATTTGGAACACCTATTGTGCTTTTAACTTTGATATATGGAGAAGAAAAAATCAATCTATATCCTACTGCAACTAGTGCACCTCTTCTCAATACATTCCTGTTTCAAATAGTGTGTGTTAGTTAACTTTTTGTTGCTTTGCTTGAAATACCTGATCAGAACAACTTAGAGGAGAAAAAGTTTATTTTGATCTCATGATTTCAGAGGATGAGTCCATTGCTCTAGGCTTCAGGTAAGGTAGAGCACATGGCAGAAGAAATTTTCTCATCTCATTGTTGAACCCCGACACAAAGAAAAAACCACCGATTACAATTTCAAATCAAATTAAAGCAAGCTTGTATTTGTGTACACAAAAGATGGCCAGCAACTGTCTCACATGAAATCCTGGGCCAGAGAACAGCACCCCAGCCCTCCAAGAACAACAATTTATATCACAAAAAGTTGCAAAGGGGGATGTCTTGAGAACTTACAGATAACATGATTTTGACAAACATAATACAAAGGCAGTTAGTAGGGTAATGAACCACATGGCATGATATTCCAAGGTAGGGAATAAATTCAGATCCCAACATCAGAATTTATGAGGTGCCACTGAGGTTTCAGAGAGGGATGTTACCTGGTCAGGGAAAGCCAGACATGAATAAGTTCAAGGCTTAGGCAGGAATTCCAAACAAGTTTAGAAATTGTAGTAATTTATAGTAAAACAGAAATTAACTTTTCATGACTTTGTGATGAGATGTTTCCCAGTCTTAAAATGGAATTAGACTGGGTTTATCCCTCATGAGAGCCAGGAAGGGGAGTTGGAGGGAGATAAAATAAAATCACCAAGGGCACACTTCAATGACCCACTTTTTTCACCTACCACCCAGAACATTAATCCTACCAAATTACTAATTTATCCAGTGGACCAATCCACTAATCGGGATTCAGTTTATAATCTAATCATTAGCTTTTGATAGGGGGGTTCATATCCAAACCATAACATAATGTGTTCTCTGTGCCTTTTAGTGGAACATAAAACAATGATGGGCTGTATACGTTTAATAATATACATTCCAACAATATATTCACTCTAGCAATCTTATTTCCTTCATAAACTTTAGTTTTTCTCTAGCATCTGCTAGAGAAACTCAACCATTTCTGATATAGCCTTAAACATAATTTAATTACATTAATATTTTTATTAGTTCTTATAATCATACATAATAGCAGTATTTATTTTGACCTAATCATATATGCATATGAATATAATTTGCTCCATTTTAGTCCCTAGTACTCCCTTTTTCCCCTCTATCAACCCTCCCCATGTTCCAATTCTTTTACTCTGTTTATCTTCCTTCCAATTATTTATTTTAATTGGTGCATTATAAATATACATAAAGGTTAAATTTACTGTGGTACATTTAGTTATGTATGTGCATACTTCGGTCAATTTCATTCTATAGTTCCTCTCTTTTATTATCCCTTCTCCCTCCCCCTCAATCCTCTTTTTATATTTCACTGATCTCCCTGCTCTTTTCATGGGACTTTCCCCTTTTTCACACTTATTTTGTTCTAGCTTCTGCATGTTAGAAAAAAAAAAAACATAGTCCTTCTGAACTTGGCTTATTTAACTTAGCATCATGTTCTCCAGTTCTATCCATTTACCAGCAAAGGACATAATTTCATTCTTTATGACTGGGTAGAACGCCAATGTGTATATATACCACATTTCTTTATCTGTTCATTTTTTGACATGCATCTGGGCAGTTTCCATAAGTTTTCTCTTGTGAATCGCACTGCAGATATTAATTCTTTAGGATAAATACAAAAGGATGGGATAGCTGGATCATATGGTGGTTCCATGCCTTGGCTTTTGAGGAATCTCCATACTGTTCTCCAAAGTGGTTTTACTAATTTGAAGTCCCACCAAAAATATATGGGTGTACCTTTTTTCCTCACATCCTTATCATGATTTATTGTTATTTGCATTCTTGATGATTGCCATTCTAACTAGAGTGAGATTAAACTTCAATGTAGTTTTTATTCACATTTCCCTGATTGCTAGAAATATTGAAATTTATTTTTCATATTTTTTGGCCATTTGTATTTCTTCTTTGGAGAAATTTCTGTTTAGTTCTTTTGTCCATTTATTGGTTGAGCTATTTGTTTTGTTTCCCTCATCATTTTCTAAGAGTCTATTTCTTCCACTGTGTTCTTTCTATGGATGTTTTATCTCATGTCCCAAGAAAGTACTCCCAAGTCAATAAATTCTTGCTTATTTGTTCTTACATTTTGGTCTCTTTGGTCAAGCACACAAAGAATCTCATTTCATTCATGTATATACTATGAGTCAGGTGATGCTGAAATTTATCTCTAAATATAGGTCTTATAGCCAAGGGTAGATAGGTGAAACTTCAAAAGGGGACACTTATTCAACTGTGGAAGAAAAAACTTCTGCAGTGTTTTCCAGGACAGTAGAAGTATAACATTCTTACAAAAGCAATGACAGGTCACCTCTGCAAGTTCTGAGAATTCAAGTGATTTGCAAAGCCAAAATCATCCAGGAAATCCATGTACCTATCACTGCCCATCTTTGGCCATGTCAGATTTTTTTGTTTCCCCTCCTGGACCCCTAACCTCATCATACCAGCCCTATAGTGGCTGGGCACATAAACCTCTCTAGAGATATGCTACTTCCACTTAAAGGGGTAAGAAAGTTGCAAAATTATGTATTTTTGTCTCTGGTCTTTCTTAGAACATGTTTTTTGTTTGTTTGCTTTGTTTGTTGAAGAAGCCTAGGCTGCCAAGTGGTGGGCAGGATGGGTAGATGCAGGAGCTTCTTGTCCCAGCTGGTTCTCTGGGCTGGAGTTCATTGGCAAGGAGCTGGGAGACAGTGGTGTCTACCTTGGTGTGTGTGTGTGGATAATGGCAGTTTTATGGGTGGCTGGGACCAGGGAGTGTTGTTCCTGTTGGAGTGAGCTCAGAAGTCCCCTGAGTGCATGGTTTCTTTGCCTTGCAGCACAGACAGCCTAATCAGCATGGGGCACCTTGTCACCTGGAGCTACATCTGGACCTCGAAGCCATTTCTGAAAGCAGCAGAGGCCATGGACCTGGAGAAGGAGGAAGCACGTGATGGCTATAGTCTCAGGCACTCATAACCCCAGGACCAGCCCTTGCTCAGAAACCAGACCCAGAGAACTTAAAATGTGGATCCCAGGGGCAGCATGGCTCTCAAAACAAGTTTCACTTGATTTGAAACGAAAGGTCCTATCACTTTCATTCATTTTATTAAGCCAGCCTTTTCTTTCCTGTTGTAAGTTTACTTAGACACAGGGAAAATAAATACCTGGATAATTTTGGGTTAAAAAAACCTTGAAAATTTTTGTATGCTGTAGATATTTGCATATGTATATTGGTTCAGTCTGACTAGCCCAAAACCCTTTACAAATAATCTTGAAGACATATTAAGGTTCCTGGTGGAATGGGACATTATATTTATCTGTTTACTTAACTACTGTGTTCTTAGAGTGGTATCAATTGGTCCCTTGGTGATGATTTTTGCATATGACACTCTTGTGCTCTGATGTTCATCAGTTATTGAACTTGTTTGACTAATTAAGCAATGTATGACATAATAGGAGATTCAAAAATTATAAGGCCATTACCAATACTGCTAAGGGTCTAACCCACTGAGAGGGTCACTATAGTCCTTAGCTTAGTCCTGCCTGTCTTAAAATGTTCTCAGGTGTCCATTTATTTGCTCAATTCAATAATGATTCTCATATATACTAACTTTTAAAAGAAATGAAGAAACTTTTTTTGTTGTTGTTGTTGTTAAAGACAGTGACCAGAGTTGGTTATGTAATTTTCTTTCTTAGTTGAAACCATTTATCTTAAATCAAAACAATCAAACAGAAACCATTTAGTATCATTCTGAGGTATTTGTCTTTTCTTATTTTTTAAGTATTTCAGCATTAGGAAGAGGGACAACCATCTTATAAGTGTTTAAAATCCCCCTTACAAACATAATTGTATTTTAAATGGGCTTATTAAGGAAACTACAGTTTTTATTGCTTAATGTGCTAAAATTTATACCAGCTATTAGAGATTTTTATTTGTTATGATGCATTTTAGAAATATTTGCTCTGTCTATAAACCCTGTTTGAACCTCAGATTCCTTGGATTAAAGCCTTATTTATTTGTTAATAAATATATGATAATATGACAATATTTGTAATCTATAGCAATTCAAGAAAAGCATGGATTTAAGCATTAGAGACTTCTGAATTTAAAAAAAAACTTTTTGTTTTGGTAGTAGGACTTTATCATGGAGCTGAATCCTCAGTCAGTTTTAATTTTTATTGTTTAATTTTATATTGTGAGACAGGGTCTCACTAAATTGCTGATTCCTGCTAACTCACTTAGGCTGTCCTTGAACTTGTAATGCTCCTGTATCACCCTCCTGATATATTGGGATTACACAAATATGCTACCACACCTGGCTAAAACACTAATACTTAATAACTGAGACAGAAGTGAAGTTAATCTCAAACACTAAAGCATTTTTCCTTTGCTCTTAAGGAATCATATTAAAGCAGAAAGCTATTTAAGAGAATTTGTCAATAATCAGTTAAAATGTACATTTTTCTTTTCCTTCCATAATTTTATATAAATAATGAAAAGACTTAAAAAAATAAGAGACTCTCTTACAAATAGTAGTCTATATCCCAAGAGGTTTTCTCTAACTGAAGCTTGCTCTCCTTTCTTCCCTCTTATCACAGTATCTACCTTTCCTCTTATATTGTGTTTTTCTTTAAATGCACTTGATGGTAAAAGTCAAACTATTTCCCTGTGTATGTAAAACATTGATTCTAATTTGTCTCATGCAGCTTTGTTCTTTAATGCCTTTTAAATGATGAAACCTCAAGTCAATAAACAATTTTAGAGCATGTTTTTAAGAAGAGTTTTGTAATTATTTAATTAAATTGATTTACAACTTTGATATTTTTTTGGTTAATTTTTTGGGAAGAAGTTTTTTTGAAAATTTAGGAAATATCTTTATAACTTTGCTAAAAGCTCATTTTATCAGTAGTAGGAATACTGTTTTAATATGTTTATTTTTTTCCTAAAATATTTATCATGCAGATAAAGTTTTTCATGAGTTAGAACCTAAAATTATGGGGCTGGGGATGTGGCTGAAGCGGTAGCGCACTTGCCTGGCATGCATGCGGCCCGGGTTCGATCCTCAGCACCACATACAAACAAAGATGTTGTGTCTGTCGAAAGCTAAAAAATAAATATTAAAAAAAAGAACCTAAAAATTATAATAGTCTTAATGTGATTTTGGGAAAACTGTAGTTTTAATTTTATTTATTTATGTATTTATTTTAAGGACATATTTTACTACTTTTCTTGCCATGAGACTTAGTTGCTCTTGGTGGTGAAAATCAATTTTTAAACTTAAATATATGTTCCTTGGTCAAGTGCAGTATTAAAAACTAAGGATATGGGGTGAACAGGACAGGTACCTACAAATGCTTCCAGTCTATTTGAAAGAAAAGTTAAGCAGAGAAATAGCACAAATTAAGTTATCATATTTCATTATATCAATGGTTCATGCTACACAGGGAGATAAGTTAATGTGAGACTATATAAGGAACACCTTAATTTACCATGTAGGGAGTTATGAGAGGCTTTTGAGATGGGACATTTGGGTTTACAGATACAAGATAGGGATCATGAAGTTAGACAAAGAAGTTGAGTGTGAGAATCCTCCCAGAGAAAATGAACCATGTATGACAATGATTTGGTGTTTGGTTCCTTTGGAGAACTGAATTAGAACCCCTTGGCTTAGAACTTAGTAAGATACACACTATATAATTAGTAAGTGGTGTGTGTGTGTGTGTGTGTGTGTGTGTGTGTGTGTATGTGTGTGTGTATGTTCTTGTGTATAGAGGGGTACAAAAGTATCTTGTGCAAAATATAAAGAATTTGTGTTTTAAATTAAATAGTAAGACATTGATAGTTACTCACTTGGGGAGAAATGGATTTGCACTTTGCTACTGTGTTGAGAAAAGTGGAACAAATTGAGAGCATTTGAAATGAGATTAGCCTTTGTAGTTCAAGTGAGAGTGATGTTGCCTGGATAAGAGAAGTAGTGCAGGTGAGTTTTAGAATATGAAAAAGAAAGGACTTAAATATTAGTCCATATTTCACTGCTATAAAGACAACATGGAATAGCATTTCCTCTGTAGCTCTTCATTTACATCTTCACAATTCTTCTGAAACTAAGTAAAATCCCACTACTATCTTTAGAATCATAGTGAATCATAATTATGTCGTGATCCTAAAAGTGCTAAGAGCATATATTACCTCTATAAAATATTTTATGGCAATTAGAAACATTGTTTTTACTGTGGATATTTCTTTAATGCTTTCTCCTTGTATTTCAGGCCCCTGAGGGAAGGGAAACCTTTCATAACATCTTTTGCTCTCAATCCCTAGCCCCTAGCATTGCAGCAGTATTAAGCATGAAGCAGATACTCATAGGCTCAATACTTATGAAGGCTGAATAAATTAAATTCTCTGAAAAAAAAAAACAACAACTTGAGACTGGGTAACACATATAGTCAAGAATTTCATTTTTTTTAATAGTTTTGAAGACTGAAAGTACAAAGACAACAGAATTGGCTCTGTCAAGGGCCTCCTTGAAGGTGTGGCATCATGAGAAGAGTGAGATCAAGATCACAAGGCAGCACAGGAAACCAGAGATCAGTGACTGGCAAGGGGAGGTCAGTCTTCTTGTTTTATGACAACTCAGTTTTGCAGTAATAAACTTGTGTTCTACAGAAGTAATCCTTTCCAAATGCACAGATTCCAATAACCTGTAGGCTCCCCTCCTAAATGTTCTATGACTTCTCACACCATTACATGGGGGCCAAATTTCTATCATATGAAACTTTGGGGGACAAACCACATCTAAACCATAGGTACTTGGTTTATTTAGATAAACAGATTTGGGAGAGAAGTAAGAGTCAAGAGTGATTCTAATTTTGAGGCACATGAAAGTTATGAGAAGACTGAAAAAGGAGCAGATTTTAAAGAGAAGATCATGAATCTCATTTTGAAGTATTTAAGATTGTTTGTGACATAATGCTTTTGCAGTCAAAGCAATGATCTTCATTTAATAAGAATGGGCTCAGTAAATGTGAGTGGTTATATCCTCAGATCTAGGCTCAGCAGATATAAATCTAAGTTGTTGTTTTTTTTTTAAATTAAACATTGTTGGAATACTAGATGTAGTCAAAGCCATGGCATAGATAAATTGGGGAAGATAATGAAAACTTGGTATTTTTGACTCAAATTCCTCTTCCTCTTTACTCTGAAAGACAAAGTTGGTATTAGATTTTTTCACCAAGAGTAATTTACTCCTGCTTCCCTGAACCCAGTTGTGCTGGAAAACTTTCCGAATAGTGGTGCATTTCCAGCATATTTCTCTTGACAGTTATTCTGTGATTCCTCTAAGCACAAGATTTCCTTTGAAACCTTCTAAACTCCACTGATCTCTTTCTCCTGAAACCCTGTACCTCATATAGCTAGTCGATACCAAATATCTTAGGATTCACTGTGTGGTATGATTCATTCTTGGCTATTACTTCATATATCATAGACCTATTTCTCTAAGAAAAGTTATAGAAAATAGAACTTGAGTATAAGTTCTATGGTAATATTGGGTCCTGCTATAGAACTAAGCACAAAGAAAATATTCAATAAATACCTACTGAAGAACAGTTAACTGATTAATATTTGGGTTTGGTTAAAGATTTAGATATTAAAATGGTAACATTTCTACTCTATGTTGGAATAGTACGGTTATGTTTTGATAATATTGAATGGTTCAGAATTAAAATACAACTAATGTATAGGCAATCAAAATTAAACATCATAAAAGATATACCATTAGAATAAGACAGAAGGTCAAAATACTCTATTGAACATATTATGTGATTCTTATTTAATTTTTCACAAAGAGTCCATGTCAATGAATATATGCTCAACATTGCTACAGATACAGTGATAGACAAAGACATTAATTCTTTCTGTGACTCAAATGTTGAATCTATTTTAGAGGTAATTACAGCAATAACTATGAAGTAATGGCCTTTTTCACAGTGTTATTTCAGGATCTTACCTAGCTTGGGAGATGTGGTAAGAATAATTCTAAGATGACTACTCATGACATAGTGCTTGTGTAAACCACTGGCTTTTAGTATGAGCAGGACAAATGAACATATTGGTATTTCTTTGCTGTGACTATGATACCTTGCATAACAAAATTAAAAGAATTTTGCAGATGTAATGATGGTCTTAATAAATTGATTCTGAGTTTAAAAATAAAGGAGATTTAATTGGGTGAGCCTTTTTATAAATTAATTTGTTTGATTAGTAGAGCATATTTGCATATATTTGTGAGACACATTTTTATGGTTTAATTCATGCATACATTGGGTCATGATCAAAGCAGGATAACTAACACAGACATTGATATGGTGAAGAGTTCTGCTTCCTTAAATGTTGAAGTTTCACATTAGAGAAGCATGCCAAGGCAAACATATAAAGCAGGGTTTATTTAAAAAGGGGTAACATAGACTTCTCCTGGGAGGGAGAAGGGGGCCATAGCCAGTATCCTGGTATCGCAAGAAGAAAGGTATGGGCTGAGGATGTGGATTAAGCGGTAACGCGCTCGCCTGATATGCATGTGGCCCAGAGATCCTCAGCACCACATACAAACAAAGATGTTGTGTCCGCCAAAAAACTAAAAAATAAATATTAAAAAATTCTCTCTCTCTTTCTTAAAAAAAAAAGAAGCAAGGTGTTCTGTTCTTTTTTTATATTTCCTAGCCTTCCTTTGTTTTCCTGACCTCTTTCCCTTATCTCTCTCCTTCCTGAGTACAGGCCTAGGCCCTGAAATGCTCAGGAATGCTCCGTGGGATGGCCCAAAGATGGAAAACAGCTGGGCTGAAGGGGGAAGGGCAGGATGGTGCAACCCAGGACACATTAATTAAAAACTCTATAGCTCCCTGTAGGGGTGGGGGCAATTCCCGGGACAGGTTACCTTAACAACAGGTTATAGCAGGGGGGAGGTTCTTGATAATGGTGGAGGAAGGGCTCTGAAGGAATTAACATTTCAATTCCTCTGGGGACAGTCTCCAACTTCCCAGAGTCACTCAAAATTGGCCTCCTTGATCTGACCTGACTCCATTTACCTATCTATAATGACTGCCTGTCATAATTCTGGCTTCACCATCACCATAACATTTTATCATATCTTTAGGGTAATAAACTAAAAATCATCTATTTTAAATCGTTTGAGATATACAATCCATTATCGTTAACTAAATTCACCTTACTGTGTCAGAGCATTAAAACTTTTTCTTAGCTAACTGTAACACAGTAGCCATTGACCAACCTCTTTCCTTTGCCCCTTCATAACTACATTCTCCAGAATCTAGTGATAATATTTTATTCTCAACATCTTTGAGATCAACTTTTCTAGACTCTGTATATATGTGAGATCATGTTGTATCTCTCTTTCTATGCTTGGCTCATTTCACATAAAATAGTGTCTTCCAGGTCCACTAAATAGCAACCCAGGCTATCCTTGAAATAGGCACTAGAAGCAGTAGAGTTGTTTTTCTTCTGGTTTTAAGAAGAAAACTGCCCAGCTAATCTATACCTGGACTCTCAAACTGTAGTATTGTAAATATGTATTCTTTTAAGGTGTTGAATATGTTGTAATTTTTAAACATATCAGTGGAAACTTATACGGTTACAAGCTTCACAGAGGAGTTGTGTATAAATTCTGTGTTCATAGGATAGATACTCATATCCCTCTTCTAGTGATACCCCAGAGGTGAAAGAGCTCAGGAGAAGGTTGTTATGGAGTCCCTCACAGAAGGAGTAGCAAAGTAATCCTAAGGTTTTCAGAGCTAACAAAAACAGCAGAAAATGAGATGCAACTGTTGCAGGACAGAGCTAACAAAAACAGCAGAAAATGAGATGCAACTGTTGCAGGATCAGGTCTCAATAAGAACAATACAGGGTGGGAATGTACATCAAAGACTGAACTTGGTTTCTGTAAAGTGATCCATGCAATTGATAAAAGTTTACAGAAAATCTTGCTCTTAGGAGAATCTTATTCATTTGTCTAAACACATCCAACCAAATCCTGTTCTCTGAGGCATATCCTGGAATTCGTTTTTGGCTTTAGGAGGAAATATGAAAAGATTCATACTTTTGCATCTGCTAAAAGGGTAAGTAACATTGATGGCTTTCTAATAGCATTCATAACATTGGAAGTCAATATTCCTTGTAGTTCAATTTATAGTTAAGAGCCATGCAGTATGTGTTTCCCAATTGTGACATTTAGAAGCAAACTATGAAACATTACTATATGAAATGTAAAATGTTGCAATACATTTTGAATCCATTCCGAAGCACTTCACAAAGATAAATGGGCTAAAATTATAACATAGGCTAATGAAGATATATTTATTCATAAGCCTAATACACAATTTTAAATATGCATTATATCTAGGTATAACTAATATAAAGTAAGTTAATTTTTAATCAAACATCTCAGTTACCCAGATCATTTATAATTTATGAAGTTAAATGATGGTGAATAGATATACACCTGTCATAACTGTTTGCTTATAAGAAGTAAAATGAAAATCTTTTGTGTGAGGCACTGAGTTCAATCCTGAGCACCACATATAAATAAATAAAGGTCCATCACCTACTACTAAATTATTTTTAAAAAAGAAAGAAATGCAGAAATAATTAATTTCTTTTTCTACCACTCTGCTCTGTCTTCCATGTTAATGATAAACTCACTGCGATTCCTCTATCTTGGTATCTATGTAGTATTCATCCTTCAAAACTACCCAAATCCTGCCTTCTTCTGGAAAAGCAGACTGGTTACCATATTTTTTTTTCTTCTCTCATTTTATTAGAGTGATTTGTCTGTACTCAATAACCCCACACTCATTGCTCACCTTTAAGTTCATTGTCTCTTCTTTAAAATTTAGAACCATTTATAGAGATTTATATATATATATATAAAATCAGCCCTATAATATGTACATTGAAAATACAAATTTGATCACACAAAATGAATACAGTAGGGAACAGTTTGAACAAAATGCAAATTGTATGTTTTTACATTCACATAACTTCATCCTTGAGGAATCTAACAGCATCAATTACGTGGAAGTGTACTGGAGAAAAATATCTCAATAAGACACAGAATCTTGGCCTCTTTTTTTTTTTTTTTTTTTTTTTAATGTCTCATAACTATTGGCAAGCTTCTGGGGATTGAATAGGTAATAAATATACTTGTTGACATAGGGTGTTTTGATATATAAAAATTTAGATTCTAATATTATTCTACTTTTAAATGCACCCACAATTTTAATTTATTAGAAATATGCTTGAATTTCCAAAAGGGATAAGACTAGAAAGAAATTTTGAAAGATAGTGTGACAAGATATTTCAGGACATTTTAATTATTTTCACATAATTACTAGTCTTTCTTAGCATACATAAACATGTAGAAATGGAATGATACAAGACAGTGAACCTAAAGTAAATCTTGTATTTCTGATGTTTGACATCTTAAGGGCCTCATAACAATTTATTTTGCCTTAGGAAATGTTTAACTCATTGCATTCATATTACAGCAAAGATGTCCTTGTTTCCAGAAAATCTGACTGTACAAATATACAATTCTAAAACACTAAAACAATATATTAGGATGCGGTAACTTATTTTTATTACAAAAGCACAACTTTTCTAATGAAAACAGAAATGATAATGTTGTTTCATGTCTGAGTTTAAAATAAAACACACTAAGAAAATTCATTGTATATACAACATAAAAAGAAAAACAAAAGCAACATTCTGTTGACTTAATTGAGGCTTATGATAAAATGCTACCAAGCTTTCCTGGCCTTTACTATGTCCATCTACTTCAGCTTAGCTTTCCTCATTTCTTCAAAGTGTCATTTTCATTTAATAAGTTCTACATTAATTGCCCCAATTGAAAACATCAGTAGAATCAAAGTCCACCTTTGTAATGTTTCTCCCTAGCTCCCTTCCTTTACCACTAGGTATTGTAATTTTGATGATTATTCTTTTCTTATATCTTTGTTTTATAACCCTGATTGCCTCTATTGATTTGTCTCTGATCTGTACTATATTCTTATGGTCATTGTGATTTTTGCAATTGATAATTAGACAGTTTCATGTTGAAGTTTTTCTTTTTATTCCTATTTTATTAGAAATTAATCCTTCATAAAAATTTCACAAATTAATTTTCTTATGAAGTAAGGCTTCTGTTGTCAATAATATTTCCATTGTTATATACCTTTGATAGAATGTATATTTCTTATTTAGTAAACTGGGTTATAGGGTCTATGCCAGCAGAAAACTATGTAAAGTTTCTTATAAACTAGATTTAAGGAAATTCTATTTTTATTATAGAAAAAGGCTTATGACAGTCTCTTAGAAGAATATACCAAGTCTCAGCATTTCATCTTCCTCCTCCGATTTTGTCCCTCTACTGCAGAGTTCTGCTGATGGCAGCTTAAAGGTCATGTGACTTTTTGCTGTCAGATTTCTCTGTAAAAATGGAAATAAAAATAATCATATTTCCTACTTCTCACAGCTATTATAAGGACATAATAAGCCCATGGATGTGAAAAGACTTTCCAAATCATAGATCATTAATCATCTCAGTTTTAATTTATTTATTTGTAAGATGTGAAAATTAGATTCTATCATTTCCAAAGTCTCTTCCAGTTCTAACAATGTATAACTACATTATAAAACATTATTAAGCAAGATCCAGCACCCACTGATTTGAATAGAATAATTTAAGTGTATGAGCAAAACACACTGTTCTGAAAATCAGAATTCCTCATCAACTGTCCACATTGCAAAGTTTGCCCAATATTCTTGATGAAGGGCATGAAAGAAGAAAGTATGGCCAGACTACCTGATATCAGCCTTTCCCACGGAGGCCAATATTTTCAAGACACTCTGGTCTCCTTGAATAACTTATTATCCATCTGTTATATGTTATTTAAAATATTTATATATGTTTAAATAATCATCTGCCATCTGTTGCCATGAGGAATTTCAGAACCTCATCTCTTATAGGAAATGAATTTGCCTGTCCCTCACTTTTAATTAAATATGTAATCATTACTCATTCCCTGTACAATGTAACTGTTTTCCTCTTGGCTTTCACATATATAGTCTGAAGAGTTTGTTTTGTTTTGTTTTTTTTCCTTTTCTTCTTCTTCTTTTTTTTTTTTAAGAAAGAGGAGAGAGAGAGAGAGAGAGAGAGAGAGAGAGAGAGAGAATTTTTTAATATTTATTGTTTATTTTTTAGTTCTCGGTGGACACAACATCTTTGTTTGTATGTGGTGCTGAGGATCGAACCCGGGCTGCACGCATGCCAGGCGAGCGCGCTACCGCTTGAGCCACATCCCCAGCCCTCTTCTTCTTTTTTAATCAGTACTCATTTATTCTTGTAAGATACACAATTCAATAAGTTAGAAAAAGCTTGAGATTTAATGTGAAAAAAAAAAAATCTTTAAGGGCTGGGGATGTGGCTCAAGTGGTAGCGCGCTTGCCTGGCATGCGTGCGGCCCGGGTCAGCACCACATACAAACAAAGATGTTGTGCCCGCCAAAAACTAAAAATAAATAAATAAATAAATAAATGTTAAAAAATTCTCTATCTCTCTCTCTAAAAAAAAAAAAAAATCTTTAAATCCCAACTCTGTCATTTTTGTTTAAGTTCACGAGTAAGCTCCTCAGCTTCTCTTAATGTCAATTTCCTTCATGTGAAGCGGGAGCATGGACTTCATATATTCCATACATTGTCTATGAGAATTAAAAGGCCTAACACAGTAAGACCTCAACAAATTTATACTACTTATCATGAAAATTAGACCATGATTAAGGACAGCATAACTGTAAAATGCATTATTAAAGTACTAAAAGGATTAAAATGAGTTTTCTTAAAAAATTGCCGAGGTATAATTCCCAAGATTGGGATTAATTTTTCATTCATTTATTCAAAAATATTTAAGTGCCTATTGCTTGCTAAGTACACTCACAAGCTGACTAGAAACAATGGACAACATGGTCAGGTTCCCTGCAACCACCCAGCAACAGTTCTTCTAATAAAAAGAGGCAGAAAATAAACTCTCACAAAGCAATGAAGATTCCAGATGTGAGATAAAGAATAGCAGAGTATACCTGAACAGAAATGAATTTTTCGGTGTAGGGAATGAAAGAAAGACCCTCTGCTGTGACACTGGAGACAGAGAAGATGAAAAAAGCTTGCAATACAATTATCAGTCTGAGACATTTGGAAAGGGTACTAGCTTGGTATAATCAAGAGAGTGATCAGTTTCCCAAAAGCAAGTTAGTGGATTAGGGGTTGGAAGGGTAGTGAAGTGAGCTGCACACATAAATGTCCACTGAAGAAGAAGAGGATTCAAGGCTCCAGCAGTTCATCATGTAGTTTGGGAAGAAATACTTTAGTCACCACATGATATGCTTAATTAAAGTGGAAATTCAAATGATGCTTTCTATTTGCACTTTGTTGTGATAGGGACAGTGTTAGACTGAAAGAAATACAGCACATTCACCTGGAAATCTACAGTCCAATTTGAAAGTATTAATTGAGACTTTATATAGAAGACATCTAGAATTTTGGGATCTTGAATTTCAAATAAATTTATTTCATAAGGCATATAACTTTCCTTAAAAATTAGTTATGTGGAGAATTATTTATGATTTCCTACTTGTTACATATAATAATACCTGAAGTGCCCTTGACCTTGGTCTCTTCTTTACTTCTCTTGATCATTCTCTGCTTATTAATAATTACTACATACCATGCATTAGCATTTTATTGATTAGAGTTAACCTATGAGATTTTATCCAGTTTCATGCTTTAAATGCCTCATTATGCTAATGAATGTTATATCTTGAACTTTGATTTGTCCTGAACTTCCTACCTGTATATTCAATACACACATCTTTACTTGTATACTGAAAACCCATTACAGACGTGTCATGTCCAAACATGATTGTTGATCAGTACTCAACAATCAAGACTCAAATTTAATTTATGTAATGTAGATCTAAGAATTGTCCTCTTGTTCCAAAAGAGTAGTTGTAAAAGGAAAAGAACAGATTTCAATCTTGAGCAGATCAAAGCAATATTTCAGATATATACCAGTAAAGACCTTGGTTAGTTTCTTAACTTTTGAATGTGAGTATTCACATGTATACCTGTCTTATAATTTTTGGAGGAAGCCAATTTAGGGTGGGCCCTCAAAAAACTGTTTTATTATCTACTTTTACCTGCAAAATATACTTACATCTTATGAAATGTTACAGGTCTTGAAATTTTCTTTTTTACTGTGGGTACCAACTGCAAATAACATTCTTAATCTGTCCAAATTGTATGCTTAAAAATTTCAACCTACTTTGAAAGGTAACAATATGTATGTATATATCTGTGGATACAAAATTACAAATCATATTGTTATAGAAATATACTATTTAATTTTTAGCTATAAATTCTTATATATTATAAATGATATATTTATCATTTGTAAATGGTATTTCAAGTGATTTTTTTCCGCAAGTGATTTTTTTTTTTGGAACAGATTTAACAGCTTTCACAGTCAAGGATTCTCACAGTCTCATTATTTCTTGGCCCCAGGAGGATGAGTTATGCTAATTAACTGCATTTAATGGGCAAAAGTAATGCTCCTATGCCTCTGTTCTCCTTAAGCTACTGTTTCCTTACTTGTTACAATTTATTAACCATGAGTTATACATCCCAGTAAATTAAACCTTCTTTCTTCTCTGTTTCCTTTTCTTCATGCTTAGTTTATCAGGTACAAAAGTTGCATAAAATTACAAGCCAGACATATGGCTTCTTGAGAATAAAGTTTTTATTAAACAGTTTCTTATAGTGGTGGATCTCAGAAAAATTCAACAGATTTTGCAAATCCACTGTTGATTTTCATTTTCATGCCAGGAGCTAAACATATAAATCACATTCAAAACAGGGTGCTTGTCTTTAGAACACTACTGATGGTCATGTTTCTTGATTACTTTCCCTGGTTGAAAACTGCATATTTCTTTCCCATCCTTTGCATTAAGTAAATATGACATACAGATACAAAGACTGAAAAGCACATGCACGCGCATGTGGGCACACACACACACACACATACACACATTTACACACACTGGCCATTAGAGTAAATGATTGCTACATTTTATGGCATTTTATTACGTGATTATTTTTTCATCTACAATTGCATGTTGTTACTTAATTTTACTTTAAATAAACTGGAATTTTACTATACATGACCATTATGAGCTGTTATTTTAGTAGTGAAATTCATTCTCTAGGTTTGTAGAAGATTAATACATACAAATACACATATTTTAGACATGCATTGGCTTATTCACATTCTTTTGCTTTTAATGAAGTATCATGATTTTTCATCTATAAAATGCACTATATAGGTATATTGCATATTGATGAAGGTGTTCCTGCACCTGCTGTCTGACAGGGTCACAGCATGGGGGATGCTGTAGCAGGGCTGCACCATCTGGAAACCGGAACCATAAGGAATGTTAAGTGTTTTGTTTATGGCACTCATGATATGGATAACAGGGCATATGTCAATCAATAATAAAAGTACGTGGCAGGAAAATTTCCAGAATGAGACTAAGGATACAATTGAGACATAGCATGAGGTGCGTTTCAATATCTCAGGATACAAACAATAGTGTTATTCCTCAAGCCTAAACAACAAGAAATATTTATCCCATGATTAACAATTTACACTAGCCCCCCCCCCAACACCATCCTAAAGCCAAAACCTGTACAACAGCCTAGTTACAGAGAAACAATTGCTGTGCCAACAGTACAAGTACCACCATATGTAGCTTATAGTATCCCATTTGAGGACAAAATGCTAACAAAAATACAATCTCCCAACCAATAGATCCTCCTTTGCCTACACAGAAACTTATGATGAAAATGGAAAACACATAGTTAATATAAATGACAAATGGGTTGAGGTGTAAAGCCTGCCCTTTAGTTAAAGATTACAAAGACATAAGAATTGGTGTGCTTTGACCAAGGATCAAGGAAGTTCGTTAAGAAAGCAGTTGAATAGGTCATATGGAAAAAGGAAATTACCTTGGAAATTAAAAATAGAATAATGTAAAAATAACATAGGTATATTTTAGAGGCTTTTCAGAATAATAGGCTTTTAAATAATAGACTTTCACTACTTTAAGTATGTTTTACTGGGATTTTAGTTTAGAAGTAAGAAAGTTTACCAATAATCATAAGTATGCTTTAAAGTTAAAGGTTAATGAAATAATTATAGGTATGCTTTAAACTTAGAAGTGAATAATAGGTCAGGAGTCATGTAGTCTAGTTGAGTTGCCTAGTTAACTAGTGATTGAGGTAAACCCTAAAAGCTTAATCATGATTGACTAAGGTTACAGAAAAAATATTTTGAACTATGTACTGGATATCTTAGGTAATCAATGTATGTCAGAAAAGATTGTAACTCTTGAAAATTATGTAAATCAAAAAAGTTTCAGGCTTTAAAGCTATCCATTAACTACCTGAAAAAAACACTTGTTAAAAAAAGGTATACAAATAAAGGTCCCTCCAAGGGCAGCAGATATTTTTTTTCTGGAGGCTGCTCGTAACTTGCATCCTGTTGTCCCGACTCTTCTTCTTTCACCAACGCCACTCCTCCTTCAGGACCCCTGGAACCCCACTCTCCCCTGCTGGGGCTGGACCTCTGCAGAATATAATAATTTGTGTATGGTGTTTAGCACACAACTCAACTTCTCTTTTATAACAGCTGTAGCAGGTAACTCATGGAGAGATGAGGTCATTCATTGTCATGTCTGAATCTGGATGGATTGTGGGATGATTTTTGCAAACAGAAATTATTCTGAACTAATTTCTTAGCCTATTCAATTTGCATTTCCTGAGAGCTATGTCTGGGAATTCTGAGTTGACATGGAAGTTTTCTGACTCACCCTGAGAATGCCTTATTGGAGAGGTCATGTGTAGGCTATCTGGATCACAGCTGTCCTGTCATTTCTGCCAAGCCAAAAGATATGTCCAAGAAGTGGTTTCAACTACTCTAGTTTAGCCATCTACCAACAAAATAACATGGAGACTTATGTGTTATATGCTGCACAGAAGAATTTTCTGGACAAGTTCTAGGCATCCCTGACTCATATCTTGAGATGTAAGAAAATGGTTATTGCTATAAGCCTCCAAGTTTTGGGAAGCAGCATATAATAGAACACTAATATATAGAAATAAGATAGTTTTTATAGTCTCTAACATTACTAACATCACTTATTAACACTTTTTTCCTGTATATATATTTTCATAGTATTAATATACATGTGATTTCCTAAATATACAGCCATTCACCTATAATGACTTTTATTTCAAATATTCTAATCTTAATAATTCACAGAGAATTGATTAATCTTGAAGTTACTAGAGCCTTTGGTACAATTGAATTAAATTGGTGAAGTAGAAGGGAAGTCTTCTTTTTGATGTCAAGGGAAAGTAATTAAGTATAGTCCATTAAGAGTGATGTTTGCTTTAGGTTTTCATAGATATGCTCTTGTCAGATTAAGAAAGCTCTGGTATAGTTCTAATTTCCCAAGTATCATTATTATTTTTTTTAATTTAAAATCAAAGAATGGCTCTTGAAGTATTACTTTAAAATTATTTTTATAATTGTCTTATTCCCTTGCTAATATTCAAGCTCAGCAATGCTATATATGTTATTTATGTCTATTGCTATTGCTTTATCAACTAGACTAGTGCCTGTTGAATAAATCTTGTTAAATGCACACATAAATAACTGAAAAAAAATTGAGTGTATGAACATTTAAACTTCATTTTCTGTTTATTAATGAAACTCCTAATCAATTAAATTTGAAGATATAAAAATTATGGAAGGAAAGATAATGTAAATATTAACATATGAAAATCTTCTATTTCAAAGATAGTTAACAGTATCAATCATTAATACAACAGAGGTTCACAAAATATAATTGATCAATAGTTATATATCTTTAAAAAAGTATGTGAAATAACTTTCAGTTTGACCATACCAGGAAATACAGTGAAGTTATTAATAATATGGAGACCTGAAACATAACCATAAAGGTTATTTTCAAGTTACACAATATGGGTAATAAAACAAGGTACAGTGTAATGACAAAAAAAAAACATTTATTTTTCAAAAAGAATATACTCCTAGTTATAGATTCTTCCGCCTACTTTGTAACTTTGGAGACTAAGTTATGGGAAGATTACCTAATTTGTCAAAGCTCACCTATTGTTATTCCACATATTGTTTATCCACATATTGTTTCTGCCTGCCTATCTGAAAGTGTTCATAATAACCTAAGGACAGTGGGCATCTCTGGAGGAGGGACTTGGTCAATGGAAGAAGAGGAAGAGGAATAAAAGATAATTACTTTCTTTATGTTTTATTGACTTTTATAATATATCATATACATTTATTACCTAGTATAATAAATAAAGCAAAAATAAATTTTTAAATTTTTACTATAATTAAATAGGCTTGTAGCAACATGGAAGTTTTCTACATTTTCAAAGGTTTTTTTAAAATTTTCAGTTCTAACATTGTCTATTTTTTTAAGTATTTTTGAGATCCTGAAAGGATTTAATTAGCGAATGTAAAGACTGCTAAAATGCTAGTTATATAGCAATAATATTTTTAGAACTTCCTTGTGATTTTGAATAATACGAATATAATGTGGTCATGTTTGCAGAATTTAATGTAACCTAGGACCTCTGTCCTGGTATGTCTGATACTGCATTTTGTTAAATTTTTGAATTCTCAATTTCAAAATTTAAGATATTTAATGGTTAAAATTGTTATCTGAAGAGGTTCTGAAGTACTTATTCTACTGTTTCTTAGACCAATTGAATCATTATCTTCTAGTAACAAAAATAATAATAAAAACACAATACATAGAGTGATGAGTGAAATTATTTTTAAAGTATCTTATACTATATTTTAAGAGGAATGTATAAAAAATTGTTTGCTATGCTTAAATAAGGTACTGTAACAAATATGATTTTTTCCTTGTAAAAATGTTTTTCTCAAAAGCTGTTAAATCTGGAAACATATTTTCCTCCTTATGACTATACATATGGACTACCTTACTCAAAAGAGATAAACAGCTGTTGTACTACCAATTATAAACATACTTTGAAAAACACTAAAAAGTCTAGAATATACTGATAAGGAGAACAATAACTTGTATATAACTTATATAATCAACTAAGTAATGCCTTATGTTACTTTGTATACAATCAATGATAAAGAACAAATTTATAACTCTAACATAAGACTTTATTCAGGAGTATAGCTTTTGGGGTTAAGACAATTACAATAGTAGAGAGATCAGGCTCAATTATGAATACAGTGAAGACAGGCAGGTATCTTTAAAGAAGAAGCGGAGCCAGAGAGGTTGGTGGGTAGAAAATTACTAAAAAGAGACATCAAGCCTAAGGAAGCTCTTAGTTCATTATCTTAAGATGAATCTTGATGAAAGCAGGTTTTAATGGTCTTATATCTAGGGTGGGGGGTTCTTGATAAACTGATTTAGCAGGATTCTTGAAAAAGCTGATACTTACTCCCAGCATGGACGGGAAGACAAATGACCTTCCACCCCATCACTTCCTGTTTGTTCAGAGTTGCTGCTTTGTATTTTGAAAGATATAAATAAAGGTTTATTTGAGATTTTTCTTCTTTTAAATGTAGATATTTATCAGTATAATCTTTTCTGTTGGTACTGTTTTGCTTCATGCTATAAATTTTGGTATGTTCATTTTCATTTGTCACAGATACGTTCTGATTTTTTTTAAAATTTCTTCTTTGACTAGTTTAGGTCTATGTTTGATTTTCGTGTTTTGCATTTTCCAATTTGCCTTCTTTCATTGCTTTCTAATTTTATACTAATTTGATGACAGAAGAACAAATACTACATGATTCTTTTTACATGTCACATCTATAATAATCCAAAACACAGAAGCAGAGAAAACAATAGTGGGTGTTAGGGGATAGGAATGGGGAAGTGCAGAGTTGTTTCAGTTATGCTACATGAATAAATTCTAGAGGTTTGCTATACAGCTAAGGGCCTATATTTAACAAATGGCATGGCTCACTCAAAATGCATTAGGAGGGATGCCATATTTTTACTGATTTTGGTTTAGGTTTCAAGAGAAAGAAGAGGACTCTGGATAGAGGATTCTATCCAGATTATTGACCACATTGCAAATAATAATAATAATAATAATAATAATAATAGGAAGAAGAAGAAGATTTATTAGAATATCAGTAACAGGAAGAGATTTATTGAAAAACTACAATACAGTACAAACTCAAGGGCAGAGTGAAGGCATGTTCAAAGGGTTGCTGCCTCACAAACTGGTGGGTTGTGGTTAATATTATTCAAGTGAATTAATATTCATAAGTAGGATTTGAATATAAATGAAGTTCTCTGGAGCTGGGAGCTTCCTTCAAGAACTCTGCTTAGCTTCATTAGCATTTAATTATGAAGATAAAGTGTATGAGTGCATATGGTAATCAACCTTAATGAGCAAAAAGGTAAAGTTAAGTCAGGCGGGTTTTTTGTTGAGGCTGCTAGAGAGACCCATTGGAGAAGGCTTGGGAGTGTGGCCACCTGGAATCTGCCTAGACCAATGTCTGCAGTTAAGATGGAACAGCTTCTCCATGAGCTCAGCTTTTAGCTATTTGCTCTATTCCCTATCTCAGTATTAAGTTTCCTTACTACATAAGTGGAGAGGGAGGAGGCACAAATAAATTTTCTGTGGTGCTAGATTTATCCATAACCTTGATCATGTTGATGGCATGATATAGGTGTTAGTATATTTCCAAACCCAACAAACTGCACTCCTTAAATATGTGCAGTTCTTGTATATCAATTATATCACAGTAAATATATTTTAAGAGTGACATAAGTGAAACATCTTAGATAAAGTAGTGGTGATATAAAACTACTTTTATTACCTACTCTTAACCAACTTTTTTGACCATCATGTATAATTACCTCAAAAAAAGCACTCTTGATTCATGTTATATATAATTACTCAAAATGAAAAAGATACAGTTTTTCGATGACCTCTCTTAAAATCCTTTGTTTATGGAATTATTTTGCCACCTTTGTAGATATTTGTGATTTGCATGTGTGTGTAATAGCTCTGTAAAAATTTCCTACCAAATTGTAAATGTAGCCCTACTACTGAAGTCAAAGTATGGGGAGCAAGCCATTAAGCATAGATGTTTAGTCACACCTTCTTAACCCTGGCCTACTCTTGAGGAAGATGATTATCTTGATATTTTGTCATCCTTTGTGTGCATAAGTAGCTGAAGGTAGTAGTTAGGCAGATTTAGCATATGTGTAAGGAGTAGAGTGCATAAGGAATGAATGATCTGACAAGGGGTGGTCACAAGGAGTCCACTGAATCTGGCAGGTGGGGAGAAAAAGGGAGTTATGGAGGAAATCATGTAAACAGATCCTGAAGCTACCTAACCATGAACAGCTGAATTTTTCTGTCCAATCCAAGTCCTAAAACATGAGTCCATTTTAATTTTTGTTCTCTCGCCACAAATACCAGTTTCTCTTCTTCCTCATTGTCTCCTAAGAGATCCTTTTTTCTGTCTTTGCCTGGCAATACCCAGAGTGCTGAGTAATAGTGTTTTTGATTTGTGCTGGAGAATACTGATCACAGATGTGTGCTTCAGCCAATACTAGGAGGGGTCTTGCCTTATGAGGTTGTGCATGAGATATGAGGGTGCCCCAGTAAAGCAACCAAATGTTTCAAAGAGCAGAAAAACCATCATGCTGTTAGAAACATTACTAAATTATAACAACTACTCTGACATCCTTTAAAGTGAGACATTATGCAATTTGACAGTAAAAGAAATCATTTTCTTTTTCTATTGAAAATTTCTTCCCTTTAACTTGGCTTACAGTAGAAGGAAAAAGACAATTGTAAAAGCAGTACATTTGAATTTATGTCATAACTATTTGGGGTATGTTTCACTATATTTCATTTTTTCCCTTGAATTATGAAAGGTTTGTATATTTTGTGAGAAATATAAGAATGGGAGAATAAAAAAAGTAATTGTCCTTTGTGGGGCACCCACCATGCAGCAGACAATGTGCTAAGTGATTTCCTTGCACTGTCTTTTTGAATTCTAGGAGGTAGAGGAAATGTCACCTTTGTTACTCCATAACTAGCTTACAGATGCCCAAGGTTATTCTTTTGAAGAATAGTCTTCACCCCATTTCACCCTGAGCCTGTGGTGAGCCACAGCTGGTGATTCAAGAAATTGAATTTTTTGTTGTTGTCGTTATTGCTTAGATGGTAATCCATGGCGAAGGAAGCCGAGAGACCAGAGTTTCCTATTCCTTGCCCACTAACAAGTAACATTAGTAAATTACAGAGTCACAAAATTTAAATAAAATGAAAATAAATTTTAAAATGTATATGTGTATTTCTAAATCGCATGCTTTATAACATACACTGGGCTTAGGGTTGTTCAAACTTCATTTAAATTTAGGTTCTTCTGCCAGAGTTCTGTAACCTTCAGCAAATTATTATTCTTTTCCATTTTATTTGTCTCATTTATAAAATTTATAAAATGACTTACCACCTTGAATTACTTATGAGAATTAAATTATAGAATCCTATAAAGTCCTTAGCAAAATGTTTGATACTAGCAATATCAGAGTGTGACCAAACAATATCAGTGTAAGAAATTCTCTGTATTCAATACTGAGGAATTCTAAGGTATATATATATATATATATATATATATATATATATATATATATATATATTAGTAAATAAAATTTTGCTATAATATCAAGAACAAAACATTTTAATAACTCAGATGAGAGCTAGTAAGTTGAGAAATTTTAGTTCTAGCCTCTTCATGTCTCCTCTAGTTCTGACAAATGTGAGCAACTGGGAAAAATGAAGTAATCACAAGAGACCACTATACACCAGACATAACTAAGGATGCATGATTTAAATATATATTTTTGACTCAAATTTTACTATGATATTTTGGAAAAGGTAATGGATACTCGACTTATATTCTTCTTCCCCAAATCTCAAAAACAAACAAACAAATTCAAAGTCTCTTGATAGAGTTTGGGCAAAGAACAACTGGAAAATAAATAAAGAGAGGAAGGGAGGAGAGATGTAATTTAGTTGACCAGGAATTGAACTGTAGAGAGGGAAGAATGTTAATAAATCTCAGCCCTCATTAATCACACTAATACTGCAGAGAATGGCAAAATCAGAGAGGAAATAATTATATTACCTGATTGCTGCAGGAATGAACCCCTGAGATTTTTGCCAGTTCTCAGTATGATAAAGAACATCTGAAGGATGTAACTGATGTTCATCCTAATTGTTTTCTAAGTAAATTCCTAATGTTCACTACCAAGTGTATAGTGTAGATAAAAGTAAAGGTATTTAATTATGAGGAAACTGTAAGCCACTCTCATATCAGTTTATTGAAACATCACCCTCTGAACGGAGTAGACACCTATTTATGAGATCCTTCTCCCTTTAACCCTGAAGTAAGCCAACCTGGATTGAGGTCTGTGGGAAGAGTGACAACTTTCTTGTCTATCTTCCTTTTCTTTGTTATCCAACACTGAAAGAGTTCCCTGAAACTGTAAAATAAATGGTGAAAGTCTCAAATTGATGGTGATCATTCATTAATCAAAGCATTGTGGTCATTGCAAAGGTTGGGTCAACCCATGACATCACTGTCCCCTCTAACACATAGCACTCAGATGACAGTATTCTGTCATCCCTGAGGCATATGTGTGGTGACCACAACCAAGGAGATTGACAAGAGCCATGAGAAAAATAAGGGTGATGAATCCTACAACTGAGATAACAATTATTTTCCAATTGTAAAATCTATACTTTTCCTATTACACAATGATACTAAGAGTTGATGAAAAGGAAGAAAGTAAGGGAGAAGATATCATATTAAAAGGGTTATGTCCTTTAGAGTGTTTATTTGAAGCATTTTTTTTTAAAGTGTTCAGCAACAGGGAAATATTTAATTAAGTTGTTACACATCTGTTTTTTTTTTAATTATTTTATTGTTGGTTGTTCATAACATTACATAGTTCTTAACATACCATATTTCACAGATTGATTCAAGTGGGTTATGAACTCCCATTTTTACCCCGTATACAGATTGCTGTGTCACATCAGTTACATTTCCATTGATTTACAAATTGCCTTTCTAGTGACTGATGTATTCTGCTGTCTATCCCATTCTCCACTGTCCCCTCACCCCTCCCCTCCTCTCCCCTCCCCTACTCTCTCTCCATCCCCTCTACTATAAATCATTTCTTCCACTTATATAATTTTCCTCCTACTCCTCCTTTCCTCTTATATGTAATTGTGTATAACCCTGAGGCTCACCTTCCAGTTCCATGCAATTTCCCTTAACTCTCACTTTCCCTCCCGCCTATCATCCCTGTTTAATGTTAATCTTCCTCAAGCTCTTCGTCTCTACCCTGTCCTTGGTTACTCCCCTTATATCAAAGAAGACATTTGACATTTGTTTTTTAAGGATTGGCTAGCTTCACTTAGCATAATCTGCTCTAATGCCATCCATTTCCCTCCAAATTCTATGATTTTGTCATTTCTTATTGCAGAGTAATACTCCATTGTGTATAAATGCCACATTTTTTTAATCCATTCATCTATTGAAGGGCTTCTAGGTTGGTTCCACAGTCTTGCTATCGTGAATTGTGCTGCTATGAACATCGATATAGCAGTGTCCCTGTAGCATGCTCTTGTTAGGTCTTTAGGGAATAGACCGAGGAGGGGAATAGCTGGGTCAAATGGTGGTTCCATTCCCAACTTTCCAAGAAATCTCCATACTGCTTTCCAAATTTGCATTTTAATAAGTTCAGAAATGGACAAGTTAAGTTTTTTTTCAAAGTAAATCCTATTGATTTATCCCAGGATGTAAAACAAATTTTAAAAAATCTGATTTATGTGGACAAAATGTGCACAAAATAAATATTAACCACTTTCTGGATATGCAATTGATTTAAGTATTCACCTTATAGCCAATTAACATTTCTACTAGAAATGACTAATAAGAAATTTGGTTGATCAGCTTGATTATATAAAGGATCCCTATTACATGTATTATGTCTTAATATCCTACACAGTCTTACCATTGCTTATCAAATTTGCACTTAATACATTTTATTCTAAAACAATACTGTTTTTGTCCTCTATTAACCTATGGAAATACTGATAGTGTTTCATTTCTCTTGAGTTTGGTTATCTGGTCATATAACTGATGTTTTCAGTTGGCTTTTTTCCTATTTTGGCTAGTCCAAATTTTAAAGAACACTGATGCCTATTTAAATGCAATGGCACTTTTCATGAAACTACTATTTTGGACATTAGGTCCACATGGTACCTCTCTCAAACTTATGATGAACAGAGTTAGAATTTATGGTGCTTATTTTTTTCTTTCAAAAAACAGAAAGCTATTCCTTGGTGGGCAACATCAAAATGGCCCACATTTTAACTTCAATTTATTTTCAAATATAGCCATGAAGCTTCAAGTACACCTTAGCTCTACATTGCCAAACCCTCTGAGACCAAAAACATCTTTTCTCAAAGAAAAAATAGGAGTGATCTGTAAACATCAGCTCTCTAGATAGTAAAATTGGGTAAACATTCCCAGCAATTTTATTATAGAGCATTAAAATATATTCCTAGATCAAGAAAGCATTTATACCTTCCCTTGAAATGTCTAATATTGCAGCTATAGAAAAAGACAAACAGCTTGAGAGCATGAACAAAAAGATGCCTCAGCAGTTAATTATAAATTCTGAGGAAATATAATACTAGTGCTTTTTAGCTTCTAACAATATCATGAAAACAGATAGGTTGAAGTAAATAATAGTAATTATTATGTGCCTAGAAAGCAGAATAGGGCTTGTAATATACTAGGCTTACAATTTATATGTTACTTGTTGAACCGATTAACAAATGAGTAAGAAAATAAACAGCCTAAGTATATGTAAAATAGGCTATACATAGCATATTATACTTAATATGCTATTTTATATGTAAACTACCTATATATTTAGAATAATGCAAAGGTCTGAAAACACACACTGGGAAAAAAAGAATTTTTGTTTTAGCATTACTAACTAGAAGCTCTCATTAGTTAAAATAAATTCATCTATAACATCTTAACTAAAATGCCAATAAAAATAGTTTTCTTAAGAGTATAATTTCTAACCATAAATTCTCCACCTAGTTAGGATGCTTAAAGCCAACAGAAATAGCTGTGAAGGATCCTTAATGTTCAATCATGTAGGAAGGAAGGGATGACCAAGAAGAGATGCTAACATAGGACCAAAACCTCTTCATCTCGAGAAATAAGTAACAGTACAAAACGACTGGAAATACTGATTGGCAAATATTCAATGCAGTGCTGCAGATACAATGACTATTATTTCTATTTTAACAAACTCTTTGCAGAGCTAACTGTCTTCTATCTGTCCTGAGGGATTTGGAGTGAGAAGAATGATGGTCAGGAAAATTTACATTTGTAGCATTCCTCTATATTAGGACAAGACACAGTTAATATGAATTCTCCTTTTTTTGGTAAATAAATCAATGATTTTATTTCTTTTTTCATTTGCTAGCTAAAAATGATACTTTCCAATGAATCTTAAAAGTTTTTTTGTTTGTTTGTTTGTTTCAGAGGGGGCGGGTACTGAACTGAAGAATGCAATCAAAAGAGAGCATTGATTTTATGATTTTAAACATATATTATTTCTTGTAATTCTCATAAATCCAAAAAAGTAGGCATGTTATTTTCACTTAGTAATGAGTAAACTAGAAATAATAGATCTAAGAATGAGATGATTAACCATAGCTGTCAGCTATTATAAAGCTGAACTCTATTCTCAATGCCAGTCTTCAAATTTTAGATCAGTTCCTCTCCATACTTCCCCTCTGACCTCCAGTTCCAGTTCACATAGTAAATCCAGATTTCTGGAAATATCTCTATGAAACAGATGATTCACTAGATGTGAAACTATCAGAGCAATTTTTCTTTAAGATTCCTTAACATGAACATATTTTTAAAAATGTTGAGAAAGGATACCAGCAAATGAATTTGAAGAACTTTCTCCTTGGCTAAGCATCAATCATATTGAGACACAGAAACTATAGCATTTTGAAAAACAGAAAATACACTTTAGTTTATGCTCACTAAAGGAAAAAACAAGTGCTTGGTCTATGCTGCTATTTCATTTTTAAAGTGGGTTGAGCTCTGTTTTACCCACTGGAGTCTCGAGATGAATATGGTTATGAATGTTTCTCAATGGATGAATATGGTTATGAATGTTTCTCAATGGAAGAGAGAGAAAAAACAAAAAACAAAAAAACAAGAAACCTTGGGTTCTTTAAGAGGTGGAGAGTTCAGCTCACATCTCCAGTGTGTATTTCAGTAAAGGGAATCTTAAGCCCATCTAAACAAGGCAATATAAAAGAGGCAATGACCTTTTTTGAATATGTTTTCTCTCTGTATTCACAGCCAAGGCTCCTGACAAGCAATATTCTAACAGACTATGTGAGAAAAAATGGCTTATTTTTCCTGCTTCTCTGGACTTCTGGTGCTCACAGAAATATTTCTGACATAAAATGAAAATTTTGACAATTTGAGAATTTATTATTTAGTAAGTCAAGAATTCTAAAACCAAGATTGGTTTTAACATTTAATGGTTGAGCTAAAATATATTATCTGAGGATTCTGTCCTCTTCTATAGATTTAAATAAGAGAAAATTTCTTTGGGAAAATAAAATAATGTTAAATTAAACATCAGTAAATATTACCTGAAAAATACATTCTCAATTGAAAAAATATATTCCATATCTGTCAAAAATATTGGTATTTTTTAAAATCATAAAATAACACTACTACAATTACTAGTAAAAATGAAACTTAAAAAAAAACTCTTACTAAATAAGATTCCATTCTGTAATTTGTTTATCATTATTCTTTTAAATAATGTCTTTCTTTTCCTTCTTGGGTTCAGTAAAACATGGTAACAGAAACTAGCTGAAATATTTATTTTCACTTTGTAATTATGTAGATTATTGAGCACATTTACTTTTCTAACACAGGAAAAAAAAAAAGATTACATTATCAAAATACAACTTGAATTACATTGAAACACTTGCTGGTATAGGGAATGCATAATGCCTTAACTAGTTTTCTATTTAACTAGAGAGTTTTGGGTAATGAATCCTGGAATTTCTAATACAGTAAAGTGCTTCTTATAAAGGCCTATATGATTTACTTGAAATAAATTACCAAGTTATTACAAAGGAGTCAATGAAAATTTGGCACATTCTTCCCCAAATCAATTTTTCATAGTAGTTACAAGTTAAAATAAAGCTAAAGGATGTTGATATCTGAAAGAATGTAGAACTTTGTGGATGCTTTGTAATATTTTCAAATATTAGCAAATGAATCTTCCATGAAACACAGCATTGGCTATATTTAATTATATATATATATATATATATATATATATATATATATGTTAATATATGTTATAATATGTATATATTCATTGGCTGAATGAATAAAAACATGATTTACCTAATAACATTAAAACTTTGCAATGGTTTACCAATAAAAAGACAAACAAATATTACATCAATAGATTCAACCATTTGAAATAGAAGAAAATATATCTGCTTTTTGTGCCCCTATCAAGACCTTCAGTCACTTGATTCTTTCTATCTCATGTGGTTTGTTAGAGCTTGTTGCTTGCATTTGGTTCTTTAATAAGTCCTAAATCTCTTAAACAGATACTCTGTATTCTTTTTCAGAGGGCTTGTCATACCTGTTTATGCCAATCCCAAGCTTTGCACTAGTTTCAAGAAGATAGCCTCTAGTAACAACGAGAGAGGCCACTGGAAGTCCTATCTCCTTTTCATGTGATGGTCCAGGCTGGTGGAGCCAACAGATCCAAATCTAGACTGTCACGTTTCAGACACTTGGGTGGGGTGGACGGAGGAACTTTTATGTTCTTTACATAAGCTCTTAGGGGATCAAATTAATAACATTTGCTATATGATATTCCTATTACAATAAAATTATTATGTCAATATGTGTTCTATATGTCATTATTATCTTCTGGGGTTCAAATTAATATTTTAAGAGAAATATACTATATATTATATATGAGAAAATTATGCATTTATCAAAAAGTCATGAAAAAGGACAATTGCAAATTAAAATGTGGACTACAGATATATATTGGATTATAAAGAACTATATGTTCACACATTTTACTTGCCATGCTTGTTTTACATATGTGTTTTTGATACTATGATTTATGATTTAATTATTAAAGCCTACCAAATAATTGAAAATTGTTGGAGATATATACAATTTTAACATTTCTCCTCCAAATCCAGAAAATTTCTCCATAAAATTAGAGAAGAAATAGAACAATTTGAATGCTTCATAATAACTAAACTAGAATGTGATAGTCACAAGCAATTGGTAAGAATGCTAACTGAAAGAAAACTCACCCTTTTATAGGTACATATACCTATAAAAAGTACATATATTTATACATATGTATACATGGTAGCAAGATAAATAAAAATTTGTTTTCAATGAAAAATATAATTTGTATTTTTTTTTCAACAAGGTAATATCTTTATTTTTTATTTTTATTTTTTTTATTGTTGGTCATTCAAAACATTACATAGTTCTTAATATATCATATTTCACAGTTTGATTCAAGTGGGTTATGAACTCCCATTTTTACCCCGTATACAGATTGCTGTATCACATCAGTTACACTTCCATTGATTTACATATTGCCATTCTAGTGTCTGATGTATTCTGCTGTCTATCCTATTCTCTACTATCCCCCCTCCCCTCCCCTCCCCTCTTCTCTCTCTACCCCCTCTACTGTAAATCATTTCTTCCACTTGTATTATTCTTCTCTTACCCCTCCTTTCCTCTTATATGTAATTTTGTATAACCCTGAGGATCACCTTCCATTTCCATGCAATTTCCCTTCTCTTTCCCTTTCCCTCCCACCTCTCATCCCTGTTTAATGTTGATCTTCTTCTCAAGCTCTTCGTCCCTACCCTATCCTTGGTTACTCCCCTTATATCAAAGAAGTCATTTGGCATTTGTTTTTTTAAGGATTGGCTAGCTTCACTTAGCATAATCTGCTCTAATGCCATCCATTTCCCTCCAAATTCTATGATTTTGTCATTTTTTAATGCAGAGTAATACTCCATTGTGTATAAATGCCACATTTTTTTATCCATTCATCTATTGAAGGGCATCTAGGTTGGTTCCACAATCTTGCTATCGTGAATTGTGCTAAAAACTCAATTGAGAATACTATCAGCAGAGTAGATCACTTAGAAGATAGAACATCAGACAATGAAGACAAAGTATTTCAACTTGAAAAGAACAAAGACAGCTCAGCAAGACTGCTAAGAAACCATGAGCAGAACATCCAAGAAATATGGGATAACATTAAAAGACCAAACTTAAGAGTCATTGGGATACAGGAAGGCACAGAGCTCCAAACCAAAGGAATAAATAATCTATTCAATGAAATAATACGAGAAAACTTCCCAGACTTGAAGAATATAATTTGTATTTTGTTTTTCATTTATCTTCATTCATTTGAAAATTGGGGTGGCCATCTATTTTCACTACTCAGCTGTTTTAAGTCAGCTTTTTTACTGCTTTGATCAAAAGCCTGATGAGAATAATTTTAGAGGAAGAAAAGTTTCTTTGGGAGCTCACGATTTCAGAAATCTCAGTCCATAGACACAGGCTTCATTCCTTAGGACTTCAGGTGAGACAGAACAATGTGAAAGAAAAGTGTGGCAGAGGAAAATGGCTCAAATGATGATCAGAAAACAGAGAGAAACACAACTCTCCAGATACAAGATATATAGCCCAAAGGCACGCCCCCAAATACCCATTTTTCTCACTCATGTCTCATGTGGTGGTGGAAATGGGGTTACTCTCCATGGAATGGGCTGGCTGAGAAATAAAAGCTAGGAAAAATGGAACAATGATAAAACCACAGAACACAGAAAATAATTTCAAAAGTGGGAACAGTACAAGCAAGCCGATCAGACAGATTGAGCTTCTAGACCCTGGCAAAATGGAGCCTGTGCCTGCTTTATTTATATCGGGAAACAGCAAAGGCCTTCCATAGAATGTTCTAAACCAAAAAAGGTTAAAGGTGGGCAGTTCGGTTCCAAAGGGTTACACCCATCTCCAGAGCTATGATGTGGTATCTTCCTAGCAGAGCCTAGATAAAGGTCATGTGCATTGGGCAATCTATTGCCGAGGGAGGGCCAAGGATAGGTCCCAATGCCAAACCTAAATCTCCCTGTCTACCATACCGAGAGAAGGTCTTCATGTAATTCACAGATGGTTTCCTGCACACCTTCTCCAGCCACACTCTATCTGCCTTCAGTTACCACTCAGCTAATACCTGTCAGAGGATGGATTCACTGATTGGGTTGAGGATCTCATAACCCAAATTATATTACCTCTGAATGTTCTTGCATTGTCTTACACATGAGCTTTTGGGGAACACATCATATATAAACCATAATACCTGCTTTACTAAAATGAAAAATACACTTCTCATATTTTTATAAAAGGAGATAGTTTTGCAAATTGAAATTGAAATTAAGCCACCACCTTATTACAGAACCTATGAGATAGAGACAATATCTGATGATCACAGTTCAAATATTTAATTCCCAGGTCCTTCATAATGTCCCAGTCTTAAAGCTGGTAAGAGATTGTGATGGTTAATCTTGGCTGTTAATTGTCCATATTGGGAGATGCCTAGAAAATTGGCCAACCATACTTCTGTGTCTACAGGGTTCTTTCCAGTGAAGACTGGCATGTGTGTCACCAAATCTGATTGCAGAAGACATGCCTTGAATAGTGTGGCACCATCCAAAAGTCTGGGGTTCCAGACAGAAGAAAAAGCAGAGGGGGACATCCTCATACTTTTGCATACTTGAATGTCCTCGAACAGGTCTGATTTTTGCTCTAGTCACTTCCCATGGATCTCAGACCTTTGAACATGGCTTGTGCCAGGAACTCCCTATGAGTTTTCAAGCTTCCAGTCTGGGACTAGGCTGCATTGTTGGTCCCCTCTGTTCTGAGGCTTCCAGCTTCTTTGGCTAAGCAACTATTTTTCTCCCTAGCTCACCAAACTGTAGATCACCTTTGTGAGACTATCCAACCTCTTATGGTGTAAGCCAATCTAGTAAACTCTCTCACAGTTATATATATGATTATACACATACAAATACACACACTATTGATTATGTTTTTCTGTATATACAAATATTTTATGATCATATTATAATCAAATGAGATTATAGAAAAAACTTTGATATACATATAATCAATAAGGTTATCTTAAGTAAGCTTATTACAACTCTAAATTCTTAAATAAGCTTATTACAATGTAATTAGGACAAACTTAGACATTATGTTCTCTTTTCATTTTTACTTAGAAAAAACTGTCAAGTTAAAGTTGCACATTTCCTAGATATGTACTACTAGTTGCTTAAGATTTTAAACCCATTTTTCTTTCTAACATATTACTAGTGATACTATTAAATATAGTCTCAGATTTTGATGTCTGTAGATATAACAGCAAACATAGCACACATTGTGAGACCCTTCACTTACTCTGTTGCTGACTTATGATATTAAAGAAAAGGCAAAATCTGCATGTCAAGCCTGAATTTACAGAAATTATTTTTAACTTACAAAATTGGAAATATTCTGAAAATGTCTTTGATACCATTTGGCAAATTACTGTTTCTCTGGGATCATAAGTATAAAATTATAACAAAGAAATGAATTAATTTAAAATTTTAGAACATATTTTGTGAAGATATTATTTATGAACAATAAAATGGCTCCCTTTTATGGATTTTGAATACTGTGTATAAACATGTAACTGCAACATCACAGTGAGAATGTAGACAAATTCTATGATCCTAAAAATCCTGTCTCCTGTTCTTTTGCCTTGGATGCTACCTCACTAACCCGGTACCAGGAAATACTGCTGTGCTTAGGCAGTATAGTTTGCCTTTTTATAGAATTTTATATGAATAAAGTTGTATGATATTTTGTAGTTTACATTCAGTTACCATAATATACCAAAAAAATCTATCCCCATTGTTGTATTTTTTATTGCTTTTTGTCATATGTAATATTCTGTCATCAGTTTGTTTTTCAATTCCCTTGGAGTTTTAGGTGATTATGAATAAAGCCATGGTTAATATTCAAATATATATATATATATATATATATATATATATATATATATATGTATATTTCATTTCATTTCTTTCTTTCTTTTTCCCCAGTGCTGGGGATCAAGACCAGGGCCTTGTGAATTTGTTCATGCTGGTCAAATATTCTACCACTGAGCCTCATTTTTTTTTTATAAGTAGCTATGAACAAAATTGCTTTGGTATAATTGTGTAGTTTACTTTATAATTTATTTGGTACTAGGGATTGAACTCAGGGGCACTTGATCACTGAGCCACATTAACTGCCCTATTTTGTACTTTATTTAGAGACAGGGTCTCAGTGAGTTGCTTAGTGCCTTGCTTTTTTGCTGAAGCTGGCTTTGAACTCTCCATCTTCCTGCCTCAGCCTTCCAAATCACTAGGTTTACAGGCCTGAGCCACTGCGCCTAGCTAAGAAATGTTATCTTAACCTAATCAAAGACTTTCTATGTTTTGACTTTTCATATTGATTTATATATATAAATTTATGTATAAGAAAGTAAGGTATAGAATGGTATAACAAGCCTAATTCTTAAGCTTTTCCTGGTTTAGAAATGTAGGTAAGTATTAAGTACCTTCACAAGAATTACCGTAGGTAGAAAACTGTGAGTGAGTGAGTGTGTGTGTGTGTGTGTGTGTGGCACTGGGGATTAAACCCAGGAGCACTTTACCTCTTTACCACTGAGTCATATCTCAGTCCTTTTTATTTCCTTATTTTGAGACAGGGTATTGCTAAGTTGTTTAGGGGCTTGCTATATTGCTGAGGCTGGCTTTGAACTTGCAATCATCCTGCCTCAGCCTCCCTAGTTGCTGGGATTAGAGGCGTGCCCCACTTCACATGGCTAGAAAACCCTATATTTTTATTCAGAGATAACTGTTAATAATTATAATCAAAAGTGGCACTTTTATGTTTTTCAAAGTTAGTTTTACTACTCATGATCTCATAATTGCTATATGTGTGTGGTGTGTGTGTGTGTGTATGTGTGTGTATGTGTGTGTCTATGTGTGTATGCATATATATATATAACTAAATATAGATAGATAGGGAATTGTATAGTAAGGCAAATTGATAAGCACTATAGTAGAGAGACTGATACATTTCTTAGAATTAATTTACATGAAAAATAGCTCAGTAAAATGCTAGGAATTGATAAACACTATCTATTCATCATTTACTCTCAGAAACTTTTCTAATAATTTTCTACAATTCTGTCTTATTTCCTTAAAGTTTTCTCTATAAATAACTAATTTAAATAAAATCACCATATTACTATGTTGCAACTATGATTCTAATAAAGCAATTGTCATTGACAATTTATTTGGTGGAGATTTTTTCTAAGTTTCATGTGATTTAGATCTTTTAAGTAATACTATCTTTATTTTCTTTCAAATTGCATTCATGACCTCTATCTAGATATGATAGTACTTATTCCAAGGTAACTCAGTTATGATTTTCATGTAAATATAAATTGAAACTAGAAATCCTTTTTTTAAAATATGGTCATTTTGTCACTATCAAGCTTTAGGATACCAACATGTTCCTTATAATTAGACAGATAGCTTAATCTATTGGAAATTTTTAAATTAAATATTGGTGACTAAGAGTAAATCATGAAGACAAAGTAACAATTACATAAAGAATTTTTCACTCACTGATAAAGTCAATTGGTATTCATTTGTTCAATACTCTATTTTCCAATAGTGATCATATATCTCTGTCATATTTATTAAAATATGACTGAAACTCTTCTACCCAGGAAGTGAAATCTTTTCCCCTCTCCAGAATCTGGGAAAGAAATCTGACTGATCCTCTCTGCAGAGAATAGTTAACTGTGAATTCTATGTGATTTCAATGTAGATCTTAAAAATCTTACACATTCTACCTCCTTTTCTCTTTGTCATGATACATGGCCAAGGATCTAATCACCAATCTGTGGGCTAGCCTGATTTAGCACCTCTGAAGAAACTTTCTGGAGACATGGAGAGGCACCATTTGTAGGTACTGTCTCAGATGACAGCCAACACCAACTAGCAGAAGATATATGAGTTAATCATCCTGTGAATAATTCTAGGCCTCAGTCTTTGAATCTCACACTGAGGTCACAAACATTGTAACACAGAAACAAATGAACCCTGCTGCTCTCGACTGAATTCCTTACCAAAGTCTACAAGGTTATTCTGCATAGTTGTTTATGAAAATCAGTTTTGTAATAATTCATTATGTAATCCTGGATAATGAAGATAATAACAAAAATTTCCAAAGAAGTGAGGATAATGTAGAACAGACAAAATCAGAGATTGTTCGTCAACACTCTGAAGATATAGCCATAAAATTAATATATATCTCTATATTAGTAGACTTTGTCTCACTAAGTAGCTATCACAAACCTTTTAAGTCAGTTTGTTCAATTAATTCTTCTGAAATGATCTTAGTAATGGATTTACTAATAAGAAATATGTTTCCATATCTTATATAACAAAATTCATGGGTTAGAACCACCAAAAATTTGCCCATTTCTGAATCACATCAGCTGATAAAAAGGAACACAATTAAAAGTCTTAATCCATGCCATAGACTATAAATAGTCTGGTTGATGTATCCTTCTTATTACAGTTTTTGTAATATCACCAATTCTCTCTGATTTTGACTAGCAGACATCAAATGCAGTATGGTCATGATGAAGTAATCTGAAATTTTGAACTTCCTGGGAAATAATTTCTACTTGAGAAAACAAATTCCCTATATCCAAAAGAGAAAAGAAAGGAATGGGTAGTTGATACTGATTCTTTCTATTCTTGGGTAGTTTTGTTTATAATCCACTTTGATTAGAATAGTATGTAAGTCTGCTCTCCATTACTGTGTCAAAATACCTAGCATAATCAACTTATAAGGAATAAAGTTTTGTTTTGGGTCGTGGCTTCAGACATTTCAGTTCATTTTTAAATTTTAGCATATTTTGGCTGGGGAGTGGGAAATCACACGGTGAAGAGCAAAGCTTCTTACATGGTGGGCAGGAAGCAAAATGAGAGACAGAAAAATGTCAGAGTCTCAATATTTCCTTCAAGGCCATGTCCCAGTGACCTAACTTCCTTCCTCTAGGCCCCACCTCTTAAAGATTTTACCCATTGCCAGTACACCACAGGCCTGTCACTGAGCCTTTAAGACAAGGGCCTTTGGGGACACTTAGCAAAATGCTAACAAAGATAAATTATCTATTTTTTCAATCTGTCTTGCTTAAACAGTAGAGTGAAAGATAACCTAGATTTTTTAATTCAGAGAAAAAATTCTGTTTATGTTATAACTAAGTAACTGAGGCATTATATTTAATATGTTGGGAAATTAGTTTGCATATTTGTTCAATAAGGCTAATCAACCTGCTAAGTAACAAATTGATTGTAAATATGTCTAGGACAATGCAAAACTATACTCAATATAAAATGAAAGATTGAAATAGCTGCAGATTATAATCAGGCTGCACTAATTCACTCTTCTCTTTTTAGTTTTCCATATTCCTAGGAGTTCTCATCTAATCCCTTGTCTTCAAGAATGATCTACATGTTAAATTTATAACTATAACTCAGAATTACCAGCCCCCTCAAGAGTACACTGGAAACAAGGATAATCTAACCAGCTGAATAGAAAAGATATAAAAAGGGAATAAAACATGAGTATAAAAATGGTAGGGAAGTATTATCTTGAGAATGAGGCTTTGGAAAGACAAAACTCTGGATGTTATTAAAGACCATTTTAATATGGAGTGGAAATTTCAAAGAGCAAAATCAATGGGTTTGATTGGAATGGTGTGACATCAGGTAAGAAAAGAAAACAAATAAAAACAAAGTAAACATGTAAATTCATGAGAAACATGTAAATTCATGAGAAATATTCCTACTGAATAGTGCTGAAGATAAACAGGGATCTGAAGTCTGGGGAATTTAGCATTGGTGATCTCCTAGAAACTGATAGGTCTTCGAGCCTCACAGTGCTTAGCAAAGCCCAGAGGCACTTGATGATTCTCTAGTTTGGGGTTAATTCTCCTCTCCAGTGTGTTTAATGTGATGGGTTCTGATATCAACAGGAAAGAATGAGGATCCAGCCACAAGTACATTGTGGACTGGCACATTGAGATTGTGTAGCGGTTACAGAGGAGATATGCTTTGTGCAGATAAGTGACAGAACAGACTGTTTACCTGAGAAGAATCTGCAGGTTATGGCAACTTATCACAGCAATTTACCTGATTTTAGAGGGATTTTCCATTTTCAGTTAAAAAAAATTAATACAGTTGTTCTCTATGGCTTATATTCTAGTTAGAACAGATGTAATTTCTGAAAAACAGCCTTGGGAGAAGGCAGGTTGCCACACTCTTTTCTTTTTCTTTTGATCTTAGGCTTGTGTAAAATCATAAATATGAGTAACATAAAAAATATATAATGTCTAATTTATTCTTAACAAGAGTCACAACCCAAATTACAGTTCCTGTTTATGTATGTTTTATACTTTTTCACTTATGAAATCGTTCTGACTCCCTCTTCTTGTATTAAAGTTTATCTACAATAAAAGATAAAACATTTTCCTTTTGCAATACTTGTTAAAAGTGGTTTCTTTTTACTAAAATGTTCTTGAAATTCTTCTAAATGTGTGCCCATTTTGCATTCCAATTTATCTCCTTTTAATATTTTGTGGCTAATATTTTGTGTAGTTTTAACTTATTTTTAGAATATTTCCTATGTTTTGTTTGTTTTTTTACAGTCAAGTAGTAACTTCTCAAATCAAATTCTAGATTGGAATTCCTGGGGTGGGTAGGCCCCACCCACAGATATTCTCATTTATTTAGAAGACCTCATTTCTGAGAGTTTTAAAAGTACCACGTAGAAATTTTAATGTGTTTTTAATATTCAGATGAAAAAAAGAGCCGTAGAATTAGAATATTTTTATTCCTGAAAGTTTCAGCAGGCCGCTAAGTGGTTTTAATATGACTTTAATATAACAGAATGGAACAAGAATAATGGAATAAGAATATTTACATCAGAGTATTCAATTAGAGATTAGAAATTATAATGGTTTAGTGCTTTCTTTCCCTAAATACAATTTTTAAAAAAAATTACCACATTGGGATTTCATTAGCAGTATTTCAAAGCTTCACTGAATGAGATATCATGAGGATGCCAATATCTGGTAATGCTTGTCTATAACAGAGCATTTCATTTATAAGATATTTAGCAATAATGTGTTAGAAATTTATATGGTTTTTAACATTTTGAACTTTTTTTTTCAGTTTAAGCCAGTTATTCCATGTATTTTGAGTAAGAATCACAGGAAACTTCTTTACGATGTGTTCCAATGCTAATTAGAAGTCCCTTTCTGAATAAAAATTACTAAGAGTAAGATGAATGTAATATATGTGGACACCTGTAAGAATCTGCTGAAAATTTCATCGGTTTTTGTTCACATGGAGCTATTGAAATAGTCTTTATTTATAAATAGTCACAGATGGCCACATTTTCTCTCCTTTAAACACTCTCAAAATTTGCTAGAAAAATCTCAGGTACAGCTTGATTTATCGTTAGATTTCCCTTATATCTCCTGCTGATTGATAATATTAGTAGAAGTTGCTGATAATGTTGCATTTTAGAATAATTAAATATGTTTACTCTCCCTAGCAAAGGCAATTCTGAAAAGGCACTTGTTTTTTCTTTTGATTGCTTTTTCAACATAGTTAAAGAGAACTTTTCATTCATTCAATGTTATAATATTTATTTGTTCAATTCTAGTTTTGTTTTCCTTTCAATGTCAATTACTTAGATTAGTTATTCATTTAACACTCACCATACATGCAGAGATTTGAAAGCAGGTGAGAAACATTTTCCATATTATATATTTTGACAGTATAAGTAAGATTTGCAGCTTCTACTCATATTCTTCAAGACTGGCAAATTGCTAGTTGTGGCAGTGTATTTACTATAAAAAGATAAGTGTGAAGTTCATAAGAACATTTAAGTGTCTACCAAGTTGATTTCCAGACACTATTGCTCAGATATTTTCTGAAATATGTAGCCTTATGGAGGAAGGAGCACAATTTTTTTTTCTCAGATAAAGTCTATATTGGAATGTTGCTGCTAGATTTAACATGCTAAATGACAATGAGTAAGGATTTCATTTTCTACCTAAACAGTAGAAGTGTTTTAAATACTAAATCAGTTTATTGTTTTCCATTAGAAAAATACTGGATGGTTGTAATAATGCATGTTCTTTTTATTACTATTAAACTATAATTCAGGCACTTTCTTTGTCTCCTGTACTCTGTCTTATTGAAATGAACTGAGTATTTGTTTAGTTTCTTCTCTCTTTATAGACTTAAGTACACTAGTTCAACCATTTGCTTGCTTGATTTTGAGATTTGAATTAGGAGAAAGAAGGACAAGCTTTACCACATATCTGCTACTTAACATTTCAAACTGTATTTAGACCTTCAATTCAAATTCTGTCCTTTTATGGTCTCAAAATATGTTTTTTTTGGTAATAAAACAATCTGAAGGCTTATTTTATTGATGAAATCAAAACTTTTTTATTTAGGGTATTTCAGTTTAGGTTTAAGAGGTTTGGAAATACAATACATCAATTTTCACCGAGCCTGAACAATACAAAACATGTATTCCCCAGAACTATTGTCTATTTCTCTGTTCTGATACTTCATTCCAAAACAAAACAAGCATACCCTAAGTTTAAACAATTTATTATTAACTTACATAATTCTGAGAATGGGAAATTTCTGTTATGTATTTTATTTTAATATTAAATGTTATTTTAACTGACATACATAAAAATATAAAAAAATTAGATGCATGTATCATGTGATGTTTTGATACATGTATACACTGCATAATGTTGAAATGCATCTCCTCGAATATATCTAATCCTCATTTATTATTTCTTTATGAGGAAAATATTCAAAACTGTTGCAGAGTTTTGAGATATACAGTACTTCAGTGTCATCTATTGTCACCCTACGGTGCAATAGTATCTCAGAACTTAAATCTGTTTTAACTATATCTTAGTATCTCTAGAACTACATTTTTCTTTTTCTTCCTTCCTCTTACTCTTCCCAGCCTCAGCTTCTCTAAGACTAAGATTTTATAGGTTCCACATGAGTGAGATCATATAGCTTTTATCTTTCTCTGCCAGGCTTATTTCACTTAACACAATGATCTCCAATTTTATTGAGGTATTCCCATTTCAAGTTCTTCCTTCAAGTTCTTTGTATGATTCCATCAGATGGTGGAGAAGCTGCAGTCATTTAAAGACTCAACCAGGCTACATGACAAAATTATTGTGTGCCCAGGAACATGGCAGGCAGTTGATACTGGATATAAGCTGGAGATTTAGGTGTTCTCAAGAGGAACACCTGCATGTGGCTTCTTCATGTGGCTTGGGTAGAATGGTGGCTAAGTTTTCAGAGAAAACATACTGACAAGGAACTTTTTGAGATTTAAATATTCCCAAAGCCTTAGTAGAAACTACAAGGTATCTTGGGACCTATTCTCAGAAATCTGGAATGACACTTTTGCCATATTATTTAGATCCAGAAAAATCACTAAAAATAGCCAATATTCAAGGGAAATTAACCTCCATTTTTTTTGTGTGTGTAAGGAATAGCAAAGAATGTGCAAACTCTGAAACTCTAATTTTCTTCATTGGTGTGTCACACTGTGTTATTAGTTATTACAGAACTTATTCTGCTAAGTTCATCTTCAAAGAGCACAACAGGAACACATGGAAAGATGGGCTGCAATTCTTGAACTAATAATAATAATAATAACAAAAACAAGAAGATAATAATGAACTAACACATTTATGCATATGAGAGGAAAGTACATTTTTCATTATGTCTACTAGGTGAGGATCTTCTATGCAGAATAAGATAAAATATTTCTTACATTTTTTGCCAGAATTCAGAAAGAACCTAAAACATAAATTCCAAAGAAATAGATTCATTTAGCTAAGAAGAAATTATAATAATTAGAACTTCCCCAAAATACAACAAATGGTTCTTAGGAATCGTTACCTTATTAATACCCCAGGTACTTAATTAAAGTGTGGGTTACCATCTGTTAATAAGACAATAGAAGTTTGAATACAATGATTTTGCAATTTATTTCATCCATATGTACTCATAACTGCAATAAGAGATGAGGTCCAGAAATACAATTTAGAGCAATTTTTTTTAAAGATTTATAACTTGCTGTATAAAGTAAAGCATTTTAAAAACATGCATTCATGAAAAATTTTCTGCAATTTAATTTGATACATTTTGAGACACAAAATTGCACTACTCTGAGAAATTTTAAGGTTTTATGAATAGAAAATAATCTGCAATATATAATTTGACACAGATATTAAACTTGATATTCTTATACATTTTTATAGTGTATCAGTGTTTATAATAAAAGGAATTACTTCTTTCTGATACATATTTTGCTTCAGGAATTTTCCAAACCAACTTTATTATTGAAGAGAATATTTTTTAATTGTGAATTTTAGAACTCAAGTGACAAAAAAAATGGTTAAAAAAATCACAATAACAAAAATTATTCACTTTTGTAGATGCTGTGTTAGTTAGAAAGAATAGTTTAATTTGATTAGTTATTATAGTTATTAATATTAATGTTACAAATATATTAATAAAAATTGACACATAGTAATGAGAGAGAATTGTAGAAGGAACTCCAAAAATCCTATCATTCATGAAAGAAATGAGAATATTGACATTAAAAAAACTCAAGTTCTTTTTTAGAATTCTGAAAATTCAGAAATTCTTTAGGAAAATAATTTTATCTTGGTAAGAACAGTAAGATAAGGTGAATTTCTAGGGCTTTGCCCCTGCCCATTGCTTTGTGCATGAGTGAAGAAAAAAAAAGAAAACTAGAAGACTTATCAGCTCTCAACTCTGGCTGACTTTTAACTTCTGTTTAAGCAGGAGAGGAGAGCTAAGGCAAAGTTAAAAACCTCTTAATAGAGCATTGACAGTGTCTGAACATACAGAACCATAAGAAAAAAAACTTATTTTGTCAGTCTTTTGGACATAAGTCAAAATTTTTAAGGAAATAACTAGTGTGTTAATCAGAAGAAAATCACTAAAAACAAAACAAAATAGCAACAAATAGAAAGCAACCGGGGCTGGGGATGTGGCTCAAGCGGTAGCGCGCTCGCCTGGCATGCGTGCGACCCGGGTTCGATCCTCAGCACCACATACCAACAAAGATGTTGTGTCCACTGAGAACTAAAAAATAAATATTAAAAATTCTCTCTCTCGAAGTTGGGAGGGGAGGGGAGGGGGGATAGTAGGGGTTAGGAAAGGTAGCAGAATAGAACAATTACTAATAGTGCATTATGTAAAATTGTGGATGTGTAACCGACGTGATTCTGCAATCTGCATTGGGGGTTCATAACCCACTTCAATCTAATGTATGAAATATGATATGTCAAGAGCTTTGTAATGTGGTGAACAACCAATAAAAAAAAATTCTCTCTCTCTCTCTCTCTCTCTCTCTCTCTCTCTCTCTCTCTCTCCTCTCTCACTTTCTCTTTAAAAAAAAAAAAAAAAAAAAAAGAGGGACAACCATGCCTTTGTCTCCACATCACTTAGCAGAATAAGCCAGCTGAAGTTTGTGCAGTACAGTGCTTAAGATGCCACTTGGTATGTAGCAGGTGTTTTCCCTTTAAAAAGAAAAAAAGAAAAAAAGAAAAGAAAGCAACCACCATAATCAGCCACAACAGTAAATTCTGTGGAGAAGGAGACAATCTCATTTCCAGAGTTGCCACATAATTTTGTTAAATATGTTCAATTTTACTAACAGAAGTGTATGACAAAATAATGAGGAATTATGGATAATATATAATAACAAAATCAGTCAAAAGAAATATCTCTGAAGAAGCACATAGGTTTAATTTGTTAGACAATTATTTTAAATGACTAGTTGTGATATTTTTTAAAAAAATAAAGAAATGTATATGTGATAACCAATTAAATTTAGTATAAACATCTAAAGAAAAGTATTAGAAGTCTGTCTCACCAAGTGAGAAATGTCAATTAGAAACATAAGTTACAAAAAAGAACCAAATAGAAATTATTTATTTGTAAATCATGATACAGAAGTGAGAAGTTCATTACAGATTTTGATAGCAGATTTGAGCTGATTGAAAAAAAATAAATCAACAAACTTGAAGATAGATTAACATTATTTAGTGTAAGAAAATAATTATGCAAATTAAACAGGTGCTCGGAGACATATACTTACCATCAAGCTTACTAACAAACACAAAATGAGAGCCCTAGAAATGAGAGAGAAAGGGTGGAAACATTATTTGAGGAAATAATGGCCTCAAATTTCCAATATTTAATAAAGAAAACAATAATAATCTACTCCTATGAATTTCATGGAACTCCAACAAAGATAAACTCGAAGAGATTCACAAGTACACACACCAAATTAAACATTTGAAAGGGCAAAGACCGAATTTAAAAGGCTTTAAGAAGTGACTTGGTATATAGAAGGACTCTTCAGTATTTTTAACTTCTTTTTCTATTTTGGTGTATTATAATTATAAATAATAGTGGGATTCATTGTTACATAGTTATATATGAACAAAAAATTATTTGGTTGAATCCATTCTCTAGTACCTCCCCTTTTCCTCTCTGCCTCCCTCTGGTTTTCTTTCTCTGCTCTACTGGTCTCCCTTGTATTTTCATGAGAATCCCTTTCTTTTTTCCCCCTTTCTTCTTCCACATGTGAGATAACATAACCACCCTTGACTTTCTGGATTTGACTTATTCCATTTAACATAGTACTGTCAAAGTTCCATTATTTTCCTACAAAGGACACAATTTTGTTCTCTATGACTGAATAAAACTCCCATTTTCTTTATTCATTCATCTGTTGATGGACACCTATGGTGGTTCCATATTCTGGCTATTGTGACTTGTCAACCTATATATATATCACTATAGTATGCTGACTGCCAGGTTTCTGTTTGTGACTAAAAGGCTCAGGGGTTACTCCAGTTAAACTGGGCTAACTGGGCTGCACAGAATAACCACACAAGAGACACAAAGACCTTTTTCTTTGAGGTCGCTGTGATGTTTCCTCTGACCTTTTTTTTAATGTTTTTTTATTGGTTGTTCAAGACATTACAAAGCTCATGATATATCATCTTTCATACATTTGACTCAATTGTGTTATGAACTCCCATTTTTACCCCAAATACAAATTGCAGAATCACATCAGTTACACACTCACATTCTCTCCCTTGTCCCCCCCCCCTTTCCCCTCACATCCTCTTCTATGTAATTTTGTGTAACATTGAGGGTCTCCTACCATTTCCATATGCTTTCCCTTCTCTCTCCCTTTCTCTCCCCCCACTCGTCTTTGTTTAATGTTAATCTTTTCCTCTTGCTCTTCCTCCCTGTTCTGTTCTTAGTTGCTCTCTTTATATCAAAGAAGACATTTGGCATTTGTTTTTTAAGGGTTGGCTAGCTTCGCTTAGCATAATCTGCTCTAATGCCATCCATTTCCCTGAAAATTCTATGATTTTGTCATTTTTTATTGCTGCGTAGTACTCCATTGTGTATAGATGCCACATTTTTTTTATCCATGGGTCCGAAGAAAGAGAGAGTGAGAGCATGGGCTGACCCCATTTTTTGAGGAGAATCTATTCAAATGAGGCAAGGAGTCAGGTTTCAGGGGACTGAGTCTATCTTCATGATGTCCACTGTCAGCAGGTTGACTGACACCTGGGTAGGCCACACCCAAAGGCACAGTAAGAGAAGGGGACCCACACAAGGCACTTCCATGGAAGATTCTATCATAAACAGGGCAAGGGGTTATATTAAAGGAACAGGTGAGCGTAGCTTCACCCATGGGGCTGTAAGAAGACACATCCATGCAGGAGACACTGACCCTTGAACCCAAGAAGGGTGGGGAAAGCTCTGCCACACTTCTATGACTGAGCGCCTCAGCACCCAGCCGGGGAGTGTAACTCAGTCACGTGTAAGGTTAGTCTCCCACAACTGACATTAATCCTTTTGAATACCTAGGTGTGGTATAACTGGGTCATATGATAGTCCAATTCCTATTGTTTTAAGGAACCTCCATACTGATTTCCAGACTGAAAATCAGTAGTATATAAACAGTATAAAAGTTTAGCAACTTATTTTTCATTAAAAATAAAGTCCAGAAGGTAGTGGTATGCATTTTTTTTTAATTCTGCAAGAAAAGGTTGCTACTCAAAAATTCTACAAGCAGTTACTTTTATCCACTTTTTAAAGAGCCTTATATCTGCCAAATCATCCTAAGCCCTTCATATCATCTCAGTGAATCTACACTACAAGCATAGGTAATATTATCAAGAATTTTTAGGAGGAAATTGGATTTAGAGTAGTTAAGTAATGTCTCAATATAATTAGGCTTTTTCTTTGTTTTTCAACAGTTTAATTTTGAGAGCAGTTTCAGTTTGAAAGAAAATTGAAAGCTAGGTATAGAGTTTACCATATTACCTCTTGTTTCCTTACATGCACCATCATTGTCTCCCCTATTATCAATGCCATCCACCAGATTTGTGCTTTTGAACCTATACTGACACATATTACCAAAATTCCACATTTACATTAGGGTTCATAACTTCAGTTGTATAATCTATGAATGTGAAAGGGCAGTTAGGTTTTTAACCCAGGTCTTTTTTACTTCAGAACTTGAACTCTTAAGTGCAGGAAGTGTGTGCAAGAAAAAAGTAAAAACTGGAATAAAAAGACTAAGTGCATGTCTCTGTGTGTAATGAGAGAAAGAGAAATGAGAGTGAGAGAGAGAGAGAGAGAGAGAGAGAGAGAGAGAGAGAAATTAACTAATTTTTTTTTCATTAAGAAACTGCTGCCTGTGAGGAAGTATGTTCTTCTAGTTCATAGATTCCCAAGATTGGCTGCACATTAAAAATCCCCAATGTTCAGTCTGTTCCTCAAACCAAATAAGCAAGGATCTCTACACATGTGAAACAGGCATCAGCATTTGGTAAAGATCCTGGGTAATTTCAATGTGAGGCCTACAAAGCTGGGTGGCATTATTTACTGTGATCACTTGCGCACACATAAATAAAAGGGTAATGTTACATTCAATGACTTCAAAATAGTGGGATATTCTTAGAATTTAGAAAAATATTTCTTCTCTTCCTTCTTTTGATCCACTTAGAAAGCACAAATTATTTGATCTTATGAGAATCAAAAGCTATTTAATAATGCCAATTGATTACAGGTGTCCTAAAAAGTATTCAGAGGGTAATTTTTGACTTAATTACACAGAAAGCAGTAATGTGAAAATTTCAAGTTGACTCTACATGACTCTGCAAACTGTATTCAATAATAGTCATTTATTTTCCTTGTAACTCTCCAGATTGAAGAAGTAGAGAGTTTGACAACATCTGGAAACAACAGACATACAGGTTAAACCCTGTCGGTTACTGCATTTCTTCTCATTAACTGTGCTTGTATTTATGAGCTATTATAATCTCTTCTTCAGTTTCTCCTTCTCCAAAGACATTTCAAGTTAATTTCCATTGATCAACGTCCACCTGAACCTGAGTCAAAGTTCCTTTTTAAATTTCTTTAATAGATGGAGTTTGAGTAAGTGTTCTCTCTCTTCACCTTCAGCCATTTGTTTTTCAAGTGAAATTGACTTCCTTGCCTCAACACCTTGTCTTGGGATGTAATTGGCTTGTTGTTGGATGAGCAGGTTAACTTGGGTTTGTTGACAATTGGAGAGAGCCAACAGGAGGACTGCTGCTTCTGGGAGGTCAACCCTGAAAGAGGAAACCTCAGGAGTTACTCTAGAAACTTCTGGAACCCTTTTATTTTGGGGACTCTCTTTTCAGGCTTCCCAAGTGCCCTGTATTGATGCAAGGAATTGCCATTTGGATGAGCTGATGTACACTCTGGAAATTCAGTTTCTTGCCTATTTGAGACATTTGCTATTTGAAACTTGGTACTCTAAGGCAAATGAAATAGTTGCTGGACTCTATTTCCCAGTTTTACGCCTGTGTCCATTACACATTTGTGTGTCCATATTTGTGTGCTTGCGCGCATAGAATGGGGTTTGAAAGTACATATTTGTTGAAAACAAGAGTCCCACTAGAGCATATTCTGGAAAAAAAATCAGAATTTATTTATCATCTTATGTTTAAGGAAGAGATTATTATCTATTGTAATTTTCTCTGGCCACAATATGTATTCAAATCTGGAGAATATGGGTCTGGATGATAGAAGTGGGAAGAATTTAGCCCAAAATACCAAGGTAAATTGCCCTGAGAATTCTTAGAAATAGCTTTGATGGGTGACTATAGCTGTTCTTATTTTAATAAGACTTTGTAACATTACTGAGTTCATGGTAACATCTTATGGCCTTTTCTGACACAAGTGAATTTACATCACAAGAAAATTTAAATAATGCTTAAAAGACAAATGAACATAAAGTACAATAAACCATATTTATGGGATGCGGTATTTTTGTTTTTATTAGTGCATTACAGTTATACATAATAGTATGGTTAATTGTAATATTAATAAATGGGTATAGTATAATATGATCCATTTAATCCCATAGTACTTACTCTTTCCCACCCCTCCACCCATCCCCTGACTCAGTCTACAGTTGAAGACCTTTAAAACAGTGTGCCTCAAATAAATTTCTCCTCCTCTAATTGTTCTTGTCAGAACTTTTGGTCATAGCAGGAAAAAAAAAACTGACTGAAACATTAGGAAAGGGGGAAAATACAGAAAATTTTATTTTGCACATTTATCTCTGAGATCATATTATGTTTATGATAACTAATTTCTATTTCTTAAAGAACTACAAAGATACTGTCTTCAGATAGTTATGCCCAATTTTATTATTCAGTGAAAAATGACTACTTTTATACTATCTAATATATTCATTGCAGTAACATCATCATTAATGGATTATTTGAAAATGATAGTTGACACATCCTGTAACACCTAGCTTTTATTAAGTAATGTGTTGTTGCTGACATCTCTTGAAAATCTAAAAATTTAACAGATTTTTCATCATTCTTTTTTTTAATTCACCATATTTTAAATAATTGTATAAGATTTTTAGTCATGATACCCCCTCAGAAATATTTTTTTTAAATCTGATCATGTTAACTTTCAACAATAATAGAAATTCAATAAAACATTCCCCTAAAATTCTATATAAATTAATCAAGTAGGAAATGTTTAAATCAAGAATAATCAGATTGTGGTGTGGGATGTAGCTCAGTGGTAGAGTGCTTGCCTTGCATGTATAAGGTCCTCGGTTAATTCCCAAGCACCACACACACACACACAGAAAAAAAATCAAAAGTTATTTTTTTTTTATTTTGAAAGTTATTTTGCTTGAAAGAAATAGCCTAACACCTATCTTTGTATTGTCAAGCTAGTGAGACCAAAGGAGGCATTTTATTTTATTTTCTTAAATTTAACGTAAGAAACTCAGCAAAACACTATATTTCTTTATAAACAATTTCAATGAGATGGCTATGAAAATTCAACTTTAAAATGATTCTGTTAACATATTAATGAAAGGATTTCAATTTATTCCATCTAACTGGGTCAAAAACACTAGTAGAATATTAAATTCTGGAATGGTAGTAATATTTTATGATGATATTCTTTTCAAAATACTGTGTGCCAATTTAAATCCTGGAACAAAACTGATGTACCATTTGATTCTATAATTATTGACTTGGCCATAGGCAAGCTGCTTACTGTAGATAGTTATGACTGAAAGTTGATTGCCCAGCTGTTCCTGGCATAAAGAAAGACTGGAGAATGGAGCAATTGTTTCAATTTCATGCTCCTTGTTCTCTGTTCTCAGCAATTTGATGACATTCTTTTGCTTTTTAAAAACATTTCATGATTAGATATCAAAATTAGGCACAGCTAACTTAAAATCGAATACACTACTTCTAAATGAACAATACAATTTATTGAATGCTTTTTATTCTAATACTATATATAAAATCAAATGATCAAATGATAAACACATATGCACAGTTGCTACTAAGCAATCCCAGTATAACTAACTGAAATAAATATTAATTTTAATTTGTTTTTATGAAACAAACTATGATTAATATATTTCCTAAAACTGTGTTCCCTCAGCTCCTTTCCATCAGGTTGCCTCTCAGCCAAGCTAGCTTGCCTATATTGTGCCATGTTTCCCAAGAGCAACAAACAAACATTCCCTAAAGCATCAGCAATTTTCCTCTGCATGTGTCATATTTACTTATTGTCCCATTTGAAAAGCAAGTTTCATGACCATGACTTTAAGATTTTAAAGATATTGGGAGAAGCCATTACTCGCAGACATGAAACTAGGGAGAAGAAACTTTTGTAGGCATTTTTACAATTTACCAAAGTGTAACCTTTGGCCACAGATTAAAAAAAAAATCTCCAATGCCGTACTAAGATCTCTAAAAACCTTATAAAATTATATCTCCCCAAAGAAATTCATGATTTCAATGATAACTGGTGGCAGCTTAGAACAGCTTAGAACAGCTGCTTTTGATCCCAAAACATAACAAATTAAAAAGTTGTTACCTCTGACTAACCCAAAATATTAATATTGACTAGGGCTTCCTTAAAATATACACTCTGTATCATAAATGTTACTGCTACTTAACATTCTGAAATGCAGCTAGGTACACATTGCAAGGTCTCTCTATGAAAATAATTAACATAGTTCCACTGGACTTTTGTTTTGCTCCCTGAAAGTAGTCTCTCTGTCATTTTTTCATTGATGTTCCTTGGGAATGCTTGCTCTGTTCATCAGAGTGAGTAGTAGTCTTCAGAAGGGATGCTCCTTCAGCAACACCTGTCCCTGCAGTTGGTGCAGAATCTAGAGGAACTGATCTTACATTCCTTCCCTTATTGCCTCTGGAATTTCATTAAAAGTATGAAGTATTATCAGTTACTCACTATTAGATTTAAAGTGCCCATCTTCCAATTTATACAAAATGTTATAAAGAGTTTGGGTTAATGATTATATATATATGTATATATTCATAATTCTGAAAATCACAAAATCATATACTTGGGTTTCTAATTATAAAAATATTATGAAATTTGTTTTGTATCCTGATAGAACACTTATTCAAATCTTAGAGTTTTGCTTATGAAAATGCATCATACATAATTGAGAGAAAAATTTAATATTCATCAATATTATTGGACAATCATTTTAAATTCTTTACAACCTCATAGTACAGAAACTGCAAAGATTTTAGAGTGGTTATGTATTTGAGTCTCAGAGAAAATAAAATTTACATGAGAAGTACCATAATGAATTTAATATAAGAATGGTAATTTGTTAGCAAATATAAAAGCAAAGGAACAAAATACTGTTTTTGTGTTTTAGTTAGTTTACGTGAGCATTTCTTCTACTCAACTGACACACCCACGCATCTGCCAGGGGGAGGGGGCACTAAATGCTTTAAGTAAACCTCAGCTGTGTAGCCTCATCTCCTCTGTGTCATATATAAAATACCTATAAGTCAAATAACAGGAAGAGGATTGTTTGTCAAAACCAATATCCTCTCTCAGGTATTTGCCTTAGTGGCATTTTTAGATAGGGATAATATCCTAAAAAATTGCCCCAGATATATGAATATAGCCCAATAAAATTTACCTAATGTACCTATCCTTACAATGGCTCTAGTTTAGAAAACAAAAACATACTGACTAAATCATCTACAGAGCTGGTTAGAGTAGATTGACTAACAGAAACAAGTTTCAAAATACTTTCTGTTGACTTAGATAAAACCTGGCTTAAAACATAAGATAACTACATACATGATGGATGAAGCATGGCTTACAGTTACAGGTATACAATAATTTTTGGTTTTTGCACTGCTGTGGATGGAAGCCAGGGTCTCACAAAAGCCATGCAAGCATTGTACCATCAAGCTATATCTTCAGCCCCTGAAACAGATAATTTTGGTACACTGAACAAACTCTATAATTATTAGATGAAAAGTAGAAAAGAATATAATGTGGGAAGCGAAAATCTATATTTTCTTCTCTTCCTCTGTCCAATTAAATTATTTCTGCAGATTCTTTCTTTCTTTAGTGCTAGATGAAAATCATGGGAAGTTTCCACAGGATTCTGATGGTGTCTGCACATGGTGTCCTGTCTCTCCCACCAATGTAACAAGAACATTTGGACAGAGTACAAGGAAAGGCATTTGAGGACTCTTAAAAGTAAATACGAACAGCTGGACCAGGGAAGAACACCAGATTCAACATTTCCTTCTCAATAATTAGAGCAAGTAGAAAGAATATCACATCTTTCGTTTCTTTAAGCATTATACAGAAAACTCTACCCGGTATTACAGTTCTCTGCCACTTCTCTCATCTCCAATGCTGAATAATTTTCAAGCATTGATTTTTATAAATAATTTCCATTATCATCAAAATGCAGTATTATTATTCCAATTGAAATTATATCTTTAACTCATATTACTCTCTTTTTCCCTTTTATGGTAAAATTTTGGAAAGAATTGTCAGTGCTCCCTGCTTTTATTTGAATATATATATATATATATATATATATATATATATATATATATATATATATATATATAACATTAATCAGGCTTATATAATACAGATTACACAAAAATTCAATTCTCAAGGTCCACATAGGCTTCCATATTTCTTAATCCAATAGTCATTCCTCTTTCTCATTTTGAACTTGCTACATTTTCAGCTTTCTCTAGTGTGAAATGTTTTTTTTTTCCCATTTACATAATAATTAGTACTTCATCCTTCAATCTTACTGGCCATAGATTCCCCCTTAGCTGGACACACTTGAAATACCCGACCTCTAAGAGAAGTCCCCACATTCTACATTTGTTATCTAGAAATATCAATACCTGCTCTTTACAGATTTTGTCAATTTGCTACAGCTTCTAATTGCTTGGGCAAATTGAAACAAAATAAAAAAAAATATATATATATATAGTTTTGTTTTGGATGCCTATATCTCACCTGTCTCATGAAATATATAAGCAAATCCAATTTGAAATACATTGTGAACCCAATAACTATTTAAAACTTCCCCTGTTGATCTATGTCCACGGCATCATCATTTTTGTTAGTTTTTTGCATTAACCTCTTCAAAGCTTCAATCCTTTCTCTTTCCTCAACATCCAACCACCATGTTTTCACATTAGCCAGAGTGTGATCTTTCCAAAACCGAAGTTAGATCAAGTCACATTGCTAAATACTATTCCCCACTAGCTTCTGCTCTCACTAAAAAGCCAAACATTTTTACATCAAACTACACTTGATCTTCCCATTCTTGAAAATTTAAACTCAATTCCTTCTCTCATCTCCCCCACAAATACCTTTACGGCTTGCTATGACATGATTATAGTTTATGCCCCCAAATCCGTGCAGGAATTTAATCCCCAATGTTGTATATTGATAGTATTAAGAAGATAGGGGCTGGGGATGTGGCTCAAGCGGTAGCGCGCTCGCCTGGCCCGGGTTCGATCCTCAGCACCACATATCAACAAAGATGTTGTGTCCGCCGAGAACTAAAAAATAAATATTAAAAATTCTCTCTCTCACTCTCTCTCCTCTCTTACTCTCTCTTTAAAAAAAAAAAAAAAAAAAAAGAAGAAGATAAAAACTTAACCTAAGGTAGTGTTTAGAGTTGGGGCCCATAAGAGATGATTAGGATTAGGGATTCATCAGGTTGGAACCTCTGTGATTGAATCTTATTTGCTTTGTAAGACGACCAGCAGAGACCAGACACAGCCATACATGCTTGCTTTGCCAGTCTCTTATAAATTGATGACACATACCATCTGGCTCAAAATACTAGAAATATTTTAATAATAACCAGGAAAGAAATTTTTATGACAATAATCATGTAAAATAGTTTGAGAAACAATAATGACTATCCTGATTAAAATGCAGAAGACAATTTCTTCATTAGGGCCAATGGGTATTCTGAGGTGAAAATATGATTTGACATTAAGTGCCATGGGAAATTTGAAATGATTCTATGAACAGGTTGTACATAATGATTTTGTATGAATATATTAATATTTTAAATAGGTCTAATAGAATTTGGTTTTGATAGATTTAATCTTCACTGTATTATGTGGGTCTGAATGTAGTTGGAATTCATATTTGGCCTCTCATACAGCAGCAGATGCACTATTTGCATAAGTAGGATGTTATATGTGGGCTTGTAGTTTTGAATGCCTCTAGATTTATGGAACCAAATGATGTTTCATGCAGATGGAAGAAAATTGATGATATAAAGGAATGTCAGTATAAAGAAGAGTTCATTTAGTTCCATTTAAAGATGGTAAATGTTCTCACAGTTATTTTAATATGATTTTGAATATATGAATTGATTCCTTCATTCATAGATATATAAATCTTATGTAGAAGACTTTAAAAACAAATAAATGGTTTTAATGCTTAGAAATCTTCAAAAACTAATCATAATATATATATATCTGTTTCTGACTTTATTTAATTTGGATAGCATTTTTAACTCTTTGGTAACTGCATATTGATTTTTATCAAAAGTATGGATATTATCTGTGAAAATAATAATTATGTAGTATATTAAATAATTTAATTTGAAGTAAGCAAAATGACATATTAGTTTTTTCAAGTTGTATGATATTGTCATGTATTTCTTTGGCATAAAAATAATTTCAGAGAAATAAATTTGAAAGACAAGTTTTCTGTTTAAAATGTGATACTTGGAGATAGAGAGGGAAGATGGGAGGGGAGGAGAGGGGAGGGGGGATAGTAGGGGATAGGAAAGGTAGCAGAATACAACAGTCACTAATATGCCATTATGTAATAATGTGAGTATGTAACAGTTGTGATTCTGCAATCTGTATTTGGGGTAAAAATGGGAGTTCAAAACCCAATTGAGTCTAATGTATGAAAGATGATATATCATGAGCTCTGTAATGTTTTGAACAATCAATAAAAAAAATGTGATACTGACATTTATATTAAGAATTTTTATATTATTTTATTATGTTATATAGATTAGAGCTAAACTTTGCAGTGAAATAAGCATAGCTTTGACTCACATAATCTTGGATCCACAAAACAAAAGCAAATTTATTAACTCAGATTTCTCAGTCATATTTATAAATGAGTGATAAAACCATCTCATAATTGTATACAATATTTTATTACATATTCATTTATATACATGAATTTTATGCTGTTGTATTTAATGCAAATATTGAATATTATTATAATTATATAAGTATTTGTGTATATACACCCATGCACACATAATACATAATTATGGTGTTCATAAAAAACCATAACCTTAGTAAAAATCAATATGTAGTTACCAGAGTTCACTGCATTATTTCATATATATGTATATATGTGTATAAACTGAATTCATAAATATACATTAAAAAAAACAACTTTCCCCTTTGAAGTAGTTTACAGACTAGAGATGGAGATAGATAAATGAGAATGTAGCCATGTAGGGTTTTATGAAGGGCAATCTGAGTTGAGAGAGGTATGTGAGGAATACAAAGAAGACCTGGAGTTTAGATAAGTCTGATTTTGAGAAACAGATAGCAATTTAAAAATAAAATGAGAAAAAAGTCAACAATTTTTATAAAAGTAATCATGGTCCATTTGTGTATAGAAAGCATAAAGAAAGATATGGAGGATTAAAACAGGTTGTGAATATGGAAAAGCCATTTTTCTGCAGCTGCTGCATATCAAGTAGGAAGGACAAGAGATAAGATAAAGGTATAGATGGATTATATTTTTGTGTGTCACAAAAGGGAATTTAGAGTTCATCTTGTGAGTCAGTGATTATATATCTCATTTATAAATAATTCTTCTGTTAGCCAGGTAGTTATTATGTTTGATGGGTTAAGACAGGAAGTGAGAACAAGGATTAGTTCATAATTGCCAATTTTTATCACAGAGATGATGGATTTACGAACACTATTATATGACAAAAAATTTTTAAAAACACAAAAACATAAATTATCTTAAAATCATTTGAAAACTTACCTCTTAATTTGAAATTTGCATTCATATTCTTTTAATTCTATGTAATATTTCAAAAGGAAAACATGACCAAAACATATCATTAATTTTAGCAGAAATAATTTTATAAAGCTAAATATAATTGCACATATTTTGTTCAAAATCATTGCTAAAACTTCACATTTTACTTTATATTTTGAGAAGTTTCATTGTGCCTTAATTATTTCTAAATTGTATCAGGCTGTTTTCAGGAGACAACATCAAATCTATTTTATGAGATAGAAACCAGATCAAGGTTTTGCTATTTGTGTAAGGAGCAACATTTGAGCTGTAAGTGAAAAATTCATGCACTTTATTATGATTTTAGAGATTTCTGAAAAATAAGTGCCATATGTGCTATTATTAAATGTAGCATATCAATCACTATTCCTACTAACCATGTCTTAATGAATATCCTGAGAACATTTAAAACATTTTTTTTAATTCCATTGTGTCTATACAAATGTCAAGATGTGTAATTCGGAAGGTTAAAGACAGTTTAGCAGAGAACACTATGAGAGAAAACTCAGAAAGATATATGTATTTTACAATACGATCCAAAGTTGTCTACATTTTTTACTTACTGAATATCATATTATGCAATGTTTGACCATATACAGATCTGCCAATTTTACTGCTATGCGACATTTGTTTCATATATTAAGTAAGTGTCATTAAAAACACTTAAGGAGAAAGCAGTCATACTTAATTGATACGACTGAAATTGATACTCTACATCATGTACTATCACAAGAATGGGAACCTAATTAGAATAAGTTACACTCCATATAAGTTTAATATATGAAATTACACTCTATTGTCATGTATATATAAAAAGAACAACTTTTAAAAGATGAAAAAAAAGTAATTGTAATTCATAATAATGATTTTGGTACTTTTCAGAGTACCAAAATCAATGTGTCAATTGGTTTTGTATTATAATATCAATTAATATCTTGCCAAAACAGAAAAAAAATGTTGATTGATCATTATATCTCAATCTTTATTAATATAGGTTACAAAGGAATTTAAATGAAAAGAGCTGTGGGAAAGTCAATTATCTGACTAAAACTGAACTTACATGAAAATTTGTAGCTTGGAAAAGTAGGGGCTGACCCCTAGGGAAAAAATAATGTAATTTATATGAATCTAGTTATCTTTTCCAGTTGTGTGTCTTCTTGTTGAATGAAATGAGTTTTTACCAGGTCAGAATGTTAATCTTTTACATTATTTTCAAATGTATAAATTGTCCCTGCAGTTGTCAAAACTGCTCTCTCTTCTAAAATGTGCTTTTTAACCACTGACAAAGGTTATAGCATTTCTTTTATTTATTTGTTTATTTAAAATTTTTAATTGATTTTTAAAAGAATAAATGATAGACTGTATTACAATTATTATTAAACATATACAGCATAATTTTTCATATCTCTGGTTATATATTAATTTATGCTCACACCAATTCGTATCTTCATACATGTACTTTGGATAATGATGTCCTTCACATTCCACCATCATTGCTAACCCCCTGCTGGCTCCCTTCCCCTCCCACCCCTCTGCCCTACCTAGAGTTAGTCTATTCCTCCCATGCTCCCCCTCCTTACCCCACTATGAATCAGCCTCCTTATATCAGAGAAAACACTCAGCATTTGGTTTTGGGGATTGGCTAACTTCACTTAACATTATCTTCTCCAACAGCATCCATTTACCTACAAATGCCATGATTTTATTATCTTTTATTGCTGAGCAATATTCTGTTGTATATATATGCCATATTTTTTTAATCCATTCTGCTACTGAAGGGCATCTAGGTTGGCTCCACAGTGTAGCTATAATGAAATTAGCATTTCTTTACTGAAGAGAGTAGGCTATTCTTCTGAAATTATACATTAATTTGTCTGGTTATGAGAATCAGATATCTTGCATACCTAAACTATTGTCAATTAGAACATGAAAATGCCTAGCATTTTAGGATTATATCCAGGGAAGTATGTTAGTGATTGCACATATATTTGTTTACCTTTGTTATACAATTCTAAACTTTATTCTTAATTATTTCAATAATATTATATAATAAAATGTCTAATATACCAAAATTCATTCTTAAATGCTATATTTATTTTTTATATCCATTTGGAGAGCTATAAAGATTTTTCCAGTTTTATTGAGGTAAAATTTATAGATAATCACATTCTCCAATTTCAAGTGCATAATTTGATCACTTTTGGCAAATATATAGTATTGTAGCTACTAAAATAATCATAACATGGACAATTTTCTCAACACAATTTTCTTGATTCCTTTCTCTGTGCCTTGATCCCTGGAAACCACTTATCTGTTTTTCATTTTTATAGTTTTGTGTTTTCTAGGAATTCATCTCAATATAATCACACAGTATGAACTATGTTTTCTTGCTTATTTTACGATTCAAAATACTTTTAAAAATACTTCCATAGTATTATACGTGTACTGGGAGTAGAATTTCTATTGAGTCTCTTGAATTTCTCTAAATCTTACAAGCAAATGATATTTGTATAGTAAACATTTTGGAAGATATAATGTTGTACTCATGAACAAGACCACTTTTTATTAATTTCTTCTACATGGAAAGATACTATTTGCCTCTGCAAACAAAGAAAAAGGCACATTTACAGCTCATACTAAGAATTTTTATTCTTTGTACTAAGAGCTCCTTTCTTATAAAATAACATTCTGTACAGGCCATACAGTAGACACATGCCAATTGTACCGCAGAGATTGGATGGAAGGGGTGTTGATGCAAATATTCTGATCCATATACCATTTATTGAGAAATGAGTAATAAACTGTAATTTATTTTAGCAAAAAGCCTCATTTTTTCTAACGTCCTAGAAATTATGATGGACTGACTTGTTAGCTTCAGTACCTTAAAACCTCATGCACTTCATATATCTTGAGTCTATTTAAGAGTACTTCATTCCTTTTTATGGCTAAGTATTATTTTATTGTAAACCACATTTTGTAAATCTGTTCACCATTTGATTGAAATTTGATTGCTATGCATTAATACAAATTGCATACCTATATATTGATATTCTAAGTATATATCATTTTTTTTCTTTTGCCCAAGTACCTAGAACTTCAACTGGGAAGTAATTATTTAGGAACATAAACAATCATGATAGTGCTTTTGAAAACTGAATTAGAGTCAGGTAACATCTCTAGGTGAAAAGTGACGTGATACAAAACAAAATAAAATTGGAGAATTGACAAGGTGATCCAGGAGAGATTAACTTGGTTTTAAAAATACTGCAATGTAAAGAATACTTTTATGATTTAAATCACAGTCAATAGGGGAAAAAAAACAGTTAAAAATTTAAAGGTAATTTGCCTTTAACATAGAAAACTGAGTATGAGGGTAATGTGACAAGGACATATAACAGTGGTGCAGAAAGAAATACACACTGAGAATTTGATTTTGGTTGTGATATGTTTTCCCAATCTACCTGTACCTGCTGGTATTTTTTTAAAAATATAATAGTATAAGAATATTATTTTAAGCTGTTTATTTTATTTGTATTAAATTTATCAGAAGTCCTCACCCAACATGAACCCATTTTTTTAAAGGTTCGATGATACTATTTAAGATCTTAGAAATTATATATATGATTATAGAGATTATTATGTGGTATAGCATTTTTTTAACTTTAAGAATTTTTATGTGGTTTAAAGTTTGCCATTATGAAAATGAGAGTAAATATTTTGAAATATAAGTTGTATTATATTTTATAAACCAAACATTTTATAACTGTAAGTATGTATGTATTTTAAAAACAAACCAGTCTTAAGAAAAAAGTTATCTTAATGATAAATTAAAATTTATTTTTAATTTCATTAAACACATAATATTTTAAATACCTTTTACTCAAAGTCTCTTTGAAAAAAAATATTTATACAGTTGATTTCAAGATGTCTAAAATAAATAATATAAACAGAAATAGTAAAATATATGATATATTTTTAATGTTCAAATCTGTTTTTTCACCAAAAGAAACATTCAAAGATTTGAAGAGATATTTTGGAATATTGTGATATCTTTACAATAGTCCCAATTCCTATGTAGTGAACTATTCATTTTAACATGACAGTATACTATATATTCACATTGAGCTCAAGTCTTGTACCATGAATATAACACAAGAAACTTAGGTTGCATGGATGTGAACAAGACAATTTTGTAAATGATTCATATACTTGTCTTCATGTTTGCAAGTAGATTTTGCTATAATAAAATAGCAACTGCTATGTAGATAATGATGCTAAAAAATGGTGCTGTCCAGATAATTTTATTCTCAGAATCTAGACCCTATTATCTTTTATTGATTTTTTTATTTTAAAGCAAGAATACCTTAAAAAATGTATATAATATACACATATATAAGCATTTTTGGCTTTTTAATGTTTAATTGGTGCATGCATTTTAATCATATTAATGGTGAAGTTAATGGTGAGGTTTTGTCATGCTGGTTTATGCTTGTATAATTTGCTCAATTTTATTCCCCAATACTTCCATTTTTCCTGCCATCCCTTGATCCCTTTTCTCTACTGGCCTTCTTTCTATTTATTTAAAATTTTAGATTTTAATAATCCATAAAAGTGTAATTCATTATTATATATTCATACATGTAAAAGCAAAATTTGGTTAATTTCATCCCCCAGTTCTTTCTCTTTCTCTCCCTGATCTCCCTTATAAACACAAAGATTAGGCATGGAACCACCACATGATCCAGCTATTCCACCCTTTGTATGCATCACCAAGAATTAAACTCTGCAGTGCAGTTCAAAATACCAACTTATGGAACCAGCCCAGGAGATGTCAACAGATAAATAGATAAAAAGATGTGGTATATATATATACACACTAGAGTATTACTCAGCCATAAATAAGAATGAAATTATAGTATTTTTATGGCAAATGGATGGAACTGGAGAATATCATGCTAAATAAAGTAAGACAGACCCAGAAAGCCAAGGGTTTAAAGTTTTTTTTTTTCTCATATGTAGAAGCTAGTGAGTGATATATACATTATATATATATATATATATATATATATATATATATATATATATATATTTTTTTTTTAATTTTGTACATTATATTTCTGGTACCATCTATTATTTTTTGTTTTGTCTGTCTTCTTAATTGGTTCTTTTTCAGTTATATATGACAATAGGATTCATTTTGCCATAAATATAAAAGCATCAAATAAAATTTCTTCTAATTCAGTCCCCATTCTTTTCCCTTTCCCTTTTTTTTTTTTTTTTTACTTCTACCTGTCCCTTTCCCTGATCTTTCTCCTAATTAGGGTCTTGTGTATATATATATGATGGTGAGATTCTTTTGATATATTCAATCAATACACGTAGGAAAGTCAGGTCAGATTCATTTCCTCTTTCTCTGTACCCTCACTCCTCCCTTTCCCTTTTTTCTACTCCATGGATCATTATTCTTTTTTTTTATTACATCTATTTTTATTTGTTTATTTATTTTTACTCTTTTTATTTATATATGACAGCAGAATGCATTACAATTCTTATTACACATATAGAGTACAATTTTTCATATCTCTGGATGTATACAAAGTATATTCACACCAATTTGTGTCTTCATACATGTACTTTGGATAACAATGATCATCACATCATTTCTAACCCCAAGCCCCCTGCCTTCCCCTCATACCCCTCTGCCCTATCTAGAGTTCCTCTGTTCCTCCCATGCTCCCTCTCCCTATCCCACTACGAATCAACCTCCTTATATCAAAGAAAACATTCGGCATTTGGTCATTTGGGATTAGCTAACTTCACTTAGCATTATCTTCTCTAACTCCATCCATGTACTGCAAATAATATGATTTTATTCTATTTTATTCCTGAGTAATATTCCATTATGTATATATGCCATATATTTTTTTTAATCCATTCGTCTATTGAAGGGCATCTAGGTTGGTTCTACAGTTTAGCTATTGTGAATTTTGCTACTATAAACTTGCAAATCAAAACCCCTCTAAGATTTCATCTCACTCCAGTCAGAATGGCAGCTATTATGAAGACAAACAACAATAAGTGTTGGCGAGATGTGGGGGAAAAGATACACTCATACACTGCTGGTGGTACTGAAAATTGGTGCAGCCAATAGGGAAAGCAGTATGGAGATTTCTTGGACAATTGGGAATGGAACTACCATTTGACCCAGCTATCACTCTTCCTGGTCTATACCCAAAGGACTTAAAAACAGCATACTACAGGGACACATCTCTCCTATTTTGGATTAATTTCTGCAAACCAGAAATTATTTGATCTTTAACTTTTTGAGACTGGCTTATTCTTCACTTAACATGATGGTCTCTGGTTCCATCCATTTACCAGCAAATGCTGCAAAGTAATTCTTCTTTATGGAATATTAATACTCTATTGCACATATATGACACATTTTGTATCTATTTATCTGTTAAAGGGCACCTAGACTGACTTCTAGCTTGTTTATTGTGATTTGTGCTGCTATAAACATTGGTGTGACTATATGCTGATTTTAACTCCTTTGGACATATACTGAGGAGTGAGATAGCTAGTTCACATACTGGTTCAATTCCTAGATTTTGAGGAATTTCCATACTGTTTCCACAGTGTTTGCACCAATTTGCAGTCCCACTAACAATGTGTGAGTGTACTTTTTCCCTCACATCCTCACCAACAGTTGTTGTTACTTGTATTCTTGATAATATCATCCCAATGGGAGTGAAATGAAATCTCAATATAGTTTTAATTATTAGAGATGTAATTTTTAGAGATGTTGAACCTTTTTTTCATATATTTGTTGACCATTTGTATTCCTTCTTTTTGGAAGTGTCTGTTTAGTTCCACTGCGTATTAATTGACTGGTTATTTGTGATTTTTATGGTGTCAAGTTTTTTGAGTTCTTTGTATATCTTAATTATTAATGCTCTATTTAAAGTAAAGGTGAAAAAGATTTTCTCTCATTCTCCAGGCTCTCTCTTCATGTGATTATTTTCTTTGCTGTGAAGAAGCTTTTTAATTTGATGACATTCACTTTATTGATTTTTAAAATTTTACTTCTTGCACTTTAGGAGTCTTATTAAGGAAGTCAGTTTTTGAGTTGACATGTTGGAGTGTTGTACCTATAATTTCAGATGCAGGGTTTGTGGTCTAAATACTAGGTCTTTGATCCACTTTGAGTTTTGTGCAGGGTCAGAGATATGTGATAATTTTCATTCAACTACATATGGATTTACAGTTTTCTTAGCACCATTTGTTAAAATGGTTATCTTACCTCCAATGTATGTTTTTGACAACTTTGTCTAGTATCATATAATTGTATTTATGTGGATTTGTCTCTGTGTCTTCTATTTTATTCCATTGGTCTTCATGCCTGTTTTGGTGCAGTACTATGCTGGGTTTGTTACTATAGCTCTATAGTATTATTTGAAGTAGTGTTGTGAGGTCTACTGCTACTCTTTTCTCACTAAGGATTGCTTTGATTATTCTAATATAAATATTAAAAATTTATTTTTATTAAAGTTTAAGTTATTTGGCAACAAACTAATGGACAATTTTAACAGATTGACTGAAAGCAAACAATGAATAGTTAGAGCTGGTCCTGGGTAGTTTCTAGAATCACAGATTTACAGGAAGAATTAAGCACCACAACTTCCAAACCATGACATAAGAATCCCCACATAACTATCATTTAGATGTTTAATTACCCTATTTTACTCTGTTGTTTTTTTTCCAATGCTAACCTTTAGAAAAGAGTAACTCATTGAGTACAACATTATGAAAACTGTTAGAATGATAATTAAAAAAGCAGTTACCTAAATATATAAAGAAAGAAAGAAAAAACTGAGATTCAAGAAAGCAATAATGGGGAATAAAAAATTACAATTATCTAGTTCGTTAATCATGTAGGAAAAAAGGCAAAGATATTTAGACTATAAATACATTATTTTTTTAAATTTGATTTATTTCTTTTCTTTAAATAGAAATCTATAATACTGAAGTATAATGAAAAGAAAAACCATTTAGCAGTAACATTCATTGATTCCTCATTTTGTATAGAAATTAAGAACACTAAGACAGGGTCTCTAAATTTTAGAATCTCAAGATCCATTTGTAAAATTATATATATATATATATATATATATATATACATACACACACACACACACACACACACACACAAACACAATTTTACTATATTGCACTAAGAGTTATAAATGTGGTATTCCGAAGCCAAGTTGTATAGAAAACTCAAAACCTTTTCACTTAGAATTGGGTAACATATTTTCTTGAGACATGTGCATGTTCTTGTGTGGAAAATTAAGGATGAAAATATGTTATAAATGGACCAGTATCTTCAAAGCCATGAAGTCATAAATAGATGTCAGATCAGGTGGGGCAGGCAGATTTAAAAGGGCTGCTGAACAGTCTTTATTGAGATATCACTCCTGGGCGGAACTCCATCAGACCCACAGAGGGGACAGGGGAAGGGTCTGAGGAGAAACCGCGTGGAAGCTCGACCAGACTGGACTTTTATGGGGCTTACAGCAGGAAGGGAAGGGCTTAGGACAGGAAAAGGTGTTTCTAGGGTCCCTTGCCCCCTTGGAGTTGGTCAGGGGAGTTGGCTGAACTCCAGGATTGGCCAGGGGGTCCTGCTGATTGACAGGAGTTAGTCAGGAGATCTGGCTGATTGACAGGCATTTCCGCCTGCATCTGATTGATGTTCTTTTCTGGCACAGGCTGCTTTTGTTCTAAGTTGCCACTAAGTCGCCACCAAGTCGCCACCAAGTCACCACCACCCACCTAACAATAAATATTGAGATTTTGAAAGTTAGTGATAGATTCTGTATAGATAATTGTAGGGGAATTGAAAGTGTTATATTTGGGTTTTAACTTGGAGTGGAATTTTGGTTGGAACTTGTTATGGTCTGAATTGCGGCCCCTGACTAAATTCACATATTATAGTCCTAACAATCAGTACCCCAAAATGTGATTGTACTCAGATAAAGAGTCTTTATTGGAGCGATTAAGTTAACTTGAGGTCATCAGGGTGGGCCCTAATCCAATATGAGTTGTGTTCCTGTACAAGGAGGAGATTAGGATACTGGAAAAGGAGAGGAAACTATGCAAAGACTGTAATAAGAAGATGGCCATTTACAAATCAATGAGAGAATCATCAGAAGAATTCAACCCTACTGATAACTTGTTCTCAAATTTTTAGTTTTTCTGTTGTTGTTGTTGTTGTACAAATCACCTCTCTGTGGTTCTGCCCATGTTCTGTGTGGGGAGGGAATGGGTAACTGGATGTGTGGACCAACTGGAAGTAAAAGCTATGAAAATAATATTAATAAATAAAGACAAAAAAAAAAAGCCAAAGGAAATTAATTGAAGCAGGGGCCTGGTGGGTGGAAGAGACCTTATGAGTCGGATCCTTACAATGAGAAAAACTGAAGAATGCTGTATTTATAGAGGTACATACCAAAGGTATTCAGTAAGGAGCTTCTTTAGAAAAACAAGATAAGAGTGGGGAAAAATAGGTTGTTTGGAGCTTAGTAGGTTGTGATCATCTCTGGTGGGTAGCTGCTTACCTAGGGCTGAGAGGTAAGGCAAGGTTTGGGCATGATTTGGGCTTTCTCCAATCAGAGAAATTCACCCAGAAGTTCCCAGAAAACAGCTTCTCTGCCTTAATGGCTCAAACAAAACCCATACTTCATACAAGGCTTCCCTCACTGGGATGCTTTATTATGCAGGCATAGTAAACAAATACAGACATATTCCAAAATTTGGAAAGATGATCTTTTCCCATTAATGCCAAGTGCAGTGATGTTGTGTTATTCACTCTAAATAAGTTTGTATGATTTTAAAATATATTTTTATACATACTTGTTTTATAGAATCTATTCAAATATGTTAAATACTTAATATGCTCATTATATGGCTCACTACCTCTGAGTGTGTCTGGATGCCAATTTGTGTCTCATGATACCACTCTCTCTCTCTCTGTTGAAAAATCTTAGGGTATATCTTCATAATTTTTTCATTGCCTTATACTTTTGTATTATTGATCCCCCCCCTAAATTTAATGCTAGAGTTTTAATATAACTTCATATGTTCTCCATTCATATATTTAAATTTAATCCCCACTGTGCAATATGAAAAGGATTTGAGCTTAATCTCACTATGGTGTTTGAAGATGAGGACTTTGTGGAAAATAAAGATTTGGGGGTCTCATGGAAATGCGCTCTTCCTGTCTTTTGACATAGGATTCCCTGTACCATCTAGAGAGACTGCTAGTCAGAAGGTATCACGAGATGTAGCATCTTGATTTTGGACCTACAAAAACATGAACCAAAATAAACTTATTTTCTTTATGAAGTTGCTTGTCTCAAGGATTCCTTTACAGCAATACCAATGGACTAATGCAATTATGTTTCTTTAACTTTTGAGTAGGAAGAGTAATATTTAACTTTGACTTGTATGTATGAAACTCTACATGCATAAATTAGAAGATAAAGGTCACTAGTTTTCAGTTGAATAAGCAAATTGGTAAAAATCATTCTGAATTCATTAACAAAGGCAAATATTAATCATCAAAGACATGTATGACCTTAAGCATTTCTGAGTGCTGCTACTTTTAGATTAATACAAATTTTATAGAATAGGATTGTTTATGTTTTCTGTACTTTTTAATGAACTTAAATTTTAATGCCAAGTTATAATACATATATTTTTAATGCCAAGTGTGTATGTGTATATATATATATATATATATATATATATATATATATATATATATATATATCAATGTTTCTTATCCCAGGTAGCACTTTAGAATTGCTAGAAAAGCTTGTTAGAATATTAGATCCTCAAATACAATTTTCAAGTTTTGCAGTGATATACTTCTCAAGAATTTTGATTTAACAGGAATAGTGAGGAGTCCAAACATGTATTTTTAACAACATGAATAGATAGTTTTTCATTGCAGGATGAGAATTAATGGTTAAAAAAGCTCATCTCATCCTGTTGTAGTCCTGTCTTCATGATTATATAAAAGTATTGGTTGGTGGTATTCACTAAGTATTTTTTTTCAACTTCATTGGGATTGATATGTTGGATTTTGTTATGATAAGACAGTGAAAACTCTTTGGAAAATTTTTTAAAAATCATGAATATCACAGATCAATTTCAAAATTTTGTGTTTTAAGAACTATAATTTAACATTTATTATTATATTTTAAAAACTGCCCGTGTTTGTTTTATTTTAATTTCAGTCAATCAACAGTTACTCTCAGTAGTTTTTGCTGAACAACTCTGAAAGTTTGGATGTGTACTAAGAAACAAAAAAAAATTTACAAAATTTTTCAATATTTTTGCCTTTATTACAATATACCTTATGAAGTGGGAAACTGTGCAGGAGACAAGGGATATGGACATATGGCATTTCAGAGCATGCAGTAATGAGTCACATATTTATATAAACAGGAATGGCATCTCAATCTCTCTAGAAATTGGCAGACTATATGTAAAAGATCCATTTTTCCACTAAATATATAGCCAAAACAAGTGTCAATAGTAGCTTTCTGGTAGTTGAGGAAATTTAATATGGTAAATAGAAAAATCATATTGCCAAAATAACATATCTATTTTTATTATTATTTTATTAATAAGATTTTATAATATATACATGCACTTATTTTTCTTTTTTTCTTTTTTTTTTTAAAGAGAGAGGAGAGAGAGAGAGAGAGAGAGAATTTTTAATATTTATTTTTTAGTTCTCGGCAGACACAACATCTTTGTTGGTATGTGGTGCTGAGGATCGAACCCGGGCCGCACGCATGCCAGGCGAGCGCGCTACCGCTTGAGCCACATCCCCAGCCCATGCACTTATTTTTCATATTTAGAATTTTTGTTTTACAATTCTTAATTCTTGGAGACTCCAGTTAATTTAAAATAAAGCAAGTAACAAAACATTAATGAGTTAAAAATTATATTTTCAATATTTTAAAAATTTTGCCTGTTAGAAGGTTTTGGATTAAGTACCCAAATTTTATAACAGAAGTTATGCTATTGGACAAGAATTTTAATGAAATGTTGGAGTCCATACAAAGTTCACAGACTTGTAGATTTGGTCTGAAAATAAAGGTGCTTGGTCGAAGTAAACACTTGCGTTTATGATAGACAAAGTATTCATGACGCCATGGAGTGAAACAATGAGCCCAAGTAACTGTGCATCATCTGCAGCAGTAATTAATAATTAGGTTTTGGAAAAGAAGTGCATGCTAGATGAAGATAGTGATACAATAAAGTAAGATAACTATCAAACTCTAAGTATCTCTGGGAATTCAGTTAGCTTTGATTCCTTTTTCTGTAAAGGATTGTGAGAGAGGCCTATCAGCATGATACAACTGTACATTTATGGCACTTTTTCTTCCATTGGTACACATATTGAGATGATTTTTTTTTAATTATAAAAGAAAAACTGCCTTAGCTTACATTTTTGCTTTTTATGTCCTCTAATCCAGTATCAACAGAAAAGCTTCCCATTCTATCCTCTCTTACTGACTCCCCACAATTCATACAAATAGAGTATATTAAACATGGGAAATGTAACAAATCAAGTCCTGGAAATATAATAATTCATAGAAAAGAGGAGAGATCATATCTAGTTTTTGTTCAAGGAATCCTCAGTAAAAGCAATAATTACTTCATGTTCTTAGTTTTGCATTATTTCTGTAATTATTATATGCTAGTTCAAAAAAACACACCATTTGATATTTCTTTCTTCAAAATCTTGAACGTTTTATTTGTGTAAGATTATGAAAAGGATAAAGTTGGCAAAGGAATGAAGCAGCTACATATTTACATGTCTTTTACAGGAAAGCACATTATAAAACTATTAAATGCTAAATGAAAGTACATTTTAAACTAAAACCAATATCAATCGTTCTCCATTCCTCTTTTATCTTACATAAACTCAAAATTAATGTCAGAGTTCAAACAAAATATTCTGCATGCTTATTCTTTATCCTAGTTGATCTTTTCCCTTTATGATTGCCCAGAACACTGGAATATCTGTATAATCAAGTGTAATGAAAATCAATATTCCAATATCACCCAGTTTTGAAGGTGGAAAACATTTTAGAAATTCATCAAGAGCATATCACCAAGGAATACACACTTCACAATTCATCACCCTAAGATTTTTAAAGCAGAAGATATTTGAAACAGTATTAATGCATGTAAGTATAAATTTCTTGAAGCAAATGCTTACTTATTTTAGGAATATCAGGCATAAAGATTTTATGGTCTTATGATATCAATCATTATTAATTAATTATTACTTTGTTCTTAAATCAATTTAGCTTTAAAAGGATAATTTGAATTCATGAAATATTTTATGGACAATTTTATGATGTTTTTTCATAACCTATAAGAGGCAACATTATTTTCTTGTGACATTTTGTAGGTTAAGATCTACTGTCGGATGTAGTATTCTCATTTTGTGAGCATTTTTCAGTATTTCTTTTCTATTGTGTTAGTGAGGCCAGGATTGCTCACTATCCAATCACAAGCCACTTTTAATTATTCCAAACCTCTTCTTGGTTGAAAATTCACCACAAATAATTATTATAAGTTATACCTACCTGCTTTTATATCAGATTCACAGTTTTATGAACATCTTTTAAAAAGATTTCAAGAACATTATATGAAAATGGCAAAAATGTGTATTTTTGTTAGAATTTCAATAATATGGTTAAGTATGAATTAAATATATCCATATAGAGGTTAAATATATGATAAAATAAACTTTATTGTTGGAACTTATTACAAATATATTAATCCATAGTCAATTCATGTTTAGCTGATTTTGAATTCTATAACAGTGTTGCTGTAGTCCTCACTAGCATGTACAGCTGTGTTGCAAAGCATTCATTTGATAACAAAAGGAGAAACCTTAAAAGCATTTATTTCATGTCATTAATCTCTGGTGTCAAAGGATTAAATGACTGCCATCATCTGCCTAGAAAGATCCTATGTTGTCTTCTCTTCTCTTGCTGTCCCACAGACAAAATGTGCTCTTCAATTATCACATGTTCCTTCAAACCTGAGATATGATATTGCTTTCTTTACTGTCTGAAATATTATTTTCAAGATTTCTAATTCCTTTGCATATTACCTCCTCTAAGGCCTCCTCCTTAAATATCCCATGAATGTTAGCAATATACATGGAATATGACATTGAATCACATTTCTCACTTTAAAGTCATCTACTCTTTTTTCAAGCAATCTTCTTAAGTTGTTCACTTGTTTATTTGTTTATATACCTTTTATCTGCCACTGCTTAATAAAATGGAAGCACTAAAAGAAACCCCATCTGTCTCATCACCTATTAGGGGAGGTGCCAATAATTGTAACTATTAGGTTCTTTATAATATATTGCTTTATCTTTTCAAGACATGTAATATTTAGATAATAAAATCCACTTCCCCAATACATGTGCAATCTATAGCACATTGTTTTATTTTCGGATATCTGCTGTCATTTCAAAAACTGCTACTGTATCTGGAGAAATTTTGCCTTTGATTGTGCTGTCAATTTTTTAAGGCTACTGAACAGATTTTTATCTGACATAAGGCATATGATCTAGTTTTTGTTCATTATTTGCAATTATTTAAACTGATTGTAAATATGGATTTCAAATCTATTAATATAATAAATATATATATATATTTTACATTTAAGACTTTTTTCTCAGTATTTCTGCTACCATGGCAAAAAAGAACTGCTATATTTTATATATTTTATATTTTACACATATTTTCATTTTATTTTCTGTTACTGTTATGTATAGATAAGTAGCATAATTATTTAGTTCACATTTTATTTTCTGTCAAAGACATATTGAATACTGTATGCAGTTTTGCTATTATCAATCACTTTTTAAAAATTGTTTTACTTCAATACCAGGTTAATTCTTAATGCCTCAATGCTATTAATTCTTGTTTTTTGTACTAGGGATTGAACTCAGGAGGGGTTAGCCACCAAGCCTCCTCATTTTTATATTTTATTAGAGACAGGGTCTCAAAGAGTTGCTTAGGGCCTCACTAAGTTTCCGAGGCTGAGTTTAAACTCATGATCCTCCCGCCTTAGCCTCCTGAGTTTCTGGGATTACTGACCTGCACCAGAACACCCAGCTAATGCCATCAATTCTTTTTTTTTTTAATTTTAATTTTTTAAATTTTGTATTTGTCATATATGAAAACAGAATGCATTACAATTCATATTACACATATAGAGCACAATTTTTGTATCTCTGGTTGTACACAAAGTAGAGTCACATCCTTCATGTCTTCATACACGTACTTAGGGTAAAGATTACCATTGCATTACACAGTCTTTCCTTCCCCTATGTCCCCTTCTATCTGCTCCCTCCCCTTTCTCCTTTGCCCTATATAGAGTTCATTTAATCCTCCTATTACCCCCACCTTTATGCACACACACAGCATTTTATGAATCATCATCCTTAAATCAGAGAAATCATTTGGAATTTGTTTTTTGGGGATTGTCTAATTTCACATAGCATTATATTCTCTAGCTCCATCCATTTACCTGCAAATGCCATGATTTTATTCTCTTCTAAAGCTGAATAATATCCCATTGTGTATATATATCATGTTTTCTTTATCCATTCATCTACTGAAAGGCATCTAGGTTGGTTCCACAGTTTAGCTATTGTAAATTGTGCTGCTATAAACATTGTGTGGCGTGTCCCTGTAGTATGCTCTTTTTAAGTCCTTTGGATATAGACTGAGGAGTAGAATAGCTGGGTCAAATGGTGGTTCCATTCCCAGTTTTCCAAGTATTCTCCATACTGCTTTCCATATTGGCTGCACCAATTTGCAGTCTCAACAGCAATGTATGAGGGTGTCTTTTTCCCTACATCCTCTCCAACACTGTTGTTTGTATGTTTAATAATTGCCATTCTGACTAGACTGAGATAAAATCTTAGAGTAGTTTTGATTTGCATTTCTCTAATTGCTAGAGATGATGAACCTTTTTTTCATATATTTGTTGATTGATTGTTTATCCTCTTCTGAGAAGAAGAGGATTAATTCAGGTCTTCAGCCCATTTATTGATTAGATTATTTGTTTCTTTGGTGTTAAGATTTTTGAGTTTTTTATATATTCTAGAGATTAGTACTCTATCTGGCATGCATGCAGTGAGACATTGTTCCCAATTAGTAGGCTCTCTATTCACCTCACTGATTGATTCTTTTGCTGAGAATAAGCTTTTTAGTTTGAGTCCATCCCATTTATTGATTCATGAGATTAATTCTTGTGCTATAGGAGTCTTATTAAGGAATTTGGGGTCTAATCCCACATGATGGAGATTTGGACCTAATTTTTCTTCTAGTAGACACAGTGTCTCTGGTTTAATTTCTAGGTCCTTGATTCACAGTGAGTTGAGCTTTGTGCATGGTGAGACACAGGGGAATAATTTTATTTTGTTGCATATGGATTTCCAATTTTCCCAGCACCACTAGTTGAATAGGCTGTATTTTCTCCAATGTATGTTTTTGGTGCCTTTGTCAAATATAAGATAACTGTGATTATGTGGGTTAGTCTCTGTGTCCTCTATTCTGTACCATTGGCCTACAAGTTTATTTTGGTGCCAATACCATACTGTTTTTGTTACTATTGCTCTATAGTATAGTTTAAGGTCTGGTATAGTGATGCTTCCTGCTTCACTCTTCTTGCTACAGATTGCTTTTACTATTCTGGGTCCCTTATTTTTCCAGATGAATTTCATGACTGCTTTTTCTATTTCTATGAGGAATTTCATTTGGATTTTGATAGAAACTGCATTAAATCTGTGTGGTGCTTTTTGAAGTATGGTCATTTTGACAATATTAATTCTGCAAGAACAATGGACATCTTTTCATCTTCTAAGGTCTTCTTTAATTTCTTTCTTCAGTGTTCTGTAGTTTTTGTTGTAGAGGAATTTCACCTCTTTCATTAAGTTGTTTCCCAACTATTTTTTTGAGCTATTGTAAATGGGGTAGTTTTTCTTATTTTCATTTCAGAGGACTTGTCACTGATATACAGAAATGCCTTTGATTTATGGGTGTTGATTTTGTATCCTGCTACTTTGCTGAATTCATTTACTAGTTCTAGAAGTTTTCTGGTGGAATTATTTGGGTCTTCTAGGTATATTGTCAGCAAATAGCACTAATTTGAGTTCTTCTTTACCTATCCATATCCCTTTAATTTCTTTGTCTGTCTAATTGCTCTGGCCAGTGTTTCAAGAACCGTGCTAAATAGAAGTGGTGAAAAAGGGCATCCCTGTCTTTTTCCAGTTTTTAGAGGGAAAGCTTTCAATTTTTTTTCCATTTAGAATGATGTTGGTCTGGAACTTAGCATAGGTAGCCTTTTTGATGTTGAGATATGTTCCTGTTATCCCTAATTTTTCTAGTGTTTTGAACATGAAGTGGTACTGTATTTTGTCAAATGCTTTTCTGCATATATTGAGATGAGCATATGATTCTTATCTTTAAGTTTATTAATGTGATGAATTACATTTATTGATTTCCATATTTTGAACCAACCTTGCATCTGTAGGATGAATCCCACTTGATCATGTTGCACTATCTTTTTGATATATGGGGTTTTTTTTGTATTTGATTTGTCAGGATCTTATTGAGAATTTTTGCATCTATGTTCATTAGAGATATTGGTTTGAAGTTTTCTTTTCTTTTCTTTCTTTTTTTTTTTTTTTTGATGTGTTTTTGCCTGGTTTTGGAATCAGGATGATATTGGCTTCCTAGAATGAGTTTGGAAGTTCTCCCTCTTTTTCTATTCCCTGAAATAAATTGAAGAGTATTGGTATTAGTTATTCTTTAAAGGTCTTGTAGAATTCAGCTGTGTATCCATCCAGTCCTGGGCTTTTCTTGGTTGGCAGACTTCTGATGGCATCTTCTATTTCATCACTTGAAATTTATCTGTTTAAATTGTGCATATCATCCTGATTCAATTTGGGTAAGTTATATGCCTCTAGAAATTTGTCAATGTCTTCAATATTTTCTATTTTATTGGAGTACAAGTTTTCAAAATAATTTCTAGTTATCTTCTGTATTTCTGTAGTGTCTGTTATGGTATTTCCTTTTTCATCATGTATGTTTGTGATTTGAGTTTTCTCTCTCCTTCTCTTTGTTAGCATGGCTAATGCTTGTCACTTTTAATTTTTTTTCAAAGAAGCAACTTTTGTTCTGTCAATTTTTTCAATTGTTTTTTGTTTGTTTGTTTTAATTTCATTGATGTATGCTCTGATTTTAATTATTTCCTGTCTTTTACTGCTTTTGGTGTTGATTTGTTCTTCTTTTTCTAGGGCTTTGAGATATAATGTTAGGTCATTTATTTGTTGACTTTTTCTTTATTTAAGGAATGAACTCCCTGCAATGATCTTTCCTCTTAGAACTGCCTTCATAGTGTCCCAGATATTTAAATATGTTGTATATTTGCTCTCATTCACCTCTAAAAATTTTTAATCTGCTCCTGATGTCTTCTACAACCCATTTTTCATTCAGTAGCATATTATTTAGTCTCCAGGTGTTGTAGCTTTTATTTCTTATTTTATCATTGATTTCTAATTGTATTCCATTATGATTTGATAAAATGCAGGGTAGTATCCCTACTTCTTTATATTTGCTAAGAGTTGCTTTGTGCCATAATATATGGTCTATTTTAAAGAAGGATTTGTGTGCTGCTGAGAAGAAAGAGCATTTGCTCTTTGAAGGATAAAATATTCTACATATGTCAGTCAAGTCTAAGTTATTGATTGTATTATTGTGTTCTATAGTTCCTTCGCTCAGGTTTTGTTTGGAAGATCTATCCAGTGCTGAAAGAGTTGTTTTAAATACGCGATTTGTATTCCTACCCATTTTTGTTTATTTTTGTCATTTAACTTGACTTGTTTTCACCTGTGATTAGTTTTTCCTCTACTGTAATACCTCCCTCTGCTGATTTTGCTGGACATGATTCTTGGTTGGCATCCATTTTCTTTCAAAGCTTGTTAGATATTGTTCCATGATCTCCTGGCTTTGAAGGTCTGCATTGAAAAATCTGCTGAGATATGAGTTGATCTCCCCTATATGTGATCTCATTCTTCTCTCTAGTGGCTTTTAAGATTCTATTCTTATTATGTATGGTAGGCATTTTCTTTTAATGTGTTTTGGTGTAGATCTGTTGTAATTTTGTACATTTGGTGTCCTGTAAGCCTTTTGTATTTGGTTTTCCAATTCATTCTTCATGCTTGTGAAATTTTCAGATATTATCTCATTGAAGAGAATGTGCATTCCTTTGGCTTGAAATTCTGTGTCTTCCTCTATCCCAGTAACTCTTAGATTTGGTCTTTTGATGCTGCTCCATAATTCTTGAGTGTTCTGTTCATGGTTTCTTACTATCTTTACTATATGGTCGACCTTATTTTCCAGATTGTACATTTTGTCTTCATTGTCTGACATTCTTGCTTCCAAGTGTTCTAGTCTGTTGGTGATGCTTTCTACTGAATTTTTTATTTGGTTTATTTTTTCCTTTGTTTCAAGGATTTCTGATTTTTTTTTCAGAATCTTAATCTCTTTCTTAATGTAATCTTTTGCTACCTCTATTTGCTCTCTTACCTTTTTGTTAGAGTGATCTATTTTTGCCTGTATTTGTTCATTTAGGTCATCCTTTAATTTACAGATCATATTAATCATGAACCTTTTGAACTTCTTCTCTGATATTTCATCAACTTCACTGTCCATGGATTCTGTTATTGTGGCATCCTGGCTTCTTTGGGGCACTTTTATCCCTTGTTTTTTCACATTGTCTCTGTGTCTTCCTTTCTTGAAGTGTGCATCTTTCATCTGAGATATTACAGTTTCTACCCTATATTCCTGTAGTACCTGTGCAAATTCTCTGTACCTCACCTTGATGTTGGGTTCCACACCCTGCTTGTGTCCCTCAATGAATGCTACTGCAATTAAAGGTGGTGGCGATAATATCCGAGGTAACTCAAGATAATAGTTGAGATGCCCCAAGATGGATGCAATGTATTACACAGAGATGGGGCTGAAAGGGTATCCCTTACACTGTCTTTGGGAAGCCTGCTCTGAGATGCAACTACTTCTAGGCCCTGTCTGTTATTGATAGGTAGGGGCTATTGTGTGGGGAAGGCTATGGAAATGTGTGCAGTGTCCCAAGATGAAAGTGGGTTATGCTTGGGCTTCCTGGCAGGGGTAGAGGGGTGGTGAACTTGGACCTACCCTGGGTCTGGGTCCCATGTATGTCAGTGTGGGCAGATCTGGGCAGGGCCTGAGGTTCAGCGGGTGTCTGCTGGTGTGGAATGGAACAAGACTCTCCCTTGGCCTGGGTTCCATGAAAGTTGGTGTGGGTGGATCACCAGTAATTCTTAATAAAATATCTATTATGTTATTTTTCAGGCAATAGTATTCATATTTTATTTTTAAGGTTGTCTTTTTTGGAGTTTTCCCTCTCTAAATTTGTGTCTTTTCTATATTTTCTACATTTTAATTTCTATATTTTGTGTACTATGTTGCCTTAATATGCTGTTAGGCTTTGGGTCCTTTTAACAATCGTAAGAAATATTCTAAACAAATTAATGTCTGATTTACTAGTAGGTATTATTGTATTCCTATCTAAATTTTAAAAAAAAAATTAAAGTAAAAAAAATAACTGAAAAGAAGAACTAAAGAAGAAAAATTTTGTTTTGGTATTCACAGTTTCAGAGGTCTCAATCTGTAGACTGCTGATTCAATTCTGGGGTGCCTAACATGAAGAAGAACATCATGGTGGAATTGTGTGGCAGAAGAAGGCAGAAGAAAGTAGCTGGGTATATCCAACCAGGAAGCTGAGAAAGAGCTCTGCTCAACAAGAACAAAAGATAAATTCAAAAGGCATGTCCCTAGGAACCCACTTTCTCCAACCACATACTACCTGCCTACAGTTACCACCAAGTTAATTCCTATCAGGGGATAAATGCACTGATCTGGTTAAGACTCTTATGATCCAATCTTTTCATCTTTAAACTTTCTTGCCTTTTCTCACACATGAGTTTTAGGGGATGCTTAATATAAAAAAATAACATTTATTTCCTGGCCCCTAAATCTCATGCTCTCCTCATGATGCAAAATGCATTTAGTCCATTTCTAAGAGTCCTCACAGTCTTAATGGTTCAAACATTTTCCAAAAGTCTAATTCAAAGTCTTCTCTGAAACTTAATGAAAATTCTCAGGATTAAAAAATAGCAGGTCACGTTACATATATCCAATATGTAAAGGCACTAAGCAAACATTTCCATGTGAACAAATAGGGGCATAGAGAGAAGAAAACTACCAAATGAAGATTGAAATTCAACTAGACACACAAGTTCTATTGCTTCACGTCTAGTATATGGAGCACATGATATCATGATGTTCTCTCTAAAGGGCTTGTGTAGGTAGCTCTGTCACTATGGCTTTGCTGGTTACTATCCACATGGCCTCTCTGTTGGCTTCTCTGTGTTCAATTCCTTCAGCTTTCTTCAGCAGATGTCCCGGTACTGGTATTTATTAATTTTGGGGGTCTCCACTGCAGCTTCAGCTTCCTCCTCATATCTCCTTGCCTTGGCCTATCAAGAACAATTCATAGGGACTCCATCCCTGCTGCACTTTGCCTGGCTTTCTAACCCTTCCTTTTAAATCTCAGTGGAACCTCCATGACCCCCTAACTTCAGTATTCTGCACTTCTGAAGGACAAGGATCAGGTGGTTGACATCAAGGTCTGCCACCAGGTTGAGCAGTAATAGTTCAAGCCTTCAGGGACCATGGTTGCATCAGCCTCTGAATGCCTGGGTGGCTAAGAAAAAAACTTCCTAGGCTCCCTGTGCAAGTAGGTGGCCCACTGGCCTCTTCAAAAAGGAATTTTTACTTTTACACCCTGGAGATTGAGATAGGTATAGTCTCACCAAATCCTGAGATGCCCTAAAGCCATCTTTCTTATTATGTCTGGGCAAAGTCTTTGGCATTTTTTTTAGTGGTCATAATATCTTTAACAACCACACATTACTTAGCCCCAGTTTCATTCAGTTTTCTAGTTTTCTGCAACTGAACTTTCTCGTACTGAGAATAAAAATTAAGGAAATGGCCCCAAGTTTGGACAAGAGCCAGCAAGTGTTGCAAAACTGAAATGGTGCACTATTCCTTGCCTAGCACTGCCTGGTTAAATCTATGTGTGTTTCCTCCCTTTGTCTCATAATATCCTCTTTTCTTTTAGAAAAGTTTTTATGTCCCCAACTCCCCCTCTCTCTGAGGATGAATTTAGACAGTCAGGAATGTTCTCTATCTTCCTCAGAATCAATTTTGAAATGAACCTGTTTTCCTTTACCAACCTCTGTCTCTCACATTTTATGATAAGTGAACAGCAGAACGAGTGGATTTCAATAACAGAATTTTGGTTATTTTTTACCTTTAAATATTTTATTTCTATATTTTTTTGGAATTTTGCAATTCTCTAGGGAGATATCTGTGTTAATTGCGTGGCTATAAATGATAAACAAGTCGAAAGCAGATTTTTAAATTATTATCTAGTAACATAAGCTTGATAGATGGTTATAGTTTCTTACTGATTGTGTATTTTCCTTAATTCTTTAAATAATCAAAAATAATTTTCTTTTAAAATGCATAGAAACAAAAGTCTACATTTCTCATTCTTCCTTCCATTTTTTTAAAAGACATTTGTTGGGGGGATACTGACAATTGAATTCAGGGGTACTCAACCACTGAGTCACAACCCCAGATTTTGTATTTTTATTTTTTAGAGACAGGGTCTTACTGTGTTGCTGAGGCTGGCTTTAAACTCCCCATTCTCCTGCCTCAGCCTCCCAAACTGCTGGGATTACAGGCATGCACCACAGCACCCGGTTCTCATTCTTCCTTTCTCTTCAGTTTGGTCATGTAACTAAATTCCGCCCAATGACTAATATCCATAAATTGTAAATGAGATTATCTACTACTTGTATCTTAAAAGGAAAACAGCCATAGTACACTTTCAGCTACCACCGCCTCTTCTTACATGGGACATCTTTGAAATATGTGCAGTTACAATAATTATTTTGGCTATTTGATGTTTTTGATAGTAGATGTCACATCCTACAAAAGGAAGAGTAGAAGAATTTTGTATTAACTATAGAAGCTGTAACCTACCATACATTCTTACTGTCAGGTTTATCTTATGCGTGAGAAAAGCAATCATTAAGATGCTCGTAGTTTCAGTTTTGTGTTCCATGTACATAAATTGACAGTTGTATCAGTTGCTTGTCTTAGATGTACCCAAAATTATTATTAGTACTAATGATAACTTTAGTATATATTATTTTTAAATTAAATGGTTTTTAATATATAACAAAATAAATTTGAGTAAATATTTAGTTGGGATTTTATTAAAGCACAGAAGTTGAGATAAGGATTTGTGGTCTGAACATTACTTTCATACCAATATTTAATGTTTAATAAATGTCCAAATAATGTTGCCTTAAATACGGAAGGAACTGGAGGCTACTCATGCTAAGTGAAGTAAGTTAGTCTGCAAAAGTCAACGGTTGATTGTTTTCTCTGATACGTGGAAACTAAACCATAATAACATGGGGGTGAGGGGATAGTAAAAGAAAGATCAGTCAGGTAGACAAAGAGAAAGAGAGGAAGGAAAGAGGATGGGATAGAGAAAGACAGTGGAATGAATCTGACCTGACTTTCCTATGTACCTATATGAATATACAAGGATTCTCATCATCATGTACATACACAGGTCTCTAATTAAAAAAAAAGTAAGTAAATAACAGAAAGATCAGTTGGATAGAGGGAAAGGGAACAGGGAGTGGGATGAAGGGAGGGGAATGGTAAGTATTGGGGACTAAATTAGAACAAATTATATTCTATGCTTTTATAATTAAGTCAAAATATATTCTATTGTCATGCATAACTGAACAAAATCAATAGAAAGAAAGAAAGAAGAAAATAAATAAAGAAAGAAATAACCATGGTCTTAACAATAAAGAAAATACACCCTGAAAAAGAACAGTGTTAGAAATCATTTATATTCCCAAGTAATAATGTGTATACTATGCATACAGGGTATGCATTTTTTGAAATTAATTATACTTCCAGAGAGGATGTGAATTACCAGAAATGTAGGCCAGTCCAATGTTAAAAATAATTGGCAGACTTTTGGGGAGATTCTTTTAAAATGTGACTTTCTGTGTGTTCTCCCCATTTCTCTATGGAACCATTCTTCATCACATTGCTCAACATCACTATACTTTCCTCTCCTCTTTTTCCTATTTCCATTCTCATCTAATTTCTTGCCTTATATTAAGGGGATAGATATAAACTCTAAAATAACATTCAGGGTCCATCTGCATTTCCATCTGTAACAATGTCAATGTCACTAAATGATGAAATGAATATATTGTCTTCAAAGTTATTTTGTTAGAGTTTAAAAAATAAATATAGTTAGTATTTTATACCAATTTAAATATCCCATACATCAAAGTGATATTAAAAAATAAGATATACCCTTCAACAATATCAGTTCAAAATCTGGTTAGACCAAAAGTATCATTTCAAAGTTACAGTAAGTTAATTTATTCTCAAATGTTGTTGCTAGAGAACATTACTTAAGGATAATTTAGGACAGAATATTCCTATGCTCTGAAAAAAATTCTTAAAATTCATCTCTCTTCCATTATGCATTACAAATCTAAAAATTCTGAGGACCTACTGATCTCTCAGGAACTATGTTGTTCAATGAAATAATGAGAAATACTATTAAAAATCATCTAATGATAGATACATCTTTGCCCAGACAATGTCAACATAAGAGAATTACTTCATTACTCTATTTCAAGAAGGGTAATAACCCTGCTTAGTAGAGACAAATATTAATTTCTCCTTTTGTTTTTGGTAGTACCAACAATAAGATTCAGAGATAGCAGGTAATAGCAATATTTTCTGTAAGGTCTACAAAGAAAGGAAGGATTAGAGAAAATATTGATTTATTTCAGGTATAAAATAGTTGATCCAAACATTTGGCCTAATATAGTAAACTATATAGCCATGGAACAGCTGTGAGAAAAGACTTTATGAACAAAATGGATGACAATATTGAAATCTAAAGATGAATATTTGTGGGTCAGAAATCTTTATTGTGATGTACTCCATATTTTGAGTAAATAAACATAATTTTTTTCTCTCTTGTTAGCCATCTGAATCTGTAAGGGAAAAAGGAAGGACTACCATGATGTGAGATTTAGTGCAAAGTTTTAATAGAAAATTTATTAAAATTCTTTTAGTATATGAATATTATTTTTTTTTACTTCTGCTCTAATTACAAATTCTCATAGGTTTGAGTGACCCCTAATTCTATTGTTTTACGCATGAAAAATTTTACAGTTTTAATTTATCTATGATTTGACAAATATACATATAAGATTTAAATTATTACAATTAACAAAAATCATAATACAATTGAAAAAATATGGCATTTAAAATATTTGATTTCCTTTTGTTAGAGAAATAATTTATAGGCTGAAGTTAAATACTGATATTTCATCAACTTTTTTTGATGAAAATGAAAATATATTTACCTTTTCATACCATGCCAATTGTATGTCTAACCCAAGTAAAATAAATGTCTTAAAAATAATTTAATCACATAAACAATGCAAAAATGAATTTTGGAAACAAGGTATTGGAAGCCTGATATGTCTTGCATTTCTTAGGAGTCATATGCAGTTAGCCTGTCATGTTGTCTACATCAAGGAATTAAATTTTATTTTAAAGCTGTTTTAAATCATATTTTTCTATGGGAAATTAAGGTCATACAGAAGAGAGTACTTTGGAATAACAGGTGATATATGAATACAGAAACCTGTCACAGCATCAGTGGTGCCTTACAATCCTAATGGTCCCTCAAATATAAATAAAATAGAGGAGAAACAAAAGTTAGTGTAGAAGTCATAAGAAATAAAAGTTAAAGTAAAGGATAAAGTAATTGCATTTCAGTAATCTTTAACAAATGAATAAAGCAAAACAGTAGATGAGAAAATGCTGCAGCTCAGAAAGTAATTTGCTTTATTGCCATTTCATTTCTAGTTTATAATAGGTTTTGTATCTCTGTCCTTTCAGTAATATATTCATTGTATACCAAATTTGAGCAGAGTTAGTAAAATAATCTCTTAGAAATATAAAACAAAATTCCTTTGCATAGGATCTTTTGAACTATATAAGGCTAATATTAAGTCACCTGAGATTCCTATGCAATATTGAAATTAAATTTGGTCAAAATATTTTTTTTCTCTGCTGTTTCATTATTACTTTAACAACACAGGTGTCTATAATATATTCACCTATCTCAGATTAATTTTAATTGACATCTTTTCCAACACTTAGGAAGGACATGCTCTCTTTTCTGTGACTATCAGTAAATGCTCCAAAACAGAAAGCATAATAGGTCACTTCAGAAAGATCAAGGTTTTGACCAAGCAGTGCTCTCTTATGCTGGTGTATTCCTTTACCTGTGTATATGAGAAGCAAAACAAATATTTCCATTAGTTAATCAACTGACAGCCCAAATTGAATTCAAAATAAGTGAGTGGCTAAAAGGTTTTGATAAAAACAAAGACATTGTTTTTCTCATAGCAAAACAAGGACTATGTTTGATAATGATGATTTTTCGATCTTATTTAATTAGAGGACCTTAGTTTAATTTACAAGGGCACACAAAGACCCATTCAGTGTACATGACCCGGAAGTATAACTTCAGCTCTCCTCTGCAGTTTCTTATTTTGTTCAGCTGCATTAAGAAGTTTATCTTTCTAGGGCTGGGGATATAGCTCAGTTGGTAGAGTGCTTGCCTCATAGGTTCAAGCCCTGGGTTTGATCCCGAGCACCACACACACACAAACACACACACACACACACACACACACACACAAACACACACATAAAAGTTTATCTTTCTAAAATCCTAGTTACCTACATCTTCCCTTTGCATTGTCTGTATCAAAATTTTGATTTACTTTCTATCAGATTAGTTCACCAGTGCACTTTTTTTGGAGATAGGTCATATTTTTAATCTCTTTATCCCCAACACCTAGCCACCTAAGTAGCTCAAAGTGGCAATGAATAAATATTCACAGGACAATAAATAAATGTGAAAAATAAATATACTAGTGACAGATTGGAAAGAGAAAGTAATCAAATAGAATTGCATAACATAGGCAAAATATTTCATTTGAAATGCAAATATTTAAAGACTTGGATCAAATAGAGATAAATAAATATTAATTATGATTATTAAAAGAGTAAGAATATAATAATAATGAAAGGATATCTTGAAGATCAATCATCTCTTTCCCACATACTACCTACCCATTTTTAGTTTTTTAAAAGATTTATACTTTTTAAAAATTTTATTGGTTCTTTCTAGTTATACATTTTGTCTGAATTTTAAGATATCCCTAACATGTATCTCTAAATGATTTCCAATGATGAATGTCTATAACAAAATTACTTCCCTTTATCTTTTTCTAATTGTTTTCTATAAGGAATACATTTTCATCACTCTTGGTTTCTTTGTTGACAATCTTCTCAAGAGTTAGTGTTAATCTCTATCCATATTATCTTTAAGGGCAGGGGTTGAAGGGAAGTGATTTTCCTGAAAGTTCTGAGAAGAATACTAAGATGTCATTTTCTCTTAGTAATTTTCCTGCTGTCTAGATCCAGCCTGCTGCACAGATCAGTTGCCTCCTCCCTTCGCCTCCACCTGGTCCTTTGTGCAGGAGCTGTACCCTGTGAGGTGGAACTAGATGGCAAAGTGCAGAGCCCTGGCTTATCAGAAATGCTTGAGTATTATCTGATCAGAAAAGACAATGGTTATACCCCTTGGGGCTATAATATTATTGGAGGGCTTTAATTATTCATATGCTTCTGTCATTATAACACCTACATAATTTGTGTAGGAGGGATAAAGCATGGGACTGAACAGACTGGCATACTGAGGCTTTTAATTAGACAAAATAGAAATTAAAACAGGCATAAGTTGTGGTGAGCCGTTTCTGCGGACTGTGGTCGCCATTACAAGATGGCGCTGGCTCCGCTGTGGTCTGTGACAAACAACTCCTTATTTGGGAGAGTTGGCACGTGATTCTTTAACACCCTATGAGAAAGCTCCACGTAGCAGCTTCGCATTGGGGCTTGGGATGCTTTATTAAGGCTGGGAGGGGCATCCGAGAGAGAGAAGAAGAAACATCAGGGGCCTGAATAAACGGCTGAAAGAAGATTCCTGTTGTTGCGTCTTCCTTGCGGGCAAGGGGTCGCGACGGGTGGTGCCGAAACCCGGGAACCAGAACTTTCAGCCGTCAGGGGTGGTGCACCGGTTAGTCCCAGGTAAGTGGGATCCGCGACCAAAGCGGGGATAGTCCCAGTAAGTGGGATCCGCGACCAAAGCGGGGTCAGCTCCTCTACAAAGAAAGAGAGAGCTTTATATTTTATTGCAGCTGCACTGTGTACTTTCACTTTTGTTTTCTGTGTTTCTTTTGTTGCTGTGTCATGGGTGCCGCATCTTCAAGTCCGCTTCTTCTGGCCCTAGACGGCCTGTTACGTTCCAAGGGCCTGAAAATGAAACATAGTACTTTACAAAGATTTTTACAGAAGGTGGATATTGCTGCACCGTGGTTTGCATTTTCGGGCAGTCTTACTATACCTAGTTGGGATAAATTAGGCAAAGATCTTGACTTTGCTTCTGAGCAGGGCATATTAGAGGGCGGGGTGATACCCCTTTGGAAAATGGTCCGTAGTTGCCTCACAGATGGCAGATGTCAGGAAGCACTTACTAAAGGACAGGAAGTTCTAGAACAATTACATGAGGAGAAATCGGAGACGGCAGGAAGTGAGGTATCTCGGGAGGATGGAAGTGTGCGGAGCGTGAAACAGGGGAAGAGACGATTGTATCCAGATCTCAGTGCGCTGCGCACACCCCCATGTGAAAGTGGGTCAGAGGAAGAGGAGGATGAGGAGGAGGAGCTTGGGAGGCTGTCTCGCCAGCTAGGGAGTGTAGCTATAGGAGAAGGGAACAAAAATAAACAGGAGCTCAAGAAATGTGATCCTCCGGATCCACCGCCGTATGGCGGGGGTGTTTCGGGGAGAGCTTTCCATGCTCAAACATGGAGGGCTGTTAACGCTGAGATGGGTCTTGCTTATCCAATTTTTCAGGATGATAATAGGGGAAGATTCCATGAGCCTTTAGATTTCAAAATTGTGAAGACTCTGGCGGAGTCTGTGCGCACTTATGGGGTGGATGCCGCCTTCACACTAACTCAGGTGGAGAGTCTGTCTAGATACTGTATGACTCCCTCTGATTGGGCTAGCCTTGTTCGGGCTTGTGTTTCCCCAGGTAAATATTTGGACTGGAGAGCATTTGTGCTAGAGGGCGCAATAGAGCAGGCCGCCCAAAACCATGCGGCGGGACACCCTCATTGGGATAAGGACATGCTTTTGGGGCAAGGTAGATTTGCTAATCAACAGACGGGATTCCCTCTTGAGGTATATGATCAAATTAATAACATTTGCATTCGGGCATGGAAGTCACTTCCAAATAGAGGAGAGGTATCTGGTAATTTGACTAAGATTATACAAGGCCCTACAGAACCCTTTTCAGACTTTGTAGCAAGGATGGTGGACGCCGCTGGAAAGATTTTTGGGGATCCTGATAGAGCCATGCCCCTTGTCAAGCAATTGGTCTTTGAGCAATGCACCAAGGAATGTAAAGCAGCAATTGCTCCTTATAAGAACAAAGGCATAGAAGCATGGATGAAGGTTTGTAGAGAGATTGGAGGACCTTTAACTAATGCAGGTCTTGCAGCTGCTGTCCTTCGGATTGCAAAAGGGGGCGGTCCTGCCGCCGGAACATGCTTCCATTGTGGTCAACCCGGTCATGTCAGACGTGAATGTCCCAAAAAAGACAATACCAAAAAAGACAATTTTACTGGACCTTCTCACGGTGGCCTTTCCAATGGCCTTCGTCTACCAGGGTTGTGTCCAAGATGCAAAAAGGGGAAGCATTGGGCAAGAGAGTGTAGATCAGTGAGGGACATCCATGGACAGCCTATTTTAGCTGGGCCAAAAAACGGCCGATGGGGCCCTCGACCCCAGGGCCCACAAATATATGGGGCAGTGGAGAATGTCACACCCGAACCCGAGACATGGCCATCTCTACGCCATCCCATGAAACGCGGAGAGCCACTACAGGTGCCGCGGGATTGGACCTCTGTTCCACCTCCAGACTCGTATTAACACCTAAGATGGGAGTCCAATTGGTGGAAACTGAGTTTACAGGGCCTCTACCACCTGGCACTGTAGGTTTGCTAATTGGACGTGCATCCTCTATTTTACAAGGTCTTCATGTTTTCCCCGGAGTCATAAGTCCTGATACTGTAGGGATAATAAAGGTTATGGTGGAAGCTCCAAGGGGCATTGTGTCCATCTCCCCAGGGGATCGGATTGCTCAATTGCTAATTTTGCCTAGCTTACATAATCACTTCCCTGCTGATTCAAGGTCACGGACAGGGAATGAGATTGGTACCACCGGAGGGAATTGTGCCTATTTGTCACTAGATATGAGCAATCGCCCCACTTTGGAATTAAGCATAGAAGGTAAATCTATTGTGGGATTACTGGATACCGGAGCAGACCGTAGTATTATAGCACTTAGGGACTGGTCTAAGGGATGGCCAGTGCAGACTTCTGATCAATCTTTGAGAGGACTTGGATATGCCCAGGCCCCTCAGATCAGCTGTAGACATCTAGTCTGGAAGGATCCAGAAGGACATAATGGTACCTTTCAGCCTTATGTACTTGATTTACCTATCTCTCTATGGGGCCGTGATCTGATGAAAGACATGGGGTTCACTCTTAGTAATGACTATTCCCCAGTGTCTCAACAGATTATGCAAAATATGGGGTATAGGCCAGGTCTAGGACTAGGAAAACATTTACAGGGACGTAAGCATCCTGTACAAGGTCATCAAAAGCTTGACAGATTTGGTCTGGGTTTTTCCTAGGGGCCGCTGGGGCTCAAATACCCATAACATGGCTCACCGAGGAGCCTGTTTGGGTGCCTCAGTGGCCTCTTCCCTCGGTTAAATTGGCAGCAGCTCATGCTCTAGTTAAAGAACAACTTGACTTGGGTCACATCCAGCCTTCTACTTCTCCATGGAATACTCCCATATTTGTCATTAAGAAAAAATCAGGGAAGTGGCGCCTACTGCATGATCTACGAGCAGTTAATGCTCAAATGCAACTTATGGGGCCCATTCAAAGAGGGCTGCCTCTGCTCTCCTCGGTTCCTCAGGGTTGGCACATTATTGTTATTGACATTAAAGACTGTTTCTTTTCTATTCCTTTGCATCCTAAAGACTCGCAGCGTTTTGCCTTCACCCTTCCCTCGTGTAACCACGAGGAACCAGATCAAAGGTTTGAGTGGGTAGTGTTGCCGCAGGGAATGGCTAATAGTCCCACAATGTGTCAGATGTATGTGGGGAAGACACTCGCACCTCTCAGACAAAAGTATTCCTCCATCAAGATCATTCATTATATGGATGATGTATTATTGGCTGCTAAATCAGAGCAGACAGTTCATGAGGCCTATAAAGACCTAGTGAAGTTGTTAGCTCAATATGGACTGCATATCGCACCTGAAAAGATTCAAACAGGGGATTCTATTAAGTATTTGGGAGCAACAATTGGGTATGACAAATTACGACCACAGAAAATCACCATACGAGCTCAGGATCTCCAAACTCTAAATGATTTTCAAAAACTGCTGGGAGATATTAATTGGATACGAGGATATTTACATATTTCTAATGTTATGCTACAGCCTTTGTATGCTACTCTTAGGGGTGATCCAGATCTTACTTCCCCTCATAGCCTCACCAAAGAGGCTAGAGCGGCCCTTATGACAGTAGAAGAAGCTATACAACATGCTACTTTATGCAGGCTCCAGAGTGATAAACCTTTCCAGTTATGCGTGCTTGCCACTATGCGGCAGCCTACTGGAGTACTGTGGCAAGATGGACCTTTGCTATGGATTCACCCACATGTATCCCCAGGAAAATCCTTAGAATATTATCCTGATGCTGTTGCAGCATTAGCACTTAAAGGGATTCAACAAAGCATTCAATTTTTCGGACAATCACCTTCTTCTCTTATTATACCCTACACTAAAGCTCAACTTAGTGTCTTGTGTGCTACTCTAGATAACTGGGCTATTCTATGTTGCTTGTTTCAAGGGGATATTGATAATCATTACCCTTCTCATCCGTTACTCCATTTTGTTAAAGAACATCCTATCATTTTCCCTAAAGTAACTTCATCCAGTCCCATTCCGGGGGCTGTTAACATTTTTACTGATGGTTCCAAGTCTGGAATGGGAGCTTATGTAATTAATGATTCTCCCCCTGTCCAGCATCAATTTGCTCCTGGAAATCCACAATGGGTAGAACTACAAATTGTTATTGAGGTTTTTAAACAGTGTTCTTTTCCTTTTAATCTCATTTCGGACTCCATCTATGTGGTGCAAGCACTACAAATCCTGGAGGCTGTGGGAGCTATTAGTGATGCCCGTAATGTATCTGCTTACTTTAATCAGCTTCAACAGCTTATCAGTGGCCGCACTGCTCCTTTTTATCCAGTGCACATCCGGGCTCACACCTCTCTTCCTGGTCCGTTATCGCAGGGTAATGCCTGTGCGGACTCAGCCACTAGAGGTCAGTTTATCTGTTTGGCTTCCTCCTTAGAGGAGGCTAAATTGTTTCACCAAAATTTTCATGTTAATGCTTTAACACTGCGCAGGCGTTTTTCTATTTCAAGAGCAGATGCTCGGCAGATAGTATTACACTGTCCCCATTGTGTCACATTTCTTCATCCCCCTACTTATGGAGTGAACCCACGGGGATTGAAGCCATTGGTTGTCTGGCAAATGGATGTGACACACATACCTGACTTTGGTAACCTCAAGTATGTCCATGTTTCTGTTGATACGTACTCTGGAATTATTCATGCTTCTGCTTTATCGGGAGAAAAGGCACGTAATGTCATTACTCATTGCCTGGAGGCCTGGGCGGCGTGGGGTGCACCTACGTCCCTTAAGACTGATAATGGACCTGCTTATACTGGAAGACAATTTACATCTTTTTGTTCTATTATGGGAGTGCAACTTACTCATGGTTTGCCTTACAATCCTCAAGGGCAAGGCATTGTTGAGCGTGCTCATCGCACCTTAAAGGAAACTTTACAAAAACAAAAGGGGGGAATAGGTGCTGAACATACTCCTAAAGAACGCCTGTCCTTAGCTCTCTTTACCATTAATTTTTTGAATTTGGATATTCATGATCGCTCTGCGGCCGATAGACATGTGTCCCCTCAGCCCTCTGTGATTGGCTATGTTAAGTGGAAAGATGTTCTTACGGGCCAATGGAATGGCCCCGACCCCGTGCTGACATGGGCACGAGGATCTGTATGTGTTTTTCCCCAGGATCGCACGGAACCGTTGTGGGTCCCTGAACGCCTGACAAGAAGAGTCTTGACGTCGGCTAACCAGCAACAGGAAATACCACAGCAATCCCGTGATGAGGATCTTCATTCTGCTAAGTGCTCTGGCTCTGGTGCTGATGCCGATGACACAGATGACACCAATGCAGTGGTGGGCAGTGGCACGGGCTTGGCCAATGCCAATGCCGGTTCATGGTAAATCTAGTGTCCTCCCTACTCTTTTCTCTACCTCATGTGAGATGTCTGCTCCCTGTGCCTCTCCTAGAGGGGACGTGGGTAGCATTTTTAATCAATCTCAAGTTAATCTCACAGGAGTTTTTTGTTTCAGCCTTGGGAACACTCATTGTATTAGTCTTAAGAACAAGAATTTGACTAACTGGGAGGACCCATTGCGGTCCAGTCAGGTTTCAGGGAGCATTCTCAGTGCTGTGTTGAGCCAAGTAGTCTCAGGGGAACAATCAGGCTCAGGAACCCCCGCAAATAGCTCTGCTTTAAACACAACTACCTTGGCTATTATCTCCGAGGTAGTAATCCCAGTGCCTCCTTCTTCTAATAGTCTTTATAATGCCACCCATTTTAAGGCCTCTCCTTACTGTACCCCTAATCTTGGTTTCCCCCCAACATTTACGCCTTGTCAGGATCATTCTTGGGAGCAACGTCAAGTTGCTAAAGGTTTCTCCCTTTCCCCCTCTCTTAAGAGGTATGTTTATAACTTTAACAACAGTGTCAACTCCTCTACAGGAGTGGGTTGGTCCTGGTTTCAATGGCTAATCTCCAATGAAAAGGGGGCTTCAGCTGATATTTCTGCACTGGCTCAATTGCTGGGAGCCAAAAGTTGGCTGGCTAATGTTTCTGGCACTGTTAGGGAGAGTGAACGAGGTAAAAGACTCACATCTGTTTCGTTCAACTCTCTGTTATATAATGCCACATTGCCCCCTGCAATGGTCTGTGTCCAATCCCCGTTCTTACTCCTTTTGGCTAATGACACCTCGTCAGGGGTGCTGGATTGTTCTAGTGTTACCTGTCTCTTATCTGAGTGTTGGAATGGTTCTTGGACTGTAGCGGTGGTTATGAAAATTCCAACTTTTGTCCCAATCCCAGTCACTGCGGACCCTGACGAATTCCCCATTGTTGAGCTACTTAGAGTCCGCAGGGATTTTGGAATCACAGCTGCTATAGTGACAGCCGTGGCGGTATCTGCTGCTGCAGCGGTCACGGCCGGAGTGGCCATGGCCAGTCAAGTGCAGACGGCTGCCACCATTAATCAAGTTGTTCAACAAACTTCCACCATACTTGAATCCCAGAATACAATTAATCAACATATTTTGTCAGGGATTTTAGCTGCCAACCAAAGAATAGATTTACTCCAAGCTCAGGTAGAAGAATTGGCTGATTTGGTGCTTTTGGGCTGTGTTGACCAACGTGCACATTTATGTATAACCTCTGTCAGATTTAATGATTCCAGGAATGCCTCCCGTATCATTGGCGAATACTTGGCCGGAAATTGGTCCATGGCAGCGGAAGACATGATCCAGTCTCAACTAACCCAGATAGCTGTCTTGAACAGTACCCATGTCGATCCCGTAACTTTGGGTCAATTCACCGATTGGATATCCTCTGCCTTTTCCTTTTTTAAAGAGTGGGTGGGGGTAGGCATTTTTGGTGCAATGTGTTGCTTCGGTATGGTTCTCTGCTTGTGGTTTCTCTGTCGCCTCAAGGCCTGCAATGCTCACGATAAAGCTATGATCATACAAGCTCTTGCAGCTTTAGAAAATGGCAACTCACCTCAAGTTTGGCTTGCGCAAATTAAACAGTAAATCTTTGACATGGTCGTCGCACCCCAAGTCTTACGGACATTGCACTGGGATCGACATGTCTTTCCTTGTTATTCTCTTAGTGTTGGAAAGCCCTTGCACTCTGCCGGCTTTTCTACCATTGCACGCAGATGGGTTTCCACACTAGTGCTTTTCTATCGCCTTAAGACCTGTGCCTTTCTTTTAGGGTGTTACCAACTTGTTTATCGTTGTATTTCTATACAGCCACAGTTCAGCCTTAGCTATCCCCCTTCGTCCACCATCGTCACGATACAGGATGCGAGGCAAGGCACTGCACTTGAGTGATCCTTGAAGTGGACCTCAAGGAGAGCATGTCCTATTGTATGCGGGTTAGACGCGTCCACGCCCCGTCCCACGGAGAAAAGCGTCGGCTGATATGGCCTCAGATCTGGGGAAGGCGCCTCCTTGGGGCTGAGCCATACTATGCAGCCACTTCTGCACAGTGGGATAGGACCTCTACTCTCTCCTGTGTTGTTCTTAGAAAACAAAAGGGGGAACTGTGGTGAGCCGTTTCTGCGGACTGTGGTCGCCATTACAAGATGGCGCTGGCTCCGCTGTGGTCTGTGACAAACAACTCCTTATTTGGGAGAGTTGGCACGTGATTCTTTAACACCCTATGAGAAAGCTCCACGTAGCAGCTTCGCATTGGGGCTTGGGATGCTTTATTAAGGCTGGGAGGGGCATCCGAGAGAGAGAAGAAGAAACATCAGGGGCCTGAATAAACGGCTGAAAGAAGATTCCTGTTGTTGCGTCTTCCTTGCGGGCAAGGGGTCGCGACAATAAGTTCTTGTGATACTAGTCACATTGAAAACTGTTGAACTTATTGTTAATGTCACTCTGTACAGCTTTGGATAAAGTTTATAGCAGCAGATTAAGGGACATAAGACCCATATTGAGTTGTGGTCACAGTTATGGAAGAAAGCAGAAGAATGTTTAGCTTGTTGGAAAAACAATTTATACTTCATATATTTCTCTTCTTGCCATGTAGCTCATGGCCAAAGATGTACAAGTTGAGTTTGTACAACGGCCAAACATAAAATGGAGAAAGTCCCAGCAAAAGTAATAGCAATTTTGATATATTGTAGAATAAAACATATGGGTCAAAAAACCATGCTAGCAGCTGTAATATGCTGGGGACTTCCCATAAAGATTCTGGTGTTGTTACTGCATGTAGAACTATCTTACCTATTTTAAGCACTACCCACAATGACTTGACGCCACCAAGGGACATATTGAACAAGTATATGCCCCTCTTTAGTAATAACAGATACACCACATTAGCTCTCTCCCATTATTAGAAGCCGCCAAATATGTGTTAACTTGTGTGGTCACTGTTACAGGATTAATTCTCAGAAAAAGAGTAATTGGAAGGCAAATATTAAGGGACTGATCTGGCTGAGTGCTATCTATGGCATATCACAGGTAGTTGAGACTGGTCAAAGAACTCGTTTCACAGACCATGACATACAACAGTGGGCTCAATACCAGGATCTATGGATTCCTCAGCTGCTATAAAATCCAACAGGAACTAGATTAATTGCAAGAATGATTGACTTGTAGAAACAAGCCTTAAAGACAGCATAACTCTATGCAGTGGTCAACTGCTCTTCTGTACAAGGCACTGAGCACACTAAAAGAGAAACCCAGACATCAGCAGCCCATAGACATTTCTGTTATCTTGCCCTTGGTTGCCAGCATTAAGGTTATAGATAAGGAACACTCCCACTGAACATTTTCTTAAATAAGCCTGGGATACAAGTAACAACCTGTAGTTGTTGGCTTCTCAAAACATCATATCAAAGATAAGGAGCATTGGTTAGTCATGGACTTTCCAAGTAAGACCTTAGTGGTTGGCCTTACTGACCTCTTTGAAGGAGGAAGAAGTGTTCAAATTTACAAGTATAGACTACTGGCCTTCATAAGTATAGATGACCCTCAAGTATCATCATCCAAGGAACACTTTGTATCACTTTAAAACAGTTATGTATTTAGAGGTGTCTTATTCTATTTAAACCCCTAAGGAATGTCCTGATATACTTGCCCAGGCAAGCCTACAGTATAGGCCACTTTACTAAAATAAGCCTAATTGAGCATATTTGCCATTATTTTGTCTATTAAGTGTTTTTATAGTCTCCACAGGTTAACAACAAATAACATATTTCTGGACTGGGTAATGGAAGTTAAGCATCACACTAAGCAGACTCACTCTTAGATCTACTCAGAATTCCTATGGCTAAAGCACAAGAACTTCCCTGGGTTGTTCAACCTACAAATGAGACAGAATGGACTCAGATAAAGCAGAACTGAACTAAAATACCATATCTCTCATGTTTTAATCCAAGTGTATAAACAAATTAATGTTATTTCAATTACTTCAGCATGCTTACTGATAGGTTCTTGCTCTTTGTACTACTGTTGTAAGATACAGATGCCCTGTACCTAAGGACTCATGCAGAGGATGTAGATTGTGACAAACATGAAGGGGCTTCCAAAGTACTATAGGGGTAAACAGTAACTAGTAAAACTTAGGGGTAAACCTAATTAGTGCCTAGGAATGCTTGCAGTAAGAAAAAGATTTGAAAGAATGTGATAGCCACATGCATTAGTGCATGCCTATAATTCCAGTGGCTCTGTGGGCTGATGCAGAAGGTTTGCAAGTTCAAAGCCATCTTCAGCAATTTAGCAAGGCCATGTCACAAAATAAAAAATTAATCAAAAAATGGAAGGGGCTATTGTTCAGTGACTAAGCATCCCTGGATTTAATCCCAGGTGTCAAAATAAAAATAAGAAATAAAAATAAAACAATGTGATAATAAAGGAAATGGAGAGGTAAAACTAGCTATATTTTGTCTATCTCCAATCTTTAGATAAGAATGAAAACAGAGTGGCCCTAGTTATAAAGCAAAAGATTGTATTCATAAAAATATGAAGAAAACCACCTGCTCAGTGGTCATGCAACCTATTGAATATATTCTCCCTGCTTAGAGGGAAAGGTTTAGCTCTCTATTATATCCCAATCTACTGTCATCAAGGAGTGTGAGTTTGTGAATAATAAAAAATGTCCAAAATCTCTCTGTTGAGTCCTCCAAATTCTTTTGTTGGAATCAGAAAACAGTATTCTGGGGTGTTTGCTGTACTGGAGTTGAAAAATACTATAGGAAATGCTGTCCAGTTATATCTGCTTAATTTTATATTTCTACTGTTTATAATCACAAAGATGGGAAACCCTCTGGTTGAATAGTATTTCCCATTGTCTCATCACCATATGGGTAAGTACTTATTTATTTCTGACTCAAGCCTGCTCTTACATTCCCAGATTACTTCACTGCATTTGAAAACTCTATTTGTCTTTTTTTTTTTAACACATTCTCATTCCTAACTTCTGCCTTCCACATTCCCTTTATCTTTTTCCTATAATTGAAAAGTGGACATTTCTCTACTACCCTATCAAGTGAAGACTTTGTATTTTCCCCTTACAATCTGCCCCAAAACCAGGAAAGTGGGAACCAAGTGGTATTCTTTTGTATAATGTTCTTTTTAATGTTGTTTCTAAGATGTCTCCACCCCTTCCTTTTTTAGGTCCATAATTTTAATTCAATTATTCCAACTATACTTCTTCTTTGGCCTTATTGAGAACCCTAATCTTTTAAACTCTAAGTTTTAAATAATTTTTTTTTAAATCAACTTCCTTTTTGGTTTGTCCTGTCGGCATTCCATTTACATGTCATGTCATTATTTTAATTTTTATCAAGAATTTCAACTCATGTTCCCTCAAGTCCTTTATTTAAACTTACCTGGTAAAACTATAGTCTTGGCAATTCCAAAAATGCATCACCATTCAATCTGTGTGCTGGATCTGAGGTTGCTGAATACTTCCTGATGAAGTCATATAAACTTAAATGTGTTTCCATTATTAACTAAAGGGGTTGAACTCAACTGTGCCTGTGTTACTGGACAATCTTCTATCTCATTTCCAATTTTCACAATAGTTATTTTAACTCTTTAAATATATATCTATATAACTCTCAGTACAAAAGCTCACAATTCATTTGCAAAAAAATAAAATAAACTTTACCCTGCATACTATCAAATACTTTGTGGGTAATAAACTGAGTTGGATGAAATTGTACAATTTTAAATCTGCTAAGATCACTTTCTGACTCAAACAAAAATGGCATATGAAAAAGTAAATAATCTTGAAAAAGTACAAGAAGGTAGGTAAAGTGTTTCAGACATGATTGAAAGTATATAAAATTACTAGTTTGAAAAGCTAATGATTTTAAAGCAATAAAATTATCAAATCATATATTTTATTTTATTTAGTGTTATATTATTGTTAATAAATTAATTACTTTGCACAAGAAATTCTATCGATTCTTTGAAGGCACTTAAATAACATACACTTAAATATAACATTTTAATTTTTTTAAACTTGTATGAATTTTTTATTTCTCTTTATTTTTAGCTAGAATGAATAAAAATAAAGTATTTGGCTTTTAGTTTACTTGAGATATAAGATTATTTTAGTGACTTTACTTATAGATTTTATGTCTAAATTAACTTGAATTATGGGGGAAATCACTTATTTAAAATCTGTCAGCTTTCTATTGATTTATGTGTCCTTTCAATTATTTTAAGTTCATGACCTAAAGATTATAAGATCTGGTAAACTCTGGATGAAACAACTATAGATCTATTTAGAAAATATTCTAGAACTCTGTGACATTCTAGGGATATTTTTATGATTAGTGCCATTAGTTTAGACAGAAAAATTGGTGAAATACTTGATTAAAGTTGTTAGTCAAATCAATAGAGAAACAAATGAATCAGTTCCAATGAGGCTACTCAAATTAGTATTAATTTGCAAGTAGAGTTGTTACCAATTAAATGATATTTGTTTGTGCTGTGGATTTGATAATATTTATTGATAGCTAATTTATAAACGTATCACTAGATTATGATTTATTTTAATATTCTACATTACATTACATTTATTACATTTATTCAAAAGTCTGTAAATATGTTGTGCATGGACTTCCTCCCATTATAAGCAGAAAAATATATAAGCAAGAATATAAAACTTCTTGCTTCAGATTTGGTCTTTGGGTCAAGGACACCAAAATCATAAACTTGATTGTTTTTATTCTATTTTTTTCATCATCTTTCAGGACTGAGATGAGAGAGATTTTTCCATAAACAGAAATTCCAGTAGGCAAGACCAGAAAACACAGTTTTTTCTCTGGAACACATGATTGGCTGTAGGACTTTTTGCCTTTGTTTAGACTTTAATATTTTCACCACAGGATTTTTGTATAATGGCCTACAATTTCACTGTTTTAAATTTGCTACTACTTCCCAGTCTCTAATCCATTTTGTGTCTTGTCTTTCTTTTTGGGAGGAGGCTACTGGGGATTCAATCCAGGGGTGCTTTACCACTGACAACATCCTCCACCCTTTTTATCTTGAGATAAGTTCTTGCTAAATTGCTTAGGTCATTGCTAAATTGCTGAGGCTGGCCTTGAACTTGTGATCTTGCTGTATCAGTCTCCCAAATTGCTGGATTATAGACATGCACCATGGCACCCAGCTCATGTCATTATTTAATACAAAAAAAATAGATAAAAGAAAATTTTAACCCAGGGATGAATGATTTATTGTATAGGGAAGAATATTTATCAAAACATATGTGAATTTCTAATGTAGTATCTTTCGCAGAACATTTTACTTGATATTAGTTGAAAGGTTGCCCTTCACAAAATGTGATTTTTGTGAGGATTTTAGAATCAAAATTCTACAAAATAAAATATCAAATGTATTGATCCAATATTAACTTTAATATTTTACAATATCATGAAGGAGATAAATATGTGATCTGGTTTAGAATAACTGCAAATTTCTCCTGTGTGTAGTCCTTTCTTTTTGCCTGAAATATTATCATATTATTTTTTCTTTACTGACTAGACTTCTTCAATACCTAGTTGTTTCCTAATTAATAACTGTGGTACAAAATTTGGTAGTGTGGCCATTTTGATATTATTAATTCTGCCTATCCAAGTGAAGCCAGAAGTAGACAGGCAAGGAAGGGTGAGATTCAGAGAATGGAGGAATTGAAATGTCCTTTCAACTTTGCTTTGTGGTTGTCTTTGCCTATAAGTTGAATCTTTTGTTCATAACATATGGTTGAGTCTTGCTTTCTAATCCAACATCCCAATTTTTGTCTTTTAATTAGGTTGTTCAACCTAATTATATTTTTGTTATGGAGATATAAGTTTTACTTCATACCATTTTGATTTATTTCTATTGCTTAATTTAGTCTTGATTTTCCTTTAATTGACTATTTTTCTAGGGGGATTTTTTTCCCTCGGCTGGTTTTCATTTTTATTTTTTTCATTTCTTCTGAATAAAATATTTTATTAAATGTACTTTTTAATTTAGGCTTAGTGCTTATGAATTGTTTCAGTTTCTGATTGTCATGGAAGGTTTTATTAAATCTTTAATTTGGGCAATTCTGCTCATAATACTGTAATCTTGGTTAATATTCATTTTCTTTCAGGGCTCGTTATATTATAATCCATGCCCTCCTGTTTTTTATGGTCTGGACTGGGAAATCAGTTACAATCTGAATTGGCTTACTTCAATATGTGACCTGTTCTTATCTTGTAGCTTCTAAAATTTTTTATGTTTATTCTGTATATTCAGCATTTTATATACATATGGCTTGGAGCACATTTTTTTAAATTTATTATTTATTTATTTTTTAGTCATATGTAACAAGAATTCAATTTTGACATAATTATAAAAGCATGGAATATAATTTGCCCCAATTCAGTCCCCAGCTCTTCTTCTTCCACTCCCTTTGAGAAGATCCTTTGTGATTTCACCTATTTGGTGTTCTATATTTATTCTTGTACTTGGATTTTCCTTTCATTTCTAAAATTTGAAAAAGTGATATATATATATATATTATATATATATATATATATATATATATATACACACATACATACACTCACCCACACATATATATATATATATATATATATATATATATATAAACAACACTCTTTCAAATTTATAAATTTGAAAAATTTATATATATATATATATATATATATATATATATATATATTCACTTACTCTTGCCTCTCTAAGTAACCATGGTCTGTGGTAACTGGACAAATGGGCACCCTAGTAGCAGTGACTGTACCTTCTTTTCCCAAACTAAATTAATCCAGAACACATGATGGTCTTTACTTTGAATTCTTGATTAAATCTCCATTTTCTTAATTGGAAACAAGACTTAAGTCCTGAATCTCAATCTTGTTGAGGTGACCTTAAGATTTTGCATATTTGATTTTGCCTCTTTCCATGTCCAGAAGGAAACGTAAACCTCCATTTGTCAACTGCCACAATTCATCCAAAACATGGCCTTTGATCAATGTCTTTTTACCCTACCCTACTCAATTGAAAACAAGACCATTTATTTTCAGACTTTTAATATTACTTGAACAAATAATTTTTGTCATAGAAGATCCATTTATTTGGCTCACGGCCCAAATTCATCTAGTCTTTCTTAGCCTTTTTAGCACCAGTTTTTCTAAGGTATGTAGAGAATAGATTCATGTTGAGAAGAATTTTATAAGAAAAGCAGAAAACGAAGATTTTCTCATATTTAAAAAAATGTAAAGATTTAAAATGCGTTTACTCAAAGTATTGAGGAACTCCTTCTAAAAATGTGAAAGAAAAAACATAAAATTTATAATTGTATTATAATTTTCATATATTGATGTCTTTTATTGAGCCCCTAAGCCTTGGGACAGAGTTAGAATAAAGTTTAAAATGGATTATTTAACTGACATATGATGCTTTCTCCTGTCTTTGAGATCCAAATACTACTAAAGAAATTCCTTTGAAAAAATAAAATATAGAAAAATGTCACAAGATTTTTTTGAATTTTTATATTAAATTAGCAATTTTTAAATTGAAAACAATATGTTTATTTTAAATATCAACTTTGTACTCAACATAAAATACAACAGTGGGGGCTAGGGACCTTTATTTGGCATTGTCAAACTAAAATAATAAGTCTTGTTATAACTAGCAGATTGTGTAAAATTTCAGTGGTAAAATGGATACTTAATATGATTTGTACAACATATTTTAGAAGTCGAGACATCTTTAGCATATCATAAATCTACCAGTAAGCTGTAAAATTAGTCATAATGAACTCACTATATGAGAATGTGTTTCCTCTTTTCCATGCAAAGTGGTAAGCTTACAAACCTTGTTTATTACAAATTCTCTGCCAGAAATGATTCCCTGCTGTCTTTGGATAGGCATGAATCTTTTGAATAATTCAAGCAAAAAGAGTGGTCTCCCTTAAAATCTACCCAGAAATATTGAATATGTTAGGCATCATCTATATCAATAAATATGTATATTTATATCTTCTCTCTGATTTTAGAAAAATTCAATGTATATAATGTAGCATGTAAAGTTGCTGAAATAACTATGCATAACATAAATTTTGGGGAAATATATCTATTCTTACCCATGACTTTCAAAGACTAAAATCAATATGCTCAGAAACAATTTATAGACTAAATTATTAATTTAAAAACCAGATATCTGATCAACACAGCAAAAAGTTGCTTATTTCACAAATGAATGGGTCAAAAGTCAATTTCTATGTAGTTGGCTTTGTGATTGAAAATTTGCATTTATTAACATATGAAAATTACAGGCAGAATTTTACTTACATTTTTATTTTAATCCTACTACTTATTAGTGGTAGGACTCACGATTTTATATCAATGGCTAAATTAATTTAATTTTGATCTAGTTTTTAAACTTGTCCATAAGTTTTGGAACAAAGGAGCTTGTAATTTCAAGATTATTCACAATATTTTCAAAGTTTATAAAAAGGGAAGAATTTTTAAAATAGGGGAAAAAAAGGAAAGCACTGGAAATGTTTTTGTCATGAGAAAGAGCCTATATAATCTTTTATTGAAAAAATTAGGAACTCTTTTTATTATTGTAGCTGTATCCTTGATAAGATGAGCTAATTTATGTATTTGTATACATAGGTATGTATGTATATCTGCATGTATCTATCTATCTACACACACAGAGAGAAATAAATACATATTTGTGTAAATTCATTTGTGTAGATATATCCACTCCACTTTCCTAAGCTTGAACATCTCAATCTGTACGTTTTACCCATCCATAATCATTCCTCATTTTACACAGTAGGAATATATTAGGGTGGAAAAATTTCTTTTTTAAGTCTAGTTATGTTCTCTAAATTCTGGGAAAGTAATACATACAAAATTTAAAACTAAATCTCTATTAGTAATGATGGAAGAAAACTCATGAAATGAAGTCTGTAGTTTACAGATATACTAACCACCCCCTAATATCAAAACAAAACAAAACAAAACAAAAAAGTCACGTTATAAATTTTACCTATGTGCTTTTGACATTAGGCTAGACATGGAGGACAGAGAAGTAAATGAAACCCAGGCTTGGCCCTCAAAAAACTTGCATTTCCTAAGCAGGTTTAGAAACCCTGCATTCTCCTGAAATAATGGTGTAACTTCCTACTTCCTTTTGAAAATAAAGCACAGCATTTTTCTAGGAAAAGCACTTTTCACTTAGGAATTGACCTTTTCCTTCACGATTCTAGAATACTTTTTCTTTAATTAGCATACACTTGGGCCACAGTGGGTGATTAAAAAGTAAATGTATCTGAACTAAGTCAATTGAATTTGAGTGAAGCTAAAAATCTTTGATTAGAATGGAAAGTATGTATTCCATTTCCCCTTCAAGGCTTGTTAGAATAGGTCATGAAATTTAAGCTGTCAAGGCTTGAATCTTAGTGAGGAATTGGAAAAAAGCCAGCTCCAAGCTCTTTAAGCTGATGGCTACTTTGGTGTTATAAAGTGAGTTCTACTGCTATCTTTCCTAACATATTAACCATCCTCTATAATCTTCATTCCTTGAACTCACCAATTAATTTTTATTCTTTTTAAAACCAATATATGGGTTTGTATTATGTCATTCATAAATGATACCGTATGATAAAACAATACAACTTTATGAGCTGGTAGAATACAAACCCTACACATGAACAAAAGAGGCAATTTAATTGCCATAGAAATTGTAAAAAGTAGGGACTAGTAGCAGTGAGCAAATAGAAAATATATACAAGTACTTAATAAGCCAGTGATTATATAAAGAGAAAACATTGTCCAAATTATTATGTTTTGGGATAAGTGTTAGGTTTCTTATCTAAGAAGCCAAAATATAGCTAGTAGCTACTCAGAGCAATAACAGCAATAAAACATACTTCCTACCATTTGTGTCATAAACATTTAGGGGAAGAAATAGGGGAAAATAAAAGAATAATATGAAAGAAATAGTCCATGCCCAAGAAAATATATGAGAGAGCAAAACAAGATATTTTATTATCAATGTTATAAGAGACGTAACCCAAATTTTATAGAATTTCAAATTTGGAAACATAATTGTAGAAAACATTGCAGACAAGCAGGGTATTTTTAAAACTCAGTGGAAATAAAGGATATTCATTGATTATGTCTCATAGAAGTCCAAGTTACTCACAGAGGTAAAGTATAAAATTAAACAGATATTTGTGGCAGTATCTTGAGGTTACTAAATGCGTAGCTGAGTTGTCCTTATATAAGCAATATCAGTTTTCTTTTAGTAAAGGAGGAGCATAATGGTCAATATTTCTTAACTCGTTTAGGGTCTTATTATTCTATGGTACTGTTTCCCTGCTACTTGTTTAGGTGTAAACAGACTTTTTTTCTGCAGGTTTTCTCAAATGAAAACATTGCAGGAATAACGAAGACAGCAGTGTTTGCATTAGTATTCTGTAAATTGCAACATGGTGCCAACATTAATTACTGACATTCAACTAATGAGAATTTGAGGATTGTGAAATATATCCAGTTGCTTTTGTGTTTCACTTTGGTGATCACTGGAAGGTTTTGGAAAACAAAACCCCTTTTTTCCCTTAAATTTCCTTTTCTCTAACATTTAGGTCACTGTCAGCTATTCCCCTCTCTGTAGCCACCTCAGATGTCTGAAGAGAAAGCATTTAACAAAACTGTTAAAATATTTTTCCATTTCCTTCGTTGTATTTGTTAATGCCTTACAAAGTTTCTGGGTTTCTTTGTCTTCTGGATTTAAAATCTGAGGCCATTCTTAAGATGGTATTTCATAGTCTGTGACTTGATAATCACATTGAGCTGCTTATTATGCATGTAACTTTGTGATTGAATCTGTTAAATGAATGCAAGGACTAAAAAATATTCAGGTATTGAATGAAAATTGTTGTCATTATAGTGGAGTTATTATTATTTAAGACATAACTTTTCAATAAAAATATAACATAATCTAAAATATATGCATATATTTCTTAACTTATTAAATATGAGGTTTCTAGTTGATTTCAGAAATCTAAGAGATGTGCTTATCTGATTATTTGTAGCAATCTCAGGATGTAATGTGAGTATGTACATACATATGTGTATTCATGGGAACCCATATTTTTTAGAAGAATAAGTTTTTGTTCATGGGTCAAATCAGAAAAATTATGCTTCAGAAGAAATATTGAGTAAGGTAGCTGGAGAAAATACCTACAGATAGAAAATACCAAAATATTAGGAAGAAATGGAGAATAGAACCATATTTAAACAGATGTTGACTAAATTATTTCACTTTAGTTTTAAAAAAGGGGAAGATTAATGATTTCAAACAATTGGATATAAATGTATTAGGTTAAGAACTACCTAAATCACAACTAAAATACCATTTCCTGTAATTCTACAGAGAGAAGTAGAAAGACACAAAATAGAATATTTCATATATTGCCATTTACTAAAATTACAGTAGTAATTTCTTCAGTTACAAAATCTTTTCTACTAGGATATCAGGAAGATAAAATTGAAAATTTTTGTAATTCTGAAATTTGTGAAGTCAAAGTTATGCTTGATGCAAAATTACTTGTACATTTCAGAATATTTAAAGCAATTAGTCTAAACTCTACTTATTAGTTAAAGTGAAACTTAGTACTGTCTCAGCAGGTGTTCTACAGAAGTTATTTATGTCTCTGAAAATGAGGTACTAGGGAATGTTAACAAATAAATTAAATAAATTGAATTTTTTTAAATGGAGATTGAACATAGAAATGCTCTAACACTGAACTATATCCCCAGAAATTTTTTTAAAAAATTAATTTTGAGACAGGAAATTGCTAAGTTGCTGAGGCTCATCTCAAACTTGAAATCTTTCTGTCTCAACCTTCTAAGACTCTGTGATTACAGGGACTTGTGGCAAATGAACAATTAAAAAAAAATATCTTTGCACTTGACCCATGCTTAAGTCTAATATTGTCCAGAGAACAATTTTAATTTGGCATGTTTAATAAGAAAATGTTATTTCATAAAATCAGTAAAACTATATACTAAAATGTGTTTTTGAGTACTTCTATTTTTTGTAAATCTTTAAAATGGTTTTATAAAGTAGAAATCCACCCCCCAAAAAAAATAAAAAGAAATATTGCTCTTTTCTCCCTTTTGCATGAAAGCTATTAAATAGTTAAAATATTTACCCTTGGCTAGTTAAAGTGGTGGCTAATCCAAGATACCCAAATAAGTAAGACACTCTTTTAAAATGAGAATTTAAAAAAAAACGTCTGGGGATGTATTGCAGTGCCAAGAACAATCTTCTTTTCAATCCTCAGCACTAAAAAATTACCTTTTATTTTCCATTTGCTTTGGAAACTATTAAAAGAATTATTAGTATATACTTAATTTTTACATGTTCATAGTTTTTCAATGCCTTTATATATCTATAGCTTGTGATTGTTTTTGATGGAACCAAGTTATTTTTGTTAGTATTATTTGTCTCATGCAAATAAGAAAAAAATATTTTACTTAGTTAACAGAGTTTTTTCTATTAATAATTTCTGAATGACATTAATAGAACTGGTCTTCATAGAGTGGTGATTACAGCATATTGGTTAGAAATAAGTTTACTAAAGTTCTACTGATATTCAGGGAATATTCAAAAGATTATAATAATGGGTAGCCAGATAATTCTGAAGATGAAATTTAAAAAGCATAAAAATATAAAATAATATAGTATAGTGGAGAATGGGATACAGTTATTAGTTAATGGCTACTGAGATTCTGTTTGGAGTGATGAAAGATTTAGAAATAAAAGTGATGGTTCTAGAGCACTCTGAATGCAATTAATGACACTAATTTGTACATTTAAAATTACTAAAATGCCAGATTTATGTTATGAATATTATGCTGCAATAAAATAAATGCTTTACAAACATTATAAAATGGAAGTAAAAGGGTAGAAGAGTGGGGAATATGTTTAATTTCAAAACTGATAATTAGACAAGAGTAGCAAAAGGTTGTCTCTAAGCATAAACACCTAAAATTTACTTTGTAAAATAACACACTCACCCATATTCAATTTGAGCGGATGTAGACCCTTGATATTATTAATGACAAAGTCACATTGTAAGAATAATATGTGTCATGTAAAATATTGAAGGGGCCATCTTTGGAAAATACAATTTGACACAATAAATATAACCTAACAATGTTGTTGAGAAATTGAGAAGTCTAATTTTCCAATTTAAACAACAACAAAAAAATGAGTTGTTGTCACCTATCTTTCTCCACTGATATTTTTGTTTAACATTTAATAGCAATGTCCAAAACTATGGCTTGAATGTTTGTCTTCTCCCAAATTCATCTTGAAATGTAATTGCCATTGTAATAGTATTAAGAAGCAGGACTTTTAAAGAGATAATTTGACTATAAGGACTATAAGGGCTGTACCTTCATAAATAGATTAACATCATTATTTCTAGTGATTTCTTTATAGAACGATGAGTTCAAACCCTCTCCAACCTCGCTCTTTCTCTCTCTTTGCTCTTTAGTATAGTGATGTCATCCATCATGGGATGTGGCAGCAACAAGGCTATCATTAGAGCTGGTGCCATGATATTGGACTTCCCAGCTTACAGAAGTGTAAGAAAATAAATTTGTTATTGGTAAATTATTCATTCTGTGATATTATGTTATCAACAATACAAATGGATTAAGATAGTACTCATGGATTCATAATTATTTTATTTCATATTTCTTTCTGAATTCATATTTAATTTACATGAGCAATAACATTCATAATTAGAAAGATCTGTATAAAACCAATGGCTGGAGAAGTATATAGAAATAGCACATAAATACAAAAGATGACATATATTTGTTTCTTTATTTTCAAAATTCTATGCAGTGGACAACTTATTTCCTTGTATTGAAGAATTGATTGGCATGTCATAATGCAGATTAAGAGTGTCAGGAGCAGTATTGATAGAGTATACAGTATACACCAGTAAAATTAAATAGAACTTTATTCAGGGAACAATTGTCATTAGAAGTTTAGCCTCCTAATTTTGATTCTGTATTAAGTAGTCAAAACTACGAGTATAAGATGTTGGTAACATTTTGTTATGAAAATAAATAACTGAGCAGTTTTGGTGAGGAGAGAAATGCTAAAAGCTGGAAAGAGGATATATTCCTTTGTGTACTACATCTAGAGACACTAATAATGGAAATGTATTTCTGTGGTTGTATGTGACTTGAGCTCAAGTAATGTAGTTCAAGGATGTCGTCATGATTTAAATACTTGGAGTTAAAATATGATATTCTGTGGTTGAAGATAATTTTTTTAATCATTGCAATACACACAGTTAAATACTGAGAATTCATATATGGTCTCCAATATTTGATGATTTTTTTTCATCCACGAGGAAAAGAAATTGGTCATGTGTAACAAACATTTCAAAATGCTTTCACGGATATAAACAAATACACTGCAAATTCAAATTTAAGAAAAGAGTATACTAAGAATCAATTTACCATTCTCTCTTAAGCCGAAAAATGCAATATTTCACCATATGAGAGTGACGTATTCTAATTTAGCTTCTAGAAACAGTGTTGAAAGGAATCTTCAATGAGATATTTTTCCATAGTTAACTGAATTCATATTTATTTAATTAAACAAAATTTATGAGTTAAGCATTTTCCAGTATTTCTATGGTACATAATCATTAGCTAAAATGTTCAAATTAAATAAAAATTATTATTGAGTAAAGAAAACAAAAACTAATGATTGTGCAGACTTGTCCATTGATAATTTTTTTCTTTTTTCTTTCTCTTATTTTTTTTTTGTTGTTTGTTTGTTTGTTGAAGAATTGAAAGCACTATTCCTCTTACTGATATGACCTGGTAAGTTTAATTCTTTTGTTTAGCTCATTTGAATTTATATATAATTTTTTAAATGTATTAGCTAATGGGAACATAATTTGATTTAAGTGATCTGTGGATGCCCAAAGCTATAACAATAACATTATTTTTGAATTATGTTACCAGAGTATAATAAGTTTCATATTTTGTTTATCTTTGCAAAACGATGACTTTGTATTTTGGTATATATGTTTTGAATGTTGCCAGAAGTGAACCTAATTCAATTTGTTCAAAAACTAATAAGATAATGAAAGGATGAGGCATTTCTGGAAAAGAATAAACACATGAGCACATTTCAGTGAAGTAAAATATAAGTTGTTGTGAATGAGAGATGAGATTTTATTGTGGGGCACACAAAAGGAAAGAAAGTCTTCAATTGGCTTTAAGTAAATTTATTAAATGTGTTTGTGTGTCAAACTGAAGCAGAAATGGAAAGGCAAGGAATGGAATTATTTCTTGAAACACTTCTCATACAAGTTGCCTGAATGATATTTCACAGTTATTTCTGCATAGAAGAAATATCATAGCTGAAAAGTTAACACTTTTTTTTCTGGAAATTATTCATACATTAAATTTTCATAACAAAAGCCCTCTGTGCCACTGAATGATGATCAGGTTAATAAAGATGATCAGGAGGCCAAGACCTTGGCATCTCATATTGATGTTTGATTGAATATGAAACCAAAGTATTACTTTTACTGGTAGAATGAAATCTAGGTCTTGGTTGTTTACCTAATGATGACAAATCACCAGCAGGCACTGATTATGCTTTCTATTCTCAGAATGTTGTATGAATAATTCAAAAGATTTACTTAGCTCTGGGTTGGTCTTAAAGATAAATGTTTTCAATGAAATCTTCAACAGAGTAAAAGAACAAAGTAGTAAGACACTAAAAATTTAAATCATTTAAATACACATTTAAAACATACACAGATATAACTTAGCAGCATAAATTATTTATAACTGTGACGTGAAAACTAAAAGCATTATAATTTTTTAAAATTTTATTTCAAATTCTAAGTTTATAAGAAAATAAAATCAAACACAAAGATAGATGAAGGAAATCTGTAATAATCACTTATCCTATATTCAATTCAGTCTCGTTCTACTCATCTATTCCTACAAAACAAACAAAACTAATGGTTTAAAAAAATGTAAGCTCCCAAAATTATAATAATTGAAACAAAGAAAAAGATAGGAATTTGCTTACAGCTATGGAGTTAGCTGAGTTTGGTTATGAACCCAGGCAATTTGTCTACAAAATGTTCATAAATATATACACCTAACTCATTTATTGAACTGGATGGTATTCCTGAAACTGGTATGTATTTTATTAGAAATGTGCATTGGCACCAGAAATGCCCATCTTTCCTCCTCCCTACATTCTTGTATATGGACTATTTGAAATTTTAAATCAGAAGATGAGTGACTTGTCTGTAATATACAGACTTTTGTATTTAAAATTTATAGAACTTACAGCACTCAATAAAATTGATAGGAAAAACTTTAAGAATTTATTAGGAATGAATAATTCAGATACATCAGTAGTTTCACATATTGAACACTGGTGGAAAGATACTCTGATGAGTATTGAAACAACAATGAGGTATTACTTTTATTTCTTATGCATAGCAGCATGTCTCAAAGAAATGCTTGGTGTGATGGAGTTAAAGGATTTATGAATAGGAACAAGGATGGCGGTTTATAACACCTACTGATTTCTTTGAAATACATTATCTAGCACAAAAAAATGTGAAACGTACACATTGTTTTTAGTTTGCAACCAGACATCATTAATTTCATGGACCTCCCTGTAACAACATGAGACTCTCATCCCACTGTCTTCCTTCAGAGGTAAAGCACTTCATTATAAAACAGTCATAATATATGAAACCAGGTTAGTACAAAGGACAATCAACTTTCATTTTTTTAATCTATGAATACAGTTGCATTTCCACCATTATTTCACCTATAACTATGGATTTTAAAAAATATTTAATATAGCTAATCTGAGAATAATAAACAAAAGAAATAAGACATTTCTTAAGCTTTCTCAAAAATTGTATTTAAGAATGGATTTGCTATTTACTTTAAATCTTAACTTATTTGATATTTACTTTAAAACTTAGCTAGGATTTTAATTTCTCAAATGAAAAACAAAACTGAAAGGAAATAAAATCTATGCTTCTTTTAAAATTTCACCAAATAGTAGTTATAACATTTTTAAAAACTTTTATTTGCTTGAAATTGAAAGTTGTTTAATCCCTCCTTTGAATGATTTTGATAAGAAATTTCATTATTATGCTTGGAAACTTCAAAAATAATTATTTGAAACAAGATTATTTTAAATTCAAAATAAAATATATGGATTTAGCCTGTAACCTTGAAATATTTATTAACTAGTTATTGGTTTTCCTTAATTTAAATATAGTTTTATTCACAGTCCCACAGAGAAGATTCCAAGATGTTAGTTCTTATGAATACCAATTTAAAAAATTATCAAGTTAAAGAAACACAAAAATTTAAAGAATATCATAATTTTAAAAATTATAGATTTTTAAGGAGGATTTTAATATTCTCTTGGTAACAAAGGTCTGAATACAATCAAGCACCACATTATGAAGACAAACATATAAAATGGTTCTCACAGGATAATAATGAAGCTGAAAACTTCCTATGACATAGTTACATCACAACCATTTTAGTGTCATAGGCAGCTCATTATTCCATATGCTTGATGGATGATGCTGTTACAAACAAGCACAAGATACTGCACTTCCAGTCTTAAAGAAGTAGATATAAAATCATGTACAGTACATTATACTTGATAATCTCAGTAATGACCAAATTACTGATTTACGTAGATATGCTATAGTTTGGATCTTGAATGTCCCCTGAATACCAATATTTTTAGGGTTGGTCCCCAAGTGAAAGCTATGGGGAGATGATAGACCATTTAGAAGGTGAAGGCTAGTGGGAGGTCTATAGATTACAGGGGGCATATCTTCAAAGGGAGTATGGCATCACAGCCTCTTTCTCTTTTGACTTCTAAGCCATCCAGTGAGTGATTTTCCTTCATCACATACTTCTGCCATGATGTGCTGCTTCACCACAGACCCAAAGTAATGGGAATAATTGATCATGGATGGAATCTCTAAATATGTAAGCAAAAATGAACCTTCTCACTGTGATTTGCTCAGCGAAGGAATCACTAAACATAAAGTTACATTAAACAGTCTTATTTTAAACCTATATATACAAATAGAAGTACACATACAGGAACTTGTCAGTCCACAAATGGCACTACTACTCATGGAATTAATTTCTGATTGTTCCTGTTTTTTCAAAAAATTTCATCTTCTCTAATTTGTCCATTACACAATAGTTTTCTTCCTATTGGATTTAGAAATTTGAAGCCATCAAAATTTTTTAGACTCTAATAACACATAACTACCCAATTACCAGGATAGGAAAACATTTTCTCTGTATTTTACCATGAAATTTCTATGATCTGATGATAAAATATCAACATTTATAATACAAGTCAATGCTTTCTTGCCTAAATAAAGTTATTCTTTGAGGAATTTTCCCCTCTCTCATTGACAATATGAAAATTCAGTTTTTACCTCATCATTTTTATAAGCATAGAAACATAATTTTCTCTTGATGATAACCATCTTCTGTCAATAGCAGATATATCTGATATATATATATATGCATATATACATATATATGTGTATATATATATATACACATATATATGTGTGTGTGTGTGTGTGTGTGTGTAAAAATAGTTTTCTTTTCCCCCTCCACTATATAGCAAAGCTTTTCAGGTGTGTTGTTTTTATACTCTGCCTCCATTTCTTCTCTTTCCACGCTCTCTTGAACCAAATTTACTTCATCAGGCTCTAAGAATTGCTCTTGTCAAGGTCAACAGTGACCTCTATTTTGGAAAATCCAAGAGTCAATTTTCAGTTCACATAGAGTTTGAGCTAAAAGCAGTACTTGTTGTAGTTGAACACTCCCTCCTCCTTGATCCATTTCTCCAATTGGCTTCACTTTTTCTAGCTATTGACTCTATGTCAGAATCATCCATGAATTATCCCCTTCTCTTAGTTGCTTAATTTTTTTGGTGAATTTTCTATATATATGTATGCAGTTTTTTTTTCTAATCTGCTAGGAAAATTACCAATTCATGAAATATACTATGATTATGTATTTGTATAATAAGTCAAATGCGATAGAGCAAATTATTAAATGACAACCTATATATGTTTATGATGATTTAAAAATATTTTTTAAAAAATTATATCTTAGAAAAGGAATTTCTGTGACTTTCTGTCATTTCCCTTGTAACAAGCTTAATTATAACATTATCAAATAAAAAGCATGATTGAAATGCAGAACTATTTTCAATGTAAACAGTACTGAATTGATAAATCAGGCCTTATATATGTTGCTTACATTTCTTAAACCTTTTAGTCAGCTGCCCATCACCTCAACAAAATACCTGAGAAAATCAATATATGAGAGATTACACCTAATGGTCAGACAGGACTCCATTGACTTTTAGGGTCTTGGCTGAGAATTCAGTAAAAGTTCTGAAAGACTTAACTGTAAATATTGCCCGCCTTTTTTTTTTTCTCTTGCAACTTTTAAAATTCTATCCTTGGGGCTGGGGCTCAATGGTAAAGTGCTTACCTAGCATGCATGAGGCACTGTGTTCAATCTTTAGCGCGATATATATATATGGTATTGTATCCACCTACAAATAAAAATAAATATATTAAAAAATAAATTTAAAAAATATTTTTTCTGTGTCTTAGGAATTTTAATTATGAAGTGTCTTGGAGAGAATCTTTCTTGATCTTGCCTATTTAAGGTTCTAAATACTTCTTGTATGTGGATTTTCATCTTATTCCTAAGGTTTGGAAAATTTTCTGTTATTATTTCATTGAAAGGGTTGTGCATTCCTTTAGTTTGTATTTTGGTGCCACCAATGATTTTTTTATTTCTTCTCATATTGTCCCAGATTTCTTGACTACTCTGGTCATGTTCCCTTAACATATTTTCTTTATTGTCACATTTATTTTCTAGATTATATACTTTATCTTCCAGGCTAAACAGTCTGTCTTCAGTGTGGTCTAATCTATTAGTGATGCCTTTTACTGAATTTTTAATTGGGTTTGTTCAAAGTCTTTCATTTCCAGTATTTCTATTTGGTTCTATTTCAGAATCTCTCTTCATTGAAATTATATTTCACTTCCTATATTTTCTCTCTTAGTTAATGACTTCTTCTTTTAGCTTATTGAACATTTTAACTATAAGCTTTCTAAATTCTTATCTGATATTTACACTGTGTTGTAAATGGGATGAGTTATTACAGTATTGTAATTTTTCCCTTGTTTTTTTCATTGTTTATGGATCTATGCAACTACTAGGATGAGTAACTCTTCTACTTTTATGCAAGGGACTATTTGTGTGCTTTTTTTCCTCTGAAGTGGCCTAGTCCAGGTGGATATTCAACTACTGATACTCACATTCAGTGTGCATTCTCTGTGGTTCCCAGTTATCAGCACCACTTTGATAGAACCCAATTAACTGCAATCACTTTAGACTAAAGCCCTGCTGATAAACCTTAGAACATAAAAATTATTGATGATGTCCTCCATAATTCCCTTATTCCAGGTATAAAAGTGTAGTAATGTTCTTTAATAGATTGAAAATTAGCTATTAAAGATAGTAAAATTACTACTATACTATGTAGGAATTGAAAAGAGGAAGGAAAAAATGAACAAAGGGAACAAAAACAGAGAAAGAAATAAATCCCACCACTTCTAACTTTCCCTGGATGTGGAGGTAGTGATCATGCCATTTTACCTCTAATATAATCCTAGGAAACCCTCTCAAATTTTTGATGTGTCTAGATTCCTAGTAGCTCTTTGTTAGGTCAGAGGAAATGACCCCTAATTGTCTTTGGCTTAGCAGGCAGTTTATTTTCTTTTAGGGGATTTAGGCTTGTATGCCTCCCTGAAGAAAAGTTCCAAGCATCCAGCACTGTCAAATCCAGTATGGATTAGCCCACTGAATATGTTAGAGTGTTCAGGGTGACATTGTTGTCTGTTTGATGTTCTGCTTGATGGCCTGGGGTGGGGTTGTTATAGGTCTGCTTCCCCTCTGGACTGCATAGGTCAAAGGTCATTGGATTTGTTTCTTGGCACAGTGGGTGGTAGCATACACTCTCTATGCATGAAGTCCTCTCATCATATCCTGCCCTGCAAAGGGAATAAGTAACCATCAGAGGTGTGGGCCAGCTGAAATAAAAGGCTGAAAGAGTAGTATTAAGAAATAAAAACAAAAGAGACAAGAAACATATTGAAAGCAGGACATTTACAGGTGGAAAAGTCCTGATGGATCTTATCCTGACAAAGGGAAAAAGCCTGTGAATGCTTTATTTATAGAGAAACACATCAAAGGGATGTACTGTGAGGAAGGGTTCTTCAAAGTAAATAAGAGGAGAGAGGCTGTGGGAAATTGGTTGATCCGGTTGGGGTCTTATCACTTGCGCAGTAATTATTCCTCCTCCAGGCAGCTGGAGCCTCACAGGTGGTTAGGCTCACTGATATCTCTTTTACCCAAGGCTAACAGGCATGTAAATTCAAAGCTATCAAACTTAAAAAACATAAAAATAAAAAAAATTAAAAAGTATCTCAGTACAGTCAGAATGGCAATTATCAAGAACATGAGTAACAATGAATGTTGGCAAGGATGTGTGGGAAAATGTTCATTCATACATTGCTGGTGGGACTGCAAATTGGAAAGCAGTATGAAGATTCCCTGGAAAATATGGAACAGAATCACCATTTGACCTAGTTATTGCACTCCTCAGTATATAATCAAAATCAGCATACGATAGTGACATAGCTACATCAATGTTTGTAGCAGCTCAATTCATAATAGCCAAGCTATGAAACCAAAGTAGGTACCCTTCATCAGCTGAATGGATAAAGAAAATGTTCTCTCTCTCTCTCTCTCTCTCTCTCTCTCTCTCTCTCTCTCTCTCCACACACACACACACACACACACACACACACACACACCAGAATATTACTCACCCATAAAAAGGAATGAAAGAAATTATGGCATTTGCTGGTAAATGGATGGGACTGAAGACTGTCATACTCAGTGAAATAAGCCATCCCCTCAAACCAAAAGCTGAATGTTCTCTCTGATATGTGAATTCTAACACATAGTAAGGGTGGGGAGGGAAGAATAGAAGTTCATTGTATTAGACAAAGGGGAATGAAGGGAAGGGAGGTAGAATGAAAATAGGCAGTAGAATGAATCCAGCATAACTATTCTATATTTATATAGGAATATGTGACCAGTGAAACTCCACATTATGTATAACCACAGAATGGGATCCTAATTAGAATTAGTCATACTTCATGTATGTATAATATGTCAAAATACACATAAGATTTCCTCAGTTTTTTAATTTTAATAAAATTCTTTAGAGATATGCATTACCCATTAAAATTTGAGGTTAGTGTTTCTAAATTTCTTTGAAAATCACTATTAACCACTTGGGACTTTCTATCTGCAATCTAATTTCCTATGTTTGTCAGGTTTAGTATCTCCACAAGTTAAGAATATACCCCATGTCAAAATAGTCTCCATTTGCAAAACTCTTTCAGGAAATGTGAACTATTTCACTCATTCTCACACAATCTCTGCTCTCTAAGCTAACATTCTTCCGGGTAAAAATTTAAGACACTTGACTGGCTTTTCATATGTTTTATTTGTAATGCCTAGCCTACAACTCTTATACCTGTATTCAGAGTCTCTCTCTCTCTCTCTCTCTCTCTCTCTCTCTCTCTCTCTCTCTCTCTCTCTCTCTCTCTCATATACATATTTAAGAAAGTTATTTCTTTCCCAAGTTTTCAGCTTCTGCATGGGCACTCCAGTGACTGGTGATGCAAATAACTACACCTCACATACCTCAGAGGGTTGCCCTGAGCAAGAAAAGTATCTGACCAAACTGAAACATCCATTTTCTTTCTGACTTTCAAATGTAGCTACTGATGAAAAATCCTTAGATATTCCTGATTTTTTAATAACGAGTTGCCTGTGTCTCATTCTTTTGCCTTTTCCTTCTCAGTGGGTCTATCCAACCCCACATATTTCATACATGTGCTGACAGACTCCCAAATATTTAACTCTGGAAGACATTTCTTTGAAACTTCATGATCATATATCAAACTGACTACTTGAAATCTCTTCTGAAATGAGAAATAACATTCAAATTTCTCTTTTCCAAAACTAAATGCATGCTTTCTCCCTAAAACTTATTTCACATGCTACCATAGAACTTCACTTGGGATCTACAATTTTCCAGTTGCCCAGAAGTGAGACTATCCTTGCAACTCTCTTTCATATCACTAATTAACGAATACCTTGGGGAATACTGTTACCTCTAAATTCAAAATATATTCATTAACTAATGACCAGTGACTACCTTTATTGTCATTACTAAAAGTCTATTCCTGTTGGAGTTTCTGTAATATATTCTTAACAAGTGTCTTACTGCAGCTATACTTTCGTTTTTACATTTTTTCTCAGAGCAAAACTCAGAATGATTCTCTTAAAATATCAGTATATTTTATATTGAGTATATTACTCCTATAATTCAAAATGTGCAACAAGTCCTCTTCAAACAAAAAGCCAAATTTCACATAATGGCCTAAAAGCTCCTGTCATTACTTTTTCCTTTAACTCAGCTCTAAGTTATGCTGGCCTCCTCAATCTTCCTGAACACTATAGGAAAGTTCTCTACGCATTTGTTATGACTACTTATTATTATATCCAGAGTGCTTGAACCTTTCTAATAGAACAGATAATAAGAATTAATTGTGTGTGTGTGTGTCTTTGTGTGTGTGTGTGTGTGTGTTGCTGAGGAGTGAATCCAGGGCCTTAGACATGCTAACCAAGTCCTTTACACCAAACCTTATAAAGGCAGGGTCTCTCTCTCTCTCTCTCTCTCTCTCTCTCTCTCTCTCTCTCTCTCTTTCCATTTATGTGCCTGAGTATACGTATACATAGCTACATAAACATGTATGAAATAATAACATAGATTATATTGATTATATTATAAAATATTATCTTTGTGTGTGTGTGTGTGTGTGTGTGTGTGTGTTGCTGAGGAGTGAATCCAGGGCCTTAGACATGCTAACCAAGTCCTTTACACCAAACCTTATAAAGGCAGGGTCTCTCTCTCTCTCTCTCTCTCTCTCTCTCTCTCTCTCTCTCTCTCTCTCTCTTTTTCCATTTATGTGCCTGAGTATACGTATACATAGCTACATAAACATGTATGAAATAATAACATAGATTATATTGATTATATTATAAAATATTACTTTACCAAATATTTTCTTACTTCAAAAACTATAGACTGTACAATTCTAGTGAGATTCCTAATGTGAAAATGGGAGATTATCATATTCTTCATTAAAGTGCATTAGTTCCTTTCCTTAAGTGCAGGATAAAACTCAAAATTGAGCTTGGTTTACACAATTGTTCAAGTTCTTTTCTCTGATTACCTCCTCAACATTATCTCATTATTTTCCACAACCAGGTAATAAATATATGAAGTATTCTTCTTTCTTCATGTTCACCAATGGTTCTGTTATCTCTAAGCCTTTGGAATCATTGCTTATTCTCTCTGTACCCTCTTCTGCTTCTACTTGCTAGCTTCTCCTCACACTTTATATCCCATTTGGGGAGATACCATTTGGAGATCCTCTCTACTCTGCAGATTAGATTTCTCTCCTATGCTCTGAAAGCATTCTGGGTTTACCCTAAATTAACACATGTGGCATTGTGCTGCTTAATTAACACTCTCTCCTCCTGGGGTCTAAGCTCTTGATACCTTTATTTCATCTCTATCCCCATTTTAGTTGATTTATCTCCCATGTAACTACTTAACTAATATTCTCTGAAAAAATAAGTAAAAAATATCATGCAAAAACAGAGAAGAAACAAAGTATGTTCAGAGTATGAACATGAGTCTACTAACATGTTTTTCCTCATCTTAATTGTACACATAATCATGTACTTGCACAAAAATGCTAAGGTGAGATAATTCTTACGAACAGGACTGTCACCATGTTGAGGACCAACAGCTAATTTACATTACTACATTTTTATAAACAGAATGTTTTAAATAACTTCTCTGTCACTCAAGAAAATATTGATTTTACATGTTTAAATGATTTTTGTTATTAAAAATACATATTCTTATTATGGTTATGCAAATCATGTGAAAGAAAACAAATTATTTTAAATGTTTTTTGATATTTTACTTTGTGTGAACATTATTAAAACTTGAAGTTAAAAGTTTAACCATTTAATCTTTGAATACAACTTTTATATGCTCTCTTAAAATATTTTCAAAGACAACTCACTTATTATAGGGATTCTGTCTTGTGTTGATTCAGGCAAAACTATGTGTGAGTGCAAACATGCACTCTGGGGTCAAGACTCTCTGAATTCGAAACTGCTACTTATTAGCACCTTGGTCTTGGAGAATGTGTATACAATTCCTCTGTGTTAGTTCTTCACCCAGGAAATTGGAGTGATAACAATAACTTCTTTGTTGATTTGACATAAATATTGAATACATTCATGGAATGCATACAGAACAAGCATAACATGATCTTGAGTATTATTAATGCTACCTATATTTCAATTAGATTTATAAAATATATCAGCTTTGGGCATGAACAGGGGAAACATAGTGAAGTATTAATCCCAAGTGCCTGCCTCAGAATGTCTTAAATAAATCAATGGTTTTAACAAATCTCTTTGCACTTTGATGAATACTTATTCTCATAAGAATTCTTGAATATACTTAAAAAAGAACAAGGAAATAATATCAGAGAAATAAATTTATTCTTTTGCAACTAAGAAACTGTGACTGAATGCACTTCTGTACAATCCCTGAACAAGAAATTAACCAAACTGAGAATCTCCTTCAATTCCCAAAGTAAGAAGTCCATGAGGCACACAGCACAAGGACTCTGACCTCACCAGGTGTCCATTTACTGTATAGAAGAAGAGTTTGTGGCATTTTGGCCACTCTCCCTAGGTAGAGGAATATCTAGAAGCTCAAGAGCTATATATATGAGAAATTTCCTATTAATGAATTAAAATATAAAAGATTGTGTTCATTATTTTGAATACTTTATCCATACCTAAATTAGAGTTTAAAATGAAGAGACTTATATAGTCTGTGAAAAATCTTAGAAATCCTAGACTATTAAAAAGAATAAGTTTTCATCCTCTACAGAGTAAAGCATATCTATTATATATTATTTTTCTAATTTTAGAATTAACACTAAGTTCTTGCTCCACTAAGGAGCAAACTCATTCTTCCACTAATTCCCTGTAGTACAATGAAAACCTCTGGTAACCTCTGAATGCAATACCTACCAAGGTTAAGGGTATTAGTAGAGTATTTTGTTTTAGCTATTTGGATGTATAAGAAATAGTTTTTCAGTATTTCAGCATTGATGAGGCAAAAATTGTATTTGCTGTATGATAGAACAAACACTTTATTTCCAGGATTATTGGTTCACAGCTTTCTTTTTCTTCACCATACCAAAAGAATTCTCTCTTGTCTGTGTTCTCAACTCCACTTGTATTATCACCAATCCATACCTCCATCTGACTGCTTTCTTCTGACTCTCAAAAAGTGTACTTTGTGTTGGGTAAGAGTTTGAAATGTTACATATTGTTTTAATAAGGTGAAAAGCAAAAGAAATAAAGTGATTGATTTTTCCAGCTGAGAGGAATGGAGGAAAGGCTTAGCCCCAATAGGAAATAAAATATGAAATACGTTCCTAAATTGGAAAATGAAAAGACCATGTTTCTGCAAAAAACATCAATGAAAGCTTATAGTATTTAGCAAAAGTTTGGGTTATCACAGTTGGCTTATTTTATTTTTATATCTTATGTATTTTAATTTATTGTTATATTGGATGCAAAATAATATTTCATCTGATGTTTTATTGAATGAAACTTTATTATCATCAATGAGTTGCTCCACTTGGGTTTATTTATTTGTTTTAATCACATCACTCATTTGTTGATAATACAACCAATCTGATATATTTGATGGGTACATTTGAGTATCCTTATGAAACATGTAGTGATGGATTTATCCACTTGCTTATTTATTGGCTTTTTAGATATGCATGACAAAAAAAATCTCTTTTGACGTAATTATAAAATATGGAATATGTTTTCTTCTAATTCAGTTCCCAGTACCTTTCCTCCCCCTTCCCTCCCCTACACCCTTTGCTCTCTACTGATCTTTCTGCCATTTAGCCATAGTTCTTTTTATTTTTTAAAATTTCTTTTGAGTGTACATAATGGCAAGATTCACTGGTATATTCATATATATTCATAGGACAGTTATGTCCCATTTATTCCACTTTCCTATACTATCACCCCCTTCCCTTCATTCCTCTGTGTCTAATCTACTGAAGTTTTTTATTCTTGTCACCTTTTTACTCATATCCCTACCCTATTGTGGATCAGCTTCTACATATCAAAACATTCGATCTTTGGTTTGGGGGGATTGGGGGATTGACTTATTTTAGTTAGCACGACAGTCTCCAGATTCATGCATTTACTGACAAATGCCATAATGTGATATACATTATAACTAATAAAAATCATATAGATTCTTAATCTGTGGTAATGACTATTTCCCTTAATTAGGGTGCAGACTGGTATTTGGAAGATTAAAAACATTAGCAGAAAAAGAAGACAAAAATGAAAACATTTTATTATTTTAATTTATTGAAAGTAACATTGAGTGAATATTGACTCCCTATATTATTTGCCCATATGCACACTTTCAACGCTATGGATATCAGTTCTTTGTTTGTTTTTTGTCCACCTTTTGGATTTCTATTATTACTTTTTTCATTTGCATCATTTATTTTTTTCTTGAATCTTTTCCTTCAATTTATTTGCTCAGTTTGATCTGAACTAGATGCGCTTCCAGTTTTTCTGTTCATTTCTCTCTTTAGGTTTTGCATTTTTTACTATAGACATTTTATCATCTGAAATGTAATAATTTACATTTCTGTTTTTTTCTTTCAGTACAGTAGAACAGAGGTGATTGAGTTTTGTCTGTTTTTTTTTTTCTTTTTCTATGCCTTTTTGGAACAACCTTTTGTGTTCAAAAGTGACTCTTTGGTCAGTATAGTAAAGTATGATCTTACAGTAGACAACATTGGCTGTAGGTCACGGAAGCGTAGTTTGATCTGTCTTGTTCTTTTATACTTCATCAGAAGGTTTAAGTTTTCCCTTAGTTTCTTCATTTCCTTCACCTTTCTCTGCTATTTTTTCTGTATTTGTGTGATTACATCTCAGAGTCACTTTCTATCAGGCTGCTGCCTTCAGTCAAGCACAATGATATACCCTTTTCCTGAATACCAAGACACAGAATATGCACATTTTGACTTTTAGTATTGAACTTTTTCCTTCAAGAAGTGAATTTTCCTATCCTTTTGAATGTATTCTCCAAATACCCATCCCTTGCCCTTTATAACTGTGTCTTAGTCTTTCATTTACATCCTTCCTTGTAGTTATAGCTGAAGCTATCATTTCCCTTAGTGTTACTGTTCAGATTTCTTTTTAAATAAGTATATAAATTATATAACTATAACATTTCCTCAAAGCTTTTTATCATATTTAATTAAGGATTTTTAAAAATAATTGATTTTGGATTAATATATTTCTCTAAATCATTTTCCTATCTTAGGTAATGTAAAGTAAAAGAAGAAATTTTTTAAAAAATGCTCTGATAAAATGGAAGTTCTGATGGATTCTTTAAGGTTTTCATGAGAGAAAATGTTCCAAGTTATCATATCCTTCCTACCATAAGCTATAGCTAATCTTGAGAGATTAGAGAGAGAGAATAGATCTTTTCTAGTAGGTGTCTTCCTTGGGCCTGTCCTCAACCTGTTTAGTCCAGTTTTGACAAGAATCCTGTTAGATCAGATTAGGGAAAATCTTGTCATTCTCAATGTGAGATCAAATTCCTTACCTATGCCCTTAATATCTGATAACCCTAGCCTCCTTCAACTAAGAACCCTTTAAATCCATTTAACAAGAAATTCTCTGCTCTTCATGTCTCCACTGATCCTCTTCACTCTGCTTATTGGTTATTCAGAGTTGATCCTAAACTCTTCCCTATTATGTACCTATTATAATAGTCTTGAAAAAAGGCTTTCCTAAGCATTTTAGTAAGTGTTAGAAAGACTTTTCTTCTGCTATCTTTTCCATTACTTTAAATTCAACATCTATTATAGTACCTGGCATGTATAAAAGTACAAAGAGTATTTCCTGAAGAAACAAAAAAATCCATTAGCATCCAAGGGTGTTAAAGTTTGAACATATATGTACATATAGAAAATTTTGGGGAGATGTATACAGGTAAGAGAATACAACAAAGACATCAAGACCTCAGGATCTGGAGCCTGAGTGCAACAGTTTGACTCATGATAGTGGCACTAACCAGTTGTGTGATTTTTTGGATAAGATATCAATCCCTTGAAGCCCCAAATTTCTCAGTGGTAAAATGTGGCTCATAGTAATTATTAAATCATGCAGTTATTTAGGCAATAAAAAGATAAAATATGTGAATCCTTGAAAAATAATGGACAAAATATTAAGTCAATATAAATAACATAATGTCCTTTTTATGTGCCTTGGCATTCGTTAAACTACTAAGTGCATATTGCCTGCACTGAAGTTCCTATTCCATTTTTTTTAGCACAGAATACACATTTTAAATTTAAGTTATAAAAGTCTATTACACTTCTTGGATGAGGTTGCAGAACATTACAAGTCAAAGAGCATTCACTGGGAAAGTCACAAATTCCATTAGTTGTATGTTTCTGGAAAGAAATCAGCAAATTTCATTTAGCTATAGTTTCTGCATGAATAGAAAATTAATATTATCTTAGTTCACTTTGTGCTACTCTAATAAAATATATCAGACAGGGCAATTTGTAAAGAATAAAAATTTACTTTCTTGGTTCTAGCGGCTGGGGAATTTAAGATCAACTCACTAAAAAAGAAGTTTGAATATTATTCTATATCCATTAATTAAAACAATATTTTGGCAATTATTGCTATAAATTTTGAAATCACTGTGCAGTCCTGAAATACTTTCTACATATTTTGTTTTACAATAATTGAAGTGATAGTCCCTTCCTTAGAGCAAATCTATTTCTATGTCTAAATATTTCTGCAGTTCAAAAATGAGGATGGCATTTTTACTATTTTAGAACATAATAGTGAATATCATCAATCATCAGTCACATAGATCAAAAAGAAAAATATTTGAATACTAAAATAGTAAAAATGGATGCATCCTATTTATAGACAGTTCACAGAATTTCCCTAGGACATTATTGTTGTTAATAGAGTTGATGCTTTTTTTTTTTAAACAAAGTTTTCTTTTAGGTTCTAGATTTTCTTATACTAAAATATATGGTACTTTAAATGTTTAATATACTCCTTTTTTAAGGTCACATTTGTTTTTATTAAAGTAACTCAATTTCTGCTATAATTGTGCCAGTTATAGAAAGTAAATGTTTAAATTATAAAGTCATTCACACATCCTTCAGAAATGTCATGTATAATAGCATCTCTCAGTACATTATGACCTAGCAGTTTCTAAAAAGAGCTGTACAAATCCTAGAAATGTAGTATTTACATTAACATTGCATGCAATGCTAAAAAAATGTATTGCTATTAAATCCATGAATCATTTATTCCTATTCTTCTCATTTGCATTTTCTAACTTGTTCTTTGTTAGGGGTCTCAAGAATATTTAGACAATGCCTTAAATAATTCTTAAGGAGAATGCAGTCTAGGCCCAATGGACATTTGAAATACTTGATTCTTCTGCGATTATAACTGCATTCACAGTGCCATGATTTTGACTAGGTGGTAGTTACGTATTTTTGTTTTTCCATAGTATTAATGAGTATTTGGATTAGTTGAATTATTTCATAATGTGAGTACTCAAATCTGAAATGGTGACGCAAGAAGCAGACATGCACACATGTAATCCCAGGGGTTTGGGAAGCAGAAGGAGGAGTATCTCAGAGTTCAAAGCCAGCCTTAGTAACTTATCCATGCCCTTAGCAACTCAGTGAGACTCTGTTTCTAAATAAAATCCAAAAAAGGGTTTGGGAAGTGGCTCAGTGGTTAAGCACCACTGGGTATAGTCCCCAGTACCAAATGAAACAGTAAAGCAAAACAAAAAGTATTGGAAATGTAAATTGATGATTTTAATTACAATATTTTGCTATTAAGTTACTTATGCATAATCTTTGTATTAAGATTATTATTAAATTCTACAAATAAAATTCTCTCAGTCTTTTAAATTGTTGACATAATTCCAAAACCACTTTCAAAGATTAGATTATATATCTACACACTTGAAACATATTATGAGATGTTTAAATTATGATAAGGTAAAAATGTATAAACATTCAAAATTTAAGGCAATGTAGAAAGTGATATAAAAACACTTGTCATACCTTTTTTATGACAAAATCTGTGAAAATACAGAATCACATAGCACACCTTCAGTTATGATATAAATCTTGAAAGCTGAGATAGGGTTGTATCAGAAAAAAAATCCTTGAAACCCACATAATGGTTTTAAACATATAAATCTATAGGTGCTACAGTTAGTCCCATGTATAAAAGCAACTGTTGCTTGACAAATAATTATATTCTAAATTATAAGTCATATGTAATTTTTAAAATATTTTTCCATAAAACCATTGATTGGTTTTTGCAAAATTCCCTCTTTAAAATAAAAACCTTCTTTCATAATGGACCAGTATTATAGTGTTTATAACTCATCTTATCCAAAACAAGAATTGTTAATTCTATTTTCTCTTTTACTTTTGAAAGCTATACAGTCTTTAAAAAACTGCTCAAGATGCTCAGAAGTCTTCATAAAAAAAGAATAATATTTTAAGAGGAAATCAACTTTATTATCTGGATATATCTCTCATTATAGGTTCACACAAATTTTCATTGTGTACATATCTTAATATAATATGATATATAGGTTTGTAATTTTTAAAATTATTTTGAACAGTTTGGTTTTAGGAATATAAGTAGAACACCTTCTCAATTCAATTAAATCAAATTGTCTGAGAAATTAATCCTATGAGCTGTTTAGGTCCAGGTAACTTTATATTTATTCTTAGAATAAAACTAAAGGTAAAATCAAGCTGAAATAAAACATTTTCATAACTACTACTTGTTGCTCTGTGTCATTTGTTCCTCAGCCCGAAAATACCCAACCTCTATAATTCTTCCTTTTGAAATCTCATTCATGTCTCATGACTCCCCTGCAAGCATCTTCCTTTAGAAAGTCCTTTCCATCCTGTATTCAGGAAGTTGATTTTCCATTCTTTGTGCCATCATTTCACTTTGCACTTCTATTTATCAGTCATTTATTTAAACATTGCTACTCCTTAAATTGTAACTGTTGATAAAACCATCTCCTTTATACTACTATTCACTTGGTAAGAATAAGACCTATTATAATAATCTATATACATTATGATATATATTTAATATTTATAATGGTCAAAATTATAATACTAATCAATTTTAATATTTAGGAATATTCATAATATTAATATACTACTGGAATGTATCACAATATTCAAAAAAACTAATACATTCATGTTCTATTGCTACTGTAGTAAATTACTTCAAATTGGTACTGCAAAAGATACAAATTTATCATTTTAGAGATATATAAGTAAAGAGTCTAACAACTGGCCTAAAAAATAAGATTGTCCTAAGGGCTTTCTTTCTTTCTTGAGCCTCTAGGGGAGAATCTATTTCCTAGTGTTTTAGTCATCTTTTTTGCTGCTGTGACCCAAAGACATGAGAAGAACAATGAGAGAAGAAAAAGCTGATTTGGGGGCTCACAGTTTTAGAGGTCTCCGACCACAACTGCTGGATCTACTCCTTGGGGCCCAAGATGAGACATCATGGTGGAAGTGTGTGGATGAAAAAAGCAGCAGGGAGCATGGCTCCAACAAGGAGAGAGAGAGAGAGATATCTCCCCTCACTGACACAGTTAAATACCAAGGTTTGTCCCCATAAACTTACCTCCTCCATCCACAACTTACCTGCCTGCAGTCACCACTCAGTTAATTCCTATCAGGGGATTAACACACTGATTAAATGTAGGCTCTGATAAGCAAATCATTTGCCTCTAAATTTTCCTGCATTATTTCACACATGAGTTTTTTTTGGGGGGGAGACCTATTATCCAAACCATAAAACCTAGTTTTCTCCCAACTTCTTGAAACTATGGTCCTTTCTTTCATTTTCAAACCCTGCAATGTAGCATTTTGACCACAGTTCTTTCATAGTTACCTTTCCTTCTGACTACAGCCAAGAAAGGTCCTCTTTTTTTCTTCCCTCTTTCTTTCCTTCCTTTCTTCTTTCTTTCTCTCTCTTTCTTTCTTTCTTTCTTTCTTTCTTTCTTTCTTTCTTTCTTTCTTTCTTTCTTTCTTTCTTTTTAATAATTCATGTAATTAGATTGAACCCACACAACTAATTCAGGATAATTATTCTTTGTCAATGTCCTTAAACTTAATCACATCTTCCATGCAAGGTAATATAGTCACAGGTTCAAGGATTAGGCAGTAGACATCTTTGAGAGGTTGGTATTTTGCCTATCACAATTAGATTTCTTCACAGTATATCAATTGATGTAAAAAGCAGAGAAAATGAAAACACAAGTAAAACAAAATATGATATTTTTAAAATACCAAAGGAATTAATTCATTAAAAATGTTTCAGGGCTCTAGGTTTCAGTTTTATTAAGATATGGGTATAATAATAATGAATAAATAGACTCTTTTCATGAAGACTTTATTAAATGGACACTATGAATGTGAATTATAAATGAAATAAGTGCATATTGTGATTATAAGTATTGAAAAATGCTATGAAGAAATACACAGCTGTCTTAGGATATGAAGACTGGTGTATCTAAAGGAAGCATCTTTGATAAATTCTTTATAAGAAATTATTTTTTTTTAATTTTTAAAATTTGTTTTAATTAGTTATACATGACAGTAGAATGCATTTATGCACTTTGATATATCATACATAGATGGGATACATAGATGGGATATAATTTCTCATTTTTCTGAGTGTACATGTTGCAGAATCATATTGGTCATGTAGTCACATATACATATACACATACAGTAATAATGTCTGTTTCATTCTACTGTCTTTTCTATCCCCACATCCCCTCCCCTTTCCTCCCATTACTTCCCTCTACCTAATTTCAGGTAATGCTATTCTTTTCTAGTCCCCCCCCCCCCCGCCTTGTTGTGAATTAGCATCCGCTTATTAGAGAAAACATCCGGCCTTTGGTTTTGTGGGATTGGCTTATTTTGCTTAGCATAATATTCTCCAACTCCAACCATTTACTGGCAAATGCCATAATTTTTATCTTCTTTAAAGCTAAGGGATATTCCATTGAGTATTCATAGAACATTTTCTTTATCTACTCATCTATTGAGGGACACCTAGTTGGTTTCATAGTCTAATTATTGTGAATTTAGCTGCTATAAACATTGATGTGGCTGAATCACTATAGTATGATAATTTTAAGTCCTTTGGATATAAACCAAGGAGTGGGATAGCTGGGTCAAATGGTGGTTTTATTCCCAATATTCTGAGGAATCTCTATACTGCTTTCCATAGTGGTTGCACCGATTTATAGTCCCACCAGCAATGTATAAGGATATTCACCACATCCTCACCACTATTTATTGTTGCCTTTATTCTTGATGATTGCTATTCTGACAGAAGTGAGATGAAATCTTAGAGTAGTTTTTATTTGCATTTCTCTAGTTACTAGAGATGTTGAACATTTTTCATGTATTTGTTGATCAATTGTATTTCTTCTTTGGTGAAGTGTCTGTTCAGTTGCTTAGCCCATTTATTGATGGGGTTATCTGTTATTTATTTATTTTGTGTGTGTGTGTTAAGTTTTTTTTTTTTTTGAGTTCTTTATATATCCTAGAGATTAATGCTTTATTGGAGGTGCAAGTGGTAAAGATTTTTTCCCAATCTGTAGGCTCTCTCCTCACTTTATTAATTATTTCCTTTGCTGAGAAGAAGCTTTTTAATTTGAATCTGTCCCATTTATTAATTCTTGATTTTACTTCTTGCATTTTAGGAATCTTATTAAGGAAGTCGGATGCTAAGCTGATGTAGTGAAGATTTGGGCCTACTTTTTCTTCTAATAGGTATAGGGTCTCTTGTTCTAATGCTTAAGTCTGTGATCTACTTTGAGTTGGTTTTTGTGCAGGGTGAGAGACAGACAAGGATGGTCTTTCTTTAGTGTTCTGTAGTTTTCATTATAGAGGTCTTTTACCTCTTTTGTTAGATTGATTCCCTGTTTTTTTGTTTGTTTGTTTTGCTTGAGGCTATTGTGAATGGAGTAGTTTTCCTAATTTCTCTTTCAGTGTATTCATCACTGATGTATAGGAATGTGTTTGATTTATGGGTGTTGATTTTATATCCTGTCTACTTTGCTAAATTAATTTATTAATTCTAGAAATTTTCTGGTGGAATTTTTTTGGATCTTCTAAATACAGAATTATGGCAACAACAAATAGTGATAATTTGAGTTCTTCTTTACCTATTTGTATCCCTTTAATTTCTTTCTTTTTTCTAATTGCTCTGGCTAGAGTTTCAAGGATGATGTTGAATAGAAGTGATGAAAGAGGACATCCCTGTCTTGTTCCAGTTTTTCAATTTTTCTCCACTTAGAATGATGCTGGCCCTAGGTTTAAAATATATAGCTTTTACAATATTTAGGCATGTTCCTACTATCCCTAGTTTTTCTAATGTTTTGAACATGAAGGTGTGCTGTATTTTGTCAAGTGCTTTTTCTACATGTATTGAGATGATCATATGATTTTTGTTTTACAGTCTATTAATATGATGAATTATATTTATTATTTCTGTATATTGAACCAACCCTGCTTCCCTAGAATGAATCCCACTTGATTGTGGTGCACTATCTATTTTTAATATTTTTGTACACGATTTGCCAGAATGTCATTGAGAAATTTTGTATCTATGTTCCTCAGGGATAATGGTCTGAAGTTTTTTTTTTTTTTTCCTTGATGTGTCTTTGTCTTGTTTTGGTAACAGGGTGATATTAGCCTCAAAGAATGAATTTGGAAGGGTTTCTCCTTTTCTATTTCGTGGAATACTTTGAAGAGTATTGGTGTTATTTCTTCTTTGAAAGTCTTGTAGAACTTGGCTAAGAATCCATCTGTTCCTGGGCTTTTATTAATTGGTAGGCTTTTGATGGCATTTTCCATTTCCTTACTTGAAATTGATTTTTTTAAGTCATGTATGACCTCCTCATTCAGTTTGAGTAGGTCATATGTTCTGGAAATTTGTTGATGTCTTTGATATTTTCTATTTTATTAGAATATAAATTTTCAAAATAGTTTCTATTTATTTTATATATTTCAGACATGTCTGTTGTGATATTTCCTTCTTCATCTTGTATTTTAGTAATTTAAGTTTTCTCTCTTTATTTATTTTTTAGCATGGCCAGGGTTTATTTATTTTATTTATTTTTTCAAAGAGCCAAATTTTTGTTTTGTGAATTTTAATAAATTGAAATTTAAACAGAAAATTTAATTGATTCAAATGAGGATTGAGAAAATCTGGAAATAGTATTCTTCAAAGTATTAGGATGCCACTAAGATTTTTAAAAGGAAGAGGAGGAGGAGGAAGAGGAGAGAGAATATGTTTAAGGAAGCAAAAAAGTAAAAGTGTGCCTGGAACATTGTGAACTAGGAGAAAAGGTCAATTTTGTACATCTGAAATTCAAAATCCAAATGAAGATATCAGATCAGATTTTAATATACTTATTTTAGACTTTATGGACATTCTGGAATAGAGTTGGAAATACTCTTTACCAAAGGTTAATATATTAAACCCTGGGATTTAGTGTAGAGGAGCAAATGTAGAAGTTATGATGAGATAATAAACAGGTAAATGTCACATCCATAAAGCAAAGAGAAAAATTGATTAATTTTATAAGTATACTTAATTAACCAGCAAGATCAATTAAAGCAGTAGAGTCTAAAAATGGATATAAGTTCATTTTAAATGTGTAAGTATTCATATATTGGAACATTAATGTAGTAGATAAGTCTTTTTGCTTCAGTATGGTCTCATTAATAGAAGTGATATAGAAGTAAAAAAAATGAGTCATTTTTTTTTTTAAAAACACCTACTCTACCATTTACAGTTTTTTTCCCACATCAAATGTGTTTAAATTCAAGTAACTTACAGACTGTTTTGTTTAAATACAAAACTATCCTTTACAGTCTTACTTAAATAATAGATGTCATATTCAATTAGGTAATATAATCTTAAGTGTAACTGGCAAAAGCACTTATAGAAATAAACATGGTATTTGAAGTAGAAGTATAGGAAGACTAAGTTGTTAAAGTGCAGTGTATCAATGAAAAATATTCAGTAATCTGTAGAGTTTTTTTGTAGAAAGAATTAAAAGCATCAATTTAAAAAATGAGTAGGATGAAGGATAAAATAATTTCTAATGTATGACAAAATGTTAATTTTAAATGACTATGACATATATTACATGATATTTTAAAGACATTGTACCTAATTATCACCTAAAACTGATGAGGTCCATTAGGTGATAATTAAGAAAATTATTGGATAAAAAAGTTAAATATATTGTTAAAGATACACAATTAGTAATATAGCAAATATTTGAACATCAGAATTGTAGAACTCAAAATTCCATATTGTTCCCTATGAAATGACTCTATAAAATGTAATGTAAATGTAAATGTAAAGCCTTACAAGTAAAGACTTGTAAGACTTAAACAAAGTTATGTGTAATTTTAAGATCCTATTGCTTCCTATTAGTTTGCCTTTTAATTTCTGTAATCAATTATTTGAAACTTATAATACCCTGATTTTTAACTTAGAATATAACAACTTTGGGGAAAGATTATTAGTTTGTTTTTTTTTTGAGATAAGAAACAAGATTAAAATTATTCTTCAGCCTTTAACTCTAATAAAAAAAAAGATGTTATTTTTCAGAAAGCATCTAGTTTGACATCCTGTGATCTTCTAGGGTAAGCTTCACACAATCATCATGACTATATAGCCACAGTATTTTAGGAATTTGAGTTTTCACTCTTTTTCTCTTTGTTAGCATGGCCAGGGTTTATCTATTTTGTTTATTTTTTCAAAGAACCAACTTTTTGTTTTGTGAATTTTAATAAATTGAAATTTAAAGAGAAAATTTTGAAGTTGAGAACTGGCACTTATTTGAATCACAGTTGTTGCTGTGTTATGCAATGAAATAGTGGAATTGCATGTCTATCATGAGAAAAAGAAAACAAATGTCACAAATATAGGCAGTCAGCTTTCAGTTTTGACCCCCACCCCCCAAAAAAACTATGATGATAAGGAGTTTCCTTTCTTTTAAAAACATTTCTTTGCAAATTTTAAAATTAACTAGTTTGGAGAATCATTAAATGCCATATGAATTTTTCTGCTGACTTCTGATAATCTCTAGTTGTTTTTTTGAATTGCTGGTAATAAGTAGAAAGGCTTCCATTTTCACCTAAAAGCTTTTTAGTTCTTATACCATGTGGGAGGTGTTTTGCTAGTCACATTGCTGTTGGCCTAGCTCTATAACTTGTTTTTGCTTTCTTTGTACAAATAATGCAATTTATCATGGACAGCCATTTTACAATGCTGTTCGAACACTGCCACAGATTCTTTGATGTTCCAACAAGGTGATAGGGCTGTGATTTGCGATCCCATGTTAGATGAGCTGTTGAGATGGAAATAACACACACACACACACAAAAAAAAAAAAAAAAAAAACAACAACAACAACAAAACATACACAGGCAATACAGGCAAAACTAGAAAACGTTCTAAAATAGTCAATACATGACTGGCCTATACAATTCCATCAACTAACAGTTTTATAGATAATAGGAAAAAAAGAGAGAATGACAAAAGAATTGTCATATAAGCAAATAATTCACAGCAAAGAAAACCCAAATCACTAACAAATATGTGAATAGATAATCAATCCAGTTGTAATTAGAAAAATAAAAAGAAAAATGAAACTATAAGACACCACTTTATTTAAAAAAAGTTTATAGATATTAAGAAAATGGTCAGCATGAGCCTTGGAAAAGATATGATAGGGGTGCATGAAAAATCATGATAATGGGAATTTAGGCAACAGAACTTTCCTGGAAGACTAATCTAATCAACATATTGTTACTCATTATTTTAAATAAGATGCTCTTATATCAATAAAGAATAAAAATGTTTTTATTTACCTATACATTCGTTTTCTAGTACTATTTATTTCTCCGTATAGATCCTATTCTTTGACCTTCATTAATTTTATTTTCTCTAAAAAAGCTTCTTTAACATTTGTTGTAAGACATGCTTACCAGGGCTGGGGTTGTCGCTCAGTGGTAGAGCGCTTGCCTAGCACATACAAGGCGCTGGGTTTGATCCTCAGTACCACATAAAATTAAATAAAGTAAAGGCATTCTATCCAGCTACAACTAAAAAGATATTTTTTTAAAAAAGACATGCTTACTGGTAAAGTGTTTGAATACAGAAGTATAAATCCTCAAATTTCATCTTTTGTCCCTATGAAATGTGCAAAGTACAAGCTTTGCATTAACATGAAGTTGTAAGGAACTTTTTTTATAATACTGAAATTTTATTATGGACCAAGTATAAATACAGTTTAACAAATATTAAAGTATGGGTTAATGTGAATTGACTGAAAATATTCTTTGATGAATCATATCTAAATCAATGGAATACTCCAAATGCAATAAAGTCAGGTACTTGAATTGTTTAATGACTTCCTTTCTAATATCTCTATTTCCATTAAATTATTTTCAGAAAGAAGTAATGTAATATGTAGACTCATAAAATGTACTCCAATGATTTTTTCGTTCATACAGCTTTATTAAATTGCTGTGCCATCGTCATTTAAAAAGTTTTTAACTGAAGACTAAAAATGATTTGATAACAGTTAGCAAAGAGAAAAATCAATGAAGTAGAAAAAACAGGAAGAATGTTAATCATGGTCAAACACATTTCCATTAAACAAAGTCATTACATTATAATGAATCATGTTAATTTTCCTCCATAATCTTTTTAGAGAATATTAAAAGTCATATAAAATCCCAGGCTCTATTCTTCCATTTTTTTTAAGTATAAATTCATTACTAACTCCATCAAAAATATTTTTTTCTTTCTCATTTTTCTCACATTCATCCTGTTATTTCTCACTTTTCTTCTTCCTCTGTTTTACTAATAGTCTATTCTTTTTCGTGAGTTAATGTATAGTACTGACCCAATTCAAGACCATTTGTGCTGATATTTTCTTTCAAATGTTGTTTTGAGCCTACTATTCCTAGTTATTTTCTATAACTTACTTACAGTAAACTACATATATTTAAAGTACAAAAGTAAGTTTGGACACAATTGTAACTCCTGAAGCCATCACCAGGATTAATATAATTAATATATCCTTCATTTATAAAATTTATCTTGTTCCATTTTTAATCCTCCTGGTCTATTTTCATTTTATCTCTATTACACAAGGGCTAATGTGTTCTTGCCATATATTACTTTTCGCTTCCAAGAATATATAAATAAAATCATATATTGTATACGCTATATTCTTCTCCTTATTTTCATTAGCACAATTATGTTAAGAATCATCTATGTCATAGCATATATAAGTAGTTTGTCACTTTTAGTTGATTAATTAAATTATGAATATATCCAAATTTCCTTAATCATTTACCTGTGATAAACATTTAAGGTAGTTTCCCTGTTTTTTAATAGAAGCAAATCTGTTATGAAAATCATACATAAATTATAATTACAGTTGAGGTCTTTAATGATCCCTGTGTTACAAACTGATAGACACCTGGCATAAAATCAACAAGGATGTTGATTTAAACAAGTCAAGATCTGAATGAGATAATCAATTGGCACTATATAATTTACAGCTATGACACTACACAGAGCAAATCAGAATCAGCTTATTTATATATTTATTTATAATAATTATATTTTAACATACATTGACCACTCACCAAGAGAAACCATATAAAGAACATAAACCTCAATTTTTTAAAAATGCAGTACAATCTCTGAAAAAAAAGAATTAAACCAAACATGGATCAAGAATCACAAGTTTTCTAACCATCTAAATAATATGTATGTCAAAGAAGTAAAAAATGATCTAAAAATAACTAAATATAAATGAAGACACAACATAAGAAATACATGACTTTTTTTCAAGAAGTTATTTTAGAGAAATTTCTGCTTTATCATTACATTGGAATAGAGAAAAAACTCCAAATATATAAAAATATAAGCTCATGACTAAGAATCTATCTAAATACAAGCAAGATGAGCTGAAAGAAAACAGAATGACAAAAATAGTATAGTTAACAGCAGAAATAAACAACACTGAAAAAAAAATAAAGAAAACCATTGAAACATAAAGCTCTTAATAAAAGTCAAAGTTGGTGTCTCTAGCAAAATTGACTAAAGTAAAAACATTAGTCTTCAATATCAGGATTAAAATAGTAGACTACCTTACAAATATCATAATCATAAAAAATAAGAAAATACTATGAAGAATATTGTAGTCAAAATTAAATAGCTTAGAAAAAATGGACCAATCCCTTAAAAAAAAGAAGAAGAAAATAAATAGCAAACAGAAAAACAGAGTGCCAATTTAACTAAAAGGAAGTAGACATTTTGAATAAGCCTAGCCTAAAATACAAAATAAATCAAATTATTTTTATTGATTTTTTAAAAACAATAAATGACAGCAGAATGCATTATAATTCTTATTACATATATACAGCACAACTTTTCATGTCTCTGTATATAAAGCATGTTGACACCAATTCTTGTCTTCATACATGTACTTTGGATAATGATGTCCATCACATTCCACCATTTTGCTAATCTCCTGCTCCCTCCCTTTCCCTTCCACCCCTCTGCACCATCTAGAATTCATCTATTCCTCCCATGCTCCCCATCCCTATCCCAATATGAGTCAGCCTCCTTATATCAGAGAAAACATTTGGCATTTGTTTTTGGGGGATTGGCTAACTTCACTTAGTATTCCCTTCTCCAATGCCATGATTTTGTTCTCTTTTATTGCTGCGTAAAATTCCAATGTGTATATATGCTACATTTTTTAATCCATTCATCCACTGGTATGATCCTTGATGTGACAGGTCCTGCAGGTGGGAACTGCTAAGTGAGAGGGGATGGAACTAAAGTTTGGAGCCTAACAGAGAGACCAGGAGCTGGGAAATCTCCAGGCAAGAGAGGAGACAATACCAGGCACCCAAATCAGATGAGCAGTCCCAAAAAGAGACCCGTGTGGTGAAGTCTCCCTGTGGGGACTGGAGGGTGGCACGCCCTGCTTCCAGATGCCCTACAATAGGACTAGTCTTCCCACCCTGATTACCTACACCATCCTGAGGGCAGAGACACCAGCTTAAAACAGACAACTCCACCTATTAGATGAGAAGAGAATCAGAAAAGATACACATCTATAAAACTAGCAATAATCCTGGTTTCTTCTTTCGAGTATTTTTTTTCTCTCTTTTTCTTCTATTCCTCTATCCTCCAGCCCTCACATCCCCAACATATGTGAAATCAAGACCTTTGCATGAAATAGGATTTTGAGGACAGAGTCATCTGAATAATATAATATAGAGGTGCTGTATATGCCCTTTTTCTTCTCTTTTTCCTTTTTTCATTTTTCTTCCCCGTCCAAATTTTACTATCTTAAAATCCTATATTTTTAAAATATGTGTGTTCATTTTATGTACTCTACTGTCCTCCCATGTACTTGTCTACTCCAAATTACTTCCTGTCTATTCTCTTGCTACTAACCCTCTTCATTAGATTTCGCTTTCACATTTCCTAAGATATATTATATATACCCTCACATCTTCCCCCTTCGCATATCATCTTACCCTCAACCCCCAGTTCATTGTCCACTATCAGAAATTGTAAACCTTTTTTATGAAATTATTGATTATATTTTAGATAATAATTGAATCCAACATTTCTGTACATTGAGACTAAACTGTAAATGTCTTAATAACAACAAATTGTTCATAGGAGATATATTGTTGATATTGGGATCTGTTAACATTGTCCTTCCCCACAAAGGAGGGATCTTGGAATCCTACAAGAGCACTACAAACCTATAGGGTAAAAACAATAAGACCCCAGTACCACAGAACTGGAAAGGAAGACACATGAGCAACATGAAAAGACAGGGGAAGAAAGTATCACAAACAAATTAAGACACCCCATCATTAGAATCATTGGCAGCCACAGCAGAAAAAATTACAGAGAAAGAGTTCAGGATATAATTTTTAAAAAATCAGGGGAAAAAAAGGTTCTGGTCTCAAGTATTCACAGAAAATTTAAGGACAAACTTACAGAAAATTTGTACAGTCACTTCCAAAATATTAGAGAGAATGGAATACAAACCAACTGATGTTATGAAGATAATATTATTCTTATAGCAAGACCAGAAAAAAGAAAGCTGCCACTATTTACAAAAGTCAGAGTTTTCTTCAGTGAAAATCATCAGAAATCTACAAAACACTGAAATTAAAAGTGCAGTTCAAAAATTTTGCAAGATAAATTCAAACACATTAAAATCAGTCCCATTTCTACATCCTAAAAATGAGCATGCAGAAACCCAAATTCAAGATATATACCATTTACAATCACTGAAAGAAAAGGAAATACTTTAATATACAGTTAACAGCATGCATAAGTCTATTTTTTCTGATAAAATTCCAATAAAATAAATCAATTAACACATGAACAAATGGAGAGACACTGAATACATGAATAAAAAAGCTTAAAATAGTAAAGATGTCAATTTTCTCAATGCTGACCTTTGGATTTAATTAAATTTCTACCAAAATATGACAAATTTTGTAGAATTAAAGAAGCTAACTGTAAATTTTATATTCAAAGGTTTAGGACTTAGAATATCTAAATCAGTTATGACAATAAAATAATAAAGTGGAAAAAATCACTCTAGTCAGGCTTACTGCATAAATGCAGAAATCAGTATTATTATTGGAAATAGGCAATGAGAGCAATGAAAACTAATATTAAAAACGTATACATGAACTCCTACCCTCCTCCTAAATTACTTTTAAAGAATATGAGCAAGCAACGTAGTAGAGGAAGAATAGTCTTTTCAGCTTCGGCAATGTAATACTCATAGGCAAAAATAAACTCTACCTAAACCTCACAGCTTTTGAAAAATCAGCTCAAAGTGCATAATATACTGGGATATGAACATAAAACTAAAAAACATATAATAAATAAAAAAGTCTTCGGGATCCAGATTTATGCAAAGTGTTCTTAGACTTGAAATCCAGACCACAATCAGTAAAAGGAAAACTTTGACTTCATCAAAATTAAATTATTTTAATTCATGAGCGTTCTTGTGAAAAGACTGAAAAATCAAACTTTACAATAGAGAAAACACTTGCAATCCATGTTTGACAAGAGATAATCACTGAGAATTCGGAAAGAACTCTCAAAACTGTCAAAGAAAAACACAATCCAATTAGAAAACCCGCAAACTATAAACAGGCTTTTCAAGGAAAAAGATATATAGAAGGCAAAGAAGCCATAAAATGGTGTTCCCTGTCAGTAGACATTAGGAAAATACACTTGCAAACCACAATAATGAACAATATAATTTATTATGTATTATCTATCATCTATCTATCTATCTATCTATCTATCATCTATCATCTATCCCTTTAGATGCAAGAGCCAGGTAAAAGGCATTAAAGGCATTATGATTATTTTATTCATAAAAAGAACTCTCAGCAGGGCTTAGTGGTGCTCACCTGTAATACCAGGTTTTCGGGAACCTGGGGGAGGAAAAGCAAGGCAGTAAGCAACTCAGTGAGACCCTGTCTCTAAATAAATATAAAGCAGGGCTGGGGATGTGGCTCAATGGTCAAATACCCTTGAGTTAAATCCCCCGGAACCCTCTACCCCCCAAAATCTCACTAATAATTAATTGCTATAATGTTATTTGAAAGTGTTTTTTAATTAGTTGTAAATGTATATTTTGAACAATATAAGAATAACTAAATGAAAAGTCTAACTGATCACAAATAAAAGAAAATATAGAACTATAGAATCATATAAAATTTACAAATAAAACAACAAAAGGAAGAAAATAATTGAAGATAAAAAGAGAAATAAGGAATGAGGGCAAAAGATAGAAAATAGTGAATAATATAGTACATATTAATCTAATTGTATCCATAGTCTGTTTGAACATCAATGCTTAAAATGCATCAATTAAAAGATAGCAACTGTCAAAATCCATCCAGAAACAAGATCCAAATAAATGTTGTCTACACAAATGACATAGTGTAAAAAAATTAATCACATGACTATTAAAATAATATATCTATAAAATTTCATAGTACACCTTCTAATATATTAGCATTTATATAATGCATATATCTATTAAAAGTAAATGCAGGAACAGATACTACAAGAACTCTAATCAAAAGAAAACAGAAATAACTATATTCATATTGGAAACTGCAAAATTCAGAAGAAGGAAACTTATCAGAGGAAAGAGAGGTATTAGATAATGATAAATGAGCAAATCTTCCAAGAAGACACAACAATCCTTAATGTCCATGCACCTAACAAGAGTGTCAAAGTATGTGTGACAAAAACTGATAGAACTGAAAGGAAAATAGATGAATACACAATTACAGGTAGAGGCTTCAATTCTCCTCTATCAGAAATTTACAGAAATAGTAGGCAGAAAATCAGTAAGGGCATAGTTGAATTAAACAAAACCATCAATTTAATGAATATGATGGACATCTTTGATTCCTTCATCTAAAAAGAAAAAGCACATTGTTCTTGAATTATGTGAAATATAAAACAAGATAGACTACATTCTGAGCCATAAAACACTACTTAATAAATTAAAAAATAAAATTATACTGTACCTATTCTCAGATCCCCTTGGAAATGAACTACAAATAAATAATAAAAAATAATTTGAAAATTTAAAAAAAATATCTAGAGAATAAATAACATACTTTAAAATAATACATGAGATGAGTAGTATAAAAAAATTATAAGTACTAGCCCAACATGATAGTGCATATGTGTAATTCCAATGACTCAGGAGGCTGAGGCAGAAGGGTCAAAAGTTTAAGCCCACCCTCAATAAGTTAGTGAAGCTCTGTCTCAAAATACAAAATATAAAGAATTGGGGACATAGCTCAGTGTTAAAGTACCCCTGGGTTCTATCCTCAGTACCACAAACATATATAAGTATTTAACAGAATATGTCAAACCAGAATGTATCAAAATTTATGAAATACATATATAAATATTTATACATAAATAATATTTATATATACAAATATATGTAAACAGAATATATCAACATTTTTGAGATACAAAGAAAAGCAATGCTTAGGAGAAATTTGCAGCACTATATACTTGTATTATCAAGGAAGAAAGACTCAAAAATCAATCAACTAAGGTTCTACCTTTGTAAATCAGAAAATGAAGAGCAGTTTAAATCCAAAGGAAGAAAAAAGAAAAAGAAATAAAGCAAAAATCAATTTTTGAAAATAAGAAATCAACAGAGAAGTCAGTGAAATCAAAGATTGGTTCTTTGATAAGATCAATACAATTTATAAGCCTCTAACCTGGCTTAACTAAGAAAAAAGAGAGATGACACAATTGATTAATATCAGAAATGAGGGAGGGGTCACCATTAGGGCCCATGGACATTAAAGGACAAATCAATACCATGAACAATTCTATGCCCACATATTTGATATCATAGTTGAAATGAACCAATTTTTTGAGAGACGCAATCTGCCAAAACCCAGGCGAAAGAAAGGAGGAAAGAAAGAAAGAAAGAAAGGAAGGGAGGAAGGAAGGAAGGAAGGAAGGAAGGAAGGATCTAAATAAGCCAGTATTTTTTAAAAAATAAAATCAATAATTAATAAACTTCCAAAACAGCACTAGCACAACATGGATGCATTGGTGAATCAAGCAAGAAAGAAGCAATTCTCCCAGTTTTCTACAATCTCATTCAGAATACAGCATCAGAGAGACTACTTACCAGCTCACTCTATAAGACTTACATTAAAATAACACCAATTGCAGACAAAGACATTAAAAGAAAAGAAAAAAAAAAGAAAAGAAAAAACCCAGTCTCTCTGATGCAAACACTGATGCAAAACTCCTTAATAAAACATTAGCAAATCATAGGCTGGGGTTATACCTCAGTGGTAGAGCACTCACTTAGCACATGTGAGGCACTGGGTTTGATTCTCAGCACCACATAAAAATAAATACATAAAATAAAAATACTGTGTCCATCTACAAATAAAAACAATTAAAATTATCAAATCAAAGACAATAATGTATAAAAATTATTATATACCATGACCAAGCGGGACTTATCTAGGTCATGAAATGCTGGTTCTTTTATACAAAAAATAATTAATGTAACAAATCATGTCAATTAGGCTGAAGAAGAAAAATTACATTTTATAACATTAGATACAGAAAAAAATTAAAAACCAACACCCATTTAAGATAAAAATCTTTTAGTCAACTAAGAATACAGAGGAAAGTCCTCAACTTGATAAGGAATGTCTGCAAAATCCTACACATCACTGTATAGAAAGGGTGGGATACTCAAAACTTTCCATAAAGGTCGGAAGGCAAAGATGTCCCTTCTCAATATTTCTCTTCAACTAAGGTAAATCTTACTTAGTACAGTAAGAATACTATGTGTGTTTGTGTGTGTGTATGTGTGTGTGTGTGTGTGTGTGTGTATATATATTATATATTTGTATATATATATATATATATATATGTATATATGTATACGTGTGTGTGTATGTATGTTGAAAAGGATGAAAAAAATATGGCTCATTTGAAGGTAACATCTTCATGTATGTGGAAAATGTAAAAGAATTGATAAAAATTCCTGAAAATAACAGTAATCACATCATGGTTGCATGTTACAAGTCACTTGTTTTCTTATATACTAACAGCAAACACATAGAAATTGGAAAAACAAAAGCACAACATAATTTATATTAACCTTCCCCAAAAATGAAATACTAAGTTTTAAATATAAAAAAGTAGAAAAACTACATGAGGATAACAACATTTCATAAGGAAAAAGATGTCACAAAATTATTATTAAAATTAAAATATTATACATTTGTAGATTAGAAGACTTAATGTTGTCAATTTTTAATCAATAAATTTAAAGAAGTCCCAACCAAAATCCCAACATGTCATTTTGGGAATATTGACAAAAACTGATTTTAAAATTCATATGATCAGGTAATAAAATATGAATAAATAGATAACAAATTATTGAAGAACAAAGTTGGAGGACTGATAATACCCAAATATAAATTATATTATGAAACTACATTAATCAAAGTGGTGTGAGATTGTCAGAAGAATAGTTGAACACTGAGAGGATCTAGAAATCTAGAAATATATATCCCCATTAATTGTGTCAGCTAATTCTTGACAAATAAACAAAGACTATACACTGGAGACAGGATTCTCCTTTCAACAAATCATCCTTGAATATTTAGATATCTACAGGGAAAAACATGAAACTAAGCACAGACAGTATATTCTTTCAAAAATAACTCAAAGTGGAGCATATATCTAAATGTAAGTCTAGAAATATGAAGCTCCTATATAAGGTTGGATTTGATGATAATTTTTTATATATGACACCAAAAATATTCATGAATTGAGTTGCACAACATCCTTAATACTGAAAATGTCTTCTCTCTAAAGGACACTGTTAATATAAAGAAAAGACATGCGACACACCAGGAAAAAATATTTCCAAAAGTATCTTCTATAAAAGACCCCAGTGTTTTAAATGCTTGTACCCACATAAAATTCATATGTTGAAATCCTAACCCTCTAGTTAATGGCATTATGAAGTTGGACTTTTGGAGCTTATTCACCCTCTCCAGAATTTCATAATAGAGCTAAATGTCATCTACTATGAATATAGTCCTCATCAGACAGTGATTGGGGTCAGTACTTCATTTTAAACTTCGAGACTCCAAAACTGTCAGAAATTTTTAAAAAATAAAACCCACAGTTTATGATATTTTTGTTATAGCAACCTGATCTTACCAAGATATGGACAGTTTTCCAAAATTCACAATAAACTCTGAACCACCGAAACTCTCATTCATTGTTGGAATGAATGTAAATTGTATAGCCATTTTGGAATCCAATTAAGTATTTCTCAAAGAAAAAACATTGTCTTCTTGTATGATTTCACAAACATACTCCTTGATATTGATCCAAAGGAGTCAAAAATTTACATACACACAAAAAAACCTGCATTAAGATATTTATAGTAAATGTATTTGTAATTACTAAAATATAGAAGCAACCAAGATATCCTCCAAGAGGTGAACATATAAATAAGCTGTAATACATCCAGACAGTGAAATATTATTTAGCACTTAAAAGAAATGAGCCATTAGAAAACCTGGAACTACACTAAAAGAACATTGCTATGTGAAAGACCATGATCTGAAAAGTATACACACTGTGTGATCACTAGTATATGACATTCTGAAAAAGTCAAATCATATAGCATTAAAAAGATCAGTGGTTACCAGGGAGCGTGTAGAGACAAATGAACACAAGTAATTTTTAATACAATGAAATTGCTCTGTGAGATTTTTCAGTAATGGATACAAGCTATTACACATTAGTCAAAACTAAAAGACACTAAGTATAACACCAAGATACCATGAACAACCCTGATAATGAACCCTAATGTAAGTTATGGACTTAGGGTGATAATATGTCAATGTAAGTTTATTAGTTGTAACAAATGTATCACTTTTGTGGGAGGTGTTTTACTAGGAATAAGTAGAAGAAATTTATCAAATAACTAAAATTTAACCTTGCTAACCTCCATGAAAATCAAGAAAAACTAATAGGATTTGCTAAATTCTTACTCTCTAAAGTATTATGTTCTAAATATTTGATTTAATTAATATCATAAACTTAAATTTTAATATAATTGTATATTATAGGCATTTTGAATTTATTCCTCTCTAAAAGATATTGCAAAAATATGCCTGAAATTTTAGTTACTATACATTTACTTTAAGATCATGTCCCTATAGGGCAGTTAAGTTATTATCTATTTGGTCCTATGTATAATTTGAAAATAATGCCAAAGTAGTTTCTAATGTTAGTGTCTTCTATTTATTTTCCCTTATTGTACTATTTTCTTTAGGCCAATGTTCAATAGAAATGTTGCTAGTTAGCACCTTTATCTTTCTAACCTTGAGGAAAATTTATGCATTCTTTCATCTTTTATATGTTAATATATTAAATTACATTGATTGACATTTCTATTAATAAAGTAACCTCTATTATTTATATAAATTCAATCTGACCATTATGTATTGTATTTTTTCTTTGATTTCTTGCATCAGGTTGGGTGACTGGTATCTTATCTGAATCTTCAAATATATTAGTATAGTGTAATCCATTTATTATCTGTTTAAATTCACCAACACCTGCGGTTATGTTCTTTTGCTTATTTCTAATTCTGTTTACTTTCAATATTTTGCCAATTAATATTTCAGATGCTTGCTATTTTATTACCTCAAAAGAGAGAACTCTTTAAAAATGTATGTAGTTTGTGATTTCTCATTCATTACTTTCATCTACTCCAATTTTCTATGAATGTAGCTATTTGGGTCTTCCTTTCTTTTTTATTTATTTTCTTTTTTATTGGTTCTTTTTATTTATACCTATCAATAGAATATACTATTGTTCATGGAAATGTTCCTTTCTGATCACTTACACTAGGAGGCCTTGATTGAAGGTCCTTGCCGATGTCCTGTTTTATTCACCACTGCGTTTATGCGATGCCACATGCTCTGCAGGATATTTCCAAGCCAATCAGCTTGGTGGGATACTAGTGCTGACCTGATTTTTTTACTTTGTGAACCTCCTCTATTGCATGACTTTGACTTAAGAACTGTGTGAGATTTCTGGGGTTGCTATAACAATCACCAGAACCTTGGTAGCTTCAAACAATTCAAATTTTTTCTAATCAATTCTAGATTTTACAAGTCTAAAATTTGTAACACTGGACCAAAATCAGTTAGCAGAGTTGCTTTTCCTCTAAAAGCTTTAGAGAAGAATCAGATCCTTCCTTCTTCTGGATTTCAGTGGCTGCTGCTATTCCTTGACACATTGAATTGCATAAATTCAATCCTGGCCTCTGTGGTCATAGTGTAACATGGAGTGTGGATGTCAGGTGGGTTCTTTATTTTGCAAATTAAAAGAATGAAATCCAGAGATACAAGGGTGAGAGCAAAGTAACCGTATTTATTAAGAGTAGTAGAAAGAAAGCAGAAATCCCCAAAAGGGAGGCTGTTCCAAGCAAGGGATGTCAATGGGTGTCTGTTTTCTAGGGGTTTTTATGGGTTTGGTCTGTCCCTATAGATGACTAGTGAGATGTAGAATTCAGTAAGGTGCCAATCAACTCTCTCTACATTGTTTTCTTCAGTAAATCCATAGAAAAGTGATTACTAAGCCTTACTCAGCACAAGAGTGGCTGTGAGGGTCTATTGGAAGAAGAGGAAGTACCTTTTATGGTTGGTCTTGTCTAGTGGCTAAGGAACTATCTTTGTGGCTAGGAATAGCTGGGGTCAGAAGCTTGTCTTCCAATTCTCTATTCCTTCTTATTTTTTTCTCCAAAACCCTTTGCATGGTTGCCTGTGTGTGGTCTATGTTTCTGTCTCAATATTACCTTCTCCTCTTCTGTGAGTTCTCCTTTTTCTGTCTGTCTTAAATATCTCTTGTGGTGATGTATCTGATTTCATATGACAGATAATCACTTCCATCCCAAAATGTATCACACCCTTTACAATATAAGGAATTGTACTTTGGTTCTGGAAACTACACCATGGTATCCTTGGGGACATTTTTAAGCCTACTACAAGATTCCCTTTTAACCTGGCCACAATCTTCTCCAAGATACAATCACTTCCATTTATTAATATTTTACTTAAATAGACTCTCCTATCCTTCACCATCGACCAGCTACAAAACTACTATAATGAGTCCATTAATGGAGTGACCATAATAGCAGAGGCAGAAATTAGACATGGCCAAAAGCATGGACTCATGACTGTCAAGTTTAGTGTGGCTGCTGCTCCTTCTCAATACCCAGCTAGTCAGACACAAACCAAACCCTAAGTAACTGGTATGGCATTATTACTCCAGTAGATGAAAACATCCACTTAGTAACAAATTGATAGCATTGTGAAGGCCCAGAATTTTCTTTTCATGAGATCTATCTCTCTTATGGGTCCCAGTTTGCATTTTCAGCCCAGAAGCCTCACCCAGCATCATTTTCCAGGTACTTAACAAATATCTAATTCACCAGAATGAAATCTGCAATATAGTATCTAACCAAGTAGCTCCTGGACCATTAGAAATATAAGATAGTAATAATTTACATAGTGTCTGAAAAAATAAACATTCAAAATATTTGAAAAATAAATCAAATATGTGTCTTACATTCTTATGATGTAATGTTATCAAGATTGTGTCAACAGAGACCAAAAAAAAAAAAGTTCATATTTATTATTTCCAGGCTATAGATGAGAAAAATTAGGCTCAAAAATCGTACTTAAGTCCCTAATTTTACACAGTCACTATGCTGCTGAGTAGGTTTATAACACAAGTTTACTCAAAAGCCTGTCCTTTACCAACACTTCTTGAAAGTATAATGAGCTTTTTTACAAATAGAAATGCAGATCACTTTTAAGGTAACATATGATTTGTGCGAATGATCCCATTCCAACATATTTTCTTAAACTCCAGGCTTTATAATTATAATAAATAATGGAAGCAATAGTAGTGATGTTTCTCAAATCATAAAAGAATATTTATTGGTAATACAAAAATTCATAAGTAATTATAGATGTCTAATCATGAAGTTTTAAATCTCTGGCTCAGAGATGTGGACTTAGCATAATATTCTATACTAATAAATTGTAACTATGCTTTGAAAGTAAGCCTATTTTCCAAACAACAAAAATTATTTTATGTAGCAGAGAAATTTTTCCTGTAAGATTTTCAATTTAGCAATTTTCCTATGACAATCACTAAAGAAGGCTTACCTATAACATGATCACATTATTTTACTTAATATTCTTTCAAGTAGTATTTTAGTCAGTGTTTCATTACTGTGACCAAAGTAGCTGACATGAACAACTTAGAAGGGAAAATGTTTATTTTGCATATGGTTTCAGAGGTTCAGTCCACCATAGATTGACTACTGAGCTCTAGGCCCGAGCTGAGGAAGAACATCATGGAAGAATGATGTAGAATCAATCAGCTTCAGATGTGACAGCCAGAAAGAAGAGAAAGAGTTCTATTTACCAAAGACAAATATAAACTCCAAAGTCCCACCCGCAATAACCTACTTTCTCCAGCCATACTTATCTAAATATAGTTACCACTCAGTTATTCCATATCAGTGGATTAGTCCACTGATATATTTTTAACTTTTTAGTCTTATCATTTCACCTATATACAATTTTCATGGTCTCACACATAAATTGTTGGAGACAATTTATATTTAAACTATCACATGTAGCATATACTTACTATACATCTATATATTTTCTAAACAAACTACAGCATCTGTAATGGTTAATTTGAATTATCAACTTAATAGAATTAAGAGATGCCAAGGATTAAGAGGATTATGGGTTTGTCAGTGAGGGTGTGTGTAAGAATGATTTGCATGCATGTGGATAGTCAGCTGAACTGGAGATCCTCCCTAAGTATGGACAGCACCAACAAATAGGATGATGGCTTCAATGGAATACAAGTTGGAAGAACAAGGAAGCAGCAGCAGATGCAAGCTTGATTCTTTTTGAATGGGTTCTTAGTTGCTGCTATGCTTCTCTGAGGATATCAGACTCTCACTTCTTTACTCTTCCAAAGTGGATTCTCCAGAAGCCTTTGGGCTCAGACCGGGGTAGTACCATTGAACCCTCTTATTCTGGGGCTTCAGCCTCCTCTTGGACTGTGCAGCTACTGGTTCTTCCAGCTCTCCATCCTGAAGATGGCCATTGTGGATATCTAGCTTTTGGTCATGTAAGCCAACCTAATAAGTCCCCCTTTTATATTTATACTTCCTGTTGATTCTGTTCCTGTAGAGAATCCTGATGAATATAACATCTATAATTTTTCATAAATAAGAATGCAATTGATAACACTATTTATTGTCTAACAATCTATTTCAAATGATGTTTGTAATTCATTAAAAGTTTGGTTAATAAGTTGTTGTTGTTATTATTATTATTTTAGTACTGGAGATTGAATCCAGAGGAGCTTTACAACTGAGCCAGATCTTCAACCATCTTTATTTATTTATTTATTTATTTATTTATTTATTTTGAGACAGGGTCTCACTAAGTTGCTGAACATGTGGCTTCTAATTTGTAATCCTCCTGCCTCAGGCTGCCAAGTGTCTAGGAAAACATGGTGTGCACCACCATGCCTGGCTAAAGTTTTTCTTTACCACAGTGTTATGGTTTAAATATGGTGTGCCCCAAAACCTCACATGTAAGACAATGCAAGGAGGTTTGGAGGAGAAATAGTTGGGTTATAGCCTTAACCTAATCAGTGAATTAATTCCTATGGGATTAATGGAGTGGTAACTGGACAAAGGTGAATTGTGATGGGAGGAAATGTTATCTTGGGGGTGTATCTATGATATATATATATATATATATATATATATTATTGGTTGTTCACAACATTACAAAGCTCTTGACATATCATATTTCATACATTAGATTGAAGTGGGTTATGAACTCCCAATTTTACCCCAAATGCAGATTGCAGAATCATGTCGGTTACACATCCACAATTTTACATAATGCCCTATTAGTAATTGTTGTATTCTGCTACCTTTCCTATCCCCTACTATCCCCCCTCCCCTTCCCTCACATCTTCTCTCTCTACCCCATCTACTGTAATTCATTTCTCTCCTTGTTTATTTTACCATTCCCCTCACAACCTCTTATATGTAATTTTGTGTAGCAATGAAGGTCTCCCTTCATTTCCATGCAATTTCCCTTTTCTCTCCCTTTCCCTCCCATCTCATGTCTCTGTTTAATGTTAATCTTTTCTTCCTGTTCTTCCTCCCTGCTCTGTTCATAGTTGCTCTCATTATATCAAAGAAGACATTTGGTATTTGTTTTTTAGGGATTGGCTAGCTTCACTAAGCATAATCTGCTCTAGTGCCATCCATTTCCCTGCAAATTCCATGATTTTGTCATTTTTTAGTGCTGCGTAATATTCCATGGTGTATAAATGCCACATTTTTTTTATCCATTCATCTATTGAAGGGCATCTGGGTTGGTTCCACAGTCTAACTATTGTGAATTGTGCTGCTATGAACATCGATGTGGCAGTATCCCTGTAGGATGCTCTTTTAAGGTCTTCAGGGAATAGTCTGAGAAGGGCAATAGCAGGGTCAAATGGTGGTTCCATTCCCAGCTTTCCCAGGAATCTCCATACTGCTTTCCAAATTGGCTGCACCAATTTGCAGTCCCACCAGCAATGTACAAGTGTACCCTTTTCCCCACATACTCGCCAGCACTTGTTGTTGTTTGACTTCATAGTGGCTGCCAATCTTACTGGAGTGAGATGGTATCTTTTGTATCTAGAGAATGAAGTCTCTCTCTCTCTCTCTCTCTCTCCCTCTCTTGTCCCTGATCATCATGTGAGCTGCTTCCCTCTGCCATACTCTTCTGCCATGATGGAACCAGCTGTATACAGACTAAGACTTCTGAAACCATGATGTCTCAAATAAACTTTTCATCCACTACAATTTTTATGGTTGGATCTTTTAGTCACAGCAGCCAAAGAACTGACTAAAACACATAATAAATTACAGAACCTACAAAATGGGAGAATGTGTGTTTGTGTATGTGTCTGTACAACATGCAAACATATACAACCATAAAGATATAGTTATGAGTATATAACCATGTAACTATATATATATATTGCATATACAGTAGTCAGATATTAAAAATTCTATGTAAATTCCATGAAGTAATATCTGTATATTAAAGAGATCAAAAAGACAATTGTATTATAATTTAAATTTTTTTCAAATGTTATGTTTTATGTTAATATTTTTTTTAATAATTATGACATACTCAGTTAAGCACAATTCTCTCATAAGAGTAAAAAAAAAATCTCACCCAAATTGACTTTATGTTATGGAACAATGTGTACTTCTTGGCTTCTTTCCTATTGTCAATGCTATGAGAACACTTTACTATTTTCACATTTAGATTGTGCAGGTTTTAGCAGCAATTTTAGACCTAGGCCTTTTTCTCTGTTCTACTGAGGCATTTGTAGGCTCTCCTTGCTGACAACAAATACATTTGATAGCAACAAGTTTGCAGTTTCCAGTAAATTCAGCTGACAAACTTCTGGGCAGATAACTGTTGACAACATGCCAGTGACCCAGTGATGCCATGCTCCAGGGAGTTCTGCTGGTCCCCGAGAATTAAACTACTCTGTTTTCCAGTTAAACAAGACCCTCATTTTACAATGAGTTCTGAATCATAGCCATGGTTAGGCATCTTCCAATTGTCTTTCTACACTTACTCTTCCTTCATTGTAGAGTTAATAGCTTCCCCTACATTTGTTGTCCTTTGATTCCTTAGAGTTTAAATGGCTTCTTTACATAGTCAATTCCTTTAAAAAAATTATTCTGACTTGTTATATATGACAGGAGAATGCACTACAACTTATATTACACATATAGAGCACAATTTTTCATATCTTTGATTGTATAAAAAGTATATTCACACCATTCGTATCTTCATACATGTACTTAGGATAATGAAGTCCATCTCATTCCAACATCTTTTTTACCCACCTTGCCTCCTTTCTTCCCCTCCCTCCCTTTGGCACTATGTAGAGTTAGTCTATTCCTCCCATGCTCCTTCTCCCTACCCCACTATGAATCAGCCTCCTTATATCAGAGAAAACATTTGGCATTTGTTTTTATTTATTTATTTATTTATTGGAATTGGCTAACTTCACTTAGCATTATCTTCTCCATCTCCATCCACTTACCTGAAAATGCCATGATTTTATTCTCTTTTATTGCTGAGTAACATTCCCTTGTGTATATATGCCACATTTTTTTTATTCATTCATCTACTGAAGAGCATCTAGGTTGGTTCCACAGTTTAGCTATTGTGAATTATGCTTCAATAAACATTGATATGGCTGTGTTCCTATAGTATACTGTTTTTAAGTCCTTTGGATATAGACTGAGGAGTGGGACAGTTGGGTCAAATAGTGGTTCCATTCCCAGCTTTCCAAGGAATCTCCATACTGCTTTTCATACTGGCTGCACTATAAAGCACAGAATATTACATTTATATAGAAAATATTCATAGGATTTAAATGAATGTTCAATAATTTTATTCTTGTACTAAAACACAATTACATTATTCCTAAAATATTTATTGTGATGTGATGTGCAACATCTTTCCCACATGAGAATATAATATAGCTCACTCACTGGATCAGTCCTTAAGGATGTTTTTGGTTTTTGCTTTCTCCGTATCAAGATATTCCACATGGCCACCTGAAACGCTGGTTGTCTTAGTCCCTCTGTCTGCTTTAGCTCAGGGAGGATCCATTCTGATGGCTGCTGGTGCCAGCTACGGGTTTTATTTTCTTCTTCTTCTTCTTCTTCCTTCTCCCTTCTTCTTTTTAAATTTTATTGTATCCAAGTTTCTGAGTCCCGAAACTGCTCTGAAAATGCAGTAGTAAGCCCAGGAAGTTCCTCCTTTTAGCTGATCTCACTGAGAAGTTACTTATCTGCTTTCCTGTTCTCAGGTCATGGAGCTGCCAGGAAAGCAACCTCTTCTACTCTGCCATCTTTTTCCAGGCTGGGATTATTTTCTTAATTTTCTAATAGAATTGATTATTTTTAATGTATATGTACACAGTTTTTGCGTGTTTTGTACCTTCAAATTTGCTGAATTTATTAGTTCTGACTTTTTGTTTGGGATTTTTGTTTTTTTTTAAAAAAAAAGCATAATTGAGGTTTTCTACTTAAAAAGAAAAGTCATCTATGAGCAAAGGTAATTTTTTTTTTTTCCAATTTGGCTACTTTGTTTTTTTCCCCTCTAATTGCTTTGGCTAGAGTTTCCAGTACTATGCTGAGTAGAAATGGTGAAAGCTGGCATTTTTATCGTGTTCTTGATCTCACAGGAAGCTTGCAGCCTTTTATTATTCGATTTAATATAATATTCAACATGAAATTTTCTTTTATGACCTTTTCATTTCTAATACGTTGAGTCACTTTCCTTCCATTCCTAGTTTGCTGAGTGTTTTGATAGTGAAAGAATGTTAAAATTAGTCTTAAAGGAGTTAATATCTGTAAAGTTGATTTTGAAATTAGTAAACATGTAATTTGAGTGAGATGTTATTATTCCATTATGCAGTTTTCAAAATAAAATATTCTACATTCAAGCTGTATACATTAATAATGAATATGTTGTAGTATACACAGACGAGAAATTAAACATTTAAAAGTAAACATTTTAGAGCAAATGAAAAGCTGACAGTTCAGTTTGGGGGGTTTGTATTAGAAATTTCTATTGTGTTATATAGATGGCAAGATGTTTAATTTTGTTAATTGTATATAAACTTGCCATTAATTTTTTAAAACTAAATTTTCACATTTTTATGTGAACTTTAAAAGAGTAGAGCATCCATTAGTTTTAAACAAAAATATGTTTCATGTTAAAATGCTAAAGACTATCAAATAACTTTTGAAAACAGCTCAGAAAGTAATGTTGTTATTAAGCAATTTACTATTTCCTTTGTCTGTCTCAGTATCAGTTATACTGACTTCATAGAGAAAAAATGTTTTGTAAACTAAATATTTTATTTCACTGATTAAACCATATTTTATTAATTAAAATCCATAATATTATAAAATGATTGAGATTATCTAATAGCTATTAATACCACATCATTAATCAATACTTCAAATGTTAATATGGAAAAAAAATCTTGCCTCTAATATTCACTAAGTGAAAGCCTTTTTTATCTCTAACTACTATAGTGATTAAAACAAAGATTGTCAGAGACATTGTTCGATAAAAAACTTACATTGAAGAATTTACATGACACTATTCTTATAATTATAGTTTTTGCTAATTCCAAGAATACCTTCAGAATTGGAATTTTTAAGCCTGTATATAAGTGTTAGAAATAATTTTCTGCAATGAACTCGATGGCACTTAATTAGCCAAGAAACTATATATGCACATATTGAGGTAGGTCAACATGGAGGGAGGACAAGCTCATGGCAAGAATGATCCTAATGAGTTCTCTTGATAGCTTGGATGATATAAATATTTACCTTCCACTGTTATTTTTGCTTTAAGGTCCAAAATAAACTTAGACCATATAAAAATGACATACAAAAAAAAAACATTTGATTTGATCGAGGTATCTTTAACCTTTCATTTCAAATCTAACAATCATTTCACTTATAAAATGCAAAATTAATGTTACAAGGCACTAGTTAGAATATGCCAATCAATCAAAATATGCTAATTAGTAAAGATGCGGCACTTGGGCAAGCTTTCTATTATCCTATTATTATATCTTAATTTCATTGACAGGAAGTCCTTAGCTTATATTTAAAGCTTTCCCTCTATGAAGAAAAAAGTCTCTATGTTACAAAATTGACTGAAGTGACAGATGCTATGATAGGCACTTAGTATAATACAAAGCAAATGTTACATGATTTGGGTTGGTAATTGCCAAAATTCCATTGATTTTTGAGAGAATAACCCCAAACAAATGTGATCAAATGTACAAATTAAAATTCAAATTTATGACCCAAAACTTCAAGTGGATCTTTATTTCCAGTAAATAATGTAGCTGGTACCTTTGTATTGTATTCTCCTCTTTTCCTTGACAACCACTTCAAACTTGTAGCTCCTTAAACGTTCCCCTTTCCCTTTATGCATTATATAAATACACACACACACACACACACACACACACACACACACATACATGTGTGTGTTTAGTTATTCATAACAGCAGAGTCTATTTTGATATAGTTATATAGTATGGAATATATCTTATTCTAGTTAAAATCCCATTCTTATGGATGCACATAGTGGTGGGATCCACTGTATTATTTTTATATATGTACATGGGAAAAAATATGTCAGTTTCATTCTCCCATCTTTCCTTTGCCTATCTCCCCTTCTTACCTCCATTCTCCACTGTCTAATCTACTGCAGTTCTATTCTTCTCCTTGACCCCCACCCCCTTATTGTAGGTTAGTTTCCAAATATTAGACAAAACATTCATGTATTATTAATTCATATACTTGCTCCATGAACTCATAAAAATGGAGAAATTAGAAGGGAATTTCACATATTTCCCACACCCAGTTACTAGGCTACCAGGATCTATTCCTTACTTTTCTGTCTCCTTAACTTTTTCAACAGCTTAACTGTTCACATTTTTGTCTCAATTATGTACTGTCAAATATATATGTAAGTACTTTCATTGCATTTTGCCTAAGGTCATCAGTCTTACAATTCTCCTATAGTCCATATTATCATATTTTCTGTCTCTACTAAATTATTCAAATTAGCATCCAAATACCTATTATTTTAATAAATACCTGATATTTTAATAAAACCTTTACAAAATTTTAATTGTCTCCTTCCATTTACCATTCTACAAGTCTTTCTCAGCTCTTCTCTCCCAAAAAGTTTTGAAAATGATGTTTGAGGTTAATTTCTTCAAAGTGTGTTTCTCCATACTCTCTTTTGTCCAATGAAGCTTTTTTTCTAATTCATACGGATTCACAAAAATTGCTTTTTCAAGCTTATCAAAGACCCTATAACACACAGGGATCACCTCACTTTTTTCTGAACACTTTCCCTTTTACTTCCAGTATCCTCTTGTCCTGCCTTCTTGGCTTCTCTTTTCTCTCAACCCATTTTAATTGGAATATTCCAGATGCAGTCCTCATTTCTCTATTTTTTCTTTGTTTTCTCTCTCACTTGGACATTACATCTACTGCTTGGATTTCACATCTTCCACTTGGATTTAAATACCTTCCACAAATTGATTTCCCACACATATAATGTCAAATTCTAGCTTAATCTCCTGACCTTTGAATTTGTTTAAGAATATAAAGGTCCTCTACATGTACATGGTGGTACAATTAAATTCTCAAAATTCACTTTTTATGAAACTAAGCATACCTTCCACCATCTTGACCTAAAATACAGTTCATCTGCACTTTCCTTTTTATAACTTTCAATAACACCATCTTCTAGATGCTCATTTGGAATGATCTTGAATGTCTCTCTCACAGCTTATATATTTGGACAATTATCATGATTTATATCTAAATCACCTCAATTGTTATTATCTTGATCTAAGGGATATGAACTTACTACAATAGTCTTTAAACTTGTGCTCTAGCTTCTTCTTATTATTTACAACACACCCATCTTTTTAAATGAAAATCATTTCTCTCCCTAAACTTCCCAGTAGCTTTCCATTTCACTCAAAGCAAAGACCAAGGCTTTGTGGCTGAATGCCCCCACTTCTGATGTTCCTCAGAACTTACCTTCTCCCTCTCTCCCTCTGTCATAGCAATGCTGGACTTCTTGCAGATTGTGAAACATACCAGGTATCATTGTGCCTGATAAACCTTGTTCTGTCTCTTGACTCTTTCTAGAATGTTCTTTCCATACATATACTACTCCAACTCCTTCATACCCCTTTGCACTTTATTCAAATTCCACTTTTTTTTCTGTTAGTCCTATCCATTACTACTTTATCTGAACATTCATTTCCTTACTATAACTAACTTGGTGTTATTTTGTTGCTCCAATATTTTTCTGTAGTATTTTAACTTAATTGGTCATATAAGAACAACATCTAATGTATTATTGTACTTTTTAAAGTTATTTTATTTACCTGTAGAATGTGGAGCATAGAGAGATCCTTTCTACCTTTTTCTCACATAGGCCATAAGTGCACAGAAGTGTGCCTGAACTTTCAAACTAATTGAATAAATATATATCTAATGTATATAGTATGTAAATGCATTAACCTGTTATATCCTAACACATATTCAGCTTGTACATAAAAAGCTGAACACTGACTACAAATATTTTAATACAATGGTGCCAGATTAAATTGAAATTGTTGAACTTGAAATTTAGTCATTTTTATGTATTGGGTTTTTTTCACATTTTTGCCAGTATTTATTATTATTTTCATGTAATTTTTAAAAAATTATATATGACAGCAGAATGCATTACAATTCTTATTACACGTATAGAGCTCATTTTTTCATATCTCTGGTTGTATACATAGTATATTCACACCAATTCATGTCTTCATACATGTACTTTGGATAGTAATGATCATCACATTCCACCATCATTAATTACCCATGCCCCCTCTCTTTCCCTCCAACCCTTCAGCCCTATCTAGAGTTTGTCTGTTCCTCCCATGTTCCCACTCCCTATCCCACTATGAATCAGCTTCTTATATCAAAGAACACATTCGGCTCATTTTTATGTATTTGAAGAATAAAATCAGTATATCACTAGGATGCAATAAAGAATTAAAGTATTTGAAAAAAAGTAAACTGAACTATCAGATATTAGTTTATTGGATATTTAATACACAGCAAGAAACTACTCTGTCATTTATACTTCAATTTTGTTAGTAGTATGTGTTGTTTTCAGCTATGGTTTACATACGAAGTATCTCCCAAAAGCTTATGTGTAAGACTATGCAAGAAGGTAAAATTGATTAGATGATGACCTTTATAAACCAATCAATTAAAAGGGTGGTAACTGAAGAAAGGTTGGAAATAATTGGAGGAGACAGGTCACAGGGCATGCCTTTAGGGTTCATATTTTGTATTTGGTGAGTGGAGCTCTTTCTCTGCTTCCTTGTTGCCATGCCTAAGTTGGTTTTCTCCTTCTGTGTGATGTGCTGCCTCATCTCAGGCCCAGAGTTATGGAGTCAGCAATCTAGGAAATGAGAGTTCCAAAAACCATGAGCCAAATAAAGTTTTCCTTTTCTAATTGTTTTTGTCAGGTCTTCCAGTCACAGCAGAAAAAAAAAAAGCATACTAAAGCATTTTCTTTATTATTGAAGTTTAAAGACTTTCATTATTAAAGAATAAAATGTAGTGCAAACATACTAGAGTTTGTGTTCTAAATCTAATTCAACCACAAACTACCCCAGAAAGAAAGACAGGATGAAGCAAAATATCTGTTTTCTTACCCTGAGATCATTGCCATGTAAAATACTAGGGTTTAATTGTGTAACATCTAAGATGCTTTCAAATTCTGAGAATCAATTATTTATCTTTGATTTTTTTGTGCTTAGATTAAAAAAATAATATGTATTTTGAGATGAGTTTAAAGTTTCAAGCTTTATACATGATATATCAAGTTACATAAATTTCTACATAATAATTTCCCATATTTTTCTGCTTGAACTTTTAGATATAATAGTACCTGTGTTGAGAGCAAAAGAAAAGCATTAACTATAGAGTTGAAATCCCATATTTGTGACTTATTCAGAAGATTTTTTTCCTTTTATGAGTCATAGGATTACACATTTTGTCAAATACTTAGTATAAAAGGATTATTTGCATTGTTTAAAAAAGGAAATAAAAATACAGTAATTTAAGATTTTCAAATATAAAAAATTAGATTCAACAGGCTTAAATTTTAGTAGTGTATCATTTAGTGTAAAATTATATTTCCCCATATCTTTTTTGAAGTTATTTTCTATTTTATTTTCTATTTATCTCATGTCTCATATTTATATATATTTTTTGGATTCAAGACTACTTTCTCACAGTAGCATGTCAAATATCACTTCATATTAATTTCTCTTATCTCATAGTTTATTATTATTTTTAGAAATATCTGCTACTTTTAAATTTTCTATGCAATTACATAAGAAGTTACTTAGTATATATGAAGAGACTGAAAGCATACAAATATATTTGTGAGTATGAGAGTTTGTGCATATAAGTACTAAGGATTGAACCCAGGGTGTTCTACCACTGAGCTACATCCCCATCTTTCTTTATTTTTTATTTTGAGACAGGATCTCACCAAGTTGCCCAACATGCCCTTGAACTTGTAATCCTTCTGTCTCAGCATCTGGAATAAACTGATTTACAGGTGTGTGCTACTCTACCTGACATATTTCTTAAAATTTTACCAGCAAACATATAAGAATGTCAAATTTCAAGGTGAAGAATAGTTTTATGTGTGTGGGGGATCCATTAGAGAGGGAAATCCTAGCTCTATAATAAATTATTACAAACAGTTAATGATAGTATTTAGTAAAACTTCTCTAATTTACCCTAAATATTCTCATATCTTAGGCAAAATGATGGGGAAAAATCAGAATTTGGACTCCCTGTGCCCCAATTTTTGTAATCTTCTGCCGTTTAAAAATTTTTTTCCTCATTATCTATTCTTAAGAAATATGCTTTAGAAGCCCACAGACATGAATAATTATTATCAACTATAGCTTTCTACCTTATCTGAGGCAATCACAGGAAGAATGAAATGTTTAATTGTCCTTTTGTTTTTTTTTTTTTTTTTTTTTTACATTTTTTTTATTGGTTGTTCACAACATTACAAAGCTCTTGACATATTATATTTCATACATTAGATTGACATGGGTTATGAACTCCCAATTTTACCCCAAATGCAGATTGCAGAATCACGTCAGTTACACATCCACAATTTTACATAATGCCATATTAGTGACTGTTGTATTCTGCTACCTTTCCTATCCCCTACTATCCCCCCTCCCCTCCCCTCCCATCTTCTCTCTCTACCCCATCTACTGTAATTCATTTCTCTCTTTGTTTATTTTCCCATTCCCCTCACAACCTCTTATATGTAATTTTGTTTAGCAATGAGTGTCTCCCTTCATTTCCATGCAATTTCCCTTTTCTCTCCCTTTCCCTCCCATCTCAATTCTCTGTTTAATGTTACTCTTTTCTTCCTACTCTTCCTCCCTGCTCTGTTCATACTTGCTCTCATTATATCAAAGAAGACATTTGGTATCTGTTTTTTAGGGTTTGGCTAGCTTCACTAAGCATAATCTGCTCTAATGCCATCCATTTCCCTGAAAATTCTATGATTTTGTCATTTTTTATTGCTGCATAGTACTCCATTGTGTATAGATGCCACATTTTTTTTATCCATTCGTCTATTGAAGGGCATCTGGGTTGGTTCCACAGTCTAGCTATTGTGAATTGTGCTGCTATGAACATCGATGTGGCAGTGTCCCTGTAGCATGCTCTTTTAAGGTCTTCAGGGAATAGTCCGAGAAGGGCAATAGCAGGGTCAAATGGTGGTTCCATTCCCAGCTTTCCCATGAATCTCCAAACTGCTTTCCAAATTGGCCGCACCAATTTGCAGTCCCACCAGCAATGTACAAGTGTACCCTTTTCTCCACATCCTCGCCAGCACTTGTTGTTGTTTGAATTCATAGTGGCTGCCAATCTTACTGGAGTGAGATGGTATCTTAGGGTGGTTTTGATTTGCATTTCTCTGACTGCTAGAGATGGAGAGCATTTTTTCATGTACTTGTTGATTGATTGTATATCCTCCTCTGAGAAGTGTCTGTTCAGGTCCTTGGCCCATTTGTTGATTGGGTTATTTGTTATCTTATTGTCTAGTTTTTTGAGTTCTTTGTATACTCTGGATATTAGGGCTCTATCTGAAGTGTGAGGAGTAAAAATTCGTTCCCAGGATGTAGGCTCCCTGTTTACCTCTCTTATTGTTTCTTTTGCTGAAAAAAAACTTTTAAGTTTAATTAAATCCCATTTGTTGATTCTAGTTGTTAACTCTTGTGCTATGGGTGTCCTATTAAGGAATTTGGAGCCCGACCCCACAATCTGTAGATCTGAGCCAACTTTATCTTCTATCAGACGCAGAGTTTCTGATTTGATATCAAGCTCCTTGATCCATTTTGAGTTAACTTTTGTGCATGGCGAGAGAAAGGGATTCAGTTTCATTTTGTTGCATATGGATTTCCAGTTTTCCCAACACCATTTGTTGAAGATGCTATCCTTCCTCCATTGCATGCTTATAGCCCCTTTATCAAATATAAGATAGTTGTAACTTTGTGGGTTAGTCTCTGTGTCCTCTATTTTATACCATTGGTCCACCCGCCTGTTTTGGTACCAGTACCATGCTGTTTTTGTCACTATTGCTCTGTAATATAGTTTGAAATCTCGTATCGCTATACCGCCTGATTCACTCTTTCTGCTTAGAATTGCTTCTGCTATTCTGGGTCTTTTATTTTTCCATATGAATTTCATGATTGCTTTATCTATTTCTACAAGAAATGCCGTTGGGATTTTGATTGGCATTGCATTAAATCTATAAAGAACTTTTGGTAATATCGCCATTTTGATGATGTTTGTTCTGCCTATCCATGAACAGGGTATATTTTTCCATCTTCTAAGATCTTCTTCTACTTCTCTCTTTAGGGTTCTGTAGTTTTCATTGTATAAATCTTTCACCTCTTTTGTTAGGTTGATTCCCAAGTATCTTATTTTTTTTGAGGATATTGTGAATGGAGTGTTTTTCCTCATTTCCATTTCAGAAGTTTTGTTGCTGATATACAGAAATGCCTTTGATTTATGCGTGTTGATTTTATATCCTGCCACTTTGCTGAATTCATTTATTAGTTCTAGTAGTTTCTTTGTAGACCCTTTTGGGTCTTCTAGGTATAGAATCATGTCATCTGCAAATAGTGATAATTTAAGTTCTTCTTTTCCAATTTTTATGCCTTTAATTTCTTTCGTCTGTCTAATTGCTCTGGCCAGTGTTTCGAGAACTATATTGAATAGAAGTGGAGATAGAGGGCATCCCTGTCTTGTTCCGGATTTTAGAGGGAATGCCTTCAACTTTTGTCCATTCAGAATGATGCTAGCCTGAGGCTTAGCATAGATAGCTTTTACAATGTCAAGGTAAGTTCCTGTTATCCCTAGTTTTTCTAATGTTTTGAACATAAAGGCATGCTGTACTTTGTCGAATGCTTTCTCTGTATCTATCGAGATGATCATATGGTTCTTATCTTTAAGTCTATTGATGTGGTGAATAACATTTATTGATTTCCGTATGTTGAACCATCCTTGCATCCCAGGGATGAATCCTACTTGATCATGGTGCACTATTTTTTTGATGTGTTTTTGTATTCGATTCGCCAGAATTTTATTGAGGATTTTTGCATCTAGGTTCATTAGAGATATTGGTCTGTAGTTTTCTTTCTTTGAGGTGTCTTTGTCTGGTTTCGGGATCAGGGTGATGTTGGCCTCATAGAATGAATTTGGAAGAGCTCCCTCTTTTTCTATTTCCTGAAATAACTTGAAAAGTATTGGTATTAATTCTTCTTTAAAGGTTTTGTAAAACTCCGCTGTATACCCATCCGGTCCTGGGCTTTTCTTGGTTGGTAGTCTTTTGATGGCTTCTTCAATTTCATCTATTGATATTGGTCTGTTCAGATTGTCTATATCCTCCTGACTCAGTCTGGGCAAATCATATGACTTAAGAAATTTATCAATGTCTTCACTATCCTCTATTTTATTGGAATATAGATTTTCAAAATAATTTCTAATTGTCTTCTGTATTTCTGTAGCATCTGTTGTAATATTGCCTTTTTCATCCCGTATGTTAGTAATTTGAGTTCTCTCTCTTCTTCTCTTCGTTAGCATGGCTAAAGGTCTGTCGATCTTATTTATTTTTTCGAAGAACCAACTTTTAGTTTTGTTAATTTTTTCAATAGTTTCTTTTGTTTCAATTTCATTAATTTCCGCTCTGATTTTAATTATTTCTTGCCTTCTGCTACATTTGCTGTTGTTTTGCTCTTCCTTTTCTAGGGCTTTGAGTTGGAGTGTGAGCTCATTTATTTGTTGGTTTCTTCTTTTTTTGAGGAATGACCACCAGGCGATGAACTTTCCTCTTAAAACTGCTTTCATTGTGTCCCATAGATTCCGATATGTTGTGTCTGTATTTTCGTTTATCTCTAAGAATTTTTTGATTTCCTCCTTTATGTCTTCTGTAACCCATTGATCATTCAGTAACATATTGTTCATTTTCCATGTGATGTAGGATTTTTCCTTCCTTCTTTTATCCTTGATTTCCAGTTTCATTCCATTATGATCAGATAAAATGCATGGTATTATCCCCACCCCTTTATATTTACTGAGGTTTGCCCTATGGCATAATATATGGTCTATTTTTGAGAAGGATCCATGTGCTGCTGAGAAGAAAGTATATCCATTTGATGATGGTTGATATATTCTATATAAGTCAGTTAAGTCTAGGTTATTGATTGTGGTATTGAGTTCTATAGTTTCTTTATTTAACTTTTGTTTGGAGGATCTGTCCAATGGTGAGAGAGGTGTGTTGAAGTCTCCCATAATTATTGTGTTGTGGTCTATTTGATTCTTGAATTTGAGGAGAATTTGTTTTGTGAATGTCGCAGCACCATTATTTGGTGCGTAAATATTGATAATTGTTATGTCTTGTTGGTGAATGGTTCCTTTTAACAGTATATAATGACCTTCTCTTTGTTTATTTTCCCATTCCCCTCACAACCTCTTTTGTAATTTTCGTTTTTCACAAGACTACATGTTTTTGAATGTTTCTATATTGTCTCTTATTTGAAGATCTCTTCCCTTCCTTGTCAAAACAATGAATAGAAAATATTCACTTAACATCAAGAATATGTTGCATATAGGAACTTAAACTATATGTTTTATTTTATTCCTTATCCAATCAAGCCTCACTCCCATTCAGAAGGCTGTACTTTCATTCTGTTTTTTTTTTCCCTCTGTAGTTCTTCAATTTGATGTAATCCCATTTATAAATTCATGCTATGTTTTCTTGAGCTACTGGAGTCACATTCATGCATATATACATGTATATTGAAGTTCCCTCTAGTACTTTAAAATGTTCAGGTCTTACATTCAAATATTTAATTCATTTGGCATTGATTTTTTATGAGAGATGACATCCTAGTTTCCACAAGTGAAAGTCCACTTTTTCCACTGACGTTTGTTGAAGAAGCTATCATTTCTCCAATGTATGTTGTTGGCTCTTTGTTAAGTGTCAGGTAGCTATAAATGCCTGGGTGTATTCCTGGATCCTCTATTCTATTCCATTGGTCTACATATTGAGTTTTATGCCAGGACCATGCTGTTTTTGTTATAATAGCTCCATAATGTATTTTGAAACTAGGCTTTGTGATGCCTCTAGCATTATTCTTGTTGCTTGTGATTACATAGGCTACTGATGTTCTTTTTTTGTTTCCATATGAAGTTAAGGATTGCTTTTTTTAACTCTATAAAAGTTGTCATTAGAATATTGATGTGGATTGCATTGAATCTGTGGATCTCTATGGTAGCCTGGTGATTGAAATGATATTACTGTGTGTGTGTGTGTGTGTGTGTGTGTGTGTGTGTGTGAAATAAAAAAAAAATAAGCCAACAGGAATAACCAGATATTTGAAATTGAAGCTTTCATGGTAAGACCTGACAACTTTCTCCACTACATCCCTATGTGATCATGGCCCATTAGTTGAGATGACATCATTCAGTCCTTCACTCCTATTTTTCCCTTCATGCTACTTTGCCTGGACAGTTTGAGTTAATGGTATTCTAATCTTAATTCTTCATACACCAATGAAAAAATATTAGGGCAAATATTGCCTTATGCTTATTTTTCATCTGTTAGAGATAATCATTTTCATACATACCTCTGTATTTGATGGAAATTCCAATGGAGTGGTAAGTTATGAGAAATTTTGGGAAAAGTACAAATTAAGATTTTAGTAATAGCAGATCTTGCATTAGTGCTCATTAAATTTTAGTTGTGTTGCATTCACACGTCTTTTGATACATAACACATTTTATTTTTTGATAACATTTCTTCTTTGAAAATGGATAATGCTATAATTTATATCTTGAATTTTTCCCAATTATCCACGTATTGAGGACATGACACCCAATTTGTGGCATTATTGGAAACTGTTGGAACTTTTATGAGGTAAGACCTACTTGAAGGCATTCTTGAAAGTGATACTGGGACCCCAGAACCTCCTCTTTCTCTCTTTGCTTTTTAGCCATCATGAGGTGAGTAATTTCTTGAGCCATACATTCCTGCCTTGCCACAGGCCCTAAAGCAAGAAACTCACCAATCATAGACTGAAACTTTGGAAATAATAAGCCAAAATAAAGATTTTCTCCTTATAAATTTATTATCTCATGAATTTTGCAATACATCTGGAAAACTGACTAACACAAATAATTGGACCTTTATTTCATATTCACTGGACAAAATATTTGTTAATAGATGAGAGATAGAATGAGTAAGATAGAAGGAGAGCTACTTAACATGAAATACTTTTCTCTAAATAAATTAGTATTACAGAAAATGAATTTTGTTTTGCTTTTGATGCTTTCACACACGAGTGAGATTCTATTTTATTTTCTGTGTTATTTCCTCTTAGCTACACAGCACTTGGATGTATACTAAAGACATTTGAAAATAATTACTTAATTACAAATTATTCACAATTAAGTCTCAACTGACTTAAACTCACCAATTTTGAATAATTTTTTGGTAAGGTAAGATTATTAATCACATTGCATGACTTATTCTACTTGTTTTACTAATAATGCCCAGCTATGTTTTTGATAAACAAACACATGCACACACACTCACAAATTAGTCTGAGAGATAAATTGTTGGATAAACCTATAGTAGTAGTATTATTTTATTAATTTTCCCCAAGTACAGATATTATTTAAAATCCAAATAAATGCATTTTTCTATCATACAAAAAGCAATAATGTTCATAGTTCAACCTCTCTGATATAAATGGAAGCTTTTAAACTTAGGCATTATAGTTCCAGATATTCAAAAGCAAACCTGGACAACTCTGGAAACAGAATATATGCTAACATCTTAAACTTGTCACATTGGAATGACTTTTTAAAGTAGCCTTAATGATTTATGTGTGACTAATTCCAATGCACACTTTGCTTTTTCATTCATTCTGGTAATTAAGACCTTTAGAACAATTCCAATTTTTAGAAAACACAGAACTAAATCAGTTTCTCCTTCTAAAATATGAAAATATTCTTATGAAATTTATTCAGTGTTCTAATTTAGTTTAAACATACTGTTAACTCCACAATTAAAAAAAAATAAAAAACCTCTTTAGCTTTGATTTGGCATTCTTTTTAGAATTCTGTTCAGAGTTTCAGAAAGTAAATCCTCTAAAATAAAATATATTTAAAAGAAAAGAATGGGAAAACTTTTTTAATATTACTCTGAATTTCATTTCAATGTTTTAGTTATGAAGTATTAATAGCTTAAAATTCATAGTCAATTATGCATGCACTTTTTAGAATTTTTTTAAAAAGCCGTCACAAACCCTTTTGAGTGTTTTTTGTTTGTTTGTTTGTTTGTTTTGTAAGCACACACTCTCCTACTAAAAAAAAAAACAAATAAAACAAACTTTAAAGTTAATGGAGTTTTTCCTTATGAGGTTCTATTCATTTTGCCAACCTGAGAGAAATTTTGAGCACAGATCCTAGTATCTTTAAGAAATGTCAATGAAAAAAACTATACTGAGGAGAGGAGATAAGGTCACTACTTCTCTCTTATTGAAAATACTAAACCTGGACACATGGTTTCTTTTTCAAAGATAAAAAGACTGAAAAACACCCAAACAAGAATAGGTCAGATAATCTGTGATCCTGGCTGCTGTTTTTCAGTACATGGTCAGTTCACCAATATTTAGTAACAAAATATAGAATACAATATAGATCTTTACATATTTCACCTTCCTGAAAACTTATTATATAGAACAGTTTTAAATATCTGACATGGTTGAAAAGACACTATTAGTGTTAGAATTTTGATTGCTATAAAAATGTTTTGGATCTATTTTCTCCTAAACTTTCTGTTCTTTTGTATTCCTAAAACATACTATAGAATTAATTTACAAATTATGAAACATTGATATCATTCTTAATGTAATAAATTATACTTTTTTCTACATATAAATTTAAATTAACAAATATAACTCATCTACTCTTATTCAATATGATAGAATTTATAAATGTTAAAGCACATTTGAATAAGCAGTGATGACATAAGAAATTTAAGTTAGATAGCTTTATAATGCACAGAAAAAAATTTTATCCAGTAATATATATTATTATAAATTCTTAATCAGCACCTTGAAACCTGTTTAAAAATAAAGTCCAACTTTGTAGATTTTAATTTTAAAATTTAATGAACTATGAAAAATGTCTGAAAGTTTTAACTCATCAAATTTAAAGTGGTTGAGGACACTTTTTGCTTTTCAACAGGATACTAATAACACCCAGGATCAAATATTTGTATTTTTAAAAAATATTTTCAATTCAAATATTTAATTGTAAAAATAAAAAAATGACATATTTCAAGATTTATATTTATATTTCTCTTTCTACTTGCTAAACTTGTTCTTTCTTTACCACTTATCTTCTATCTTCTCATCCTCAACTTTTCAATAATAGTGCCAAGAGAGTCCTTGAAATGTCAGATTCTTACAGTCTGTCACAGTGGTTATATATCATAAATACATACACAGTTTCTGTAAAAGGGTAGGAAGCTTGATGGCTTCTAAAATGAGACTGTAATAATTTTGAGAGAATTTTTACTTTGATAAAAAATAAATTATAATCATACTTCTGTTAAAAGAGTAAGTATATAGTATGTTCTGTCTATAGATATTAAAATTCAGGAAGCTATAATTTGGAATTGTGGTTTATCCATAGTGTTTATTGTAGATTTTCTTAAGGAATTGCCATTATCCTGTCATGAATGTTTAGCTCTGTTGTGATAGGCATATTGGTAATATTATTAAAACTACTTGTTCTGACATTTCACATCTTAATATATCTTCCTACTTATGAAGGGTGTTTAGGATTCCCAGAAATCTGTATTCTGTTTTTCAGTAACACCTATGTTATTGGGATATATATCCCAATATGGGATATATATATATATATATATATATATATCTTAAGATACTACTTTAGCAGAAGAAAAGGGGAGACAAGGAAATTTATCATTGTTCTTTAATGACTTGGGAATAATAAAAATGTAGACAGAAAATATTAAGGTAACTGAACAGCTAATACTTTGTAGTATCTTTTCTGGTCTCCTAAAAGGCAAATGCATTGTGAATATCAAACAAATCTAAAAAAAAAATGCCACCTTAGAAAGTGACTAGTGAAAATAATGTGACAACAAATCTTAAACTAAAATTCCTTCTATTTGTTGTACACTCATGATTGATTACATACCAGGGACAATTGAAACGAATTCAGTGGTTTCCTAACAAATTGAAAGCAAGAAATCTTCTTTTTTCTTTATTTTCTTTTATTTTCCTACTATATACCATTAAGATTAATTTTATCTGGATAACAAATGACAAATAAACCAAGGTAAGTACAGGTTTTAAATTTTGAGACTGCTGATATTTTTCTCTATATAGAGCTATAATTCACATATTATAAAAGTCACTCTTCTGAAAGTTTTAGTATACTCTTAAAATTGTACAATAATAACTGCTGTCTGCTATATAAAACTTTTATCACCCCAAAAGGAAATCCTATATTCAAAAGCAAACAATCTTATATATTCTCTGCTCCCAATTCTGGGAAACTATCAATTTTCTGGTCTATTAATGTTTCTTGGTAATTTCTTAGATATATATTATTATCAGTAATTAAATAATTGGCTTTGAGGTGTCCATATTTTATTTGTATATCAATATCATAATTTCTCATCAATACTACTTCTCCTAATTGACTTATTGGAATATTTTTTAAAAAATTATGTCCAAGAGATATTAGAATTGGATTCATCTAATTCATAAGATCTGAATGATATCAGTGATGGAGCTACCAAATTGTCGATTAGAAAATGAAAGAAAAATGGTTAGGATCTATGCTTTTCTCTCCTGTCCTTAGAGAATGTACTTTGATTACACCAGAGACTCAGAAACCTAGAATAGTGAGTCTTTGGGTTTGTTTTAACCAAAGATAATTCTATTTGAACAATATGGGTCAGATACATATTGAGAGAGCATCAGGACAGGTATAGTGGACTACATGAAGCTGGCTAAAATGTTAAGAGTTACAACAATGATTTGGTGTTACCCTACCAATTTTTACAGCAAAAAAGATACAAAAGCAGGGAAAAAAATAAGTGTGCAGTGTGAAAAAATTTAGCAGTTTAAGTGTTTGAAGATGCAGCCACAAAGCAGATTATAGTGTGAAACTACAGATATAGATAGGGTGGAAAGAAAGTATAGTTGGGGGCTTGTTAACAACTACTTGCTAATAATGCAATCAGGATCTGACTATTTTTATACTGTTTGAGTTTGCATGTAATAGAAACAAGAAAAAAATAAATTTTATAATTAATGTCATTGACATGGGAATATGATGGATTGTTAAGCTTTAGAGATGAAATTTTTTGAGTTTAAAGAAAGAATATATTTTTACTGAAGTGCAGCTGACATGAGATATTTGAAAATCATCACATGTTCAATTTGATCTAAATAAATAAATAAACATTTGATATAAGCAAAAGTGACTACTGAGTGTCCTTTTACCACATTCTGAGCTTAGCTTTTTTTAAAATTGTCTGGGTAATTAAATATGAAATGAGAACATTTAATATGCAGGCTATAGCATGCTACTGGGAACAAATTTAACATCTCATTGTTTCACTCACTAGTTAGTAAGGAAAATAGTTTGTATATTTTATGTTTAAGAAATTATCACCACCTGAAAATTAAAATTTAGCAACTTTTGAGATTCTACCATATAATCCTTGTGGAAGCATCTTATGGAACCATGTAAACTATATTGCCAGGAAAAGATATCCAGTTGATTGAAAGACTCATCCACTACTGGCTATCAGATTAGAACAAACAGCCTTAAAACTATAATATTTTAGGGAATGCAGTTTACTTTTTCATGTTGGTTTTATGATGTTTGTGATTCTGGCTTTCATATTGTTGAAATGTGACTTGTACTTACTTGTTGCAACAATAATTGAGAAATTGACTTTGTTGTCTGAATTTACTGATTTCTGCCACAGAGAGTTCTTTTAACTCATGGGTGAGAAATAATAGAGAGTCCTGCATATTACAGTTCTGTTTTTATTTTTTTCCTGAACTTTAATTAACTAAGAATTCCATTAACATTGGGAAGAATGGCTTCTTAACATCAGCACTTATGGAGTTTCTTTATTGTGTTTTATGAACCTAGTTATAAACTAGTTATAATTGCTCTAAGTGTCTGTGTGCCTTTTATAAAAGACTTTATCTTTTACATTGAGAGTGCAAAATGTTTCTATGCCCACATTATATTAATATGCTAAAATATAAAATGTACTAAACAGTATTTCTTCTGGAAACTTTGAACTTAGAAATACCCTAAAAACCTTAGATCACTTATGTAAGATGAGCCGTTGAACAAAGTAAGTTGATTTAAATGTTTTGATTCAAAAACAAAAGATAACGTATGTGAAATTGAAAAGCTATGTTAGAGCCAGACTGACAAAAAAGCAAAAAATACAAACTGTCAAAAGTAGTGGAATTGGTTTTTGTTTTTTTTTTTTTTTTTTTTAAACAGGTAGTCAAGTATTGTTTATCAGGCATTCATGCTACTACCTTAATAAACTTGGTAGCTTTAACAATGCTTTTCATTCTTCCATTCAATCAGCAAATACTAAGTGTATAAAAAGTAAAACAAAATCTCAGAATATTTTTCAAACCTAAATTGTCTTTGTCTTAGAGGGTACTAGGAAAAACCACAGAGATTTGACATTACACTTATAAAAAGAAATACAAAATATAATTAAATTTGGTTAATTTTTGGTAATTTCGATTTCTTAACTAGTTGAACATTAGAGAGAGAGTTGTATTCATATGATATAGCATAAACATTTTGGATATTATTCAATTTCTGGAAAAAAATTTTGTGACCTTTGTTTTCATGTGTTATCGCCCACAGAAAGGAAACACTGAAGAACAGAGCTAATGCTGTGATTTGGACATAGTTTGTATGTGTTCCCTAAAAGTTTACGGGCTGGAGGCATTGTCTCTAATATAACAGAGTTGACAATGAGTGAACTCTAAGAGATGAGGACAAACAAGTAGCAATTAAGTCAAAGGGGAACCACCTTTGAAGGGGATTAATACTTGTCTCATGGCATGGATTAGTCCTCAAAAAAATGGATTGTCATAAAAAGAACAAAACTGGCCCCACCTTGGTCTCATGCTTCCACTCTAGTCATATATTTCTTTCATAACATGTATCTGCTATGATAACATTTGTAATTAAGTCCTCAAAAAAGAAGACAATGCTAGTAACATGCTCTTAAATCTTCAAAACTAGAAGCTAAATAAATCTGTTTTATTTATAAAACACCCAACCTCAGACATTCTTGTTATAGCAACACAAAACAGGCTAAGACAGATGATATCACATAGACAAGTTTTACACTTTGCTAGTGTACTGACACAGTTTTTCTTTTTCTTTTCTTTTTTTTTTAATCTAAAAAGTAGATGCAATTCATGAGAATAGAGCTGATGAATCAAAGACTAATTATGTAAGAATGAATAAAAAACTAATGAAATTTTATTGTGGTTAGTTTAAAAAACATTCTTATGTTATTTTTAATGTTCTATTTGTATGGATATGTGAGGAAACCCTTTATTTTACATTTTTAGATATCACTTTCAATTTAGTAAATTATGGTCCTGTAAATCAAGTGAGACAGAAAATATTTTGATTTGGTAAACTGCATGTAACATAAAATTAACTGTTTCAATCATTACCCTCTACCTCTTCCTAGCCAATTGCATTCTGCTTTCATTCACTGTGACTTGGACTAATGAGTTAATTAATTATTTAATGTAAGTTAAATAATTCAGAATTTGTCTTTCTGACACTCATTTCATTTAGACTACAATAATGTAGGATGGATTCAGCCATGTTGTAGTATGTACCAAATCTTCTTTCTTTTAAAACTAAATAATATTCTATTTTGTGTATAGACTATATTTTGTCCAAACATTTTTCTGTAGGTTGCTTAAACTTTTTGGCTATTGTTAATAATACTGTTATGAACATAAGTGTATAAATATTTTTTTCAGTTAATATTTAAATGTGGTATTAAGTAAGAATACAAAAGTCATTCTTTATCATGTGCATATTCTATTCTTTCAGAAACATTCATTGTAAAAAATATTCCTTCTTGGTTGAAAAGCCCTGGTACTCCTGAATAAACAGTATGACCACATATATGAGGGTTTATCTCTAGGCTTTCTATTTTAATACAGTAGTCTACAGTCATTTATGCCATTACAATAATGTAAATATGCTATATATCTGAAATAAATTTTGAACTTAAGAAATATGAGTCCTCTTTTAAAAAAAAATTTGAGTATATTTAATTGCTTTAGATTTTGTATAAAATTCAGAATGTATTGCTCTATTTCTGCTAAGAATATGGGCATATTTCATATGGATTATAATAGAATTTGTAGATCAATTTAGGTTTTAGAGTCATATTGACAATATTAGGTCAGCCATTCCATGAACATGGGATGTCTTTTTATTAAACACTTTTAAAGATATCATCTTCTTATGGAAATTTGAAATTTAGAAATAATACTTTAATTCAATTTCTCCACTTTTACTCCAGTGCAGTTATTCATGGGTTAATATTGTTATTATTTTTTAAGATGTGTTGCATAACTAATACTATAATTATAATATATGTTTATATCATTTTCATTTAACTAGGTTGTGAGGAAAAAAATTACATTTTTATAGGAAGTTTTAATCTGAAACTCCCCTCTCAAATTCTCTTTGAATTTACTTTCAAAAATTATAATAAATATTTCTCACTGGAAGGTCTGATATTACAGAAATATTGAAATTCAAGAAGAAAGAAATTCACTTGATTTAGTAGGTACTAATTTTGCAATCTGATGAAGAGTGGGTCTTGTCTATGCTTTCAAAGATGTATAAGATAAACATAAATTACATGAGCTTTCAGAATTATAAAATTCTTTATGAATATTTACAGAGATAATTATAAGGCATAAAAGTGCTTAATATTGTGAGACAGAATGTGCAAAATGAACTATAATGTCCATAAGGTATTAGTGCCCATAGTGCCCAAATGCAAAAAATCAACCCAAATATATGTTAGCCTTTCTGGGATGAGAATTGTTGTTGAAAATTGCTTATGTGACAGGGAGAAACTATGAGAAGCAAACAAAACTTGCAAAGAAGAAAAATTAAATATTTATGTTCTTTTAATCCAATGTTGTGTTTGATTTATTTTCTGAGATGTTTACAACAATGCATGAACAGAGGTGAATAGGTAGACTTTTGTTTGGTAGAGGTGCAAACAATTTCTGTTTAGTAAAATGGATAATGGCCCAAATAGATGTTAAAACTTTATCTATAAGTATATAAATGAAATTTATAATTGACATTCTCATGTACAGAAACAGTACTGGAAATAATGTTATTTCAAAAGTTTTCCCTTTGGTCTAGGGTTGTAGCTAAGTGGTAGAGTGCTCACCTTGCATGTGGATGGTGCTGATCCTCAGCACCACATAAAAATAAAATAAAGGTGTTGTGTCCATCTAGAACTAAAAAAAATAAAATAAAAATTAAAATTAAAAGTGTTCCATTTTATTTTTTTAATTGACACATAAAAGTCATCTATATTTATGAGTTCCATGTAATGTTTTTATACTTATATAAGTATAAATATACACATATATATGTATATGTAATGTTCAATTCAAAATTATAATGAGAGCTTGATAAAAATTTTAAAATATTAATTATAAAAAATATTTCAATTACGCAATATTATGGTTATAAAAGCTTATTTTTTAAAAAAAAAATCATCAACAGGGGGATTCAAGATGGCAGGCCAGAGGCAGCATTCTATGTTGCTCCATGACCCGGGTTTCAACTAGTGGGAATACTGCTTTACTGAGAGAGATAGACTACCCCTCCACAGGTGATTCTGCACAGGAATTATGGCTGCCATGCTGCAGAGGGCCCCAGACCTCAGCATTAGAAAAGGACTCCTGACTCTCAACTATTCACCCATGAAGGTCTTATTGGTGCCTCAGTGGGACCACCAGCATCAGAACAAGCACAGAATTCCCAGATGCTGCTCCTCCAAAGGACTGTCAGCCGCTACCCATACACAGGAACTCCAGTCCCACTTTCCTGTGGACCCCCATCAACTAATGTAGGGCTCCTCAGTCACCTCCATTTAGGGCATTGGCAGCTACTGCCACAGTCCTGTACTCCCACCTGGGGACATCACAGGCTTGTAGAAAGCTGACAACCACAACACTGCATGCCACATAGCTCATCTCTGAACACATCGCACAACACCATTTCCCAGCTCCCCCCACGCAAACTGACACCCCTTTGCTGAAAGCAGTTGCCTCCACCTTGGGTCACCTCTATCACCATCTTTAGATGGGGTAACTACCAGTTTGGAACACTGGATAGCCTGGTACCCATAGTTTTCTAATTCCCCCCAATCCCCAGCAGCCACTAACTCGGCAGAGTGACTGCGCAATTCAAATTTCTAGAACTAATAAATGAATTCAGCAAAGTAGCAGGATACAAAGTCAACACCCATAAATCAAAGGATTTTCTTAATATTAGTGACAAACCCTCTGAAAGGAAATGGAGAAAACTATAGCCACAAAAATAATGGAGATCAACCTAATGAAAGAGGTGAAAGACCTCTACAAGAAAAACTACAGAATGCTAAAGAAAGAAATTAAAGACCTTAGATGATGGAAAGATTTCCCTTGTTCTTGGATAGGCAGAATTAATATTGTCAAAATGGCCATACTACCAAAGCACTATACAGATTTAATGCAATTTCAATCAAAATTCCAATAAAATTCCTCACAGACATAGAAAAAGCAGGCATGAAATTCATCTGGAAAAATTAAAAACCCAGATTAGCTAAAGCAATCCTTCTCAAGAAGAGTGAAACAGGTGGCATCATAAACCAGACCTTAAATTATACTACAGAGCAATAGTAACAAAAACAGCACAGCATTGGCAACAAAATAGACTGGTAGGACAATGGTACAGAATAGAGGACACTGAGACTAACCCACATAATTACAGTTATCTTATATTAAACACAGGTGCCAAAAAAATACATAGCCTCTTCAAACAATGGTGCTGGGAAAACTGGAAATACTTATGCAACAAAATAAAATTAAACTCCTATCTCTCACCATGCATAAAACTAAGCTCAAAGTGGAACAAAAATCCAGAAATTAAACCAGAGACACTGCATCTATTAGAAGAAAAGGTAGGCCCAAATCTCCATCATGTCGGATTAGGCCCCAACTTTCTTAATATGACTCCTATAGCACAAGAATTAAATAAAATAAAATGGGCTAAGGAACTGAATAGACACCTCTCAAAAGATGATATAAAATCAATCAACAAATATTTGAAAAAATGTTCAACATCTCTACCAATTAGAGAAATGAAAATCAAAACAACTCTAAGATTTCATCTCACTCCAGTCAGAATGGCAGATATTAAGATCGCAAACAACAATAAGTGTTGGTGAGAATGTGGGGGAAAAGGCACACTCATACATTGCTGGTGGGACTGCAAATTGGTGCAGCCAATAAAGAATGCAGTATGGAGATTCTTTGGAAAGCTGAAAATGAAACTATATATATGACCCAGATATCCCACTCCTCAGTCTATACCCAAAGGACTTAAAAACAGCATACTATAGAGACACAGGCACATCAATATTTATAGCAGCACAATTCACAATAGCTAAACTGTGGAACCAACCTAGATGCCCCTCAGTAGATGAATGGATAAAGAAAATGTGTTATATATACACAATGGAATATTACTCAGCAATAAAAGAGAATGAAATCATGGCATTTGCAGGTAAATGGATGGAGTTGGAGAATATAATGCTAAGTGAATTTAGCTAATTCCAAAACACCAAATGCCAGATGTTTTCTCTGATATGAGAAGGCTGAGTCATAGTGGGGTTGGGAGTGCAAAGGAGTGGTAGGGAAAAGAAGGGGAAATGGGGGTAAAAAAGATGGTGGAATGAGATGGATATCATTTCTCTAAGTAGATATATGAAGACATGAATGGTGTGAATAAACCTTATATACAATCAGAGATATAAAAAAAGTGTGTATAATATGAATTACAATGCATTCTTCTGTCATATATAACAAATTAGAATAAAAAAAATCAACATGTAGGATAGATTTACAAATCACTGTTTTACATGACTATATATTATTTTCTACCTAATATAGATGTTATACTCAAGATTGAAAGTTAAAAGTGTAAATTCCAATTATCTTCTTAGATTGTGGGATTAGTTAAAATATCTGAAAAATAGTGAGGACACTTCTAAACTATATTAAAAAAACACAGATTTTAAATTGTTTTTATCACCTATCATTGCTCTTAGTTAACTACATTTTAAAGTATAACATTTATTTTAGAAAGTATGTCTCATAAAAGTCATGATTCTCCAGTTTACAAAGGCAAGCTTAATTTTGGCTTATGATAGAACAAAACTTATCTTCTGCTTGACTTCTTTTGGCAACCTCAATATCTAAAGCTTTGATGAAATCTGTATGCATTTAGAAGGTTTGTTTTGCTTTCTCTGGGATTGTAAATAATGGATTAGTAATATATAATGTATTCCTAAAAGCTACTACTGCCTTGTTTAATACTGTCTGTCAGTTATAATGATGATGAAACAGGACTCTGTGAAAGGGAACATTAAAGAGTATACTGCCTGGCAAGGTGAATGTGAATGAATCTGTAACAATTTCCCAATTGCTTCATATTTTAGATATAATTATGTTTTGTTCATACCTCAAAAAGGCAGCCAAGAATATAAATTATTTTTCTTTGATACTTTTTTGGATCTTTATATATAGATGGATTTTATGAGGTTATTTTAGATAACATCAAAGAAAATTTACTATAATTTTCATAATCAAAAATCCTAAAAAAAAATTTTAGGCTACATATTGTGTGTGAACATCTTGTGTCTGATTACATGAATTCTTAAGTGAAAAACTGTCTGAATTATTTGATTGTGAGTAGTTCTAAAATCTTTTTCAGCACAGAAATTCTGTTGGAACAACAATATTCAGTTGGAACTACAAAATAAGTTAAATATATTTGTTTTACTGATCAACTTCTTAAAATCAGATTGAGTAATATATTTGGATAGATATACAGTGTCCATTAATTAATTGAGAAATCATAGTTCAATTACTTTAAATCCATATAGGCTCTCAGAATACAATTCCAATCATAGATTTTTTTTCTTTAATCATGAAAGGAAGAAAAAAAGAGGGCCACTTTGGTGAATCTTCCCCTACTGATTGGTAAAGTAAAAAGTGAATTATAATAAGTTAATTAAATTATAATAAGTTATTAGAGTGATAATGCATACTATTTATTTTATTTGGGTCTATATTGCCAAATACTTATAAATTTTTGGTTTATTCATCCATCAATTATAATATTATAATAGTGCCACAATTAATATATTTCTTCCTTTTTTTCAATCCATGGGTTCAAGTGTTTTTGTGTAAATTCAATCATTTTTTAAATAATACTTTTTTGTTAAATATGCCTCATTATTACTTCATTTTAAATTCACTAGGTAAAAATGACATTTTCAGAAGAAAATAACTTTTAAGACTATTCTCATTAACAAGTGTTAATGAATACATACACTAGTAAATCTAAATACTTTGGATTTTAGTTTTACAAATTTAAGTTGAAAATATCCATATGTATAGACAGATATTTATCAGATATTTTAGTAAGACATTCAAATATATAAGCATAGTTTTCTCCTAAATATTCATACTTATACTCAGATTTTTTACCAAGAATTCTTAATGTAGAAGAACTCTTTGGGGTCTTTAAGTGATTTTTATGGCTCATTTCATTAAAAGGGTAGCAATACAAACAATAACAATGATAGTGATAATAATACTAAAAATATTGTTATTGGTGTTTTCAATGTGTGTTCAAATTGTTTTACTTGAATCAGTTCATTACATAATTTAGTTAAGTTCTAGGCATAGATCAAAGGCATAGGTAAAGATTCTAATTTTTATTTAAAAAAAAGAATCCTCATTATGTAACAATAATATAGTTTGCCTATCTTGCTGGAAAAAAAATGGGTTAAGACATTCTTTTTTGAAACCTATAGATTCTAATTTAATGAATGTCTAGGCCAGGTCCTTGGACATAACCCCTAAGCTCTTAGAATAGTCTAAGACTGTTTTTTGTGTGTCTGAGACTTTGAACCACATTTTATCATTTGACCAGATAAGATTGTCCTAAGAATGTGATTTACCTATGCTAGTTGGCATCAGGAAAGCAGACATAATGTGTGGGCTAGTTTTTCTGGCTCATAAAACTAACATGTGTTGTCATTCATCATTACTGAATTAAGAGTATCTTCATACAACTCCCCTTGATGGTTATAACTGGAGGCTTATTCTTGGATTTTTCCAAGAATGACACAGATATGATTTTTCTGGATTTCACCTCAAGCACCTTTTCCCTTATACATCTTCACTGTAATAAGCCCTACCCATGAGTATACCATGTTTTGTGGCTACTGTCAGCTCATCCCATGACTAAACTAGCTAAGAGTGGTCTTACAGATAGCCAACACAGTTGCATATTCAGAAAATGTTAAAACCAGAATTTTGTCAGACTTTAAAATGGGGAATTAAAGTAATAGATGTAATTGAGGTTGCTAATCAAGTAACCTTAAAAATAGAGATTACTATGGACTATCGGGGTAGGCTCAATGTAATCATAAGGATCCTTTAATCAGAAAGAGATTGGTAGAAGAGAAGGTCCTAGGAATGTGATTGGGGAAGACTGTCTACTCTAGCTGAGTTTGAAGATTGAGGAAGTGAGCCGTAAGCCAACAAATGTGATAAGGGACACAAAATTATTTCTCCCTTAAGTTTTAGGTGCACACAATATCTTTATTTTACATTTATGTAGTGCTGAGAATCGAACTTAGTGCCTCGTGCATGCGAGGTGAGCACTCTACCACAGAGCCACAACCTCAGCCTATTATTTCTCCCTTAAAATTCCACAAAATAGTTCAGCCCCATTGACACCTTGATTTTTGACTTATGAGACCCATTTCAGACTTCTGAACTAGAGAAGTGTAGGATAGTCAATGCATGTTGATTCAAGATATACATTTAGGGTGTTTCTCCTTTTTTTTTTTTTTTAACATAGAAACTACAGAAGCATGTCCAATGGAAATTCATTTGTTTATAAATTGTATCAGAAAGTTTCAAATGGTTATAGTAAGATAGCAATTTTACTTTGACTTCCACTAATTTTTATCTTATGGGAATGACTTACCCCATGGAATTCAGGTAATTTAGATTCCCATATATGTTATAGTTTGAATATGAGGTGTCCCTCAAAAACTTCTTTATTAAAGCAGGAATATTCAGAGATAAAGTGATTATATTATGAGAGCTTTATCCTAATTGATCTAGTAGAGAGTGGCAGTTTCTCAGAAAACTAAAAACAGTGTAACATATGATATAAAATACTTCTGGGTATATATCACAATGAATTTTGGTATGTTGAAGAGATATCTGTAGTCCCATGTTCATTTCACCATTATTTACAATAGCCAAGATACAGAAGCAGTCTAACTGATCACCAACAAATAGAGAAAAGGTATACATACACACACACACACACACACACACACACACACACACCATGGAATAATATATGGCCTTAAGAAAGAAATAATTTTAATTTGTGACAACTTGCACAGAACTGAAAAAAAAAAAATCAGGTGCAGGAAGAAAAACACTGTAGGAGCTCACATATATGTGAAATCTAAAACATTTGATCTCATAGAAATAGCCAGTAGAAAAGTAATTACAAGATTCTGGAGGTGGTGGATAGAAGAAGAAAGGGAAGAATTACCAAAGCATGCACAGTCTTAGTTAGACTTGAGAAATAAATTTTAGTGATCTACTTCTCTGAATGCTGGCGACAGTTAAAAGTAATGTAGAGAACATTTTGAAATTTTCATAATGGATTTGTCACATTGTCACCACAAAATTGTTGAGATGGTAGATATGTTAATTAGTTTGAGGGAATCTATAATATATACATAAATCAAAGCATCAGATTATAACCCACAAATGCATATGATTATTATTTTTTAAATAAAAATATATTAATACAAAAACAATATATATAGAGAGAAGATAGTTTACCTTTCTTCCTAGTATTAGATCCATATAACACCTCAACATATTAGATGATTCTGGTCCTTACTGTGAGCATGAATCTTTTTATTCATTTTATAGATTCAAATGCTTATCTCTTCAGGAAGCACCCCAACAAACACACGCAGAAATAATGATTTTCTTGCTATATGGCACCCATTAGTCCAATCAAGTTGATACATAATATTAGATATCACATGCTTCATTGTTTCTCATATAATATTTATTAAGATTTAATTCACAAACCACCAACATATATTTGCCAAATTTTGAAAAAATCACAATTATCTAGTTCTAGTATTTTTATCACCTCCCCCCAAAACCCATATCCAAGAGCAACTAATATTCCATTTCGCTCCTGGTAATAATTAATTCACTTTTTGTCACTACAGATTCACATATTATGAACATTTCTTAGAAATAGAATATTATATTATGTTGTTTATTTTTTCTGGCATCTTTCACATACCATATCTTTTCAAGGTTTATCCCATTATGTAACATGTAAGTACTCTATTCTTTTTTATGCAAGAATAATATTACTTTTTATGAACAGTGCCATATTTTATCATTCAGTTGATAAAAATTCGGGATCTTTCTACATTTTTTGGCTACTTGTATTTTGAACATCATACCTAAGGAATAATAATGCAAGATCACAAGACCTATGTTTTCTTATAAGAACTGTATGGTTTTAGTGCTTAAATTGAGACCTATTATCTATTTTGAGTGAAGTTTTGCACATTGTAAAGAAGATGTCAAACTCCATCATTTGGCATATGAAAATCTGGTTTGATTTACATCATTTATTGAATTAACTAATCTTTGTGCCATGGAAGACTTTATTGTGAATAATCCATTTATAAAAAAATAAACAGTGAATGTTTTGAAGTATTTATTAGAACTGATTCTGTATGTCGTTAAACCCCATTGGCATATTTACCATATACATGTATGACTATCCACAAGTGAACATTGGTTTAAGTATCCTAGTAAGTATTTGGTAAAATTTTTATAATTTGGAAACTGATTAGAGACTCCAGATATTAGTTAAGAGAAATCACTTATTTTCTACCAAATAACAGGCCTCTTTCTATTTCACTAAGTACCCATAATAAGCCTTCAAAACACTAAAGTCAATGTAAAATACATCTAGCTAAATATGAAAACCTCAATAAATTTATAGATAATAAAATATATTTTCTTCATATATAAAATAGTTAATTTACAAATTATGATACAAAATAAGATTCTTTGTATATTGTGGCAGAAATGAGACATAATTTCTAGAAGAGACAAGAATGCTAATTAAGAATAGAACATTTTTTATTATTTTTGCAACTTTTTGTTATGATTTGAATTCACTGAAAAATGTAGCAAAAAGGAAACTATATACATATTTTCACATTATACAAAGGCAATAAATAATCAGAAGGTACTTCTCACAGAGAACAACTGTGTTGTCTAAAAATTTATTTTCTATTGATATTATTTTTATATTAAAATGATTTGTTACAATTAGTGTTAAATGACTGTCTTTTGCCATATTAGTATTTTTCCTAAGAAAATCTTTCTCTCTATCTATACATTATTATATGTATAATCATTGACTATAATTGCATGTAAATCTATATTAAGAATGGAAAGGAAGATAAAATAAAATCCATTTCATTCTTTTTCTATGTCATCATTTAAATATTTGATTTCAATATTAAATTGTCTTACATTATATACAGTTGTGATTTTTTTATTTTCTTTATGACAGTTGTCTCCACTAATGCTTTTGGTGTTGCTACAAATTATGATAAGTTTGGAAAAACCACTTAGAAAGTAAAAGTACTTTTAAACATTATACAGATTTTCCAGATTTCTGAGCATAATTAACAAAAAAGAAACATTAACTGCTATATTTAAATTTCTATGTAGGGATTTATGAAACCTGGACAGATGATTATATATAATACCCAATTGCTCAAAAAGTAAGAGTAATTAGTTCAGTAAAGTGTTGGTCCAAAATCCACATTTACATTCCCTTTTTTGAGGGGGAGGAGGGTGGGACTAGAGATTGAACTCAGGGACACTCAACCACTGAGCCACATCCTCAGGCCTATTTTGTATTTTATTTAGAAACAGGATCTCACTGAGTTACTTAGCACCTCCCTATTTCTGAGGCTGGATTTGAACCCACAATCCTTCTGTCAGCCTCCTGAGCTTCTGGGATTACAGGTTTGTACCACTGCGCCCAGCCACACACACTTTTTTTCTGAGTGTAAGGTGTATTCTGAACACCAAATTAGCTTGCTAAATCACTTCTTCTACTCAATCTTTTTACATTTCTAATTTTCAAAACCTCTCTGTTAACATGTGTGGATGTTCATATTTCTTCTCTTGGGTATACAGATGCCTTATATAAGGATAGCCACTTTTTCTTAAACTTCTGTTGAGATTCTGTTTGTTTTCCTTTTCATAAATTGGTAAATGTGGGCTGGGGATGTGGCTCAAGCGGTAGCGCGCTCGCCTGGCATGCGTGCGGCCCAGGTTCGATCCTCAGCACCACATACAAACAAAGATGTTGTGTCCGCCGAAAACTAAAAAATAAATATTAAAAATTCTCTCTCTCTCTCTCTCTCTCTCTCTCTCTCTCTCTCTCTCTCTCTCTCTCTCTCCTCTCTCACTCTCTCTTAAAAAAAATAAAAAAAATAAATTGGTAAATGTCTACAAATTATAAAATATGGAATTTCGTTTACTCTAAGATATAGGGAAAGACAAACACTTTGATTAACCCAGGGAAAACTAGAAAATGTAAGAAACCATAAAAAATAATAAGTCATTACATACTTCAGGAAAAAGTATGATCCAAAGTGACAAGACAGTAATTTTCACAAGCATCCTGAAATCTTAGATTTCTTAGCTTGAATACCTCTCCTGGGATAGGAATTTGAGATATGGATAAGGTGTAGATATGGACAAAAGATACTACTGTAATCTAACTAATGTATATTTATTTACACAGGAAAGAAAGAAGGGAGGAGTTAAAGCAGGGAAAGGAGAGAGAACGTATTTTCAGTATTTTTCATAAGCAAAATTTCCTTGAGTGACTCATTGAGTTTTATCTCGGCTTTTGTGACTATTCTCAAATACTTGAAGCACTAAGAAAATAAGGATAGATGTAAAATTGAAGAAAATGAAACAATTTTCTATAAAGATCAAAGAGAAAGAATTGTATATATTACCACTGTCTAGTTTGGAATGTCCAACAATAACCAAGTCCTATTGAGTGTAAGTACCTGGTTTCAAGAAGTGGTGCACTTTTCTGCAGCATAGTTAAGAGCTAAAACTTTTAAAATATTTATTCTATGTCAGACACGATGCTAAGGATTTTACATAAATAATTTTTTTTTCTCCTTGAAATAAGTCTTTAAGACAGGGGCTAAAGTTATCTTCTGTTCACATACAAACACAATAGAGCTTACATAAATCAGACAAATTATCCAAGATCATAGAACTTGTCAAAAAATTTGTGGGTACTTTTTCTCAAGATTTTTTTTAATGAAGACATTTCTCTTCAATTCCATATTCATGTACATCTTTTCTCCATAAATGACCTTAGTTTGGATCTTTGACCTTATTTTAAAAGAAAAATTTGGGTTGTTTTATAATGAATATTGCTTGATAAATAAGGAAAAAATCACATTTATAAACATCACCTAAAGCATGTCAAAATGTTGAACATTTGTTTTCAAACATAGGTATAATTACATAAAATATATAAACCAGAATCTAATACTGTATGTGTTAAAACAACAAGAGTTTCTTAAAACATTGATCTGCTTATTTATTGAGATAATTTCCTGTTTCTACTAGGTTTTATTACTTAGAGAAACTAAGTCTAAAAAGAATCGGTTTTTATATCTCTCTTGTTTTAAAATCTTTTAAATGATTGCTTTATAACTCTTTCTAAGTAAACACCTATATTATAGATTCTAAATTTCATTGTAAAAGTAAAAGATAAGTTAATATACACATGACATCTTTATAATTGCGGTGCAAATTATTACTGGCTTATTTGTATATTAGATTTATTCATGTTCTTCAAGTATACAAGTCTTTTAAAATATAAAGTGTTGGAGTGCACTTTATCAAGATAGTGCTTTCCAAATTAAGGTTGTTTGAAACAATAAAAAAAGGATATAATTCAAACATGTAGATATTTTAACATCAATTAGCCTAGATTTTGATATTTTAACTTTGGATTTTCTTTTGTTTCTCAAAAATAATTATCCTGTTTTGATTTTACTTAACTTTGGAAGTGATCAACATGTGATAAATATTTTTATTGCAAACCAGCCTATTTTCTGTCATGTGTTTGAATATGTTATGTAAAATAAATATAGCAAAATTTCAAAAATATACCCATGTTTCCATAAATATGATTCAATGATTTGACAAGGTGGTAGAATCAAGGAGAATACTAGCATATATTTGTTATATTAACGAGAAGGTAGTCACACACTAATTGATCACTGACAATTATTGCCAAAGGGAGTAGACTCCTGCATCTTCTCCACTAATAGCAGAGTCAGTATCCACACCATCTCCTTCCTCTCTATCTATCTATCTATTATCTATCTATCTATCTATCTATCTATCTATCTATCTATCTATCTATCTCTATCTCTATCTCATCCCTGTTTCTGTTTCTTTTTCTTCCTGGACATTGCATATGTATTGATCTGTTCTAAGGCATATTTTTCTACATACAATTTTCTATCCCTTATCCAAATCAGAGTATATATTTCATTAATGTAAAATCTTGTCTTTGATTACTTTGAGTGTTAGTATAGTAACATGTCCTTAACTGGTAATAGGATAAGTCAGGATAAGTTATATTTTTGCTCAGATTTAAATAACCTTGTCTTTTCCAGTTAGATTAACTGTCCAACATCTTACAACTACTAAATAAATTGTAATTAACTTTAATGTTGTAGTCAGAATCAGTTAGATCTTTTTGAATCCACATTTAAATTGTTACAACATGAAGGTATAATTTAATATACTTAATCTGTAGCAAGCTATATTAGGGAACTGATAACCTTAGAAAGACCACTATATTAGGGAACGAATAATCTCAGCAAAACTGACTAGAATCTTAAAATATATTAACAGGATTACTTTTTAAATGAAATATTTTAAATAAAATATAACATTATATTGGCAGAGAGATAATCATGAGTTTGAATAAAACGATTTTAGTTTGTGATATAATTGTAAATATTGAACATGAATTATTTTCAACTTATATTTTCTCAAAGTGCATCTAAAGTGACAAAATGGTACTAATTTATGATGCACAATCTTATGTATTTTTTTCTCTTGCTGTTTTTCTATTCTTCATTATTATTCTTTGTTTATTAATCCCAAGACTTAGTTTTACTCTAATGTGTTTACTGTAACTACATCTACTTCTTGTTTCTATTTTGCACATGTTTTCCAATGTCATTTTAAAAATGTCCTTTCATGGAAAATTCATATCCTTTGAGGGAAGGAGAAAAACAATGCCTTTAATTTTGCCCTAGAGTGATTGGGATAAAAAAAAAAAAAAGATTGCATGTGTAATGACTTTTACCCCAGTCAATGGGAAATAAAAACAGAAACTTACATAGTAAGTTCTTGACTGTACAAAAAGTGTTGAATTTTAAAGAGAAAGTTGAACCTCCCTGTTGATATTTTAAAAAATTCAACATGGGCTGTGGTTGTGGCTCAGTGGAAGAGCACTCGCCTAGCTCATGCGAGGCCCTGGGTTCAATCCTCAGCACCACATAAAAATAAATAAATAAAATAAAGATATTATGTCCAACTACAACTAAAAAAAATAGATAAATAAAAAGCCCCATTAAAAAATTCAACATGGGAAAAATGAAATAAATAAAGATCAAGAATTCTTTATTTCAAAAAATCAGATTTAAAATGGTCATGCAGCATAGGAATTCATTCTAATTCAATCTATCATACCTGCACTAAATGGCAAAGAGAATTATCTCTTAAGCAATGTGAATATACAAAATTAATAGCCAAGAGAGATATATAAACAGTATCATCATGTCCAAGAGACACTGAAACTTTCACAGTAATTAAATAAGAAGACTATGACCTTCCTATCATTGAAAGAGGGATTGAGAGAAAGGTGTGTGCATACATATATAGGCAAAATATTTCTTTTCCTAGATGAAGAGATAATAAATAAAGGTATGAATTGTGAGACACCAGATACCAGATTTTAATATTTAGTGTAATATTTAGTTCAGTGCTAATACTCCAGAACAGATAAGTCATTACAGTTTGCAATAATTCTGCAGACCCATGTGTGCCCTTAAGTGCAACAATGCTCTATAAAGTGATAAAAAGAGGTCAGTTATTAGAGTAATCAACAGTGTGCACTAGATTGCCTAAAACATTTTGTTAAAAGAAAACCAGAGCCTGGCAGCTGTCAAAGCAATAGGAACATATTTCAGAAGAAATATTGTAAAAAAGGAAAATAAATAGTGTAGAACTGGGCTCAATTTCTAATACAAGAACAAGTGGGGATTTATAGCTAGTAACTGATGGTGGGGGTGTTGTCAGTGGATGTAAAAATCACTGAGAGAAGATATCAAGTAGGAGGATTCCTGATAAACCGAACTAACAAGATTCTTTCTTAAGGCAGGCAGGCCATTATGATTAAATTATCAAGTGTTGAAATTTTCTTATTCACATTTAGGAAAATTCCTAACAAACTGGAATTTTGGAAGCTCAGCAAGGACAAGGGAATGTCCTAGTCGAAAATTGGGCTCAGAGAAGCCTACCTCATTTTCTCATATTTGGCTAAGGATAGAGTCTTTGTCAATATGTGTTAATGAACCACACCTATGTAAACAAATGAAACTACGGTGAGAAAATTAAATCACACCTAAACATTTTTCAAGTAAAATTTAAAAATATATATGTGTGTATATACTCAAAAATATTTAGAATCTACCCACTTTCAGAATAGACAGATAAATAGAAATAATCAAATAAAATAAAGTTTTTCAGAGGACAAAAAAACTATATTCTTTCTCATTTGTATTAAACAAAATATTTTATTTCTGGATAAATGATATAATGCTATATACTTACACATGGAGGAAGGTAAGGGAAATTTTAAAGAAAATGATGCTGTATTATAGAATTTTCATAATAATTGAACATGCTTATTTACTTTTGTCTAACCAGTAACTTAACTTTTCTTTTTTCAGATTAGTTTTTGTATTTATAATCTGAGATCTGTTTGTGAAACAGTTGTTTCCTCGATTTTTTATAGCTTTTAAAATGGAATTTTCTTTAATTTTATAGTTCTTGATTCTTGATATATCAGGTCTATTTTTTCATGTTGTATAAAACTAAAATGTCCTGTACAAATTTATTTTCTTCATCTGAACTTCTAGTCTAGTTTGTATACATCTATATTCAAGGTCATCTCTACAAAAGTAATAGATATTGTAACCTTATCTCTGCTTATAAATAGATTAAATAATATTGACCATCTTGAGGATTTTCTATTTTATGTTTAATCTCTTTCACTTTATTACCTTTGTGACAGTTCCAATAATTATACAATAAATGAAATTTAAAGCACTTAAAAAGCAAATCTGATGCTGCAGTTTTATTTTTTTTTTCCCTAAAGTTTCAGGCACATGGATTTCTTTATAGCATTAAGACTGAGAAGCATTAGGCTCCTAAGTACTTAGAGTAGCACCAATGAAGGAAATTATTCAGGAGATTATTGGAAAAGGATTAGTGAAAAGGATTAGTGGTAAAATTAGGCAAAACTCTGTGCCTCTGTATTTGCTTGATTACTCTGCACTTTTGACTGCCTGAATCACAAAGATAACCCCAGCTCTGTGCTGTGTTTTATGAAACCATTGGGTGAATCATAGTTCTTTTTTTTTCCAACAGCAGTGAATGAATAATAAAGAGAATGATTACTTTATGGATTTTTTCACCTGCACAAAAATTTTGTGAAAAATAGATCAGTATTTATAATCCTGTTTTAGTGTGTTCAGCAGTTTTACACAGATAGTTATAGGGTTGTAAACTTTTAAAATAGCAATGCTATTTAATAGAGCTGCCATTTAAATCCAGTATCTGGAAATATTTCACATCATTCTACTTTTATCTCTCCAGAAAAGAATTCTCAAACATCTGCTACCAAAAGCAAAACTATTATTAGATGAGCAGAAACAACTTCTTGTGTGGTAGAAAGGGGAAAAAAATCTAGTTTACATCATATACAGAAAACAGAGCACAATTTATGGTATTGATTTTCTTAATCTGGCCCTGCTACTATAACAAAATATCACAGACTGTGTAATTTACAAAAAAAGAAAAAAGAAAAGAAAAGAAATGTTTCTCACCATTCTTAGAGGCTGGGATGTCAAAGATCAAGTCACCAGCATTTTCAGTGTTTCTTCTTCCAAAATGGCACCTTGAATGCTGCTTTTTCTGGAGGAAATGAATGCTTAGTTCTCCTGTAGCAAAAAGTGAAAGAGTAGTTAGGCCTACTTAGTGCTTTCTAGCCCTTTTATAAGGGAAGAGAACCCAAGGGCCAGTTTTCTTCCTAAGGCCTCACCTTTTAATTCTGTAACACTGGGAATTAAGTTTCAATATCAATTTTGGAGGGGGCAAAAACTTGTAAACCATAACAATGATTAACTTATATCTGCATATTTTTTCCATATTGGGGATTAGCCCAGTGTTGCTTTACTACTGAGCTACATAACCCAATCCTTTTTAGTTTTTGTTTTGAGACAAGGTCTCAATATGTGGCTAAGGTTGTTTTTGAATTTGGGATCTCCTGTATCAGCATCTTGAGTAGCTGAGATTACAGGAATGTACCACTGTACCTGGTATATACATATTATTTAGTTGTGATAATTGGTATTAATATTCAAGATAGTTTAATAGCATGTGTGTGTTACCTTTTCATTGCTAATACAAAAATACCTGACATAAACAAACTAAAGGACAGAAAGTTTATTTTGGCTCATGGTTTAGGGTGTTTCATTGTACAGTCAAATGGCTCCAAGGCAAAAACATCATGGTGGAAGGGAATGGAGAGGAAAATTACTCACTTCATGGTAGCTGGGAGGCAGAGTAAAAGAAATAAGCTGGGGAGAAAGAAAGAAAGAAAGAAAGAAAGAAAGAAAGAAAGAAAGAAAGAAAGAAAGAAAGAAAGAAAGAAAGAAAGAAAGAAAGAAGGGAGGGAGGGAGGGAGGGAGGGAGGGAGGGAGGGAGGGAGGGGAAAGGAAAGGAAAGGAAAGGAAAGGAAAGGAAAGGAAAGGAAAGGAAAGGAAAGGAAAGGAAAGGAAAGGAAAGGAAAGGAAAGGAGGGAGGGAAGGAAGGAAGGAAGGAAGGAAGGAAGGAAGGAAGGAAGGAAGGAAGGAAGGAAGAAAGAAAGAAAGAAAGAAAGAAAGAAAGAAAGAAAGAAAGAAAGAAAGAAACCTTCCAGGACATGCCCCAGTGACTTACTTCCTCCATACCTGCCCAAATACATATACCACCACTGAGTAGTCCATTCATCTATCAATGGATTAATGTACTGATGAGATCAGAGTCCTCATGATCCAATTACTTCCCCAAATCCTCACTTCTATAAATTGTTGTATTTGAAACCAAGGATTCAAAACATGAAACTCTGTGAGACATTCCAGATCCAAACAATAATATCATATCCTTGTTACCCAACTCTGGGGGACATCCAGATCCAACCATAATATCATATCCCTGATCCCCAAAGCCTTATGCCTATCTCACAATGCAAAATACAGTCTATTTTCAAGAGTCCCTGTAGTCTTAATTTTCCCAGCATTGCCGAAAATCCAATCCCAAAGTCTCCTTTGGGAGACTTTTACCTATGATTTTCTATAAATATCAAAAAGCAAATGCTATACTTCCAATGTATAATGGCAAAGTAAAATTTCCCATTTCCAAAGGGAAGAATAGAGTTATATAATGAAAATCTTGGACCATGATAAGACTGAAACTCAGCAGGAAAAACATTAAATCCCCTTGCTCATTGTCCAGTATTTGCAACATGTGGTGTTGAGCAGTAGACCCCAAAAGGCTTAACAGCCCTCCTTCTCTGACCTTTTGTATTCAGCCCTCATGTACTCTCTCTTGGGCTAGATCTGCTTTCCTTAGCACATATTACAAGTTCCTGTTCCTTGGCACTTCTTGAGGTCTCTATTGCAACTTCAGTTGCCCTCTTGAACAGCGGCACATATTGCCCTCTCAAGAGTTGCCTGCAGGATTCCGATCCTGGTGAAAATTGAACAGTCTCCTCTCAGGTTTTCCTTGAAATCTTAGTGGAAGCTTTCATTACCCTATAACTCTTCTTACTAAATGAATATTGTCTCTTTGTACATATAAAATGTAGACTTACATAAATTGAATATTATAATAAAAATCTGATACAGCATGGCATAAATAAATAAGTAAACAAAAGCTAGACATCTCTCATTAAATTCTAGATATTGTCATTTGTGTTGTAGCTCATCATTATTTTAATTTTTATCAGTCAATGATACACATGTTTTACTTGGTATTTTTCCTTCATTACTGTTTTCATCTCACTCATATATTGAAAAACCAAACTTACAAAGTTTCACACAAATTACTGTTATCATTTTATGCAGCCAGAGTTCATCTACTATGAATCTAAGTTCAGCTACAGAGATTTTTTTCCAAACATTAAGAGCTAATATTAAAGATAATCAAAGCAGCAACTGTTCCTTGTGATTTACATGTTATCATTTGCTATTTATACAGCTACCCCAAACAGAAAAAAAAATGATGCTACAATAGATTTCAATGTAAGAATTTTAGGGTTTATGTCTGTTTTAATTTTCTTGAATATTGATTTGCTTTTTCTAATGGTTGTTGAAGCCTCTAGTTCTGCAAGTGTCACATCAACATTTCCCTGTGTGAAGAGCAGTCAATGTGCCTGGCATATTATTGCTTCAAACAAAATTATAAAACTTCTAATAGTGCTATAAAAAAATGGGTATATGCATTTGTGCTGAAGCTTGATCCTTGTCACTGATGCCAATCCAATAACAACGACACGGTTATAAGGGAGGGGAAAAAAGATGATTTATTGATTTGCTAGCAAAGGATAAACAGGGGACTCCTGTTCCAAAGGCTGTGATTCTGCCCATCAGCCAGAACAGGGGGCTTTTAAGAGGAGATTCAGAGAAAATGAGATTAGGCAGGTAGAAATGAGGAAGAAGAAAGTCAGGGGAAAAAAATCAGGAAGAAGGTTAGGGAAAAGAAGATCAGGCAGGAGAAGGTCAGAAAGGAGAAGGTTAATGGGAAACGAAGATCAGGGAGGAGAAGGTTGCAAAAAGAAAAAGAACATAAATTTCAAAATGACAAAGGATTTAGTCAAAGCATCAAGTGAACCCCTGTTACACATTCATGTAGCAATGTCTGACATTCATTGGCTCATTTAATCCTCAGGTCAACCTCATTAATAAGTGCTACTGTAATCCTCATTTTACAAAGAAGGTAACTGAGTAAGAAAGAGATAAAAGAACATAAATTTACAAAGTCTACTTACCATTTTTCCTCCATGGATTTCCTTGCATTTTCTATTTTGGATCTACATTATTGGCTACTACTAACTTCATTGACATACCCACAGATAAGCTTTACTTTCACAGTAATGAGTAAAGTTCTTTAAAATTTATTCGTATTTCATTCATTCATTTATAGTAAATGTGTGCTTATATGATAATAAGTGCATTATTTTTAATAAAGGCATATAGCATATGGTTGTTATCAGAAGAGGAAGGACACCAGAACTGAAAGAATCTTCACTACAAGTAGGGAGCTATTACATATTCACCAATGACAGATCACATAGCACAGGAGTGTTTGCACAGAACAAATGTAGATCAAGTGGGAGAGACAGTCAACCTGAAGTAGTTTTATGCCAAAAAAAGAACCTGTAAACACCAACAATGAGAAGAAAGGCTTGTGTGTAGGAGATACAGAGAAGCCAGACTAAGGACAATACTGAGAGAGGTCCCTGAAAGGTTCCCCCTAAGGAACACACAAGAGCATTAAATCTGATTACCAGGCGAGTTAGAATTTTTGTAAATCATTTGCTTAGTTATTCTCTCATCCTATATTTTAACTCTAATTACATTAAATAGTCCCCTCCCCTCCTCCTCCTCCTCCTCCTCCTCCTCCTCCTCCTCCTCCTCCTCCTCCTCCTCCTCCTCCTCCTCCTCCTCCTCTCTTCTTCTTCTTCTTCTTCTTCTTCTCTCTCTCTCTCTCTCTCTCTCTCTCTCTCTCTCTCTCTCTCTCTCTCTCTCTCTCTCTCTCTTTCTCTTTCCCAAAATTAGAAGAGTTTAGGAAGAAACAGAACCAGCCACAGTGACTTCTTCAGGAGACAGGCAGCTGCCATCTACAGTGGAAATAATGCCAACTAATGATGAAAAAAAGTTATTAGAATGAAAATATAAATGATAAGGACTTAGAATAGATGACTAAGTTTATTAAATAAGACTGTTTCAGGAGATAAGCTATGTTTTATACAAACGAACAGAATACTTCATAGTGGCATGCAGAAAGAATTTCTTACAAAATAAAAATTTTAGAGGGTACTGACAGACAAAAATAATGTCTTTTAATTTTACTTTATAATATAATGGTTGATAGACATTCAAGTTGCATTTTTTAACTTTATTATTTATTTTAATATATTGCCAAATTGATCAAACTTATCTTTTATTTGTTGTAGAATTTATCTTATTATGCTTATACTTGAAGTTTTAATTACAATGTTCATTGCAGAACAAGAGTTAATTTTTCAAAATTTTACACACTTTTTTTTAACTTTCTCCCATTGTACACAAATTAAAAATTAATTACCCTTTCAGTAACCTGATAAGCAAGACAACTTCAGTAAATTAAAAAATATTTTTTTTGCATTATGACTATTATAAAACTCTTTCACTTGATTATTTTTATATATTATATTTTCTCTTGGATTTTAAAACATAGGTTAAGGTAAAATTTGTTACATTTTCATTTACCCAGAAGAAACTTTTAGGTAGTTAGATTTTCCTATTTTTTTTCTTGTCAATCAACATACCAGGGGGCTCAAATAACAGCACACAGAGGGTGAACACAGTAACATAATGTGGCACTGGAAGAAAATTTTTTTATATTTTAAATGCATTGTTAGATCTGTATCTTTAGCAACATTTTTTTTTCTATTTTGTCAGCTACTGGGAGGCTTATTATTATTCATGGTGGTTATCATTTTTATTTGCCTTTTACATTTTTATGTTTTAAACCCATGTTGCCTGGTATACAGATTTAGTTTGAAAAACCTTACAGAATAGATCGTATTGTCCCTATAAAATTAACTACGAAATTTTCTTTATTTGTATGTCTAACAAGGCTTCTTGCCTTGTAGAACTCTCTGCTAGGTATTGGTATAGTTGAATCAGTTGTCTTTTGATTAGTATTTGATGGCATAATTAAATATATTTGTGCTTTTATACTTAATGTTCTTTTAAGCAATACTAGTTTGAGTAAATAAATGAGGCAATATAAATCTGTATTTGAAGGGCTAGTTCATTTACCTTGAATATAACATCTAGTATGGGTATGCATTTTGTAATACTGCGCTATTTGTTTTCTATTTGATATATTTGTTATGTTCCTTTGTCTTTTTCATATTACTTTATATTAAGAAAATAGCTGTTATTTAATTCCTTTCTGTAAATATCCTTTCTTTTGCTAGTCTTTTAATGGTGTCCTTTAGGCATCATTGGATTACTAAAGTCTAACAAAATGATTATTTTTTTATAATTTCTAAAAAAAGCACTATTATATATGCCTTACCTATCTTCTATCTATCTATCTATCTATCTATCTATCTATCTATCAATCTATCCATACATCCATACCTCCCAACTTTCAGAAAGGTTTTGTGTAATTTGATACTTACATTGCTATTATTGTTCTGTATAGTCAATATTCAATCAATGTTTATTTGAAACTACTCAGATACTTGCCCCTTTATTTTTGTCCTTATTCTACCCTACAAATCAGTGCTTACTGGGATTATTTAAATTCTTCATAAAGAAGTATGTTTATTTTTGAAATGAAACTTTATTATTGATAAATTATATCAACTTTTATTTTTAAAATGTTTTTAATTTAACCATAATTACTGAAATATATACTGAAAGATACAAAGTCCTAGAAATTTGTTTCCCTAGGAGACTTGGCAACATCTAAAGAGATATTTTTGATCATAACAGCAGAGGATTGCCAATTCCATCTAGGAAGGCTGTTAAATATACTTCCTCAATATACAGCAAACCACACACATTAAGGATTCCCAAGCTAAAATATCAAAGTGCATAATTGAGAATATTGACAATTCTTTCTTCAGAGGAATTAATATTTTGATATAGTATTTAATTTCTAGTGAACCATTTTGCTTATAATAATAATTTTACTTAAATCATCATGCCATTTTAGAGCCAGGGTACTTTTTAAAAGAATGTTTTAAGTAAAATATCTTTTAAAATACATTATTTTAATACATCTGTATGAATTAGTTGACCTATATTATTAAAAAGCACAAAATTAGAATTACTATAGATTTGAAATTTTTATATGTTTGAAAAATTCATCATATTATATGAATAGATTTCATTGTACATTTTAGCCTACAAACTCTAAACTGTGTGATAGCTGGTCCTCTATAAAAAAAAAAAATATTGGTCAGTTCCTGAAATGCATAAAGGGTTATAAAATTTCTAAACTACTAATATAAAAGTTTTCTAGGAAAATTACATTTTACAAAGTAGATTTCTCCTGGGTTCAATACCACAGCACTACAAAAAATGGTAGATTTCTTCTTTCAAATAAGATAATTTGTTTATGAGTAATGCATAAATACAAACCACACTGATATAAGAGTTTATGATTTAAAGAAAGAGAAAAAAAAAGATTCTATAGTTAAGCCAAAAGACACTATTCCCCATAAAGCCTTATACTTTATATATAAGCAAATTTGGAGAACTCAGAAATGTAAATAAACAACTATACAGAATGACATTCATATAGTTAATTTTTTTAAGAGAGAGTGAGAGAGGAGAGAGAGAGAGAGAGAGAGAGAGAGAGAGAGAGAGAATTTTTAATATTTATTTTTTTTTTAGTACTCGGCTGACACAACATCTTTGTTGGTATGTGGTGCTGAGGATCGAACCCGGGCCACACGCATGCAAGGCGAGCGCGCTACCGCTTGAGCCACATCCCCAGCCCCATATAGTTAATTTTATAAGACAGACATTAAAACACTAAAATAATGAAGTGATCATGTTCATTGGTAAATATTTAGAAAATAGCTTAACATTTTTATTTGTCCTTTTTATTCAAAAATGATAGTAGAATCTATTTTAATATATTTATAGAAGCATGGAATATATCTTATACTAATTAGAATCTCAGTCTTGTGGATGTACATGATATTGAGATTCACTCAATATCATGTATGGTTTATTCATTTATGTACATAGAAAAGTTATGTCAAGATTATTTTTGATCTTGTAGTCCATTCAATGTTTAAAATTTCTTCTATTTACATTCTCCCTACCCTATAGATACCTTAAAATCTACAACAAGAACAACAACAACAAAAAAAAAATTTCCAAACCCTATTCTTCTTTCAAAATAAGGAAGACATTTAACAATTTGTGAGGCAGTCATTGATTTATCAGAATAAACTGTATTCAGGAAAGAAATTTCTTAAGTAAAAATACAGAAAATATTTAATTGGTATAATATTTTGCTGAAAAGTACAGATTTTAGAAATTCAATCCTATAAATTACTTTGAAATCTGCAAAATCTTTGATAATTGCTAACATCCAGAATGCAAGGATCTAACTAAGAAAAGAATTTCAACAAGCATGAAGACATAATTACACTTAACAGATACATATTATTGTAAATGACTATCAAAATATAATAATAACACTAAAGAAAATTTTATTTCATTGAGTGTATTCAAAAATAGAGAGCACAAATAAATAAACTTATGATATACCTCAAAGTCCTTAGAAAAAGAACAAACTAATTCCAGAATCAGTAAAAGACAGAAAATAATAAAAAATCAGGTCGAAATTAATGAAATTGAGAATAAAAAATAATACATAGGATCAATGCAAAAAATAGTTGGTTCATCAAAAGATAAATAAAATTTGAAAACCCTTAACCCAACTGTCCAAAAAAAAGAAGGAGAGGACTCAAATCAATAAAATTGCAGGTGATAAAGGAGCCACCACACACTTTTGAAATCCAGAGGATCATTAGAAACTATTTTGAAAATGTATTCTCAAATAAAATGCAAAATCTAGAAGGCACTGATAAATTTCTAGGTGCATGTGACCTGCCCAAATTGAACCAGAATGATTTAGAAAACCTAAAGAGACAAATATCATGTAATGGAATTAATACACCAATTAAAAGTCTACCAACAAAGAAAAAGCCCAGGACCAGATGGTTTCCCATCTGAGTTCTACCAGAAATTTCAAGAAGTAATACCAGTGTTCCAAAATTATTTTATCATATTTAAAGGGAAGGAACATGCTCAAATACATTCTATGAAGATACTTTGAGACCAAAACCAGACAAATACACATCTAGAAAACAAAACTACACAACAATATCCCTGGTGAAAATAGACACAAAGGCCTTAACAAAATATTAGCAAACTGCATTCAAAGCATATTAAAAAGACAACACTCCATGATGAAATGAGCTTTATTGAATCGATACAAGGTTGATTCAACATATACTAATCAATAAACGTAATTCATCACTTAAATAGAATCAAAACAGGAATATTATGATCATTGGTACAGATGCATAAAATATGTTAGAAACAATGAAAAAATAAAGGTAGAAGAAAACTATACTCAACATTATAAAGACAATATATGATAAACCCAAAACATACATAATGGAGAAAAACTGAAAGCTTTTCTTCCAAAATCAGGACAAGACAAGGATCCCACTCTCAAAACTTATAATCAGTATAGTTACCAAAATTCTAACTAGAGCAATCAGGCAAGGGAAGGAAATTAAATGAATACAAATTGGAAAATATAAAAAATCAAACTATCACTCTTTTCTGATGACATGATTCTATATCTAGAAAACCCAAAAGTTACACTAGAAGACTTCTAGAGCTATAAATAAATTTAGCAAAGTAGCAGGATACAAGATCAAAACCCTCAAATTAATAGCTTTTCTATACCCCAATAGTGATTCAGCCAAGAAAGAAATCAGGGAAACTATCTCCCACCATAACCTCAAAAAAGAAAAAAAAAACTGGAAATTAATCTAATTAAAGAAGTGAAATAATCTACAATGAAAACTATAAAATATGGGCTGGGGTTCAGCAGTAGAGTGCTCACCTGGCATGTGTGAGGCACTGGGTTCCATTCTCAGCACCACATACAAAAAAAATAAAAGTATTGTTTCCACCAAAAAAAAAAAAAAAGAAAAGAAAAGAAAAAGAAGAGAAAGAAAGAAGAGAAAAGAAAACTATGAAACAGCAAAGAAATTAAAGACTTCAGAAGAAGAAGAGACCTTCCATTTTCTTGAATAGTCAGAATTAATAATATTGCAACATGGCTATACTTCAGAAAGCCATATTGACTTATAATTCAGTCTCCATCAAAATACATTCCTTACAGACTAGAAGAATCAGTCCTTAGATTCATTTGGAAGAATAAGAGACATATAATAGCCAAAACAATTCTGAACAAGGAAGTGATGCAGAAGGCATCACAATACCTGATCGCAAATTATACTGCTGAGCTATATGAACAAAAACTATGTAATACTGCCATCAAATTTGACCTTAATACCAATGGAATAGAATATAAGACATCAAGATCAACTCAAATACATGGTGTTATCTTATATTTGATAAAGGTACCAAAATATATATGTTAGAGAAAGAAAAACTTTTTAACAAATGGTACTGGTAAAGCTGGATATTTGTAAGTAAAAGAATGAAATAAGATCCCTAGAAATTCTGAACAAAATTCAAATCAAAATGTATCAAAAACTTAGGAATTATAGCAGAAACCATGCAACTGTTAGAAGAAAAGATAGGTTCAACACTCTCATCTTATAGGTACAGGCACTCTCAACATGACACCTAAAACTCAAAAAATAAAATCAAGACTCAAAAATTCCAATGCCATCAAATTAAAAAGGTTCTGCCCAATAAAGGAAACATGAGAGTAGAGGAAGAGCGTATAGAATGTGAAAAAAAATTGAAATTAATTATCCACAATATGTAAAGAATATAAAAATTCATTGCTAAGCCCCTCAAATAATCCAATTAATAAATGAGTCAAAACCCTAAGTAGAACTTTCTCAAAAGAGTAAATTCAAATGGCCATCAAATATATCAGATAGTGTTCAACATCTCTAGTAATGAGGGAAGTACAAATCAAAACTACACTAAGATTTCACCTCATCCAGTCAAAATCACAATTATAAAGAACCCAAACAATAATAAATGTTGGTAATAATGTGAGGAAAAAGGTAGATTAATACATAGCAGGCATATCTCTAAATTAATACAACCACAGAAAACAATGTGGTGAGTTCTCACAAAACTAGGAATGGAATCATATTATGACCCAGCTATCCCACTCCTCAGTATTTATCCAAAAGAACTAAAAACTGTAGTGATACAGCCAGTTCAATGTTTACAGCAGCATAATTCACAGTAGCCAAATAATGGAATCAACACACATGCCCATCCACAGATAAATGGATCAAGAAAATATAATATATATACACAATGGAGTGTTACCCAACTATTAAGAATAATAAAATATGGCATTGCTGGTAAATGGATAGAAATAGGAAAAAATCATAATAGGTGAAATAAGCCAGACTCAGGAATTCAACAGTTGAATCTTTTCTGTCATTTGTGAAAGCTAAAGCAAAATAAAGGAAAAAAGACAGGGGAAGAGATTGGCTATCATAAAGACATAAGGTAGATCAGAAGAGTAGAACATGGAGAACAAGAGAGAGAGAGAAAGAAATAGAAAGGGTATAAATATGGAATTAATTTAACAATAGCATGCTATATACATATATAAATGTACTAAAAAGAATTTCACCTATATGTATACATAGAAAATACTAATCAAAAGTAAACAAATAAAGAAGTGAAAGGACGATCAATAGAGGAGAGGAGAGGAAACAGGGGAAGGGAGGAAAATAGAAAAAGGAATGGAGATTGAAATCAAATTTCTTGCATACATCATTTTGCCAAAACAAACCCAAATACTATGTATAAGTAATAAAAATTTTAAAATATACAATAATGACTGCAAACAATAAACACTTCTTGGACATACCTAACTCATTTGCTGTTTTTTCCTATAGAAATGATTCAAATTATGCATTAATGGAAATAAACTCACAACACATATTCAAATCATTTTATGAAGAATTTCAACTTTAACAATAATGAAAAATATTGCTCCTCTCATTTGTATAATAGTGCAAATTTTCCTATGCATTAATAAGAGAAAAAGAAAACACTTGGAGATAACATGTATTTTACCTTTATAAGATTTGTAACTTTACTGACATTTGTATATTATCACATATCAATACATTATAACCATAGTGTATAAATGTATCTCTTTGTCTGAAGATAGTAATATATTTAGCTTATAGTTGTATATGATATCAAATATCAACATTAAGTACTACATTTTTTTTCATAATATGAAGTAGAAATCACGAATTCCGGTAAGTTACATAGATTCTGTCTACTGTATTATGGGGAAAAAAATCAATCAATACTTTCAAAGATAAAACACCCATATTGAACAGAGATCATTATTTGGCCATATCTTTTCTACAGTTATCATATACAAAATTAGTTCTATATAACTTAAAAGATGCCAACCAAGTATTATAGTACTGCCTTTATTTAGAAATAAGGTAAACAGGCTGGGGATATAGCTCAGTTGGTAGAGTGCTTGCCTCACATGCACAAGGCCCTGGGTTCAATCCCCAGTACCACTAAAAAAAAAGGTAAACATAATTTTTTAAAGTTTATAAAGAAATAACAGAGGGCTGGAATTGTGGCTCAGTAGTAGAGAACTTGTTTAGCATGCATGAGGCACTGGGTTTGATCTCAGGCACCGCATAAAACCAAATAAAATACAGGTATTGGGTCCATCTACAACTAAAATAATAAAAAAGAAAAAAAAAAAGAAATAGCAGACTCCAACTATTTAAATCCAATTAAAAATACTGAGTCTTAAAAAGAACAAATTCTTTGAGACTTGGCTTACAAATATGCAAGCCAGGTGCCTTAACTTGTGTGGTCATTAATTTAGAAACTGAAGAAGGTTGATGGGGAATTAAGAAAAACACACACACATTGGGAGAGTAAAGTGGGATCAGGTGAGAAACTTAACTCTGAGAACAGTAACACAGAACTGACTCCACATATTTATTATATAGATTTTTTATCAAAAGGTTATTTGTAAGAAAGTTTCTGCAAAGCAGACAGTCTTGAAGCTCACAGAGCAGAAGAGACATTATGGTTATCTTTCTATGTTCAGAATCCTCTCAGAGCCAGTGTCTGCAATTCAAGTTTAAAACTGATTTCTCTGGGCATCTGCCCAGAGAGACCAAAAGTCAGCATGCCATAAAAAACTGGGAAATGTTAACCCTGTACTTTTACAGAGGAGAATGTTAACCCTTTACTTATGTACAGGGAAAGCCCAGCCAGCTATCCAGCAACCACTAGGTAATCAGACACTTTGATTCACATCACTGCTCCCCACAGCCAGGGAACTGTGAAATAATACTGTAAGTTGTAAAAGAGGCATGAGCTGCAAACCTAGGATTCTATAGCAAGCAAAGCTATTCTTAGAAAAAAAAAATGAGGCTATATGACAAAATCAATATAAGAAAATAGTGTATTACTCTATAAAGAAAAATGAGGAGTTTATCTCAGATTTGCAAGATTAGTTCAACATTAAAAGAAGATGTGATCCAATAGATAAATAGGCTAAAAAGAAGAATTATATAAAACTACAGTTGGAGATGAAACTATATTTTCCACTTTTGCTAGCAGGTAGGGTTTGTGTAAGTTGTAGGCCTCTGCTGTTGAAAAGATCCAGTTTAGTGGTAGTAGCTAATCAAGGCAGGGGATGCCTGTTAGTGATAGTTGCAAGGGTTACATTTGGCATATTGGATTCTTCTCCAATAATATTGAGTAGCATGTTGTGCTCTTACTGGCCAGCTATGCCCTCTGGTTTCTCAGCAAACCCCAGCGGCTTATTTCCTATTTCTTCTTGTCTTATAAATCTGAAGAATGATATCCCCAGATGAGGAAGCATTAGTGTAAAAGAATAGGATTTATTCAAGTGGGAAGAAAAGAGAGAACTCTCACAGGGTAAGAGTGAACCCAAGAGCTAGTTGTCACTTGATTGCTAGTCTAGGAGTTTATATAGCTTGTGGGTCAATACTGTTGATTTAAATTTATGCTTATCAGGCTTTGGAAAAGTATTCATGTTATTGATCAAAATTTATGCTAATCAGGTTTTGGAAAATATCAATGCTGTTGGTTAGTCCTTGAGTAATTTTGATGAAAGCTTTATTGGATTCTGACCCCACTTCCATTTTACCACTTCTTACTGCTTATCAGGTCAGAGGAAATAGGTCAGCACCTCTGACTTACCTAGGCCCTGGGTTGCTGCACCCCAGTTCCTCCAACTTGGCAGCCTCTGCATGGTTATGGGCTGTGGCAGGTGCTTGCAGCTCACACTCCAGTCCAGTTAGTCAGTCCCTCCACTGATGCTTCTTGTGGGGATTGGGGAACATGGCAGCCAGGGAGCTAAGTTGAACAAAAAAAAAAAAAAAAAAAAGATTTGAATTCCACACAAATTTTATTTATAATTTAGAAGTAACATTTAACAAAATCCACAATTTATTCAAGAGAAAATCTCTCAGCATACTACGAATAGTTAGAAAATCTTAAATTTGAAAAAAAAAAAACACCAATCCCCAATATCATTCTTATTATGAGAAATTGGAAGGTTTCCTACTAAGATCAGAAAAAAAGATAAGAAACTCCCCTCTCACTACACCTTTATAGTATCATACTGAATATCCTATCTAGTGCAGAAAAACAAACACAATATTAGAAAACAATCAAACAACAAAACAACAAATGTAATAAATTTGCACTGATTAGAAAAGAAGAAAGAAACTATTTACATAAGATTGGAAGTTTTCTTTAAATGCACAAAAATCTTGCTGAATAACAGATTGTAAAAAGATTTTAGAACATAAAGTTAATACAAAAAAATAATCAATTTTCTACATACCATCAAAGAAAAAGTGGAATTTTATGTTCAAATCTCATTTATATAAAAAATTAAGTATTTAGAGGTTAGATAAAATGAACCATATTTATATGAGTAAAGATACAATGGAAACATATCCCATGTTCATGGATAAGAGGACTTGATACTGTCAAATGTTAGTTTCCTCAAATTAATATACAAATTAAGTGCAATCTCATTCAAAAATCTCAAAAAGCTAGTCCTTCTAAAGTTTATATATAGAGACAAAATACTTAGAATACCTAGTTCAATATTGAAAGATAAAAAGTTATATAACAGTTACACTACCTGACTTACATTGTTCTAAAGTTACATTTTTCCAGGAAAGTAAAAGCAAAGGAAAATAGAAAAAGAGAACAGAATAGAAACTCAGAAATAAACTCACACATAGTCAGCTAATATTTAACAAAGGAACAGAAGCAATACAATAGAATTAACATCTTTTAAACAAATAGTACTGAACAGCTGGACTTCAACATGCCAATATATAAACGTGAACATAATCCTTACACCATTAAGAAAAATTAATTCAAAATAGGTCATATACTTAAATGTATAGTGAAAAAATGTTAAACTTTTATGAAGTAACACATAAGAAAATCTAGGGCACAGCAATGACATTTTAGATAAGAACACCAAATGCATGATTCATAAAAAAAAGAACTGATATAACAGAATTTAATAAAATAAAATCTTCTGCTCTGGGAAAGAGCATAACATCAAGAGAATGATTTTTAAAAAGGCAGTACTGGGAGAGAATACTTGAAAAAGACAAATCACACAAGGAACTGTTACCCCAAATATACAGAGAAAATGCAAACCTAAACAATAGGATACTCATCAGCCCAATTTAAAAATAAGCAACAGAACTTAACACTTCACAGGCACTTCACCACAGAAAATATGCACTTGATAAATAACCACATGAAAATAGGCTTCACATCATGCATCAACAAGTAAATTAAAGCAATGACAAAACGTTTGTGCACACTGTTAGAATTGACAAAATCCAGAACACATTGAATTCTGGCAAGTATATAAAGTAACAGAAACTCTCATTCATTGCTGGTGAGAATAGAAAACAATACCGCAACTTTTATAGCAGTTTATAACAAAACTGAATATACTACTGCAATTACATTTCCTTATGTGTCCAAAGGAGTTGTAAACTTATTCTCACACAAAAGCTACATGGTGAAACTCATAAGTGAATGGATACAGAAATTGTTATATCAGACAATATAACATTATTCAATACTAAGAATAAATGAGGAATCACATGCCAGAAACTTAAATGAGTGCCATTAAATGAACTAAGGCAATCTGGAAAGGCAGGCTAGCGAATACATGATTCCAAGTGTATGCCATTTTAGAAAAGGTAAAACTATGAGTAGAATGAAATGGTCTCAATTTCTAGGAGATAGAGGACAGAAGACATAAAAAGACAGATTAGAGAGAATGTTTATGGTAGTAAAATCACTCAGTATGATATACATTCTGTATATACTCTATCATACAGAATAAATATATTTATCCACAAAAGTGGATAAGGACTATTAAGATGGCCATTATATATTTGTGCAAAATTTAAAGAACATTCTATTGTAGCATATTCACATTTTTCTCAGTAGCTCTCCATATGCATAGTTTTGCTTTCTAAAGTTTCTATTATTAAATGTGTTGTTGTAGTCCAAAATATTAAATGAAACAACTCCAATTTTTTTAAAAAAATCATGTTTTAAATTGTACACTGTTCTGAGTATCTTAATACAATCTTATGCCATCATTCTCCATCCTTCCTTCCCAAGACAATAGTTATCCCTTTGACCACTGTATTCAAGCTGTATGTGCTATCTGCCCATTAGTCACTTTTTAGCTGTCTCAGTATCATATAGACTATTGCATTATCAGTGTACTTTAATACGGAGCTTGATACTATCTGCAGTTTCAGCTATCCACTGAGTGTCTTAGAACACACCCACATGGGTTAAGGGAGGACCACTGCATTAGAATGTGGGTAGTGCATATCTTGAGGGTGAGGGGTATTATCTGTGCTACCATGTCATTAATGTAGAGATTTGTCTATATTTCAGTACTATAATACAGTATAAATCAATGTTACTTTTTAATTTTTTCAATAATGTTAGAAACTTAGGCAAATTTAAATCAACTCCCTGTTTCCATTCTTTTATACTATCAATATTTTGCATTTTATTTCTCTCCTGGACTTTGCCAGTATGTTTGTTTTTGTTTGCTCTTTGACTTCCCAGTTCCCAGACCATGAGCTAAATAAACTACTCTGTATAAATTTGTCTGTGGTGTTCAGTTATAAAAATAGAAAGCAGAACCAAACGGATTCCTCATGTGTAAATTTTAAAAGCAGGAAATTGTATTATAAAACCAGAAAGCTGTTTTCCATGCATAGAAGCACCATCTTGGGATTGAAGGGGTTTTAGAAAGGGGAAATGTAATATTCTTTGTTATATGTATACTGCATTTGGTGTACAAGACATGGGATTTCTTCCTTCCTTCTTTCTTTCTTTCTTTCTTTCTTTCTTTCTTTCTTTCTTTCTTTCTTTCTTTCTTTCTTTCTTCTCTCTCTCTTTCTTTCTTCCTTTGTTTGTTTATACCAGAGATTGAACCCACAGGCATTTAACCACTGTGCCACATCCCCAGGTCTTTTTAAATCATATTTTATCTAGAGAGAGGGTCTCACTGAGTTGCTTAGGGCCTCACTAAGTTGATGAAGCTTGCTTTGAACTTTCAATCCTCCTGCCTCATCCTCCTGAGCCACTGGGATTATAGGTGTGTGCCACCATGCCCAGCTAAGACATAAAATTTCTTGATCTATGTGCTAGGAACAAGACTTTGTTTATTTTTTGAAAATCCTGAAAACTAAAGATTTGAAGTTTGTGAATATTCCATGTGTTTGCTGATTCTTAATGCAAGAGTTTCTTAAAAATGTAATGCTATGTTATTGTTTTCAAATAATTATTTTAATTAATGATGTTTTAATGAATAAAAGACTTAAAATATATCAAAAATAAAATTAATATCATGTAAAATATATTGTGTAAACAATTAATTGTTAAGAAAAGCATGGTTTAGGTAAATACATATTCAACAAAAATTTGAAAGTACACCATGGCTTGTAAACATCATTAATAAAGCTGTGTTTGACAAACTGGAAATTTTTCTAACAGTTGGTGACATTAGCATGAATAAAGTTTATAGTCAAATAAAAATGCCTCTGATGAATATAGAATTTTAACTCATAAAACCTACACAAAAACTTTAATTAAAAGTATGACTTTGAAGATAATCTAAATAAGATAATGAAGTACATATCTTAAAATGTGTTTAGAAGAACTTTAAAAAAAATTGCATTCACGTTTATAAACATGTCTTTAAATAATATTCAACAATAAATTCCTCCAAATAAGTAGGAAAGGGAGGCATTTAAGAAACACTTGAATATTATTTTATCCAAATTCCTCAATATTTACTGTTCTTGAATTAAGTGTTAGTTATAATCTTGTGACAGAATGCATGAAAGAAATTTGAAAAATTAAGTAATCAGTAAATCTATATACCTTACAGTTAAAATGTATGCTTACTTTGTTTGACATGTTAGTAAAAGAGGGTTTCATAATATTAATTTAATTTGTGCTATATTTCTTTTAAAATTTGAGTTAGATATATATAACAATAGAATGCATTTGATTCATTGTACACAATTGCAGCACAATTTTACATTTCTATAGTTGTACACAATGTAGCATTTCACCATATGTACAGTCATACATGTACCTAGGATAATGATGTTGATCTCATTTCACCATCTTTTGTACCCCCCTTCCCCATCCCCAACCCTCCCACCCCTTTGCCCTATCAAATTTCCTTCATTTTTCCCATGTTCCCCCAAGATGGATCAGCATCCACTTATCAGAGAGAACATTCTGCCTTTGGTTTTGGGGGGCTGGCCAATTTCACTTAGCATGATATTCTCCAATTCCATCTATTTACCTCCAAATTTCATAATTTTATTCTCTTTTAATACTGAGGAATATTTCATTGTGTATATATACCACAGTTTCTTTATTCATTCATCTATTGAAGGGCATCTAGATTGCTTTCACAGCTTAGCTATTATGAATTGAGCTGCTATAAACATTTATGTGCTGCGTTACTATAATATGCTGATTTTAAAACCTTTGGTATAGACGGAGGATTTGGCACACATGCGTCAAATAGAGCACTTATCTCCAGGATATATAAAGAACTAAAAAAACTTAACACAAAAAAACAAACCACCCAGTCAAAAATGAGCTAAGGAGCTGAACAGACACTTCTCAGAAGATATATATTTGATCAATAAATATATATAAAAAAGTTCAATATGTCTAGAAGTTAAAGAAATGCAAATCAAAACTACTGTAAGATTTCATCTCATGCCAATCAGAATGGCTGTTATCAAGAATACAGACAATAAATGTTGGCAAGAATGTGGGGGAAAAGAAAAGGCACACTCATTCATTGTAGGTAAGACTGCAAATTGGTACAGCAAATCTTGAAAGCAATATGGAGATTCCTTAGAAAACTTGTAATAAATCAATAAATGGGATGGATTCCAACTAAAAAGCTTCTTCTCAGCAAAAGAAACAATCGGTGAGATGAACAGAGGGCCTACATCTTGGGAGCAAATTTTTACCACTCACGCATCAGACAGAGCACTAATCTCTAGAGTATATAAAGAACTCAAAAACCTAATTACCAGAATAACAAATATCACAATCAAAAAATGGGCCAAGAAACTGAACAGGCACATCTCAGAAGATGATATACAATCAATCAATAAATTTATGAAAAAATGTTCAAGATCTCTAGCAATTAGAGAAATGCAAATCTAAACTATTCTAAGATTTCCTCTAACTCTAGTCAGAATGGTAGCTATTAAAAACACAAACAACAATAAGTATTGGGAGGATGTAGGGGAAAAGGAACATTCACACATTGCTGGTGGGAATGCAAAATGCTGTAGCCAATATGGAAAGCAGTATAAAGATTCCTTGGAAAGCTGGGAATGGATTCACCATTTGACCCAGCTATCCCACTTCTTGGTTTATACCCAAAGGATGTAAAAACAGCATACTACAGGGACACAGCCACATAAATGTTTATAGCAGCCATTATGCTATAAACATTATTATGTTTATAGCATAAACACAATAGCTAAATTGCAGAACCAAACTAGATGCCCCTCAGTAGATGAATGGATAAAGAAAATGTGTTATATATTCACAATGGAATATTACTCGGCATTAAAAGATAATAAGCCATGGCATTTGCACGCAAATGGATAGAGTTGGAGAATACAATGCTAAGTGAAATTAGCCAATTCCAAGAAGCAAATGCTGAATGCTTTCTCTGATATAAGGAGATTGAATCATAATGGGGTTGGGAGTGGGAGCATGGGAGGATTAGATGAACTCTAGATATGGCAAAGGGGTGAGACGGAAAGGGAGAGAATATGGGGGTAAAAAAGATGGTGGAATGAGATGTATATCATTACCCTAAATACAGATTGGAAAACACAAATCATGTGAATATACTTTATATACAACCAGAGATATGAAAAATTATGCTCTATACCTGTAATATGAATTTTAATGCATTTTGCTGTCATATATAACACATTAGAATATATATATTAAATATATATATATGTATATATATATATATACATATATATATATCGTTTGATCCAGCTATCCCACTCTTCAATCTATACTCAAAGGACTTAAAATATGTGCTGTATCATTATTAGGAAAATTTAAACACAGAAATATTTTATGAACCAAAGATACTTTTTTTTACTGTATATGCTGAATGTGTGATGCAAAATGTCAAGAGATTTGAAAACTGGCTATATTGTGAGGCCAAATAAAACCTCTACTTCTTTTAGGTTGGTGTTATTTCATGGTTACACTACTTTCTGTATCTCATTTTCCTTAAGTGTAAATGGAGACGACAAGAATAACTGTCCTATAGGATAGCGGTAAGGTGAAATATTTTAACACATGCACAGCATTTGGAGAATATCTGGGATACATTTATGCTTACCAGACATTATTATTATTATTTGATACATATCATTATTATTTGATACATAATCAATCCATAGCTATGATTATATAAAGAAGCATGGAAAAACATTTATTTTTAATATATATGCAAGTGTCTCAACATAGTTTACAAATCTGTCACAAAAGCAAATGATTGCATTAAATGTGAACTAAGAAATATCTCTAATAATGTAACTTGAAACCATGAATATAATGAAAAACTGAATAAGTAAAAATTAGACAAACAGTATTATAATTAAGAGCAATCTGTACCACAGAATTCCTATATTCACAAGAAATACAGAAAAACAATAGGAAATTATGTCAACATATGTCTTAATCAGTTTTGAGCTAAATCAGTGAAAGACTGAGTTAGTGTAATTAAGCACATGAAAGCTTTATTATTTAGAACAACATATGTAGTTAATTGATCTTGTTTTATTTTTTTACTTTCAAAATTTTTTGTTACATAAAAAGAATTACATTATTCCATAAGATGGAAATAATATTACATTTTGAGGTAAACTCAAAATATTTATTTTTTATTTGTTATTTATTTATTTATTATGTTTCCTAACTTAATTTTATACAATATAACCATTCTTTTTGGTTTATAGTTTTGACTGCTTTGACAAATGCACACAGTCACATACTATCACCACAATAACAATAAATAAAACAACAGCAGCAAAGAATGGTGCTATTTCCTTATTTTAAAAAATATTTTTTTTCTTTTTAGTTGTACATAACAGTAAAATTCATATCGAAATAATTATAAAAGCATGGAATATAATTTGTACTTCCCCTTTCTCTCTCCTCCACCCTCCCCTGTTCCCTTCCTTCTTCTTTACTGATCTTTCTATGATTTACCTATATATATATATTTTTTTTTTTTCAGTTGGTGTCTTGTGTATATACCTGATGATGAGATTCACTGTGGTATATTCATATATGTACATAGAAAAGTTAGATAAGATTCATTCTACTCTTTCCCTATTGCATCCCTGCTCCTTTCATTTCATTCCCTTTCATCTACTCCATTGATATTTCTTTTATTTATTATTTTACCAACCCCCTTTTATTTTGGATTAGCTTCCACATATCAGAGAAAATATTGGCCTTTGACTTTTTGGGAATGGCTTATTTCACTTAGTATGATAGCCTCCAATACCATCCATTCACTGGCAAAATAACATAAAGTTATTCTTCTTTATGGTTAAGTAATATTCCATTGTGTATATTTACCACATTTCTTTACCCATTCTTCTGTTAAAGGGAACCTAGGTTAGTTCTACAGCTTGACTATTGTAAATTATGCTGCTATAAACATTGATGTGGCTATGTCACAATAGAATGCTGATTTAAAATTTGGGGATGTATACTGAAAAATGGGATAACTGGATCATATGGTGGTTCTATTTCTAGTTTTTTTTTGAGGAATCTCCATGTTACTGTCCAGAGTGTTGCATTAATTTAAATTCCTACCAACAATGTATAAGTATACCTTTGTCTCATCTTCACCAACATTTATTGTTACTTCTTGATAATTGCCATTCTAACTAGAGTGACATGAAATTTAATTATAATTTTAATTTTCATATAATAATTGCTAGAGATGCTGAACATGTTTTTCACATATTTGTTGACCATTTGTATTTATTTTTTAAAAGTATCTGTTTAGTTCCTTTGCCTATTTATTGATTGATTTATTTGATTTTTTTGGTGTTAAGTTTGTTGTATATCCTGAATAAGAATGCCCTATCTGAGGTGTGTGTGGCAAAGATTTTCTTTCATTCTTATCACTCTCTCTTCACATTCTTTCTTATTTCCTATGCTGTGAAGAGGTTTTTAATCTGATAACATCCCACTTATTGATTTTCTATTTTACTTCTTGCACTTTAGGAGTCTTGTTAAGGAAGGCAGTTCTTGACTTGACATTTTATTTTTTTATTTTATTTCATTTTGTTTTGTACCAAGGATTGAACTCAGGGACACTTACTGAGCCACATTTCCAGCCCTATATTGTATTTTATTAGAGACAGGGTCTCACTAAGTTGCTTAGCTCCTCATGGTTGCTGAGGCTGGATTTGAACTCGCAATTCTCCTGTCTCAGCCTCCCAAGCTGCTGGGATTATGGATGTGTGCCACCATACCCGGTTTATTTTTGGTATATTCCATTGGTCTTCATGACTGTTTTGGTGCCAGTATCATGGTGGTTTTGTTATGATAGCACTGTGGTATATTTTGAAGCCTACTATTGTGATACCTCCTGCTTTGCTTTTCTTGCTAAGGATTAATTTGGTTATTCTGGGGCTCTTGTTTTTCCAAATAAATTCATGACTGCTTTTTCTAGTTAAGTAATGAAATTTAATAGCTATTAAAAGCCTTCCAACAAAGAAAAGCCCAAGACTGGATGAATTCTCAGGTGAGTTCTATCAGATCTTTAAAGAAGAATGAATACCAGTCCACTTCAAATTATTCTGTGAAATAGAAAAGGAAGAACATTTCTTAATTCATTCTATGTAGTATCACCTGGTATCAAAACAAGACTAAGACACTTCAAGTAAAGAAAACTTCAGACCAATATCCTTGATGAACATAGTTTCAAACATTCTTAATAAAATACTGGCAAAACACAAAAAACCTATTAAAAAGATAGTATACCAGGATCAAGTAGGTTTCATCCCAGATATGCAAGGTTGGTTCAACATGGAGAAATCAATAAATGTAATTCACCACATAAATAGATTTAAGGACAATAATCACATGATTATCTCAATAGAATCAGAAAAAGCTTTTCACTAACTATACTACTCTACTTTTCACTAACTATACTACCCATTCATATTTAAAACACTAAAGAACTAGGGATGGAAGGGAATTACCTCAACATTGTAAGGCTAAATATGACAAACACAAGGCCTACCTTATTCTGAATGGAGAAAACCTTAAAGCATTTCCTATTAAGAAAAACTGGTACTTATTTTATTCCAGATACAGAAAAATTAAATAATATGCTAGACTGTCTTCTTGGGAAATTACTATAATAGGAATATAAGGAGCAAGACAAAGATGCCCACTTTGCCACTCCTATTCAACCTAGTAATTGAAACTCTAGCCAGAGCAATCAAGGAAGAGAAGGTAATTGTAGATATATGAATCAGAAAAGAATAGATTAAATTATCTGTTTACTGATGACATGAACCTATAAGACCCAAAAATCTCCACCACAAGATTTCTAGAGTATATAAATGAACTCAGCAAAGTAGCAGGATACAAGATCAACACTCATAAATTAATCATGTTCCTATACTCCAATGATGAATCTGTTGAAAAAATATCACATTTATAATAACCTAAAAAAACTTGGAAATCAATATAAGAAATATAGGACCTCTACAATGAAAACTAGAGAATACTAAAGAACAAAGTTTAAAAAGGCCTTAGAAGATAGAAAGGCCTCCCATGTTCTTGGATAGGCAGAATTAATATTGTCAAAATGGCCCTATTACCATAAGTGCTCTACAAATTCAATGTAATTTCCATTAAAATATTTAAAATATCTATATTATTGAAAATTCAAATTATAAGAGACTTCATATGGTTTTAAGCTCTCTAAAATAATTGACAAATTTAGAAACTCCTTGGCATAAAAGTTACTTTTTTCTCTTTAAAAAGATACTATTTTGAGAAATAATGCTTCATTCTACTGAACACATAGAAAACTAAAATAAAATGAAGTCAAAGGTCATTTGTATATACACCCAGATTGAAAAAAAGCCCCTTTTCATCTTTATCATGTCATTTGTGTAGTGAAGGAGGGCCTAGCTGCAGACTTAGTATTTCAGGAGCTTAATTGCCCAAACCATCACTTTTCTGTGAAATAATAAATCTAATGATGCTGCAATTTTGATGACTTTCTACAAATGGAAACATGAAACTACCATTAGGTTCAAAGGTAGCTGAAAATTGTTTGGCTCTCCAGTATAAATGATAATACCACCTCACCGATGACCATCCAATCATACCTTTGGAGGAGAACATACACATTCCTAATTATCGCTAGGTTTATATTTAACAGCTACTCAGACCATAAGTTTGTTCGAAGTTCCACTATAGCTAACATACTTTTTGGAGAAAATATGAAAAAAGTATAATATTCTTTCTGAAATGTGATCAGAGGAGATCACAAACAGGCTAGATTCTACAAGGCAAAGATTTTTAAAATAAATAATTACTCAAGGAGAGTGAGTTTTCGACAGCTGCTTTCTTGATCACAGTTTCTGAGAAGATGGGATTTATATTCTTATTCCTATTACTATTTTTACCCATCTAGATGCTTTCAGGATAAGGATTTATTGTTTTATCCATTCATATGTGTGTTCGCAGTCATATGGACTTAATAATCAAAATCAATATACAAGTGTCACATACTCTTGCTAGGTTAAATACACCATTTGATCCAATTTCTACATGTTTATTTTGTAAAGGATACTGAACTATCGTGTATGGCCAACATTTATTGCAAGGAAAATGTCTCATTCTTTCCCATCTAAGGTTTACCTTTGGAGGGACTTTCCTCAAGCATTCTATGTACCCTTCTTTGAGTCAATCATGTTCCATTCCATTCTCTTCAGTTTCTACTACCATTGTCTGAAATTCCTTTCTTGTCATCTTAACAAATGTCAATTTCCTGTGTGATTCATAGGGTATATATCACTAAGTTGAAGCTATATCATCTCTTTCCTAATATCAAAATATCTGAGGGTTGGGGCTGTGGTTCAGTGGCAGAGCACTTGTCCAGCATGTGTGAGGCACTGGGTTCAATTCTCAGCATGACATATCATTAAATAAAATAAAGGTCCATTGACAACTAAAATATTAAAGAAATATATCCAATGAGAAGATCAGTTATCGGTTCTTCTATACATCTTTTTTTTTATTAGTTGCTCAAGACAATACAATGATCTTGACATATCATACATTTGATTCAAATAGGGTATGAATTCTCATTTTTCCACATGTACAAATTGCAGGATCACACATCTTTCTAACACTAAGATCACAGAATTAAACAAAATGCATGAATCACTGGATGTAGATGTTTCCCCCCCACCACCACCACACACACACACACACACACACACACACACGAGGTACACAAAGATCAAATCAAAGAGTGCCAAATTTGAAACAAAATCTTTTATGTTACATTGGGAAGCGATTTATTTATAAACACATTACTCATTTGTCAAGATATTCACAGATTTCTTTAATTATTTTTAAAAATATGAATCCTATTAAGAAAAACTGTACTTATTTTATTCCAGATACAGAAAAGTTAAATAATATGCTAGACTGTCTTCTATAATAGGAATATAAGATTGGTCCATGAGATATTTTATTTGTAGTCATTCATCTGTGAGAGAGTAATTTCTAGCTGCTTGGCTGGAACACATCTTACATCTTCCTCTGCATCTACAGAACACCTGCCTCAATCAGAATGATCAATGTCAATAAAAGTTTGCTAGAAAGCAACAACATAACTAATGTCTTACCAAGAGAAGAAACCTCACTATAAAATGACATTTTAAAATTTCAGTCAGGGTTTGCTTTCTAAATGTATTCCTCATTTTCAAACAATGTAAAATCCTGTTTTGTGCTTATTTTGATTTTCTTAACATGGAGCATATAGACTCTGAAACAACAAAAAAAGTTAAGAATAGACATTTAAACATCTCAGAAATATATCTCATGGCAAAAAAAAATCTTCAATAAATACTGACTATATTGTAAACATTTTAATACAAAATACTATAACAAAAATGCAATATATCATGCTATTAAACTTTTATCATAATGATTTATATATCTTTCATAAAGTCCGTATCTTTACATGTATTCTGAGAATCTTTCATATATAATGATATATATATATATATATATATATATATATATATATATATACTATTTCTTCTCTAGGTTGACAATTATTATTATTGAGATGTTACATGTGTTTGCTCTATTTTCATTTTTGTCTCTATAATGGTTTCTCTACAATTGAAAATCCATGAAAAATATGCACATGCAAATTACGCTGTGACATAATTTGGGGAAAAGTTAGTGAATTCAAAAGTAATAACTGCATCTATATAGTATCATTTTTCTCACTTCTTTTATTCTTCCACAGTCTTTCCCTCTACATCTCCCCCATCACACCACCACCTCCTCTCTCACATCTTCCAAGATGTTTCCTTGCTGTTGTCAAGAAGCAAAAGCAGGATGTATGAACACAAGTACTGAGTAAATATTATTCTTCAGGTTTACTTTCATATTTGCATGTCCTCCAATAAAAGATATCTGCTCAATATTGAGTTTTTAACAGATGTTCACTGAGGACATATGTTTATGGCTTTTTAAAAAAATGATTTGTAATACAAAATCTCTCACTAGTTACATTTTTTTTTGCAAAAATCATTAATCATTTAACCATTAAAGAGATAGATTTCTTTCCTAAAGGAAGACAGTGCCATTTTCTTCATTCATTTGGTGTTACATGACAATTAGTTTTCAAAGTCAAAATGCCTGTTTTTGTTGTTGTTACATAAACAACAACCTGCCCATTGAAGATCTGAAATGAAAAAGGCCATTCCACTCAAAGAAGTGATAAAACTTCATTATGATATTTAAATCTAATATCCTTGGTAAGAAATTCTGGTCTGCACATATTTAAGAATTTTTGAGACTTCCAATATACTGAAGTGTGTGAAATGCTTTGAGTATGATAACACTTTGGGAATTAATAAATATTTGACTTACATTTATGGTGCTTTACTGTTTTCTTCAATCACTTAACCTTTTCTATTTTTTTCAATTTTTTATTTTTCAATTTTTTTCTTTACACAGCTTTTATTATTATATGATGATATATCAACATAATACAGAAAAACTATGTTTCAATAGAATTCTGAAAATTGATAAGTTTTAATTCTTTCAGAAAGATTTAGGTCATCATTTTATAAGTATTGAAAGATAATTATATCAAATGTACCTAAAAGAAATGGTTTTATTATTCTTCAAGGGAATTTTGCTTGATTTTTTTTAAAACTAGTTGTACTTAGAACTTTTGTCAGACAGCCATCTCTGACTATAGCAGTCTTTCTCTTTGAAAATTAAGGTAAATATAATTAATAATCTACTATTTAATGGGCTGACAACTAGGAAAATAGTGGAAGTAAGAAAGAACACTGGTTAAATTACAGCATACTTTATATACAGAGATACGAATAATTGTGTTCTATATGTGTAATAAGGATTGTAATGCATTCCACTGTTGTTGTGTATTTTTTAAAATAATAAAATCAATAAAAAATACAACATTTGTGATTACAAGATTAAGGAAAGAAAAAATGAAATATAAGTGAGAAAAACATAAGATGAATGAAAAATTTAAAAAAGAAGAAGACAAATATTCCTTGTTTTGATAAGAAACATCTTATCAAATATATTAGCTATTTTGGAAGGAATGGTCATCTTGACTTTACATGGGCTGGATGAACTTATCAAGAATATTATTGAAGGCATTTTCTTCCACAAAATTTCATTATTGCTTACAAAAATTTATATCTGAAAGGAAGCAAGAATAATATCTAATCAATTTTCAATAAATCTAGATGTGACTAAAGTGTGTTTGTCTGGAATATAATACACACTGAATGGTGTGTAATTCAGATAATAGAGATTTAATCACCACTCCTTTACTTTTTGAACTTGAGAAGTCTAAGGAGACATGTTGTGATTAAGTTTGCATATGTATAAATTAGGATAAAGTGTTTTCTTGAGTAATACATATATTAATCCATGTAAAGACCTTAACAATAACTGAGAAGATAACATACCCAAAGAGTGTTAGTTGTGATTATTTTGTATAATCATTGATATTATTGCCATTTTCTTGCAGTCCTCAATCTGTGATGTTACTATTACTTAATTTGCTATGGTTGCAAATATAAAATCCAAGTATTTTGTCTTTCTTGATAAAATAAAAACATTTCATATAATTCTTCCCCTTTTAATGTCCTACCTTCTTTTGTGTATACATAATACTCTAAAATTAAAGTATCACTCCATTGAATGAGTTCTTTTACACTATATTAATATAATTAAAATCATAGAAAAAATATAGCAAATAATTTTCAGACTTCCAGATCAGATTCAACCATCATTTACAATATATATATATATATATATATATATATATATACATATATATATATATATATATATGTTTTTGAAGTCCAAAATGAAAGAGCAAGAAAATGTGTGTTTCTTGTTCTTTTGTTTGGTTGATCATCAGTGTGTTAGAAAAGCAGGTGCAGGTTTGTTACCTAAGGTCTGAGACAGTGGAGGAATACAATGTGTCATGAATTCAATAGTAAACAACTTTATTCCTAAACCTCAGTGAGTTCTGGAGGAAGTGGAGTCTTAAGATGCTTGCTCTCCAAGTACTGCTTGAAGGTATTTGGGTCTGGTGTTTTTTTTCCTACAGACAGTGGAGATCTGTATTATAGTGGTATTATCAGCAAACTTTAGATCATGCATCTGTTTCTTTTTTCTCCAGTTTGCTTTTTTTTAATACTTTCATGGTGAGATTAATCTTTAGCAGTCCAAGAGCAGTATCTTACATCTGTGAATTCTCTTTTACACTACTCCATTAAGATCATATTTAATTTTTTAAAAAAAGCATTTAAAAGAAATCAGAAAAAAAAATCTCTAACAATTTATCTGAAATCCTTGGTCCCAGATATATTTCTGTATTTAAACCTGTAAAAAATAAAAAAATAAATAATGCAGCCTAATATCTCAAGATATTTTAGTTATCAGAATAAAAATTCTGATAATTGAATTCAGGCAATTTCAACTTATATCATGAATCATAAAATATTTTGTTGAGGTCTGGGATCCTTTTGACTGCTAATGACTCTATATGTAATTCTACACTGGGAAGACAATTTTTTAATCCTTGGTATTACTATTAGAACAGATTTTGTAACTACTATGTGTAATGAAAATCATTGTATATGTTTTACATGTAATTAAATAATTTAATGCTAGCAACAGAAGCCTTATGTGGTACCTTAAATTACTTCTGCATTTTATAAGCTAAGACAGCAAAGCACAGAATGCTTATTTGTCCAATTCACAAAATAAACAGGCAGTAGAGGGAAGTTTAATCCCAGAAAGAATTTCTATAGTGCCATCTTTCTTAACACTACATTGTACAACCTCACTGAAATATTTTTATACATAAGTATAGCCTACTCTTTATGTTCCTGATGAAGAAAAGTTGTAAGGTACCCTTAAAATTTCCATTGCCATAAATAATTACCCCCAAAGACAACATTCAAATTACACCTTAAACTCATTAACTATGAGACTAATAGAATTTTAATAGTTCATTCACAATTTCTTTTTTAATCAAAAAACTATATCTTGTAGATAGTTTTTTTTTGTGAAGATTGAGATAATTATTTTCAGTATATCTAAAGTTTACCGTGAAAGTTAAATTTGAAAGAAAATTAAATAAATCAGATAAGATTTATTTGTGAATGCAAGACTGATTTGCAGTTAGAAATTAATCAAGATCATTTAAAAAGATAATTTGAACTAGGTAAAAGAATTGATTGGAATCTTTCAAAAAAGAAGAACCAATGGCTGAGAAGCATATAAGAAAGGAAATTCAACACTATTATTAGACAAAATCAAATTAAACCCTTGATGAGATACAACTGCACACTCATCAGAATGGCTTAACACAAACAAACAGAAAAACCTATATTAAACTAAGTTTTAGAAACATGCAAATATTCCAATTATATATATTTCTTCAGCAGTTGGTGACTGTTTTAAGAATTTGGTTACTACAATTATCTATGTCATTTTTTGTGTGTGTTTTTTCTTAGTTTTATGACCTACATAATTCAAAATGATTCAAATGAAGTGGGAAATAATAGGTTCTACCTCCTGATGATGTGCTGGTATGCTTGGCAATCCCATATTCTTCCACACCCTGCAGTATTAGTTTGCTAGTGCTGTTGCATTTTATTTATTTATTTTTTGCACCACGTGTGGCTTCAACAACAGAAATTTATTGTTTCACAGTTTTGAAAGTTTAAAGTCCAAGGTCAACGTTTCCAGAAGGTTTGTTTCTTCTAAGGATTGTGAACAAAATATCTCTTGTGGAGAGTTGCTATTAATCTTTTGTGTTCTTGGATTAATCACTTCAGTATCTCCTTCATGCTTACATATTCTATATAAGTGTTTCTCTTTCTCTCTCTAATTTTGTGTGTGTTAGTGTATGTAATTTCCTTCTATTTTACAACACACTTTTTTTTTTTTTTTAATAATCAGGGGTCCTTCCTACTCTGGTATGGCCTCATCTCAAGAATATGCATCTCCAATAGCCATGTTTTAAAATAAAGTCACATTTTGAAGTACTGATAATTAGGATGTCAACATGTTACTTTGAGGAAAATAATTCAACTCATCCCCTATCAGAAAGTTCTACAATTATGAGTAAATGGATAAATAGAATTTATACATTTTTTTTTATAATTTTCTATAGATAATTGATTTTTATTCTTCACAGATTCTATATTTAACAATTCTCCTCCTCACTAAAATTTATTCTTAACACCAAAATCAATACTCAAAGGCACTAATAAATATTTAAGCTCAGGTATAGAAGGGAAAAAATGGATATTGATGCATGAATTTTCTGAGGCCCAGCAAAATGATACTCTGAACTCTGGCTTCTTATTTAAGCTGTATGTGTGTATTATATATATATATAATATACACATATACACACACACGTAAATGAAGTCTCTGTATTGTAACATTTTCTTCATTTTGGTGCTTTTATTGGTTCAGAAAGGCTCTCTAATATTCCTTATGGCAAGGATGCCACTATACACCTTACAGAAAAAACATATGGTAAATAAATTTCTTTGGTACATAAATTATACTCTTTTTGGGCTTGAGTCTAATGTTAAATAATATGCTATATATAAATACATTAATAGTCTATGTGATTTGTAGTGTATTTTGAAACACACACATAAAACAATGTAATATATTGTCCACTTTATAAATGCATTGTGATCATAGACTCATGAGGAATTTAGTCTGTATTTCCCCAAGAAGCAATGATTCAGTATTTCCTAACTAGGTGTTCCTAGTGCGTTTCCAAGATATAGTTACTGAAAATCTTTACAATCAAACAGTCAACTGTGAGAAAAAAATGTATATATATCTCCCACATTACACACATACCATTGCTGAAGATGATTATTTGATGTGGTGATCATCTTGGCAATTTTGTCTACTGGAATCCAAAGTGTGAGAACAGGTTTTGTTATGCTCGAATTCGGGACCCCCAAAGACCACCAGAGACCCAAGATCAATGTAAGCAGCAAAGAGGTGTTTATTGCGAGCTAGCTCGGTCCTCCGCGTGCACACACAGCAACTGGTGACGCTGAGAGGCCCTGAGCCCAGGGTTTGCAGCATTTTTATACATTTTTGGAGAGGGCAGGGACTTCACATACATCATAGCAAATCATCACACACCGCGGGAAAATCAAATAACAACTCTAAAACATGATTAGCACATTCACTGGCGGGAACAAGTTGGGTAGGGGTGATTGGTCAGAACAAAAGGGGTATTCATTTGAACTGATTGGTTTAAGCCAAGAGGGGTGTACGTGCTGAACTACATGGTTTCCCAACATGTTATCAACCACCATAAACTGGGAGGGTCATCGGGCCTCCCAGGTATTTGCCTGTCTCATGCTGATTGGTGGCTGCTAGGAGGTTGCTATGGATCCCCACCTAGCCTGACTGAGTCAGGGACACCTGGGGCAGCAGATCTCTCCTGTTATTTGTAGATAAACAACTTAGCAGGGTAGGAATGTGCCTAGGAGTGCTCTGTGGGTTTTTCCAAGGACAAAGGTGATGTCCCTTCCTTGGACAGGCTTTGCTCTGAGGTAGAGGCTGGTTTTTCAGTTTGCATGGAGCAGAGGCATTTAATCCATTGTAATATTGTGTGATAATTCTATGGCAGTGAACAGACTAGGAAATGCATGAGGTAATGCACTTGAGATTTAAAGTCCTACTTGAGATTTAAAGTCCTAAATCGAAAGTGACATACAGTTAGCAATAGGCTATACTTTCTTCCAACAACCTTAACTGCTTCACTGAAGACAAAAAGTAAATGAACAATATATGTTGTCTGGGCTTGAGAACTTTTATGTATTCTCCCCACCCAGTAGAAGAAAGCAGAGACAATGGAAATCAGGCTGATTACAAAAACAGGAGAAACTTAGCTAGGCAATATGGGAAAAGCAGAAAATGAGCTGAATAAAAATAAAAATTGAAATATCAAATAGACTTCTGGGATTAATAATAAGGTAAATGACCCTATAAATACAGAAAGTGATATTAAGAGTACACAAGACCTGAAATTATTACTGTGAAGGTGATGTGAATACTGAAAAAGTCTTAGGCATGACAATAGTAGTCATGGGCAAAGGTGGCTCCGAGGGAATCATGATGGGAGAGTTACGACCCAGGACTTAAGTGTGGTTTGGGACTGTTTCTGTGTTTGCTTATTTTTCAGTGCTTAATTTAATCTGGATTTACATTATGAAATATTTCTTAAAGTTTTAATTTTTTAGCTAAACTTACTGTTAATTAGAGGAAACAAAAACCAGAATTAGCAATTAGATTTATAATGATAAAATTTTCAGGGGAATTCATTTCTGTGTGATCATTTAGTTATAATTTCTTTTCATGTAAAAATGCATTCCTAAGCATGTATCTTAGGTAATTACCTTTTGTTACTGAAAATAAACTTTAATAGTCTCAAAGGCAAAATATTACTCATTGATATGTTGGACAGTTGTGAATTTTTCACAATATTTCTAAGGTTTTAGTTCCTGTTAAAATGTCAAAGCTGGATTTCTTTTTTAAAAGTCATTATCAGGAAAAAGTTATTAAAATTTGTTTCTGTCAATGCATAGTTAACATTTGCCATACCACGCTGGCAGGTGTTCCCTTGACACACAATTAGTCAGAAAAGGTCTTTCCTCCTCTGCTAATTAGCATATGGTCTATGTTGTTACCAACTTTCCATGGTCCAGATGCAAAACATTCATGATAGATGTCCTTCACTAATGTCCACTAAACATCTGGACTACTCAAGGTTATTATTTAAAGAAATAATTGATAAATGAATAAAAAAAATTAATGGATAATTTTAACTCTCTAGCCAGAAAATAAAAAGTTTTGGGAAAAATCTAATGCCTTATTCTTATTCCTTTCAATGTGTCTTAGACACAATCTAAGTGGCTTGTTTTCTCTAGTAAACAATTCCATTCTGGTGAAGGAACAATATTTATTAAGGGTTTTTGCAAGAAAAGACAATAACAAAGTTTACAATGTTTATAGATTCTGTGATAGCAAAACCTAGTCAATGGCAAAATGGGAAAGATAATGACCCTTTTAAATGATATATTAATCTTAAATCAACAGGATGAAATCCCGTTGATCACATATTTTAAAAATGAGTACTAAAAAGTCAATAGTATAAACTCCTAACTCAAAGAGCTTGCTGAAATGGAGGACATGGTGGTACTCAAAGATGTTTTGCTTGAAAGGCCTCAGTCTTTCTTTTCTAAAACCTGACTTCTCACTCCATTATAAAGAATGGCCTTGCTTTTCCTTTCATATGATATTTTCCTCTTTAGGGCAACTATCTCAAATGGGTTAATCACAGCCCTAGACCTTGGTTGGAGCTGATTGATTTAGGAGTTGTATCCTGACCCAAGACAGGATTCTCTAGGAAAGCTGGAATGAGATTAACAACCTCAACAACAATGTATCTTATATATTAGATATAATATGTTATATATTATATATTAGTATATATTAAATCAGTGTATATACACTAATTTATGAATGACATGTTTTAATCTATAATATATAAATCTGAGGTTGTTTATAGAGCTATTTTAAATGAAAGAAATGGAAGACGCTTTGTGAATGTCTAGTGCGTTCGGGTCCCTGGGTAATGGTCAGGAAATAACCAGGACACAGGGGATGCAGAGCAAAGGCAGCAGTTGCGACTGCATGCTGAGATTTATTTGCAAGTTCCTTTTATATTCTTCTTCTAACAAAGCAAGCAATTAACACTTTACCCACATTGCCCAAATGTCATGCCTCAGCGGGTGCACAGAGCTAAATTCAGATCGTTCCTGTTTATTTGATAAGTACCCTCCCAAAGTTCTTTGTAGACATTATCTATTCCCCTGAAGATGCATTTGTTTCTTTAGAATGTACTATTCCCAGGACAAGTATGCAGGAAGCTTCTTCCTCTTGGCCAAACCATGCAGAACTTGTGACTTACGATAAGGGGAAGAGAACTTTTTCTCCTCCTAACTGAGGTTTGCCTCAGCTGACCTAAATCACAGCCACAGCTCTTGCAACCTGTCAGGCCTGAGGGAGCTAAACTCTGCACAATCGAACCCCAACAAAGCTTTTTACATAGAGAAGCATGAAGTTGAAATACAGAAAAGACCAGACATAAGAAAGGATTTTGTGCAGCAGGAATAGCTCACATTTTATTGTTCAAGAATCTCTATTTCTTTCTCTATTTCTTGAAAGTTAGTTGGGATTATTTTAACTCTCATCTACAGTGAAAAGATTCTGCATAAAAGTAAAATAAATTGCCTAGAACAAAGCTCTAGTATTTTACAGGTCTTGAATAAATATGTGTTAAAATAGAAAACATTTGTAGCATTTCTAAGGCACATGGAACAAAACCTATAAAGAGATGACCTACAAAAATAAGTAGGTCCTTGCAAACTGCTTATATGTTATGAGCTCACTCCTTTAATACTCATTGTATTTTATATAATTCCACTTAATATTATATATATATAATCATGAATAAATCATAGAAAATATTTATTGTTTAGTTTACTATGAATTTCATCTGATCTTCATTTATTAGTCAATAAAATAAGGAATTCCAAATATAGAGAAGGCATAAAAAATTTCATCTGATCTTCATTTATTAGTCAATAAAATAAGGAATTCCAAATATAGAGAAGGCATAGAATCAGGATGAATATCTCCCATTATCAAAGAAAACCATCTAGCAAGTAATTCACATTTTTTTAGCAGAATTAACTCTTTACCTCACAACAAGCAACAAAAACTTGAAATATAAGTTTGCTTTCTTTTTGTTGTTGTTGTTGTTTTGTTTTTTGGACTGTAATCTTCACCTTTACCAATGACACTAGGCATTTCGGGAAAAATAGCAACAGATACTCCCTGCTTATGAAATGCAACATGATTCCAGGATTTGGAACTATAAGAACCTCTGATAATATTAAAAACGAAATGTCAGGTGGGGAGTGGTGGCACACACCTATAATCCCAGAAGTTAGGGAGGCTGAAGCAAGAGGATCACAAGTTTAAAGTCAGCCTCAGCAATTTAGTGAAGCCCTAAGCAAACTAGTGAGACCCTCTCTCTAAATAAAATATTAAAAAGGGATGGCTATTTTGCTTAGTGGTTTAACATACCTGAGTTCAATCTCTGCTACCAAGAAAAATAAAAATTCACTGACAGGCAATGTAATGCTTTGACATGGGACATCTTTGGGTACAGATTATAAAGACTCTATGCTATATGTTGGCTGAGAAGCTTGCAAATGAGTTTATTCTTTTTTTCTTCCACAGGATGTACATTAAAGACTAAATTGTGACCCTCTTCAAATTCATATATTGAAGATTTAACCCACCTGTGATAATATTAAATGAAGTTATTAGGGTGGAGCCTTATTCCCTACAGCTGATGTCCTTATAAAAAGAGGAAGAAGCACAGGAACAGACAGGTCCTCTCTCCCCTTCTTTCCATGCTCTCACAAGGGAAAGAACATGTGAGGCCACAGCAATAAATTACTTACACCAGGATTAGAGGCCTCACCAGACATAAATTTGACCTTGAATTTCTAACCTTTATAATTGTGATAAAATAACTAAATCCCACCAGGTGATGCCTAGTCCTGGAGCCATGCCTCATTATCTGAGCAGAGGTAAAGCCCAAGTTATTGCCGGGTGCAATAATTGCTCAGTATCTCTTGCTCAGGATTTAAGGGTATGTATTTCCAGAGTGGCTTCCAACATATTTCTACTTTTCCTGCACCATGGTAGCAAAACACATCTAATCTCATTCTACACTGCCATTGCTACATTGATTCCACCTACAGTAAGCTATCACTTCTCAAACTTTGTGCGTACACACATCATCCTGTGATGCTGACAAAATTTGGATTTTGATTTATTAGCTCTCAGGTGGAGATCAATTCAGAACCAAACACATTATATTTAATTGAAGTATTCTTTAAAAAATAAGCCTTGCACACTATTATCATTAATAAAATGTCTTGTAGACCTGGGAAAAAAAACAGGTAGAGAAGCCCTTCATCATTGATTATATAAACTCAGCATCAATCATTTGAATCTATTTTTTCTTTAATTTAGTCTTGGAATATGGGAAGCAAAACATATATTATAAAAAATGGCTCATATATTTTAGAAAACAATGCTAATATTAGTATAAAAACTATTTTTTACTCTTTTAAATATACTAACTTTTTCTAATATTTCCTAATATTTTACAATCTGCAGTGACCTTACAAGTTCATTATCAAGTGCAGGGATGCTGGTAACATAGCAGAACATATGTCTCATGTCGTCTGCCTTTTCAACCTATACTCTCAGTCTTTTATCACAAACATGAGAATTCAATTACACATTTCAAATTCATTGTTTGAAGTAAAATAAATTATCCAAATTACTTTAAATTTAGAGAGTATAGAAATTCAACATGCTAATTGTCATAAATGTTGATAAAATACTCCTTATATTTTCCACTAATTTAAAAACTAAGCCTAAATAGTTCAACAAGAAAATAAATATCTTTTCCAAAATTACCAGTACTTAAAACTAAATCTTTAAAAAATATTTAAAGCAATAATGCTGAGGTGATTAAAACAAAACAAAACAAAAAGATTCATTGCATTTGTGTTAGTTTTCTGTCACAGTGAGAAAACACCAGAAATAATCAACTTATAAGGAGGAAATATTTTGTTTCAGAGTTTCAGAGGTTTCAGTTCATGATCAATTGAAACCATTAATTTAGTCATTTGGTGACATGAGAAATCATAATTGGAATTTGTGGTGGAAGACGTCTTCCCACCTCTTGGCACACAGGAAGTGCAAAAGGAAAGCAGGAAGAGCTGGAGTCCTAATATTTCCTTTAAAGGCACACACCCAATGATCTAACTTACTTCCACTAAGCCCCACCTCCTAAAGTTTCTGCCAAACTAATGATTAATCCTTTAGCATATGGGCATTTTGGTAGACATTTAACTCATTAAGTCCCAGGTTTTAATTCTGTGCACCATTCAGCAAAATGATTTTATTTAATGTACATGGATATATTAAAATAGGTTATGAATCATAATCTAAGTTTTTCAATCCTTTATGTACATTTTCATATATTTATATGGAAATACATATACTTGTTGATACATATATTCATACATGTGGATATACATAGTTTTTCAAATTATCTAATCATTCACTTATATTTCTGAAAGGAATAAACCTAAAAACTAATAATTATTTCAAAGTTAATATAAGTAGTATATTTGTTGATTATGTTTTTATAGGTGTTCAATATCTGTAAAGATAGGAAAAAGAGTTGAAGATCAAAACCATAAAACAATATTTGTAAAGAAGTGTATTACAAGTTTCTTTTCTTTTTTTCTTTCTTTCTTCCTTTTTTTTTTTTTGTCACTGAGATTTCTTCTATTAAAAATATAGGGACAGCACTAGAGATGTAGTATAATGGTAGAGCCCTTGCTTAGCATGCATGATTCCTGATGCTCATCCCCTAGTATTAGGGGAAAAAAAATTAGAGGCAAAGAAGGTTAAAATGTGGCTAAGTATTAAGAATGCTGTGGAAAATAACACTGAAGAGAAATCGGTACTTCTTTAGACTATGAGCCTTAAGGCCAAAGAATTCAATGACTTCACTAATCATGAATTAACCTTTTGTTCAAAACTTTTCACAAAGGTAAATGGAACAGCTGTAGCATAAATGTGTTATATGGATAATTTTTCTACAAAAAAATAACTGCATTATAAGAAATGAAGTACAAAACACTCTGAGTTTTTTATGATAAGATTATCACAGGCAGGCTTTCTGGTTTTAATGTTTTAGATTTAAATGGAGAGTAAACTTCCTAGATATTTATAATTTTATTTTTTTAACTCTAAGTTATCACCATTGTTTTAACAATATTGTCATAATATACAAGACATGTGATAGTTCATTTTTTTGTCACTTTGACCATGTCACAGGATGCCCAAATATTTGGTAAAACATTATTTTGAGTTTGGGGGAACAATTGAATGCATAGACTAATTAAAATAAATTGTAAGTAAAATAAATAATTGATCAACCAAAGTAAGTGATCCTCATCCAATCAACTGAAGTTCTGTATAGTAGATAACACTAACGTTTCCAGAAGAAGAATTCCTCTTGTCTCACATCTTTAGAGTGGGACACTGCTTTCTCCTGCTTTTAAACTCTGGCTGAATAGCTATTCTTCTTGGATCTTCAGTAGGCCAGCCTTTAAACCTCCACCACAAAATCGAAGCTTTTACTTCTCAGGTCTTTGGACTCAGACTGGAACTATAGCTCAGCCCTTCTGAGTCTCCAGCTTATAACACACCATGCAGATCTTTTTTTTTTTTTTTTACTACAATCCTTATTACACTTATAAAGCACTATTTTTCTTATCTCTGTACTTACAGTATGTTTATGCCAACTTATACCATTATACATGTACTCTTTTTTGCATTACAATTCTTAATACACACATATACCACAATTTTTTCGTATCTCCATTTGTATATAAGGTATGATGGCCCCAAATTCAAATCTTCATACATGTATTTTGTATAAGAATGACCATCACATTCCCCCATCCTTGTTAATCCCCTTCCCCTCTCTTTCCCTCCCATCCTTCTTCCCTATCTATAATTAATCTCTCCCTCCCTACCCTATTAAGAGCCACCACCCCCCCACCCTACTATGAGCCACCCCCACCCTTATATCAGAGAAAACATTTAGCTTTTGTTTTGGGGGGATTGGCTAATATCACTTAGCATTATCTTCTCCAGTGCCATCCATTTACCTGCAAATGCCATGATTTTTTTAGTTTTTAGTGTTGCATATATTCCACCATGCAGATCTTGAGACTTCTCAGGCTTCAGATTGGTGTATCAATTCCTGATAATAAATCTATTTATCCTTTTCATTTCCTTTCTGTGTATACACATTCTATCAGCTCTGTTTCTTTGAAGAATTATAATACAAGAAATAATACCTTTTAGGATGCCGATTCTAATTTTATACATTTGTGTTGCTTTCTTATGATATTGATTCATATATTTTAAGAGGCAGTATGTACATGTGTAGTTATTTCTGTAATTTTGCTTCTTTTTATAAATTTAAGTATATATATTAATTAAAAGACAAAAAAATCTCCATACATTAGGTCAATAGGTTAATTGGTATAATACCTTAAGTGAAACTATTATAAATGTAAATAAAGTAATATGTTATTGTGTATGCTGTTTGAAGCATAATTTAAAAGAAAGGTAATTAAACATTTTTTTCAAAAAATGGGAAATAAAGAACAATTCCTCAATAGTTTAAAAGAAGAATGTGCTATTTGTAAAAGTAATAACTTGTGTCCAGATCACAAAGCCACTAAATATCATCTTGCAATACATTAGGAAGACTCTTATAAAGTACCCACTAGGTTTTGTAAATTTAAACTTGTCTGTCTGGCGTATTATATTCTGGTGCACATTTTGTGGATATTTCTGTCAACAAAGTGGGAGATGCAATGAGAGTCCATCGTGAAGCAAATTTCCTTTGGGACTTGAAAGTAGGCCACTTCTGTGCTTTAAACTTGTGCTCAGGCATTTGTCCTACTGTGAGAGTAAGGCAAGTTTGTGTACCATGCTACCAGTCCTCCTCACTTTTTGCTATGAGTTTAGAAGGTAATTTATATGAAAGATGGTGAGATCAGATACAATGAGTCCATCCCTTGTATCAGCTCTCAGGCCAGTAAATTCTGAAGGTCTTTCACACTGAGTCTTCACAAAAGGGTTAAATTTGCCTTAAGTCAACAAACAAAACCTGATGAGATCTTCCTTGTTCCCTTCTTGTTTTGTTTGTGAGAGACAGATAGAAGTCTCTTTTCCAACAGAATTGTAGACTTTTATTAATGTTCAATTCAAGATGGCTGGCATTTGGGAGATGACCAAACTCTGAAGTGCTTATGCCATGATGCAAAAAACTAACCAGACTCTTGTTTTATCTCAGTCAAAACTTGGGACTTTGCCTTCTGCTTGTCAGATCTCTACCTCTTAACTATAATCTTACTATAATGACATTTTGAGGATAACTTATAACTACAGTGATTATTTGGAGACATTTGATGAAAAAATGTTTACTTGGAAGACAACTTAGAATAAGAAAGGAGAAAACTAGAAAATATTTTTATTAGCATAAGGAAGCTTCCAAAACAGATTTCAAAATTGTTTGTGTGCCAAGTGCCTTAAAGATGTAAAATATCGGGCTGGGGATGTGGCTCAAGGAGTATCTTGCTCTCCTGGCATGTGAGCGGCCCAGGTTCGATCCTCAGCACCACATAGAAACAAAGATGTTGTGTCCGCCGATAACTAAAAAATAAATATTAAAAAAAACTCTCTCTCTCTCTTTAAAAAAAGATGTAAAATATCTAAAACTATACTATTTTATCTTCCTTCAAGTGGAGAATTGATTCTAATAGATTTTAAAATATTATCTTCTGACCCTCTGCTCTTCAATTACCTCTATCCTTTTATAATTTATGATCATTTTTATTTTTTTCTTTTCATTCACTAAGACCAACATTCAATTTTCTTCTGTATGTTAACCCCTTTAGGACAGAAAGCATTCTTAGAGTTAATCTAAAATTCTAGATTATAATTTAGATCTCAAAAAAGATCTAATAGTTGCTGTATAAGAATTCCGAAAGCCTCAGCCATGAAAAAGTCATTTTCAGAGGTGTTTAGGATAATTATTATGAGATTAAACCATCCAGGATTGCAAAGTATCCATAGATTGTGGATTGTGCCTGGGTCTACCTTATTTTTTAATGGTAGTTGGAAACTGCAATTCTAATTATTAAAAAAAATAGAAAAAGCCTGAAAATGGCTTAAAAACTGAAAATTTCATGAAAAAAGAACAGAATTTAGAAAAGTTAGAGACATGACAGGCAGGATCATTAGAAAATTATTTCCAAAACCTTTACTACAAAACTAAATTGTTTCTATCCTGAAAGAAAAATAACAAGTTGCATCAATTAAGTGTTGGGAGCTAGTTTCCTTACATCTTATACAGCATACAAGAATAGATCCTAAAGGACTTGGATCATCAATGTTCTCACTTTTATGAATGGTTTTAACCATAAAGGGACATATCAATATGAAAATTAGAAATATTATAAAAAACAGAGCAATTACATATCCTCAACTCACTCATGTCAATGTTCAAAATAAAACAGCAATAAGACCCAGAATAAATGCACATTTTCAGCAGAAAGAATGCTGCAGAAACAGTTTTCTGTGCTGAAAAACTAAAGGAAACATAAAATTAATGTTTGAAGAAAGTGTTTCGAGGAATAAAGAATTTTTCATTTTACAGAAAAGAAATATAAAGGAACAACATTAAAATTTTGTAATAAAAATATTAATCATCCATCCCATAATTCTATAATATTTCACTTTCATAAATAAACTATTAGAGACTATCTATAATAATTGTCAAAAATTTATCATGTTTTAACTAATAATATTTATCCTGGAATCCAAACAAATAACAACAAGAAAAACATTATTTTCTTTGTAACACAACACTCAGGAACTTAAGAAGAAGAGTCTACTGTGCATATTGAATTGGCAGTTTAAAGGCTGCTCTGGGAAATACTTACTGGATTTCTCTGAGTATGTCCTTGCACACCATCTGTTGTTAGATGATTTGGATATTAATTTATCGGCATCCCTATATTTAAATCAAGCCTAAAATGAATATTTCAACAAGTGGCTAGATATCTTGTGGGACAAAAATCTGTTGTTTTAGAAAACTTAGGTGGCTTTTAACATTAAGTTTGAAACATTCATATGAGCTTCCCAAATATCTTCTAAATTTAATGCTGAAGAAGTACTAAGCTAATACTTACAAGCTTTGTTGAAAAAGAACACATGATAACATTAGCAATTCTTATAATTCTCCTTTTCTCTGAATTAAGAAGTTCAAAGGAAGTTTTGTCAACATGTTCTGGATCCAGAATCTGATATAATTAATCTGAGACTATTGCTGTCACAGTTAGAAAAGTTTGCTAGAGCCCTCTTCTGACAATAGACTTAATTTCAATATTATTCTTTTCCCTCTAATTTGTATTTTGAGTCCATACTTCAAAGTTAAAAATAGTACCCCTGAGTTCAATCCCTGGTACCCCCCACAAGTTACTATGATTTAATTGTATATGGGATTTGTTATTAACTTTAGCCTTCTTATAACTTAATTAGGCAATATTTGTGTAACTTAAGTTTTCCTGAAAATTTGCCACATAGCAGATTATAATAGAATATCACAGCTTTTCACACACACACACACACACACACACACACACACACACACACGCGATAGATAATTACATAAGCATTGGAGGAATAAAAAGTACTGATGGAGCCTGTGTTTCTGGTAATAAAAATATGACATTGCTCAAACCTCGGCCATAGTGGACATTATTGTAGAAAATACAGAGTTCCTAATATTTTGCTCCCAGGTAAGAGAAACACCTAAAATTTCATTGTGAAATTTTCGTTTCCAACAGCAGTGAGGCACATAGAGCAATCAGGGGTTTGAAATCTGGAATGCTCAGATGATATCCAAAAATTCAGATATATTTCCATGAGTAACACTACTAAATTATGGTCATCATCATCATCATCATCACCACCACCACCATCATCATCATTTGTAATCAGACCTGAGTCACAACCCAATTTGACTCCCAGCTGTTGCAGTCTTTGGGTCCACAACTTGGAAGAAGTTTTTTATGTGCCAAGCTCTGTGCTAATCACTACATGTATATCATCTCATTTGATCAGCTCATAATCCCACATTACAGATAAGAAAACAGAGTCACAAAAATAAAAGGTATTTTTCAAGTTATAAATAACTGAATCTTGAACACAAAAGAAATTTGAGGTATACCAATACATTCAAAAGTTTTGCAAAGCATGTGTATAGAAAACAATGCTAAATTGTCAGATGAATTCCTTTGAAAACAAACTTCAATGGCGGAAAAGAAATGAGCAAACATTAATGGACAAGAGAGAGAGAGAGAGAGAGAGAGAGAGAGAGAGAGAGAGAGAGAGAGAGAGAGAGATACAGTTTAGGGTACCATCTACAGAAACAGAATGAATCTATAAGATGGATAATGAAATGATCATTTTTATAAATGAAACTTTTGGCATTGTACCACATTTACTTTGTGATAGCAAAGTGTGTGGGGCAGGGTAGAGAGAGAGGAAGGAGAGAGGGAAAAGAACAAATAATACACATTGCTCTAAAACCAGGAAAAGCTAATAAATACACAGAACTGTAAACAGCCCTTGAAGACAGGTGTATATGCTGGACATGATTTAGATAATTTGTTCCTGTCTTGAAAATGATTCATGGAGACTGTTAAATTCTTGCAGGGTTCAGTACTACAGAAAATTGAAAATCACTTCACAACTTAATTGCATACTCAGAAAGCCAATTGGCTGGTTTGTAAATTTATGAAATTTTTATATCTCGTAACTTGTGTGAGTTTGTGACAGCAGGGAGGAAAGGTTTCAATTACTCCAAGGTATAATTCATGGTTAATAAATGGAAACAAGGATCACTAAATAAGGAAACAGAAGCTGAACAAGGAAGAAGCAAAGTGGTATCATGTTTTTCCATTTTAAATGTACTTAATTAGCATAGTCCTTCCCCTGGGGACAGAAAACTGGGTCTAAAACAGTTTTTGTCTCTGAATATAACAGTAAGATTTACTACAGATAAAACAAGTCCTGCCTTCTCATGTCAAAAATCTGTTAGTTATACAAATAATTTCATAAAGACAGGATTAAGAAAATAAATCTTTTCTAATTCAGGTGTTTTTTTATATCTACAGATAATATCACATACATATATAAGACTGAACTACATGCATTCTTTTCAAAATATATTGGATTTTCTAAGTAGAAATAAATTGATACAGTATGTATGCAGTTTGTGTACTAAGTAAAATGGCAATTTGTCAAAGCCAAAAACATCCCACAAAGTGTAGTATGTTTTATAAAGATTGATAATAAAAAAAAATATTTGGCAACAGACCTTCTCACATGATTATCCACATATTATTTGATATGTGTGTGTGTGTGTTTGTGTGTATTTGTGTGTGTGAGAGGAACAAGTTTCACTGACAAAGGTCTCACTCTATTGTACACGTAAACCATAATCATGGTTGTGCCAAGCCCAATGCCCCATTATTTGTTCACTAACGTTCACCTCTTGTACAATAAAAGAGAATTCCATGTGCCCCACACAGGTGCACTTCTAAATTTCAGCCTATCAGTTTTCAAAAGTAAGTTTTTTGATAGGGAGAAGAGTTAGAAATACAGTGAGTCGAATTGTCTGTTTAGCATTTATAATAGAATGAAAGGAATCAGTCCCTCTTTCCTTTGTTGCCATTGGAAAAATATTTCATGAGTTTTCTAACAGTTGAAAAACGTGTTAATATTGAAGGCTTCCCATGTTTCTAGAACTCCCCTCTAAATGTCTCTCCTTTTAAAAACACCATGATATTATTTATAAGTATATAATCAAAATGAAAGACAGGTGTGAAATGTTAATGGAGAACAGTGTGCAATTTCAAACTTCAGATGGTACCGTATCATAAGTTAATTTTGGAATATATGTTTTTCCTTAAAAGATAATCAGTTTACATTATTTTGTGTGTGAGCTATCAATCACTGTATTAAAATACCTAAGATAATTAATTAAGAAAAAGATTTATTTGGGTTCAGAGTTTTGGAGTTTTTGGTCTATGATAAATTGACTGATGGCTTTGGGCCTGAGTCAAAGCTGCAGTATATTGGAGCAAATTATTCACCTTATCATGAACCAGAGAGCAAAGAAAGAAAGATAAAGGGATCCTACAATCCTTTTTGGGGTACACCCTAGTGAACTGAGAGCCCACTACAAGGCCCCATATCTCAAAAGCTAGACTACGTCCCAATGGCATTTGGGGACCATGCTTTTAACACATTAAACTTGTGAGGATCTTCAAGATCCAAACTATAGCTTTTGGTTCTTTAAACCATGACCTTGAATTGACTCAAGAATTTGAACCTATTTTATTCCTGCTTTCACTCATTTTCCTCAGGTGATTTAATCCAGTTATGTATTTATGTATGACCAATACACAATGAATTTCTAACTTCTCCTTAATCTCTGTGTATAAACTGCCTTCTCATTTCCACCTGGATATCTAAAATGCATCATAAATGTAACTGCCCAAATTTTATTTTCTTCCCTTTTATCAAATTTATCATGTTCAAATTTTATTTTTCTCCCTTAATTGTAACTTTTATTATGAGTAAGATACTTTTATAAGTACTTTATTAGCATTGATTAATTTTGTTCTGAAAACTATGATGCTATTATGATTTTCATTTTATAATATGTATAAACTGAGAGAGAGCTAAGTAGCTTGCCACAGTGGTGTGAAAGGGAGGCAAACTAAATCTGGCCTACAGTCCAAGCCTTCAGTCTTGACCCCTCTGATCCTATCTTTCTAAGCACAAAGGCTCTTCTACCACCCAGCAAGCAGGCAAAACCATACTTTTCCTACTTCCCCACATAGAATTTTTCCACAGATCCTCTCCGCTATCTTCTCAAAGTGTACCTTGAACTCGACCACCCTTCCTTATTTACATTATTGTTAATTATCTGGTCTACTGTAATGACTACCTAACTAAACTTTTACCTTGATTTCCTGTATACTAGTCTCCATATGACAGCCAGGCAATCAGGATTGGCCCTTTCTTGGCAAAGATCCTTTAATGACCATCTATTAAAATTAAATTCAAATTCCTTTCCATGTACCATTCCTGACATGACCTTGTCCCTACCTAACTTTCTGAGATTTTTTTTTTTTAAACTGGGGTTTGAACCCAGAAACCTGAGGGTACTTAACCACTGAGACTTATCTATGCCATTTTTATTTTTGGACTCCTTGCTAAGTTGCTTAGGGTCTCACTAAATTCTTGAAGCTGGTTTTGAACTTGTAATCCCCCTGCCTGAGTCTCCTGATTCCCTGGGATCACAGTGAGCAATACCATGAAGGATCTGAGCTGATTTTTATTTTTAATATTTTTTTTAGTTGTAGAGGACACAATATCTTTGTTCATTAATTATTTTTATGTGGTGCTGAGGATTTAAAAATTACCTCACTCATGCTAGGCAAGTGCTCTGCCACTGAGCTGATTTTTTAATAGGCTCCCTCCTATCTATTATACTCTGCTGGCAGACTTTCCTTCTCTGTGTTAACAATGCCAAGCTTGTTCCATCTTAGAGCCATTTCACTTTTCACCAAACTCTTTTAACATATGACTTTGAATTGTAATCTCTTCCTCTCTATATAATTTTACCTCAAATTCTACATCAAGGAGTCTTATCTTTACCTCTGTATTAAAAGTAGAATAACCCTTATTCCTGTCCCTGACATACAGTATCATTTTGTATTTTGTTTTCTTTACCTAACACTGTTGAAATCATCTTGGTTTTGACATTTAAAATTATTGTTTCTCATTATAATGTTAAAAGGTTCTTTATGACAGGAATTTTTCTATGTTATCTCTAAGCTCATGATTGGTTCCTCCTTGTGGACATGGTATACAATATGTCTTTAAACACATTTGTTATTTTTCTTTTTTTATTTTATTTTTTCACATTTTTCATCTGTGCATTATAGTTGTGCATATTGATGAAGTTTATCGTTATGTATCTGTCCCTTCACACAATATTATAATACAATTTGGCCAATATTACTTCCCCACTTCCTTCCCATCACCCACCTCTTGGTCCCTTCCCTCTTCTAATCTCCTTTTGATTTATAGGAGATCCACCCCCAGAGCTCTAGCTTCTGCATGTGAGAGGAAGTACAAGAAACTTGACCTGAGTTTGACTTATTTCACTTAACATGATGGTGTCTAGTTCTATCCATTATCATACAAATGCCAAAATTTCATTTTTCTTTAAGGCTGAATAAAAAATTCGTGTGTGTGTGTGTGTGTGTGTGTGTGTGTGTGTGTATTTCTTTTTCCATTATCCATTGATGAACACCTAGCCCGGTTCCATATTTTGGCTATTGTGAATCGTGCTGATATAAACAAGTATCACAATAGTATACTGACTTTAATCTTCTGGATAAACACCAACAGGTGGTATACATGAGTCATATGGTGGCTCCATGCCTAGTCTTTTGAGGAAACTCCATACTGATTTTTATAATGGTTGCACTAATTATCAACAGTGTAAAAGTTTCTTTTTTTCTCCATACCCTCTCCAACATTTTTAATTATTTGTATTCTTGATGACTGCCATTCTGACTGATGTGAGATAAAATATCAGTGTAGTTTTGATTTTCATTTCCCTATTTGCTGAGGATGCTGAACATTTTTCATGTATATGTTGGCCATTTGTGTTTATTTTTTGAGAAGTGTCTGTTTAATTTATTTGACCATTTATTAATTGGTTGTTTGATATTTTTGTTGTAAAGATTTTTTACCTCTTTAGATACTCTAGATATTAATCCTCTGTTAGAAAAGTAGCTAGCAAAGATTTTCTCCCTTTCCATAGGTTTTCTCTTCACATGTAATTTTTTCTTTATTGTGCAGAGGCTTTTTAACTTGATGCCATCCCATTTATTGACTCCTGGCATTATTTCCTGAGCTTTAGGGGTCCTATTGAGAAAATCATTGCCTGTGCCTAAAAGCTGATGTTTAGACCCTATGCTTTCTTCTAGGAGTTGCATTTTGGATGGTCTAATTCCAAGGTTGATACATTTTGAGTTGGGGGAGGTGTGAGATAGGGTCTAATTTTATTATACATATGGGAACCAGTTGTCCTAGCACCAATTGATAAAAAGGCTGTCTTTTCTGCAAAGTGTTTTTGACATTTTTATCAAAATCAGATAGATGACTATAGTTGTCAAGTGACTTTTGAATAAATGTATTACCCCAAATGATTTTATTTATCCATTCACCTACTGAAGGACATTTTTGTTGCTGTGAAGTTTGGACAATGATGGATAAGACTGTAAAAAACATTCATGCCCAGGTTTTTGTTTGAATATAAATTTTCAGTTCCTTTGGATAAATACCTGGTGCTGAATGATCATATGATAAATACATGATTTCATATGTATTTATATATATGTATGCATGCACAAACACACATATAGACTCACACAAACATATGTGCATATATATACATATATACTTTTCCCATGGAATAACTATCATTTAAGATAGCTTAACTTTATTTAAGAAATAATTTAGTTATTATCTGTACACACTTTTCTTATCACCTTTTCATGTGCCTGGCCATAATTCTACCCCAATTTGGTAGCATCCATTATAAATCATTATTCAAACTTTCTGTCAAATATTAAGTGTAATTAATGTAATTAATTTTTAGTCACATGTTCTTTTTTGCCTTGATAAAATCTCCCTGCTACATCCTGTATAGTAAATTTCCTGATCATTCCCTCTACCCTCTGCAGCCTTTAGACTCATAATGGTCATTCAATTTGCACTTCCCTAATTAGTTTGTAAATATCCAGTGTCCTCTTATTAATTAGCAATATATTAAATATTAATTAGAATTATATCTTCAAATCCTCTCTTTTTTTATCCTTGATATAAAAATATACTTTATATGTTCCTATATCAAGAAGAGGGTGGTAGATCTGACTCTTGCCCTCAGAGTCAGTCTGAGTCAGGGAATAGGGGACTTCTCCAAAGGGCTCTGCAACTCTAGGCCACATAACCTCCTGAACAGGGAGATTAATGAGACCAGTGGAGGACAGAAAGCCAATCAGTGCATTTGCTGTGAAGAGGAGGGTCATCAGAAAAGGAAGACATTCCTGATGCTTCCGAGGGAAGCCATATGATCAAGCAAGGACTGGACCCATACTAGCGCAAATGGCACTAGCAGAGCTGAGAAGCTGCTGTAAGTTCCCCGAGGACTCCCAGGAGACTCAGCTGACTGTTAACAATAGGTAGAAACAAAAGTCAGTTTGACTTGCTTCATCTTAAACACTTAGCAAAGACAGTCAAAAGCCAAAACACTGCTATTCCTGGGTATTTTAAATGATAATAATAGTTAAATGTAACTTCCAAAAATAAGTAAACTGGAGGCTGCAAAAGAGATTCTCAGACAGGAATGCCTGATAACCATCAAAAGGGACTGCCAGAATAGTTTTTAGCTTAAGGCCTTTATTTCTAACCTACACAGGTAGGCTTAATGTTTGCTAGTATGGTTATCCAGCCCTAAGTAACAGAATTAAAGATTTCTCTATTAGACATAGGCCAGTAAGGTATGGTCATATATTTTATATAAGTAAGGGGGAACTCATTATCTTAAATCAACCCAGGTTGTGAGTTCTTAAAGCAGTATCTCTGCAAAACATTAACAGGCAATCTTTAGATCATTTATAAGAAAACTACAAAATAAAATTAACAAGAGTAAAAACATATTTAGTTCATGAATTTTGGCAGAGTTATACATTATATCCCCTGTTTGAGATCCTAGTAATCTTGACAAAAACCAACTTTTGGACACAACTTTAAATGTACTGAAATCTGGCCTACTTCTTTCATAGTTGTGAGATGGGACACAGAGCCTTTTCTCAGGTAAGGCGGGGCTCTTCATAAATTCTAAAGCTGATCTTTGTTTTTTAGACATCATTTACATAAAGCCTACATAAATTGTTGCTAAAGTTTACATGAATATTAGCTAACACAATATAATATCACACCTAAAACATGAATTAAAGAAAGACTGAAAGATTTTAACCTTTTGTAGAAAAGTAGCAAAGTACTTTTTCTGTTTTGCAATAAAACCTTCATACAGATTAGGCTCTCATTAACTTAAAAATACATTTAAATTGTATCTTAGTGTAAAAAGTAACATAGAACTTTACATAACTTATTGATAACAAGTCCAGTTATAGAACACAAATGATATAAATAAATCTCCAACATGTTTTTCTTTTAAGCCTAAAATTACCATACAACTTTAGAATACCAGCTTGATACAATGCTCTTTTAAAGCTTCTACCTTACAGACTTGTATACCTGGAAGACATGAACACATTAATAGCACCACAATTACATTGATGATTTTATATTAATCAAGTTTAGCTTTTAAAGAAATAACATATTACAATACTGAAAAATAACAGTTGTTGTTTAACCATAGTTGTACAATTTTTAATTTCTTTAAGATTACTTGCTCAAAAAAAACAAAAACTTACACATATAACCAATTTACAGAGACCTTCTTTATCACTTACTTAAACCTTCTTATTTACTTAATCACATAGACTCTCTTATCCAGAAACACATTTTTCCTCTATTAAATCCATACCTAAAACCTTTTAATTTTTCCTTTTCATCTGTTAACCTCCTTTTCTGTTCACATTTTGAAACAATACTTGTAAATTTCTGAATTTAGGCAGATTATTTCTTGAACATCAACATTTTATTAGTTTTTTTTTGAACACATAGAAAAACTTATAAGCTTAATTTTAAAGACATCTTTACTTTTATCTATTTACCCAATTTAAATTAAACCATTTAAATCACGTGAATCAAAGATATTTGGATCCATGTTTTAATTTCTCATGAGCGCTCCTCATATATCTGCCAATCTTCATATCATGTGTATTACATATGGACATACAGACATACAACACATAACACAAGTGTGCACACATAATACAATAGTAAGGGCCTTGTAGCTTTTCTCAGGTAAAATCTCCATTGAAATGTTTAAAAACTCCACAGTTGATCAAAAATAGAACTTATCAGAAAAACATTAACTTGTCAATAGGATCAAAATCATGAGCTAAAAAAAAAAAAAACAAAAAACCAGAATCCAAGAAAAAGCAAGAGTCCTAGAAAAAATGACTGGCCAGTAATTAGTAAATACCATACAATTTACTTTTTGGTCTAGTTTGAGTTCAGGTAAAAGACACCTTTACTTTTTTGTTTTTTCTTGGGCTTCAGATCAGTCTCCTACTGAGCTTGAAGGCTTTTTCTATTTGCATTTCAACTTAAGTCTTGGCTGAGATCTGGAAGGAATAGGAAAAACTGGAATTCTGAGCAGAGACATTATGCCTAAGGCATTTTAACCATAAGTCACAATTTTTAGGATTGGATGTTGAAAATTATGATACAAGTTTAAGATACAATTCACAAAATTTTATACCTCTATATCTTTCTACACTAGAAAAACTTGCTCACACAAAACTGAAAATAGGATCTCACTTGATAATATAAAAGCTACCATCAGAAGAAATTCCTTTAGGATCATTAAGCCACTTCCTTTGCTCTGAAGTTCCTAAAGTAGTATTAAGTTACATTAAATCACCTGAAAAAAAATTTTAAAAGAGAATCACACACTACCATGTATATCCAAAATTAAGCTTTAAAAATTCTGGAGACTGTTGCTATTCAATGTCATTTCAATAAGCCAGACCAACGTTCCAATCTAACACTTTTCTTTCCTAAATCTTACACACTGAGAGGAACAGATACCAAATCATAATTTACTATCCTTCCCCAAATTAATGTACTAGTACACCTAGTGAAATCTTCTCAGGCTACCCAGTTCAGAAATTGATGAAAAAATAAAACTAAATGATTGGGAGTTACTTGCCAACTTGGAAATAGAGTTCTTTTCTATCCTAAGTATTTAAGTTCTCTGGCATGAATTATCTGAAATCATGAACTAAATAATTACCTAAACCCAACTTTTAACTGCAAGATTGTGCAATGCTTCAAAAACCCATTCAGATACCAGATTGTTACAATAAAAAAAAATCATCTTTTAGATACATATTCAGCCAAGATCATCACCAAGAAACAATCTATAATAACCTTTAAAACAGACCAGATAAGATAAAAAATCTCCCCAGGTTTCTAACTCCCATTTAATTATAACTCCTACATCAATGGCACCATAGATTTCCCCAGGAGTGGACCAGATGTTTTCACATAGGGGCAACAAGAATTGTAAAATCAAGGGTCTTGGTGTGGTGACTTTACTGCATTCAGTGTCCCCTTCTTTTTTATGTAGACAGAGATGGAGCAATCCTTACAGTGCAGGGAAGAAATGAGAGAGGTTCCCCGAAGCGAAACAGGCTTTGGCAGCTGCTGGGAGTCCATCAGTCCTTCCTTTTACTTACAGGATTAGCTCCTTTGGTTAGGTCTGATCCCAGGCATGCTGGCATATTTTCTAACTTTCCAGTAGTCAGCTCTCAAGAAGTTAATCCTCTGCTTGCAGATGATTCAAGTGCTAGGCTTCCCCAAGAATGCAGAGTGGGGACTCCTCTAAAGTCCCCTCTGGGGTGCCAAAATTTGTGACTGAAAATTCGGTCCCATCCCCAGAGCCAATTAATGCCAATTTAATAATGAGGACAGGGTTTTGAGAAAAGTTAAAGCAAGATATCAAAGTTCTTAGACCGCCAGCAGGCATTTTCCCTTTGCAGTAGGTGCACTCAAGCCAACTACGGGAAGAAAAGAAAACTTTGCTTTCCAAATCCCGCTTAACAAATGGGAGTAAAGTTTATCAAAGTTCTTTAAAACACAGCTAAAAGGGGTGTAAAAGGTAAGAACAGAAAAGCTGGCGGTTCTATTGACTTTTAGTCCCTTACAGGAGAAGCAAACTAGGGACATTCTTAGGCTAAAATTTAGCTAAAGTTACCTCCACACATCTAAGGCAGATTGGAACTTTGGACTCTGCATCTTTCCAAAGTAAAACAATGCCATCACACTTAACACAGACACAGACAAAATGAAACACAAAGACACACAAAGACATAGATTCCCTTTTCAGATTGTCAAAAAAACGAAAGTGGGTGCTGGCCCCAAGCCACCTGGGGCCTTCCCTTCAGAACGGATTGGGGGAGCATCCCTCTCAGATTGGGTCTGATGACCCCAGACTGGGAGATTAGTTCTCTTGCCAGGGTGTTGGGGTGAAGACAGACAGGACAATAGAAACAAACACACATAACACAAAATTCGCAGTGCGGCCACAGAATTCGCAGCGCGTCATGGATTGCTACACAGAAACTAAAGGCTCAGGCGGACCGCGGATCTGTCAGCTACAAAATACTTTACCAAATACTTCACAAAATACTTTCCTACAGGCAATCCACTCAGAACCCAGAAAGGGGCTGGGGACGTCTCCCACAAACCCATCGGCTGTCCTTCAGTACGTCCACCTGGACCTTTTGCCGACCACACAACACAGAACCAGAACCTGCATGCAACCAGAGTACAGAAACTTACAGATCAGCAATGCCTTTACTTACTGGCCGGGTTTTTATCACCTCTTGATTGGGGTGTCTGGTTAGGCCTATTAGGGGGATCCCAGACGAGCCCCCATATGGTATGCTCGAATTCGGGACCCCCAAAAGACTACCAGAGACCAAGATTGATGTAAGCAGCAAAGAGGTGTTTATTGCGAGCTAGCTCTGTCCTCCACGCGCACACACAGCAACTGGTGACGCTGAGAGGCCCCAAGCCCAGGGTTTGCAGCAGTTTTATACATTCTTTGGAGAAGGCAGGGGCCCCCACATACATCATAGCAAATCATCACACACCTCAGGAAAATCAAATAACAACTCTAAAACATGATTAGCACATTTACTGGCAGGAACAAGTTGGATAAAGGTGATTGGTCAGTACAAAAGGGGTATTCATTTGAACTGATTGGTTTAAGCCAAGAGGGGTGTATGTGCTGAACTACATGGTTTCTCAACATGTTATCAACCACCATAAACTACTGGGAGAGTCATCTGGCATCCCAGGTATTTCCCTGTCTCATGCTGATTAGTGGCTGCTAGGGGGTTGCTATGGATCCCCACCTAGCCTGACTGAGTCATGGACACCTGGTGCAGCAGATCTCTCCTGTTATTTGTAGATAAACAACTTAGCAGGGTAGGAATGTGCCTAGGAGTGCTCTGTGGGTTTTACCAAGGACAAAGGTGATGTCCCTTCCTTGGACAGGCTTTGCTCTGAGGTAGAGGCTGGTTTTTCAAAATGAACATAAGATGTTCCAGATCCTATGTCATAAGAGAAATATTTGTTAAATCAACAAAGAAAGAACATGATACATTTATTATAATGGCCAAAATCCAGGACAATTTCAACATTAAATGCTGGTAAAAGTACAAAACAATAAGAGTGTATTCATTTCTGATTGTAATGAAACATAGTCTGTTCAGTTTGAAAAACAGTTTGGTAGTTTCCTACAAAACTAAATATATATTTATCATAAGATTAGGCAATAATGCTCCAATTTATCCAAAGAAATTGAAAATTTATATTCAAACAAAAGCTGGGTATGAATGTTTTTTACAACTTATTCATCATTGTCCAAAATGATATCCTGGTATCACAAGAACTGAGAGTGACCTGCTCCTTTTGTACATTTCAGACTTTTTTTGTTCTTCTGCCTTCTCCCCCCTTATCTCTTTCCTTCCTGCTAGGCCCAGGAGATGGGAGTGGAGGGGTGGCCAAAATTTGAAAAGCAGATGGGCAGGGGGAAAGGCCAGATGGAGTGATGCAGGCAGGAAGTAGCCCAGGAGACACAAATAACTTTTACAACTCCCTGTAGGGTGGGACAATTCCTGGGACAGGTAACATTAGCAACAGGCTGGAGAAGGGGCAGGTTATCTTGATAAGGGTGCAGGAAGGTCTCTGACAGCACTAACATTTCAATTCTTCAGGGGTGGTCTCCAACTTCCCTATCTAAACCAGCCTCTATTTTCTTGATCTGACCCAATTGCTTATTTACATTGACTGCCTGTCTTTAATTCTGGTTTCAATGTCTTACTCAGATTAGGGATTATGAGGCTATGTATCATTACTGGCAGCAGTACATGGGAAATCACTGTACTTTCCTTTTAATTTTGCTGTGAAACTAAAATGGCTGAGGAAAAACAAAAGAATAAAAAAAAATAACCATGACAGGTGTGATTTTTCTCAGACTTGCAACACCTATTACATTACTAGAGCAGATTGGCAATTAAACTATTTGAATTATTTTAAGACATTTCCAGTGCTAATGCAATGTAATTACAGTAAGTTTTTATATGAGGGTTCTCACAATTATTTCAAAATTTAGTTAAATTCTCTACATTGTTCCTACAATTTTTACTAGATCATTTTAAACCCAATTCAGTTAGGATATGAATGAATATATATATACCCAAATATATACATAATATATAGTCACCATGATTTATATGTGTGTATATGTGTGTGTGTGTGTTTATATGTGTATGTATATATATACACACACATATACACACATGTAAATCATGGTGACTATATATATTATATGCCATATATTATATATATTAATAATATATAATAATGTATATTATATATTCATCATGATATATTCATAATATATATTATGTGTGTATATATAAATATAGATATTCATTCTGTACATGTCTCTGAGTAACAAACACATTTTATTACAATAAAACTCAAGCACTTTCTCTTTCATATTTCAAAAAAATGTCTTTGACATGGAATGTTCTACTGCCACAGAGATTGCATAACTCTAGGTTTTATGTTCTAAAACAACTGAAAATTTCTAGAAAAAAAATACTTTTAGAAAGCTGATTCAACAAAAGTAATACAAGTATGAGTTTAGAAATCCCTGAATTTAAATTTAAAGGTAGAGGAAATAATATAGTCTAGTTCTCTGAATTTCAAGACAGTTTCCTACAAGCACAAGCAAATGAACAAGATTTTGCAGGGAATGGGGAAGGGAGTTGATATAAGCAACTTTCTGCCTACTTTAAAAATCTGGAAGGAATTCTTGTTTAAATTTTCTGTTTCACAATGTTGATGTTAGACTACTTTGTAAAAACAGGTGGAATTCCATCCACAATTTGATTTGAATATGGAGGATGATGATTTCTCTCTCTCTCTCTCTCTCTCTCTCTCTCTCTCTCTCTCTTTCTCTCTCTCTCTCTCTCTCTCTCTCTCTCATAAGCACGTGCATGCACAAACACACAGGGATAAATTATAAAACGATTCATCTCCAGGGAGATTGGACAAACTTACAAGCTGCTACAAAGCCGCTTAAGACAGCAAGGAAAGCCAACTGGCTTGGACTTGAACTGTGGTGAGTGTGTGGTCCAGAGTGAGGATTTCCATGTGCAGATGGGAACCTGTTATGCTAGAATTTGGAACCCCCTAAAGACCACCAGAGACCAAGATTGATGTAAGCGGCAAAGAGGTGTTTATTGTGAGCTAGCTCGGTCCTCCCCGCACACACAGCAACAGGTGACACTAAGAGGCCCCAAGCCCAGTGTTTGCAGCACTTTTATACACTCTTTGGAGAAGGCAGGGACCCCCACATACATCATAGCATCTCCTAGCAAATCATCACACACCGCGGGAAAATCAAATAACAATTCTAAAACATGATTAGCACATTCACTGGAGGGAACAAGTTGGGTAGGGGTGATTGGTCACTACAAGAGGGGGATTCATTTGAACTGATTGGTTTAAATCCTGAGGATGTGGCAAGGGGAGTATGTGCCAAACTGCAGGGCTTCTAGTTTAGATACTGGTCACCACACCTAGGTGGGGGCCATCTGGAATTTCAGATATGTGGTTATCTTGGCCTATCTTAGGTGAGCACCATATGAGGCTTTTCTGAGAACTGTTTCCACAGAGCTTTTCTGTAGTATTTTCCTGACTTTAGGACTACAGTAGGTCAGAGGTTAAGTTTCAGAGCAAAATGAGGTCCCAAGCAGAATGAGATTGCTTAGGTCTTTCAAACCTGCAAAGTTTGACATCTCCTTTAGGTGTTTCTCTTGCGCAGATGTGAGACACAAGGAAAAGCAGCAGTGAGGCTTCAAAGCTGTTGGCAGTCAAACATCAAAAATAGAGTTAGACTCTTTATAACTAGCATCACTTACATGATCAACAATATGTTCTTCTAATTAATGTTACTTTTTATTTTTCTTCTCCTTCCACTGTATTCTTATTTAATTTTTAGAAATAACCATCTTTGGTGTGAATTTCTGTGACAGATTAGTTTCTAACTCACCCTATTATAAAAAACCAGCCTCTACCTCAGAGCAAAACCTGTCCAAGGAAGGGGGCATGACCTTTGTCCTTGGGAAGACCCACAGAGCACTCCTAGGCACATACCCCCACCCTGCTGAGTTGTTTATCTACAAATAACAGGAGGGATCTGCTGTGCCAGGTGTCCCTGACTCAGTCAGGCTAGGTGGGGACCCATAGCAACCCCCTAGCAGCCACCAATCAACATAAGATAGGGAAGTACCTGGGATGCTAGATGACACTCCCAGTAGTTTATGGTGGTTGATAACATGTTGGGAAACCATGTAGTTGAGCACTACTCCCTTCATTGGCTTAAACCAATCAGTTCAAATGAATCCCCCTCTGTTACTAGGCAATCACCCTTACCCAACTTGTTCTTGACAGTGAATTTGCTAATCATGTTTTAGAGTTGTTCTATGATTTTACTGCAGTGTGTGATAATTTGCCAAGAGATGCTATGATGTATGTGAAGTCCCTGCCTTCCCCAAAGAGTGTATAAAACTGCTGCAAATCCTGGGCTCTGGGCCCCTCAGCATCACCAGTTGCTGTGTGTGCACGGAGGACTGAGCTAGCTCGCAATAAACACCTCTTTGCTGCTTACATCAGTCTTGGTCTCTGGTGGTCTTTGGGGGGTCCCGTATTCGAGCATAACAATTACTCTAGTACTGCTTTCAGATTCTTTGCTTCAAGCACACATAGTTTCTACAATATAGAAAGAACTTCACTTTTTTTCTCCACTTCACTACCTGCATAAAAAATCTTTAGTACTCAAATAAAACCAAAGAGATATCTTCAGTATAACATTAACACATAAAATCTATTTATCTCTTTATTAATTTCAATCTATATATCCATCCTTTATCTCTTTCTGAAGACATAATTCATTTATTATGTGAGCTTTGTATCATAGATTTTCATATCATGTTAATCACCTCTGTTTGGCACATGGAATGGCCATAATAAATACTGAACATTTGAATATTTGGGGCTCAAAATCTTGATGGTCTTCCATATCACTGGAGGATTCCTGTCCATGGAATTAGTATTTTGAGATACTATCAAATATGCATTATAAATTTTATAAAACCTCAAATAAATCAAAACATATTTATCAGTCTTTATATAATTTAGAAAGTCTGTTTTCAGACAATGATGAACAGATAATAAAGGATTTCAGGCATGTAAATTCATCCTGAATTCCTCACTTCTATTTATATTTTACTAATAACAAAGCTTTAGTTGCTACAAAATAGCATGCATCCATAATATTAAACATTTTCAAATAATTGTTTTCTTTATTTACATTTAGTATTTTTATGCAATGGGGAATATAATTTAAATACCATATCATGGTCTTCACATACATTAATATAGAATGCTTAAATTTTGACTTAAGCATTCTACATATGTATATGAATGTGAACTGTATCTCTCTACTAAGCCAAATTTTAGAGTTCTTAAAATGAATGTGAAAAACAATTGATATACTTGTTTTCCCAAAAATGGAAGGATTAAAAAAAATAGACATGGACATGGCATTCAAGTCAGCTTTCTTGTCTGTCTCTAGTTTATTTCCTTGGAACATATTTACCTTTATTAATCAATCAGAACTCAAAGAAAATGTGCTCTGAAGAGCAGAATTATATTTATAAAGGAATCTGTCAAAGTCCTGAAAAGAACATTTGTTCTGTTTACTGGAAGAAATAGCAGACAGTGAGAAAGATGAACTGGTGTTTGGGGAGCTTTTTTCTTTTTCTGGATCTGGATGAGGATAGGAAGGCTCAGAATGAGTGAATGGCAGTGAGAAGGCGGACTGAGAATAGCCATAGCTCTACCAAACAGTGGGGTCTGACCCCTTGTCAAGGGTCTCCATTCCCACCATAAAAAATATATTGGACTGATTCATTGGCAATTTCTTTTATCTCATTAAGCTGAACACCAAATTCTGTAACTAATGTAAATTTTATATTCCAGAGATAACACTACACAAATACACCACCATTTCCAGTCATCAGTGTATGGCATTCTGTGAAGCTTAGCTAAGCTACATATACTTAATTATAAAAACCAAATAGCCATGGGAAGTTCAGAAATATTTCATCAAGTATCTGAATAAAAAGAACATTTTTTTGTTTGTTTGTTTGTTTTTGTGAAAAATTTTAACCACATATTTTTTGTCAGTACATTTACAGTTTGAATCAGTGTAGCAATTAATTTGTGGGCAATTTATACTCCAAACATGGTTCCTGAACCTAATATTATTTGAGAAATGTGAATTTATAAAGTTTCTTCTGTATTAAGAAAAAATTGTGACTGTGGAATACTGAATGCTTTCTGAGACAAAATGAAATCCTGTTACAAAATATGAGAGTGCCATTTACTGTAAATAAAATTTTAATAGTAGAATCAAATATTGCATTTGCATTTTCTTGAGGGAAATTATAATATTACATGCAAAGTATTTTAAATATATGCAATATTTTTACTTCCCAGAAATAGCTAAATTTTTCTGAAATGTCCTATTTAAAAGCTATTTCAATTTTAATGACTTAGAAATTAACAATAGTTTCTAACAACTTAGAGATTTGGTACTTTTTATAGCAAAATATATTAGAATGTTTACTTTTTCATATTAACAAATCCCTATGTTATACAGTATTTCATGATCATCTCTTGTGATGCCCATGATAAGCCACCTCTCAAATCTCCAAGTGAGGGAGAATAATTGGCTAACAGCCCCAGCTTCTGAGTGCTGAAATGAATCACAGAGTTTGTATGAAGTCACACTTCCCACAAGCTGCTTCAAACCAATGACTAAATATGGCAGGCAAAATAAGGGTATTCCTGAAAGACTCAGAGTTTTTTTGTTATTGTTTGTTTTTTGAGAGAGAGTTTGGTTTAAGGACTCAGGATTTTCTCAAGTTTTATTGATGTTTTACTAGTACCGCAGACACTTCCACAAAAGCATCTTTCTTTCTGCCCTCTCTCCTCCACTTAGGGTCAGATTTGCATGGTCAGCCTTTCTCACTCTCTTACTCAAATGTCTCTCACTATTGTTTCTTTGTAAAAAAAAAAAAAAAAATCCCTGAACAATTTGATCCAATTTGCATTATTGCTTCTCTAAGGATCTAGATCATATACCTGCTATATGCCAGGAGGTTTGATAATTGTTATGATACATAACTGTTTAAAACAAGTCATTTTTCTACATGTGCCTCACATTAGTATTGAAATGTTTACTTCAACAGTCTGTCCTGTGCCAGGCATGGTGGTGCACACCTGTAATCTCAGTGGCTCAGGAGGCTGAGGCAGAAGAATTGTGAGTTCAAAGCCATCGAGGCACTAAGCAACTCAGTGATACCCTGTCTCTAAATAAACATTAAAAATTAAAAAAAAAAATACAAATAATAGGGATTGGGATGTGGTGCAGTGGTTGAGTACCCCTTAATTCAATCATCCCTGTTACCAAAAACAACAACAAAAGTCTGTCCTGTAAGTTGATGAGCTTTGAGGAAATGATTGTAAAGACTCTTTGACTGTAAAATTCTGTGATAATCACTGATAGAATTATTAGTGAAGAATACCGTGGTAGACTAAAACTAGCCACAAATTTCTTAAGCAAGGAGTTATATTTATCTCCTCCCTCTAGCAACCAGAGACACTTCCATGGTTAGACTTAGGGATGGGCTGCTTCCACCTGCCAGGTAAGCAGTTTAGCTACATTACTGGAGAGTAGTGTACTACAAATACTTCTTGTAGCTACACTACAAGACTTCCCATAGAGATGAAAGGTGGGAACAATTACAGGAAAGAGAGCACTGGTAGTGGTCACAGTGACCCAGCCAAAGATACCATCTCACTATAGTTACAGGAGTTCCAAGTAAGATCAGGAAAAGAGCTTTCCAGTTGAGCCAATACAATCAGGAGAACCATGAGAAATATTAAAATGTGGTGCTTAAGCCACTAAAATTTGAGTTTGTTATGTGACAATGGATAATTGAGACACTTATTCTATCTCCATAATGCAACTCATATAATTGCATTATTTATCCTACAAGTTAATAGTTAAATTAACTTTATGAACATTTCTCTTGAATATATATTAAAATGTAAATTTAACGCAAGCTTATCTCCTTGGTTATGTATACATATGTGTACATATATACACACCAATACATATCTAAATATGTTTATACCCAATATATGTGTGTATATGTATAAGTGCATAGGTATTTATATACATATGTGCAGTTCAAATTTTAAAAGGAATCTACATTTTAAAGCAAAGATAGTGCTAATGTGCTGGTAGAAATATATCACAGCATAAGAAAAGAAAGAGACCGTGGTCATTAGGAAAGCTAGTTCAATGTTCTGGGGGTAGGTAGGATTTAGTCAGAGCTTGAAGAAAAAGTAGGATTTAAAAGTGGAAAGAGGATATATGGGGAATGAAAGGATCTGAGGGACACATTCTTAAACATGGATCTATATTAACCTAGCAATGTATACCTTAAGCATAAATAATCTGTATTAAATATGAAAGACCCTCAAATCCCCCGTCCAAAAGAGAACTACGCGTCACACTGGCTGCAAAAGCAAGAGGCAAGTTTATTAATACACAGGCCCCTGCGGGTGCACAGCAAAACCTCAGCCGAAGCTTTGGTGAACTGGCACACCGGGCTTTGGGGTACAGTTCTTTTATAGGGAGAGGAAAGCTGTTTCCCGCCTAGCACACTAACAGGTATCTCATTGGTTCTTTTGAATCCAGCATTAGGGTAAACTTGCTTTTCACTATACGTTCTTGGAAAACCTACAGGGTTACATTCCATTCTCAAGCATGTCCTGAGATATGGGTGCAGTGGTCTTTCTCCACCGGTTATATGGTAAGCTCATCCGGTACTTGTGCCTATTTATTGCATACTTTTACTTTCGCAACAAGGCCTCAGGTTATGGGGCTGGAGTCTTTCAAATAAAGTTCTAATTAAAACTGAACTTTCTTTATAGAAATGATGGTTTATAATATTATAATTCTAATACTTCAAACTTATTAGAATGTTGTAGTTTTCCTGCAAGAAACAAAACTTCGTATTTTTCTCTGACTATGTATTTAGCCCTTTAAAAATCTGCATTTAGTATTTTTGACTAGATATAAAATGTATTATTACATTTATATTTTATAAACTGTTTTTTAATATCATAAGTTAAAGATATGTTACATCAATGATTATTTGAGATTATGAAATATTATAAAGGGTATCTCAGAATTAATAAATGATATTAGGAGGCCATCATGACATTTTTACCTTTTAAGGGATGTACAGATACTAACTCACATGTTCCACTTCATTAAACTACCTATATGTCCTTCTAATGGCAAAGATAATGAGACACATATTCTATCTCAGTAATGCAATTCATATAATTGCATTATTTATCCTATAAGTTATATATTAAATTAGCTTATTGAATATTTATTTTGAATATATATTATAATGTCACACTGAACCCACTCACAACATCAACTCAAGAGAAATGTTTGTCACATCATTGCCCAATTTCAACTCAGTGACTTCACATTCATGGCTTAGAGAGCTCAAGGTGAGAATATTTACACTGTGGAAATATGTAACTGTTACAAAAATTTGTTAGATTTTTTGGTTGTTTGTTTTTTGTTTCCTGGAGATTAAACCTTTACCAGCTTACCAATGGCTCTTTATCCCTGATGATAGTATTGTGTTTTAGTGAGCTTTTTCTGCTGCTGCAACTGAAAGCCCTAACCAGAACATCTGTAGAGGAGAAAAGGTTTATTTGGGGACTCACAGTTTCAGAGTCCATAAGTGGCAGTCTCCATTCCTCAAGAATCCAGGTGAGGCAGGACATCATGGTGGAAGAGTGTGGCATAGGGAAGCAGCTCACATAATGATCAGGAATCACAGAGAGAGTCTTCACTCTCCAGATACAAAATATATATCCCATAGCCATGCCACCAATGAACCACTTCCTTCAGCCACACCCCACTTGCCTCCAGTCATCACCCAGATAATCCCATCAGGGATTAATTAACTAATTAGGTTAATGCTATAACCCAATCATTTCTTCTCCAAACTTTCTTGCATTGTCTCACATGTGAGCATTTGGGAGACATCTCACATCCAAACCATAACAGATTGATTCACCTAAAATCAAGAATTTCTACAAATATTTTAATGCTAGTTCATTGTAGTCTATTATAGTTTTTGAAGTGAAATCTCAGACCATGTTATTGATAAAATCAATCCATGCTGAGTTCTATTTCCCCAGATATGAAGACTGAACATTGGAGAAACACTGAGGCAAGGTAGAAAGCAAGTTTTATTTAAAGGGATAGAAACAGACTTTTCTGCAGAGAAGGGGTCTGGAACTGGTATGCAAAAAAAGTGGTAGTGTCCTGCCACTTTTATACATCTTATATTTTCTTTGCTCACCTTTTCTCCCCTCATCTTGCCACCTTTTCTCTCCCTATCCTGCCACCTTTTCTCTCCCTATCCTGCATACACATGACCAGTGGCCAGGGGGTGGGCCAAAAAGTGAGGGCCAAGTGGAATGATCCAGGCAGTAAAGTAACAGCCCAGAAGACATTAATTAACAACTCTTAGAACTCCCAGAAGAGAGGAACAATCTCTGAGGCAGGTTACCTTAACCATAGGTTGGAGCAAGAGGGGGAAAGGTTTGGGAAGGAGGAGGATGAAAGGGTGTTATGCTCAAATTTAGGACCCCCAAAAGACTACCAGAGACCCAAGATCGATGTAAGCAGCAAAGAGGTGTTTATTGTGAGCTAGCTTGGTCCTCCCTGCACACACAGCAACAGGTAACACTAAGAGGCCCCAAGCCCAGTGTTTGCAGCACTTTTATACACTCTTTAGAGAAGGCAGGGACCCCCACATACATCATAGCATCTCCTAGCAAATCATCACACACCGCGGGAAAATCAAATAACAACTCTAAAACATGATTAGCACATTCACTGGAGGGAACAAGTTGGGTAGGGGTGATTGGTCACTACAAGAGGGGGATTCATTTGAACTGATTGGTTTAAATCCTGAGGATGTGGCAAGGGGGGTATGTGCCAAACTGCAGGGCTTCTAGTTTAGATACTGGTCACCACACCTAGGTGGGGGCCATCTGGAATTTCAGATATGTGGTTATCTTGGCCTATCTTAGGTGAGCACCATCTGTGGCTTTTCTGAGAACTGTTTCCACAGAGCTTTTCTGTGATATTTTCCTGACTTTAGGACTACAGTAGGTCAGAGGTTAAGTTTCAGAGCAAAATGAGGTCCCAAGCAGAATGAGATTACTTGGGTCTTTCAAGGGCAGCATTTGATTTCCTTTCATTCTCAATCAGCCCCCACCTTCCCAATTGGACCCCAATTTTTATTATCTACATTTGCCACAGGAAAGCAGGGAGCTGAAACTCTAAACCTCAGTTCTTGTGTTCTGAGGAAAAAAAAAAATTAAGGTCAGACACCAAAATCATGAAAGAGAAATTTATTAGAAGTGAAAGAAAAGTAAAGTGAAAATAAAGTAAAATAAAAGCTTTTTTTAAGCAAAAAGCACTCTCATGGGAGAAAGTAGGCTGTCTCCAAGCAGAGGAGACAATGCTGTCCCCAATTTTAATACTGTTTGTTGTTTACCAGCAGAACTGGAGACCACCTTCTGTACTCTTTTGCCACAGTCCAGCTACAGCAAAATAACCAGGGGGTGACAAGCAACTTGCTTAGATTGATACAGCAGGAGTGGGAACCATTTATTGTAGGACAGAGGGGTATATATACATTATTACACACAGCTTATCTTAATTAACATAAACTAGATACAGCAGTCAACTAATAAGGAATCTCCATACTTAATGGCTGGCTGGTGTTACTTCATAAACCACTCCCTCTGGCAAAATGCCAGGCGCCATCCTGAATTGTTTACAGACCCGAACATTTCCCCCTTTTGTTTAATTTAAATAATGACCATAGTGGTTTTTACACAAATATCATAAATAATCTGCTACAAGCAGAAGGGGAGGATACAAAATGCCACAATACCAAGCCAATTGATGGCTCCATGCAAGAAGCCCTTGGAAAAATTATACCAGCAATGACACCGTTAGCAAAGATACCGAGTTACAATTTGTTGTAGATTACAGTTTGTTGTCTCAGTTCAGGTAAAGCCTCAATAGATTAACTCACAGTCCAGGTAAATCACAGTCCAGGTAACTTCTGCAGGCAGCTAGCTTAAATGACAGTCCAGGAAAGTTCTGCAGGCAGCTAGCTTGATCCGAATCTCATCAGGTTCTCAGCAACACTGGAAATTCTTCCACCCTCGTCCTCACTGGCAGGCTCTTGCTCCCTGTGCCCAATGACAGTAGCAGTGTCCCTGTAGCATGCTCTTTTGAGTTCTTTGTATATTCTGGATATTAGGGCTCTATCTGAAGTGTGAGGAGTAAAGATTTGTTCCCTGGATGTAGGCTCCCTATTTACCTCTCTTATTATTTCTTTTGCTGAGAAAAAATGTTTCAGTTTGAGTAAGTCCCATTTGTTGATTCTAGTTATTAACTCTTGTGCTATGGGTGTCCTATTGAGGAATTTGGAGCCCACCCCCACAGTATGTAGATCATAGCCAACTTTTTCTTTTATCAGATGCCATGTCTCTGATTTGATATCAACAACAAGTGCTGGCGAGGATGTGGGGAAAAGGGTACACTTGTTCATTGTTGGTGGGACTGCAAATTGGTGCAGCCAATTTGGAAAGCAGTATGGAGATTTCTTGGAAAGCTGGGAATGGAACCACCATTTGACCCAGCTATTCCCCTTCTCGGTCTATTCCCTAAAGACCTAATAAGAGCATGCTACAGGGACACTGCTACATCGATGTTCATAGCAGCACAATTCATGATAGCAAGATTGTGGAACCAACCTAGATGCCCTTCAATAGATGAATGGATAAAAAAAGTGGCATTTATACACAATGGAGTATTACTCTGCATTAAAAATGACAAAATCATAGAATTTGGAGGGAAATGGATGGCATTAGAGCAGATTATGCTAAGTGAAGCTAACCAATCCCTAAAAAACAAATGCCAAATGTCTTCTTTGATATAAGGGGAGTAACTAAGGACAGAGTAGGGACGAAGAGCATGAGAAGAAGATTAATATTAAACAGGGATGAGAGGTGCGAGGGAAAGGGAGAGAGAAGGGAAATTGCATGGAAATGGAAGGTGATCCTCAGGGTTATACAAAATTACATACAAGAGGAAGTGAGGGGTAAGGGAAGAATAATACAAGTGGAAGAAAAGATTTACAGTAGAGGGGGTAGAGAGAGTAGAGAGAAGGGGAGGGGAGGGGAGGGGTGATAGTAGAGGATAGGAAAGGCAGCAGAATACAACAGACACTAGAATGGCAATGTGTAAATCAATGGAAGTGTAAATGATGTGATTCAGCAATCTGTAAACGGGGTAAAAATGGGAGTTCATAACCCACTTGAATCAAACTGTGAAATATGATATATCAAGAACTATGTAATGTTTTGAACGACCAACAATAAAAAAAGAAAAAAAAAAAGAACACCTGTGACATTGCCTGCACTTCACAGCTCATTGCTAGCTACTACCTAACACATTGACTGTCTTTTGTCTTGCCCGGCTCTTCACCATTGCTCCTGAGACTTGATCCTGCAACAACTACTTAACCCTATTTGTCCTGAAAATCTCAGCACCAACTGAACTCCAGTTGCCACTCTTTCTTCTGTAGGAGATGGCACTACACCAGAGACAAGGGTATAGCCTTATCATGAGCTCTCCACTTAATCGGCATCAGGAGGGGTACAGTAGATGCAGAGAGTCAAGCTCCTCATACAATTCCCCTGTGAAGCCTTCTCTGACCTTCCTGATTTTGAAAGTACTGGCAGTAAGATATACTCATTTCTTATGTCCTTCTTTCTCTTCACATTGCATTTCACTTTCTAATTCAAACTCAAATTCTTGATCTATTAGTAAATCCCAGTACTTTCTGCTCCCACTGTTTAAGTCAGGGTGATTAAATTGTGTGCTTTCTATTAAATTCCTTTCAATTGCCCCATTGATTCAAAGGCTTTGGTGCTTCAGGTATTCTTACACGTTTTGTTATAGGTCACTCCATTCTTTTGGAGTCTTTCTCTTAACATTGTTAAACTTTAACCTCCCAACTCTTTGGCTTTAAATGTAAATATTCTTGCTTTGGAAAATCTCCCCTAATTCCATAGGGCATTCCTTCCTGTTTACATGCCCAAATCAACAACTGTGTACCTCAGCTGGACTTAATCAGCTGTGTGATTCTCATTGATTCCCTACCCAACTTGTTCCCGCCAGTGAATGTGCTAATCATATTTTAGAGTTTTTATTTGATTTTCCCGCGGTGTGTGATGATTTGCTATGATGTATGTGAAGTCCCTGCCCTCTCCAAAGAATGTATAAAACTGCTGCAAACCTTGGGCTCGAGGCCTCTCAGTGTCACCAGTAAACACCTGTTTGCTGCTTACATCGATCTTGGGTCTCTGGTGGTCTTTGGGGGTCCTGAATTCGAGCATAACACTGTTTAATTATTTTCTGAAATTGAAAGCTAATTCACATGTGGAAATAAAGCCAAATTTATGTTAGAAAGTATATCTTCTGCAAAGTTTTGTAAAATTGGCAAGGAAAAGCACTATTTATGGTAATCTATGTATTTGGTTCCACCAACACTAGAAATTATATCCACATACAAAAAAGTTCATAAATAAGTGAAATTTGTACTAAGTTTGGTGACTTAAATAATGTGGAAAAAAGCTGTCTAGAATATTTGTTAGTAAATAAATGATATCTGGATTTTTCAAAGAATTAATAACTGTTTACTATTTCTTACTAATATCCATTTTTCCCATAATCATTATAAAATGTATAGTTGGAGTCTTCAAAAATATGACTTAAAATTGCTAAAAGTAATTTAGTAATAGAAGACAACACATAATATATTTCACTGGAAAGAAAGATGTGAACTTGTGACATCCTAATTAACTATACAGTAGTTGGCAAGAATCAAGTTAGTTTTCATGAAATAGAGCAAAAACAATTCCCATTTTAGAAATAGAGGTATCATTTAAACGAGGAAGAAATATGCAATCTGAGCCATGATGCTGATTGGATACATTAAGTGCAATGAGTTTCTAGTTCAATGTTTTATATTTAGAAATTTATATTTAGAAATTACAAAGAGATAAAAATATTTTTGATTTTGCTTTCCAGGCAGTCAAGAAAAATTTAGCATAATAAATTTACTGCAATTTTAGACAGTTTTAAAGGGAGGCCCATGTTACAAAAGAGAGGTTTTTTAAAAACACATCAGAATAAAAAGAAGTACCTTTGTCACAGTAAAACAGGGAACTGAACCTCCAAGCCTCAATTCTTGTGTTCTGAGGAAAGAAGATTCAAGGTCAGACACCAAAATCATGCAAGAGAAATTTATTAGAAGTGAAAGGGAGGTGAAAATAAAGTAAAAGAAAAGTGCAGCTTAAGCAAAAACCACTCTCAAGGGAGAAAGTAGGCTGTCTCCAAGCGGAGAATGACAAAAGAGACTGTGTTGTCCCCAATTTTATTATTATTTTATGGTCAACTTGAAAACTGGGGTCCTCCTTTAGCAACCTTCACCAATCAGGTGTTCAACTCCTCCTTCATATAGTCCTGGAGCTTTTGACCTTAGTTGGTCCTCAGCAGAAATGTCTTGGCAGTCATTCATCTACAAGTCACTCTCATGTTAATATGTTAACATGGGGTAATTAACTGGTCAGAAGTGACTTTAGTGCACTTGCACTACTAAAGGAATCTTCCTTCCCAGACAAATGGAGACACCTTTAGCCATAATTCCTAGCTTCACACAAACCTCAATGGACCCTATCAAAAGTAATTCCCATTAATCCTTTTCTTTTGATGTGTCTTCCCAGTAGCTACTTTGCTTTTGTTTCTTCTCTACAAATTAACTATCACACTTTGCTTTCTCATTTACTTTTAAAGAAGACCCTACAGTAATTTAGAGAACACTTGTGACCTTGTCGGCATTTCACAGCTCACTGCTAGCTACTACCTAGCACCATTTTCATTTCAAGCCTGGAAAAACTTGACCTAATTGTGGTGCCATGTCGGAAGTCCTCATTTCAATTCATCCAGACCAACTTGTAGGCAAGGAAAGAGTTGTCTTCCATAGTGATCACCTCGGGCAGCAGTCATCCACGGTCTGCGGTCATGCTCTATCCTCGGGGTCCTGGGCCTCATAGCTCCCCAAGGTGGCCCCTGTTTCAGAGATGGGAGCCAAGGTGGCATTCTTTTCCCTCACCGCTCCAGGGGACTAAGGATGGGAGGGGCGCTACAGGGACTCCCAGTGTTGCTCTGAAAACTGAGGACAGCAGGACTTGCCGCCCGCCCCTTCCTTCCTCCAGAGACTGGGGAGGTCACATCCAGCTCCCTGCTAGAGGGCTGGCCAGAAGAGAAGGCTCAGGGCTGCTACTCCTGGGCAGGCCCCACCTGGGCAGGTGGGTGGCTAGAAATCAGGAGGACCTGGGTCAGGCCCTCTGGAAAGTCATGCTAGTCCTAGGGCACGGTGGGAGGGAGGCTGTTTCAGAAGCTTCAACATTGGGCTCAGCCACTTCCAAAGTGTTTATAACCTGCTTCTAAAGGGGTGAGTAGGAAAAGGCAAATTATTCATTTCAAAATAATAATAAAAACTATTAGAAAAGTAGGATGACAGTGGGACAGTAAACTAATCCAAATAAAATTTTTTTCATTGGTTTTCAGTGACTTCCTTCACACTCTTCCTCAGGTTTTTATGTTTCTGATCCCCACAGATTGAGAGCTCTTTCAAAGGAAAGGTGATGTTGTTCTAAGTCTTTAGCACAACATCTGCACACCTACTAGACAAACAACATGTGGTTTTATTGAATGAGTAGAATGACCTGATGAGAGCAGGTAGTTAGCTGGTAGTTAGTTCCCTAGGTCAAATGCAAGTTTAGCCACTGAAATTTTTATGTGTTTTATTTTTAATTCAGATAAATAAAGTTGGATATAGGCAAAGTAGATATCGATAGTTCTGAAGCCAGAATTAGACAGGCAGTCAGTATAGATAGGTAAATCAAGTCAGGTCAGATCAAGAAGGCCAATTTTGAATGAGTCTGGGAAGTTGGAGAGTGTCCCCTGAAGGATTGAAATGTTAATTCCTTCAGAGCCCTTCCACAACCCTTATCAAGAACCTGCCCCTGCTCCAAACTGTTGCCAAGGTAACCTGTCCCAGGAATTGCCCCTCCCTACAAGGAGCTATAAGGTTGTTAATGTGTTCTTGGCTACTCCATCCTGCTCTTCCCCCTTGAGCCCACCATTTTCCCACCTTTGGGCTATCTCACCAAGCATTCCTGGGCCTAGTCAGAGAGGCAGGAAGGAGAAAGGAGGAAAAGGCAAGAGAACAAAAGAAGCCTAGGACATATAAAAAGGGCAGAACAGGTCCCTTCTTGGGATACCAGGATACCAGCTATGGCCCCCTCCTCCCTCCCAGAAGAAGTCTATGTTACCCCTTTTTAAATAAACCCTGCTTTATATGCTTGCCTCGACGTGCTTCTCTAATGTTAAAACTTCTACATAATTTGAAATGACATTTAAGATTGGGACACTTAATCTCATTGGATTGTCCTTCTCATGAATTTGAGTCATTCCCTGTCCCACAGGTCAAAATCCTTATAGTAGTGAGATCAGTTTTAAAAATGTAAAATTAGTAAGATTAATGGAAGGAACAAAAGATAAATCAGCGACATACAGAAAGGAGACTTTATGTTGAATTAGAAAGGTATGGATTATTCACTTTGGAGTAATGCTTTTTATATAAAGAGGCAATTTTTTTTTAAGAAATGCACTGACTTCAGTTTAGCATTTCATTTTCCATTTTTTTTAAAGAAAGAGAGAGAGAGAGAGAGAGAGAGAGAGAGAGAGAGAGAGAGAATATCTTTTTTGTAGATGGACACAACACAATGCCTTTATTTTTATGTGGTGCTGAGAATCAAACTCAGGTCACACCCGTGATAGGGGAGCACTCTACCACTGAGCCACAATCCCAGCCCATTATTTTCCAAAATTTTAATAATCACTATTATGATACTAGTCCATCTGTAAGAGCTGTGCAATGACCTTGGTTTAGATATGAGACCCTAGCTTCATTTTTCATTGCTTCCAATTCAGGGAAATATGATCCCATTTGTCACCTAAAATGCTCAGTTAAAATAATAAAGGTTTTTAATCTGAATATAGCACATACATCACAGATTTTCAGTATTTATATACTACTTCTGAAATAGTAGTGCATTAAATAAATATTTTAAAATTTTTATTGTGGTAAAGAAAAATATATAGATGGAAAGATATTTTTTAGGGGAAATCACTAGAAGTCAGTATAGAAAAATGAAATTTATTTCAGAGACCATGACAGGCTGAAAAAAAACAACAACACAGTGCTGTTATTATTGTTCTAATTTTTCTTTTGGAAACTATCAAACTATGTGATATACTCATTAATCAAAATACTGTTCAACGTGTACTTTCTGCAATAAAGTTTCTTCTATTTTTTTCTGAATAGCTATGGAGTTTCTCTAAGAAAGATATTGACTAAAACATAGAAATAGAGTAAATTATCATGAAGTAGAAGTCAATTGAAGACAGGGAAATTATGTTTACAAAATATTGTAAATGACTAGATGCAATTAATGAACAATCCATTGATAGCATAGCATGTGGTATGTTGACATTATAAACTGTCCTTTCACCAAAATGATGGGATATGTTACATAATGTAATGGAAAATAATAGTGGTAAATTTCAGATGCAAAAGACTCAAAAATGTTTGGTTTTATTTTATATTAATCATATATGCTAACATTAGGAAAGTTTTAAGTACAAATATCCTTGTCATATTTTTATTTTTTAACTTAGACAATAATTTAAATCTTGCTCTTCTTCATAGATTAGTTTTTATGTACCAACTGCAGTATTTCCTATCCTTCACATAAATGCTGTCCAAGGTACTTAGACAGAAGGCTGTATGATACAAATGGAGGAGTCACAGAGTAAATTACATATTTCTATGTGTGTTCTATTTCTTATTATGTGAGAAAGAATTATGAGGCTGTGTAGGGACACATTCATTCCTCTAGAATCTTTGTTGATTCTAAGGGTTTGGTCTAATAAGAAGTTTTTAACTTTTTTGTTGTTGTTACTATTTATTCACTGTCTGATATTTATATTACAATTCATTACCTCAAAAAAGCTGAAAGAAATATGGGTGAGAACTGATGTTGAGCAGAGCCATAAATAACATAATTTAACATTTCTTTTATATAATGTACAGAGACATGGTTTTTATTAGAACTATTTTCCTACTGGCCCACAGCAGTTTTAAACTTTTGTAAAGGGTTGATATTTTAAATTATTTAATTTTTATCATTTTTCCTGTGTGCTTGTGTGTAATTCCTAACCAATTTGTGTGTGTGTGTTAAAGCACTGTTGCAAAAAAAAAAAAAACAAATTTTATTTAAAATATCAAAATCATGGTGAATAAAGTATTAATAAAATAATTGAAATTCAAGTTTTTAATTCATGTTATACCATGGTTTAATCGTCAAGCATACCTCAATTCATTTCTCTATAGAGATTAAAATTGATAATCTATCATCTCTTTAAACACTTTGTTTTTTCCCACAAACTATATATATATGATAGACATTTTTACTCAAGTGTAGTTTTGGGTTTGCAGAAAATTCAACAGATAGTAGAGAAAGTTACCTTCTCCCAGATATTTCTTTTCTGTTTTTAATATCTTCTACTTTCTTGGTTAACTGGTTACGATTGATGAATGAATATTGATAATTTATTATTAACTCAAGTTAATATTGCACTTTGAGTTTTAATCTTTGTATTGTTTAGTTTTATGAGTTTTGACAAATGCCTAATGTCATGTGTCCAGCATTATGTCCTTTGAGTTTTATTGATTGATGCTGTTAATGTGCTGAAAATTCAATTGATAAGAAATATTTTATAAATGTTATTTCCCAAAGCTTAAATAGTGTTCATTCTACTGCTAGAAAAATTACTTTAAGTCATATTGCTATGAAAAGAAAAATATCTAGGTAATAAAACTTAAAGCTGAAAATTGCATTATGAATATGCAATGTAATTATTTGCTTATGTAGTGTCCACAGATTTGATTCACAGTATATTATTGGAATTTAGGATGATTCTATAATCTAAAGGTAAAATTTTAAATAAAAATAAAACGGTTATAAAATACAATGTTAAAGTGTCAATTTTTTTTAATAAAATAATCCAGTGTCTTGGGTGTAAAAAGTTAATTCAATAAACCAAAAGTACCTAACAAATCTTCCCTTCCTTATCAAGATGGATAAACTAAAGTGCAGAAGTGAATTTGCTGAATTTTATTCTAGTAAATAAATAATATAAATAATACAAAATTTAATTCATATTGATCTGAAGGAAAAGTCTAGAAGAAACAAGAAGAAAGGAAATTAATGCAAAATTCCAAAATAAAAGTATTTTTATATTTTTTTCTTTCAGGAGACATATCATTCTCTTAATTTGACTATTAGAAAATTGTCAGTTTTTAATTATTCATAACTGACCTTAGATCACTTTACTTTTTAAATTGCACTTAACTTTAGAAATAAATTAAATTAAAATTTAAATCTAAACAATTTCATTTATGGACAATTTATAATCACTTTAGAATTAAAGCAAACTGTTACAATAAAATTCTTGAGAAAAATATACAAATACGTACTCTACCTCATTCAAGTATTTATATATATGCCTGTGAGAGTATATGCTGTGGGGTTTTTTTGTTTGTTTATTTTTGTTTTTTTTTTTTTTTTTGTGTGTGTGTGTATGTATCTTTCAATGTGTAAAAGTGAGATTTCTCAGCCATTTCTACATTGGTAGAATTATTTACTTTTTCAGTATTTGCCAAAATAAGTTGTATAAGTTGCATATACTTAAATCTTTATTATTTTATCTGAAAGTGCACAGTTCATGGATTACAAAAAAAGTCATTGCATAAATATTATAAGTATTTGAAACTTGTTCATATTTAAAAATAATTTTGAGTAGTTTATGTGAGTACAAATTTTACTGATTCCATACTACTGAAAATATTCTCCTTAAAATCTTTGGAAAATTGAAATTGAAAAAGGGAATTTCAATGCTTTAACTTGTATTTTCAAAATGAACATTAATAGAGATTTTTAAAATATCTGTGTTTAATCAGTACATTTATTCTGATTTACACTTATCTTGGGATAAATTGGTATACATATCTTGTATATATAATTTTTAGCCAAGGTTTTGCCATAATTTATTATAGTACACATTTATGAATATCAGGGAAGTGAGGTACTATCCTGCTTTATTTTTTTCCCTTGAAAATCAATTTATCCAAAACCATAGAAAATAATCAATCTCTTACTTATCTGTGATGTTTCTTTAATGTATTTTCAATCTTTACATAGAATAGGATCAATTTTTCTGTTGTTTCACTGTATTTGTTTACTTCAAAAGTTCTGTATTTAAGGTATTTTTTAAAATTCTTTCCTCTTTGATTGTTTTATTATTTTAAGAAGCTCAGATATAGAATTTCTTAGTCTCTTTCAAGTATTAAATTCTTCACTATAATTTTAAATAGAAGTACAATTAAATAGATAATATACTTGAATGTTATCAATGTGTATAAAATTTTCTTTCAATCTAGGAATTAGTATACCATTAACAACACAGATTAAGAATGTATGCTAATTTTCTATATTTGGATCCTACAGTGTAAAGTTATTTTTATTATACAGTTATTATAAATGAAGATCATATTTCACATTTGTACTTGATTATAAATAGCTTTATTCACATGATTGCTCTGTTGTATTTTTGAAGTTAGCATAGTATTTCTAATTCACTTGCTTTTTACTTTTCATTGACCTAACCAAATTTTTGCTTTTCCAAGGCATATATAAGCAATTGTTAGGTTAGTTTGAGGTGGCAAAGTGTACAAAGCACCAGGCAACAACCAATCAGGTCTCAACAAACAAGTAGTGATAACCACCTGTCAATCAGCAGGGTTTCCTGACTAATCCTGGAAGGGCATGGAGCTCAGCAAGATTCCCCAACCAACCCCAGGAGGACAAGGGAACCCCAGGAGGACAAGGGACCCCCAAAACTTTTCTTTCCTGTCCCAAACTCTTCCTTCCTGCCCTAAGGTCCATAAAATTCCAATCTGGCTGAGCCTGGGTGAGACTCCCCAGGACACGCTCTGTTAGACTGAAGGGTCTCACCTGGGAGTGAATCTCAATAAAGCCTTACTCAACATCTTTTAATCTGCCTCTTTTTGGTCACTGGTGCCTGATCTTACAGCAATGTTTTAAGACAAACTTGTTTTCTGTAATTTTAGTAAGTTAAGTACAATATTGTTTTAGAATCAGTTGGAAATACTCTGCAGCAAAAAAGTATTTATTTGGTTATTAGAAATTCTTGGGATATTACAGGTCATTAAGAGAAAAACTCTTAGGAAAATAACTCTCTGTGAGTGGATGATTTTATGACAAGTATTTGTGTTAATAACAATTTCATGTTGGGGTAGGATGAATTAAGGTTTATTTTACCCATTATTTTTTCCTTCAGCATTTTGTTTCATTTTGAGGATTTCTTGTATATAATGGGTACTATAGAACTGATTATCCTACTCTTTTGTCCAATATAATATGCTCATATTAAGATGTGGAGCATTAGACCTTTTAAGATAAATTCACATTTAACAACTATAAGATAATTTTATTTGTAGCAGGATTAAACTGCACATGATTTTGGAAAACCATGTGGTAATGTACCTCATAAACCAGAGAAAAGTATATGCCCTTTGCCTCAATAATTCCATAGTGACTAGTGCATCTTAAGGATTTATTTCTAAAAAAGAAATTAAAGAGTAAAAGCTACACATAAAAAAATTTACTGAAACAACAATTCATGTAATGAAAAACAATAAAGTTAACATAAATTATATAAAAAATTTGGTAAATTTAAGAAAAGAAATTTGAAAGCATATTTGTTGTCCTCAAGTGTAATTTTTTAAATGTTAAAATACAAAAAAGTGTTAATACATAATGTTAAGTGCCAAAAGTGTAAAAGGAAAATTTTACATAAACTGTAATTATGAAGAAGTCCCAAAGCAGAAGTCATATTACATGTTCTGGAAAAAAAAATTAAGTGCACATACATATAAAGTAATTGGTTTTAAACTTTAAAAATTACAAAATTAAAATGTTTTCTCCAGGGTGTGTTGGCACATGCCTTCAATCCCAGTGGCTTTAGAGGACAAGGCAAGAGGGTCTCAAGTTCAAAGCCAGCCTCAGGAAATTAGTGAGGCCCTAAATCATTTAGTGAGTTTCTCAAAATAAAAAAATAAGTAAATAAATAAAAAGTGCTGAGGATGTGGCTCAATGGTTAAGTGGCCTGGATTAAATCCCCCATAAAGAAAATTTAGTTTTTACCATCTAAGGAGTTATTGTTTTATTTAATAGATTATTGGAATACTTCATAAAATTATTCCTCTCATTTTGTTCTTTTTCATGTCCTATCCAAATTGTATACACCATTATATAAAGTAATAGCAAACATCCAATATTTGTATATCAGCTCTATCATTGTGAAATGAATTTATTATAAAATCACTGTTTATCATTTGATTAGTCTATGTGATAAAACATTTCTCTCACTATGTAAGAATATATATAGGCATGTATATACATTAATGTAAAATATATGTGATTTCTTTTACTAAAAGCACAATACATAATTACATAGTAAGCAGAGGAAATGTAATTTTCAAAAAGAAAAATAAACAAAACAATACTATCAAAACAAATTTTTAATAGAATTCTAAAAATCAACACATATAAACATATGATCATATTTCATCTTTTTACACGTGCATAATCAGAATGTATAGAAATTATAAGGGACTTAGTATTACTTTGGGCAGGAGTGTTAAATTCAGATGTTTACACAAGAAAATGAAGTGACATGATTAAGTACATCTGTGCAGGTTGCACTTACAACATGTGACTCAACCAAAGAGGAGTAAAGAGGGAGCAGTGACTCAGCTTTTGATGACTATAGTGTGACAGCAGAGATGATGACTTACAAATCAAGACATCTGCATTCTTAAGTGAAGTCTTTTGATTCATTTTTTTGATACTAGAAATTTATATAGAACAAACAACTCCAAAGCCAAACTCATTTTCACATCATATCTGATGTTAGCTATTTTGTGATTTCTGGTTCTCTCACTATATGATTTTTTTTTAGAAAAGATAATTTTATAAAGTGAAGCAACTAGTCAAGATCACAGTTACTTTCTCACAGAATGGGTAACACTGAGAGGTCATGAATCATCTCTCTCTTACTCTTTTCTGCTCTCGAGCTCACACACACACACACACACACACACACACAAACACACTCACACTCACATATTAATGGAAAAACCTACTCATCCCAAATTTTCCCCAAAAGTTTATTTTAATTTCTCCATAGGCACAAAATAAAATCACTATTTCTTGACATTTGAAGTTCTGTATTGTTATTCTTGAATCTGAAAATCCTAAGTTTCTCTTACATCTAATCTTCAAAACCTTCCAGAAGAACAAGTCAATACTGGTGATTGTAAAATTCACAGTAATAGAGAAGCAAATTTTTATCTTGAAAACAGAAATCACCAAAAAACATTTTTTTCTTTTTTTATATCTCAAATAACATTGGCTTTTAATGACCATATTTACATAAAAATTGTGTGCTCCTTATTTTATTTATTAAATATCTATTTCATGCCATGGAGATTTAAGAATGTTAACCTCTGTGTCTTTCTACAGTTATCAACTTTATAAATGATATGCACTATACTTTAAATTCTCCACATGTAATTGATCATATCTCCCAAACTAAGATTTTGTATGCATTCTAAAATCTCTTTGCAATGTCATCTTCCTTTTATTAATCTCCTTTCCACTTCTACCTTAGAGCTTTTAATCATGTCAGTTAATTCAATGGCATATTCATTAACAATAATATCCATATATGCCAAACAATTATTATAAAAAGAATACTAGAAAAATAAAGCCCTGTGTTCTGGTTCTTTGTGACAGTCCATTGAGTGCTCATTTTTTTTCCTTTTTCCTCCTTTAATATTATTATTATTTTCTTTCTAACCTGGAATAATACTTCCTAAAGCATGCTTTGACTAGGTCATTCCGTAGCTCAAAAACCAAAGTTTCCCCTTGTTTTCTAGAATTTTGTGGGAATTTTTTCCTTTAGTTTTAAAACAATTTCCTGCTTTATTTATTAAATAAGAAATGTAGAAAAATAATCAATTAGTTGTATTTTAACCTTATTTGTCTAGCCAAGTGTTTAGATGATTGATTTCCTACATAGACATCCTGGAATATCACTTATTTCATTTTATTAAAAATATGTGGCAACAAGCAATGCAATACATCTCATAAACAAATAAATGTCCTGGGGCTTGGTTGATGTGCTTTTGGAATTCTACTTGGTTAAGTTTCCTTGGTAAACAAATTTTACAAAATTTAGTAATCCAAAACAGAAAAAAATAAAGCCCATTAAACTGTAAAGGCACTTTCAAGATGCAAAAATTCATCGCACTCACAAATTGCACATACAAGCCAAGTTCTGCATGTTCTACTGATTTGGGGGATATAACAATGTCCCTTAATCTCTGCTCCTGGATATCCAATCTATACAACTGACCCTTTATTCCTCAATATCTAGGTTGAACAATGCCTGAGGTTCTGAGATGAATCATGCACTTAGTTCGGTACACAGATGTTCTTCCTGTCAGACTGGCTGTAGCCCAAGGCAGGTAATTAGATTTTTGTCTTGCTCCTAAGAACTGTCCTGCCTTTGATGATTCTGATGGTTTATATCTGGCCTTTTAGTTTCATTACTTTACCCCCAAAAATATGCTGAATGTTTTCTACAGAACCTGTCATTTAATTTATAGGGGAAATGTTCAAATGTTTGCAGAATGATCTATTAATAGTTAATTTGAAAAAGTAAACATTGGTTTCTTTGTCACTGTATTTTCTTTAATAAAGATTGTAAATGCAATAAGAGATAAATATTATTGGTTATCTAATCGTTGGCTATTTCACAGCATGCTGATCTTTCATTTTCTCAGTGTAATTCTTTTGTCCAAATCTTCTCATCTAAACCCCAAGGAAGAAAAGTACATGTTCAAGAGCACAAATCGTTTTAGAAAGTATTATTTTCTGCTCTGAAGCATGATGCACTGTGATGTATATTTTTTTATACTTGGAGACCACAGAGGTGATCCTGAGGCTATAGCCTCTGTAATAATGAGATGCCAAGATCAGTAGAGGAAAAAGGCATCCCATTGCAATTCATCTTTTAGGGATTATGAAACATACAAGCTCATCAGTCATACTGGCCATATTGAGGGCTATATTCTCATGTGGATGCTGCACTATGGGGCATAAATTGGCTTGATACTCTCCTTGTCACAGCTGAAAGTTCCCAAAAAAGCATTAAAAATTCTAATCTTCCATTCCACCTTTGTGGGAAGTGATGGGATAACATCCACAGTTTGTGTCCTTCCAACCTGGGTGAGAAATTCTTTGATATTTTGTGAATTCCCGAATACTTGGTGATCTAGGAGAATGAAAAGGATCTACATTTATACCTGCTTAAATTCCAAATAATATCTTTTGCCATAATGAATAATAAGCCATGGGAAAAGTGCCTTTATGCTAATCTGTAAATAAGAAAATTGAGTGACCACTGAGTGGTGACATTGATTGTAGCCCAAAGTATAGAATCCAGAGAAAGTTATATTAATATTAATATTATTATTATTTTATATTTATTTCTCATTCTGTTTTCTTTTTTATTGAATTTATTTATTTTAATTAGGTATATATGACAGCAGAATGCATTTGGATTCATTGTACACAATTATAGCACAACTTTTTATTTCTCTGTACACTATGAAGCATCGCACCCTATGTGCAGTCATACATGTACATATGTACATAATAATGTCCATGTAGTTCCACCATTTTTCCTGCCCCAATACCTACTCTTTTGCCCAATCACAGTTTCACCATTTTTTCCATGTCCCTCTCCCTCATTATGGATCAGCATCCAGTTAGCAAAGAGAACATTTGGCCTTTGGTTTTGGGGATTGGCTTAATTCATTTAGCATGGTATTCTCCAACTCCATTCATTTACCTGCAAATTATCATAATCTTATTTTTTTTAATGCTGAGTAACATTCAATTTTGTATATTTACCACAGTTTCTTTTTCCATTCATCTACTAAAGAGCATCTAGGTTGGTTCTACAGTTTAGTTATTTTGAATTGAGCAGCTATGAACATTGATGTGGCTGCATTACTATAGTATGCTGATTTTAAGTCCTTTGGGTATAGACAGAGGAGTGAGATAGCTGGGTCAAATGGTGGTTCCAGTCCAAGTTTTCTAAGGAATCTCCATACTGATTTTGAGAGTAGTTGCAACAATTTGCAGTCCTACCAGCAATGTATGGTCTTTTCCCCAGATCTTTACCAACATTTATTGTTATTTGTATTCTTGATAACTGTCATTCTGAATGGAGTGAAATAAAATCTTACAGTAGTTTTTATTTGCATTTCTGTAATTACTAGAGATGTCGAACATTTTGTTGTATATTTGTTGATTTGTTGTATATCTTTTTCTAAGAAGTTTCTGTTCAGCTCCTTGGCCCATTTATTGATTTTTGTTGTGGTTGTTGTTGTTGGTGGTGGTGGTGGTGGGTTTTTTTGTTTGTTTGTTTTTGTTTTGTTTGTTTGTTTGTTGTCATTTTTGTTTTGGTGTTAAGTTGTTTGAGTTCTTTATATATCCTGGAGATGAGTGCTCTATATGATGTGTGTGTGGCAAAAATTTACTCTCAAAATGTAGGCTCTCTCTTTTCCTCATGGATTACTTATTTTGCTGAGAAGAAGCTTTTTAGTTTGGGTTCATCCCACTTATTAATTCTTGATTTTATTTCTTATGCTTTAGGTGTCTTTTTAAGAAAGTCAGAGCCTAATCTGACATGATGAAAATTTGGGCCTAATTTTTCCTATGTTAGGCACAGGGTACCTGGTCTAATTCATAGGTCCTTAATCCACTTTGAATTGAGTTTTGTGCTTTGTGAGAGATAGGGGTTTAATTTCATTTTGTTTCATATGGATTTCCAGTTTTCCCAGCATCATTTGTTAAAGAGGCTCTCTTTTCTACAATGTATGTTTGGGGCACTTTTGACTAGTATGAGATAAGTGTATTTATGTGGGTTTGTCTCTGTGTCTTCTCTTCTGTACCATTGGTCTACATGTCTATTTTGGTACCAATAGCATGCTGATTTTTTTTTTACTATAGCTCTGTAGTATAATTTAATGTCTGATTTTGTGATGCCTCCTGCTTCACTCTTCCTGCTAAGGATTGCTTTACCTATTCTGGGTCTCTTATTTTCCCAAATGAATTTCATGATTGCTTTTTCTATTTGTATAAGGAATGACATTGGGATTTTAATTGGAATTGCATTGAATCTGTATAGCATTTTTGGTAGTATGGCCATTGTAACAATATTAATTTTACCTATCAAGAGCATGGGAGATCTTTCCATCTTCTAAAGTCTTTTTCAATTTCTTTCTTTAGTGTTCTATAGTTTTCATGTGGAGTTCTTTTACCTCTCTTGTTAAGTTTATTCCCAAAGTTTTTTTTTTTTTTTTTCTCTTGTGAATGGGGCAGTTTTCCTAATTTCTCTTTCAGAGGATTCACCACTGATGTATAGAAATGTTTTTGATTTATGAGTATTGATGTTGTATTTTGCCACTTTGCTGAATTCATTTATTAATTCTAGACATTTTCTGGTGAAGTTTTTGGATCTTCTACATATAGAATCATGTCATCAGCAAATAATGATAGTTTGAATTCTTTTTTTTCCTATTTATATCTCTTTAATTTCTTTTATCTGTCCAATTACTCTGAATAGAATGTCAAAGACTATGTTGAATAGAAGTGGTGAAAGAGGACATTTCTATCTGGTTCTAATTTTTAGAGAGAATGCTTCCAATTTTTCTTCATTTAAAATGATGTTAGCCTTGGATTCAGCATAGATAGCTTTTACAATGTTGAGATATGTTTCTACTATCCTTTGTTTTTCTAGTGTTTTGGACATGAAAGAGTGCTATATTTTGTCTAAAGTTTTCTCAGTGTCAATTGATATATTCATATGATTCTTATCTTTAAGTCTATTGATGTGATAAATTCCATTTATTGATTTGATATATTGAACCACCCCCCCATTTCTGGAATGGACTCCACTTGATCATGGTGCACTATTTTTAAAATATTTTTGTATGTGATTTGCCAGAATTTTATTGAGAATTTTTGCTTCAATGTTCATAAGGGATATTGGTCTGACATTTTCTTTCCTTAATGGTTCTCTGCTTAGTGTTGTTATCTGGATGATACTAGCTTCTTAGAATGAGTTTGGATGTGCTCCCTCATTTTCTATTTCATGGATTAATTAGAAGAGAATTGGTATTAATTCTTCTTTGTAGGACTTGTGAACTCAGCTGTGAATCCATCTGTTCCTGGGCTTTTCTTGGTTGTTAGGCTTTTGGTGGTGTCTTCTATTACCTTGCTTGAAATTGTTCTGTTTAAATTGTGTATGTCCTCTTGACTCAGTTTGGGTTGATCAGATGCCTGTAGAAATTTTTCAGTGTCTTTGAGGTTTTCTTTTTCACTGGAGTATAATAAATAGAAATTTTCAAAATAGTTAATAATTTTCTACTGTATTTTAATAATGTTTGTTGTAATATTCCTTTTTCAACATGAATTTTAGTAACTTGAATTTCCTCTGTCCTTCTCTTTGTTAGGGTGGCTAAGGTTTTGCCAATTTTATTTATTTTTTCAAATAACTGTCTTTTTGTTTTATCATTTTTTTAAAATTTTTTTGTTGTTGTTTCAATTTTATTGATTTCTGTACTGATTTTAATTATTTCCTATCTTCTACTACTTTTGGTGTTGGTTTGTTCTTGTTTTCTAGGAATTTGAGATGTAATGTCAGGTCATTTGTTTGTTTGTTTTTTTTTTTTAATGATTGAGCTTAATGCAATGAACTTTCTTTCATATTGTCCCATAGATTTTGATAAGTTGTCTCGAAGTTCTTATTTACCTCTAAGAATTTATTTTATCTACTCCCTTATGTCTTCTGTTATTTATGCATTATGCAATAGTGTATTGTTTAGTCTCTTGCTGTTGGAGTAGCTTTTATTTTTTTATTTTATTTTATCATTGGTTTCTAATTTCATCCCACTGTGGTCAGATAGAATGCAGGGTAGTATCTCTTTTATTTTATTTTTTCTTTGCATTTGCTAAGACTTGCTTTGTGGCATAAAATATGGTCTATTTTGGAGCAGTATCCATATACTGCTAGGAAGAAAGTGTATTTGCTTATTGATTGATGGAGTATTCTATATATGTCTCTTAAAGCCAAATTATCAATTGTATTATTTTTTTTTGAAGGGGGAGAGAGAGAGAGAGAGAGAGAGAGAGAGAGAGAGAGAGAGAGAGAGAATTTTAATATTTATTTTTTAGTTTTCGGTGAACACAACATTTTCATTTGTATGTGGTGCTGAGGATCGAGCCCGGGAAGCAAGCATGCCAGGTGATTGCGCTACCACTTGAGCCACATCCCCAGCCTCTCAATTGTATTATTAAGATCTATAATTTCTTTGTTTAGTTTTTGTTTGGAAGATCTATCCAGTGGTGATAGTGGTGTATTAAACTCACCCTGTATTATTGTGTTATAGACTATTTGGTTCTTGTAATTGAGAAGAGTTTCTGTAATTTATGATTGTTCTGTCTTGTTGATGTATTAATCCCTTAAGTAGTATGCAATATCCTCCTTTTTTTCCTTTTCACTAGCTTTGGTTTGAAGTCCACTTTATCTGATGGAAATCCCTGCTTGTTTACATGGTCCATGTGAGAGGTACTTTTTTTCCCACCCTTTCAACTTTAGTCTATGGATGTCTTTTTCTGTGAGATAAGTCTCCTGAAGGCAGCATATTGTTGGGTCTTTTTTTTTTAAATACAATTTGTCAGTCTATGTCTTTTAATTGATGAGTTTATGCCATTCACATTCAGAGTATTATTGAATTATGATTTGTATTCCCCAATGTTTTGGTTTGTTTTTGGTATATAACTTGACTTGGTTTCTCCTTTGATTTGCCTTTCCTTTAGTGTAGCTCCTCCCTTTAGCTGATTTTCATTTATTTTTTATTTATTTATTTATTTTTTTAATTTCCTCCTTCTGGAATATTTTGCTGAGAATGCTCTGTAATGCAGGCCTTCCCCCTATAAATTCTTTTAATTATTATGAAAGGTTTTTATTTTCTCATCAAATCTGAAGCTTAATTTTGCTGGGTATAAGATTCTTGGTTGGTATACATTTTCTTTCAGAACTTGATATAGGTTCTTCCAGGATCTCCTGGCTTTGGCGATTGGATTGAAAAATCTGCTGAGATGAATTGCTCTCATTCTCCTCTCCTGTGGCCTTTAAGATTCTATCCTTATTGTGTATGCTAGGCATTTTCATTATAATGTGCCTTGGTGTAGACCTGTTGTAATTTTGTACATTTGGTGTCCTGTAAGCCTCTTGTATTTGATTTTCCAATTCATTCTTTATATTTGAAATTTTTTTCTGAGATTATTTTATTGAAGAGAATTTGCATTCCTTTGGTTTGAATCTCTGTGCCTTCCTTTATCCCGATAAATCTTATATTTGCTTTTTTTTTTAATGCTATACCATAATTCTTAGATGTTCTGTTCATGGTTTCTTAGCATTTTCACTATGTGGTCAACTGTATTTTCAAGATTGTATATTTTGTCTTCATTAACTGATTCTGTCATTCTGTCTTCCAAGTGATCTAGTCATTTGGTACCATGCTTTCTATTGAGTTCTTCTTGTTTTTGTTGTTTGTTTATTGTTTCCTTCATTTCAAGAATTTCTTTCTTTTTTTTTTTTTTAGAATTTCTATTTTTTGAACTGATCTTTTACTACCTGTATTTGCTCTGCTATCATTATCTCTTTGTTGGCGTGTTCAATTGTTGCCTGTATTTGCTCTCTTATCTCTTTGTGGGAATGATCAATTCTTGCCTATGTTTGCTCACTTAGGTCATTTATCTTTTTCATAGACCATTTAATTATGTAAGTTCTGAACTCCTTCTCTGACATTGCATCAACCATGTTGTACATGGATTCTATTATTGTTATATCTTCGTTTGCTTGGGGCACTTTCTTCCCTTGTTTTTTCATAGTGTCTATGTTTCTCCCTTTCTTGCAGTGTGTATCTGAGGTATTACAATTTCTACCCTATCATCTTGTAGTGTCCCTGAAGATTACCTGTACTTCACCTTGGTGTTGGGCTCCCTGTCCCCTGCTGGTGTCCCACAATGGATGCTACTGCAACTAAATTTGCTGGTGGCAATAGAGGAGATAACTCAAGATAGCAGTGGGGGTGTCCCAAGATGGATGTAATCAATTTTAGAGATGGGGCTGAAAGGATGGGCTGCCTGTTCAGAGATGCAGCTGCCTTCAGGCCCTGTCTATTGTCACAAGGCTAATGCATGGTAAGGGCTATGGCTTTGGCTTCAGTGTCCCAAGAGAGAAGTGGGCTAGACCTGGACTCTGGCATGGGTCTGCTGGTTGGAGGTGCAGTTCTGGCCTATGGCCTGCACTCCTACATGGGTTTGCTGGTTGTTGGGAAGGTCCTGTGCCTAACCTTGGCCTATGCTTCCTCCCAGGCATTGTGGGCAGTCCTGGTCCAGGGACTTGGCTCCCACATGAGTTGGCAGGTCACTGGAGGTGGTCCTGGGACAGGGCCTGGGCTCTGTCTTCAGGTTTGTGGGGTGGTCCTAGCTCTATTTTCTTTTAACTCAGGGCCATGCAAATTTTACTAAATTAGTCAAATTTGCATAAATTTTTTTATATTAAGTTACTATTAGTCCTTAAGTTTTCTTATGAAAGTTACAGAATTTCTCCAAATGTTCCAGATTTCTCCAACCCAATCTTGTCTTCAACTAGAATCATGAGATTTTACAAAACAAAGAATCTGAGTGATCTATCATGCTGAGTTTTACTGTACGATTATAAAGATGGAAGTAATACAGTTTTTTAAGTGATATGTTTTCTTACTGCTCTTAGAGAGGAGTCCATATTCACTGTATCTTCACTTGGGAACTTATAGTACTGCTTGTGTGTTTTGTAATTGACCCAGGCAAACAGCCTAAAATATAGCACAATGTACAAATATAGTGCAATTGGTCAAAACTACTAAACCATATTTTTTTTAAATAATAGAAGCCCTGATAGTATATTAAGGAGAATAGGAGGCACTCTTACATGAGAATGGCTTTGTGTTCTAACAAATACAATAAACACAATGATGTTGATAAAATGTTTGTGTATGAATTTATCTAATAAATTATTAGATTAGATTAGAAGAACACTTTTAAAAGGTAAATAATGTGAATATCTTTTTTGTTTTAAAATCAAACTCATATTGTTTTCATAATAGTGGCAATATGATTGACTTAGAAATTCTAATTTTTTTGATGACACAGAGTTTTTAGATAAATTTCTTACAGTTTTTACTGTGTCAAATCAATAGTCATTTGTTAAGCTGAAAATAATTTGTTTGATTATGCCCCGTGAGTTTGTTCTATCTATGTCCTGCATTTGACTCCAATAATTGTATTATTTGAGTACAATTTTTTTATCAAAGATCCCATCTTTAAGCATTTATGGAATAATGTCTATGTGTCAAGAATAATGCTATGGTGTAGAAGTGGTTTGTTCTCCAACTGTCCATGCCTTGCTAGTTCTCATATGACCTTTTTGGAAGTTCTCATAAGAACGTTTTATAAAATTTCAAGTATGACGCCATTCAGATTTCTCAGGATTACTGTATGAGGTGAGATTCCTCACTTTCATATGTGTCCAACATTACCTCCATCATGATGTGACACAGTCAAATGGCTGTCAGTAGAAATGAGCCCGTGCCAGCACCACATTTTTTAATCTTCAAAACGATGAGCAAAATAAATCTTTCTAAATATAGAAATATAAGTAGTTTGTCTCAGGTACTATGAACCTTATAATGGGAAGTCACTGAAAAATTTGGAATAAGAGAATAATGACTATAATGTAAAAATATTAATAATATCATGAATTATAACTAATACATTATATAAGTATTTGCAAACTTTCTTTAAATTAGCTTCTTTTCTTTTGATTCTACTTTTTTGGATCACTCTCTCACTGTTCTTAAATCTGTCTTGAATATCCAGTATAAATGCCACATGAAAAGTCTCCTTAGAAGATAAAGAAAATCATGAAATTAATTCTGGGAAAGAATATTAGAATTAGGTTTTCTTATATAATAGCCTGTGCATTTTATCTTTTTAACTGAGTACATTAAAAATCCATATAATTTTTTTTTTTTTTGCTCCAGAGACATATTGAAAAGGAGCATTCTCCATAGAAGAATCTCTCTGTGCATTTCTCATGAGGACACCACATTTCTGGATTATTATGAATTTTATATTCTCATGTTCCTTTGCTTCTAAATAAATCACTTGCTTTATTAAATTTCCAGGCATTGACACTTTGCTTTCTTTTAATGTAACTCCTTTTCCTCCATACAAATTATGTAATTCTTCATTGCATAATAAAGAATGTTGTCTTCTGTAGAAGAGAGTTTTAACCTCTAATTTTTTCTACCACATTGAATTCTCTAGTGTCAACTCAATTTATATAAGGCATAAATCCAAAAAACAAAAATCTCAGTATTTTAGTACTTTTTTCACTCATTGTGAATAGGATGTCTTTTTTTCTTTTTTCTTTTTTTTGCAGAATTAATAAATAAAATATTCAGTGTAAAATACTGCCTTCAAAAGTGTTACTGTATGTATGTACAATGGAAATTATAAAATATTTTTATGACATTTAGTTGTTAAACTTTACCCAAATATTTTTACTATTCCAAATATAGCTATAAATCTAATCTGACTAGATGTTTTTTTTAATATTTTTTTTTAGTTGTAGATGGATAGAATGCCTTTATTTAATTTATTTATCCATATGTTGTGCTGAGGTTTGAACCCAGTGCCTCACACATGATAGGCAAGCACTCCACCACTGAGCCATAACCCCAGTCCCTGACTAGATGGTTTTTATAGGCAGAAAGTTTGTGTTTCCTACAAATTCCTGTTGAAGCCCTAACCTCAAAAATGGTAGCATAGGAGAGGGGAACATTGAGAGCCATTGGTTGTATCAAGAGGTGAGAGTCACCTATTGAATGGGAGTAGGATCTTTTCAAGAAATTAAGAGATCAGTGTTCTTCATCATGGAATGATTCAACTAAAAGATGAAACCTATGAATCAGAATGTACTGTTTAACCAAAGAGAACAAATTTTCTGGTGTCTTGATCTTGGAACTCCCAGGTTCTCCAACTGAGAGAAATAAACTTCTAGTGTTCATAAGACACTTAACTTATGGTATATTGTTTTAATAGCCCAATACGGATTAAGACAGAAGTGAAGGGAAAGTGTTATATATTAGAATATATAAAACATTTTTCCTTTCAGCATGGTTAATTTAATTTCTGTTTATAATATGCTTAGAATAAAGAAAAAATCATGATTTTTTTCAGTAGCTAGGGTTTGAGATATTAGTTTACTCCCCAAAATAATACATTTTACCTATTACATTAGCTTTCTGTTGCTTCTGTTTCAAAAAAATCATGAATTTAATAGCCTAAAATAACAAGAAAAGAATTTCTTATGATTTTATAATGTTCAGTGTCTCACTATGTTAAAATTAAGCTCTCAGCAGGACTCTGTTTCTTTTTGGCATCTCTAAGGAAGCACTTATCCTTTTACATTTTTCATCTTTTAGAGGCTGCACATATTTCTTAGGTTATATTTACCTTCCTCATTTTGGGGTCTGGGAGGTGTAATCACATTATTTATTTATTTATCGATTTGCATTTTTTACTTATGTAATATTTTAATTTATATGACAGCATAATGCATTACTATTCTTATTATATACATAGATCATAATTTTTCATATCTCTGGTTGTATACGTAGTAAATTCACACCAATTTGTGTCTTCATACATGTACTTTGGAGTAAAGATCATCACATTCCACCATCATTAATTACCCCATACCCCCTCCCTTTCCCTCATATTCTTCTGCCCTTTCTAGAGTTCCTCTCTTGCTCCCATGCTCCTGCTTACTATGAATCAGCCTACTTATATCAAAGAAAACATTCAACATTTAGTTTTTGGGGATTACTTAACTTCACTTAGCATTATCTTCTCTAACTCCATCCATTCACCTGCAAATACCATGATTTTATTCTCTTTTATTGCTGAGTAATATTCCATTGTGTATATATGCCACATTTTTATATGCATTCATCTATTGAAGGGCATCTATGTTGGTTCCACAGTTTAGCTATTGTGAATTGTACTGCTATAAACATTGATGTCGCTGTGTCCCTGTAGTATGCTGTTTTTAAGTCCTTTGGGTATAGACTGAGGAGAGGGACAGCTGGGTCAAATAGTGGTTCCATTCCCAATTTTCCAAGAAATTTCCATAATGTTTTCCATATTGCCCAGCCATGTATGAGTGTACCTTTTTCCCCACATTCTTTTTTTTTAATATTATTTTTTTTGTTTTCGGTGGACACAACATCTTCATTTTTATTTGTATGTGGTGCTGAGGATCGAACCCAGAGCCTCACGCATGCCAGGCGAGCACACTACCCCTTGAGCCACATCCTCAGCCCTCCCCACATTCTTGCTACCTTCCTCATTTTTAAGTATGCTAAAATTAATATTCTATTATTTTGTATATAATGATGAATTGTTGCTTCTTAGATTGTTCTTCTAGACAAACCAGATGATATTTTAAAATTTGAACTTCAAATGAACTTTATAAGAATTCTTCTTCTCTCTGTATACGGTTAAGAATGAAGGAGCCATTTTCAGACTCATATTTGTAAATTATCTGTGACAACTGATCTTGTGGAAGTGAATGCTTTGTTTTGGATTTGTTTGGTAGGTCAGATTTTTCTTGAAATTTCCCCTGGCTATCACTATTTTCATACAGTGTCTTATTTCTAATGAGGCCACATTTGTGTCAGAGATAATTCTGGCAATTCCCAGATCTTCAGGAATTATCATCTGGGAGTCCACAGGCTTCTTAAAATACCAATTTAGACAGTAGTGTCTCCTTGGACTCTGAGATGCCAAGCAAGCATTAAGAATGTTCTCAGGGTACTTTGTTCATTAATTAAATGTGTCTTTTCTCCTCATTCCATTTCAGTGGCTTCTTGCTTCAAAACAAAGTGAGTTAATACTTAAGGTACTTAATGTAATGATAATGTGAACTTACTTTATTCTTAAATATTGGTGGAAAAGTGTAAGAAAACAAATAAGAGGTACAGTCTCTGTCACAGAAGTTGAAAGAAGGTAAAAAGTAATAAATGAAGAATAATGAGCTTAACCATGAAGACAACATATGTCAATCCTATCTCAATTACTTGTGGACTATGTGGTCTGCAATAAGTTGCATACTTATTTGTTTATAACTTTTCTAATATAGAAAATGGGAGATTTATATATATATATATATATATATATATATATATATAATATTATAATTACTATGAGAATAAAGTGAGATAGTATGTCAAAATGTCTATTGTACTATATACATTCTAGCTATGAAACTAGGTAACTATTATTGTCATTTTTATTTTATAAATAAGGGACTAAAAAAAGTCTTCTATAGAGCTAAAACCTCAAATAAATCCACTCCTGTAGGCACAACAAAATATTTAGGTAAATGTAGGGCATGAGGGGCATGTTGCATCAGAAAAGAGGAAACTTAACTTGCTGGCTCTTACCCGCTTCCCAGTCCTGGGGCCACCTGTGGCTAAGAGAGCATCTAGCAATTAGCCAGAAGGCATTGCCATGAGTTGTGATGAAGAATTGGACCACCTCTAGGATAGGCTCAGAACCCTTCTGCCCTCAAGGACAGCTCCTGTCTCCCATTACTGTCTGTAGGTTGGGTGTAGATTCCCCACCCTACTGACCTTTACCCTGATTGGTTCCTGTACATTACATTAGCTGTGTATGTTTTCTCATTAAACGAGATCCTGCTTTGACAGGCTCCCTGGCCCGCCTGATTGTCCTCTGGGAGGGAGGGCTGGGTGTGGGGTGCTCCCCCAATCTCTCCCACAGGTCAGGAGGGAAGGGGGGCTAAAAAACCCCGACATCTTGCGCTTGCGGGGCATGAAGAACTCAGTTCACCAAGTGTGAGAGTATCGAGCCAAGACAAGCGAGTTTTCCGAGGTAAGGGTATCCCTGGAAAGATGGGGCAATCTCACACTAGGCATAACGACCCAGTTCTTATGCTCAAAAGCCGAGTTTTAGAGATCTCGCATGCACAGGCCAAAAAGGTCTGGGAAACCTTGACACTCATGGTATCCTGGTTGATGGCTGAGGGGGAGGAGGAGGGAGAGGTTTGTGAGAGGGAGCCCCAGGCATTTCTTCTTGTGGCCTGCTACAGGCCCCACTGGGCCCCGGGTGTCTGCCCTGTCCAGTCCCACTCCACCCTCGGGCATTAGGCCACCTGGGATTGCACAGAACAGTTGGTGAAAAAGAGGGAAATTTACCTGGGAGAGGACACCCCTCTGAGGGACTATCTGCCACAGAGCCTGTTTTTCTCCTGGCCCCTCAAGAGGAACATCTAGGGGCAACAAAGACTCTTTTAAGACACCTACTCCTCCTACCACTAATCCTTGGCCTGGTTCCCTAAATTCCACACTTACTGTCCCTGTCCAGGAACACATGGTAGACAGTGGGGATGGGGAACGGCCTCCGCCATATTGTCATCCCTCCCCCCACAGAAATTCCCTGCCCTCTTACAAAAAAATAAAAAATAAACTCAAAAAAAAAGGCCATCTCTGAGGATGGGTCTAATTTGCCCTGGGCTGAAACCATCCTCTTGGGTCTGGAAAGGTCACACTCCGCCTAAGATACCCTGTCCTCAGTGTAAAAAGGGATTTCATTTGGCAAAAGGATTATAAATCAAAATAATAAATCCAAATTATATTGAGGGGAAGCCTTTAAGCTAGTAATGGGGTGCCCTCCAGCCCCGTTACCCAAAGGAGGCGCCCTGCCTAGAAACCGGCCCAGGGCCCACTGGCCCTGCTGGTCTGGCTGAGCCAGGCAGGACAAGCGGCCAAGCCAGGCCTGGTGGGCGCTGTGTGGGCAGGGCCAAGCGGAGTCCCTGGCCGCCACTGCTGTGAGCCCGAGCCTGGACCTGCCCAACCTGGAGGCACAGTCTCCAGGCTCTTGATCCCTGTGTGGCCGGAGGCAGCTCGAGTCTGGGACACTCCCCAGGGCCCTCTGAGGTTGCCAGGGGACAGCAACAGGGAGAGAGAATGGCCTTTCAGTGCCGCCTGAGGAAAAAGCTTCCTTCAAATTGGCAAAATAATGAAATGAAAAATGTGAACATTTTAGCTATGAATGGGAGCATAAAAATTTGCCAGCCAAGGAGCCAGTGGAGACTCAGAGGGCTACCAAGGATCTTGTCACCTTTGAGAGGGTGGAAAAGAGCCTCGGAAGGAATTCCCCCAGGGTCCCTTCAGAATTGGCCCTGCTTTATATTAATAATAAAAGGGGGGGGGGAACAACCCACCATTCTCATGCCTCCTGAACTTTATAAATGCAGGGTTAGCAATATCTCAAATCCATAACAGCTGATATCCAGAACTCCAGTTTAGCTATGCTTACATCTGGGACAGTGTTTCTCCCACACCTGGAGGCTAATGGATAGATATGTTAACGAGCACCATTGAGGTGTATTTCAAATGTAAAAAAACCTTGAGTCTTACCTGTTGGAATACCTTCAAACCCAAATGCAAGTTACAGGAAGAAGGATGGGATATCAAAAGAAAAGTCAAACCCAGGTTGTAGCCAGGATGCTTTTTTCAATATATATTTTAAGTAGATTTTGCCTTATGCTCTCTCCAAAACCACACATATACTCCAAAGCTGGCACACCAAAATAGTTTTTCTGCTATTATGCCCTCTCCCACGTCATGGAGTTCTGTTTTATTTTTTGAGCTCATAATTTTGATCCTACAGACCTAGGTTAATGTTTTTCTGATCAGTTCTAATTTTTTATCAGCTGTGGAGTTTTTAAACATTGCAATAGAGATTTCACCTGTGAAAAGCTACAAGGCCTTTACTATTGTGTTAGGTGTGCACACTTGTGTTGTTATGCTCGAATTATGGATCCCCAAAGACCACCAGAGACCCAAGATCTATGTAAGCAGCAAAGAGGTGTTTATTGCGAGCTAGCTCGGTCCTCCCCACACACACACACAGCAACTGGTGATGCTGAGAGGCCCCGAGCCCAGGGTTTACAGCAGTTTTATACATTTTTTGGAGAGGGCAGGGACTTCACATACATCATAGCCTCTTTTAGCAAATCATCACACACCGCGGGAAAATCAAATAACAACTCTAAAACATGATTAGTACATTCACTGGCGGGAACAAGTTGGGTAGGGGTGATTGGTCAGTACAAAAGGGGTATTCGTTTGAACTAATTGGTTTGAGCCAAGAGGGGTGTACGTGCTGAACTACATGGTTTCCCAACATGTTATCAACCACCATAAACTGGGAGGGTCATCTGGCCTCCCAGGTATTTGCCTGTCTCATGCTGATTGGTGGCTGCTAGGAGGTTGCTATGGATCTCCACCTAGCCTGACTGAGTCAGGGACACCTGGCACAGCAGATCACTCCTGTTATTTGTAGATAAACAACTTAGCAGGGTGGGAATGTGCCTAGGAGTGCTCTGTGGGTTTTTCCAAGGACAAAGGCCATGTCCCTTCCTTGGACAGCTTTGCTCTGAGATAGAGGCTGGTTTTTCATTCCCCCCTTTGTCTGGAAACTTGGGAACCAATCATGGTTTCCTCAGTTGGGGTCCTATTTGGGTAGGCTCTACATCTTGGTAAACAGTAATCCTCAGGGGACAGTCTTCAACTTCCCAAACTCACTTAAAATTGGGCTTCTAGATCCAACCTGACTCAATTTACCTATCTACACTGCCTATTCATTTTTGGCTTTGTCCCCCCCTAATTTTAGAAACTTTATTGCTGTGTGGAGAAGGGGTGATGACTCTTTCTGGCTGCTTCAGAGCTGAAAAAGGGGTGTCGAACATGAGGGGGCTCAATGACATGGGGGACGATGGACGACTTGGGGGATGATGACATGGGGGACGATGACATGGGGGACATGAGTTCCCTTTTAGAAGTCAGTTCCATTTGAGGTCTGGTTGGGGAAAACCAGGTTATCATCTGGGGATGGGTGATTCTATGAGAGAAACAAAAACTATGAGTACTGAATAAGTGTTACAGCAGTTGGAATATGTCACTGTACATAAGTTCCCTCACCAGGCTTTAACATCCCCAGTTACCAGGACTGTAAACATAACATTTAACTTTTAGGGTTACAGATGTCCTTCCCCTTAAGATATAGTTTAATAATTTAATGTCATCTGATCATGCAAAATCCTTTTAATAGTATGACCTGTATCTAATAGAGAAATATTTAATTCTGTTACTTAGGGCTGAATAACCATACTAGCAAACACTAAGCCTACCTGGGTGGGTTAGGAATATCTTTAGGCCTTAAACTAAAACTACTCTGGCAGTTTCTTTTGATAGTTATCATGCATTCCTGTCTAAGGATCTCTTTTGTAGCCTCCAGTTTACTTATTCTTGGAAGTTACATTTAACTATTAGTATTATTTAAAATGCCCAGGAATAGCTGTGTTTTGGTTTTAACTGTCTTTGCTAAGTGTTTAAGATGAAGCAGTCAAACTGACTTTCATTTCTATCTATTGTTAACAGTTAGCTGAGTTTCCCTGGGAGTCCTGGGGGAACTTTACAACAGCTTCTCAGTTCTGCTAGTGCCATTTTTGCTAGGATGGGTCCAGGCCTTGCTTGACCATGTGGCTTCCCTCAGAAGCATCAGGGATGTCTCCCTTTTCTGATGACCCTCCTCTTAACAACAAATGCACTGATTGGCTTTCTGTTCTCTAGTGGCCTTCTTAATCTCCCTGATCAGGAGGTTATGTGGCCCAGAGTTGCAAAGCTCTTGGAGAAGTCCCCTGTTCCCTGGATTCAGACTGACTCAGAGGGCAAGAGCCAAATATTGGTTTTCTTGGCCCTTTTAATTTAACTTTAATTTTAAAACTTAATCTTAAACATCTAGCAAATAAATTTCAACAGCCTTATATTAAGAATACTGGGATTTAATGTCTATCTCTCTCTCCTGTAGGTGATAACTCCTTGTCTTAAATTAACCCAGGTTGTGAGTTCTTAAAGCAGTACCTCTGCAAAACATTAACAGGCAATCTTTAAACCATTTATAATAAAACTACAAGATAAAATTATCAGGAGTAAAAACATATTTAGTTCATGCAATAGCTACCTTGAATTTTGGCAGTTATACATTATAATCTCCTGTTTGGGATCCTAGTAATCTTTACAAAAACCAACTTTTGGACACAACTTTAAATGTACTGAAATCTGGCCTACTTCTTTCATAGTCACTTTCACATGGAGCAAGATGGGACACAGAGCCTTGTCTCAGGTAAGGCAGGGTTCTTCATAAATCTTAAGTATTGTAGTTCTGAAGCTGATCTTTGTTTTTTAGACATCATTTTATAAAGCCTACATAAATTGTTGCTCAAGTTCACATGAATATTAGCTAACACAATATAATATCACATCTAAAACATGAATTAAAGAAAGGCTGAAAGCTTTTAACCTTTTGTAGAAAAGTAGCAAAGTATTTTTGTGTTTTACAATAAAATCTTCACACAGATTAGGCTCTCATTAACTTAAAAATACATTTAAATTGTATCTCAGTGTAAAAAGTAACATAGAACTTTACATATCTTATTGATATCAAGTCCAGTTATAGAACACAAATGATATAAATAAATCTCCAACATGTTTTTTTTTAGCCTAAAATTACCATACAACTTTAGAACACCAGCTTGATATAATGCTCTTTTGAAGCTTCTACCTTACAGACTTGTATAGCTGGAAGATATGAACACATTAATAGCACCACAATTACATTGATGTTTTTATATTAACCAAGTTTAGCTTTTAAAGAAATAACATTACAATATTGAAAAATAACAGTTGTTGTTTAACCATAGTTGTATAATTTTTATTTTTTTTAAGATTACTTGCTCAAAAAACTTACACATATAACCAATTTACACAGACCTTTTTTATCACTTACTTAATCTGTTTTATTAACTTAATCACATAGACTTTCTGATCTAGAAACACATTTTCTCTCTATTAAATCCATATCTTCAACCTTCTAGTTTCTCTTTTCCATTTGTTAACCTCCTTCTGTTCACATTTTGAAACAATACTTGTAAATTTTTGAATTTAGGCAGATTATTTTATAGACATCAACATTTTATTAGGGTTTTTTTTTGAACACCTAGAAAAACTTATAAGCTTAATTTTTAAATTTTTTTTCCTTTAATTTTTATTGTTGGTTGTTCAAAACATTACATAGTTCTTGACATATCACATTTCACACTTTGATTCAAGTGGGTTATGAACTCCCATTTTTACCCCATAAACAGATTGCAGCATCACATCAGTTACACATCCACTGTTTTATATATTGCTATACTAGTGTCTGTTGTATTCTGCTGCCTTTCCTATCCTCTACTATCCACCATCCCCTCCCCTCCCATCTTCTCTCTCTACCCCATCTACTGTAATTCATTTCTCCCCCTTGTTTTTTTTTTCCTCTTTCCCCTCACTTCCTCTTGTATGTAATTTTGTATAACCATGAGGGTCTCCTTCCATTTCCATGCAATTTCCCTTCTCTTTCCTTTTCCCTCCCACCTCTCACCCCTGTTTAATGTTAATCTTCTTCTCATGCTCTTCCTCCCAACTCTGTTCTTACTCTCTTTATATCAAAGAAAACATTTGGCATTTTTTTTTAGGGATTGGCTTGCTTCACTTAGCATAATCTGTTCTAATGCCATCCATTTCCCTGCAAATTCTATGATTTTGTCATTTTTTAATGCAGAGTAGTACTCCATTGTGTATAAATGCCACATTTTTTTATCCATTCATCTATTGAAGGGCATCTAGGTTGCTTCCACAGTCTTGCTATTGTGAATTGTGCTGCTATGAACATCGATGTAGCAGTGTCCCTGTAGGATGCTCTTTTTAGGTCTTTAGGGAATAGACCGAGAAGGGGAATAGCTGGGTCAAATGGTGGTTCCATTCCCAGCTTTCCAAGCAATCTCCATACTGCTTTCCAAATTGGCTGCACCAATTTGCAGTCCCACCAGCAATGTACAAGTGTACCCTTTTCCCCACATCCTCGCCAGCACTTGTTGTTTGACTTCATAATGGCTGCCAATCTTACTGGAGTGAGATGGTATCTTAGGGTGGTTTTGATTTGCATTTCTCTGACTGCTAGAGATGGTGAGCATTTTTTCATGTACTTGTTGATTGATTGTATGTCCTCCTCTGAGAAGTGTCTGTTCAGGTCCTTGGCCCATTTGTTGATTGGGTTATTCGTTTTCTTATCGTTTAATTTTTTGAGTTCTTTGTATACTCTGGATATTAGGGCTCTATCTGAAGTCTGAGGAGTAAAGATTTGTTCCTAGGATGTAGGCTCCCTATTTACCTCTCTTATTGTTTCTTTTGCTGATAAAAAAAACTTTTTAGTTTGAGTAAGTCCCATTTGTTGATTCTAGTTATTAACTCTTGTGCTATTGGTGTCCTATTGAGGAATTTGGAGCCCGACCCCACAGTATGTAGACCGTAGCCAACTTTTTCTTCTATCAGACGCCGTGTCTCTGATTTGATATCAAGCTCCTTGATCCATTTTGAGTTAACTTTTGTGCATGGCGAGAGAAAGGGATTCAGTTTCATTTTGTTGAATATAGATTTCCAATTTTCCCAGCACCATTTGTTGAAGATGCTATCCTTTCTCCATTGCATGCTTTTAGCCCCTTTATCAAATATAAGATAGCTGTAGTTTTGTGGATTGGTTTCTGTGTCCTCTATTCTGTACCATTGGTCCACTCGCCTGTTTTGGTACCAGTACCATGCTGTTTTTGTTACTATTGCTCTGTAGTGTAGTTTGAGGTCTGGTATCGCTATATCGCCTGATTCACACTTCCTGCTTAGAGTTGTTTTTGCTATTCTGGGTCTTTTATTTTTCCATATGAATTTCATAATTGCTTTATCTATTTCTACAAGAAATGCCATTGGGATTTTGATTGGCATTGCATTAAACCTATAGAGAACTTTTGGTAATATCGCCATTTTGATGATGTTAGTTCTGCCTATTCATGAACAGGGTATATTTTTTCATCTTCTAAGATCTTCTTCTATTTCTCTCTTTAGGGTTCTGTAATTTTCATTTTATAAGTCTTTCACCTCTTTTGTTAGGTTGATTCCCAAGTATTTTTTTTTTTTTTTGAGGATATTGTGAATGGAGTGGTTGTCCTCATTTCCATTTCAGAGGATTTTTCGCTGATATACAGGAATGTCTTTGATTTATGCGTGTTGATTTTATATCCTGCCACGTTGCTGAATTCATTTATTAGCTCTAATAGTTTCTTTGTAGACCCTTTTGGGTCTGCTAGGTATAGAATCATGTCACCTGCAAATATTGATAATTTAAGTTCTTCTTTTCCTATTTTTATGCCTTTAATTTCTTTCGTCTGTCTAATTGCTCTCACCAGTGTTTCAAGAACTATGTTGAACTATGTTGAACTATGTTGAGTTTTTAATTTGGTTTATTGCTTCCTGCATGTCTAGGATTTCTGTTTGTTTTTTATAACCTCTATCTCCCTGTATAGTTGATCTTTTGCTTCTTGGATTTGTTTATGTAATTCATTGTTGAAGTGATCTTTCATTGTCTGATTTTGCTAATGTCTTCCTTGAGACTCCAGATCATCTGAAGCATGTATATCCTGAATTCTTTATCTGACATTCCATCTGCTGCAGATATTACCTCTTCTAATGTTGAGTTGACCTGCATTGCTTGTTGTCCTTTCTTTCCTTGTCTTTTCATACTGTTCGCATTTCTTTCTGCTTGGTGAAACTGTTGTGTTATTGAATTTTCCCCCTATATATTTATATTTCTCTTGTATAGTTGCAAAGTCTCCCTCACAGGCGTGGGCAGTGGCTCTGCCCCTCCTCCAATTTGGGCAATGTGCCTACCATGCCAGCAGGCCGCTGGGCCTGTTCTGCTGGTTGGTAGCAGGTCCGTCTACCTTGGAGGTGCACGCTGCTGGGCCTGTTCTGTCTGTCGGTTGCAGATCTGTCTACCTTGCAGGCGCGGGTGGCGGCTGTGCCCCTCCCCCAACCAGGGCGATGTGTCTACCATGCTGGCAGGTTGCTGGGCCTGTTCTGCTGGTGGTCGCAGTTCCGCCTACCTTGCAGGTGCGGGGGGGGGGGGGGGAGGCTCTGCCACTCTGCAGGCTGCTGGGCCTGTTCTGTCGGTGGTTGCAGTCCCACCTACCTTGCAGGCGCGGGGAGTGGCTATGCCCCTCCGCAGGCCACTGGGCCTGTTCTGCCAAGGGGTCACAGGTCCGCCTACCTTGCAGGCACATGGTGGCTCTGCCCCTCCCCCAACCGGGGCAATGTGTCTACCACACTGGCGGGGTAAGCTTAATTTTAAAGACATCTTTACTTTTATCTGTTTACCCAATTTAAATTGAACCATTTGAATCATGTGAATCAAAGATATTTGGATCCATTTTTTTTAATTTTTCATGAGCGCTCCTCATATATCTGCCAATTATCATATCACTGCATGACATATGGACATACACACATACAGACATACAAGACATAACACAGGTGTGCACACATACACAAGGCCTTGTAGCTTTTCTTAGGTGAAATCTCCATTGTAATGTTTAAAAAAACTCCACAGTATATCAAAAATAGAACTGATCAGAAAACATTAACTTGTCTATGGGATCAAAATCATGAGCTCAAAAAAAAAAAAATACAGAATCTAAGAAAAAGTGAAAGTCCTAGGAACTATGACTGGCCAGTAATTAGTAAATTCCAAACAATTTACGTTTTGGTTTAATCTAGTTTGATTTCAGGTAAAAAGACACTTTTACTCTTTTTTTTTTTTCCCTTGGGCCTCAGATCTGTCTCCTACTGAGCTACAGGCTTCTTCTATTTGCATTTCAATTTAAATCCTGCCTGAGGTTTGGAAGGAGCAAGAAAAACTGGAATTCTGAGCAGAAGCCTCATGCCTAAGGCATTTTAACCATAAGTCACAATTTTCAGGTTTGGATGTTGGAAATTATGATACAAGTTTAAGATACAATTCTCAAAATTTTATACCTTTACATCTTTCTACACTAGAAAAACTTGCTCACCCAAAACTGAAAATAGGATCTTATTTGATAATATAAAAGTTACCATCAGAAGAAATTCCTTTAGGATCCTTAAGCTACTTTCTTTGTTCTGAAGTTCCTAAAGTAGTATTAAGTTACATTAAATCACCTGGAAAAAAGTTTAAAAGAGAACCATGCACTACCATGTATATCCAAGATTAAGCTTTTAAAATTTCCAAGACTGTTGCTATTCAATGTCATTTCAATAAGCCAGACCAACGTCCCAATCCAACACTTTCTTTTCCTGAATCTTACACACTGAGGGGAACAGATATCATATCATAATTTATTATCCTTGCCCAAGTTAATGTACTGGTAAACCTAGTGAAATCTTTTCAGGCTACCCAGTTCAAAAATTGATGAAAAAATAAAACTAAATGATTGGGAGTTACTTGCCAACTTGGAAGTAGAGTTTTTAATTTTCTATCCTAAGTATTTAAGTTTTCTAGCATGAACTATCCGAAATCTCAAACTAAACAATTACTTAAACCCAACTTTTAACTGCAAGATTGTGCAATGCTTTAGAAACCCATTCAGATACCAGATTGTTACAATAAAAAAAAATCATCTTTTAGATACACATTCAGCCAAGATCATCCCCAAGAAACAATCTATAATATCAACACATTACTGCATTCATTGTCCCTTTTTTTTAAGTAGACAGAGGTGGAGTAGTCCTTAAAGTGCAGGTAAGGAAGAGGGAGTTCCCCAAAGTAAAATCACTTTGGCAGCTGCTGGGAGTCTGTCAGTCCCCCCTTTTACTTACAGGATTAGTTCCTCTGGTTTGGTCTGACCCCAGGCACCATGCACTCTCCACATCTCCTAACTTTTCAGTAGTCAGCTCCCCAAAAGTTCATCCTCTGCTTGCAGTTGTTTCAAGTGCTAGGCTTCCCCAAGAAGACAGAGTGGGGACTCCTCTAAAGTCCCCTCTGGGGTGCCAAAATTTGTGACTGAAAGTTCGGTTCCCATCCCCAAAGCCAATTAATGCCAATTTAATAATGAGGACAGGGTTTTGAGAAAAGTTAAAGTGAGATATCAAAGTTCTTAGACCCCCAGCAGGCATTTCCCTCTGCAGTGGGTGCACTCAAGCCACCTGCCAGAAGAAAAGAAAACACTGCTTCCATAATCTCGCTTAACAAAGGGAAGTAAAGTGTATCAAAGTTCTTTAAAACACAGCTAAAAAGGGTGTAAAAGGTGAGAACAGAAAATCCGTTCTATTGACTTTTGGTCCCTTACTGGAGAAGCATACTACGGACATTCTTAGGCTAAAATTTAGCTAAAGTTACCTCCACACATCTAAGGCAGATTGGAACTTGGGACTCTGCATCTTTCCAAAGTAAAACAATGCTATCACACTTAACACAGACACAGACAAAATGACACACAAAGACATAGATTCCCTCTTCAGATTGTCAAAAAAACGAAACTGGGTGCTGACCCCAAGTCAACTTGGGCTTTCCCTTCAGACAAACGAATTGGGGGAGCATCCCCCTCAGATTGGGTCTGAAGACCCCAGACTGGGAGATTAGTTCTCTTGCCAGAGTGTTGGGGTGGAGACAGACAGGACAATAGAAACAAACACACATAATACAAAATTCGCAGCATGGCCACAGAATTCACAGTGCATCGTGGATTGCTACCCGGAAACTAAAGGCTCAGGCGGACCGCGGATCCATCAGCTACAAAATACTTTACCAAATACTTCACAAAATACTTTACTACAGGCAATACACTCAGAACCCAGGAAGGAGGTGGGGATGTCTCCCACAAACCCCGTCGGCTGCCCTTCGGTGTGTCCACCTGAACCTTTTGCTGACCTCACAATACAAAACCATAACTGCATGCATCCAGAGTACATTTTCTTACACATTGGCAATGCCTTTACTTACCGGCTGGATTTTCATGACCTCTCGATCGGGGTGTCTGGGTAGGCTTATTAGGGGGATCCCAGGTGAGCCTCCATATGTTATGCTCGAATTCGGGATCCCCAAAGACCACCAGAGACCCAAGATCGATGTAAGCAGCAAAGAGGTGTTTATTGCGAGCTAGCTAGGTCCTCCCCACACACACACAGCAACTGGTGACGCTGCGAGGCCCCGAGCCCAGGGTTTGCAGCAGTTTTATACATTTTTTGGAGAGGGCAGGGACTTCACATACATCATAGCCTCTTTTAGCAAATCATCACACACCGCGGGAAAATCAAATAACAACTCTAAAACATGATTAGCACATTCACTGGTGGGAACAAGTTGGGTAGGGGTGATTGATCAGTACAAAATGCTGAACTACATGGTTTCCCAACATGTTATCAACCACCATAAACTGGGAGGGTCATCTGGCCTCCCAGGTATTTGCCTGTCTCATACTGATTGGTGGCTGCTAGGAGGTTGCTATGGATCTCCACCTAGCCTGACTGAGTCAGGGACACCTGGCACAGCAGATCACTCCTGTTATTTGTAGATAAACAACTTAGCAGGGTGGGAATGTGCCTAGGAGTGCTCTGTGGGTTTTTCCAAGGACAAAGGCCATGTCCCTTCCTTGGACAGCTTTGCTCTGAGATAGAGGCTGGTTTTTCAGTGTTATGTGTTGTATGTCTGTATGTGCATATGTCCATATGTCATACACATGATATGAAAATTGGCAGATATATGAGGAGCCCTCATGAAAAATTAAAAAAATGGATCTAAATATATTTTATTCATGTGATTTAAACACTTCAATTTAAATTGGGTAAACAGATGAAAGTAAAGATGTCTTTAAAATTAAGCTTACAAGTTTTTCTAGGTTTTCAAAAAAAAAAAAAACTAATAAAATGTTGATGTCTAATCTACCTAAATTCAGAAATTTACAAGGATTGTTTCAAAATGTGAACGAAAAAGGAGGTTAACTGATGGAAAGGAGAAATTAGAAGTTTATGGATATAAAAATCATATTTAATAGAAGAGAAAAAAAAAGTGCTCCTAAATAAAGAAAATCCTTATGTGATAAATAAAGTTTAAGTAAGTGATAAAGAAGGTCTATGTAAGTTTGTTTTTACAATCAGTCATATGTTAAAAGGACAAAGATTTCTTAAAACATTAGTTTACTCATATCATTGTGTTTTATTAAGTTTTGTTTCTTGTTTCTAGAGCAAGTAATCTTAAAAAAAAAAAACAGCTGGTTAAATAAGAACTGTTATTTTAGAGAATTGTGCTGTGTTATTTCTTTAAAAGCTAAGTTTGGTTAATATAAAAACATCAGTGTAATTGTGGTGCTATTAATGTGTTCATATCTTCCAGGTATACAAATCTGTAAGGTAGAAGCTTTAAAAGAGCATTATATCAAGAGGGTGTTCTAAAGTTCTATGGTAATTTTAGGCTTAAAAGAAAAACATTGGAGATTTATTTATATCATTTGATGTTCTATAACTGGACCTGTTATCAATAGGATGTATAAAGTTTTATGTTACTTTTTACACTGAGGTATGATTCTTTAATTGTAAATATGAAAAGACCATTCTGAATGCTTTGCCTGGTTGTGACTGGACTCCTCATTTTCTCCCTTGTGGCCACAGGGATGGGAACTGGACTTGCTGGCCTCTGTACTTCTTTACAGATGTGTAATAAGCTTTCTCAGCAAATGATAGATGGTATGCACCATGTTGCCAATACTATCGTTGACCTGAAGTCTCAACAGATTCCTTGGCTACAGTAGTCCTAAAAAACCATTGTGTCCTGGACCTACTTACCGCTCGAGAAGGGGACTATGCCTGCTCCTACAGAAGGAGTGCTGCTTCTATGCCAATAGCTCTGGTATCATCCAAGACAAGATCAAGATACTACAAGAAGACCTTAAAACCTGTTGGAATGAACTGCAATCTAGCTTTCTATGGACTGGGCTAATCGGGTGGGTGGCTCCCTTATTAAGCCAGAGCTGTTCAGCTGATGGTGGTCTGACAGCAACAGGCTGTCTTACAAGATACCGACTGGGAACCCTATGAGGTTGGTCATGGCCCCTACCAGGACATGCAGGTGTAAGCCGGGAGTGGGGAAGGTGTAGGGCATGATGTAACATGGGGCATGTTACATCAGAAAAGAAGAAACTTAACTTGCTGGCTGCTACTTGCTTCCCAGTCCTGGGTCCACCTGTGGCTAAGAGAACACCTAGCAATTACCCAGAAGGCATTGCTGTGGGTTGTGATGAAGAATCGGACCACCTCTAGGATAGGCTCAGAACCCTTCTGCCCTCAAGGACAGCTCATGTCTCCCATTACTGTTGTTATGCTTGAATTCGGGACCCCCAAAATACCACCACAGACCAATATTAATGTAAACAGCAAAGAGGTGTTTATTTCGAGCTAGCTCGGTCCTCCATGTGCACACAGCAACTGGTGACCTGGTGACTCTGAGAGGCCCCGAGCCCAGGGTTTGCAGCCGTTTTATACATTCTTTGGAAAAGGCAGGGACCCCCACATACATCATAGCATCTCTTAGCAAACCATCACACACTGCGGGAAAATCAAATAACAACTCTAAAACATGATTAGCACATTCACTGGTGGGAACAAGTTGGGTAGGGGTGATTGGCTACTACAGAGGGGGATTTATTTGAACTGATTGGTTTAAGCCATGAGGGGTGTACGTGCTGAACTGCATGGTTTCCCAACATGTTATGAACCACCATAAACTACTGGGAGGGTCATCTGGCATCCCAGGTATTTATTTTCCTGTCTTATGCTGATTGGTGGCTGCTAGGGGGTTGCTATGGATCCCCACCTAGCCTGACTGAGTCAGGGACACCTGGCACAGCAGATCTCTCCTGTTATTTGTAGATAAACCACTTAGCAGGGTGGGGTATGTGCCTAGGAGTGCTCTCTGGGTCTTTCCAAGGACAAAGGTCATGTCCCTTCCTTGGGCAGGCTTTGCTCTGAGGTAGAGGCTGATTTTTCACTGTCTGTAGGTTGGGTGTAGATTCCCCACCCTGCTGACCTTTACCCTGATTGGTTCCTGTACATTATATTAGTTGTGTATGTTTTCTCATTAAAAGAGATCCTGCTTTGACTGTTCTCCCTGGCCCTCCTGATTGTCCTCTGGGAGGGAGGGCTGGGTGTGGGCGGCCATTCGACCTTTACCTTTCTTGGCCTGTCCTGGCCGGGGCATGCTCCCCCAATCTCTCCCACAGGTCAGGAGGGAAGGTGGGGGGGCTAAAAAACCCCAACAGGTAAATCCCTTTAAGAAAAATTCTAAATTTAAACAACCATTTTTTCCAATACTGGGAAAATTCTCCTTCTTTTATTCAATAAGCTCATTTCTATCTCTAATATTGTATTCTGTCAACCTGGATAAGCATTCATGTACAAAAGCATTGATAAATCATCTTAATAAAGAAAATAGCAAATGTTTGTTGAATAACTATGACAGTAATGTTTTAGAAGTTAAGACACTATAGAGGATTTGATGCGAACTTTTACATGACCTTCCTTTTTTAATGCAAAAAAACATTTTAATGGTGTTTACCTACAACTAAGTTGATTTTGATATTGTGATCAAAATAAATATCTGCTTTACTCAGCAGTGAGATTCTGGCTCTTAACTTGAATTAACTCTGAAGAAGCATTTCTGTTTTTGTTTTCCTAACTTAACAGAAATCTTTTTCCCACCAGAAGTCATTTTGCAGTGATCTACAGGCTCAATATGTTCTATAGATAACACAACATAAGACCAAAATGTACAGAAGTAAAATAAATGGTGTATGAAGCTCATCTGTTGTCCGTAGGCAGTGTGTTGGCAGTGATTCCATTTGCTTTACTGCAGTCTTGACAGGCATCCTGCTCCCTGATGGCAAAGTTAACATGCTTTGGCAGTAGCTGCAAAAGCAGCTTTGGGTGATTAAATCTCAGTCTCTCTCTCAGGAAATTGGCTGTGATGTCTTTTATCAAAACTACATTATTTCTCATTATAGATCTCTTTACTTGTCTATAGACAGATATTACCAATTAAAAGTGTTCATAGAGCATGTTTTATTTCTCAAGTCTTTTGCCTTTCTATTTTAGGTGACAATATGAATCACTTGCTTATTAAAAGAAGCTAGAAGTATAAGAAATTTATTTCTGTAAACATTGAATCTTTAATATGCCTTTGAAGTTTAAACTTACATGCTTATTTTGTGTGTAATCAAGATAATGAAATGTTTATTGCTCTGTTAGATTTAAGAGTATTTTCAGCAGTTTGAATATGTTACACCCTTACCTTCTGGTTTCCATTCTTTCTGAAAAAATCAACTTGAATATTATTTATGTTCTCTTGTACACAATGAGCTGTTTGTCTCTTGCTGCTTTCAAACTTTTTTTAGCTTCCTCTCTCAACATATATACTTTGATACATATGGGTGTATCTTTTGTATCCTGTTTCTCTTATCATAGTTTATTAAAACTATCAATGTGGAAATTGATGTTTTTTATCAATCTAATGAAGTTTTCAGACATTAATTGTTATATTTCTGCTCTCTTGGTAGTCTCATTATGTGAAAAGTTGATACATGTAAGAATAGTCCACATTTCTCTGACAGACTGTTTATTTTTTCCTTATGTCTTTTTACCTGTTCTTCTGACTAAAAAAATTCTATGATCTTTCTTTAAGTTCACTAATTCCTTATTTTGCAACTTTGAATCTACAAATGTGCAACTCCGGAAAAATCATTTCAATGACTTTATGTTTCAACTACTGAAATTTCACTTTTAATACAAGTTATGTCCCCCTTTTGATATTCTCTATCTGATGTAATTCTTCTATCTCCCTTTACATTTTCAAGCATTTTTTTTTCTTTTGCTCCTCAAACACATATTTTAATGGCATCTTTGAAGCCTGTGCCTATTAAATCTGACATCTGGGTTCTCTCACAGGCAATTCTGTTGCCTGCCTTGTTTTGTTTATGGTCATATTTTTTGCTTTTCTGAATATTTCACAACATTCTCAGGAAAATAGAAAGTTGATATATTATATTGAACAACACAACTATCTTGTATTTTGGCCAAGAAGACCCACAGGTTTTTAAACATCTTGGTTTTGACAAATATATTTATTTATTCATATATATGTGCATAGAATTATTTAAACATATATATGATATATATTGAAAATAAAACTCTAAAATATGAAACATTCTATTTTAACTTCATAAAAATAAATTATGTCTATCATGCTAATATAATAGCATGATAGACATAATTAATTTATTTTTATGAAAATATATTCCGATATTTTATTATCTTTATTGACATATATTAATTACACAGAATCATCGGTCTTGTGACATATTCATACATTCACATAACATAATTTGATCAATTTTACTCTGTGGAATTTTCCTTTTCTGTCTCCCCAAACACATTTTCTCCCTTCTATTTTCATGAAAACCCTTTTTGGGCTTTTTGTTTTCCTAGTTTCCAAATATCGGAGAAAACATATGACATTTGTTTCTATGAGTCTGGCTTTTTTCACTTAAGATGGTGCTGTCCAGTTCCATCATTTTTCTGCAAGTGGCATAATTTTGTTCTTTATGGCATTGTGTGTGTGTGTGTGTGTGTGTGTGTGTGTGATATTTTTCTTATTCATCCATTTGTTGACAGTTATCTTTCCATAACTTGGCTATTGTGAATTGAGCTGACAAAAACATGGAAATAAATTTATTTCTAAAGTATATTGTCTTCAATTATTGTGAAAAAATACTAAGAGGTAACATACCTGAATTGTATAGAGATTCTGTTCTAAATTTTTTGAGGAACCTCAATAAGGATTTTCGTAGTTGCTATACTAATTCACATTTCTACCAATAGTAAATAGAGATTCCTTTTCTCCCACATCATCATTGGGACTTATTATTATTGTTGCAATTCTCAATGAAAGGAGATGACAGAATCTTATTGATGGCTTCGACAACTACAATAATGACAGAGGATTAGTATTCAGCATATATAAAATACTCAAAAACCTCAAAACTAAAATATTAAATAACACATTTAATAAATGGGCAAATAAACTGAAAAGACAGTCTTCAAAATAAGTACAAATGACCAACAATTACATAAAAAAAGTTTAAGATAATCAGCCTTCAGAGAAATTTAAATAAAGAAAGTATTCATAGAAAAAAAAAATGTAACATACAATGAAGTAGAATTTACAAAATCTGTAATTCAGTCAATATTACCAGGCATCCAATGAATATGTAAAATAAGACTTATCCCAAAGAAGGAAAAAAAAAAGAATAAAATCAAATTAATCTAGTATTGGTCTATTTTTGAATTGACAAAACATTAGATATTACTATTACTACATACCATTAGTTTAAAAAGGTAAATAAAAACATGGAACACATACTAGACCAAAGCCAAATTTTTAGAGATAAAGTTTACAACATTAAAAATGCACTGTATGGGATAAAACAAGACACCAGATTCTACTATTCAATGTGAAAAGGTCCACACACATCCCAGGGATGGCTATATATATATATATATATATATATATATATATATATATATATTCAACTTACTTATAGAAAAAAAGATACAATGTACTAAAGAATGAAGCTAAGAATGCAGCAGCACACTTCTAGTTAATGACAACTTGAGGCAGAAGATAGTAGAGAAATATTCTTTAAATGAAAAAATAAAAATTTAAACTTATTATTCTATATGACCAATATATTTCAGTCATAAAAGTATAATAAAACTTTAAACTTTTTTCCAGGTATGCAAATTCTGAAGTAATTCATCACTCTCTGATCTGTACTACAAGAAATGTTAAAGAAAAACTTTCATAGAGAAGAATTCTTTCTTTAAAAAAAAAAGAATTATTTTATTTATAGACACAGCTTCTCACTAACTTGCTGTGGCTTGATTTGAACTCATGATCCCTCTGCTTCAGCCTCCCAAGCCATTGGAATTGAAGGCATGTACCACAATGTCTGAAAATAATTCTTATATTCATTTAAAACATGAACTAATAAACAGCAATGAACTAGATTAAAACCAGTAAACAGATGGCTAAACATAAAATATGCTTTGTTCATTTTTTAAAAAATCTCTTTAAAATTTTTAAATCTCTTCAAATTAACTATTTAAGCAAGTATAATAACAACATATTATGTGATATATATATATATATATATAGATAGATAGATAGATAGATATCGATATCTATCTATCTATATTGATATCGATATCTATCTATCGATCTATATATATATATATATATATATACCTTATGTGAAAAATTCACATTAAGCATAGAAAATTCATAAGAAAGAAGAAAAATAAATGTATAATTTTGGGAGGTCTTGATAATATATGTGATAGGCTAAAGAAATTATGCTGTAAATACTCTAAAACAACCCCAGTATTTTTTTAAGTGAAAGTTAACAACATAGACAAAATTACAACCCGAAAAACACTCAATAAAAAAGGAGAGAGAATAATCAAAACACAGAAAAAATAGAAAAAGAATAGGAAAAAGACAGACTTAATTATATCTATATTAATAATCACATTTAATATAAATGACATATAAATATCCCAAAAAAAGAGGTTAATTTACATTTCATAAAAAAGCAAAATGCAATTCTGTCTTCCCTGCAAGAAATACACAAATATAAAGTCAAAAGAAAATCAGAGTACAAATAAACTGGATTAATAGGAGAAACATATCATTTTCTAACAAAATTTAGAAATAACCATCAAAATCAATGATGGTTAGAGGATATTAAATATTCACGTGGGGATAAAGAACATGAAAAATATGACATAAACCTGCATGGTTTTTAAACAAATTTTATATTGTTGACAATCCCAATGTAGCTATTAACTGAAAGTCAGCTAAAAGCATTTATTTGTTCAACATCTAAATATCAAAAAGTTATTTCTTCTTCTTTTTTCTTATTCCAGTTCTTTTCTTTTTTCTGTCTCCATTCCCTTTTTTTCTTTCTTGCTTCCATATTTCTTTTCTTTCATTTTTGTTTCCCTGCTTCTTATTTACTTCTCTTTTTCATTTTCCGTTCTTTTTGTCTATTTTCACCCTTTCTCTTTTCCTCCTTTTTGATTTCTACTCACTGTTGTTCTTTCCCTTGATGCCCATTGTTTTTGCATTGAGCATATTTATGTGCCAAATGTCATGATAAATGCATTATAATAATTTTTTGTTCATTATGTAATTACAAATTAACAAAATTATTTGACTACTGGTTGGGATATGATTAAATGTTTATAATACCAATTTAATATTATAATACCAATTTTCTTATTCTCAGAAAATATTCTGATTAATCTACCAAATTAATTTTCTGATTTCTTCATCAGTCTATCTACTTGAATTAATAATAAAATGTTAATTTTAAAAGAAAGCACTAATCAAGTAAGAGGTGTCTGTTGAAGAATATTAATGCATTATTCAAAATTCTAAATAGAATATGAATATTTGATCTCTAGTCTGAAGTCTTCAACTCACTTGAAAATGCTAAAATATGGGCTGGGGATATAGCTCAGTTGGTAGAATGTTTGCTTCACATGCACAAGGTCCTGAGTTCAACCACCAGCACCACAGGAAAAAAAAATGCAAAGATAAATCTGCATCTTAGTTTCTGCACTTTTAATAAACTGTGTAATATTATTGGACATGGAAAGTCAGCATGTATGTTTTTAACTTTGTCATCCTAAATTAGAATTATAAAATGGTCCCTCAAGTCTTTCTGCACATAACCCAGGACTGTGAATACGATATCAAGAGCCTATATGCAGAAAAATTTAATTTGATGTGATAACATTTATTGAGTCTTGGTTTCATTTCTTGATCTTTAAGAGTTTTGTTAAAGCAATCAGTGCCTACACAGCAAAGACAATTTTTTTATAATGTGAAGAGAAAGCCCCATGGAATGGGGGAAAATCTTTGACAGTTACTCTTTTGAAAGGAGACTAATATTCAGAATATAAAAAAAATTCTATGGAATGAGAGAAAATCTTTGACAGTTACTCTTTTGAAAGGAGATTAATATCCAATATTTAAAAAATAAAAAAAAACTACCATCACAATTAACAATTAACCCAATCAATAAATGGGCAAATAAACTTCATAGACATTTCTCAAAAGAAGAAAGTAAAAACTCCAACAAACACATAAATGTCCAACATCTTTAGCAATAAGGGAAATGCAAATCAAAACCACACTCAGATTTTTATCTCACTACAATTAGAATGACAGTCATCTACAATAGAAATAGCAATAATTGGGATTTTAATAGGAATTGCATTAAATCTGTATAATGCTTTTATTGTATGGACATTTTGACAATATTGACTCTACCTATCCAGGAGCATGAGAGACCTTTCCATCTTCTAAGGTCTTCTTTCATTACTTTCTTTAGTGTTCTGTAGTTTTTATTGTAGAGGTAGTTTGCCTTTTTTGTTAGATTTTATTTATTTATTTAGAAGCTGTTGTTAATGGGGTAGTTTTTCTAATTTCTCTTTCAGTGGATTCATCACTGATGCATAGGAGCACATTTAATTTATGGTGTTGGTTTTATATCCTACCACTTTGCTGAAGTCATTTCTAGAAGTCATTTCTAGAAGATTTTTGGTGAAATTTTTTGGGACTCCTAAATATAAAATCATGTCATTGGCAAATAGTGATAATTTGAGTTTTTCCTTCCCAATTCATATTCCTTTTATTTCTTTTGTCTAATTGTTCTGGTTAGAATTTCAAGGATGATGTTGAACAGAAGTGGTAAAAGATGGCATTCTTGTCTTGTTCCAGTTTTTAGAGAGAATGCTTTCAATTTTTCTCCATTTAGAATAATGTTGGCCTTGGGTTTAATATATATAGCTTTTACAGTGTTGAGATGTGTTCCTGCTAGTCCTATTTTTTCTAGTGTTCAGACTTAAAAAAAGAATGAAATCATGGCATTTGCAGGTAAATGAATGGAGCCAGAGACTATCTTGCTAAGTGAAATAAGCCTATCCCCAAAAACAAAGGCCAAATATTTTCTCTGATGTGTGTGTGGATGCTAAAGTATAATAAGAGGCAGTGGTGGTAGCAAAGAATAAAAGTACTTAGAACCAGACAGTGGAGAGTGAGGGGAGAAGAGGGGTTATGGAGGTAGGAAGGGCAATAGAATAAATTGGACATTATTACCCTATGTGCATATATGATGACAAACCCAGTGTGATTCTACATCATGTAAAACCAGAAGAATGAGAAGTTATACTCCATTTATGTATGATGGGTCAAAATACATTCTACTGTCATGTATAACAATTAGAACAAATAAAAAATAGCAATAAAAATTGTGTGAGCCAATTCCTAAGGAAAATACACATATCAATAAGAAAAAAAAAGAAAGAAACAACAATAATTTCTAATGAGAATGTGGGGAAAAGGAACACTTATACATTGTTGGTAGGACTGTAAATTAGTCTAATCATTTTGGAGATGAGTATTGAGATTCATCCAATGCTAGTAATGAAATCTACATATAACTCCGTTCTCTCCCACTTTGTTATTTATCCAAACTAAAATCTGCATACTATATTGATAAATGCACATGAATACTTATAGCAGTGCAATTCATAATAGCCAATTTATGGAAACAGGACAGATGTCAACTGATAAATAGATAAAGATAATAATGTACTCAGTCATAAAGAAAATTTTGTCTTTTGATAGTAAATTGATGAAATTTGATTATATCATGCTAAGTGAAATAAACCAGAATGGACTAAATGTTATCTCTAGAAACAAGAGAGAAATAAGGTTTAAAGAGATATATCATAAAAACAGAAAAGAGAACAGTGGATTAGAGGAAGGGGAAGTGAGGAGGAATAGATAAGGAGAGGAACTACAGAATGAAATTAACCAAATATGCTGTATGCATGTATGATTATATATCCAATGAATTCTACTTATGTATATCTATAAAGTACCAATTCAGAAAAAGCAAAAAATAAATGAAAGACCTGTAGAGTCTAATAAAAATATGAAAAGAGCCTATTATGTTATATTATGAAAAAATGGAATTGACTTTGATTTAATCAATTTATTAATATACCTGGTTAAATTACATGAGCTATTTAACACCCCCACTCCCGCTACACACACACACACACACACACACACACACACACACACACACACACACAAAATTGGCCAATAGGAAAAGGGAAAAGGACAGGTTTTTAAAATGTGGTTAAGATTTGATGTGCTTTTCAGAGCTTTGGATATAGAGAGGGCCATGTAGAAAGGATGTGTGAACTTCTAGGAACTAAGAGAAATCCATAAATTAGATCCAGAAAATAAAACAAATCTCTGTCCTACAACTTAAAGGAAATGGATTCTGTCAATTATCTGAGTAAGTTCTGAAAAGAATTAATTTTCTGAGTACCATAAATAAGTGGCCAGCCTCATGCACACCTTGGTTTTGATTTTGTGGACCTCTAGGCAGAGAACCTAGCTAAGCCATTTTATATTTATAATTCTCAAAAATGTGAGATAATAAATATATGTTATCTTATGTTGCTCAGTTTGTGGTAATTAGTTGTGATAGCATAGAAAATCAGTAGTTTGACAGGCGAGGTTGTGCACATCTGTAATTCTAGAAATTCAGAAGATTGAAACAGGAGGATTGCAAGTTCCATGCCAGTCCTGACAATTTAGCAAGGTATCATCTCAAAATTTAAAAAAAAAATAAAATAAATAAAAAGGGCTGGGGTTGTGGCTCATTAATTAGGTGCCCTGTGGGTTCAATCCCCAGTACCAAATAAATAAATAAAATAAAAGAAGAAAAACAAGTAGTTTCTTTGGAAATTTTGAATATTACCATATGTCTGCAAATGTTTTCAAAGACAAAGTGAAAGTACACACAAATGTCAACAAGATTTCCTTTTAGGGGAATTTTATTTAATATTTGACACAGAAATAATCACTCCCATGATAGTTGATTTTTCTCTCTAATATTCTAGTTTACTAGAGAAATATTACTGAGCAATAAAGGGTAGTATTTTCATTTGACAGATTAATGAATTTAATAAATCATTTTTTATGAATTTAGAGAAAACAGTAATACTATGAGAAGAACTAAACTAGATCCTAAAGAGAGGTTAAATTATTTTCAAAAAGAATGTTCTTTGAAATGGAATAGGTAAAACCTGTTTCTAAGAGGAAGGTCACAGGTTGCTTTTCCTTATGGCAGTGGGTTAATTTTTCAAAACTGGGGCTCCCTGACTCTAACCATTAGTAGGTCCCCATTAGAACAAAGATGACATCAGAATTCTGTAAAATAGAAAATGTGAAATAAACTTTTTTTTTTACTGATTCAGTTCTTAATTTTCTATTTATTTATTTATTTATTGTAATAGAGGGACACAATAACTTTATTTTGTTTATTTTTATGTAAAAATAACTAAGGATCAAACCCAGTGCCTCAAATGTGCAAGGTAAGATCTCTGCCACTGAGCCACAACCCCAGCTCCTCCTGATTTAGTTTTTAATTTTTTTCTTTCCATTGTTCCCTCCTACAATCTGTGTCCCAGGCAGACTAACATTTTCTGTTCTTTCACAGTGTCCTTTCCCCATATCTAATTACTCACATGCTGTTCACTATTCTTGAATGTTCTTTCTCATCTCTTTATGTCTGAGTAAAATTATTTTATTAGATTTTAATTTGGATAGTACTTTCACAAGTTAGCATTTCCTAACAACAAAGTCTGAATCAAAGATACACATGATGTATCTAGGACCTCCTTTTTCAAACTACTCACTTCAGTGTAATAAAAAAAATCACCTTAAGTAACTTTCTTTTCAAAAATTATAAGTCTTATGAGATTTTATACAAGGTATACTTTCTTATTGTTTGATGCTTACAGCTGATAATATTTTTAGCAGTTGCCAGTTACCAAATATATGTTTATTGAACATATATGATGAATGTTGATGGATAAATAAGAGATTGTGAGAATGGGCTTAGGCCAGACCCTAAGTAACTCCATTTTAAAAACTCCAGTTTGAAACCTGCACTCTTGCCAGGCACACCCACAGAGCCCTCCAGTATGGCTTCAAACAAATTGCTTTTGCTCATCCTGATAAACAGAGTGAAGCCTGGGGCAGGCTGTTCTTGCCTAATAAGAGGAAACTGGCAAGAAGATGAGAGTGGAGACCACCAGACCAGATGTTTCTGACCCTAGGGTAAATGATGTCACTGAGAAATCTGAAGTGGCTGATAAGAATCAAAGGGGAGTCAAAAGCCCCCAAATTTAGTATAAATAGTAGAGCAAATGAACTGGGATTCAGCTAGCTGAAACAAGGATATGCTCGAGCTGGGGAGTTAATGAGGATCTGACATCCCATCACTTCCCATCATTCCTGATCCTCTACATGATCCTCACCACTCTCAACCTCTACTGCCTCCTCTGAACCTTGGTGAGAGCTGCAAATTCTCCCTATGACCCTCTCCTCAACTGGTCATTCACTCCACACCAGGAAAATTTTGCCTTGGTTCTGGACCTGATCACTGCGGTCTAAGTGAATGTGCATCTGCTGGACATAAAGCCTAAGGCTTAAGACTTTTGAACTTAACATGCAGAGGGAATGTCTGTCTTTAGCCTATCATGATTATTTTAGTGCTTAGAATTAATCTAGAATAGTTTGCTGTGAATTAATTAATCTAGAATAGTTTGCTGTAAATTAATTAATATAGAATTGATTGCTATGAATTGAGTAAGTCTTTTGCAGTGCCTAGCATTACAGATTATCATTTTCTTGAGTAAGAACATATAGACTGAAACTGTATTGAGTAATTTGAGTGAATAAAGCATTGAAAGGGGCAGAAGCACTCAGACAGTTTTTATTTCTCCCCCTGACTGCATATGTCACATTTTTTTTTTTTTAGGTGGACATAACACCTTTATTTTTTATTTTTAACGTGGTTCCGGGGATCAATATAGGCAAGTGCTATACCACATGAGCCACAACCTTGGCACTCATACATCGCAATTTTGCCCCTTGCAAAAGAGTTCACCAAGGGAAGAATAAGAAGGAGGGTTGTTCAGCTTCAAGGACACAGTAAACAGAACGTGGAGACAAAAAAGAGTATGATAGGTTGTTTCCACAAACAGAAAAACAACATTTCCAATAGACAAATTACTTATTACAGGTAAGTCTGAGAAAAGATGTTATGGCTATCTCTGCATGAATCTTGAAATGTTCTGGTAATTTGAAATTATTTCAGAATAAAATTAATATTTGTTTTAAAAAATAAACCATGAAAATGGATATAAATACTAAGAGACTGAAAACAAAAAAAGCAAAACAAAATTAAAAAAAAAAAACTCCTCAGAAATTTGACTTTATTAAATTTGACTAATATAGGCTTTTTAAAAATTTTCCTTTAGTTCCTTAACAACAGCTCACTCATACTCAATATTTTTTGGGTGTCAGAAATTTTAGATTTTTGTATTTTCACCATATATTATATAGTTGCTAATATAAATGGTATCCGTAAGGGTTTTGCTTATTTATATTGATTTATATATTAATTATATATAATACATAAATAATATAAATTAATATATTAATAATATATCAATTTATTATATATTAATAATATATTAATAGTATATTTTATTGTATATTTATATATAATATATTATATATATATATATATATATATATATATATATATATATATAATGTGTGTGTGTATATGAATGTTCTATATAATCAGGCAGTGTTTATAAAAGCACATCTGTATTACACTCAAATTCCTAACTTTTTTAAAAAAAAGTATCATATTAGTGAAGCCAGAATTAGACTGGCAGTCAGTGTAGATAGGTAAATCCAGTCAGGTCAGAACAAGTCAGGCCAATTTTGAGTTGAATCCCTGGAAGTTGGAGACTGATCCCTTTCCTCACCATTATCAAGAACTTGCCCCTGCTTCAACCTGTTGCTAAGGTAACCTGTCCCAGGAATTTCCCCTCCCTACAGGAGGCTATAAAGTTGTTAATTAATGTGTACTGGGCTGCACAATCCTGCCCTTCCCCTTTAGCCCATCTGTTTTCCATCTTTTGACCATTTCACTGAGTATTTCCTGGGCCTAGTTATGTACACAGGAAGGAGAGAAATAAGGGAAAGAGAGCAGGAGAACAAAGGAATCCTAGGACATATGTGGCTCAAGCGATAGCGCCATCGCCTGCATGCACACAGCGCTGGGTTGGATCCTCAGCACCACATACAAATAAAGATGTTGTGTCCACTGAAAACTAAAAAAAAAAAAAAAAGAAAAAAGAAAAAAAAAGGCAGAACAGTTTCCTTTCTTCTCAGGATACCAGCTATGACCCCTTCTCCCTCCCAGGAGAAGTCTAAGTTACCCCTTTTTAAATAAACACCCTTTATATAATTGCCTTGGCCTGCTTCTCTAATGTTATATTTTAACATATGAGGAAGCAGAACTCATTACCAGTAACTGGCAGTATCACTAGTTTCCTCAACTCTTTCAAATAAATTAAAAATCCAGTTAACACTAAATTCTAGTACTACTAAACCCTGAAAAAAAAGATTCATTCTCAAAAATACAATCGTTTTTATGGAAATTATTATTTCCTATCATATGAAAAATCCTCCTGATAATGCTGGTTATTGGTGACAAGTTGTGCTTCCTCAGATGTTGAAGTTTGAACATTATAGCAGCATGCCAAGGCAAGTATATAAAACAGGGTTTATCGCACTAACCCCCGGGCTGAGTTCGGGATTGCAGACGGGGAAGGGAGCGAGCGGTACAGTCCCATCCCCCACAAGGGACACTCCACTAAGGCAACCAGCGGCCACCATCTTGGAGAGCTGAAGTATCCACCGCCACTCTCCGACAGATTGCAACAACAAAACAGGTGTGTGTCACCCAGCTCAGCCCCCATACATAGGGGGATTTCGCATAAAATCTCTCCTAGACTTTCTGGGGGAGGGAGTATCAGAGTGAGCCTGCATAAAGACTAAAGGAGAACTAGAGGCACCTGACCTTCAACCCCCCCTCCCATCAGCAGCCAAAACAAAACCTGTCTAGCCAGTGCTGGGGGAGGGGCAAGCAGAAAAAAACAAAACCATAGAATGCCGGGGATCCCAAAAGCCAACGGTGTGACCCCGGAGATCCAGGCTGTCTAATTCACACGGCCTGCCCCGTGGCTACAGTAGGCTTGGCGCTGCAGAGAAGGGATTAACTAGCAAGCAGGGAGATAAGTGGTTGCGACAAAGTGGAATCCCGCCAGCCAAGCCCGCACTGACCCCCGGGCCGAGTACGGGATTTCAGACGGGGAAGGAAGCAGTACAGTTCTATCCCCCACAAGGGAAACAAAACAATAGAGTGCCGGGGTTCCCAATAGCCACCCTCCACACCCAACAAACGGCAGGCCCAGAGTACAGTTTGAACTGCTGAGAACCATCACTCAGGGGAAATCTGGTCTAGCAGGAGAAACCAAGACTAGCAGGAGAAACCAGGGGACTAGAGGCAAGGCCCTCGCGACTGGGCAGCTGTAAACTGCAGGCCCGCCAGCGACAGTTCACCCACTGCCCGCGTAACTGGGCGGTAGGAGAACGCCCACCCGCTGGCGACTGATCACCTGCCCGCGGCCTGTGATACTGGGTGGCTGGAGACTGCCCGCCTGCCTCGACCGGGAGCTGAAACCAAACAGAGACAGTCCAGTCACACCCCACCATTAGGGCACCCCGGCAAGGAGACTGGGGCCCGTCATAGCAGAGTAGTGTCGTCACTAGAGCTCGGACGTCGGAATTCCTTCCCAGCGGAATCCACGTTAGCAGGAATAGTTTAACAACACAAAGGAGAGACATCAGCGTAATACAGAAACAAAACAAATCTATAGAAGAGAGCAGAAACAAGACAATCAAAAAGAGCTGGAAAGTAACGTGGACAACATGAGAAAACAAGGGAAAAAAGGATTACAAACAATGCAAGACAACTCAATTCTACAGGAGGACATAGAAACATCAGAAACAGGGATAGGGAAAGAACTCAAGGCATACCTAACTCGAATGGAAAGGAATATTAGAGAAGACATGAGACAGCAAGTCCAAGAAATAAAAGTATATTTTGAAAATGAATTAAACAAACAAATTCAAATGGCAAAGAACGAGCTCTACCAGGAGATAGAGATCTTAAAAAAAAAATCAAACAATAATCCTAGAATTGAAGGAAACTATAAACCAAATGAAAAACTCAAACGAGAATATTACAAATAGACTTGATCAAGTAGAAGTCACAACATCAGATAATGAAGACAAGGTTTATCAACTTGAAAAGAATATAGTCAACACAGAAAAGATGCTTAAATCCCACGAGCAATCTATTCAAGAGATATGGGATGTCATAAAAAAACCAAATCTGAGAGTCATAGGGATAGAAGAAGGCACAGAGATTCAAACCAAAGGAATGGACAGCATATTAAATGAAATAATTCTAGAAAACTTCCCAGAGATGAAAGATGAAATGGATTGCCAAATCCTGGAAGCCTACAGGACCCCAAACATTCAAAACCATAATAGACCAACTCCAAGACATATAATTATGAAGATAGCCAACATACAGAACAAGGAGTGAATATTAAAAGCTACGAGAGAAAAGAGGCAGATTACATTCAGGGGTAAACCAATTAGGTTAACGACCGATTTCTCATCACAAACTTTGAAAGCAAGAAGATCCTGGAACAATGTATTTCAAATGCTGAAAAATAATGGATTCCAACCACGAATACTATATCCAGCAAAATTGAGCTTCAAATTTGACAATGAAATTAAAATCTTTCACGATAAACAAAAGCTAAAAGAATTTGCAGCAAGAAAACCAGCTCTGCAAAGCATTTTGAACAAAACACTACAAGAAGAGGAATTGAAAAATAGTGCCCAAAACTAACAGCAGGAGGTATCTCAGTAAAGGGGGAGGAAAATAACCAAAAAGCAAAACTAGCCAAACTAAAATAAATAAATAAAGAAGCATGACTGGAAGTACAAATCATATCTCAATTGTAACCTTAAATGTTAATGGCCTAAACTCACCAATCAAGAGACATAGGCTAGTAACCTGGATCAAAAAAACAAATACAACAATATGCTGCCTTCAGGAGACTCATATGATAGGAAAAGACATACACAGGCTGAAGGTAAAAGGTTGGGAAAAATCATACCACTCACATGGCCCTCGGAAGCAAGCAGGAGTGGCCATACTCATATCGAATAAAATCAACTTCAAACCTAAGTTAATCAAGAAGGACAAAGAAGGTCACTATATACTGTTAAAAGGAACCATCCACCAACAAGACATAACAATCATCAATTTGTATGCACCAAACAATGGAGCTGCAATGTTCATAAAACAAACTCTCCTCAAGTTCAAGAGTCAAATAGACCACAACACAATAATTATGGGTGACTTCAACACACCGCTCTTGCCGTTAGACAGATCCTCTAGACAAAAACTGAATAAAGAAACTATAGAAATCAACAGCACAATTAATAACCTAGACTTAACCGACATATATAGAATATATCAACCATCATCAAGTGGATACACATTCTTCTCAGCAGCACATGGATCCTACTCAAAGATAGACCATATATTATGCCATAAGGCAACTCTTAGTAAATATAAAGGTGTGGAGATAATACCATGCACCATATCTGATCATAATGGAATGAAATAGGAAATCAATGATAAAAGAAGGAAGGAAAAATCCTACATCACATGGAAAATGAACAATATGTTATTGAATGATCAATGGGTTATAGAAGACATAAAGGAGGAGATGAAAAAATTCTTAGAGTCAAATGATAATACAGACACAACATATCGGAATCTATGGGACACAATGAAAGCAGTTTTAAGAGGGAAATTCATTTCTTGGAGTTCTTACCTCAAAAAAAGAAAAAAACAACAAATAAATGAACTCACACAACACCTCAAAAACCTAGAAAAGGAAGAGCAAAACAACAGCAAATGTAGTAGAAGACAAGAAATAATTAAAATTAGAGCAGAAATCAACGAAATTGAAACAAAAGAAACCATTGAAAAAATTGATAAAACTAAAAGTTGGTTCTTTGAAAAAATAAATAAGATAGACAAGCCCTTAGCCATGCTAACGAAAAGAAGAAGAGAGAGAACTCAAATTACTAACATACGGGATGAAAAAGGCAATATCACAACAGACACTACAGAAATACAGAAGATGATTAGAAAGTACTTTGAAACCCTATATTCCAATAAAATAGAAGATAATGAAGATATCAATAAATTTCTTAAGGCATATGATTTGCCTAGATTGAGACAGGAAGACACACACAATTTAAACAGACCAATAACAAAATAAGAAATAGAAGAAGCCATCAAAAGACTACCAACCAAGAAAAGCCCTGGACCAGATGGGTATACAGCGGAGTTCTACAAAACCTTCAAAGAAGAATTAATACCAATACTTTTCAAGCTATTTCAAGAAATAGAAAAAGAAGGAGCTCTTCCAAATTCATTCTATGAGGCCAACATCACTTTGATCCCAAAACCAGACAAAGATACTTCAAAGAAAGAAAACTACAGACCAATATCTCTAATGAACTTGGATGCGAAAATTCTCAATAAAATTCTGGCGAATCGAATACAAAAACATATCAGAAAACTTGTGCACCATGATCAAGTAGGATTCATTCCTGGGATGCAAGGATGGTTCAATATACGGAAATCAATAAATGCTATTCATCACATCAATAGACTTAAAGACAAGAACCACATGATCATCTTGATGGATGCAGAAAAAGCATTTGACAAAGTACAGCATCCCTTTATGTTCAAAACACTAGAAAAACTAGGGATAACAGGAACTTACCTCAACATTGTAAAAGCTATATATGCTAAACCTCAGGCTAGCATCATCCTAAATGGAGAAAAACTGAAGGCATTTCCTCTAAAATCTGGAACAAGACAGGTATGCCCTCTATCACCACTTCTATTCAATTTAGTTCTCGAAGTACTAGCCAGAGCAATTAGACAGACAAAAGAAATTAAAGGCATAAAAATAGGAAAAGAAGAAATTAAAATATCGCTATTTACGGATGACATGATAATATACTTAACAGACCCAAAAGAGTCTACAAAGAAGCTGCTAGAGTTAATAAATGAATTCAGCAAAGTGGCAGGTTATAAAATCAACATGCATAAATCAAAGGCATTCCTGTATATCAGCAACAAAACCTCTGAAATGGAAATAAGGAAAACCACTCCATTCACAATATCCTCAAAGAAAATAAGATACTTGGGAATCAACCTAACAAAAGAGGTGAAAGATTTATACAATGAAAACTACAGAACCCTAAAGAGAGAGATAGAAGAAGATCTCAGAAGATGGAAAAGTGTACCCTGTTCATGGATAGGCAGAACTAACATCATCAAAATGGCAATATTACCCAAAGTTCTCTTCAAGTTTAATGCAATGCCAATCAAAATCCCAACAGCATTTCTTGTAGAAATAGACAAAGCAATCATGAAATTCATATGGAAAAACAAAAGACCCAGAATAGCAAAAGCAATTCTAAGCAGGAAGTGTGAATCTGGAGGTATAGCGATACCAGAGGTCAAACTGTACTACAAAGCAATAGTAACAAAAACAGCATGGTACTGGTACCAAAACAGGCAGGTGGACCAATGGTACAGAATAGAAGACACAGAGACTAATCCACAAAGTTACAACTATCTTATATTTGATAAAGGGGCTAAAAGCATGCAATGGAGGAAGGATAGCATCTTCAACAAATGGTGCTGGGAAAATTGGAAATCCATATGCAACAAAATGAAATTGAATCCCTTTCTCTCACCATCCACAAAAATTAACTCAAAATGGATCAGGGAGCTAGATATCAAATCAGAGACACTGCGTCTGATAGAAGAAAAAGTTGGCTACTATCTACATATTGTGGGGTCGGGCTCCAAATTCCTTAATAGGACACCCATAGCCCAAGAATTAACAACAAGAATAAACAAATGGGACTTACTTAAACTAAAAAGTTTTTTCTCAGCAAGAGAAACAATAAAAGAGGTAAATAGCGAGCCTACATCCTGGGAACAAATTTTTACCCCCCACACCTCTGATAGAGCCCTAATATCCAGAATGTACAAAGAACTCAAAAAATTAAACAATAAGATAACAAATAACCCAATTAACAAATGGGCCAAGGACCTGAACAGACACTTCTCAGAGGAGGACATACAATCAATCAACAAGTACATGAAAAAATGCTCACCATCTCTAGCAATCAGAGAAATGCAAATCAAAACCACCCTAAGATACCATCTCACTCCAGTAAGATTGGCAGCCATTATGAAGTCAAACAACAATAAGTGTTGGCGAGGATGTGGGGAAAAGGGTACACTTGTACACTGCTGGTGGGACTGCAAATTGGTGAGGCCAATTTGGAAAGCAGTATGGAGATTCCTGGGAAAGCTGGGAATGGATCCACCATTTGACCCAGCTATCGCCCTTCTCGGACTATTCCCTGAGGACCTTAAAAGAGCATACTATAGGGATACTGCCACATCAATGATTATAGCGGCACAATTCACAATAGCTAGACTGTGGAACCAACCTAGATGCCCTTCAATAGATGAATGGATTAAAAAAATGTGGCATCTATACACAATGGAGTATTATGCAGCACTAAGAAATGACAAAATCATAGAATTTGCAGGGAAATGGATGACATTAGAGCAGATTATGCTAAGTGAAGCTAGCCAAGCCCTAAAAAACAAATGCCAAATAGCTGCTTTGATATAAAGTGAACAACTAAGAACAGAACAGGAAGGAAGAGCATGAGGAAAAGACTACAGTAAACAAAGACGAATGGGGGGAGAGAAAGGGAGAGAGAAGGGAAAGCATATGGAAATGGTAGGAGACCTTCAATGACACATAAAATTATAAGAGGTTATGAGGGGCAAGGGGGAGGGAAAAAATGGAGAGAATTGAACAATAGCAGGGGAGGTAGAGAGGGAAGATGGGAGGGGAGGGGAGGGGAGGGGGGATAGTAGGGGATAGGAAAGGTAGCAGAATACAACATTCACTAATATGGCATTATGTAAAAATGTGAATATGTAACAGATGTGATTCTGTAATCTGTATTTGGGGTGAAAATGGAGTTCAAAACACAATTTGAGTCAAATGTATGAAAGATGATATATCATGAGCTATGTAATGCTTTAAATAATCAATAAAGAAAATTAAAAAAAAATAAAATAAAATATACCCATTATTCACACTTAAAAAAAAATAAATAAAACAGGGTTTATTTAAAAATGGGTAACATAGATTTCTCCTGGGAGGGAGAAGGGCCATAGCTGGTATACTGGTATTCCAAGAGGCCAGGTGTTCTTCCCTTTTTATACCTCCTAGGCTTCTTTTGTTCTTCTGCCCTCCTCCCCTTGTATTTTTCCTTCCTGCATGTGTGACTAGAAATTTTATATAGGAAATGCTCTGAGGGCTGACCAAAATATGGGAAATCTGTGGGCTGAAGGGGGAAGGGAAGGATGGAGCAGCCAAGGACACATTAATTAACTACTTTATAGTTTTCTGTAGGGAAGGGTAATACCTGGTACAGGTTACCTTAGCAACAGGTTAAAACAGGTGCACTCAAAATTGGCCTGCCTTGATCTTACCTGACCTGACTGGATTTACCTATCTATACTGACTGACTGTCTAATTCTGGCTTCACCCCCATCAAAGAAACAAACAACAACAACAACAATAATTGAAAATGCATAGTTGAATGAAAAGAAAACTTGATGAGAATTTGGATGTATTTTATTTTTTCTAGCCATAGTCTTCTGAGATTAAGAGATTATCCAAATTTAGGACTTTACCTTTAATATCAGATTATTGGAGAGACAAGGTCAACCTTTCCTTTTCTTAAACTTCTAATGTGATGAGAATGATTTAATATGATAATGATATAAATAACACAACACACTATAATCAGAATGCATTTACTAATAAATATATTCATTTAAAATTTTTTAGAGCCAGAAGACTAAAGAAAAAGACCTTTGTGACATAACAAAATTTTCTCTTTCAAGCAGACAAGCAGATTTAATTAATTCAATATACTAGTTCAGTGGTGGTTTTATAACATTTAATATGTCATGCTATTTCTTAGAAATGTTATTTTAATTTGAAGAAAGAGGAAGATATGTTAAAAAATCCATAATTGTGATTTTTTTATTCAGAAAGATATTTTTCAAGGTGCGATTTCCATTAAAAATATATTTTTAAAATTTATATTTTTGCACACCTGGTTAATATTGATTTATATACATTTGTAAACATTTCCAGGAAAAATCTGTGGCTACTTGATCTCAAGAGCAGATTTATGAATTTGACCTTAAGAGATAAGGTACTCAAATAGTCAAAAGCTAGGAGACAAAATTTGTGTTGTTATTTTATTTATTAATTATTAAAACCAAAAGGCGAGGTCTCCCACACACCCAACAATTATTATTTATTAATATAGTATTTATTTATACACCTGATTTTTCTCTTTTTTTTTCTAAACAAAGTGACAACTAGTTCAAGATATATTCAAGAACTCATTATCTATTTCAACCTTAACACATTTTCTTTTTATTTGCTAAAATCACTCCCTATTAAAAGTGATAATAGTCATTTGTTAATACCAAAGTCATCATTTCTCTGAATCAATTCTATGAATACTCAAATTGATTTGAAAACAGATTTAATTAATGATAAAACAAACAGATTTAAACAATGATAAAACAAAATATAATCTGTTGTTCATTTAGAAGATAAACTTTGCCTACAGTAATACAGAAATATCTCTGCTCCTTTGAAAACCTCAGCACCATTGTCACCTCTGTTGATAAGTCTGTTATCAGGAAGACAGATAAATCATGTCTTCTACTGGAAAGGCAAGTCTGATTGAGTGGTTCTGTTGGATCAGAATTCTTTTAACTGTCACTTTTTGGTGAAATAGACCTATAAATAGTTTCTTATAAATGAGATGACCTGTAAATAATGTCCCAGATATCACAAACAGTTCTAGAATTTTTAAGATAGGAAGAATGCATTACACTATTGAATTGATTCTGTAGATTGGATTCATTTAGCATCTTCAAAGTGGTTTGAGAAATTACACAGCTTTTGAAAAATAGAGAAGACACACAGTTTTATATGTGGAGAAGCTTACTATGTAGTTTTTCTTAAAATACTTATTCTTAAAGATACATAATGAAAGGACACTTGCAAAGTCCATGCAGAGTCCAAGGACCACAACCACACAGGAATCCCACTTGAGAGATTTATTGTCAGAGCATGCAGCAAACTGACAAGGCTGTCCCTCTGAGGAGTGCAGCATCATAGCTTTACAGGCTCTGTAGGCTGTAAGAAGAATTTCACAAGCATGCTTTAGGGGTTATGCCATGGGCTGGGGTGGGGTGGACACTTTAGCAGACAACTGTTCTTTTTTTTTTTTTTTTTTTTTTTTTTTTGCAATACCCTCTTTTTTTTTATTGGTTGTTCACAACATTACAAAGCTCTTGACATATCATATTCCATACATTAGATTGAAGTGGGTTATGAACCCCCAATTTTACCCCAAATGCAGATTGCAGAATCACGTCCGTTACACATCCACAATTTTACATAATGCCCTATTAGTAATTGTTGTATTCTGCTACCTTTCCTATCCCCTACTATCCCCCTCCCCTCCCCTCCCATCTTCTCTCTCTACCCCATCTACTGTAATTCATTTCTCTCCTTGTTTATTTTCCCATTCCCCTCACAACCTCTTATATGTAATTTTGTATAGCAATGAGGGTCTCCCTTCATTTCCATGCAATTTCCCTTTTCTCTCCCTTTCCCTCCCATCTCATGTCTCTGTTTAATGTTATTCTTTTCTTCCTACTCTTCCTCCCTGCTCTGTTCATAGTTGCTCTCATTATATCAAAGAAGACATTTGGTATTTGTTTTTTAGGGATTGGCTAGCTTCACTAAGCATAATCTGCTCTAGTGCCATCCATTTCCCTGCAAATTCTATGATTTTGTCATTTTTTCTTGCTGCATAGTACTCCATTGTGTATAGATGCCACATTTTTTTTATTGGTTGTTCACAACATTACAAAGCTCTTGACAAATCATATTTCATACATTACAATCAAGTGGGTTATGAACTCCCATTTTTACCCCAAATACAGATTGCAGAATCACATCGGTTACACATCACATTTTTACATACTGCCATATTAGTGACTGTTGTATTCTGCTACCTTTCCTATCCTCTACTATCCCCCCTCCCCTCCCCTCCCATCTTCTGTCTCTACCCCATCTACTGTAATTCATTTCCCTCCATGTTTGTTATCCCATTCCCCTCATAACCTCTTATATATAATTTTGTATAACAATGAGGGTCTCCCTCCATTTCCATGCAATTTCCCTTTTTATCTCCCTTTCCCTCCTGCCTCATGTCTCTGTTTAATGTTAATCTTTTCTTCCTGCTCTTCCTCCCTCTTCTGTTCTTAGTTGCTCTCATTATATCAAAGAAGACATTTGGTATTTGTTTTTTAGGGATTGGCTAGCTTCACTAAGCATAATCTGCTCTAGTGCCATCCATTTCCCTGCAAATTCCGTGATTTTGTCATTTTTAGTGCTGCATAATACTCCATTGTGTATAGATGCCACTTTTTTTATCCATTCATCTATTGAAGGGCATCTGGGTTGGTTCCACAGTCTGGCTATTGTGAATTGTGCTGCTATGAACATCGATGTGGCAGTATCCCTGTAGCATGCTCTTTTAAGGTCTTCAGGGAATAGTCCGAGAAGGGCAATATCAGGATCAAATGGTGGTTCCATTCCCAGCTTTCCCAGGAATCTCCAAACTGCTTTCCAAATTGGCCACACCCATTTGCAGTCCCACCAACAGTGTACAAGAGTACCCTTTTCCCCACATCCTCGCCAGCACTCGTTGTTGTTTGACTTTATCATGGCTGCCAATCTTACTGGGGTGAGGTGGTATCTTAGGGTGGTTTTGATTTGCATTTCCTTGACTGCTACAGATGGTGAGCATTTTTTCATGTACTTGCTGATTGATTTTATGTCCTCCTCTGTGAAGTGTTTGTTCATGTCCTTGGCCCATTTGTTGATTGGGTTATTTGTTTTTTTATTGTCTAATTTTTTGAGTTCTTTGTATACTCTGGATATTAGGGCTCTATCTGAAGTGTGAGGAGTAAAAATTTGTTCCCAGGATGTAGGCTCCCTATTTACCTCTCTTATTGTTTCTCTTGCTGAGAAAAAACTTTTAATTTTAATTAAGTCCCATTTGTTGATTCTTGTTATTAACTCTTGTGCTATGGGTGTCCTATTAAGGAATTTGGAGCCCGACCCCACAATTTGTAGATCAGAGCCAACTTTTTCTTCTATCAGATGCAGAGTCTCTGATTTGATATCAAGCTCCTTGCTGAATCCCTTTCTCTCGCCATGCACAAAAGTTAACTCAAAACAGACACCTGTTCTTAATGGGAGACTAAGTTGCATTGCCTCAGGATTTCTAGATAAAATTGTTTCTAAATTGAAACTTTGGAGTCCCTAGATAAAATGGCTCCTGACCTAAAATGGAGAATTTAATGCCTATATTTTCTGATGTCAAATACATAAAAGCTTACTTTATATGTTACTTTTAAACAATGCTTTGTTTTACTGTAGGAAAAGGGGTAGATGTGTTTATAGTACTACAGAAATGGAAAAGTCCTTACTGATTCTCACTCTACTGCAGAGGTATATATGGGTAGAATATAGGGTCTTCAAATTTAAATGCGTAAAGCTAGTTAGATGTATTTACTTATGCTAAATGAAAAAAAGTAAAGAAAAAATACACCACCTATGTGTTTATAAATGTAATATTTGTTTATAAAATTTGAGGGGAGTTTTTTTTATCTTGAATATAATTCTTATGAATAACTTTCTTCCAATGCTTATATGAATATTTACACTAACAAATAAAGTTTAACACTCAATAGTAGTACAATCATTATATTTTTTGTATGTGCCTTACTCATCAAATATGCAAATTTTAGATAATTTAATGTTTACCATTATTTTGTTATGTTTTAAATCATTATGAAGTACTTACCATATGCCCACAATGTTTAATTATTTCCTTCATTAATGTTTTGACTCTTATTTTTATTATGTCATCAGTAAATAACCTTCAAAGGCTGGGGATATATCTCAGTTGGTAGAGTGATTGCCTTGCATGCACAAAGCCCTGGGTTCAATGCCTGACACCACCAAAATAAATAAATAACCTTTGAATATTAAAGTACATGACTTTGGGTTTCACAATTACTTATTTGTTTTAGAACAAAGCCTAGGAATTAGGATACAGGGTCATAAGCATTTAAAATCAATTTAGTTTGGTAGATAACAACAAACATTTTTCTAAAGCCATTTTCTCTGTACTCTCAGTAGTCATTTATGAGAGCTCCAGTTTCTCTACAATACTTGGAATTATTATCCACTTAAAGTATTCTTGGAATCCCATCTATTCATGTTGCCCTTTTATTTTTGTATTTATACAAAATATCACTCTGTGGAATGGGCTTCCTGTGCAGTTGGCAAAGATCCAAATGACAAACTTGTAAATTTAAGAAAGTGTGTCCCAAATGGTGTAAACCTTTAAAGAGAAGTCCCTAATGCACTGTAAGTTTCTAAGTCACAGAGTGAAGAGACCAACTACTCCTTAGTCTCTTTCCTACTGTGAAGTGGCAGTGGTTAGGTAAGCTAGCCTAACACACTGCATTACATCTTAATTTACTAATATTATTTTTACTACATCTTGAATTTGTACCTTTCAAATAAAAAATTAGCTATCTATTTCTTGATTCAGGTACTCTGCCTTAGATAAAATTAATGATAACTACTCTTTTATAACTGACTTCTTTATAGAGGTGGATACTAGCAAACATTTATTATAGGCCACATTTATAGGCCTCAATCAACTACAGATTATAAAAATATTCTCTAGTATTTCTGAGAGAATATGTCTTTCCTCAAAATAAAAATCAAACCGATAAACACTACTATAAATCTCTAATTTTTAACACTTTTAAGGAAATATTGTATTTTCAATCATCTTTACTGCCTAACTATATACTTCACAAATGCTATACAGTTCCATGACTCTCTTGGAATGAATACATTGAGTTTTAGTATCTTATGATTAATCTTTTAGTACTCTCCTGCCATTATCTCAGTTCTATAGTTCTTTCTCAGTTCAATAACTATTAATAATAATACACACACACACACACACACACCCTTGTGTGTTAATATCCACATATGAGAGAGAACATTTAGCCTTTGGTTTTTTTGGGAGATTGGCTTATTTCACTTAACATAATAGTCTCCTGATCCAGGAAGAATAAATGTTCAGTGGATTAGACATAGAATGAAGAGAAGGCACAAGGATGGCAACAGGAAAGACAATGGAATGAATCTGACACTATTTTTGTATATACATATATGAATATAGCACAGTAAATCTTGTACAACTACAAGACTGGGATCCTAATTCAAATAAGATCTACTTCATATTTTATAAATATGTCAAAGTGTACTCTATAGTCACATATATTTAAAAATAACATTTTTTAAAAAGCCTTCTTAAACAAAAAAGGATCCTTCACCCGCCATCATGCATATCCACAAGAAGGGGTCCTAATTAAAATAAGTTATTTTCTATCCTTGTATAGTTACATAAAAATGGATTCTACTGTCATGTATAACTGAAAAGAACCAATAGAAAAATTATCTTACAATGTTTTCACCAAATTATATTGTATTACTAACCTATTTGTTTATTTATTATTTATTTGGTCAACTTATAGAATGCCCTATCCATTATTATGGCATTCTGAAAAGCATCGTTTCAAATTATTTCACTGTAAGGGAACAGAAGCAATTGTGTACACCCAAGAATTTAATTGATTGTGTAGTGCACTCTTTTGGCTGAACTAAGAGAATGATGGATTGGTTTATTGAGGATAGCTCCTATTGGGAGACTCTATCTTGTTTGTCTTACTAGAGACAATTATTATTTTATACTTCTGTATCCAAAATAAATGGTCTAAGAATCAAATCATAGATGTAGAATGAATCTTCTCACTGTTAGTACTAATAAGCCACCAAGAAGTTATTTTTGTCTTTTTTTTTTTCTTTCCACAGAGCACTGCGCACTGCTGGTTAGGGCAAATGTTTTTTGTTTGTTTGTTTGTTTTTTTGTAGACTCCAAAATGAATCCATTAATGTCAAAATTATCATTTCCAACTGGCCATGTGGCATGTTAAAACAGGCTACTGAAGAAACAGACCAAAAGGTAATTACTTTAATAAAGTAACTGAACCCTATTACCAAAATTTGTTTCTTCTGGATTTCATCTCTTATATACTTATTTTCCCTTTGCTAATTTTAATCTGTATTCTTTCACTGTAATATCCTGCAAACAAGATCAACAGCAGTTTCAGTCTCTTTCAGTGAATCATTAAGCCCTCTCAGCTGACAGAAAAAGGAAATATGGGTGTGTATATATATACATGTATATTTGTATACTAAAGACATATCTAACTATTTGTGTATTTATATCTATATTAGCTTAAACATAAGTTCATATTCTTTTTTTTATCTTTAATCATTTGTTACTTGGTTCATTGAAGATGACTGCCCCTGCATATTTGCAACCTTCCCAGAACTCCACAGGGAGAAGAATACCATCACCCACCATTCATTTATTTCATTTATTAATTGCAATAAACAAATAAGATAATTTCAGAATTCCTAACCTGTATATTGTCTGGGAACCTGCTTTATCAAGTAGGGCTCTTGTGCTCATGTACACATTCTCTTGCTTTTAGTGTTATTGACCCACTTGTCCCCAAACTGGTTACTTGTCCACTTAGATATGCCAGACAGGGGGGATCTCTTTTGAATATTCACCACATTAACCTTGTGGAATTCTTTAATGAAGATGAAAATGTGGGAATCAATAACACTGTGGTCCCCAGGATCTCTTAATTCTAAAAATGAATTTCCTATCCTTCTCCAAGACATTTTTCATATTTCCATCTAAAGTTTTTTCTAAAAAGTTTAGTATTTTCTGCTCTAAGTAAACCTATCTTTATTGTAATTCCCTGGATACAACTATATCTCTAAACCTCAGCATATTCCTAAAACCTCTATCACTGATTTATTTTCCATATTGTTAGCTTTTTATTGTTGTAAGAGAATAGTGATGACCTTTAAATTCTCCATATCAGAGCTGAAACTGAAAGTCAAACTAGATACTTTATATAAGTCAGCTGGAGAAGAAATAATTTCTTTCCCATGAAGAAGTAATTCTTAGAAAAAAATAATTTCTTTCAGTGAATAATTGAGGAGTTATTGTTATACTACAGAAATGTAAATAAAACATGAATGACAGTTTGATTATAGTCACGTGTTTTTTGAATATTCCATGGTTTATTTGTTGGAATTTTTTTTTCTCTTTGTGGTACTTGGTATTAATCCCAGGGGTTCTCTACCAATGAGTTACATTCCCAGCCCTTTATTTGTTTTTATTTTATTTTGAGGCAGGCTCTTCCTAAGTTGCCCAGTTTGGCCTACATTCTGTGATCCTCCTTCATCAGCCTCCTGAATAAGGGGATTGCAGGCATGAGCCACCATGTCCACTTACTGGTAGGATTTTTTCCCTCCCTAATCTGGGGCTTTTTAGTAAATAGCAATATATGATATTCTTAAAAATGCTAAAGAGAGTAGTTTTTGTTTTCACCAAATGTATATATAATTAAAACAATGCTGTACACAATAAATTAATTTCTTATGCATGGACACAATGGTGAGATTCACTATAGTTGTATTCATATATGTATATAGGAAGTGGTGTCAGATTCATTTCACTTTCCTATTCCCATCTTCTTCCCTTCCCTTCATTCTTCTTTGTCTAACCCACTGAATTTCTGTCCCCTGAATCCCCAATTGTTTGTTAGCTTCCACATATCAGAGAAAAAAAAATTGACCTTTTGTTTTGGGGGATTGGCTTACTTCAGTTAGCATGGTAGTCTCCAGATCTATCTGTTTACCAGCAAATGACATAAAGTCATTCTTCTCTTCTCTATGCCTGAGTAATACTCCATTGTGTATGTATACCACATTTTCTTTATCCATTCATCTGTTCAAGGGCACATAGGTTGGCTCCATAGCTTAGCTCTTGTGAACTGTGGTGCTATAAACATTGATGTGGCTGCATCACTTTAGTATGCTGTTTATAAAAAACTGCTTTAGAAGAGTTGAGGATTAGCCTTTTTTCCCTAATCTTCCACTACAGCTCTTACTTTGAGTTGACTTAGAAGTCTTTAATAGCTGCCTTATGTGCCATGTTTTGTTTCAGATTGGGCAATCAAGACATAAGCCAGACCAAACTGGTTTTACGATCACATAACTGGTTCAGCAGAAGACCTACAAGTTAAAGATTGATAGCAGCTCTATACAACTGAAACATGTGTACAATGACTTAACATCACCCTCTCAGTAAACTGGTATGCATATATTTTTCTAAAAAAAAAAGACTATATATAGCTATATACCTCTATTACTAGAGAAAGAAGTTGAGGTGAGGGAATATTCAAAATACCTTGGACTTTGGGTATTACAATTAACATTTGTACTTGACTTCTAAAACTCCTACAGAATACTTGGCAATGGTAAATATTTAATATGTTATTCATTTTATTACAAATGAAATTAAATAAATTTGAAATTAAGTTAAATGTAATTTAAGTGAAATTAAAAAGTAAAAATATGAACTATAGACATTAAATTTTTAAAAAAGTCTTGTTTTGATATATCATAATAAAATAAAAGTAGCATAAAAGAAAGAAAGTGAAAGTAGAAAATACCATTTGAAATGGGTATTTTTCTATTTGGATTTATGTCAATTTAAACTTAAGTACCTATATACTTCTGAGTAAAATATACATTGTTCACACACTCCATCTTCTTTCTGCTCTTTTCAAATTAAATCCCTATGGGTTTTATAAGGAAATATGAGTATTTCTTAGAGAACTTTAAAGGAATTTAATTTATTTATTAAAGAGTAAGACTTAAAATCTAATCTTCACATCTCTGTGTTTTCATATGCTGTCTATTCATACATATCTCATCTCTAGTACAGACTGGTAAGTTGTATGACACCAAAAGAAATTTCAAAGTATACAATCTATATGATCACTCCTGATCAGAACTCTGAGCTCCAAAATTACATTTGCAATTCCCACTGGAACATTTCTACTAAAATTTAGAGTGTCTAAATATTTGTCCCTTCATATGTTTAAGATCTTTTTTTTCCAAAATACTGAGTTTAAACATTGCAAGTCTTCAAATGTTTTATCTGGAAATTAACATTTTAGCCAATATCTCCATCTTCATAATAAGAAAAACAATGTGTGAAATGAAAAATTAATGTGAAATGATCTTTTTTAAAAAAGAATATATAAAAAATTGCCCTGTAAACTGAAATATATGATATAAGTAAGTGACATAATTAAGATATAAAGAGAAGAATATATGCTATAGAATCTATAATTACTACCAGTTGCAAAATTTTAAAGAGTATTTAATTCCTTAATAAGTGCTGTACCAATAACTTATCTAGTTTAGCTGTCAAACATTCTAAATCTGAAGTTTGTGTTCCATTTAAGGTATATTTATGACTGTTTTACTATCTTTTAAACCTATTTAAAATATCATACTGCACATGAGTAAAGGCCATCAAAGAATAATTCAAGCTTATTTCTATTTTTGTCCTTTGCTTTGAGTCACCTTTCTTAAATTACTGACAATTTTTTTATAATTTTGAAATATGATAATCAATTTAGCCTAGAAAATTTTGCAATGATTCATGTAATGACAGCAAAATTTCTAATTAATCTTTGTGTTAAATTTTTTGTGTTAAATTTTTTTAATTTTTTTTTATTGGTTGTTAAATTTTTTGTGTTAAATTTTTTTAATTTTTTTTATTGGTTGTTCAAAACATTACAAAGCTCATGACATATCATCTTTCATACATTTGATTCAAGTGAGTTATGAACTCCCATTTTTACCCCAAATACAAATTGCAGAATCACATCACTTACAATTCACATTTTTACATAATGCCATATTAGTGACTGTTCTATTCTGCTGCCTTTCCTATCCCCTACTATCCCCCTTCCCTGCCCCTACCATCTTCCCTCTCTACCTCATCTGCTGTTGTTCAGTTCTCTCCCTTGTTTTTTCCCCCTTTCCCCTCACAAACTCTTATATGTGATTTTGTATAACATTGAGGGTTTCCTTCCGTTTCCATGCAATTTCCCTTCTCTCTCCCTTTCCCTCCCACCACTCGTCTCTGTTTAATGTTAATCTTTTCCTCATGCTCTTCCTCCCAGCTCAGTTCTTAGTTGCTCTCCTTAAATCAAAGAAGACATTTGGCATTTGTTTTTTTAAGGATTGGCTAGCTTCACTTAGCATAATCTGCTCTAATGCCATCCATTTCCCTGCAAATTCCATGATTTTGTCATTTTTTACTGCTGCATAATACTCCATTGTGTATAAATGCCACATTTTTTTTATCCATTCATCTATTGAAGGGCATGTAGGTTGGTTCCACAGTCTTGGTATTGTGAATTGTGCTGCTATAATCATTGATGTGGCAGTATCCCTATAGTACGCTATTTTAAGGTCCTCAGGGAATAGTCCTAGAAGGGCGATAGCTGGGTCAAATGGTTGATCCATTCCCAGCTTTCCCAGGAAAATCCATACTGCTTTCCAAATTGGCTGCACCAATTTGCAGTCCCACCAGCAATGTACAAGTGTACCCTTTTCCCCACATCCTTGCCAGCACTTATTGTTGTTTGACTTCATAATGGCTGCCAATCTTACTGGAGTGAGGTGGTATCTTAGGGTGGTTTTGATTTGCATTTCCTTGACTGCTAGAGATGGTGAGCATTTTTTCATGTACTTATTGATTGATTGTATTTCCTCCTCTGAAAAGTGTCTGTTCAGGTCCTTGGCCCATTTGTTGATTGGGTTATTTGTTATTTTATTGTTTAATTTTTTGAGTTATTTGTATACTCTGGATATTAAGGCTCTATCTGAAGTGTGAGGAGTAAAAATTTGTTCCCAGGATGTAGGCTCCCTATTTACTTCTCTTATTGTTTCTCTTGCTCTCACCACTTTTATTCAATTTAGTTCTTGAAATACTAGCTAGAGCAATTAGACAGACAAAAAAAATTAAAGGCATAAAAATAGGAAAAGAAGAACTTAAATTATCACTATTTGCTGATGACATGATTCTATACCTAGAAGATCCAAAATGGTCTACAAAGAAACTGCAAGAACTATTAAATGAATTCAGCAAAGTTGCAGGATATAAAATCAACCCGCATAAATCAAAGGCATTCCTGTATATCAGCAACAAAACTTCTGAAATGGAAATGAGGAAAACCACCCCATTTACAATATCCTCAAAAAAAAAAAATACTTGGGAATCAACCTAACAAAAAAGGTGAAAGATTTATACAATGAAAACTACAGAACCCTAAAGAGAGAAATAGAAGAAGATCTTAGAAGATGGAAAAATATACCCTGTTCATGGATAGGAAGAACTAACATCATCAAAATGGCGATATTACCCAAAGTTCTCTATAGGTTTAATGCAATGCCAATCAAAATCCCAATGGCATTTCTTGTAGAAATAGATAAAGCAATCATGAAATTCATATGGAGAAACAAAAGAACCAGAATAGCAAAAGCAATTCTAAGCAGGAAGTGTGAATCTGGAGGCATAGCCATACCAGATTTCAAACTGTACTACAGAGCAATAGTAACAAAAACAGCATGGTACTGGTACCAAAACAGGCAGGTGGACCAATGGTACAGAATAGAGGACACAGAGACCAATCCACAAAATTACAACTTTCTCATATGTGATAAAGGGGCTAAAAGCATGCAATGGAAGAAGGATAGCATCTTCAACAAATGGTGCTGGGAAAACTGGAAATCCATATGCAAAAAAATGTAGCTGAACCCCTTTCTCTCGCCATGCACAAAAGTTAACTCAAAATGGATCAAAGAGCTTGATATCAAATCAGAGACTCTGCATCTGATAGAAGAAAAAGTTGGCTCTGATGTACATATTGTGGGGTCTGGCTCCAAATTCCTAAATAGGACACCCATAGCCCAAGAGTTAATAACAAGAATCAACAAATGGTACTTACTTAAACTAAAAAGTTTTTTCTCAGCAAGAGAAACAATAAGAGATGTGTTAAAAATTTAATGAATCAAACAAAATTAGGTAAGTCATTCTTCTCCCACTTTCATGATAGAATATTCACACTTGTATATGAAGGAGAAAATATCCCTGTTTCTATTCTTAGAACTCTTAAAACATTCATATGTTTTATGTTCTTCACAAAACCAGGCAAACTTGAATCTTTATATTCACTGAATTTTCATGGTGTAAAAGACTCACTGGTGGAGATCTTATATCAGAGGTATGTGAAAATGAAGCCAGTGAGGGGAACGTAACTGTGATTCTCTTGGGAGAAGTATGTCTCACCTAATTTTCAATCATTAAATGTTTAAGCCAGTTGAACAAAAAGGATAAATATAACATTATTGCATACACCAATCTATGTCTTTGAAGAGGTAAAAATATACAAAATCTCATCTTCCATTTTTCCTAGTTATAGAACACCATAAGAAGGCTTGCAAATTCTAGTAACTTTCTCCAATCATTGTCCGGCCTTATCTAAGCAACCTCTTGTGATCAAATGGATCTTCCACAATTTCTTTTCAATAGTACATCAAGAGGAATAAGAGGGATTCTTCTTAGAAGATAATTTATTTATTTTTCCTATTAAAAAATCTATTTCTTGATAAGATTAATATTGAAAAAATGATCACTTCTCTGAAAAATATATCAAGAGAAATTTGATGAGTAATTTAGCTGGGTTCTTTCATCTTTACCCTGGTTTATCTATATACTAAGAGAACATTTGTTTTTATTTTTTTATTTTTTTTATTTATTTTTTTTTAAGAGAGAGTGAGAGAGGAGAAAGAGAGAGAGGGAGAGAGAGGGAGAGAGAGAGAGAGAGAGAGAGAGAGAGAGAGAGAGAGAGAGAGAGAATTTTTTTTTAATATTTATTTTTTAGTTCTCGGCGGACACATCTTTGTTGGTATGTGGTGCTGAGGATCGAACCCGGGCCACACGCATGCCAGGCGAGCGCGCTACCGCTTGAACCACAACCCCAGCCCAACTACTAAGAGAACATTTGAACTTAAGTTTGTTATTATTCATATTACACACAGTAAATAAGTGGCAGATGGAAAGCTCCTTATCATCTATAATAAAAATATACTTTCTAAATAAATATATATACTCTCCTAATGACTTTCTGGTAGGTATTTATATTTTTCTTACTTTTAAAAAAATAAAAAATGTACCACCTCCATAATTATAAATGCAAGGTATTGATTAACGCTTGCTGAACAAAATACAAAATGAGTGGCTACATCATCAAAGATTCATTTTCACTTTACAAAATGAATAGAACTCTTTTTTTTTTATTGGTTGTTCACAACATTGCAAAGCTCTTGACATATCATATTTCATACATTAGAATCAAGTGGGTTATGAACTCCCATTTTTACCCCAAATACAGATTGCAGAATCACATCAGTTACACATCACATTTTTACATACTGCCATATTAGTGACTGTTGTATTCTGCTACCTTTCCTATCCTCTACTATCCCCCCTCCCCTCCCCTCCCATCTTCTGTCTCTACCCCATCTACTGTAATTCATTTCCCTCCATGTTTGTTATCCCATTCCCCTCATAACCTCTTATATATAATTTTGTATAACAATGAGGGTCTCCCTCCATTTCCTTGCAATTTCCCTTTTTTTCTCCCTTTCCCTCCTGCCTCATGTCTCTGTTTAATGTTAATCTTTTCTTCCTGCTTTTACTCCCTGTTCTGTTCATAGTTGCTCTCATTATATCAAAGAAGACATTTGGTATTTGTTTTTTAGGGATTGGCTAGCTTCACTAAGCATAATCTGCTCTAGTGCCATCCATTTCCCTGCAAATTCCGTGATTTTGTCATTTTTTAGTGCTGCGTAATATTCCATGGTGTATAAATGCCACATTTTTTTATCCATTCATCTATTGAAGGGCATCTGGGTTGGTTCCACAGTCTAGCAATTGTGAATTGTGCTGCTATGAACATTGATGTGGCAGTATCCCTGTAGCATGCTCTTTTAAGGTCTTCAGGAAATAGTCCGAGAAGGGCAATAGCAGGGTCAAATGGTGGTTCCATTCCCAGCTTTCCCAGGAATCTCCATACTGCTTTCCAAATTGGTCGCACCCATTTGCAGTCCCACCAGCAGTGTACAAGAGTACCCTTTTCCCCACATCCTCGCCAGCACTCATTGTTGTTTGACTTCATCATGGCTGCCAATCTTACTGGGGTGAGGTGGTATCTTTGGGTGGTTTTGATTTGCATTTCCTTGACTGCTAGAGATGGTGAGCATTTTTTCATGTACTTGTTGATTGATTGTATGTCCTCCTCTGTGAAGTGTTTGTTCATGTCCTTGGCCCATTTGTTGATTGAGTTATTTGTTTTCTTATTGTCTAATTTTTTGAGTTCTTTGTATACTCTGGATATTAGGGCTCTATCTGAAGTGTGAGGAGTAAAAATTTGTTCCCAGGATGTAGGCTCCCTATTTACCTCTCTTATTGTTTCTCTTGCTGATAAAAAAACTTTTAAGTTTAATTAAGTCCCATTTGTTGATTCTTGTTATTAACTCTTGTGCTATGGGTGTCCTATTAAGGAATTTGGAGCCCGACCCCACAATTTGTAGATCGGAGCCAACTTTTTCTTCTATCAGACGCAGAGTCTCTGATTTCATGTCTAGCTCCTTGATCCATTTTGAGTTGACTTTTGTGCATGGCGAGAGGAGGGGATTCAGTTTCATTTTGTTGCATATGGGTTTCCAGTTTTCCCAACACCATTTGTTGAAGATGCTATCCTTTTTCCATTGCATGTTTTTAGCTCCTTTATCAAATTTAAGATAGTTGTAGCTTTGTGGATTAGTCTCTGTGTCCTCTATTCTGTACCATTGGTCCACCCGCCTGTTCTGGTACAGTACCATGCTGTTTTTATTACTATTGCTCTGTAATATAGTTTGAAATCTGGTATCACTATACCACCTGATTCACACTTCCTGCTTAGAATTGTTTTTGCTATTCTGGGTCTTTTATTTTTCCATATGAATTTCATGATTGCTTTATCTATTTCTACAAGAAATGCCATTGGGATTCTGATTGGCATTGCATTAAACCTATAGAGAACTTTGGGTAATATCTCCATTTTGATGATGTTAGTTCTGCCTATCCATGAACAAGGTATATTTTTCCATCTTCTAAGATCCTCTTCTATTTCTCTCTTTAGGGTTCTGTAGTTTTCATTGTATAGGTCTTTCACCTCTTTTGTTAGGTTGATTCCCAAGTGTTTTATTTTATTTTATTTTTTTGAGGATATTGTGAATGGAGTGTTTTTCCTCATTTCTGTTTCAGAAGTTTTGTCACTGATATACAGAAATGCCTTTGATTTATGCGTGTTGATTTTATATCCTGCCACTTTGCTGAATTCATTTATTAGTTCTAGTAGTTTTTTTGTAGACCCTGTTGGGTCTTCTAGGTATAGAATCATGTCATCCACAAATAGTGATAATTTAAGTTCTTCTTTTCCTATTTTTATGCCTTTAATTTCTTTCGTCTGTCTAATTGCTCTGGCCAGTGTTTCAAGAACTATATTGAATAGAAGTGGTGATAGGGGGCATCCCTGTCTTGTTCCAGATTTTAGAGGGAATGCCTTCAGTTTTTCTCCATTCAGAATGATACTAGCCTGAGGCTTAGCATAGATAGCTTTTACAATATTGAGGTAAGTTCCTGTTATCCCTAGTTTTTCTCATGTTTTGAACATAAAGGGTTGCTGTGCTTTGTCAAATGCTTTTTCTGCGTCTATCAAGATGATCATATGGTTCTTATCTTTAAGTCTATTGATGTGGGGAATAACATTTATTGATTTCCGTATATTGAACCATCCTTGCATCCCAGGGATGAATCCTACTTGATCATGGTGCACAATTTTTTTGATGTGCCTTTGTATCCGATTCGCCAGGATTTTATTGAGGATTTTTGCATCTAGGTTCATCAGAGATATTGGTCTGTAGTTTTCTTTCTTTGAGGTGTCTTTGTCTGGTTTCGGAATCAGGGTGATGTTGGCCTCATAGAATGAATTTGGTAGAGCTCCCTCTTTTTCTATTTCCTGAAATAATTTGAAAAGTATTGGTATTAATTCTTCTTTAAAGGTTTTGTAAAACTCTGCTGTGTACCCATCTGGTCCTGGGCTTTTCTTGGTTGGTAGTCTTTTGATTGCTTCTTCTATTTCATCCATTGATATTGGTCTGTTTAAATTATGTGTATCCTCCTGACTCAGTCTGGGCAAATCATATGACCTAAGAAATTTATCAATGTCTTCACTATCTTCTATTTTATTGGAATATAGGTTTTCAAAGTAATTTCTAATTGTCTTCTGTATTTCTGTAGCATCTGTTGTGATATTGCCTTTTTCATCTTGCATGTTAGTAATTTGAGTTCTCTCTCTTCTTCTCTTCGTTAGCATGGCTAAGGGTCTGTCGATCTTGTTTATTTTTTCAAAGAGCCAACTTTTTGTTTTGTTAATTTTTTCAATACTTTCTTTTGTTTCAATTTCATTGATTTCTGCTCTGATTTTAATTATTTCTTGCCTTCTGCTACATTTGCTGTTGTTTTGCTCTTCCTTTTCTAGGGCTTTGAGATGAAGTGTGAGCTCATTTATTTGTTGGTTTTTCCTTTTTTTGAGGAAAGACCTCAAGGCGATGAATTTCCCTCTTAAAACTGCTTTCATTGTGTCCCATAGATTCCGATATGTTGTGTCTGTATTTTCATTTATCTCTAAGAATTTTTTGATTTCCTCCTTTATGTCTTCTGTAACCCATTGATCATTCAGTAACGTATTGCTCATTGTCCATGTGATGTAGGATTTTTCCTTCCTTCTTTTATCATTGATTTCCAGTTTTATTCTATTATGATCTGATAAAGTGCATGGTATTATCTCCACCCCTTTATATTTACTGAGGGTTGCCCTATGGCATAATATATGGTCTATTTTTGAGAAGGATCCATGTGCTGCTGAGAAAAAAGTATATCCACTTGATGATGGTTGATATATTCTATATATGTCAGTTAAGTCTAGGTTATTGATTGTGATATTGAGGTCAATAGTTTCTTTATTCAACTTTTGTTTGAAGGATCTGTCCAATGGTGAGAGAGGTGTGTGAAGTCACCCATGATTATTGTGTTGTGGTCTATTTGATTCTTGAACTTGAGGAGAGTTTGTTTTATGGACATCGCAGCGCCATTATTTGGTGCATAAATATTGATAATTGTTATGTCTTATTGGTGAATGGTTCCTTTTAACAGTATATAATGTCCTTCCTTATCCCTTTTGATTAACTTAGTCTTAAAGTCGATTTTATTCGATATGAGAATGGCCACCCCTGCTTGCTTATGAAGACCGTGTGAGTGGTATACTTTATCCCAACCTTTTACCTTGAACCTGTGTATGTCTTTTCCAATCAGATGTGTCTCCTGGAGGCAGCATATTGTTGGATTTTTTTTTAATCCATGTCACCAGCCTATGTCGCTTTATTGGAGAGTTTAAGCCATTAACGTTTAGAGTTACTATTGATATATGGTTTGTACTTCCTGCCATGTTTGATTATTTATCTCTTTTTTTTTCTAATTTAGTTTGTTTCTCCATGATTAGCTTTCCCCCCGTCCTCTGTCTTTACCGAGGCACTTACCGCTGATGTTTTTGGTTATTGTTTTTCATTTCTTCCTCGTGTAGAGTTTTGCTCAAGACGCTTTGCAATGCTGGTTTTCTGGCTACAAATTCTTTTAACTTTTGTTTATCATGAAAGATTTTTATTTCTTTGTCATACCTGAAGCTTAATTTTGCTGGATACAGAATTCTTGGTTGGCATCCATTGTCTTTCAGTGTTTGAAATACGTTGTTCCAGGATCTTCTCCCTTTCAGCGTCTGTGATAAAAAAATCCGTTGTTAACCTTATTGGTTTACCCCTGAATGTAATCTGTCTCCTTTCTCTTGTAGCTTTTAATATTTTCTCTTTGTTCTGTATATTGGATATCTTCATAACAATGTGTCTTGGCGTTGGTCTACTGTGATTTTGTGTGCTCGGTGTCCTGTATGCATCTACAATTTGTATATCTGTTTTCTTTTTTATTTCTGGAAAGTTTTCTGTAATTATTTCATTCAGTAGGTTACTCATTCCCTTGGTATGAATCTCTGTGTCTTCCTCTATCCCGATGACTCGTAAGTTTGGTTTTTTTAAGTTATCCCAAATCTATTGCATGTTTTTCTCGTGATTTTTTACCAGCCTGAGTTGGCTAGACTCTTTTCAAGATGATATATTTTGTCTTCATTATCTGACGTTCTGGCTTCTACTTGCTCCACTCTGTTAGTGATACTCTAGATTGAGTTTTTAATTTGGTTTATCATTTCCTTCATTTCTAGAATTATTGTTTGATTTTTTTTTATAATCTCTATCTCCTGATAAAGATGCTTAACTTCTTCTTTTATCTGTTTATGTAATTCATTTTCAATGTGGTCTTTAAGGTTCCTTTCCATCTGTCTAAGGTGTTCCTTGAGTTCTTTATATGGCCATTTTTCTGATGACTCCAGGTCCTCCTGAATATTTAGGCTGTCCTTCATTGTTTGTACTCCTTTTATTCCTTACTTTTTTATGCTCATGATACTTCTTGTTCTGTTTGACTGCTGAGTTACTGTTTACTCCTATAAATTTATTTGATGCTTGGGAGGTGAGGTATTAGAAGGGAAGGGAAGAAGTCACTAAAGAGAGTGAGTGTAGGCAGGTAGAATTCAAGAAATGGGGAATAAGATAATTGAAAAGAAATGAAAAGACAAAAGAAAAAATGTAAAAAGAAAGAAAGAAAAAACGAAAAAATAAAAATTTAAAACCAAAAAAAAAATTATAATGATAATAAACAAATGGAAATTAAAGTTTAAAAAATAATATTAATAATAATAGAATAAAAAGAATTAAAAAAAATTGAAACCATTAATAAGAAAGTTGAAGAACAACAACAACATCAGCAACAAAAAGTGAAAATAAAATTTAAAAAAATATCAATAATAATCATTAAAAAAAAAAATAATAATAAATGCAGTCATAGAGCTCAATTAACTTCTCTTCCAGTAGGTGGAGCTATGCCCACTGGGCCAGGCTTCTCTTTTTGATGGGTGGGAACCAATCACTGTGCCTCAGCTCTTCTTCCCAGACTGTGCAGGTCTCCAATCCTGAGTGCCTAGGGCCTTCTCTTGTGGTTCCTCAAGCCAGGCCCTGCTCACCTGTGACGCTCACCACAATACTGGCTACACCCCGGGTCTGCTGCTCCTGGGAGCCTTGTTTCCATGGATGCCTGGGCACACCCTTTCTGTTTTCCTCCCTCAGACCCTAAGTTTGTAGGGCTTGGGGCTGAGGACCCCCAGCGAATTTGTTTGCCCTCAGGTAGCAACTCCCCTGGTAGCTGGTGCAAGGGACCTCTGTTGTCAGCAGAGGGATACCCTGGGTCTGACTATCATGCTCAGTTGGCTTTTACCTCTGTGAGTTCAGGTGGGCCGACTAGTTATTTCAGCGGGATTATTAGTGCTGAGTCACTAGAAGCAGGCGAACCAGAACTAGAATGAAGCCCAATCCGGGCTCGGTGTGTTCTGAGAGGGGCAGACTGTTCGCCCGGGATCCCCTTCAGCTCAACAGTGCCTAGTGGTCCTGAGCGAACAGTATTTTGACAGTTTACTTCTCCCTATGCTCGCACAGCTGAAGGGGTTAGAGACTTGATCTCTCCGCGTCCGCCGCCATGTTGGATCACTTTGATTTTAAATTGTCACTCATCTTATCAGCTGTTCCATTTAACTCGGCAGCTCACTCGCGCGGTGAAGAGTCTGCTCTATGGTGCTCCACAGGAAGGCGCGGTGGTGGCCCAACTGTGGCCTTCGGGACCCCCGGGGAGGGGGTGCGGGATGGGGGAGGGGAGGCAGCGCCTCGGGGCCCATGCGGGCCGGGTACTGGACACACGGGAGAGCGGACGGGGTGGGGGAAAGAAATTGAGATCTAGATTTAGGGACTGAGCGTGCGAGGGGAGACGGCGGGGGAGAAGCAAAGCGGAAAGGCAGAGAGAAGAAGGAGAAGGGGCCGAGGGAGCTGGGCAGCTCGGGGGCTGCAGCCTTACTGCTCGCACTGAAGTCGTGATTGACTCACTCCACCTTGGCTGGAGTCGTGGTGGATTCACTCCACCTAGGCCCCTTTCTTGACATGGTGCTGAGTCTTTGTTGACAGATCTCCTTTAATGATCCTTACTTCATCTTTTAAGACACGGCAACATATGCTGAGGGCGCGGCGGCACGGAGCACGGAGTGGCTTACTCACTTCCCGCTGCCATCCCCTGGTATCCTTTTCTGATGAGTGATTTTCTCCCCATGAATAGAACTCTTAATGTGAATTTTCAGTCAATTTTTAAAGACAAAGATATTGAATGAATATGCACACAAACAGGCTCACACACAGAGATGTTTGCATGTGCATATAATATAATAAAGAAACACGTCATTTAAAGACACTGATGGCTGATGTATTCCTGTGGAATTGTTTGTACTACACATCATTTCAAAGAGGCAAATAATAATAACTGAATATAATGCAGCTTGATAAATTAATAAGATAAATCTCAAATATCTGACAGCATTTTCCTTATTTTCTTCAAAAGTATAAGGGGAAAGTAAAAATGTTTCCTTTTGTAAGGTGTAAAACTGTTACAACTGTTGGTTGGGTTAGCTCAGCCTCTTCTCCATTGTACATACAATGATGTGTTGATTCTAACTTCCCCCTGAATTTATTCACTTTTTATTACAAGAAAGACTGGTGACCTCAGCTTAATAATAGCCTTCAATTGAGTAGGTAAAAGAGAAACTTTTAATAACCAAGAGCAAATACTATTGAACCTAATAGTCCAAACCAAGAGTCACTGACTGAGTCTCAAAAGTGAGGTCTCAATTTTCATGCCTTTTCTTACCTACCCTTCTTTATTTTTGATCCAGAACTTGGTCTTCTAAATGAACTAAAATGCATCTACCTGTGGCTCCCAGGTATAATTTTTTAGCAACACTGGTCACAGTGTAACGAAAAACTAGAGCCAGTTTGGAAAAGTACTACTGATGACATGCTCTTTAATTGAATAGAGCTGACAAGGCATTTGGAAAGAATTGCTCATAAATATTTAAAAGGACTCAGGGCAATAATTAAGATTGTATTACATTAATGTGACTAATTTAGTTTGTTTTTTCCAAATTAAAGAAAAATTCATTTGCTGAACAAAATAGTTTCTGGCTTTGCCAGCTTTATTTTTTGCAGCCTTGTAGTTTTAATTTGGCTTCTTATGTCTACCCATGCATTTGTAAATGCTGCTAATTCATCAATACTAAGTGAATCCAATCTACATACAAAATTAGTTAGAGCTGAAATAACTGACTGCAGACATCAAGTAGCTTACTAATAATTCTTTTCATTGCTTTGTTGTCTAAAGGTATTTGTAGTTTCATTATTATATTAAAAAAAACTGACATTTGTGAAAGACGGGTGAAGTGAATGGCAATTATATACATACAGTAAAATCAGAAAGGATAGCAATTGTATGTGATCTCAGAAATACTTGATACAAATTGGGCTAATTTTTGGAAGTATATTCACTCAACTATGAACTGGATATATAGAGAACTTATAAACAAACATATGAAAAAACTTTTTTATTATATTAATTCATAAAATATACTGTGGAAAGAAGTATAGAGATTCCTCAAATGACCAGGAATGGAAACACCTTATGACCCAGCTCTCACTCCTTCCTATTGGTCCTAAAGAACTAAAATTAGCATATAATAGTGATAAGGAACATTGATGTTTATAACAGTACAATTCAAATAACCTAGTTAAGAAACCTGCCTAGGGGTCTATCAACAGATAAACAGATAAAGAAAAAGTGGGAAACACAAACATAAAGAATGTTTGCTCAGCCACTAAAAAAAAGAAAAGGAATCATGGTATTTGCTGGTAAATAAATGGAACTATAGAACATCACCCTAAGTGAAAAAATCAGGCTCAGAATGTGAAGTATCTAATGTTTCTTCTCATTGTAGAAGACACAGAAAAATAAGGGAAAAAGGAGGAAGTCCTTTGAAATTATATAGGACATCAGTGGAATAGAGAAAGGAGGACAGAAATGGATAGAGAAGGGACAGGAAAAGGAAGGAGCTGAAGAATAAAATTGACTAAATTATGCTATGTACATACATAAATATATGTACCACATTTGCTAACTAAATCAGTCAGGATCACTTCAGGTGAATTGGGCTGGCAGGACAAATCATACAGATACAAAAAGTACTTTTTTCTTGGGGTTCAATGATGGCTCCTCTGTCCCAGCTCCCACAGGGGAGGCAAAGAGAGACAGCACACCTGAGACCATCCTATTTATTGAGGGGAAGACCTTCGAGAAAGTTGAACCCAAATAAGGCAAGGGATTGGATTTCAGGGGGTTGCTTGGTGATGTCTTGAGGTCAGCAAGTTGACTGCCATCTCAGAAGGCCACACTTATCTCAGGTGTTGTGTGTGATCAAAGGCAGGGTGAGCGAAAAGGACACATATGGCACACAGCGCAGTCAGAGCAGCAGTGTCAGTCCTGTCCCCTCATGTGCTCAAATGCTCATAGCTCACACACACAGCCCATGGCTGGATGGTGACACCACAGTGATATTCACCCTAATGCATATCTATAAAGTACCAGTTAAAAAATCAACCAATAAATAGAAGGAAGTCCAATAGAGTAGAAGAAGGGGACCAGAGGAAGGCAGCAAGGGAGGAAAAGAGGAAGACTGGGGACTGAAATAGGACAAATTAGATTTCATGCACATATGATTCTGTCAAAATGAACGCCACTATTATGTATACCTATAGCACTAAAAAAGTATTTAAAAAGTCACATAATGTTACTCTATTTTTGTGAGACATTCCCATTAAGCTAATCTATAAAGGTACAATGTAGTTTAGTGGCTTTATAGGGCTGGAGGAGTTATGGAAAAATGGGAAGTAAATATAAGTAGGGGGTTCCCTTAAATGTAAAAAAATATTATAGAAGTCAATTATGGAGATGATTATATAATTCTGTGAATACACTAAAAATCATTGAATTGTACACTTTAAATAGGTAAATTGTAGGCTAATTAAATTCAATCTTGAAGTAGTTAAAATAAAATAAAACATATTATTGAAATTCTCTGTGCTTATATAGAGGAAGGGCTTATATAATAATTGATTCACTCTGTAATGAAGTTTATTTGGGTCCCCATATTTTCTGTGTCTGTAGATTTAATTTAATTTTGTTTTGTTTTCTCCTTAAGGCTGGCTAGATCCTTGAGAGATATACTTTCCAAATCCTTGCTTGAGACTGTAGTCAGAATGCCTTCACATAGAAGTTAATTGGAGATAAAGGATAAAAATCACAGGGTACAATTTTTTTTTTCTGTTTCACTTAAGTCCTTTGCTGTCAGAAGTATTTTTTTTCACTTTTGCCTTTTGATACCCTTGTTATTATGGAAGCTTGATTTTTTTTCTTTCTTATTCTTTTCAAAGATTTGATACCTCTCTTGTCTGGCCTTGAAGGCATATTTACCTTTCTTTGTGGGGAAATGTGAGGGCAAAGCTGGGTTTCACCACTCTTCCTGTGTAGACTGATAACAACATCCACCCTCTGCACTTCCTGAGTTTTAGAACTTTCTTCATGAGCTCTTTTTCTGCTACAAGTTATTTCATCATTTTCTACACTCACTTAACTTTTAGTTTTTCTGTACTCCAAATTATTTTCTATTTATTTATGTGCTTCTCACTTCTCACCTCTCTGCTGCCCTATCATCTCTAGTATACATGGGTAGATTTCTATGCAAATTCATTACTGTCATTGTCAGAAGTTGAGAGGAAGAAGAGTACACAGAATGTGTTCAAATCCCTATTCTTCACTTTTGACCTAGTAAAATATCCTTTCTTCGGTCACTGGTGCACACGGAACTATTGATGATACAATCTAATGATCAACCAATGTTTTTTCTTCCTGTTTGGAATTGACTTAGTATATCTTACTTTATTTTATGTAATCTATTTTTTGCATGTATTCTGTAAATCTATTGTGCAATTTTTCTTCAAACTTCAGTTATTATTTTCTTATTCTCAAATTACTACAGCCATTTTCTCTGCTTTTGGTCAACAAATCAAGTATAAGGAAACTTCAACATATTTTCCCTAGTGTTTCTATGATTTTTCTTTAATTTTTAAAACATACGTAAAACATAAAATTGTACACATTAATGCTTAACATGTGATGTTTTGATGTATGTTTTTAGTATATAATGTTTAAATCAGGTTAAACATTTCTTTCTCTTCATTTTTTAATAGTTTAAAGTCAAATTCCTCTCTAGCATATTGAAATATGCAGTATATTATAATTTTCTATAGTCACCCAACTGTCCAGTAGCACACTGGAATTCCTTTCTTCTATATATCATAACCTAGTACTGATTAATCAGTCTTCTTCCCTTTCTACCAATCCTTTGCTATTCCAGACCCCCATAACCACCATTTAATCTTAACTTCTTGGGATCAATTTTTTTTTATTTCACATGTGAATGAGATCATGTGGAAATTGTCCTTTTATTACTAGCATATTTTACCTATGTGTTTGTGTTCCATATTTCTCTAGCAATTCATCAGTTCCTGATCATTTAGTTTGTTTCTGTTTTGTGTCTATTTTAAACCAAGGAACAATAAATATCAAGTGACCTTTCTATTTGAAAGACCAGTATGATTCCTTTTGGATACATGCCCAGTGGTGGGATTGCTGCATCATATCATAGGTCTGTTTTTAATATTTTTAGGAACCTCCATACTGTTTTTCCATAACAGTAATACTAATTTACATCCTTACAAACAATGTGCAAGGGTCCTCTTTTCTCCACATCTACACTAATGGATTGTTTGATATTCAGATAATTGCCTTTTTAATGAAATAATGTGAAAAATGTACATTTTCCTTAGGCTTTTGATTTGTATTTCCCTGGTGTCTTGTGGTGTGGAGCATTATTTAACAGTTTTTCTGTTGACCATTTGTATGCCTTCTTTGAGAAATGTCTACTTAGGTTAACTGCAGAATTTTAATGTGCATTGTTTGTTTTCATTATCTATTTTTAAATATTTGTTTTCATTCTGTAGTTGTTTCTTTTATCTCTTCACTCTGCTGATGGTTTTTGTTGCCTTTCAGAAGCTTTTTTCAAGTTTCATATAATCCTGTTATTTTAATTTTTGATTTTATATACTGTGCTCTTCAAAATCTTTTTCCAAAATATGTTTCCCATTTCAATGCCCTGAAGAATTTAGCCTCTGTGTTTTTTTTTCTTGTAGTTTCATTATGTCATTTCTTACATTTAAATCTTATAATTAAATACATTTGAGTGAACATTATTCTAAACAGGGAAATTCAATTTCCCCAGAACTGTTTATTGAAAGGAATGTAATTTATCTCTTGCATATTCTTAGCAACTTTTTCAAAAATTAATTGGCTGTAAATGTTTTCTTCTAAGCTATCCTTTTCTGTTTTTATACATGTCTGCTTTTAAGTCAATACTTTGCTGCGTTAATGACTAAAGTTGTGCAGCATAATTTGAAGGCAAGCGGTGTGATGCCTCTGTTTTGTTCTTTTTCTGCAAGGTTGCTTTGCCTATTTGGGGTTGTCTATGGATCCATACCATTTTTGAATTTGTTTCCTAATTCTGTGAAAAATGTCCTGAGTATTTTTAAAGAAATTTCATTAAAGCTACAGATTGTTCTAGATAATACAGACATTTCAACAGTGTGGTTTCTTCTCATCCATTAATGTGGATGCATTTCCAGTTTTTGTGTCCTTTTCAATTACCTGTATCAGGGATTCATAGTTGTCATTATAAAATTCTTTTACCTATTTGGTTAAAGAGATTGCTTTCTTCATTTTTTTTATGAGTAATAGAAGAATTTGTTGTTACATATTCATACGTGCACAAAATGTAACAGTATAATTTGGCCAAATTTATGCCCCGATACTTCCCCTTTCTCTTCTCTCCTCCCTCCATCTTTCTGATTTTTTTTTTTTTGGTGTACATATTAATTGCTATAAACTTCTCTCTTAGTACTCTTTGCTGCATCATGTAGATTTTTATGTTAATCTCCATTTTTATTTGCTTAAATATTTTTAAAATTTTCTTCTTGATCTCTTCCTTGACACTTTTCTTCTTTAAGAATAAGCTAATTTTCACACATGTGTAAATTTTCTAATGTCTTTCTTCTTACTGATTTCCACTGACTATATTTGGCAAAAGATAACTGACAGAAATTCAATTTTTTTTTAATTTGTTGAGAATTTTTTTTTGATCTTTTACAGGATCTATTCTATGGAATGTCCCATATGATGGTGAGAATGTACATTTTTCAGTTATTGGATAGCATGTTCTGTAGATGCCTTCTTGGGTCATTTGATCTTTGATGCAATATAACTCTGGTTTCTTTGTTGAGACTGTCTGCATCATCTGTTCAATGCTGAAAGTTAAGTATCAATATGCCTTAATATTGAAGTCAATCTCTTTAAGTCCATTAAACTTTGTTTTATATACTGGAGTACTTCAATATTAGGTGCATATATATATATTTAGAATTGCCATTTCCTCTTGATGAATCAGCACATTAATACATAAGGGTCTTCCTTATTTATTTTTAATATCATTGATTTAAAATATATTTCTTCTGGTATAAAAAAGGCTACTTCTGCTTTCTTTTTTTAAAATTACATTTGCATGGAATATCTTATTCCATTTTTCACTCTCAGACTATCCTATCCTTAGAAGTGAAACAGGTTTATTATAACATATTGTTGGGTCTTATTATATGTTTCTTAAAATTTGAAAATTTGATTCCCTACACTTATTGTAATTGTAAATATGTCAGATATTTATAGAGCCATTTTTTTAATATTTTTCAGCTTTCTTGAAGTTTCTTTATTTTATTTTCCCTCTTTCATTGTTTTCTTTCTTGTTAAGTGGTTTAATTTTGGTATTGTGTTTTGATTCCTTGCTTATTATTTTTAGTTTACCTACTACAGATTTTTGTCTTGTTGTTACCATGAACATTATGAAAATGTCTTATATGTATAATATATTTTTAAAAGATAGTATTATATCATATATAACTATTAAAAATAAAATGAGAAAAAGCTTAATACTTGCCTTTCGTTCTCAAATTTTGAAATTTTCATGTCAAATTTTATATTTTTTTCTGCATTGCCTATTTCTTAAAATAGTAATGCAGCTATTATTTTAGTTATTTTTTCTTCATTCTAAAGAAATTAATAGTTTATTTACATTATTTTCAATATTAGAACATTATGATTTTTGTCTGAATAATTACTTTTACAAGTAAATTTTGTGCCTTTGGATGTTTTCTTCTTACTTATCAATATCTCCTTTTTTCACTTTTAATATCTCTCTTTAGCATTTTTGGTAAGGCATGTCTGGGGGTGATATACACTTTCAGCATTCGATGTCTAAGATTGTCTTTATGTCTTCTTAATTATAAATTATATCTTTTCTAGTTACAATGGTCTTGGTGGGCAGTTTTTCTTTTAGTATTGTAAAAATTGGATAGAACTCTTTTTCACTCTGTATAGGCAGATGGGACATAGCTGGAGGAGGTGGTTCAGTGAAGGGTTTATCTAACTTGTAGCCCTTCAAACAATTCTCTGCTTTCTTGCTTCCAGGAAGGGAAAAGCGTCCTTCCACTATACTTTTTTTCTCATGATTATCTGCCTTATCTTAGGAGCACAGCAATGATGTCACCAATCTACATTCTGAGACCTCTGATATAGTGATCCTCAAATAAATGTTCCCTCCTCAAAGTTGTTTTTGTAAGGTATTTTGATCACAAAAATACAAAAATTAACTGAAATAAAAGTTAATTTTAAGACTCAACCATATTATGTCTGCTAACATCTCACAAGTAAAGACATCCACAGACAGAAAGTGAAAAGTTAGAAAAAGATATTCCATGCAAATGGATTCAAAAACTAGTAAGAGCATCTTACTCTCAAACGCAGGAAAGCAGACTTCGGAAGAGACTAATAAGGTCACTTCATGTTAAATGGAACAACCCAACAAAAACATACAGTAACAAATATTTATGTCACAAAACTGATAGTATTAATCATATAAACAATACTCAACTTAAAGGTTCAGATAGACTATAATACAATTATATTGGGTGATTTCAACACACCTTTCACACCAAATGTACGTAACCAGGTATAAAAGTAATAGAGACATTTCAAACCTAAAGAAAAAAAAAGAAATTCCATATGTATGGGCTATTTTTCCTAACTTATTTTTAAGCTGATTCATTGTTGCTATATAGGAATGCAGTTGATTTATGGGTATTAATTTTATAGCCTACTACTTTGATGAATTAACTTATGAGTTCTAGAAGTTTTCTGGTGAAATTTTTTTAACTTCTAAATATAGGATCATGTTGTCAGAAAATAGGGATAGATTGAGTTCTACTTTTCTGATTTTTAACTCTGTAATCTCTTAAATCTCTGTTGGCATTAGATCATAGACTCAACAGCTGGTAGAAAAAAAAATTAGGCTCAACACTGGAACAAGTTGGCATTTATTAACTTCCTTAGAAAGACTCCTAAAGCACACACACACACACACACACACACACACACACACACACACACAAACCCAAAAAACAATAAATGGAAAGTCATAAAATTAAAAACTTTCTGCATAGCAAAGGAAATTAAAAGCATAAAAAGACAGTCCACAAGATGGGAGAAGATCCTTTTCACCTGTTCCTCAGATAGATAAGGGAATAATATGAGGAACTCTTATATAAAACACCACAAAATAGTAACCAAATTAATGAATGGATAAAATAATTAAATGAATATGTCTCAAAAAAGAAAGAAAGAAAATCAAATGACAAACAAATATATAAAAAATGTTCAACATCTCTAGTAATCAGGGAAATACAAGTCAAAATTATGTTGAGATTTTGCAACACTCATCAGAAGAAATTATAAATAATACAAATAAAGCATATGCTGGCAAGAATTTGGATGAAAAGTTACTTATATACTATTGACAGGATTTTAAATCAGTACCACTACTCTGGAAAGCAATGTAAAGATTCCTCCAAAAACTAGAAATAGGGCCACCATATGACCCAGCTATCTCACTACTTGATACATCTAAAGATCTAAAAGCAGCATATTATAAAAATGCAGTCACAATGCTTATAGCAGCACAATTCACAATAGCCAAGCTATGGAACCAATTTAGGTGCTGTTAAAAGATGAATGAATAAAGAGAATGTGGTAATGAGTAATATCCCACAATGGAGTATTACTCAGCCATAAGGGAGAATTAAAATATGGCATTTACCATATTTACCAATGGAAGGATATGGAGACCATCATGCTAAGTGAAATAAACCAGACCCCAAAAGTCAAAGGTCATATGTTTTCTCTGATATGTGAATGCTATATCAAAATAAGGAGGGAGAGGAAAGGAAAGAAGAAAGGAAGGAAAGAGGGATGGAAGGAAGGAGGATAAGTATCACCAGCTGGCCAGGCTGGTGAGATAAAAATCAGAGCGATACCACTGGGTTCAAGGAGCTAGCTGTATCAATAACTAAGAAAACAATGAAGAAACCATGCAGCACACAAACATGAGTTTCTAAGATTGAGGGTGGGACTGCTCTGCAACCCCAAGGTCAGCTCCATGCTGGGCAGCACTGGAAAGAGAAAGCATGCACCCAGATTCTTTTTGTTTTATAGGGGGACACACAAATGGGAGGTTGGATGGAATATTCTTCACCAAATAAGGCAGAGAGTAGGGTTTCCAAGGTGGAGTCTTGCTTTGTGATGTCTTGTGGTCAGCAGATTGATTGACATCTCGGGAAGTCATACCCATCTCAGGTGCTGTGTGGGATCACAGGCAGAATGAGAAGGAAGGCACTCTTGCCCAATCGGCACACAGGCCAGACCAGTCGCCTCATACGCTCAAAAGTGCAAAAGCTCACACACACAGACAGCCCATTGATGGCTTGCAACAGGCAAGAAGGAAGAAAGGAAGACAGGAAGGAACAAAGAAAAAAAAAGAAAAGAAGAAAGAAAAGATAGGAGAAAAAAGTGGAGGATTGCATAAAATCAGAGAGATACCACAGCAGTAGAGGAAGGAGATATAAGTGGAGAGAGGAGGAACAGGAAAAGGGAAGAAGAATGGTGGAAAGAATCTGACCAAACTTCCCTGTGTACATATAGGAATATACCACAGTGACTCTCACTTTTATGTATTCACAAAGCACTGGCTTAAAAATAACTATAAATAAACAAATGAAAGATCATTGAGTGGATTAAAGGGAATAGGCAGAGCAAAGAGGGGAGGGAAATGATATTACTTGGGACTGAAATAGAGCTAATTATTTTTAATAGTTTTAATATATTTATATCAAAATGACCCCTAGTATTTACTTATAACTAAAATGGACTAATAAAAAAGTTAAAATTTAAAAAATTAAAAATGTAATACTTTTTAATGTATAATCTATTTCTTCAAATTTACAGGAAATGAATCAATTCAGATTTCCTGACAATTACAAAAGTACTAAGTGCCTAAATTCCTATGTTCCCATAATATAGAACTTGTTATAATAACATTTTAAAATTTTTGTCTTAGTGGCCTATAGTAGTTTCTCATCAGTGTGCTTATATTTAATATTTATCATTAATAACTAATTAACATTTCTGATTAATACTTAAAATTCTTATTTTCTTGATGATTAATAGTGTTGAACATCTTTTCAGGTGGTTGTTGGCTGTCCATGTTGATGATTTCCCTTAGAACTCTTTTTTTTACACAACAGGTGAATTCCTTTATCCATCAAACCTCAACTCTGTTACTAACATGTACTAAATGAAAAGTATGAAGTTTTCTTTCTCTCTTTAAAATAGATTTGAAAAAGCTAGTCATCAAATTTTCTACAGAATTTGCTACCCTTTTTTTTCCAAATATAATATGGTATCATAATAGTATATGTATGTATGTCTTCTGGCTGGATTTATACTCTTTGAGGTTAATGGCTGTATAATTCCTTTTCATATTCAAAGCATTTAACATCTTTGTGTAAAAATATAACTACTTTAAATATAATACAAATGCAAAAATTTATTATTCCTTCAGTAATTTTTGAGCAGCTATATTGTGTTTCCTATATAGGTTTTTGAGGATGATAAATAAATATGCTCTCTTTTAAGCCTTCTGGAATTTTAGTTTGTATCAAATGTGCATAATAATGTATCTTGACTACATAATGCACAGTGTGCTATATATTAATGTAAAACTACTTTGGAACCACTGAAAATGTTTTGGAAGGGAAGAGGTGCCAGAAATTATGTCCCAGAAGAAGGCTTGTGTGAACTAAGGGTTAAAGAATGAATATGTTACCTATTTTTTAATAAAATAGAAAAGAAATTATTCAGGGAAAGCCCAACTCATACAAAAATATGTAAATATGAAATAGAATTGGATTTTTAAAATGACCCTATGGATGGTGAAATTGAACATTAAATAGAGAACAGATTGTTTTTGTTTTGATAGTGGATCTCCTCTTAACTCATTTGTTAATAAAACTGCATGGCATGGTAAAAGGATTATCAGATATGCATGTTTCATTTACATTTTTAGTAGTACTGTATTAGAGGATTTTCAGAGGAGCAAAGTACATTGTGTCATATCCAGTGAAAAAAATAATGAAATCATAACAAAGGTAGCATGAATAAAGAAAAAATGATGAGATTATAATATATTTATGATGATTTAAATAAATGTTCAGTCTTGAGCATTTTATTTCTGTTCATTTAGAGACATCTTTACAACTGGCATTGTGACCATAACCGTGTTCATTCATTCACTCGTCCATTCAATCAGGCATTTATTTAAAGTCTATTGTATGTAGCTGACCACTATCCTAGTTAGGAGAGAATAAGCAGTTACAAAAAATTGAAAAACTGATTTCCTTATTGTTATATGCTTATCTTCTGGTAAAATATAGGAATGACTTGAAATAGATGGTCATCCTGAAGATGTAACCTATGAGGCCTGTGCATGGTTATATCAATTACTATCATGTCACATGTAAATAAAATTGATTTGCTGTATTTTCCATTCTCTTTTTTCTTTTATTTAATACTTCTACAATTTATTAAATGCAAGATACATTGGAGGAAATACAGGTTGTTTTTCTTTGAAATTTTTAAATATTGCTTGGCACATGATATTTATATGTATTTATGAGGTACAATGTGAGGTTTTAATTCATGCATAAGATGGGTAGTGATGAACTCAGAATAATGAGCATAACCATCACCTTAAATTTTTATCATTTCATTATATTGAATGTATTCAAATTTCTGTCTTTTGAGTATTTTGAGATTCATAACATATTATTTTAAATCATATATACCCTGCTATTCCACAGAGTACCAGAAATTTTTTTCTATGAAACAGCAACACTGTTTTTATTTTCATGATAATTATTAATGCATATTAATTGTAAAAAAAATGGGATTCACTGTGACAATTTCATATATGTATGTAAACATACTTTATTTCTTAATTTCAACAAAATCTTCTTCTTTGCCTCAGATAATTAAAGGATGATTCTCATGAGTAACTGAATATATTTATATATCTAATTAACTTTATAATATTGACAGTAGAGAACAAGGAGTCCTAGAATTGATAGGCTGTGGAAAGGAGGCACAATTTTTCTTCCCTGTGGAACTAGTCAGTATATCTTTTTACTGTGTTCTTTGCCAAATTTTGACAAGCCAGTTTATAAGCAATAATTCTAGACATTGCTAGCATACGAAATAAAGTTAAATCTTATTCTGAGAAAGGTGTTAATATCATTTAAGATGGCAGTTATCTGTGCCAGATACTATCATTAAGTATGTTTTTTAACTTTTTTTTAACTGTATATTTTCGAACTTCTATCCCAAATGCAAACCTTGGATTTACTCCTAGCAATTAGTAACAGTCTCTTGATAGCCTCAGAATGAACGTGGTAAGGATCTATAAAGAAAAAATAAACAAACAAACTATAGTTTGAAAACTCTACTTAAGCAATTTATAATTATCAAAACTATATCCTTAGCTGGGCGCCATGGTGCACGCCTTTAATCCTAGTGGCACGGGAGGCTGAGGCAGGAGCATTGCTAGTTCAAAGCCAGCCTCAGCAATGGAAAGTCACTAAGCAACACAGTGAGACCCTGTCTCTAAATAAAATACAAAATATGGCTGGGGATGTGGCTCAGTGGTTGAGTGCCCCTGAGTTCAATCCCCAGTACTAGCCCCCCTCCAAAAAAAAAAAGGAAAGAAAGATATTATTTCCACTAAAAATGGAAATTTAATAGTGGAAAACATTTATGAATTTTTAGCCCTTCAATAAAACGTCTATTTGATTAGGATAATTCTACCCAAAATATACTTTTCCTTCCTTTTTTTCTATTCTGAATTAGCATTAATTTCTCAAAATGATAAAAAAATACTTAAAGAAGCTAACTAATATGCTTTTAAGAAATCCTATTTATTTTGAAAAAAAATGAATATGTGCTACATTTAGATTTCAAAAGATTTTTTTTTTACAATTTATTCTTACAAAAGATTTCAGGTAATTTTGCATTTGCAAATAGACACCCAAAAGGGTTTCTGGAAAGTAATAATATTTCAAAGTTAATCTACAAGTGCAGTATAGTGGAATGATGAATACTTTTGCCCCAGAACTAAAAAACTTTTTATGTTATATTCTGCTTAAATTTGCATATTATACTCTATTTAAATATAAGCTCTATTCCCTAGGAACATAATTCAATATTAAAAAGAGATTCTTGCATTTATTTTTCCTTACATATTGTCTTATCAAAACAATATTGATTAGTAAGAAGAAATGAACTTAGTTTCAACTTTTCTTCAGTAAGTGGTTTCTAACATGGGCGTATTCCGAGCAGTGGTTACTCAGAGAAATGGTGGCATATTTTGGTGATTTGCTTTGCAATGTAATGAAATAGTAAGTTTTATTTTTTTTTTTCAAAAATAAAAATGAAACAAAATATCAGCACTCATAGGCAAGCCATAGCATATTGTTTACAAATCAGTGTAAGCAATTTTTTCTTTTCCTTTCTTTTTTTTCCTGTTCTGCTAATTCAACCCAGAGTCTCATGCTTGTCAGACAAAACTCTAACATTGAGCTATATCCTTAGTGCACATGTAAATGATAAGATAATGACGTTTTGCATTATATATCATTCAAACATTTTAAAACTTTACACAAATATAATTAACTGTATTTTAATATTTGGTGATAATAAAAGATAAAATGTTTAATAATCCATTGATTACCATAGGCAGAATGGCATGATTTTATGGGAAAAAAATGGGTTTAAATTTAAAAATAACTAAGTAATTAGGTACTTTTGTGTAGGTTTTAACTTTAAGGAACATTGTGCTAAGCTTTCCTACAGTTATGTGTGCATTTTGCCCACTATTTTATATGAACAATATGAGTAATAATTAAAAGATTCATATAAATGTTTTACATGGTCACTTTTGGGCTAACAGGGTTTCTAGACTTTCAAAAGTATTCTTTCCTATTAAACTTTTAAGAAATTCTAGAAGTGCTTAGATATATTACTTGAAAATCCCCTGGTCTCTAACAGTTTTTTGGTCCTAGGTAGTCACTTTTTTTAGAGACTCTAGTACATAGGTTTCATATTTTATAAGCCTGGCTAACTGAATGATAAGAGTTCTTCAGAATCAGAACACATCTGTTGCTTCCTGCTCTCTGAAATAAGTCTTATTATAGCCCTTGATTTAGTAGGAAAGTACCTTACTCTTATTACCAGATGGTTTCCTCATGTCTAAATTTTTGGGACAAGTAGTCCAGAATGGCCTCTTTTATTTGCAGCACATTATTGCAAATGAAGTACCATATATACATATCTTAATATTTCAAAATTACATATTAGTAAATGAATCTAAATAAAACATTTTTCTATGCTATTAATTTGACAATATGCCTTCAGAGGAAATAAACAGCCGACAATTTAAGATAATGAACTGTGATTTCCAATCACTTTGTGTAACTATTGGAAATGTCCCATTAATTTGTGATTATCCTCAGAACTGGGAAATGGAGTACAAAGGAAAATATCAAGAGCTGTTTTGTTTTCAATATGTGAAGTGTCTCACAAAAGCTCATGTGTGAGACAATGCAAGAAAGTTTAGAGTTAAATGATTGGGTTATGAGAGCCTTAACCCAATCAGTGAATTAACTCCCCGTTATAAATTATCTGAGTAACTGAAAGCAGGTAGAGTTTGACTGTAAGTCAGTCATTGGGGGGCCTGCCTTTGGGGTTTATATTTTGTTGTGGTAAGAGGAGACCACTTCTCTCTCTCTCTCTCTCTCTCTCTCTCTCTCTCTCTCTCTCTCTCTCTCTCTCTCTCTCCATCTCTCTCTCTCTCAGCCCCCTTCCTGATGCCATGCCCTGAACTACTTTCCTCTACCACACTCTTCCATGTGCTCTGCCTCACCTTTAGCCCAGAGCAATGGAATCAACCATCTATGAACTAAGTCATCTGAAACTGTGGGCCCTAAAATAAATTTTCTTCCTTAAAAGTTGTTCTTGTATGTTCTTCTCAGGCCTTTTGCTCACAGCAGGAAAAAGAAAAAACTGACTAAAACAGGGCCATTGTCACTAATGAGAAAGGATGCTTCTGCATACAAGAATCTTTTGTATGAATGTGACCAAGAGGAAGGATTTGCTATATTTATAATTTGTCATTTCTATTCCTCAAGTATATTTACTGCTCTAATAATACCCAAACAATAGTTCTTCAATACTGGGGTCTACTAATGATGTTGAAAGTGTTATAAATCACAAGGTTCTCAGTAGTTGAACATAGTTGCACTTTGCTTTGATGTCAAAGTATAAGAGTTAGGAGAATTTATTCTTTTTTTTTAATTCTGAAATGCAATAATATCTACAGTAAGTATTTATAGGAATATCTTTTGTTGTGCCAAACATGAAAACTAAATCCTGTGTTACATAAAATTCTACATTAAATATATTAAATGTTTTTGTGTATGAGTTTGAGAGAGAGAGAGAGAGAGAGAGAGAGAGAGAGAGAGTCTGTAAGACAGAAAGAAAGAGGAAGAGAGAAAGAGAGACAGATAGAAAGAATCTCTAAAGCACAGGATAGGGGCTCCCCTTGTTCACTAACAATGTTTTTTATCCTTCAAATGCTGCCCTCAGCTCCCCAATATAACTGAGTCTCCTAAAGCACATAGAACCAATGTCCCTTTTTGTACTGTGGCCTCTGTTTAGATGGGTCTTTTCTGAAAACCATTTTTTTATACTCCTGATAGTTTCCCAAGAGGCTTATTATTCCTTTTTCTAGTATAACCTACTTGGGAGCACCCCACCCCATACCACCCCAACATTCAAACAGGTACATATTAGAACCAAATTGAAGTTTCTGGACTTAATGCAAATGATGACACATTCAAACTAACACTTTAAGGATCCTTGAACATTTAAATGTATCTCATGAGAATTTTCTTATATTTTTACATTTCAATCGTACTGGAAGAACTCTTATGAGACATGCTCTGCAATTCTGTAAAATATGATAGGTACTTTAGCTCTCATGCCTGATGAAACACCACCTCACTATTGAAGCACCATCTCTCAGAGATAATCTGTGTAGGGAAATGAAACATTAGGTTGTATTTGGTGTCTTCAGTTTCTATATCCAATATCACTTTCTTATTCACATTCATTTTCACACAGGTAAATTTCAAAGATGCTGGTTAATTAGAAATCTCTGTTACTAACAAACTACAGTGGGCATTAAAATTTGGTATTCACGAGTTTAGGTAGTGTACCAAATTTGAATACCTAGCTTTCACCCCAAACTTACTTCAAAAATTCAACTCAACTGGTAATGTTTCTATATGAAACTTGTCCAAAATTTTGGATTTTTTTTCTTTTTTTTTATTGATTGTTCAAAACATTACAGAGCTCATGATATATCATCTTTTATACATTTGACTCAATTGGGTTTTGAACTCCCATTTTTACCCCAAATACAGATTGCAGAATCACATCTGTTACACACTCACATTTTTACATAATGGCATATCAGTGACTGTTGTATTCTGCTACCTTTCCTATCCCCTACTATCCCCCCCTCCCCTCCCCTCCCCTCCCATCTTCCCTCTCTACCTCCTCTGCTGTTGTTCAATTCTCTCCCCTTTTTTTCCTCCCCCTTTCCCCTCATAACCTCTTATAATTTTGTGTATCATTGAAGGTCTCCTACCAATTCCATATGCTTTCCCTTCTCTCTCCCTTTCTCTCCCCCCATTCGTCTTTGTTTACTGTTAGTCTTTTTTTTTTTTCTTACAACATCCACAAAGTTTTCATCCAGAGGAAGAAAAAATGACATTAATGGAGCTGAGGTTTAATAGAAAGAAAAAAAAGGGAAGAAATGCTGTTTTAAAAAGATGTGTTTCTAGGGGAAGGGAGGATAGGAAGGGCAGCAGAATAAAATAGACATTATTATTGCTGTATGTATATATGTGACTGTATGACCAATGTGATTCTGCAACCTGTACAATTAGAAAAATGAGAAATTATACCCCATTTGATTCAAATGTATATATGTCAAGATCATTGTACTGTCATGTGTAACTAATAATAAAATAAAATAAATAAAACTTCAAAAAAATAGATGTGTTTCTTAGATGGCTATGAGGTAATAAATATGTCATGGTATTAAGAAAACATTATGTAAAATTATATTATAAAAAGTAATTAGTGTAAAATTTAATCAATATTGCCAGTTAAAATTGCCAGTTAATTTGCTGAGTCTTGAAAATAGTAAGTAAGCATCTTATCATTATTTGCAGTAATATTTCAATTATTTGACAACTACTGGCTTCATAGAAAGTGCATATATTCCTCATAACAAAACATTATTTGGGAGATAAAAGTAAAAAGATTATTAAAATACTGATTTAAATGTTTTGAAGCTATAGATAATGGAAAAATGACTCCTCTGCTTCTATATTTTTTCTGTACTAATTGACAGGATGCTACTAATGGCTATTATCCAGTTTAACGCTGAGCCATTATGATACATGTACTCCAACAGAATGTATGCTGCTGAAAACCAAAGTTTGCTCTCTAATAAAGATACAGCTCCTATGTCAAGAGAGCATGAAAATATTTCATTGAATGATGAAAAACCACTTCCTCTGCTTCTCCCACAGACATGTCTTTCAAGTGTAGAAGAGAAGATATTTTGTATGCTGTTTAATTGGACTATCTCTGTCTTTGGAATGAAAAAAATGCAGAAAATTTGACATAGTTTAAAAAGTCATTTGGCATTTTGAGTACTAGAAAAATTTTGAACTATTTTTCATTAAAATTTTTCAGTTTCTATGAATTTCAAATTACTCATATCCAACTTTTATCAATACTGTGTTTTGAAAATGTACAAATTTGATTATAAAAAATTATATCAGAATGAATTTCCTTCAGAAATATTTTTATTAAATATTATTTATTCTCACCACAAAATATGTCATAAAATAAATAGTAAGGATTCAGGAGATATGTTTCAAATAATAACTTGAATAATTTTGCATATCCAAAGTTTATAATTATAAAGCTTTATGGTTTTTAGTCTTACTCATAGTACTGATCTGTAATATAATTAAGGTAGTCTATTTTTACTTGTATATTTATTCAGGTGTCAAAACCCATTATTTCGTTCTAAATGAATTATAATCTACTATATTGAAGTGGTTACTGTTATATGTTCCACATTCCTTTATTGTAATGAGCAAAGCAAAGTATTAGTATGCTTCTGACAAACCACAGCCAGAAATGTCTGGGGCTGATAGTGCTTATTTTACCAAGCTCACACACTCAAAATGTGGCCTAATTCCACTTACTAGCCAATTTATGTATACAAAAGTGTGGCCTCTTCATCTCCATAGACAACACTGGGGAGACATTACGGGTTCATAGCTTTTTATCAGATTGCCTTATGTCTTTGTTGAGATTGTTTGGTAGCACAAATTCTTCCTATGTATAATCCTGCTTCCTCCCTTGCCTCAAAATGTTTATGAATGATAACACACATCTATCCTACTAAACTACATATCAGAGTTTTGTTTTTTTAAAAAACCAATCTAGCCTACATTTACTTTATGGCAAGAATACTACTATCTATTTTAAAATCCAAGTTCTTTAAAATGCTACAAAACTCCCTAGTTGAGAAAATGATATTTATGTTTCTTTTTTTTCCTCTTTCCTATTTCAGGTACTCCTTACTTTTCAAGTGAAACAACCACACAAAATATATGCAATAATTGTATTGCTGCCAGGGCCACAAGAGAAGCTTTACTGTACCCCATTGTGAGAACTTTGCAGAGTTCCAAAATATAAAAGCCCAAGAGCCATTTGTAGCTTTATTAATATTGCAGTCCCCAGGAGTTTTTCTCCTACTGGTCCATACTTAGGCTTCGGCATTTTATACAAGTTCTCAGTTATGTGTCTGTGGGACCAGTGTTTTCTCCTCTATGTTATATCATCCCAGTTGCTGCATATCTCTGAATTTGCTTATCTCCCCAGGTTTGGGGTTAATAATTATCCTATGACTTCTGTTCTCTAAGGTGCAAGAAAAGTCACTGTTTGATTTGCTTTTTCTTCTACTATGAACTCATGTGATGATTTGGAGTTAACCCCTGATTCTTCAACAGTCTTTTTTAATATGATTATCCCCTGTTGAGAAAAATTTGAATAATGAATTAAACTTTGATATTCCAAAAAATGAGATCTTTCTAACATAATTCTAGGGAAGTCATATTTTAGCTCCAAATGATTATTTAAGTTTTCACTGTTTTACTTAGTATGTATCTTTCTTGTCGAAGACAAAATATCTTTGTTCTGTATTTGAAGTAAAAAGACTAAGTAAAAAAGAGAATGTTTGAAGAGTGTACTACCCACACCCACCCGCAGTTTAGTAGATAAGGGAGATACATGGAGGATTATTTTATATAATAGTTATTAAACATAGGCAATATACCATTGCTTTGGATATATGAGGTTGGGATCAGTGCCTATACTGTGACATTCCAACTTTGTCACAGAGTTGTATGACCTCAGACAGGTTATTAAATTTCCATGTTCATTGGGATAATAATCATCACAACAGTGTTTACATCATTGGATGATTATATGCCTTTATATATCTGCAGGTTGTCTCATAGATCTTACTAATAGTCTTTCTTCATCAGTTCATATCCCATCTTCAGCCTAAGTCCCATGACCAACTGGATCATACATACATTAACATTTTCTGGAGTATAACTTTATTTAATTTTTGATTGGCTGAGTTTTGCAATTACAAATTACTTTCTATAACTTTTAAGGTTCTGTTCTATTTACTTGAATGTCTTGATGTTTAAATTAATTTAAAGTGCACTCTTCATTTTACTAACTGTTAATAAGTTGTTAATAAAATGAAGGTTTTGAATCCCAAAGGATGTTTGTCAAGAAGAATGATTGCAGAGAGACAAAACAATGGCTACAGTCTCTGAGGGAACTCAGGTTTTCAGATGCATTAAAGAACTACTGAGCTTTAGATAAGAATGTCAGATTTGGGCCTCTTCTCTGAGGGCTAAAATCTATTTTCTTTCTTGATCTGCTGAATTGCTTCCTTGGGAGACAATTTAGAACTTACCAGTGCATTTAAAGTGCTGCCTTAGTTTTTTTTTTTTTTTTCCTTAAAAACCAATTATTTTGCTTCTGGATTTTACAACATAACAAAATAGTGTACACATTAGCAAATATTTTCATATTTATGATATTCTTTGTGGGTGAAATATAAAAACAATTATGGTAATGGAAAATCTAGAGTTCCAAAAATAAATACCTGCATTGTCCTGCAGATTTGAATATATTTACCTAAAAATCAAAACCTTTAAATTGTAAAGAGAATTTGTGTGTGAGTGTGTGTGTAGAAATTGGAATAAATTGTCTTCACACCATCTTTGGGTTATGTGTAACTTGAATATTTAATATAAATAACATATAAATTAGAACTATAAACCAGAATCTACTTATTGGGCATTTAGGTAGTTATACTCAGTGCCGAGTAAATCTGAAAAGTGCATGAAAGTGCACATTAATGTAAATATTCTGTTTACTTTCAGACTTCTATCAGACTAGAGAATTGCTTTTCACTTTGCCAGATGATATTCTAATAGAATACATAGATACAAAGGGTGGCCTGCCATCTTTATATGGTTGATGAAGTTGGTTCATTTATAGTGTAGAAGGCAACTTAGTCACTATCTTATATAAAAAAAATCAAATATATAGCATGAATAGAATTAACAAGAGGAAGTATTACTATTTTCGGCTGCTATAATTGAAAATTTAAAAATATTATTATATCTATAATATTATTTTTGAACTGGCAACTAAATTGTTCTAAACTGGTCACAGGATCAGGATCAAAACATCAAAAAATAAATCCTTTTATGTAAAAGTTTGTATTTATCCTCAGTCTTATGGCCTTTCTTAAAAGTCTAATAAAATATCTTTAAGGTTGTGTGAAATGAAATTACACATACTACTGATTTATATATACAAAATTACTTTAGAACTAATAGCCAATATGTTGTTAAATTTTTAAAATACCATTTCTAATATAAGTGTAATAAAATTTGATTGACAAGCAAATATTTGGCCCTGACTTGAACATGATACCACCAGAATAAAAACATATAAAAGATTAAGGGAAGGTTAAAGAACATTTTATTCCTTATTCTTTATGACTTTGACTTTCAGTGTTTTTACTGGGAAATGTTCCAAAATCTGTACCAAACCCCCACTACAGAGTGGCACTGCTTAAACAGCCAGATCGTGCTCCATACTTATTCCTATTATTTCTCATTGCACGTTCATTTTAATATTAGGAGGTAGATGCTCTCTCTGGAGTGTGTTACTATAAACATAGCATTGCAATTATGGTAATAATAAAGTTGGAATAGTAAAGAGATCAGTTTTGTAACCATGTGAAACAGGGTGTGCGGTATTCCTGTATTCATTTGTTCAAATGTCTGTGAAAAATTTTGCAGAGTCAGACGATGACATTCTCTCCCTTTGATGACTGACCAACATAAAAGAAAGGACTGGGTAAATCTGAACCTCTCTGAGCCCCAGGATTCGTATTAGCATAATGGGGAGAAGTGGTAATAATAGTGCACCTTTATGGAGCACTGTCAGGTTTTGTTCTAAGCACTTGTTTGTATCATCTCTTTTGATCCCCAGAAGCAAATACTAGTAAAATCCCACTTTACAGCTTAGGAAATCTTATTAGATTTAAGTAACTTGCTGATGATCTAAACAATGGGAATTATTTTATTAAATATGCTTGAGCATAGAATATAATCTCCTTTCTTTTTTTAATAACTTTATTTTATTTATTTATATGTGGGCTGAGGATCGAACCCTGGGCCTTGCAGGTGCGAGGTGAGCGCTCTACCTCTGAGCCATAACTCCAGCCCCCTCCTTTCTATAATTCTGTTTTCTTAAGTGAATCTATATCTTGCTGAATTTATTTTGCATATAATTATGAAAGAGAAAATAGAATGTATCAAAATAAACTTATAGATATTTGTGATCTGGCTGTAATGATTAAAGATAATCTTTATTTTTTGGTTTATCCTTAGGCATTTTAAATATTTTGTACAATATTTTTATAGTAAGGAAAATATTCTAAGTTCTTTTGAATACAATGGTAGAACTTACTAAGGAAATTAATGTTTTAATATAAGTCACATGACTATTCTTCATTTTAAAATAGTCGCCAAATTACACACTGCTTTTTCTTCAGAACATTTGCTATTATGGTTACATCATATAACCCCATACTAGTTACACTGGATTCCAATACACCACAACTTAGCTCAACAGAGGGTAATTCATCAATGTTTTGTTGGGATGAATAATAATGTTAAAAATGAAAACTGAAAGAAAAACATAACAAGCCACAAATAATGTTTTGTTTAGACAAAGGAGAAAAGAAGAATTGAGAAGAGTAGATGAATAAGGCTATATTAAAAGAAAGATATTAAAATAAGAGAAGGGTATATCTTTTTTTATTGATTTAAATAAGTCATATAAAAAAGAAATTATTGTAAAGTGATGGACATTTAAAATCAAACATACTTGTATTGATTTTATATTAATAATTTTGTTTTTCATATGAATTTGATAAATTATCTTATAGTGACATTTGCTTACAGACCCAATGATAAAATATTTGCATTTTAAAAATTATTATGAGGCCCAGGACAGTGGCACATGCCTGTAATCCCAATGGCTTGGCAGTCTGAAGCAGAAAGATTGTGAATTCAAAGCCAACCTCAGCAACTTAGTGAGGCCTAAGCAACTTAGCAAGACTCTGCCTTTAAATAAAATATTTTTGAAAGGACTGGGGATGTGCCTCAGTGGTTGAGCACTCCTGAATTGAATCCCCAATACCAAAAGTAAATAAATAAATAAATAAATAAATTAAGAAAAAGGATCATATGAAATTAGTATGTTTAAAAGTTGATGATTGTGTTTGCCTATGTTTATGCATTTCCATAAGTTGAAAAACAATAAAGGAACAAAAAGTACATTATTAAAACTATTAGTGAACTCCTCTGAAAAGGAAGAACTTTATATTGACTTGAAAAGATCAGAGTGACCTGAGGGCTTATCTTGGCTCTTAAAGGAAGCTTTCTTCATTCTCCTCCTGAGTATTAAGAAAGTTGTTGTTCTCTGAAAAATGTGTGACTTGCAGAGTATACATGGGAAGAGTGGTGATTCTCTTCAGAATATTGTGTGAAAATACTAGGGAAAAGAATACCTTTTAAGTTCTTATAGTGATGAACAGATATAAAGAACTTCAAGTATATTAAATATTAATGTTAGCAAGTTAGTTCCTAGAATGGGGGTGCAATGGTTAATTTGAATTGTCAACTTGATTGGATTGAGAGACACTAAGGACTAAGAGGCTTATGGGTATGTCAGTGAGGGTGTGTCTAGGAATGATTGGCATGTGGGGTAGCCAACTGAAATGGAGACCCTCCCTATGCGTGGGCAGTACCACATAATTGGATAATGACTTGGACAGAATAAAAGTTTGAAGAACAAGGAAGCAGCATGAGATGCAAGTTTAACTCTTCTTGAAGAGTTCTAGATTTCTGCTGCTCATCTGAGCATATTGTCAAGAGCTTTGTAATGTTGTGAACAACCAATAAAAAAAAAACAAAAAACAAAAAAAAAAAACAATGAAACCTAAAAAAAAAAAAAAAAAAAAAAGGACTCTCTCTTTCACTCTTCAAAGAGGACTCTGCCAGTGATTCTTCAGAAACCTTCTGTCTTGGAGTAGGGTAGCAATGTTGATCACTCTTTCTCTGGGGCTTTAGCTTCTTAACTGCATAGGTACCAAGTATTCCAGCTCTCTAACCTGCAGATGGCCATTGTGGACTTTCCAGTTTCTGGTCATGTAAGCCAACCTAATAAGTCCCCTTTTTATAATTGTACTTCCTGTTAATTCTGTTCTTCCTGAGAACCCTAAACAGGGGGGCTAAACTAAATATTAACTATAGCTGTATTTCTAGTTTGTTAGAATTTAATGGACTATTTGAATTTGATTTTATATGATTTTCTTTTTGCATAAATTCTATTTAGCTAATAGACTATATTTGCACTATGCCTTTTTCCTAGATATTGAGCTGAGCCTGGGTTCAGAAAAGAAAAACACAAGAAATAGTGCCATTCTCCTAACTTTTGGAAGCTTTTGATCAAGGATGATGAGAAAACAGGACCAGAGATGATGGAGCAAGAGACAATTTAAAAGCACCTAAAGAAAAAAAGACACCAATGGTTTAAGTGACCTTCCCACGTTTGGATAATTCATTAGTGTCAAGAATAAAAATGCAAGTTTCCTGCTTTCAGTTTCTCAAGTCACCTGCCTCTTTTCTTCTTATATGTTTCACTGCTTAAGATATTATTTTTTATAAAAAGAGGTTAAACTGTGCAGAAGAATAATCTGCTCACTACAAATACAGGTTTTATGTGAGCACTTTTCCAAATGAATTTGTTTTGTGAAGTCAAAGACTCATTTTCTGTTCTCCACTATTGACTAGTTTGCACAATACTTGGCCTTAAGTAGGTACATGATAAATATTTCCTGGAGGATTAAATGAAAGAATGAGTCAGGCATTTACATTTGACTAGGTTTTGCTGGGATCAGTGCATATATAAACACACAGAAATACCATCCTTCTGTGGTTTTACTGTTTTCTTTGCCAGATAAAAATAAACATGTAGGGGCTGGGGATGTGGCTCAAGCGGTAGCGCGCTCGCCAGGCATGCGTGCGGCCCGGGTTCCATCCTCAGTACCACATACCAACAAAGATGTTGTGTCCGCCAAAAACTAAAAAATAAATATTAAAAATTCTCTCTCTCTCTCTCTCTCTCTCCTCTCTCACTCTCTCTTTAAAAAGAAAAAAATAAATAAATAAACATGTACTAAAAAGTTAAATAATTAGATAATAACACAAGGGTAGTAATTAGCAGTTTGTACTATTTTTGTTAAAAGTTGAGCTATTCAAGGTCAAAGAGAAGAACTCATAACTGTGGTACAAACTCTGAACATTGATACAAATTTAAAATTATGTTCACAAATAGTCATTTTGTTGTGGATATTTCTGAATATTTTAATCCATGCCACAGATAAGAATAATTACTGGTATTGTTAGCAATTACATCAGTAAAAGTCACATTTTTCTCTCCTAAATTGAGGGAGAGGATAAGGAAATGTTATGTATTTTTTTCAAATTTTATATTTTGGATTGTATTTTTAATTTTAGAAATCTAGTTTTGAACAAAGATGAGAATTGATGTGTTAAGAGATTTATAGAGGTGAATTCACTTTTGTCCAGGATTTGATACTAATTATATTGAAGCATGAATTTTGATTAGTATTTTACTGAAATATGCTTTTTTAGTTTATATATTTATTTGATGTTTCCCATGTTCATGTTTTTTTTTAACTTTTTCTTACAATGAACCTAAATTTTCACTGAGCACTTTCTAAATAAATGTAAGCCAATATTCTTGCTCTCAACTATGTACAAAATACCCTTATGAAAAATCTATTAGAAAAGAAGATTTGGAATGTTATCATCACAAAGAAACAATAGATGTTTAAGGTGTTGGATATAATAGATACTGTGAACTGATCATAACACAATATATACACATACTAAAGCTCCACATTGTACCCTAAATATAATGATTATGTGTCACTTACAAAGAAAAAAAAATGAAAACTGTAGAAATTTAAAACATGACATGATGGATTTAGAGTGAGAAATGATGTGGGACAGATTTGGAAAATATTTTTCAGGTCCTTCAACCCCATGAGATCAGGCAAGCATCTCTGAATGTCCATTTGTACAAGTGAGAACTTCATTAATTGTTTGCAGATCACTTAGTAATAAATGGTGCCATTTTCTGTAAACAGGTAATTTGTACATTGATCTTTTCTGAAAACATCAAAGATAGGGAAGACATAAATATAGAAGTTGTTCTTTTAAAAAATATAGACTACAAGCAACGGCTGTGAACCAAGACAGCTGGGAAATTGTGTTTCTTCCACACACAAGTACTAAATGTGTTATCTAAGAAATGGTCAAGGTTACATTCATTTTGAAAAGATACTTGCTTTTCAATTATCATTATTAAATGTACTTTTTAATTTTTTTGCTTCCTACACTGGGATAATTATTTGTCTTAAATTTTGAATAAATCATTAAATGATAAGTCTTTAAGAATAATATGGGGGAATTATAAATCATGCAGATGATAATGAACAATTCAGTGTTATTAAAAGACATGTTTCATAAAGATGGATTAATAAGTATTAAAATTTTTATAACATTCTTACATTTTCAATCATTATTTATTATTATTTACTTATCTTCTCTCCTGTTAAAGCATGAAAATTCAAGTAGGTTGACTACATGGGATGATGAAAATTCTTCATCCATAGCACCCTGTTACTGCATTGCTTTTTCATCCATAATGCAACTCTTTATGGGTCTCTGATTTACCCCAATAGTTGTCAAAATGATTGATGAGACTGTTGTTTGAAAAATATTTAGGAGCTTGGGTCTCTGGGTTTATGGACAAAAGGGCAATGAAAATCCTGTGCACATGAGTACACTGTAGTCCTGGTGGACCCAAAATACTAGTATTCATATAAAGTACAAATCTGTATATTTTATTAAGCAAAGTATCACTGAAGAACTTTTTAAACATTTTTAAAGAACATTTAAAAAAATACCTTTTCTTTATTTTTGATGTGGTGCTGAGGATAGAACCCAGGGCCTCCTTCCACATGCGAGGTGAGTGCTCTGCCACTGAGCTACAACCTCAGCCCCTTAAGGAACATTAAAAAAAAAAAAAAAAAATTGTTTCAAATTGGTACATTTGAGTGCTTCATGATACGTCATAGCTGAATGATTTATTGGTGCTAAATCTAAAGACTTTTAAAGATCATAAAGGTGCCTTCAAGGACCAATTGAGATTGGTGTTTATCTATTATCTACATGTTTCATATTTATTACAGAATTCTATTAAAATCCATATAGTTCTCAGATACCAGTAATATCATATCAGTTATCTTTTTTGCTTCGTCTTTTTTTTCTATTTTTCTTGAGTTTATGCATATAGGTGAGACTGAAACATAAAATTTCAATATCTTTCACAGATCAAATGACTACTGAGTGGAAAAGACAAAATAGAAATCCAAGCAATCAAATTCCAGTGTTCTTGCTTTATCCTTTTGTTTTCAACTTACTGGACCAATTCTAGATACATTTTTTATTATTCAGTCATTTTTTACTAATTTGAGTTTTAAAATGTAGCAGTTATGTGCTTTTATCTCCATAGATTATATGTAATATTTCCTTTCTACCTCTTTAGTTTGAACATTTATTTGTATTATTGTGTTTAACATTTAAAAGCAGGAGCTCATGTACACAAATTTTGTTGAAAACAAATTTAATATATCTTGTCATTGTCAGCATGTCATTAATCAAAATATTCAGTTCTTCTTTATTATAACAGATTTTTGGAATTTACAGTTAATCTCTAGAGAATTCAGACATTGTTTACTCTTAGTTATTGATAGATTGATTATATATCACTGTGGATTATATTTTAGATAACTTTAAATTTTATTTTCTATGTTTGTAAAATGTTTTTAAAATATTTAAAATAAGTAAGTATGTATTCACTTTTCTTTTTTAGAATATAAATTTCTAAGATTCCAAATAATGACAAAGATGTGAAAATTCAATGCATTCATCTATATCATCAAGACAACTATATTAATTTTATCCTTTTTATCTTTTCTTAGTTTTTGTTTTGCTTTTTCTTTTTCAGATTTTCATTGTTATTAGTATTTTTAATTTTTATTTTACTTAATGATAAATGACAAGAAGGAAAGATAAATTTAATTCTTCCATTAAATCCACTTATTTCCCAATTTTATGGATATAAGGTTATAGAATCACATTATTAAGCCTAATAACCTTCTTCATATTCTTTTAGTATGAAAATTTCTGTTAAGGTTTTTAACTACTTAAAATATATTTATGTAAATATATCTGTGTTTTACTCTTTCCCTTACACTTTGTTAATCTTTTTGGCTATAAACTTCTAAATATTATGTTTAAATTTTAATTTCACCTTGTTTTACTGTTATAAATATCTATAATTGTTCTTTCCATATTTTAGACAATATACTGTAGGCTTTAATGTAATTTTAAAATAACAGAATAATTCCACATACAGCGTGTTATTAAACACATTTCTAATTGTAATCGTTTGAATGGGGGTATTAATATTAAAATTTATGAAGATTTCTAATTATACTGCAGCATTATTGTATGCTTTTCATTGAAATGTTTTATGTTGTTTCAAGTACCCATAATTTTTGAAACCTGTGTATGATCTGTTTTCTGTGTCTTCTTTTTTTCTTCTTTCTTTTTATTTACCTGTAATTTCAGCATTTATATTTTGGTACATTAAATGGTTTAATGACTCACCATTTACTATTTCATTCTCATTTATCCTTTCATTTATTTTGAATCTGAAATGAGTCACCATTAGTAGAATATTTTTTTTCTATCTAGAATTGTGAATATGTGTTCTACTCTTTCTCTTCCACGTTTTTTTTTACAACAGTAAAATCAAGTTTTCAGTAGATTCACTTAATTTATCACTATTTTCAATATTTCTAAGCTTTAAATATTTATAAGCCTACAGCATTACTTTTGACATTTTTCAAGGTTGGCTAGTCCATATTTTGGGTACAAAAATATATACTGATGTATGAAGCTGATTGCAAAAATTTTAAATAGTAAACAACAATATATTAACAATATATTGGGGGCCATGTATGTAATATGTGTAATATATGGCCATCATTATATAAAACATTTTTTATTAGTAAGAAAAGTAAAATATTTAAGAAGATTTTATTTTCTATTAATGTTATTTATTTTAAGTACAGTAGCAAATAAGACTGACAATTCTTCTATACCAAAATATTTGCATGCCATTTAATTTAATTCTAAGAAGACTCCTATAGCAGATGATGGCTGTGACTCTTAGGGATACTCAGATACTTTAGAGTCATCTGCATTTAGGCCTACAGGACAGAGCTGACTTTTAACACAAACCTGCTTAAATTCATAGCTAATAGTCTTTTCACAGCACCAGCTTGATATTTTTAAGGTATACAGAGAAGTAAACAAGTAATGTAGACTCAACTATACATTGGAAACTTTAAGGAATAGTGGCTTTTATTCTGTCTTATTAAAGATACAGATAATTTTAACTGGGGAAAAGACTGGGATTTGGGGATTTAGAAATCATTCTAAGCAAAAGCACTGGTAGACGGAAGACTGTTTCTGTTTGTATGTCTCTTGCATTTCTTTCTTTCTCTCCTTCCACTAATCTCCCTCTTTTCCTCTGAACTGTATACCTGGGCATTTGTCTCAGGCTCCGAAATCAAAGACTAACTAATATTTCCCTTCTTTTAACCATTCAATTAATCATTCCAAAATGTGCACAGTATCCATTCAATAGTTCATGCACTTACAGTTTACAACTCTTCAGAACTCTGCTGAGTACTGAAGATATTTAAATGAGGAAAAAACACTTCCTATTCAGGAGGTTAATAGTTCAATTGAGAGCTGTGAATAGAGGTTTTCCTGTTTTGTGTTTTGTAGTGGGAGGGATCAAACTCAGGGCCTTGCAAATGCTAAGCAAGCTCTCTACCATTGAACTACATTCCCACCCTAGAGCTGTAGGTATAAATGAAGAGTTTTAGTGCAATGATTATTAGAAATATAATCAGGGAATAAGCTTATACAACTTTATTAATATTACCAAGACATATAAAAAATTCTATTATTACCCTAGATCTGGGAAAAAGTATTATTTATTTTTATCTACCTGTGAATTTCCTTAAACATTATAATAAATCAAATCATAATGAAACATATCTTATTTTTCTTTTTGAAAATATTATAATTAAGGATTTTCTCTAGAAGATAAACTTGATAGAATAATTTAAAAATGTGATTAAAGCTAATTAGAATAATAAAACCCCTTTGAAATAGTAAGATATGATCCAATTCACAGATTACTTAAAGTGATTCTAAAAATGTTTTTCTTTTAATGCTGTCCTTTCACACTGACTTTAATATCATGACATCATCTTGATATTTCATAATTATGTATAATATTATATCTTTTAAGTTTTTGAAAGAATTTTGCAGATGTTAACTTAATTTTTTGTTCAAATTATGCTGTTATGTAGACATAGTGAATATTGCTCTAAGTATTTCAATTGAGGGAGATTGAATGATTCTGCAACGCAAAAAAAATTTTTTTTTCATAAATTCTGGTCCAGTAATTTTCTCATTTATAATATATTTGAAACCAAGCTCCATAAATATTAAATCATTCCCTAAAGAAATGAAATTACTTGCTTTTTTGATCAAAAATATAAAATTGACATAAGTTGACTCAGACTGGGTTGAAAGTCTGGCTACAGTATATTATAAAGAACCCTCTAAAATGTAAAAATGTTTTTAAACAAATTTTATTCACTTAAAATCAATATAAATATTATTATAAAGGTCCTATTATAAGGGTCCGGCGGAGCATCGGAGAAAGAGACCACAAGGGACCAACTTCATGCAATAAGCAGGGGGGAATTTTATTGAACCAGCATGCTGGAGCTCAAGGCTCACTCAGGAAGGGAGAGCAGCCCAGAGCCCAGAGCAGAGGTCAAGCAGAGCTTAAGTACACTTTTTGGAGAGGGCGGGGGGCTTTGCATACATCAGAACAAATCATCATGAGGCGCGGGAAAATTGAACAACAACTCTGAGACATGATTAGTACATTCATTTGTGGGAACAGTCTGGGCAGGGGTGATTGGTTACTCCTAAGCGGGGTACACATTTAAACTGATTGGTTTTGTGGCCTGGATGCTTACGTGCAGAGCTACTTAGAGCCCTTAGCTATTAAACAACCAGGGAATCAATGGAAATATTTACTGGGCAGTTCAGGTATTGTCCTAACAGCTACAGGGATTACAGGATCTGGGGGTAGCAGAGGAATTTTAACAATACCTGGTCTTTTACGTTTTAGCCCAGGCCTTGCAATTTAGAAACTTTACAATGCCCAGTCTTTTACACTTTAACTCAGGCTTTTGCAGCTTAGAATCAGCTTAGAAATTTTACCTTTACACTATTGAAAGATTAAAATGTAAAGGATAAGATTTGTTTTAAGTTCTGTTAAGTTTCAATTTCTTTAAGTTCTGTTTGCCTGGGACCTGAAAATTATGGAGGGGTCAAAACAACTCCCGGAGAGACCAGTAAATGTATGTTGAGAAATCTCTCCTGACCATCTTGTCACTCTGTAAAAACAACCCCTCCCAGAGACCATGCAGCTCAGCACATACACACCTCAGGGCTTAACCCAACCAGTTCAAATATATACCCCATTGTTTGTGCTGACCAATCACCCCTACCCAACTTGTTCCCACCAGTGAATGTGCTAATCATGTTTTAGAGTTGTTATTTGATTTTCCCGCTAAGGGATGCTGTGATGTATGTAAAGTCCCTGCCCTCTCCAAAGAATGTATATAAGCTCTGCTTAAGTTGTTCTCGGGGCTCTCTGCTCCATTCAAGTGAGCTCTGAGTCCCAGCATGCTGGACCCCCAATAAACCCTCTGCTGTTGCATGAGACAGTCTCTTGGTGGTCTCTTCCTCTGATGCTCGCCCGACCTTAACACTATAACAAGAAAATGAATGAATGAATGAATGAATGAATGAATGAATAAATGAATTGCCTTGTGTTTACCTTTGAGGAAGAGGAAAGCATCTAAGAGCTGGTCTGTTCTGCCAGTTTGGCCTAATCTTGTAGGAACTTGCCCTGGTCATCTCCTCTTGAACACAATTTCACAAAACACCAACATCAAATGCCATTCCATCATCATGATGGATTTTTTAAAAGACCACCCTATAATCATAATTGAACAGAGACAAAATAAAGATGGAAAAAGAGAGGGAAGAAAGAAAGGAAAGAAGGTAGTGTCAGATCAGACAAGGCAGGCAGTGGCCAAAGGAGGCAGATTTAAAAGGGCCGCTGAACAGGCTTTATTGAGATATCACTCCCGGGCAGAACTAGATCAGACCCACAGGGGGACAGGGGAAGGATCTGAGGAGAAACCTCATGGAAGCTAGACTGGACTGGACTTTTATGGGGCTTACAGCAGGAAGGGAAGGGCTTGGGACAGGAAAAGGTGTTCTTAGAGTCCCTTGCCCCCTTGGAGTTGGTCAGGGGAGTTGGCTGAATTCCAGGATTGGCCAGGGGGTCCTGCTGATTGACAGGCATTAGTCAGGAGATCTGGCTGATTGACAGGTGTTTCCACCGGCATCTGATTGATGTTCTATTCTGGCACGGGCTGCTTTGTTCTAAGTTGCCACTAAGTCTCCACCACCGACCTAATATTCCAGCCTTTTTGGTGATATAGGGCAGCGAATTTTGTCTGGCTACTTCCTGCTTATTTAGGGGCATAGTGGGGGGGGGAGTGGCTGGGACATAGGTTCAGTGGGAAGGTGACTGTAGGGGTGTAGGATCATCTGGTTGTAGGTCACTCTGGAAATTTCACTCACGCGCTTTCGAGCGAACCTGAGGAGACAGGGAGAAATCATTAGTAGAACCCCTATTACTAAAATAGGAGTGAGAATGGGAGTCAGCCACGCAATGAGGGTTGAATTTAGCCAGCCTGGCCAGGGGGTCATTTGATGGTTGCTGTTTAAGCATTTCACCCAAATGACGGAGGGTGTCAACATTCTCTTTCACCAATCCAGTTTCATTAATATAATAGCAGCATTCTTCTTTCAGGAACAGACAGGTTCCTCCTTTACTCGCTGTGAGGAGATCTAGAGCTCGACGGTTCTGCAATGGGACTTGGGCAAGAGATGTTATTTGCCTTTGTAGGGAAGCAAGAGAAGCGGCTGATGCCTCTACTGCTTCCCGAAGTTGTTGTTCAAGCTTTTGAGTAGTGGTTACTGCATAACCAAGTCCTCCTGCCCCGAGTCCAGAGGCAATGAGGGAGGAGGCCAGGGAGAGTCCAACTACTACTGGTAGAAAGACAGCCCTTCTTGTCCTGGAAAGGGAGGTAGTAACAAGCCATGTTAACTCAGCCTCATTGTACAGAGTTAATTGGGGAACCAAGGTGGAAGGAACACAAAAAGCAAACGCCATGTTGAGACTTAGATTTTTTGTTAGGGTACCATTGCACCAAAAAATAACCCAGGCGGAGCAAAGGTTAAGGAAGAAATTCAAACTATCTGGTCACAGGGTGCAGAACCTGAGGAAGTGTAGCAGCAAGAGAAATTCCCTGATGAGTTACGAAAAAGAGGTACTTCCTCAAAGGCTGGAGAGGGAGGTCCTTGGGGTTTAGATGAGGTATTGAGTGGAAAATCAATTGGAATCACAATCAATGGAATACGATCCAAACCTGCGCAGAGGAAACAGTCTGAAATGTTATTCTCTTTGGACAAATTGAGAAGCTGAAGTGACAGCGACCTTGTTGGCCATCTTGATAGTCCCAGTTAGGTTCTGTTAGGGGAATAGCTGCTTCACCTGTGGGGAGAGTCATATCTGTTAAACGAATTTGGTCAGCATGATCTAGAGCAGCCTGCTGAATGTGGGCCCGCTCATCTGGGGTCAGAGTAGAGGACAGAACAACATAGACAGACTTTGTGCCAGGTAAGATCATAAGTCTGGGAGAGATATCGGAATTCCTTAATGTAAGCAGAAGAATCAGCAGAGAAGGACCCAAGATGTTTTTCAATCTGGGAAAGATCTTGAAGCAAAAATGGGACATGCACTCTGATTATCCCTTCAGCACCAGCTACTTCCCTGAGAAGACAAAGGAACTGTGTGTTATCTGATAAGAGGGATAGGTGGGACTGGGTGTGGGCACTGACGGGAGAAGAGAGGGGTGAGTGGGTGGAGGTGATCATGGCTGTAGGAAAGTAGAAAGAGGAGAGGGTGGAGGGGGAGGGGGAAGGGTGGTATCTGTGGAAGAGGTGGGCAGAGAAATCAAGGTAGCAGGAGAGGAAGAAGAGAGTGGGGGAGGTGGAGGAGGAAGGGTCTTATCAGTAGAAGAGGTGAGCAGAGTGGGGGAGGAGGAGGCTCTGAGGGATCTGGAGATCCCACCCACTGCAGCCAGGTGGGACCCATTCTGCCTGCCAGGGTGGCAGAGGGAGCTAGCAAGGGAGGGAGGAAGGGTGCATGTGTCTGGTAGCCAGGCAGACTGGAAGTGCACAGAAAGGGCTGCAAGCAGTGGCTGCAGAAGTGGCATCAGGGAGGAGGAGGGAACATGGTACCGCTGGGAGGGAGAGCAGACAGAAGGGACAGGAGCAAAGAACAGAGGGAAGGACGGGAGCAGAGGGCAGGACGGGAGCGAATCTCAAAAAGCCTGAATGTGGTTTCCCATTTCCCTGTCCGGCGACAGAAATTGTCCAATTCAGTGAGGGTCTAAAATCAACAGTTCCTTCTGGGGGCCATTGTGACCCATTGTCTCAGTGCAGTAAAATACCAGGCGGTTCTTAAAGGAGCCCTAACTTGGCAAAATTCAAATATAGACACCCAAAGGACTTTGGGGTCTAAGGAGAGGACTCTGCGTTTCCCATGACCTTCCAGCACCCTCGGGGGTGAGTGAGGGTGAGTGAGAGCAGAAAAAGGCGTCCCAAATTCTGTCTGCACTCACCTATGGACAGATACGGGCCAGGGCGGAGGTTGAGGAGTCCCTACAACCTCCGCAGGCCCCAGTGGTTAGCCAACCTGGTTGGCAGGGGGGCTCTCAGGAGGACAGGGACGTCTCCACAGTCCCCGGAGCCCTGAATAGAATGGGCGGGGCCTATGGCACGCACGTGACTTTTGAATAGACCCCGAGGACAGACAGAAAGAAAGGGTCTGGAAGGTCAGGGGAAATGGGAACTTACCCCACTCCAGTCCGCCTGGATGAAGGGAGAGGGAAAGAGCCGCTTAGAAAGTTCCCAGTTCATTTCAAGGGGGAAGGGATGGGCTTCAATCCCCTGAGGGAGAAACCCAAAGATCCCTTCCCGGTTTGGCACCAAGATGTCAGATCAGACAAGGCAGGCAGGGGCCAAAGGAGGCAGATTTAAAAGGGCCACTGAACAGGCTTTATTGAGATATTACTCCCAGGTGGAACTCCATCAGACCCACAGAGGGGGCAGGGGAAGGGTCTGAGGAGAAACCTCATGGAAGCTAGACTGGACTGGACTTTTATGGGGCTTACAGCAGGAAGGGAAGGGCTTGGGACAGGAAAAGGTGTTCTTAGAGTCCCTTGCCCCCTTGGAGTTGGTCAGGGGAGTTGGCTGAATTCCAGAATTGGCCAGGGGGTCCTGCTGATTGACAGGTGTCAGTCAGGAGATCTGGCTGATTGACAGGCATTTCCGCCAGCATCTGATTGATGTTCTTTTCTGGCATGGGCTGCTTTGTTGTAAGTTGCGACTAAGTCGCCACCACCGACCTAACAGGTAGGTAGGTGGGAGGGAAGGATTATCCATAGATTAAAAACAACTGAACTACCTAACCTGGCAAATACAAGTCAACTCCAAGTTCCTCTGCTGTACTTTTTCACCCTGTTCACTTGGTTCCTAGAGGTCTTCAGCTTTAAGTTCTTCCTTCTTTGAAATTGATCTTTTCTGACTTGAATACCCAATGAATAAGAACTTCCACTGGTTACAAAAGATCTCATAATTATCCACTGAAGTCACTTTGCAGTACCTTGAACATATCTGTGATTTGAAATTTCAAACATACCTTGGACTTTCGAATTCAGGAACTCTGTTTACTTTCTTTATATTTGTTTTTACGTATTTTTTCTCTAATAATGTTATCTTTATTCCCTTTAGTAATTTTGGTAACTTTTGAACAATTAATTTATAAGGTATTAATAATAATAAAAAAATGATCCCAAATGTTCCAAGTTGATATTTACCTGAACTCTCATACTCTCATGAGACTCTTTTTTTTTTTTTTTTTTGAATGGGGAACTGAACCCAGATGCCCTTTACCACTGAGCTACATCCCCAACCCCCTCCCATTTTTCTAATTTTTATTTTGAGACATGGTCTATCTAAGTTGCTTAGGGCATTACCAAGTTGCTAGAGCTCGTCTCCAATGTGTGATTCTTCTTTCTAGGTCTCCTGAGTCTTTGGGATTTAAGTGCACCACATGAGACTTTTGTGATAAAACATGAGCATACAATAACAACCTTTTTACCCATATGATAATCATCTATATGAAAAAATAGCATTCACTTATGCTTAATGCTTAGTCACATGAGATTTCAACAGTTTCCTGAAGCTCAACCTGTTCAAAATGAAATGCTTTGCCTCTCATCCAAAACATGTATAACTATCAGTGTTCTTTATGTTTGTTAGTGGTATTATCAGCTAAAAAAATTTTCAACCAAGAAATCTTAAGTTGATCATAAACACCTTCTCCTATGTGTTAATAGTGTTGTTCATTTTATATCTGAACATTTGTTATTATTTCCTATTACTTTTATTGTTTAGACTCTCATTTCCTCCATCATTATTTATTGTTATATATACTTGTTTTTCTTGTTTATATCCTATCAGACTCAGTATAAAATATGCAATGCTTCTAGGATTACCATTCTAAATTTAAAAATTGCTTATGAATTTTACCTGCTGAATTGAAAGTAATGTTCTGTCATTGCCAAAGCTTTTTAGCATCTATTTCAAGATTACTTATTTTAATTTTCATTTCCAATTTCAGCTCTAGGCTTTGTATACGGAGCTCTGATAGATAAGGTAATCCTTATTCCCTAAAAACATTTATTATTATCTAAACACACTATAATAAATCCATATCTTTTTTTCCATTGCTTTTCTTGAAATAGCATTTCTTTCCTCGAAATACCTGCCTGCTCACCTACCTATGTATCTTCTTTCCTCTCCCTTTCTTTCTTCCCTTGTTTCTTCCTTTATTATGAAAAACTTCAAATATAGAAAAGTACACACAATGTGACATATAAACAAATACTGGGCAATCAAAAATAAGAAATGAAAGTATCTATTCCTATCCCATCATATCATGAATTTGATAGGTATTTTACCTATATATTTTATATTTTTATTAAAAATTAGAGTTGCATATACCTATACTATTGTTCATTTGAAAATTACCATAACTTGTGCTTTAAGGAATATATTATTCTGAAAGCTATTTTAATTATTATACCTTTTTAATAGTTTGGTATGGTGTAAGGTAAGGATACACCCAACCATCTTCCATTATATTCTTTTAGTGAGGATTATGACTATTGATAGTCCTTCACTCTTCCATTTTTGTATTTAAATAAGCTATATTCACCAGTAAGAACTGTGTTGAGATTAAATTTTAATAAATTAACCTTAAGGATTGATATTTTTACAATATTGAGGTGTCACTTTAATATGCATAATACATTTTATGCCACAAATAACCTATTAGAATTTTCTTCATAAAGTTATTTACATGATGTATCACATTTAGCTTAAGTATTTACAAAACAATGTATTCTTATGAAATTCTTTTTATCTTATTCATTTTCTGAAGTGGATTTTAATTGTATTACATTATCTTTTTATTTATTTATTCTGGATTCAAATTCATCATAAATATATTTTCTTTGTATATATTGCTAATATAAAGAAATTATTTTTGCTTAGTTTTTATACTGGTGAACTCACTTATTGGTGGTTATAAGTTGTAGATATCTTTATTCTTTCTTAATTATTTAGTATATTTTAACTAAAGAGATTTTTCTTTCTAGAAATTTTGGTAAAACTCACATGTAAAATAATCAGGATTAAGTATATATTTTGTTTGGGTATATTTATGTTTTTTAAAAAAATAGATTGTACTTCATTATAGACATCTGTGTTGTGTCAAATTGGGTAATTCCTATTTTATCAAATATAACAGTATATTGTGTACTTGAAAGCTGATAAGAAAGTACGTTTTAAATCTTGTCAGAAGCACAAAGAATTGATAAGTATTTAAGGTAATATGTATATTAAATAGCTTGATTTAGCATGTTTTGTACATCGATTGAGATGTTACTCACCCTGAATATGTACAGTTTTTACTTATTGATCAAAAAATGAAAAAAAATAAATATTATTTTTCCATGTACACATTCATGTAGTGAAGCCACTCAAGTATTTACAAGGTTATATTCATATAGGACACGTATATGGGTGTACACAAATTTTTCCTAATTCTCAATTATATAATTCACCCTAAATATCATCAACTAGAAATGTTATGTTAATAATACAAAAAGCATATGTAGGGGTTGGCAAATTGGAAAAATTGGAAAAGAATTTTATTATAAGAAAAATGGAGAAGATAGAGCAGGTCAGTGGCCAAAGGGTTAAAAATATTGCAACAACAAACAAAAGGGAATTTTCAGCTGAGAGAAAAGTAATTTAGATTTATGAATACAACAACTCAAAAATCTTGATATGAACAATTAATATAGATTACAGAATGTTAGCATATGAATTATATATCACATAATGAATGATAAGTTTATATATATTTATATATAAATATATATACATATAAATGAACATACATATGTGTGTGTGTGTGTGTGTGTGTGTGTGTGTGTATCATTAACTATCTCATTCCCCCAGCTTAATAGCACTGGTGTTGCAAAACTGAATAAAAACATACCAAAATGTTAATATCTATACTACTCCAGGAGAAGCACAAAAATGAATGGTTGGAAATATACTAATATGTATATTTAAGAGTCAACAGTTTTCTATAATGACATTTGAAATAAGAACATGAACCAATTACTGAAATCAAGTAGATAAAAAGAGCAAAATATCTGCCTTTGATATATATGTAAAATAATTTTTCTTTAAATATTATGACAATGATTTTCAATGTTTCTATTTTATTTTCAAGGAATTGACAAAGCAGTTAACTTTTAGAATTAATTGTTAATTTTTTTAAGTTTTTAGAAATCATTTATATACATTTGTATATTATACTTGAAAACTTTCTATTATACTTTTAAAATTATTATTCATTTTTGTTACTTTTGTAAAATTGTAATAGTATGATTTAGATTACAGTTTCACTGGATACAAAGTTATGTAGCTCTTCAGATGCTTGATAGCTCTATTTCAGAACTGATGCTAACTTCAAAGAAATTTTAGGACATATGGAAAAAGAAATGCAGAGTTTTACTTTCATAAATTAATGTTTCTGTGAAATTATTATCTTTTAATGAGTTTTAATCTTATAATTAATCTGTTAAATAAATATATTTTTAAAATAGGTTAATCTTAGTAGTCACTATATGTCTTTGCAATGAACAATAACCCAATAGCTTTAAAGATCATTTAATCAACTATCTCTGTATATTTATTCAATAGAGGGTATAGAGATTTCCTATATACCCTATTTCTCTCATATGTACAACCTCTTTATATATGTCAAAATCTCATGTAAGGATAGTAATTTATTATAATCAATGAACTGACATTGACAAATTAGTATCACCCAAAGACCACAGTTTCCCTTAGGGTTGACTCTTGTGTTATACATTCTATGGGTTTGGGTGAACATATAATGGTTTGTATCTTAACATTTTACTATCATTCAGAGAACATTGAATGCTGTACAATGTCTATTCAACCCTTCTCTATCCCTTAAGCCCTGGAAACCAGTTTTCTTTATATTGTCTTATGGTTTTTTCCTTTTCCTTATATAGTTAGAATTTTATAGTAGGTAGCATGTTCAGACTGGTGTCTTTCAATTACATGTATAAATGTAAGGACCATCCACCTATTTTTTATGACCAATAGATCATTTCTCTTTAACATTGAATAACATTCCATTGTCTAGATGTACCATAATTTACTCATCTGTTCGGGACATCATGGTTACTTCTCTACTATGGCAATTATTAACAAATATGCTACAAACATCTGTGTGCTGATTTTCTTGTGGCCAGAAGTTTTCAACCTTTTTGGGTAAATACAAAAAACAAATACAATTGCTGTATCATATGGTAAATAAATATATATTTAGTTTTGTAAGACACTGCCATTTTTTTTAATTAGCTGTACCATTTTGTATGCCCTCCAGCAATGACTCAGAGTTTCATATGTTCTACAACCTCAAAATCAATGGGTGTTACCAGTATTTTTTATTTCGAACATTTTGGTATTTACTTTCAGGTATTTTGTGTAATTTTTATTGGATTGTTCATTTTCTCCATGCTGAGATTTAAGGTTATTTTCATGTTTAATAACAGTATTTATCAGTTGTATTTTTCACAAATATTTTCCCCCACCCTGGGTTTATTTGCTTATTGTTTTGACAGTAATTTCACAGATAATATATTTTTTTAAAAATTAGGAAGTCCAATTTACTGATTATTTCTTTCATAAATCAAGCCTTTGTTGCTGTATCTAAAAAAGCCATCATCATATACAAGGCCATCTATGTTTTCCCCTATGCTATCTTCTAGTAGTTTTATAATTTTCAAATTTATGTAAACTATTTGGAGTTAATTTTTATAAAAGGTGTAAGACTGGTTGGTGTTTTAGTATCATTTGTCTTTGACAATGTCATTGCCTTTGACCATTTATCATAGATAAGTTGATTATACTTATGTGCTATTCTCATTTTCAGATGTCTATTCTGTTCCAATGATATGCTTGTCTGTTCTTTGTCTAAAACCACATTGTCTTGATCATTGTAGTTTTGTTGTAAATCTTAAAATTAAGTAATTATCTGTCCTTTGCCATTATTCTCTTACATTATTGAATTGGCCATTCTGTACAAGCTTCAGAACAAATTTGCAATCTCCCAGAACAACTTTTTGGGATTTTGACTAAATTTATATTAATTTGTAGATGAAGTTAGGGAGAAAGGACACCATGACCATATTGAGTCTTGTGTCTGTGAACATGGGCTATTTCATTTATTTATTTAATCAGTCTTTTTTTTGTTTCTCCTATAAATCTTATACATATTTTCTTTGATTTATAACTAAATATTTCTCTATAGGATTGTTAATATAATTGCTATTGTGTGTTAATTTCAAATTCCAATGTTTGTGTTGATATATAGGAAAGGAATTGACTTTTGTATAATAAACTTTTCTTCTATAACCTCTTACAATTGTTTATTAAAGAGGAGTTTTTATTGAATTTTTAAAAATTATGCATAGAGGATCATGTACTAAAAGCAGTTTCATTTCTTTCTTCCCAATGTAAATACACTTTGTTTGATGCAGATGTAACTCAGTGGTAAAGCACTTGCCCAGCAGCATTAAGTCTTGCATTCAATTTCCAGGATGAAAAAAAAATTAAAAGTTTCCAATCAGTATAAAATTTCATTTTTTAAATTTTTTTTCACTAATGCATTAGCTAGAATTTCCACTATGATGCTGGAAAGGAGTGGGCAGAGTAGACTTCTGATTGCTAATCTTCACAGAAATTCTTCAATTTTATCACCCTTGTTATAATGTTATATGTTTATTTTTCTTTTAATAGATGTCATTTTATCTAGTTAAGGGAGTTTCTCTCTATGCTCATTTTCTGAGAGTTGTTTGCCATTGATGAAATAAGAATCTTTTGAAGTTAAGGATAAAACTTTGTAATAATTTGAAACCATGGATCCACCAAAATTTCTCAAGTTCCCAGGAGAATGTCTTTCACTTCAAGGAACAATGGTCTAGGGAAGTCTATAATTAGAGCAAGGAGAGAGGACAGATGTTCAAAAGTCGCACTTCCATAATTTGGTGGAACAAAGATGTAGATATTTTTCTCTTGGCCAAATATACCTTATCAGAACAAATTCAAGCTTAAATCATCTTAAAAAGCTTTCTTCGTGATAAAGTATGTTGAGAGAAAAGTTGAAAAATTATATTGATTTTACCTGAGCAATTGCTGAGGATGGTGAATCACAATAAGCCCGGCAAAAGTGCATGACCTTCATATAGACCCCTCCATGAGAAAAATCTAGCATCAGGCATCTGCCACCCATTAAGTGCAGAATGTTTGATTTTGCAATATTACTCTTTTGATAATTTGCCATTTTCTTTTAAGTAATCCTCACTTTTGTTCCTGAACATCAAGAAGCCAGAATGCATAGCCAGTGAGGCAGGTGAGCTGTAATATTGGGAGCAAAAATGTAGATAAATGCAACCCATTTCTACTTATGGGCCACACAAGCTGGAGCTTTGGGGAGCAGAGGAGCAGTAAGTGGTGTTTTAATCAGTTATTTTACTGCTGGGCCTAAAAAATCTGACTGGAACAATTTTTTTTAAAAAAATATTTCCTCAGGGTTAGAGGTGTGGCTGACCATCATGGCAGGAGAGTGTGGCAGAGGAAAGCATCTCATATCATGATCAGGAAGCAGAGAGCGATACTCCACTTTCAGATACAAAATATATACCTCATAGCCACGCCCCCAATTAACCAATTCCTCCAGACACACCTCACCTGCCTCTATTTATCACTAAGTTAATCTGATCAGGGATTAACATCCTACTTCCATTCCCTTTATTCCCCTTCATCTACACCACTGATCTTTTAATTTTTTTGACTTCCCTCATTTTGGATTAGCTTCTGTATACCAGAGGAAGCATTTGAACTTTGACTTTTTGGGATTGTATTATTTCATTTAGCATTATAGTCTCCAGTTCCATCAATTTACTGTTAAATGTCATATACCATTCTTCTTTATAGCTGAGTGATACTCCATTTTATATATATATATATATATATATATATATATATATATAATTTATGTATATATACATATATATAATTTATGTATATATACATATATAATTTATGTATATATACATATATATTTTACATTATATAATTATTATTATATTATTATTACATTATTTTATATATGTATTATATTTTCTTTATCTATTCCTCTGTTTAAGGGCAGCTAGTTTGGCTTCATAGCTTGGCTATTGTAAATTGTGTTGCTATAAATGTTGATGTGGCTGTATCGTTGTAGTATGATGATTTTAAATCTTTTGGATATATATATAGGGGACTGGAACACCCGCATTTCCTTAATTATTAACAGAATTCAAGGATTTGAATTTTTAAGTGACCCAAAGGATTTATATATGCATTAAGTGCACTTTAGAATTGGGCAAGGAATAGATAAAATGAGATTTCTAAAGGAAAATAAAATTCTGTGTAAATAAATTTTTAAAAGTAGAAAAATAGAATCTGGCATACAGAAGAGTGAGTAATGCACTGTAGGGCATGATGTAACATGTGGGGCATGCTGCATCAGAAAAGAGAAAGCCTAACTTGCTGGCTGCTACCTGATTCCTGGTCCTGGGGCCACATGTGGCTAAGATAGCGCCTGGCAATCAGCCAGAAGGCATTACCTGGTTTGTGATGAAAAATTGGACACCTCTAGGATAGGCTCAGAACCCTTCCGCCCTCGTGGACAGCTTGTGCCTGTAGGATGTGTATACATGTGAACTCTCCCCACCCTGCTGACCTTTATCCTAATTGGCTCCTGTACATTATATTAGCTGTGTGTGTTTTCTCAATAAACTGATATCCTGCTTTGACTGGTCTCCCTGAAGCTCTGGGTGCAGGCCATCAGTCGGCCCTCTCCTCTCTTGGCTGGTCTTGGTCAGGGCGTGCTCTCCCCATCTTTCCTGCAGGTCAGGAGGGAAGGGGGGGGCTAAAAATCCCGACATGCACAATTATATTCACTGTTTGTGAATATCACCAGTTACCCATATATTTTTTTAAATTCTCATCCTCTGGCATGAGTCTACTTCTAGTATGTATGAAGGAAAATATGATATTTTATCATGTCATATACATATTCAAAATATTTTCATTTTCAATGTCTTTAAATTTTTCTTTCTTTTTTTCTTTTCTTTTTTTTTTTTTTTTTTTGCAGTTATTTGCAGAAATGGGATTGAGTCAACCCAGTAGAACTCTACCACTAAGCTACATCTCCAGCCTTTTTTAAAATTTAATTTGATTTTTTAAATTTTGAGACAGGGTCTCCTTAAATTATTGAGGTTGAAATTGAAATTGTGATAATTCTGCCTCAGCCTCCTTAGTTGCTGGGAATGCAGCTTTGCACGACTTTCACCAGATGGGCTCTAACAATTTTATTTAAATCTCTGAATATTCACCTTTATAATCTTTGTTACTATTGCAACAAAGGTTTGAAAGCATCATAATTGTCATTTATTTATGTTTTGTCTATTTCCTTCAAAGACAGCAAATTCTCTAAGAACATAAAAACATTCCTTTGTTGTTCATGTAAAATGATGGAAATATAGCTCTTCCAAACAGAGGATTCTGATATTCACTTCTCTGACATCTCATTATCTTCAGACTGTTAAGTCAATTTAGGATCCAAGTTATCTAGGAAATAGTTTTTTCTTCCTTCTTTTTCTTGCAACTTTAAAAATCAAAGACATTTTACTTCTAATTTTTCTGAGATATTTCAATTATTTTATTGAATACAGGCTTTTGAATTTTTATTTATCTGGTAAGTAACTCTATTTCTGTTTTGGAAGAAAGGATATTAGCAAATACTAAAAAAAAAAAAAAAAAAAAAAAAAAAAAAACAACTTTTTTTTTTTTGTAAAATGCTCCAAATTCTCCAATAATGGAAATGTTTAGAACTATTATTTTACTATATTATTGTGCCAGCAGGGAATCCTAAAATGCTTTTAGAAGATAAAAGTTAAGGATGACCCAGAAGTGGATCCTAACAGAAAACTATTTTCTAGTTTCCCTGTTATTTTCTGAAAAAGTTTATGACTGATTTATGCTTTATACATTTCATTTTACAGGAAGTAAAATGATATCTAATTGTTTTAAGCTCCACTTATTTAACTTACTGATTTCTGCTGTAATTTTTCATTAATCTGATTAAGAGACCATTTATTTTTCTGCTACCTAACCCAAGCATTCCATGTGATCAGTTTGAAGCCTGTTTGATGTTGAAAAAAATCACTGGGTTGTTCAAAAGAAGTTCACTCATCTGGCCTTGGAAAATACAGTGGGCTTTGAGTGAGAAACTCATGGTCTAGAATTTAACTTCTGATGTTGTTGTTTACTAAACTTGTGACTTTGAACAATATATCTAAGCACTTCAGTTTTCTTACCTACCAAGAAAAGTTAACATAGGAAACAAAGATGATTTGTATACAAATTGAAATCACGTGGCTTGCTTTCTTCTTAATTATTCAAAGGCTTAATATTTAGTATTTGAATCTATTACTCAAACATAAGAAAATAATTTATGTATGATGATTACAAACTGCTAGTTGACAGTCAAAACTGCATTTCTCCTGTCCTGAAAATTGCTGATATTCTTTATGTATATCAATGTTGTCATTAATACTTATTCTTGTTAATGTTTTATGTGTATCATATATCACTGAATTTATGATTGAATATCTTTTTATTCTCTAAGAAAATTCCTAACGGAGTGGTATTAAAATGGAATCATAATTTATAAAATAGGTAATTAATATTAGTAAATAAAAATATAATATCAATTGATTGTGAATTGTGAAGGGTATATAGTAACATGCTAAATAATATTAATCATGACTAATTATGCAATATATGCAGCTCATATTAAATTTTTCATATTGGTAATCCCATTTACAAAATAATTTTCTTTATTCACTTTAGTTCCTTCTTGTCAATATATATTTTTTCATATCAAATTATAATCACTGAAATAGAGAAGACTACTGATTTTGCCTTAAAGTTCTCTAAAGCCAGAATTAGTTCAGATATTTTAGTTTAAATAAATTTAAATATATTTAAAAATGAACTTTGTTACATGACTCCGTTTTGGAAAAAGTTTCATTTTTCCTTTCCATTTGCTACTATTAAATTACTGTAGTTTTAAAAACAATTACACAGTATTAAAACTAAGTGAAATATTTGTTTATAATATTCTATACACTTTTGATCTTCTAAAAAATGCCATTCAGTTTAATTACTAAAATAGACAAAGCTGATTTTTAAGATTGATCATTTGGTTTTCCTACCTACTATAGCCTAAAAAAGTCAAAGTATATATAATGAACACTTATTAACTGACCAAAACATTATATTTAACACAAACATTTTCATATTTCCATATATTTATTCATATATCTATAAATTCATCTTATTTTGTTACAGTCCTCAATAAGCTGCATATAACAGTATATTTCAAATCTAAACACTGTAGCATACATAGGAATTAATTTAATTTTACTATGTTTTTATGCTTTTGATTAAGGCTAAATTTAATATACACTGTAGTATACAAATTTTATGTGTTTCATTCAATTTGTTTTAACAAATGCTAATACCTGTGTAACCAGGCACCTTTTAAGAAAAAGAACATAACTAAAAAAATCTTTTGAAACTCCATGTCAGTCCATCCTGTTACTAGCACTAACTGGCTGAAAGTCTTATTTTTTCACCATAGGTTTATTTTGACTGTCCTAGAACTTCATGAAATGAATTACTATGGCATAATTTTTTAACACTTTTAGGATTCATCTCTGATGTAATTTTACATTTATTTTCCTGTTTCTCAAATTGTATTCTGTAGAAACTATTCTATGCAAGATGGTGTATAAAACCTAGTTTATGTTTGCTTCAAAATGTTATTATTTATATTTTACTAATATATTTTCATGGAAATTGCCAATCTAAGCTAACAATATGTATAGGATTTTTAACCTACAGATTGATGACATTCACCTTTCTAGACAATTTTATATATTATTAATTAACTTATTTTATTTTATCTCATTCACTTTTTGGTGCTGATTAATGAAAGGCCTCATGCATGCTAAGCATGTCCTCTTATCACTGAGATACACACAAGTGCCGCAGTCTTGGCTGGGCACAGAATCACGAGCCACTCAAGCAGGAACAAAACTTTATTTTTGAAAAAGTCGCCAATACTCCGGTCCTCCCACGCGGGCGTGAGTCCCGTAACATGAGTCCGGTAGCAGGCCAAGGTGAACAGCAGGAGCCCAATTTGCATATGAATGTAAATCTTAACATAATCATATCATCTCAGTGGCTACCTGGCGTCACTTTACAACCAAAGGTGCCATGCATCATTTATCTGCTTGTAGCTCCTAGCACACAAGCTTCTTATTTTTTTTCATATTCACTATGCTTTATCTGGAACCAAGAATAAAAAAAAATGTTAGAACATTGTTTCTATATTTGACTTAATTTCTTTTCATCTCTCTTTCTTGGTTGTTATCTCTTTGACTCTATGAAATATGTTGTAGGTAATTTCTACAAATTTAACTTTATATTAAATCTTTCAGCTGGATAGAATTAGCTGTAAATATTATATATAACAATTTTTTTTATTTTATTGTTGGTTGTTCAAAACATTACATAGTTCTTAATATACCATATTTCACAGAATGATTCAAGTTATAACAATTTTTAACATAGATGTTTTTATCTAGTTTCTGAATGCTTTCTCTAAATGTTTTCAAAATTGCCTAGTCCATTTTGACAATCTCATGTTGATTAATTACACATTCAATCATATTTTAATTTTAATAAATGAAATTTAAGTATTATATGTACCATGCATTAAAAATATAATATCACCACATTTTGGGGGCCTGATTTTTTAAAACTGCTGTTATTTGATCATTGTGTAATGTTTCTCTTTTGCTTTGCTGTAAAATTTATAATTCTCTGAGGTCTATGTTTAAAGCACATTCATCCTGGAACTATTATTTTGGGCTTGTTTTTGCTAGGTGCCTGGGGGTACAAATTTGTACACCTTCTTTGGCCTTACCTTTATGCTGATAGCTGTAATTTTACTTTCCACTTGCATACAGAGATGTTGCATTAATACAGATTTCTTTTTTGTCTCCCATGAGCAACATAAACAAGCACAGGCATTTCCAATAAATACAAAATTCCACCCACTAAAATGAACCGATGACCCCAAGTTTTATGGTGATTTTAGCAGTATTTACCTCTCTAAATTTATGTTGTCAGGAATTTATATTCTGTGATGATTTCATTTATTTCCCATCCCCCAAATATTTGTAGCTTTTAGTTGTTCTGAACCAATAGTATGTCTCTAGCTTACTGTTGTGGAAATATTTCAAGGTCATTACTGCTTGGATAAAGGAAGATCTTTATTTGAAAGGAGAAATTGAAATAAGAAGATCATAGGAGACAAATGCATGCTTTCTTATTCTAGTAGCTGTATTTCAAACACACACACACACCTGCACACACAAAACACACCTTTCATCATTTTGTTTTTGGATTTTTTTTTCTATATATCTGTATAAGTGTTAAATGTTACCTGCTAAGAAGGATTCGGTTTTTAAAGAATACCTCACTCTTTTTTTTTTGCTTCATTTTCCTCAAGTACATTTTCTTTTGTGATTTCTCCATAAATGTTTATGATAACATTGGATTAATATAACCCTTTGCTACATGATGTATTAAATTCATTGCCTCCAGAAATATGCTTTTGAATGTTAATCTTTTCAGCTTCCTATTTCACTTCCCATATATAAAATTATATGTGTGTTTGTGTGTGTGTGTATGTGTGTGTGAGTGTGTGTGTGTGTGTGTGTGTGTGTATTTAAATAAATATAAAGTTGTGGGCAATTCAAATCAATTTGTATAAGGAAATTAAATTAAACTTAAAAAGCAATTTATTTTAATTTGCATACTATAAGCAGTAATGAGTGTATATGCCTATGTGTGCAGTTTTGTATAAATGTATCATGCAAATTTTCCCACTCTATTCCCTTCATTATCATGTGAAATAAACTTAACCATTAAGGGTAGAATTTTAAAAATGTATACATTCCACATTTTGCACTGTTTATTACCAGATGTTTCTCAAAATTCTAACTATTTTAAGTAAAAAGAACATTACTGTATTTATTTCAAATTAACTTTGGATTTTTAAAAATGTTTTCACACACCAAAATACTATAAGCACAAAGAAACTTAGAAAGTGGCTAACTTTACTCCAAAAAGATTAATTCTTTAAAAGTAATATAATAAAATATTGTGTGGCCCATATGGCTTTTCATGAAAATTAAATGCCTAGGGCAAAACATGACCCTTTCGTCTTCAGTAAGTGAGACATCAAAGAAAGATGCTATTTGCATATAAATGCATGACAACTTTCATAAATGAAATATTTATGAATTCAGCTAAAATGAAAATGCATCTTGAAAAGTGTCTTTTCTGTAGCTGTCTATAAAGTCAGAGTGAAATTGACGTAGTTTTAGAGAATACAGGGAGGAACCAGTTGACATTTCTGGCATGTGGCCTTCCTGTTCTCAAATCTCTATGACATTTGTTTGGCATATAGAGAAAAAAAGGGAGCAATTTCTGAAAATATCATATTCTACTGTTCATGTTTTATATATTATTTAAGGGATAACTTATTTTAATCTTTAAATTCAAATAAGATAGATAATTTTATGAGGATATAAAGAATTTTACTGAAAATATATTAAGATGAAAAGAAAGATTAAAATTTAAGGTGGAATAGCATCTCAACAATTAATAGTAGAAAACACTAACTCAACTGCCTCTGTATAATAGCATAGATGTTCTGAGTGTCTCATATTCATTTTATTAATATATCAATGTTGATGTCCACCTTAAATTTTGAATCCGTGAAAAATCTACGAGTTCTCAGATAAGTTCCATTTATTTACTTAATAATATTGAAGATTTAAATTTTAAAGTTACAATTAATAGGCAAAAAATTTAAGGTTAAGCAAATTTAGTAAAGTATGCAGCAAGTTGTTCTGACAGGATTTCAGATTTTATAAGCATACTTTAGTTGATGAAGAGGTTTATACAGTGACCCTTGTTATTGCCATTGTAGAGTACCCACTAAATTCTATCTAAATATTATCCATTGAAAATGTTTGTCTGAGTCAATTACTTCAAATAGTTGCATAAGAGTTCTGTTTTATTTCTATAATTTCTTCAACATTTACTCAATAGAAAAGAAATACAAAGAAGAAATTTCCTTCATTATAGTTGAAATTATTAACAAGAAACAATGGAATAGAATTACATTAATTTTCACTTTTAAATTATTAATTCTTTTTAATTTTGATTTCTTTTTTTATTTTAAATTTATTTTAACAAAGAAAAACATAAAAATTGCACATAATAATGTGTTACCATGTGCTGGTGAAACATAGAATTCATTGTGTAATGTTTAAATCATGTTAAACATGTCTGTCTCTTCATTTATTATTTCTGTATGGTGAAAACTTTCAAAATCTTTCTTTCATCTTTTTGAAATGGAAATTACACCATTGTTCTCTACAGTGACCTTAGTGTACAGCAACAAACCAGAACTTCTTACAACTATCTAACTGCAACTTAGTATTCAGATTGTCACTTTTAGAATAAAGTATTCATGTTGTAGTTAAGTGACTTTTACTGTTATAGTATACTTTTGTAAATCTACCACTGTAAGCTCACAGATATTTGCTTATGTATCCTATGTATTACATTTATAATTGTTTTGATGCTCACTTGGTTCAATTTTGCCACTTGGCTTTCTTGCTTCTTTTGGTGCAATTGAGTTCATCTTTGTTTCCTTTATTGAATTCTGGCACAGAAGAGTTCCAAGCCCTTCTTGTGTGTTTTTCTTTCTTATATCATAATTCAGTAATTGGGTAGGAACTACATCTAGAAATTTCAGTGGAAGAAGCCAACAAAACAAAACAAACACAGAAAAAAATTCCATATTAAAATAAAAAGAAAGAATATGAGGTGAGTTTGAAGCAGATCAGGTACCTCTACCCAAAAGACTGACCATAATTACACTTCTTGTCACCAAGATTTCACAAGAGTGTCAAAAGTGTTTTACAGGATTTTGGCAGAGAGCCGAGTGCAGTTTGTTTTCCTCTTTCTTGTAAATGCCAGGTTTGCACACAAAATGTGTGACAGACTCGGTCTCAATAACCAACCACTCCATTGAGTATAAATCTAAAAGAATTTCCAGATTTAAGGTCCAGAGATTTTTAGGCATTAGCACTTCTGAATTTCTGTAGCTAAAATAAACCTGCTTCCTGAAAATCCTTGGGTGTCCAGCTTCATCTGTCTTATATCAAGGTATTATAGAACTCAGTTTTGGTGAATAAATCTAATCTGAAATTTGCACAGAGATGAACCTGCACCAGCCTTGAGCATTTGCTTATGAGGACAGATACCACAGAAAGCCATATAAGCTGGTAGAAATATTACAGTAGAAAAATTTAATGAACTGCTAACACCAAGTGTGGATTAGAGAATAAGAATCTCTTAGGTGCCTCAGACACAGAAGGATTCTCTTCCTAATGAAAGCCTTTCTTCCATAGACCTTCCAGGCTCTCAGAGAGGTTTTCTGCATGTTCATTGCTGGGAGAAAGGATCAGTAGGCATTGTCCAAACCCAGATAGTCAGGGTCCATGACTCACCTTGTCTTCACTAGAGAACACTAGACTTGATCTCCTGTGGGGAAGGCTCTTCTAATTACTGTGCAGGCATTATATGTAAAGTTATGTCTTTGCTTATAGAAAGGAACAGTAAAAAGAAAGAAAAAAAGAAATGAAAAGAAAAACTTGTCAACAAATGTCTTTTTAATTAAAAAAATTGAATGTAGATCAAAAATTATTTCCTCACTGAACTTCTATTCTAAAATAAGTTATACTCCATGTATGCATAATATGTCAAAATATACTCTGCTCTCATGTATATCTATAAAGAACAAGTAAAAACTCATTTCCTCACAAATAATTAAGTAGATTTACATAAAACAGTTTTACATGAAATGTTTTATATTTGACTCTATGGCAAAAGCTTTTACTCACAAAAAAATGCTACATTTTAAAAATGTATTATTTGAACCACTGGCCCACTTCTGTTTTAGAAGGGAAATTATTTTCTATTATAAAGGAACCCTATAGCCTCAGCAGCACCAAACTAATATGTATAGTATTTTGTTTCTAATATAAATATCTTCAATGAAGTCTGAACACTTCTTTCTTTTACTCTCCCAAATGTGAAGATTAGAATAATTTCTTATATTTGAAGTTTTATTAAATGTTACATTCTATGTAACTTATTTTGATGGTCAAATAAACTTAAGTATTTTATATACTCTCATAGTTATTATTTCTGTTCACTTAAATGTATTTTATACAAAGATCTTGACTGAATTAATATTGAGACATAATTTAAATGACTAAAACCTTTTCAAAAAAATCAGTTGCAGTTCTTTTTTATAGAAGTATTCAACATTAATTTTACCATTTTAAAAATATTATGTTCATTCAAGTTTAGTCATATTTTGAGGTAACTTTAAAAAGAGAATATCTTTGTTCATTTTGTGAAAAATGAATAGCTATATTCCAAAACTATTATTATACCATATTAAGAAATTAATATACTTATTTTATAAGTAACTGAGCAAAATGATCTGGTGTCTTGAAACTTCTTCTGTTTTTCTTGTCCTGTGTTAGAGAGAAGCATCAGGAAATCAGAAGTGTCAAGATTTCAATTGTAGCCCTTAATACAGCAAAATGGTTAAAAACAATCTGATTGAAACACACCGATATGATGTGACTTTCCCTGTTTGTGCATAAAAATTTTTCATGAAATAAAAATGGCAAATATTTTGAAATTAAAGAAATCAAAGATTATATATATATTAATATATAATTTACTTTAGAAATAAAAAGCAAATATGTGACATTTATATCACTATGCATTCTAACCATTTCAAACAAATGTATGACTAGGAAAAATGATTAAGTTTTTTTTTGTTATTTGTTTTTGTTTTTGTTTTCCTATAAAACCACAACCTGTCCACAAACTCTTTGTGACTTGCTCAAATCCAGATAATGGATGAAGGTCAGATGAATAGATAAAGTCTTAATTGAAAGATATTGTTAGTTATATAGTTAAGACTATTGAGATCACAGGTTGTAGTTTAAAATATTTTCTTGCCATAGCAGACATATTGGCACTAGTAATGAAAGAAATTTTGTTTAGTCTTAGAAACATTCTTGCCTAAATTTCTCAAAATCAGAAAGAAGCACAAGATTTTTTTAGCTAAATCCCTGCTATTATTCTTTTATTAAAAATAAAAGTTTATCATATCATTAGTGATAATACTGACAGATATTTCACTATGAATCATGGATTGGAAATAATAAAAAATGACTAACGAAATGAAAATCTTACTTTTATTTCACATTTTCCAATATTTTCTACATTCATACAAATAGATATAATGGGTTTAATAGATATAATTGGGTTTTTCTTGCTAATATTTATTAATATATTATTGATATACCAACTCCATTGCTCTAGGCTTGAGATGAGGCAGAATATTATGGCAGAGGAACATAGCAGAGGAGCACTTTTCTCACTTATAGTTGCCAGGAAGTAAAGAGAGAGGGAAGGGAAGGTGGTACAGAGAAGATGAAAGGCAGCCTCCAGTGACCAACCCCCTCCAGTTACCTCTCAATTAGCCCATTCAAACCATGATGGACTGATTAGGTCATAACTCTCATAATCCAATCATTTTATCTCAGAATATTCCTGCATTAACACAGGAGCTTTGGGGGAGCCACCTAATATCAAAATCATGACAGTTTTTCAAACTTTGAATACAATTTCTGGAACTCTGACTTTGCTAACCATGACTTTCTCAGTCATGTAATATCACTTTCTCTGAAAGAAAATAATCAAAAAAGATTAAAAAAAATAACGTGTGCTCCATTTTATTTTGATCCAAATTATTTCTATTAATTGGAAATTTCTTTTGTGTTTATTATTTAAATTATAATTTGTTAATTATTAAATTATCAACTTTAGAGCATTCAAACAGCAGTCACCCCAAGCTTAGAACTTTATACCCATGATTTACCTTAAAGAGGAGTCAAAGAAAAAATTCATTCTACAGAAGGAATATTGAAGCAGAAGCTAGTAGAGTTTTAAATTTTTAATTTGGGTGTACAAGGATTTTAGTGAAAAAAATAATGTATTAAGTAGCCATAGGGAAGTAGGCTTCAAATTCAAAAATTCCCTTTTTGTACCATTCAGTATCAGGTTGAGGTCAACCGAATGTTAAACACTACCTCCTTTTTTTTTTTTCCTATGAGAAAGTTCAGAATCTGGCTTGGATTTCCTTCCTTAGATGTCTTTTTTGATAAACATTGCTTTTCATATTACTTTCTATCCTCGGTTTGTCAGAATTTATTTATTATAAATATCAAAAATTCCTATGGCGAATTATGGATGAACCCATTTTATAAAAATTGTGCAATTTACTTTATGATAATATAAATTTTAATGAGTATTTTTTCACAATAAAATCAGATTAGGCAAAAGAATCTCTTCAACTTAGTTTTACACATTCCTCTTCTGGTGCTTAGAAGGGTCACTATTGACAACAGTGTGTTCTTTGTCAAAAAGATCATGTTATTTGAATAATGACTTTGAAAACATATAATTGAAACCCTAGACTAAAGAGCATTGAATTGTCAATGAAGAGGCCTAGATTTTTTGCTTTTTACTAACACCTAGTCTCATTAACCAGTGAAATACTTAATCAATCTATATGCTTAGGAATCTCTATAAAATGCAGATGTTAGACAAAGCATTTCTCAGAAGGATGACATCATACCTAGGACTCAATGAGAGTGACTGACACTATTCCAAAAATACATATTTAGTAGACAACATATATGAGTGACTAAGTGATGGTGTTTTAAGTTATGCATTAGAGTGGTGTCATAATCAATTATATATGCATTTTTTTGTGTGTATGAGTGTGTGTGTGTGTGGTGCTGAGGATTAAACCCAGGGCCTTGTGCATTCAAGGCAAGCACTGAGCTAAATCCCCAGGCCCCTATATAAATGCATCTTGGAGGGTCAGCATTACACAGTGACCAAGAGCACTGAATCTAGGACAAGTTTACCTGGGTTTATATTTCAGCTCGGCAACTTAATTAATTAGCAGTGAACCCTGGGCATGCTCCTTAATTTTTGCCTTTTCATTTTCATGAAATATAAATGACACAATAATGTTAATTTCCCCACAATATTTTGAAGTGAGTTGAAGGACAAATATATTAAGAGCTTCACTAGCAATTAGAGAAATGCAGATCAAAACCACTCTTAAGATTTCATCTCACTCCAGTCAGAATGGCAGCTATTATGAAGACAAACAACAGTAAGTGTTGGCGAGGATGTGGGGGAAAAGGTACACTCATACACGCTGGTGGGACTGCAAATTGGTGCAGGCAATATGGAAAGCAATATGGAGATTTCTTGGAAAATTGTCTTATACCAAATATTGTAACAGGTTATTGACCTGTTATTGACCATTTGACCCAGCTATCCCACTCATCGGTCTATATCCAAAGGATTTAAAAACAGCATACTACAGAGACCAAGCCACATCAATGTTTATAGAAGCACAATTCACAGTAGCTAAACTGTGGAACCAACCTAAATGCCCTTCAGTAGATGAATGGATTTAAAAAATGTGGCGTATATACACAATAAAATATTACTCAACAATAAAAGAGAATAAAATCATGGCATTTGCAGGTAAATGGATGAAGTTAGAGAAGATAATGCTTAGTGAAGTTCGCCAATCCCAAAAAGCAAATGCCAAATGTTTTCTTTGATATAAGGAGGCTGATTCATAGTGGGATAGGAAGAGGGAGCATGGGAGGAATAGATGAATTCTAGATAGGGCAGAGGGGATATAATAGATGAATAGATAATAAACATATTATCCATTCATCTATTGAAGGGCATCTAAGTTGGTTCCAAAGTTTAGCTATTGTGAATTGTGCTGCTATAAACATTAATGTGGCTGTGTCCCTGTAGTATGTTGTTTTAAGTCCTTTGAGTATAGACTAAGGAGAGGGATAGCTGGGTCGAATGGTGGTTCTATTACTAATTGGTGTGAATATACTTTGTACACAATCAGAAAAAAAAATCAATGGATTTTTTCCTTTTCTTCACAATTCTAATGCATTTGTTACAAATAGATGGTTCCCTAACAAGCTTCATCCTATTAGCCATATCTGCTTTTCTTTAATAATCCATAAGAAATGTTGTAATTTTTAACACAAGCAACATAGGTTTGATATGAAAATAAAATTAATTAATTTAAAAAAAGATTAAAAATATGTATGCAACCAGGTAAAACTGTAGCATCACCTTTCTTGAGCATTTTAATTAAAGTGGGTAAGGAAGAAAAAAATAATTTATGTTTCTTTGGTATTAAATATTTATTAAGAAAATAGATCATAATACTAATGAAATAGCATTAATAATTATAATACACTACCAAAAAATAACAGACAAGATTTAAAACAATATAGAAACAGAAATGATAAAGATTATAGCAGATTATCACCTTATTAATTAAATATTTATGAAAACATCTTTATAAAATACTTTTAAATAGAACTGCTTGCAAATACTTAGTAAAAAAGTGTAGCATTTATTTTTAAAAGGTCATAGCAGTCTCCATAGAGAAGGACGTAAGTGGATCAATCAGATCGAGTGCATTTGGAATGGTTTCTCCATTATTAGTATGTGAAGGTTGATTTTCTGAGTGTTAAACCATTACATCACCTACGCATGTGATATGTTTTCATGACTTTAGAAGACAGGAAAACAAAACTTTAGTTTTCCAGTGCCAGTGAATCCCACTTTTGTAGTTGTTTAGACTTAACTGGAAAAGATGGAGGCCAGGAAAGACAGGAGGAGGAGACTTTTATTTCATCCTTTCAAAACAGGACCACCACCAATTGATAAATTCCTAAAAAATGCTAGAGGAACCCTTTTTGCCTAAAGCAAATATTTCCCACTTGTTTGTTTGTTATGAAGAAATAATTTATTGTCATCCTTTCAGGCAAAGAAGCTAAATTTGCTAGAAAATAGATGAAATTAAAGGTTGAAAACAATAAATTTCTGATAACAAAAAAAAAATGTACTTCTTGTCAACAGAAACCAATGTGCATTAAAGATTCACTCAAGCAAAGATGCAGCAGTTGAGTTTATAGATCCATTTGGGTGTCACTTGCTGTATTCTTTTTGTAGCTTACCTGCCAGGCAAGTACCAGAGAAATTATATATTAGAAACAATTTTGTCTGGAATATTTTGAAATATTATTATATAGATAATCTCATATGAGTCTTTACCATAGTAATCTGTATGTCAAATCCATGAGGAAACCCTAGCAAGTATGTTTTATTGTTTCTGAGTGAATTAAAATATAACATAAATACATTGCTGCAGACAGTTAAGTTTTTATTTTTTAATTGACTATCAAAACATCCTATTTTTTAAGTTGTAAAGTAAAGATCTAATAGGTACTTACAAAGGTGGCTCTGTTGCACAATGGATAGTGCATTGGACTTCTAATAGGTACTTGCAATTGTAATAATAAGTGCATGTACTTACAACTGTCATAATAAAACATCCTGAAAATAAATCCTAGAGAAAACATCACTAGTTAAAGAAATCTATATTTATTGCCTGGAAAGTGGCAAAACCAAATGCCATTGATTATGGTATAATGCAGCAACTTTTTGGGACCTGATGCAGAGATCAATATATTTTTGTAGAGAGAAGCCCAATACAGTCGTTGGATTCAGACACAGGACCTCTAGATTGTTGATATGATTAAGGAATAATCAAGGACTTTTGCAGAAATCTTATTTTTAAACCTAGTGTGGAAAGAGAGTTTTACTTCACAAAGTTTTTTTCAGATTAAACTTTGGTCATCAAATTTGTTTCAGTCCTTGCAATTCTATTATAGGAAAGTTTTACAAATTATATCTTTTGAGACTTCAAGCTGAATTTAAGTAAAGGGCTTTTGAATAGATTAGCTTAAAACCTCTTGCTAGTATGATGAAACTTTTCCTAAATTATCAATAAATATGTATGATGGAACATTAAAATGCATTTGAAAATCATTTTATGACCTCTGCTTTGCAGAGCAGGAGGTATTATATGTTTTACATGATTGTCAACAATTTTGTAGATTTAGGTATTGTTTCAAAAGCATTTAAATTTGTTGATAGAAGATTATTTTTCTTGACAAAAGATAAAAACTATAGAATTTATGTTGCAATACCAAGACGTTTTCAAACATTAAAAATTTCTCTTCTTTAATAATTTTGTGTGTATTATTTTAGTATGATAGGAAATGAAGTATGGATTGTTTTTCAATTTAAATAAATTTACATTAAACAGATAAAACTGCATTTTTTGAGTCAAATAAAAAAAGCTTTTAGAAACAGTTCTCACTCCATCATATGACATGATCAATACTTAAAATTCTTGATAAATTTTATTTCCCTCTGTTCTAAATCATTGTTAATGAATTTTAGAATAATAAAAACAATAATTAACCCAAACTCTTTCCTGATTATATATACTTGAGAAATAATTTTGTTCCTGACATACATCTTATACTTGTTTATCATGATTCCTATGTTATTATGCAAAAATAAATATCTACTGTGAAGTTATCGTATTTTGGTAACAGAAAAAAATAAAAATCCTGGATAATCTTTTCTTAATAGAATATAACAATGTATTATGTGAATTGCCAATTTATAGTATAATAAGGACAAAATTAAGAATTTTGACCATTATACAGATACTTGCATTATAAATAAATGTGTGTGTGTGTGTATGACTTATTTGATTTTTCATTCATTATACCTTCAGTGCTTACATTGGTATATGCTTTACAAGTGCTTACAACTGTAAATTATTGTTGTTAAAAAAAGGTTATAATTATAAAAATGGCTGCAGTTGCAAACAGGAGCTTACAGTTTATAGCTAAGGAGTAGAATGGGATTGAGTAAATGAAAAATTATTTAAAAGAAGCATCAGGGCTAAGTAGGATTTTGGTTATAGTAGCTTAGCAGGGTTCTTGCTGAAGATGGATCAGGCTAATCAATCATCACTGGGGCAAGGTGCAGGATTATCAAGGGTAATCAGATATTGAGGATAGGGGGTTCCTGCTAAACTGACTTAACAGTCTCCTTTGCTACAACTGAATTTTACAAGGAAGTGCACAGGTAGGCCCAAAGAAATTTCAAGAGCCTGACTAAAATTTGGTCAGAATTTTTGTAACTTATTAAATTAACATGATTTATTTTTCTTCCTCTCCAAATAGTTAGGTCTTATTTCAAGTAAATTTTTTTAAAAAATAAATATAACCCAAAAAAGGAGTTTTGAAGGAAAATCAAAAACAAAGAATAATGACCATTTTCAAGTCACTTCATATTCAATGATTCCAATTGATTATACTTGAGGAAAACTGATGTAGTGTTATTTTCTTATAGTAATTTGTACAATTTTGTCACTGTTTTAGATATCTTTTCACATATTTTAGTTTTATGTCAGTGGGCAGACTATCAGTATCAATCAACAACTTCAATAAAATTGAGATCTTAATTTTGAGATTTTAAGATTATATATACTTGAGAAATAGTTTTGTTCCTGACACACATCTTATTCTTTTTTAGGGACTTCTATTCAAAAGAGAGCTATGGTTACACTGAAATGCAAGTAATGAAATACAGAGCCTGTTTTTCAAAGTTAATATGTTATTCTAAATATGTTGAGCTTGATAATGACTAGTAGATGCTATTCTCTGAAGAATTATTTAATAATTAGTAAGAAGTCTGTTTGTGATATCTATTCTGTTCCCAGTAATATGTGAAAAGGTTTTTGAAGGAAATTTGTGAGAAAGACATGAAGAACAAAATACATGTATAAAGGAATTTTTAAAAGAAATTTGTGAGAAAGACATGAAGAACAAAATACACGTATAAAGACATGAATTGGCGTGAACATACTTTATATACAAAGATATGAAAAATTATGCTCTATATGTGTAATAAGAATTGTAATGCATTCTGCTATTGTGTATTTAAAAAATTAAATTAAAAAAAAGAATTTCAAGATAGAAAACATGACAATTGACTTTAGACTCTTAAAATTAATTTGGGATAACATAAATGTTAACTATTAGCAAGAAAATAATAAGCCTATGGGATTGTGAATTATTTCATATTTTCCAATATGTATAGAGAACATTAACCAAATAAGTTATTTAATGAAATCAACTCACTGTAGCACTCACCAGGGACAAACACTTTATGACATGGGCCTTTGAGGGTAACTCTAAATCCAATTATATATAGTAATGTTATAAAAGTACAAAATATCATCTGCTGGATTTTTTACTGTGTTTATCATACTTATATAATTGATTTCTAATAAGCCTAAGATGGTGTATATGTCAGTTATGAACATATATTATATTTAGGATATAGAATTTTCTGTTTACTACAGAGATTTTAACAATGTAAGATGTAAACTTCATATGAACAATCCTATTTCAAAATTTGAACAGCTCAAATTATAAAATTGTTGATGCAACTTAATAACAATGAGACTAATGTTATTCATCAGTCACTTTGGGAAAATTTTATGGTATTTTAAGTTGCAAGGTTTAATTACCATTAGTACTCCTTAGTATTTTTAAGAAATCTCTGATATTCAGAATTATAAAATGTAGGAATTTCAACTCCCCAATCAATTTGTTTTTTAAATGTGAATGGATTTGAAAAATATATTTTGTATTTCAGGAAAATTAAAACTTATCAGCATGGATTAGTTCAAATGTTTAATGTATAATGTTGTGAAGAGATAATCCAGTTATTTACGGTGTTATAAACTGAAAATGAAACAGGAAATTTCATATTATTTAAAGGTACACTACTAAATCTAGTAAACTTTTTTTTTTCTTTTTTGTAAAGCAGACAAAAGTGAAACTATAAAGAAAAAGATATTTGTCTTTTTCTTCTTAAAAGGAATTATTTTGGCTGTGGTAGTCAGTGTCTCTGTCAAACCTGCTTTTTGTCTAAACTGATGAATTCAAGAATTACTTTTCTTAAATAGGTTCTTTATAATCTGAATTCAGAGGGACTTCTCTGCTTGGAGAACTTCAATTTCAAAACACAATAAGTACTTACTTTCAGATCATATGACATGCCCAAATTTAGGATTATCTCACTAACTTCCTAACCTAAAAGAAATGTTAAAGGAAAAGCAGGATTTATACACCAAAATTGAAGAATTAAACATTTTGTAGTATATCAAGGATGATCATATATCAAGATCTGAAGAATGACTTTGAAGATTCTTTGCAAAGACTGATATGAGCAACCCCAAGACAGAACCAGTACTAAAATTAAGGACTAGTTGGTAACAGTTCACTGAAAAGCCTGACTTAAGTTAGCCCCAAGAAACAGTCTTAGTCATCCCTATTCTTTAAGAATTATAGTGTATTATATTATATTTATGTATCCCCAAAATAAAATCATATGGCTACAAGAAACCTTTCATGTACTTTTGGGCAATGTTTTTATTTTATAGATTTTCATTAGCACATAATCTTACTAACAACTTAGTAACAGATTCCAGAGTAAAATTAATTTTCTTTACTATATTCACATTTGTTTGTTATTTGCATTTTTATATTACAAATATTCACTTATTTTAATAGGATAAAATTGTCTTTTAAACAGGGCGTATATTATAATGCCATTTATTCTCTCAGGCAATCATTAAACATACTGCTTTTTTTTTAACATCAAAACGAAACTATAACTGTGAAGAAAGTTCTTTTGAAGTTGATATTAAATGAGCTATTGAGAGCTCTTAGAAATTGAGATCCAAATCCTATAATTAGAATTTTGCTCTCTATGTTAATATGCTGTTAGAATATGAAGTCTATTAAAATGCAAGATAAAAAAGTGGGGTTAATGATAAAGAGGGTAGAAGGACAAAACTCCTAGGCAAGTGACAGAGAAGTGGAAGGGAAAGAAAATGAGACGATAAAATTGAAGAAAAGAAAATTTACTCCTTTGGTTGATTATATAAAAATTCCCCTTAGCTTCAAAGTATACATATCAGAATAATAATATTTATAAAATGTATTAAAGGATTTCTTTGTATTCTGTCCATTTGAATTTATTACCCATTATAATCCTTTAAAAGTGTCACAATACATTATGCTTTACATGATATAGTACACAAATAATTACCAGCAGTTAAAACAAACCTTGTGGGGTTGCTTTTAAAAATCTATCATTAAAGATCAAAGAAGAACACGTTTTAAGATCAAAGAATATTTCATTGAATGTATGTTTAATTATTTCCTCAGTTGATCCAGAAAAAATGAATTATTAGATTATCCTATTTATCCATGACTAAAAGAAATTAAACTTTTCCTAATTATGGCATATGTATTTTACACAAAATGTTAAATGTATTTATGTAAATTATTCCTTCCCACATTCTCATGCTAAATTTTTTATGTTGAATTGTTTCTGCTCAGTTTGTTTATTAAAACTGAATGCCCTTTCAGAATAAGTTTGTTGTTTTTGTTGGCAATGAGAATGTAAATTATGAGGTAAATACTATTAATAATCAACAATTATTTTTTCTTTCCAAAAGAATTTTAACTGAGCCTTTGCAGATTTTTATTCTTTAGAAAACATTTTTAGTGTCCTGATTCCTCACTAGCAAAAGATGAATTTAAAAAGAAAAAGATTTTGATACTTTTTTATGAAAGCACTACAAAAATGCTTACCTTTTTTAAAAAAAGCAATCCGATTGCTGTTAAGATATTTTAGAAATAGACTCTTAATCCTGGGAAAATTCTGATACTATAATTTGGATCTTAAATGTTCCCAAAGACCCAGTCCATACACTAGTTGGACATAGTTTAACCCTTAAGAGTTGGGGCCTTGTTAAAGAAACCAAGACACCAGAGGCATGCCTTGGGACCCTACACAATCCCCACTGTTTGCTTCCTGGATGACATAAATGAGCACCTTTCTTGGCCACATGCCCCTAACATTTTGCACTGTCTCACTACAGGCTCCAAAAGACATGGGGCTAACCAACCATGAAGCAAAGCCTCAAAAAATATAAGCCAAGGGCTGGGAATGTGGCTCAAGTAGTAGAGCGCTCGCCTGGCATGCATGCGTCCCAGGTTCGACCCTCAGCACCACATACAAACAAAGATGTTTGTCAGGCGATAACTAAAAAATAAATATTAAAAAATTCTCTTTCTCCCTCTCTCTCTTTATATATATATATATGCCAAAATAAACTATTACTTTTTAAAAGTTGATTGATATTTTGTTGTAGAAATAGAAAACGATAGTACAATACTCAAGATAATATGTCTTGCATTCTAAATAATAAAGCCCAAAAGGAGCCACTAGTATGAACTTAGTACAATATGAACATAATACATCATTCATGGAGAATATGTTCCAAGACTCCCATTGGAGGACTAAAACTGTGGTAGTACTGGATTACACAATTTCCTGTCTGTAACTTTTGCAGGGTGGCATGCAACAGCAAAACTAGAACATTTTTTTTTCCTTCTTCATAATTTCCTGAGTAGAAAACCTGGTATTACCACAGATCTTAATAACTGCAGCATATAATTTTTTTTCTTAAGTCCAGAATTCTTACCTTTTCACTTAAAGAAGCACTTTATGGCCCTTGGCATATCTGAATTGCCAACATCATTTCTCTTGTGGTTTTGGATCTTTGTCTTAATAAAGTAAGGATTTCATGAACACAAGCACTGCTACAATACTACAGTTTTTCTAATACTTTAGATGTTAAATGATTAACAGGCGGGTAGGGCAGATAGCTTGGATGCACTGGACAAAAGAATAAGTCAAAGCACAAGTAAGATGAAGTTGGATGGCGTGAAATGTCATTGTGTTATTCAGAATGCCAAACAATTTAAAACTTATGAATTATTTACTTCTGGAATAGGAGATTTAATATTTAAGGCCTACAGCTAAACTTTAGTAATTCAAACTACAGAAACTACTGTTAATCTTGTGTTTTATTTGAAATATTTCTGGATATAAGAAAAATTAAATCACATTCATAAATGCCTGTCAACATGCTGCCAATTAGCATTTTACCTTACTTCTTCCTTTGTATTAAAGAAAATGTCCTCATCTTGTCCCAAAGCCACTTGGTTTTATCTGAGACTTAGCGCCCATGTGTTTTTAATCTTTTGCTTAATTTTCCATCTTATTGTGTGATGGTCAAAATATTTGCGACTAAATATAACACTTCAGAAAAAAAACTCTACTTTCTTAGAAAATCAAATGGCCATCTCTAAGCTTTCCCTTTTATCAAAATATTGTTCATCTAAATTTTCAACTTACAGAGGCCTTAAGAACAATAACATAAAAGTATTACTCAGAAACAGAAAAACTTTAAAATGACAGATGAATGACTTAAGGAAATCTCACATACTTCATCCCCTGCTGCACACAGAGACACCATCAAAACATTTTCAAATCAAGACATGGAAGTGTTCAACAGGTGTATGAAAAAAAAGATGGTCAGAGAAATGAAAACCAAAACTGCAATTAAGTATCAATTTACCCCAAGAAGAACAGCTTTTATCAGAAAGACTAAGGATAATAAGTGTAGGGATAAAGTGAACAGGAAGATTTTCTGCATTTTTGGTTGAGATGTAAATTGTACATCCAGGAAAAAACAAACAAAAACAGTATGGAGAATCTTGTAAATATTTAAAAAATAAATATCTTATAAAGGACTAAGAAAAATATTAAAGAGTTCCCTGACCACATGCCTGCTGTGAGTTTCACACACTCCTGATGTAACATCTAAAGAAAGCTGCCTTCTCCCTTAATGGGCTCACTCAGGAGAACTGAGTCATTTACTTATTTCAAGGCTATTACTCCCTCCCTTTAGGTGTCTGGCCAGTCTGTGGGGAGAATGAAGTGTCCTTGAGGGGATCACTAACTCATGCAGGTTGTTAGAATGGAGATTTCTTTGTTCTAACTTGTATTTAAGGAATCCCACTGGAAATAAGACTTTGGACTCTTACCTGTGGAGAGATGCTCTGCCTGGAACTTCCCAGTCAGGACCCTGAAAAGCTGCCATGAGACTCCTCAGGTACATGATTTCAGGTGTTTGTGTTTCCCCCATATGACGTATTTTCGTCTCTTTCTCTTTAACCTATTATTTTAGCTTTTGCTCTTGCTTCTATATTTTTATTAAAATAAAGGATATCTTATATAGAGAGAGTATTGTCTATGGGTTGTGACGTGCCAATTTTAGTAGCTGCACATATACATAATGCTTTAACACTATACCTTATGACCCAGCAATCCCAATATTGGATATATATCCAAAGAAACTGAAATCAGTATGTTGAAGAGACATCTGTGCTTCCACATTTATTGCAGCGTTATTTCCAACAACCAAGAAATGAAGAGAAATGAAGTGTCCATCTACTGATAAGCCAATAAGGAAAATGTGGTCCATATACACAATGGGATATCTTCAGTTCTTAAAAGCATGAACCTCTGTCATTTGCAACAACATGAATGAAACCATATCACCTTAAGAAATGAGTTTAGGAAAATAAATCTAGTGCAGAATGAAAATACCACATAATTCTGCAACACATGGAATCTGAAAAAGTTGATTTCACCGAACAGAATGGTGGTTCCCAGAGGTTGGGAGAGTATAGGACAGAGGGAAAGATGGGGAAAGGTTGATTAATGGACACAATAGGTTACAGTTAGAGAAGAGCAAGTAGCATGGTATTTTATAATATAGTCATTACAGATAACAATATTGTACTGTGTATCTAGATAAACTAGAAGAAAGGAATTTGAATGTTTTCACAATAAATCCATGATATTTGAGGATACAGATATGTTCAAACAAATTTCACCATTACACAATATTTACAGGTATTTTCTTGTATCACACAGTACACCATTAATATGAACAATTTTTATATTTTCATGTATCAATTTAAATAAATTTAATTTAAATTAAAAAAGATGTCAGTGACATAAAAAAACAAAGGGAAGATCAAAAGTGAATAACACATCAAAATAAAATTGACAAAATATCTCTCTATCATTTCCATTTTTTTCAACTTCCACTGAAAGTCAATATTTAAATTTTAATTAAAAATTTTCATATAGTTCTCAATTCAGAATGATGGCAAAACATGTTGACAAAATTCATATCAAACATTATGAATTAGTAGTTAAATACAATTTGTCTATTGTTAAACTTTGTGTATTTAGTGGGATTACAGATAAATATTCTTTTATTTGCTGTTTAATATTTCTTTAAAAATCTTTTGATGTCAAAAGCTTTTGTTTACCTCTCTTATTGTTTCTCTTGCTGAGAAAAAACTTTTCAGTTTAAGAAAGTCCCACTTGTTGATTCTTGTTATTAACTCTTGTGCTATGGATGTCCTATTAAGGAATTTTGAGCCCGACCCCACAATATGTAGATCGGAGCCAACTTTTTCTTCTATCAGACGGAGAGTCTCTGATTTGATATCTAGCTCCTTGATCCACTTTGAGTTGACTTTTGTGCATGGCGAGAGGAGGGGATTCAGTTTCATTTTGTTGCATATGGATTTCCAGTTTTCCCAACACCATTTGTTGAAGATGCTATCCTTTCTCCATTGCATGTTTTTGGCTCCTTTATCAAATATAAGATAGTTGTAGCTTTGTGGATTAGTCTCTGTGTCCTCTATTCTGTACCATTGGTCCACCTGCCTGTTCTGGTACCAGTACCATGCTGTTTTTATTACTATTGCTCTGTAATATAGTTTGAAATCTGGTATCGCTATACCACCTGATTCACACTTCCTGCTTAGAATTGTTTTTGCTATTCTGGGTCTTTTATTTTTCCATATGAATTTCATGATTGCTTTATCTATTTCTACAAGAAATGCCATTAGGGAGCCTACATCCTGGGAACAAATTTTTACTCCTCACACTTCAGATAGAGCCCTAATATCCAGAGTATACAAAGAACTCAAAAAATTAGACAATAAAAAAACAAATAACCCAATCAACAAATGGGCCAAGGACATGAACAAACACTTCACAGAGGAGGATATACAATCAATCAACAAGTACATGAAAAAATGCTCACCATCTCTAGCAGTCAAGGAAATGCAAATCAAAACCACCCCAAGATACCACCTCACCCCAGTAAGATTGGCAGCCATGATGAAGTCAAACAACAATGAGTGCTGGCGAGGATGTGGGGAAAAGGGTACTCTTGTACACTGCTGGTGAGACTGCAAACGGGTGCGGACAATTTGGAAAGCAGTATGGAGATTCCTGGGAAAGCTGGTAATGGAACCACCATTTGACCCAGCTATTGCCCTTCTGGGACTATTTCCTGAAGACCTTAAAAGAGCACACTACAGGGATACTGCCACATCAATGTTCATAGCAGCACAATTCACAATTGCTAGACTGTGGAATCAACCCAGATGCCCTTCAATAGATGAATGGATAAAAAAATGTGGCATTTATACACCATGGAGTATTACGCAGCACTAAAAAATGACAAAATCACGGAATTTGTAGGGAAATGGATGGCACTAGAGCAGATTATGCTTAGTGAAGCTAGCCAATCCCTAAAAAACAAATACCAAATGTCTTCTTTGATATAATGAGAGCAACTAAGAACGGAACAGGGAGGAAGAGCAGGAAGAAAAGATTAACATTAAACAGAGACATGAGGTGGGAGGGAAAGGGAGAAAAAAAGGGAAATTGCAAGGAAATGGAGGGAGACCCTCATTGTTATACAAAATTACATATAAGAGGTTATGAGGGGAATGGGATAACAAACATGGAGGGAAATGAATTACAGTAGATGGGGTAGAGACAGAAGATGGGAGGGGAGGGGAGGGGGGATAGTAGAGGATAGGAAAGGTAGCAGAATACAACAGTCACTAATATGGCAGTATGTAAAAATGTGATGTGTAACTGATGTGATTCTGCAATCTGTATTTGGGGTAAAAATGGGAGTTCATAACCCACTTGATTCTAATGTATGAAATATGATATGTCAAGAGCTTTGTAATGTTGTGAACAACCAATAAAAAAGCTTTTGTTTACAGTTTCTGTGAAAATTGTAACTTAAAATAGTAAGAATATACTTTTTATTTATTCTGTGAATTTATTATTTTTGAATATTTCTAAAAGTAGAGTAACTTACAATAAAATCTTAGCTCCAGGGAGATAAAAATCTACTTGAACATGATAACAGGCAATAGAAATAGAGATACTAGGGCTGAAGAATACTATACAATTACATTTACAACTTAATTTTAATGATTTATGTCTCTGAATAATTTCAGTAAGTTTTAATGAGGGGGGATCCAACATGGCCGCCGGCGAGGAAGCAGTGATTTCAATGTCTCCACATTAACGGGATCAGAAAGACCCATTGGAACAGGGGCAGTCTACCTACTGAGGAACTTCTAGCAAAATTCTCTTAAGAGGGGACCTGCCAAGAATTGGTAGGTATATTAGAAGTGTCAGTTTGTCCCAGACAAGTGGATCTTGGCCGGCCATGCGGGCACATAGGTCCAGTCCTGCAGCCACCAGCCGCTTCTGCAAGCGGCCAGCGGCCCAGAGCGGCGCGGCCCGCCCAAACCCGCAGACAGCACCCACCATCCCGCCGTCCCGGGGAGGCCCTGCTCTCCCTCTGCGAACGGCCACCACGCCTGCCAGACTCGTAGCCATGCGGCCACAGCTGCCTGGCTCTACAGACGGCCCCCCGGCGGGTGCAGAGGTACAATCCTGCGGCCACCAGCCGCTTCAGAAAGTGGCCGGCGGCCCCGAGCGGCACGGCCCGCCCGAACCCGCAGACGGCACCCGCCATCTCGCCGTCCCGGGAGGCCCTGCTCTCACTCAGCGAACGGCCACCACGCCCGTCCGAATCTTAGCCACACGGCCGCAGCTGCCCGGCTCTACAGGCAGCCCCCGGCGGCCCGGCTCAGCGAGAACTGTCCCCGCCTGGCTCAGCAGACAGCCCGTGCCCTCCCGGCTCTACTAACAGCCCCGCCCACCCGGCGAACGGCTCCCCCCCCCCGAGACACCGTGAAGGGAATCTAACCAACCCTTTACGAAATAGCGAACTGGGAACTAAAACCAGAGATTGTGTCAGACCAGAGACAAGCCAGTTCTACCCCTCCCTTCGGACACTCCGGCAAGGAGCCAGGGGCCCGCCATAGCACAGAGGGGAAGTCACCAAAGTTCGGCCAAAGAGATTCCTTCCCAGCGGAATCTACTTTAGCAGGTGTGTGACTCCCACCCACACCAGATACAAACAACCAGGAAACTTCAAAATCTCTCCGTGGGCGTGACCGTAAGGGCCAAAGGACTCTCGACCCCCAACTCCCCCTAGTGCCAGTGACGAGGGCGTGACTGTAGGGGCACAGGGAAGCAGAGAAGACTCCCCACTCCCAAATCCCCTAACCGCGAACTGAAAGGGTGTGACAGTAGGGGCGGAGGGAAACAGAGTACACTCCAGACCCCCAACTCCTCCTACCACCAGCAGTGTGGTTGTGACTGTAGGGGCTGAGGGAAGTAGAGGGGATCCTCGACCCCCAACTCCTATTACCACCAGCAGCGACACCAATGGTCTTAGGTGCCAGATTCCAAAGGTGTGCCCACCAAAGGGGTCCAGAAAAATTAAACAATTGACTCCCAGACCACAGCTCCACAGCACTGGGGCTTAGATGAATGACAGCGAGAGTGCTCAGTAGTTAGGGAAATAGAGCACTCGGTGGGGCTGAAAGTGTAACCAAATCCTTGGGGAACTGCCTCCGGTGAGCAGGACCTGGCTGGCTGGCAGGAGGAAGGGGAGGAGGGGCCGTAGAAGTGAAACGGCTCTGGACCAACAGGATTGAGAGACTCCCAGGAACCGCCTTACAGGGATTGCTGTTGACATATTGAGGGCAAAACTCAGTCCGGAGGGCACAGCTTTGCCTATGGGAAGAGAAGAAAATGGATCTCTAAGACCTAATTTTATTTCCTATTTCATTTTAATTTTTTCTCTCCCTTTTCCCTCTCTCTCTCCCCTTCCAAGTTTTACTGCTCTTTCCATTCTCCTCTATGCTATCTATCTCCCTCTCCTTCTTTCTTTTCAAGAGCACCTACCTTCCCCTTCCCCCCAACTTTCATCCCAAGCATTACGTCCTCCATTTCGTGTAACTGTCTAAATACAAATAGGTATGCTCCCTCCCCCCGCGCCTGCAAGGTAGCCGGACCTGCAACCCACCAGCAGGTCAGGCACAGCAACCTGGGAGTGGCAGAGCTGCCCCACGCGCCTGCAAGGTAGGCGCACCTGCTACCAACCAGCAGAACAGGCCCAGCGGCCTGCCAATGTGGTAGGCACTGTGCCCCAATTGGAGGAGAAGCAGAGCCCCTGCCCGCACCTGCGCGGGAGACTTTGCAACTATACAAGAGTAATACAAATATATAGGGGGAAAATTCAACAACACAACAGTCTCAGTAAGCAGAAAGAAACGTGAACAGTATGAAGAGACAAGGATAGAAAGGACCACAAGCAATGCAGGTCAACTCAACGTTAGAAGAGGTAATATCTGCAGCAGATGGAATGTCAGATAAAGAATTCAGGAGATACATGCTTCAGATGATCTGGAGTCTCAAGGAAGACATTAGACAGCAAAATCAGACAATGAAAGATCTCTTCAACAATGAAATACATAAACAAATCCAGGAAGCAAAAGATCAACTATACAGGGAGATAGAGGTTATAAAAAACACACAAACAGAAATCCTAGAAAGGCAGGAAGCAATAAACCAACTTAAAAACTCAATTGAGAATACTACCAGCAGAGTAGAACACTTAAAGATAGAAAATCAGACAATGAAGACAAAGTATTTCAACTTGAAAAGAACATAGACAGCTCAGCAAGACTGTTAAGAAACCATGAGCAGAACATCCAAGAAATATGGGATAACATTAAAAGACCAAACTTAAGAGTCATTGGGATACAGGAAGGCACAGAGCTCCAAACCAAAGGAATAAACAATCTATTCAATGAAATAATACGAGAAAACTTCCCAGACTTGAAGATCGAGATAGAATGCCAAATCCTAGAAGTCTACAGGACGCCGAATGTGCATAATCATAAGAGATCCACACCTAGACACATTATAATGAAGATGCCCAACATACAGAATAAGGAGAGAATTTTAAAAGCTACAAGAGAAAGGAAGCAGATTACATTTAGGGGTAAACCAATCAGGATAACAGCTGATCTCTCAACACAGACTTTGAAAGCTAGAAGATCCTGGAATAACATATTTCAAACACTGAAAGAAAATGGGTTCCAACCAAGAATTGTGTATCCAGCAAAATTAAGCTTCAAGATGGAAGATGAAATTAAAACCTTCCACGATAAACAAAAGTTAAAAGAATTTGCAGCTAGAAAACCATCTCTCCAAAAAATCCTCAGCAAAACATTACAGGAAGAGGAAATGGAAAATAACAATGAATACCAACAGTGGGAGGTAGGACAGTAAAGGGGGGAAAATAATCAAAGAGGAAAACAAACCATATTCAGTAACATAAATAAACAAATATGGCTGGAAGGATAACCCATATCTCAATAATAACCCTAAATGTTAATGGCTTAAACTCACCAATTAAGAGACACAGGCTAGTAAAATGGATCACAAAACATGACCCAACAATATGCTGCCTACAGGAGACACATTTGATAGGAAAAGACATACATAGACTGAAGGTGAAAGGTTGGGAAAAATCATATCACTCATATGGACTTCGGAAACAAGCAGGAGTGTCCATACTCATATCAAATAAAATAGATTTCAAGCCAAAATTAATCAAAAGGGATAAAGAGGGACACTACATACTGCTCAAGGGAACCATACACCAACAAGACATAACAATCATAAATATATATGCCCCAAACAATGGTGCAGCTATGTTCATCAAACAAACTCTTCTCAAGTTGAAGAGTCTAATAGACCACCATACAATAATCATGGGAGACTTCAACAAACCTCTCTCACCACTGGACAGATCTTCCAAACAAAAGTTGAATAAGGAAACTATAGAACTCAACAACACAATTAACAACCTAGACTTAATTGACATATATAGAATATACCACCCAATATCAAGTAGTTACACTTTTTTCTCAGCAGCACATGGATCCTTCTCAAAAATAGATCATATATTATGTCACAGGGCAACTCTTAAACAATATAAAGGAGTAGAGTTAATACCATGCATCTTATCTGATCATAATGGAATGAAACTGAAAATCAATGATAAAAGAAGGAAGGAAAAATCATGCATCACTTGGAGAATGAACAATAGGTTACTGAATGATCAATGGGTTATAGAAGACATTAAGGAGGAAATTAAAAAACTCTTAGAGATAAATGAAAACACAGACACAACATATCGGAATCTATGGGACACATTGAAAGCAGTTCTAAGAGGAAAATTCATTGCTTGGAGTTCATTCCTTAAAAAAAGAAAAAACCAACAAATAAATGATCTCATACTTCATCTCAAAATCCTAGAAAAAGAAGAGCAAAGCAACAGCAAAAGAAGTAGAAGGCAAGAAATAATTAAAATCAGAGCTGAAATTAATGAAATCGAAACAAAAAAAAAACAATTGAAAAAATTGATAAAACTAAAAGTTGGTTCTTTGAAAAAATAAATAAGATCGACAGACCCTTAGCCATGCTAACGAAGAGAAGAAGAGAGAGAACTCAAATTACTAGCATACAGGATGAAAAAGGCAATATCACAACAGACACTTCAGAAATACAGAAGATAATCAGAAATTATTTTGAATCCTTATACTCCAATAAAATCGAAGATAGTGAAGGCATCGATAAATTTCTTAAGTCATATGATCTGCCCAGATTGAGACAGGAGGTATAGACAACCTAAACAGACCAATATCAATTGAGGAAATAGAAGAAACCATCAAAAGATTACCAACTAAGAAAACCCCAGGACCAGATGGGTATACAGCAGAGTTTTACAAAACCTTTAAAGAGGAACTAATACCAATACTTTTCAAGCTATTTCAGGAAATATAAAAAGAGGGAGAACTTCCAAATACATTCTACGAGGCCAACATCACCCTGATTTCTAAACCAGACAAAGACACTTCAAAGAAAGAAAACTACAGACCTATATCTCTCATGAACCTAGACGCAAAAATCCTCAATAAAATTCTGGCGAATCGGATACAAAATCATATCAAAAAAATTATACACCGTGATCAAGTAGGATTCATCCCTGGGATGTAAGGCTAGTTCAATATACGGAAATCAATAAATGTTATCCACCACATCAATAGACTTAAAAATAAGAATGATATGATCATCTTGATAGATGCGGAAAAAGCATTCGACAAAGTACAGCATCCCTTTTTGTTCAAAACTCTCGAAAAAATAGGGATAACAGGAACATACCTCAACATTGTAAAAGCAATCTACGCTAAGCCCCAGGCTAGCATCATTCTGAATGGAGAAAAATTGAAGGCATTCCCTCTCAAATCTGGAACAAGACAGGGATGCCCTCTCTCACCACTTCTGTTCAACATAGTTCTCGAAACACTGGCCAGAGCAATTAGAGAGACGAAAGAAATTAAAGGCATAAAAATAGGAAAAGAAGAACTTAAATTATCACTATTTGCAGATGATATGATTCTATACCTAACAGACCCAAAAGGGTCTACAAAGAAACTATTAGAGCTAATAAATGAATTCAGCAAAGTGGCAGGATATAAAATCAACACGCATAAATCAAAGGCATTCCTGTATATCAGCGACAAACCCTCTGAAATGGAAATGAGGACAACCACTCCATTCACAGTATCCTCAAAAATAATAAAATACTTGGGAATCAACCTAACAAAAGAGGTAAAAGACTTATACAATGAAAACTACAGAACCCTAAGGAGAGAAATTGAAGATCTTAGAAGATGGAAAAATATACCCTGTTCATGGATAGGCAGAACTAACATCATCAAAATGGTGATATTACCAAAAGTTCTCTATAGGTTTAATGCAATGCCAATCAAAATCCCAATGGCATTTCTTGTAGAAATAGAGAAAGCAATCATGAAATTCATATGGAAAAACAAAAGACCCAGAATAGCAAAAACAATGCTAAGCAGGAAGTGTGAATCAGGTGGTATAGCAATACCAGATTTCAAACTATACTACAGAGCAGTAGTAACAAAAACAGCACGGTATTCGTACCAAAACAGGCGGGTGGACCAATGGTACAGAATAGAGGACACAGAAACCAACCCACAAAACTACAACTATCTTATATTTGATAAAGGGGCTAAAAGCATGCAATGGAGGAAGGATAGCATCTTCAACAAATGGTGCTGGGAAAACTGGAAATCCATATGCAACATAATGAAACTGAATCCCTTTCTCTCGCCATGCACAAAAGTTAACTCAAAATGGATCAAGGAGCTTGATATCAAACCAGAGACAAGGCATCTGATAGAAGAAAAAGTTGGCTATGACCTACATACTGTGGGGTTGGGCTCCAAATTCTTCAATAGGACACCCATAGCACAATAATTAATATCTACAAATGGGACTTACTCAAACTAAAAAGTTTTTTCTCAGCAAAAGAAACAATAAGAGAGGTAAATAGGGAGCCTACATCCTGGGAACAAATCTTTACTCCTCACACTTCAGATAGAGCCCTAATATCCAGAGTATATAAAGAACTCAAAAAATTAGACAATAAGATAACAAATAACCCAATCAACAAATGGGCCAAGGACCTGAATAGACACTTCTCAGAGGAGGACATACAATCAATCAACAAGTACATGAAAAAATGCTCACCATCACTAGCAGTCAGAGAAATTCAAATCAAAACCACCCTAAGATATCATCTCACTCCAGTAAGATTGGCAGCCATTATGAAGTCAAACAACAACAAGTGCTGGTGAGGATGTGGGGAAAAGGGTACACTTGTACATTGTTGGTGGGAATGCAAATTGGTGCAACGAATTTGGAAAGCAGTATGGAGATTTCTTGGAAAGCTGGGAATGGAACCACCATTTGATCCAGCTATTCCCCTTCTGGGTCTATTCCCTAAAGACCTAAAAACAGCATGCTACAGGGACACTGCTACATCGATGTTCATAGCAGTACAATTCACAATAGCAAGACTGTGAAAGCAACCTAGATGCCCTTCAATAGGCGAATGGATAAAAAAATGTGGCATTTATACACAATGGAGTATTACTCTGCATTAAAAAGTGACAAAATTATAGAATTTGGAGGGAAATGGATGGCATTAGAGCAGATTATGCTAAGTGAAGCTAGCCAATCCCTAAAAAACAAATGCCAAATATCATCTTTGATATAAGGAGAGTAACTAAGAACAGAGTAGGGAAGAAGAGCATGACAAGATGACTAACATTAAACAGGGATGAGAGGTGGGAGGGACAGGGAGAGAGAAGGGAAATTGCTTGGAAATGGAAGGACACCCTTAGGGTTATACAAAATTACATACAAGAGGAAGTGAGGGGAAAGGGAAAAATAATACAAGGGGGAGAAATGAATTACAGTAGAGGGGGTAGAGAGAGAAGAGGGGAGGGAAGGGGAGGGGGATAGTAGAGGATAGGAAACGCAGCAGAATACAACAGACATGAGTATGTCAATATGTAAATCAGTGGAAGTGTAACTGATGTGACTCTGCAATCTGTATACAGGGTAAAAATGGGAGTTCATAACCCACTTGAATCAAAGTGTGAAATATGATATATCAAGAACTATGTAATGTTTTGAACAACCAATAAAAAAAAAAGTTTTAATGAGGTTGATATTTATAGGCCTTTTTTCCCTTTTTTTCTGGTACTTGTTCAGAAAAATTATTCAATTTTCTCTAATTAAACTCAGTGTTTAATTGACATATATAGAATATACCACCCAACATCAAGTAGTTACGCTTTTTTCTCAGCAGCACATGGATCCTTCTCAAAAATAGATCATATATTATGTCACAGGGCAACTCTTAGATAATATAAAGGAGTAGAGATAATACCATGCATCTTATCTGATCATAATGGAATGAAACTGAAAATCAACGATAAAAGAAGGAAGGAAAAATCATGCATCACTTGGAGAATGAACAATAGGTTACTGCATTCAATGGGTTATAGAAGACATTAAGGAGGAAATTAAAAACTTCTTAGAGTTAAATGAAAACACAGACACAACATATCGGAATCTATGGGACACATTGAAAGCAGTTCTAAGAGGAAAATTCATTGCTTGGAGCTCATTCCTTAAAAAAAGAAAAAAACCAACAAATAAATGATCTCATACTTCATCTCAAAATCCTAGAAAAAGAAGAGCAAAGCAACAGCAAAAGAAGTAGAAGGCAAGAAATAATTAAAATCAGAGCGGAAATTAATGAAATCGAAATGAAAGAAACAATTGAAAAAATTGACAAAACCAAAAGTTGGTTCTTTGAAAAAATAAATAAGATCGACAGACCCTTAGCCATGCTAACAAAGAGAAGAAGAAAGAGAACCCAAATTACTAGCATACAGGATGAAAAAGGCAATATCACAACAGACACTTCAGAAATATAGAAGATAATCAGAAATTATTTTGAATCCTTATACTCCAATAAAATAGAAGATAGTGAAGGCATTCATAAATTTCTTAAGTCATATGATCTGCCCAGATTGAGTCAGGAAGATATAGATGACCTAAACAGACCAATAACAATAGAGGAAATAGAAGAAACCATCAAAAGACTACCAACTAAGAAAAGCCCAGGACCGGATGGGTATACAGCAGAGTTCTACAAAACCTTTAAAGAGGAACTAACACCAATATTTTTCAAGCTATTCCAGGAAATAGAAAAAGAGGGAGAACTTCCAAATACATTCTACGAGGCCAACATCACCCTGATGCCTAAACCAGACAGAGACACTTCAAAGAAAGAAAACTACAGACCAATATCTCTAATGAACCTAGATGCAAAAATCCTCAATAAAATTCTGGCGAATCGGATTCAAAATCATATCAAAAAAATTATACACCATGATCAAGTAGGATTCATCCCTGGGATGCAAGGCTGGTTCAATATATGGAAATCAATAAATGTTATTCACCACATCAATAGACTTAAAAATAAGAAACATATAATCATCTCGATAGATGCAGAAAAAGCATTTGACAAAGTACAGCATCCCTTTATGTTCAAAACTCTAGAAAAAATAGGGATAACAGGATCATACCTCAACATTGTAAAAGCAATCTATGATAAGCCACAGGCCAGCATCATTCTGAATGGAGAAAAATTGAAGGCATTCCCTCTAAGATCTGGTACAAGACAGGGATGCCCTCTCTCACCACTTCTGTTCAACATAGTTCTCGAAACACTGGCCAGAGCAATTAGAGAGACGAAAGAAATTAAAGGCATAAAAATAGGAAAAGAAGAACTTAAATTATCACTATTTGCAGATGATATGATTCTATACCTAACAGACCCAAAAGGGTCTACAAAGAAACTATTAGAGCTAATAAATGAATTCAGCAAAGTGGCAGGATATAAAATCAACACGCATAAATCAAATGCATTCTTGTATATCAGCAACAAATCCTCTGAAACGGAAATGAGGACAACTACTCCATTCACAATATCCCCCCAAAAAATAAAATACTTGGGAATTAACCTAACAAAAGAGGTGAAAGACCTATACAATGAAAACTACAGAACCCTAAAGAGAGATATAGAAGAAGACCTCAGAAGATGGAAAAATATACCCTGTTCATGGATAGGCAGAACTAACATCATCAAAATGGTGATATTACCAAAAGTTCTCTATAAGTTCAATGCTATCCCAATCAAAATCCCAACAGCATTTCTTGTAGAAATAGATAAAACAATCATGAAATTCATATGGAATAATAAAAGACCCAGAATAGCAAAAACAATGCTAAGCAGGAAGTGTGAATCAGGTGGTATAGTGATACCAGACTTCAAACTATACTACAGAGCAATAGTAACAAAAACAGCATGGTACTGGTACCAAAACAGGCGGGTGGACCAATGGTACAGAATAGAGGACACAGAAAGCAACCCACAAAACTACAACTATCTTTTATTTGATAAAGGGGCTAAAAGCATGCAATGGAGGAAGGATAGCATCTTCAACAAATGGTGCTGGGAAAACTGGAAATCCATTTGCATCAAAATGAAACTGAATCCCTTTCTCTCGCCATGCACAAAAGTTAACTCAAAATTGATTAAGGAGCTCGATATTAAATCAGAGACACGACCTCTGATAGAAGAAAAAGTTGGCTATGATCTACATACTGTGGGGTCGGGCTCCAAATTCCTCAAAAGGACACCCATAGAGCAAGAGTTAACAACTAGAATCAACAAATGGGACTTACTCAAACTAAAAAGTTTTTTCTCAGCAAAAGAAACAATAAGAGAGGTAAACAGGGAGCCTACATCCTGGGAACAAATCTTTACTCCACACACTTCAAATAGAGCCCTAATATCCAGAGTATACAAGGAACTCAAAAAATTAGATAATAAGATAACAAACAACCCAATCAACAAATGGGCCAAGGACCTGAACAGACACTTCTCAGAGGAGGACATACAATCAATTAACAAGTACATGAAAAAATGCTCACCATTGCTAGCAGTCAGAGAAATGCAAATCAAAACCACCCTAAGATACCATCTCACTCCAGTAAGATTGGCAACCATTATGAAGTCAAACAACAACAAGTGCTGGTGAGGATGCGGGGAAAAGGGTACACTTGTTCATTGTTGGTGGGACTGCAAATTGGTGCAGCCAATTTGGAAAGCAGTATGGAGATTTCTTGGAAAGCTGGGAATGGAACTACCATTTGACCCAGCTATTCCCCTTCTCGGTCTATTCCCTAAAGACCTAATAAGAGCATGCTACAGGGACACTGCTACATCGATGTTCATAGCAGCACAATTCACGATAGCAAGATTGTGGAACCAACCTAGATGCCCTTCAATAGATGAATGGATAAAAAAAAATGTGGCATTTATACACAATGGAGTATTACTCTGCATTAAGAAATGACAAAATCATAGAATTTGGAGGGAAATGGATGGCATTAGAGCAGATTATGCTAAGCGAAGCTAGCCAATCCTTAAAAAACAAATGCCAAATGACTTCTTTGATATAAGGGGAGTAACCAAGGACAGGGTAGGGACGAAGAGCTTGAGAAGAAGATTAACATTAAACAGGGATGATAGGTGGGAGGGAAAGGGAGAGAGAAGGGAAATCGCATGGAATTGGAAGGTGAGCCTCAGGGTCATACACAATTACATATAAGAGGAAAGGAGGGGTAAGAGAAAAATAATACAAGTGAAGAAATGATTTACAGTAGAGGGGGTAGAGAGAGAAAAGTGGAGGAGAGAGGAGGGGAGGGGAAGGGGGATAGTAGAGAATAGGTAAACAGCAGAATACATCAGTCACTAGAATGGCAATATGTAAATCAATGGAATTGTAACTGATGTGATACAGCAATCGGTATACAGGGTAAAAATGGGAGTTCATAACCCACTTGAATCAAATTGTGAAATATGATATATTAAGAACTTTGTAATGTTTTGAACGACCAACAATAAATTAAAAAAAAATAATAAAAAAAATTCATATTGTGAGGGCCTGAGTGATGCTGAGGAGGAGGGTGAATAGAATCATAGTTCATGTATTTAAACTATACAAAAATACAAGTAGGATTAATGTTGTATTAGAGTATAGATGGGGATATTTATGCAGTGTATTTAGAAATAATAAACTGAAGTCCATAAAGAACAAGTTTAAAGTAGACTTAGAGAAATTTATTGATAAATATTGAAATTTTGTTTCTGAATATTTATATACCTATTGTTTTTAATTAATAATTATTAATAAAACATTTCCTTATTTCTCTCAACTGAAAAAAAAAACTCAGTGTTGCTTTTGGTATTGAGTCATTTTTCTTTGAGACAGGATCTTGCTAAGTTGCTGAGGCTGGCCAAGAACTTGTGATTCTCTTGCCTCAGGCTCCTGGGTTGCTTGGATTATAGGTGTGTGCCACAATAGCCATCTATACAGTAGAATATTTAATTGAAAAGTGTATTTTCAGATCAAGAGTAAACTTTGCTCATTATAGTATAATGTTCTCCGCATAGAGATTCCCATCTGCCATAGTTTTGGACATGCAGTGTATGGCTTTGAACTGAGCATGGTTAGAAATGTGCCCAACTCTAAATATGATGATGTATCCTTCCTGTATACATATTATAAGTTTTCCCAATAAAAGACCCTTTATTTTCTTGTTTGGAGAGAGAGCCATTTTTAGAATTATATCTAGTGCATTTCTTAGTTGTTGCAAGGAATAAGCCTTTCTCTACTCTTATTTCCAGGTTGTGTTCATCAGCTTTGCACTTACCAAAAGACAAGACCATTGTATTGGGTTACAAGGTTGGCTATCTTTTATGACATTCCTCAAGAACTTATTAATTCTGAAGTCCTTTGGTCATTCGTGAGCAAGAGAAACCAAGGAGTGTTGTTTTGTGTCTTCTGAATATATGCTTCTTTCTTCTTTGTCTGACTTCCCCTGCACACCATCTTGAAAACGTGAAGGGAATCATATGAATCATGCAGGTATTACTGAAACTTCTTTCCATCTTCCTGAGTCAATATCCAAATTATTCCAATGCACATGTGCTGAACCCTTTCTCTTCTCTCCTTCCTTCAGGCCAATTCTCTAGCACTGTGGTCCTCAGACTCTCTTTTTCCCAGTCAAGAAGAAACAGGTGCTATCATATGGAGCTCTTTCTACTTTTAGTGTCTATATTCAGACACCAAAATATAGATCCTGATAATCAAGGGCTTTCTCATTCAACACAAACATCCAAAATTATTTCCAGATTTCTATATTTAACTGTTTAATCCATTGAAAATCTACTTTCTGTATGTTTTCATATGATGGTCTATTTTATAGAATTATATACAAAATACCAGTTTTTCAGCTCAGACTCTACCTTCTGATTGGACTTTTTTAAAAATATTTTTTTTAGTTGTAGTTGGACACAATACCTTTATTTTATTTTTATGTGGTGCTGAGGATTGAACCCAGGGCCTTGCACATGCTAGACAAGCGCTCCACCACTGAGCCACAACTTCAGCCCCTCCTGATTGGACTTTTAAGAGCTGTGGAATTTATTATCTCCAGAAAAAGCTCCAAACCATCCTAAAAAGTGCACACTTGAATAACAAATTGTTGCCTTACTCTGAAGCTATGTAGTCCTTATCCTGGTTCCTGATATTTTTCTGTAGAAACTTGCTCAAACACAACAGTAAGACTGGCCAATCTGATGACTAAATTACAAATGTAAGAAATATTTGGAAATTTTAAGCAAAATAAACAAAATACCACCTACCGTCCCCTTTTTCTTCTGAATATCATTTCCTCAAGTTTGTTACTGTTGGGTATATAAGCATTGATACTTGTTTGAATGTATAAATATAGCAATTGATTCCATAATTTGAATGCATTCACTCAATAATAATTATTTATAATTCTAAGATCAGTACTTATGGTACTTTTATGATAATTTGCAAATATACAGGGATGAAAATTATAATTTCTAGTGTTTATTTTCTAGCTGTGGTCAATCAAAGTTATGCTCTGCCTTCTTGTTTAAATTCTCAAATGTAAAAAAGTATCCTTATCATTGACTATTAGATTTTACATATTGCACTACCTTATTCTTTTTAAATATGTCATTCTCCATTTAAAAGTGCTCTCAATTTAGTAATTGAAGTGTTATCTAATGATCTTGTGCAAAATAAGTTCATGATTGTGACATATGGTGAAAATATGTGGTAAACTTTACTGAGGCATGAATTATCGAGTTTCTAGCTTTGAGTTCACTGTTGACACATCAACAGTAAATATTTTGTAAGGGATTCTTAAGCAGAAATATGCATAAAACAAGATTATATATTTGTCAGTCGACATAACTGTGACCAAGGTCTTGAAGGAAACTATGTATTTTTCCTATGAGAAATAACGCAGCATTCACTACTTCAGTGTTTCTGGTTACTTTGTGGAGCACATGAATAACAAAAGTCAACTGCATATAAATTTTTCACATATTTTCCTGTGGAAAGGTAATATCATACTGTCATGGTTTGAGCATCTTTGTCCCTCTAAAACGTCTGTGTTGGAAACTTAATACTGAGTGCAAGTATTGGGAGGTGGGGCTTAATGGGAGATTTTAGGTTGAGATAACTCTTTCATGAATGGATTAATATTGCTATAAAGACTGCTTGTAGAAATAAATTTGCTCTCTTATGCTCCTCTGCAGAAGAGCCATAGTATCTGTTGACTGCAGTTATGTGAGGCCACAGTGCTCCTCTTCTCCACAGATGCATCATTTGAGATACCATCCAGGAAGCAGAACACACATTGATTTTGGACTCCCAGCATTCAGAATGATGAGGAACAAATTTATGCTCCACATAAATTACCAGTCTCAAGTACTCTGTTAATAGCAACACAAAATGGACCAAGACACACAATAAACATATTTTCCTGCAAAAGTACTGTTTTTACTCAGCAATATACATGGAATGTATTTCACTTCTGAAGTCCACTTGACTTAGGAATTCTTAGATATGTACACATTATGCCTGAGTGAATGAAGAGGAAAAGAATAATTCATTTGGAAAAAAAAATTATGAGTGATCCCCATGAACAGATTCTTCTAGTCTACTGGCTTTCAAATTCTAGGACTGATACCAACAAACATAGAGCTATTATATTCGTGTAAAGGCTAAAGAATTGTCTGAAAAATTAATCATAAGTAAACTTTCCTTAGCACAACATGTTGTTCAGCAGTGATTATTTTTAGACATTTATTTTCAATAATTAGTAATTTGTGTGCAGCAGTGGTGTTTTTACTTTTATTAATCTTTAAGCATTTTTCTTTCTTTTACCTGTATTAGGATAAATTTTTACAAATTTTGATATTTTCTCAAACTGCATATAATTTTTACCATTTTATTTGTTTCCTGTGTCTAAATATGTCACTTCATGCATTTGAAATCACACAGTATTCCTTCTAAATTCTCATTCAGAATGACAGAGATTGTTTCACATTCTAGTACTATGACTACATACAGTGGTAGAAATCATACTTAAAATTCTTCTGAAAAATATTCTTTCTATAATATCAAAAATGCATCGGAAAATGGGGAAAATATAATTAAAAAGAAAAGTTAAATGTTTATGGTTAAACATAAATCATCTATTTCAAAATAAAAATATTTAAGAAAATGTAAACATTCTCTCAAATGGTTTTAAAAAGTTTAATCATCTCACCTTCATTGAGTAACTACTGGAACTATTTAGGAATGATCATTGGCATGTTTTTTGCTTCCAGACAATTCACTAAGAAGCAGGACAAAGTTACAGTGCATGAAACAACTAGGAAAAAAAATAACTAAAACCTGAATATTCAAAAAAGAAAACCTAGAAAGTTATGAAATCACCTTTAATATGCACAATGTCAAACATATAACAGTAACTGAAAATACATTTTTAATTTCCACCAAATTTGTCTTCATTCTTCAATAACTGAATACAAATTCCTGTGTTTATTTTCAGGTAATATTCTTACCATATTAATGAAAATTACTGTCCAAATATTCACAGGATATTCACATCACAACCTTTGATGTGTGAAAATAAAGCAAAGACCAAAATAAATCTTTGTTAATGGCATATGATTTGTATCCTACCTATAAAGACATATTACTCATCCAATATTAAAACTTTGAAAATGTATCATGCCTACAACTTCAAAAAGCTAGGCTTATTGTACAGGTATTCTTTCTTTCTATTGTTAGGAACCTTGCTACTATAATAGAAGCTCCCATTGTATATCTTCTTCTTTTATTTTTCTTGGCTTTTGTTTGCTGACAGTATATAACAGGACACATACAAGAAAACAAATGGAACTATTCTGATTTGAATTATTATGGAGACAAACTGAGATTTGTAGGTTGTTCCTTTATAAAAGTTTAAACAATTCAATCTTAGACAAAATATAATGTTTCTTTAAATATTTAGATAGCTTTAGAAAAGAATGGCTTTATATTAAATACTAATGTTATTATGAATAATAAGTTCTGATTAATATTTCTGATCAATTAAATAACATGCAAACACCAGAATTCATCAGTAATGAATAAAATCTATTCAAAAATATTACCCTGAATACTTTTTATGTAAAATAAAAAAATTTGCATATTCTGCTTTACTTTTGATTAAATGATAGAACTCATTCAAGCTGGTCTGTTGAAGATGGTTAACATTTAGTAAGGTAGTACACCTTTTTAATGGTTGCTTTAATCAAGAAAAGCAACTGATATCCTGCAATAATCTACAACCAAACTATGGAAAGCTTAAAGAAATTTAATGTACTTCTCTAATAAACCTTGGAATAGTGCTCTCATTATTAATAAAAGCATGTTTGTTTATTTTCTAAATTTCATCTTGTTCTCTTATTCATCTGACTACTATTATATTCAACTCTCCAGTGGTTATGAATTCTTAAGTTATCATGAAAATATCTTCTAAAAGACAATTTAGCACTGTGACTTCCTTATTGTATCAAAGAAAAGATATTTTCTTTTGAGAAAAAGAAACAAATTATGAAATAATGTAAAATATGATCGTATCATAGGGCAAGTCTCAGGGGTCTACAGCAGGTTTGATCTCAAATACATTTTCCTGAGAGTTTATATATTTTCAGATTTATATCAGCTTGAAAATTTATTCTTCCAACTACGAAAAGGATAAAAATCATTTTAGATTCAAATTTATTACTAGTATATTCTTAACTATAGCTTCTGATTTCACAGCTCAGGAAGAAACTTTGTTAGAGAAAAAAAATGCAAATATTTGGGTAAAACTGTCAGACAGCTTTTGTTAGCCTTTCAGTTAAACATATGTCAATTCCATATTCCATTGACAGGTATCAGGCACTATCACACTAAGTGAGTCCAACAGATAAGCCCAGGACTATCTTTTGTCTAATCATTTGACAAGAATGTATGAGAATAAATATAGTCACCATGTTTAATTGTGACTATATTTAATGTTTTTACTCAACAATATACATTGGATGTATTTCACTTCTGAAGTCCACTAGACTTGGGAATTCTTAGAGTCTACTTTTAGTTAGAATTAGACTTTCTCAGAGCTGTGGCCATTTTTTGAGGAAAGCCATTAATCTTTCAATAGTTTCAAAGAGTTAGTGTGCCTTCTTTTAAAACAACTAGCTTTCTTGAGGTTCATTGAGATGCATTGACTCTGACAAAATAAAATAAAATAAGTCCTATTTTCTTTGTTAGGTCAGAGGTATTCAGCATTGCCATTATTAACATTTTCTTGTCTAATTCTGTGATATGGAGTTGTCATGTGCACTTTGGAATATGTAGTGCACTTTGGAATATGTAGAACAAAATCATTCCTAGTTGAGAATCAGTCTTCTAGATCCTTCTAAACTTGTAATCCAATTTTAAGATGGGATGAGAATCGTAATTGAAAATAAATAGTGTTTTAATATAAGTATGAGAGTGGTACAAGAGCTTAAAAATATGTCTTTACAATACAAACTGTCAAGTTTCAAGCTGCAGTCTGTTTTTCACTAAGCAATATACCATTATAGTAATGATGGAAGCACCAAACCTCTTTCTTGCTGAAAAAGTTACCAGATTGCTCATAGAACAGGTACAAGAAAATTACCAAGGACATCATTAAGTGTGACACTCAGCGTGATTACTGATGCAATTCCGAAGGAGTGTTTTCCTAGGGAGAAGATAGGTCAGTTCTTAAATTTATCATGTAAGTTTATATCCGTTTTTAGAAATAGTCAGTCTAAGGTGATCCTGAGAAAAGGAGTTGTTTTTTGTTGTTGATGTCATTATTGTTTTTGTTCTTGCTGTTTTTCAGTTTTGTTGACATTGATGGGCTATTTGATTTTATCCAGATGAGTAGGAAATAAAACAGCTATAGGAAGACAAAATCATTTGTTTTCAGAGTGAACACTTTCATTCCTTCATGGTCATTTTCACATTCAACTTTAATGTCTATGGGTACTTTTGATTAAGAAGGATAACCAGGAAACCATGTTCTTTGCCTAAGCAATTTTTACCCTTTTCTTTAATTCTGTCAAAGCAAAAGCACACCAGATTAAGTTAAATGGGTGAAGAATCATTTATTCAAGGCTACTACAATGTGGAAGGCAGATTGAATTTTACTCCAGTAACACCAAAGAGAGGGTGAGCTGTAGGAATTGTAATGCAAGATGTTAGGGAAGAAGTTGATGCATGAACCATGAGCACACTGAGTTATTCCTGGATTTACAAATCATTTTTCTCTTTGATGAAACCACTGGCTCATAGTTTCACAGACTGGGAGATAGATAGACTTTTTCCTCCCACATTTATATTTCAAAGAGATGAAAGCCAGGTACCTAAGAAAGATAGTCCTGGGCTGTAAAACTGAGGAAACAAAAACTGATACATGTTTCAAAAAGGCAGATAAAAAATTCATAATTGTAATGCTCTAAGGAAAGGGCAGTCAGAGACCTAATGTCATTAAGAAACTTGCCTAACGTTCAGGCAAGCTGAGGAACAGGACTGCCAACTTGGTTCATGCTCCATAATTGTAATATATTTACACTTGAAAGTGTTTTGTTGTTGCTGTTGTTTGTTCCGTAGAACTCTCTATCAAATACATTAAACTCTTTGTAGGAATGGCAGAATTCAGTAAATAAAATTAAACATTGTGACTATATTCATTCTTGTACATTCTTATCAAATGATTAGGCAAAAAACATGGCTTTACATTGCAAAAGCCACCCACCTAAAAGCAGAATTTTTTTTCCCTGAATTCCAAGTTTTTCTGAAGTTCCATAAAATAGGGAAATGCTTAATATGCATTGAGGACCTTTTTATTTATGTATAGATAACCTTCAAGAGCATCTCAGGGAAAATGAGTTTAATTTCTGTTTGGAAACTTGAAAAATACCCAATGCCAATTCTGTAGGAGAGTAAGAAATGGTAGACTGTCATGGTTAAACAAAGAGAAATGGCCCAATATAATGTTTTCTGTTTTTCATGACCTAATTATGGTTTACAGAAATTAAGATGTTCTTGTATTCCACAGTGAGAGAAAAAGATTTGGAAAACTTGCATAGCACAGTGGATCTATAAAAAGGTCCTGGCCTCTGAACAATATCAAACCTGAACATTTGGATCTCACAACTAAGGGCACTGCACATAGCATGCACAGAAGGAGTAAAACCCATACACTTCCAGAGAATAGTTTGTACTTGTTACATCTCTGGTGGATTTCAACAAGGATTTGAGGGAGTATATAAACCCAGAGTTACCCTCAAATGACCCTTTGTAGGCTTCCCCTAAAGACAAAGGAAATACAGGAAGAAGGAAAAAAAAAGTGACAGGGAAAACAACATAGTTTAGTGTTTTTATTATCAAAATCATAAGTTGCATTAATTTCAAAATAGATTTAATTCTGAATTATGTTGGATAAGTACAGTATTTAGGGATGGATTCAGGAGCAGTTGACCTATACAAATACATATAGGTCCTTACACTGAGAAAAAATGTCATGCCTGGTTTAATGTTCTGTTGTTGCTGTCATTAAAATCCTAATAATTGCAGCTCAGAACTTCTTAATGCAAGTGAAGTCTCATGAGACAATGTAGCCAGCATGGGAACAGAGATGTGTTCAATATATGTGCAGGGCATTCTTTGTCATGTCATTTGTATATGTGCTCAGGGGGCTCATGAACAGAATGCTGGTGAGCCTATAATTCATAGATATTCAGTAAGAAAGCCAATACAAGGAAGCCTATGACTAAATGTGACTGACAGCAACAAAAGCCATGTTTTCCATTCAAAACAGAACTTTAAATGATAAATGAGACAATGATATTCTAAGAAAACCAGCTACCAAGTAACCCTCTAGTATTTTTTCTCACTTTTACTACTTCCCTATGTTAAACAAGCATTTATGCTAAATATTGTAGCATAGAAGGAAAGGGAAAGATAGGCCAAAACTCTAATTTCTTTTCCCTTCATTTTTCCTTACTCATCAGTAATTCAAAGGTAATGGATGATGTTGAGTGTGCATGCATAAAGAAATAAAATAAACACATTGAAATTGATTCTGCAGTAGTTTCACTATTCTTGTAAAAATGAGGTACATACACATGCATAAGCTATGAAATAAAAATTGTGCAACTTTTGCATATGAATTAAAATGTTATTACATTTGCATTTAAATTGGAATTGCATAATATAATAACACAAATGTCAAAATTCATGTTAGTAACTTAAAATGTTAATTTACTCTGCCTAGACTGATATTAAATAAGAAAAAAGACTTTATAAAAGGAGATGTGAAACTGCAGAAAACGAAAGAAAACTTCTATGCATTAGTACATTTTTACAAAATGATTCTATTTATTCTTGAGATTAAAGGTTTGGGAAGTATTTTACATACTGAATACATCCTTTTTTATTTATGGGAAATAAATATTTGGTGGATTTAAAATTATGAATAAATATAGTAGTCAGAAATAAATATTTCATAATATGAACTGTTCAGTCTAATAAGGTGAAATTTCATCAGGAAAATCATGCTCTTGAACACAGCAAAACACTTTCTTACACACTAAGAAACATAACTTACTACCTGTATTTAATGATTTCCATTTGTTTTAGTTTGTTTTGTTTCTGGTTGAAAAAGTTGACCTCCTGAAAAATTGAGAGCAGAATAGTGGTCATTAAAGACTGCATATTAGGACCTTTAATAGGAGGCTTTCTTCAGAATTTTGATAAGAATGTCTCTAATTTTCATTTTACACTATACTGTCCACACATATCTCTTTTTCACATATATTATAAATTGGACGAAACAATTGTTATCTGTAGAAACTGTTTTCTTGCATTTTTAGCAGGACAGTTATTTCTTGTGATACTGATCAAGGAATGAAACAAATTAAACTAATGATGTAACTGCTTCTGTAGCCAAACCCTGTAAACCTCATAAACCTCTCTTCCTATGCTAACTGGCATGAATAAGAGCACTGTGGAGAGGAGAGCACTTGTTCAGGTAGCTGCCCCTGGAGAAAGCAGTTGAGTGATTATATAGTTAAAATGGGCTAAGAAAATATAACTAAGGGTGCATCCTAAAAACACAAGAGTTCTCTTATGAAACTAAACTTCAGTGATATAAAAACTAATGATATTTGCAATGGTTCACCTATCATTGTAATGCTTGTTTTAATAACGTGAAAATGTTAAGGTGGGAAAACATTAGGGAATAATTAGGAAATGTTTTCATTTCACAAGGACCACTAAAATAGGAAGTTCATTTATTAATAGTGGAGTGATACACAGAATCTGTTTCATTTATATAACACAATATAATGGTTTCTATTACTTTGACAAGTATTATATTGGATTATTTATTTATAAATATCAGTATAAATTCACAAAGGATTGAAAATTAGCTATTAGATTGGGATAAAATATAAAAGTAAAGAGTTTTGAAAAAAATAAAAATCTGCCATATATTTTGGGGTTAGTTTGTTTGTAATGAGGAAAACACAATGATTTCAATAAATTATTAGTATGCCATTAAAAAATGGAAAAGAGGATATTTTGGCAAATTTGCTTAAATAAAAATATTATGATAACTAATTTTATTTCATTTTTTCTTAACATATCATAATGCTGTGGATGTACTGTATTGTGTTTGTAGTATTTTGTTAGATACTCTTCTTTATAGGATTAAGTTTTCTGAAACCTAAAATGCTCCAGAAATCAAACATGCATTCTAAAAGCTGACTTCAGTACAGAATAAATATATTTAATCAAATAAATATATTTAATCAAAAGCCATTTAGTAAATTGTTTTTTTAAATGATATGGATAAAACAAGTAGCATTTTTAAATGAATTTTATTTAAAAATTAAGTTAAAGTTTTAAATGGCTGACTTACAATTAAATTAGATTCAGAATAGACATCATTTATTGCTATCATTTTCTAAGTCACGAATTCCTAAAATTGAATTGTATTATACCAAATATTATGAAAGGTTATTTAAGTTTGGGGATATCCTTCTAGAAAATATGTGTAGTTGTTTAACATATTTCACAGTACTATGATTTGTACATTCTCTGACTTGCCAAATAGAAAAGAGAATTCAAAAAGAAGCTTTAAAGTTTATTTTATTTTATACAAAAAGACCATAAGTAAAATTATGATAACACTGGGATACTTGACAGTTGATTAAGCAGTTCATTAACTCTAACCTATCTATAATTATTTCAGCCAATAAAAACATACATCAGTTCATATGAGAAAGTTCCTGTGCTCTCCTTATAAAAAGTCATACAAAGAGAACAAAATCTCTGAAAAATCTTTGCATGTTATTTGTTTTTTGTAGACTAGACATCCTGATCAATTCCATTCCCTTTATTTTTCCTCAAGCACCATGTTTCTTCTCCCATATATATAATATTCCAGAAATCCACCCAATAATTTATAATTATAAAATTTAGCCAACTAATTTGAGTAATAGTGAAACATTATATTAACTAAAAATATTAAGGAACTATATACATAGCTGACTATACCATACCCAAGAAAAAGGTTGCTTTCAGTACAATACTCCCTCTACCAAGAATTAGTTCTCAAATGCTGCAAATTACTCATTATTTAAAACCCATCTTGAAAATCACCTTTCCTTATAAATTAAATCCAAATTTAATAGGAAGAAAGAAATGGTAAAGTCACAGAAGACATAAATGGTAATCTAAAAAAAATACAAAAGATCAATGAAATAAAGATAATTTTCCTCAGTAAAAATTTGTGGAGAAAAATACTGAAATTAGTCCAAAGAATATCAGAGGAAATAATTTTCCAAACTCTTTGTAAGCCCAACATTACTTGGATACCAAAACCAGATAAAAACATAGCCACAAAAACAACAGAAAATTACAGGCCAATATTCTTGATGCAATAATCCTCAACAAAATAGTAGCAAACTAAATCTAACAGCATGGTAAAAAAGATTATTGAACACAATCAGGTGGAATTCATTCCAGGGATTCAAAAAGAATTGAACATAACCAAAAAATAAATGTAATATGGACACATCAACAGCATGAAAGACCAAAACCAAATGATAATCTATTACATTTAATAAAAAAATTCAGAACATACATAATTTAGAAGTAGCCTACCTCAATATAAGGAAGGTCATATATAATAAACCAACAACTAACTTTATGTTGAATGATGAAAAACTCAAGTTCTTTTCCAAAATCTGGAACAAGACAAGGATGCATAACTTGAACACTTTTACTAGCATAGTACAGAGTGTCTTTGCCAGAGCAATGGGACAAGGGAAAGAACTAATGGGCAAACAAAGTGTAAAAGGCAAAGTCAAATTGTCACTATTGCAGAAAACTCTCAAACTCAAACAAAAAAATAGTTAGAACTAATAAATTAATTCAGCAAATATCAGGAAAAAATAATATACAAAATCAGTGGCACTACTGTACATCAATACTGAATTTTCTAAAGTAGAATTCAAAAGAGAAATATCATTTATAATAGCTACATAAAAAATGCTTAGGAGTAAATTTAAAAAAAAAACAGATGCAGGAAAAAATACTTATCATAAATCAACAGGGCTTTGATTTTTTCTGCTTGCCCTGTTGATTTATGATAAGTATTTTTTCCTGCATCTGTTTTTTTTTAAATTTACTCCTAAGCATTTTTTATGTAGCTATTATAAATGATATTTCTCTTTTGAATTCTACTTTAGAAAATTCAGTAAAAAAAAAATAAAATAAAAAAAAATATATATATATATAATAAAGTGGAAAAAGCTAGCAGTAAGTGAAAATTCTGTTGTGGAAGAAACTTTAACTTCTAATGTAAATGTTTTTTGTTCTTAATAATGTATCACATTTAACTAGCTTAAAAATACTATGCTTTAATAAAAAAACTGGAAAAACATTTAAAAAAAAATAAATAAATAAATCAACAGGGAAGTGAAAACCAAAGCCATCATGAGATATGCCCTCACCTCAGTAAGAATGGTTATTATTCAAAAAAATAAAAATAACTAGTGCTGACAAGAATGTGGAGAAAAAGGGAACCCTTGCACTGTTGACGGGAATGTAAAATAGTACAACATAATGGAAAACAGTATGGAAGTTCTTCAAAAAATTTCATAATATAACTAAGCATATGCTACTACAATTCCACTAACTGGGGGAAATATATATATGTATATATAAAATTAGATCAGTATGTCAAAGAAACATCTGCATTCCCATGAAAGCCAAGAAAAGGAAACCAGCTGGACACAGAGGGACATGTGTGTAAGTGCAGTGACTGGGAAGTACAAATTCAAGGCAAGCCTGGGCAGCTGAGTGAGACAAAGAGACCTGTCTCAAAGTAAAAATATTACAAAAGGGACTATAGCTCAATTGTAGAGAATCCCTGGGTTCAATCCCCACAACTACTCAAAGACAGAAAGACGGAAGGAAAGAAGGAAGGAAGGAAGGAAGGAAGGAAGGAAGGAAGGAAGGAAGGAAGGAAGGGAGGGAGGGAGGGAGGGAGGGAGGGAGGGAGGGAGGGAGGGAGGGAGGGAGGGGAAAAGATCAGAGTGTTCATCATCTGGTAAATGGGTGATGAATTGTTAAAGAAAATGTGGTTGTGTGTATAATATTTATCAATACAAAAGAATAACTTCCTGTCATTTGTTATAATATGATGAAACTAGAGATTATTATGTTAAGTAAAATAAGACAGATACAGAAAGATGAGTAGAGTACTACTTGATCTCACCAATATGTAGAATCTAAAGAAGTTGATCTCATAAATGTTCAGGGTAGAATGGTGATTACTAGAGTCTGGATGCCCTAGGGGTTGAGGGGAAAAGGTTGATCAATGTGTTTTAAGTTACATTTAAAGAGGAATAAGGAATTTGGCTTGCTGATGCATGGTAGGTTGATTACAGTTAAAAACAATGTACTGCATATTTCTAAAAGCTAAACTAAATTTTGAATATTTTCATCATAAAGAGATAATAAATATTTTAAAAAACAGATATTTTTAACCTGATTGACTATTGTACAATGTTTACAAATATTGAAATTTCACATGGTATCCCATTAATATGTACAGTTGTTATATTTTATATGAGTTAAAAATAAATCAATTAGTTTAAAAGAAAACAATCACCTTTTCTGGAAAATATATTTTCACTTTAATCCTGTCATCTATTTTTTTTCTCTCATTCAGTCCAAGATGGTTTTCATCTTAGGCCTCTGGCTGGAACAGTGAGAATCATAAGGTCAAGGTCTTTGTTACCTTTGAGTCCACAGCACCTTGGAAAGTTTCTGACTCTTTTCTAACTACCTAAAAGTGATTGTATATTTTTTATTATATGTGTCTCTTCATTGTACACATGACTACTGGCATTTTTCTGACAGTTCCTTCATTGTATTTGGGAGATGAAATCACAATTTCTCTTATGCTTCACTCTTAGCATATGTGTTGAGAACAAACAAGGCTGTTTACCAAGACAGAGAATAATCAGAGCTCCCCTGTAATTAGTATTGACTGGTATTTGCTTATTATTTCTCTATTTATGTTACTTCTGTCAATACTGATCCCAATATTCAATATATATGTCTTTAAAATTTACAGCAACAATATCCTGATGATCTTACTGTCTCATTAGCTTCTAATTCTAATTATTTTTTTTGTAGTTGTACACAATAACTTTTATTTATTTATTTTTATGTGGTGCTGAGGATTGAACCCAGGACCTTGCATGTGCGAGGTGAGTGCTCTACCGCTGAGCCATAACCCCAGCCCAAAATTTTCTTATTAAATGATTTATAGTTTATATTCTCCTGCTAATTTTTTTGTTTGTGTTTCATCTTTTCATATTATAATTGTCTAATAATTTTAACTTTCATTTAAAGCATGGCACTTGTGATTAATCTAAATTTCAGAAGATATATATTACTTTTCAGCAGTTTCTTCAAACTTTAACAAATTTCTTTATGCTCTCTGATCATGATCTCAACATTGACTTTGATACTGAGTTGATGCTCTTTACCCAAAAGGGAAATTCTTTTGATGACACAAATTACAAACCAATCTTCCTTTGACTTTCTACAAAAGTAATTGTATGTACCACTAATTTGACATTTATTATTTCCCATCTAAAACAATTTATTTTTTAAGTGTATATCATTTGTACTTATACATTATGTACATAATTATTTTTAAGTTGAAATTTAAACAAATCAGAGTAATTTTTTTTAAATTCCTTTTAGATATATATCACAGTAGAATATATTTTGACATATTATACATACATGGAATATAACTTATTCTAATTAGGATCTCCCATTCTTATAGTAGTACATGAAGAGTTGTTTCACTAGTTGTATATTCTTAATGAGCATAGGAAAGTTATATCTGATACATTCTACTCTTTCCTATTCCCATTTCTTCTTCCCTTAATTCCTGTTTGTCTAATCCAATTGAACTTCTATTCTTTACCCTCGACCCCTTATTGTGTTTGAGTATCCATATATCAGAGAAAACATTCAGCCTTTGGTTTGGGGGGATTGTCTTATTTCATTTAGCATCATAATCTCCGTTTTCATCCATTTACCAGCAAATGATATAATCTCATCCTTTTTATGGCTGCATAATATTTCATTGTGTATACAGACCACATTTTCTTCATTCCTTCATCTGTTGAAGGGCACCTAGGTTGGTTCCTTTGTTTAGCTATTGTGATTTGAATTGCTTTAAACATTGATGTGGTGGCATCACTGTAGTATACTGATTTTAAGTCATTTGGGTATATGACAAGGAGTGGGATAACTGGATCAAATGGAAGTTCCATTCCATGTTTTCTGAGGAATCTCCATACTCCTTTCCAGAGTGGTTGCACCAATTTATAGTCTCAACAGCAATGTATGAGTGAACATTTTTCCCTACATCCTCACCAACACTTATTGTTACTTTTATTCTTGATAATCGCTATTGTAATTGAAGTGAGATGGAATCTAGTGTGATTTATTTTCCATTTCTCTGCTAGTGGTGTTGAAAATTTTTTCATATATTTGTTGATCATTCATAAATTTTCTTCTACAAAGTGCCTGTTCAGTTCATTCATCCATTTATTGATTAGGTTATTTGATTTTTTATGCTCTCTGATCATAAGATGTTAAGTTTTTTGAGTTTTTTGCATATTTGAAGATTAATATTCTGTCTGAGGAATAAGTGGTAATTTTTTCCCACTTTTTAACCTATCTCTTCATATTCTTAATTGTTTCCTTTGCTATAATTTTTATGCATGTCAAGTCTGCCATACATTTTGTATGTATCAGTACTGGCAATATCAGGTTATTTTATAAAACTCTTCTTTAATTTACCTTTATTAAATATCTCTAAATTCTTTCTTCATACTAAAGTTTATGTTACAAGAAACTATTGATTTCTGAAAATATTTCTTATGAGATATGTCAATATGAATCAAATTATATTTACTTTCACCATTTCAAATCAATAACTGTTGAAATTAAAATTTGAACATGAGTCCCCAAATAATTTATTTCAGTTTTTATTTATTTACTTATTTGTTCATTTTGTGGTACTAGGGATCAAAGCCACAGCCTTGCACATGCTAGGCAAGTGCTATACAACCAGTCCTCAAAACAAATAAATTTTAAGCTTACAACAAATTATATGTTACTCAATGTTATAGTAATTTTAAAATACTTTTTGTGACATTAACAATTGTGAAAACCATAAATTTTCCAACCATTCCTGTTATTATTTGGTTTATAATATCACCTAATAATTTTTCTGTTTGAATCTGGGTTGGCCTGGTAATTGACTCTAACCTTTGAAGTATACCAGTAGTGATAACATATTCATTTGCATTCCAGGTTACAAAAAGCATTACTGCTGGATTAGTGAAAGTCCCTATGAATCCCAGCTACATTATGCCAACCAAGGCCAACTTACACCAGGCAATGAATAGTAACCAAGCCTTGCAGATATCAGTTGACCATGCAAAAATCTTCTATCCATATCCTTTCAAATTGAGTGTTTATTTCTTCACTGGGTATTGGCAGTATGGAGGTCATGCAACCAGTCTTATAAGTTCCTAGATTTGTATATCAACAGGATCAATATCTGAGAAGACACATCCATATTGGTTATGAATAATGATAATGGACAGGAGTTGGAATTAGATGAGCATATTTTTTTTTTTAAGTATGAGGAGGACATGAAAATATTGCTGCCAGTAGTAGGATAATGATTAAAAAATGGTCCTCCCTTTCATTCCTCTATTTATCTGCCCTTTTGTGGTATGCTTTGCAATTTTTATCATACAAATAGATGTACTGATTCCCACCATTTGAATCTGCATTGACCTTGTGATTATTTGGTTAATACTTTGAACTGGAAATTAAATTGTACAGTTTGTGAGAGGAGATTTTGAGAGACCTTGGATATTTCTACTCCTTCTCACACTCTAAGATGATCTCTAGCCTTCTAGAAAATGCAAGATCATATGGAGCCAAATTTTATTGTTCTGGCCTAGGTCTTTTCTTGACCAGCCAGCCTCAAGTCAACTGGCAAATAGAGAGTAGATACGAATAGGTACAACTAGCATCAGATACAACTGGGTCAGGGTAGCAGAACCTTCACATCCTTTGGACTCGTGACTCAATAAATCTTTTTCTAAGGCAAAAAACATTGTGGTAATTTGTAAAATACACTCATAAATAATTAACAGATAACTGATATACTACCTTTTAATATTTCAAATGATTAAATTCTTATTGAATACCTAAAATGCTTACTTTCATATCATATGAAAAGGTTTTTTTATAGCTTTCTTTCCAAGGTTTTACAATTTTATTAATATATGTATTATCGAGTAAATATTGATATATATTTGTACAAGATCAATTAATTTTTTTTTTCTCGGCAGGTTCTCCCGCTGAACCACAGGCACAGACCTTGGGGGCATACTGTATATCCAAACTATAATAGGCCGGCATTGGTGGGTAAGCTTTCATTGCACACACATAGCTTATTGAACAAAAAGCAACCGCCGGCAGGTTGAGCCAAGCCATATCTAAGCAAAGGCCTGTGAGGACAAGAAGTGCTCTTCATGATGAAAAGTGTCCAGCATAACTGGCCTGGTCGGGTGCCTTTGTTTTTGTTTGCCCTCTTTGGCCTCAGCCTTGGTTTCTGCTGCTTGGAGACTGAGACTCACCACCGACAGCCTCTTTTTTCTTAACTGAGTTAGCTAAGCATAGCCGAGCAAAAGGATGAGTGAATATCTGAAAGGCAGGTGATGGTGACAGGCCATTTTTTCCCCCTTATTGGAAGTATCTATTGAATATCTTAGCAATTTTTTCAATAACAAAAAATCTTGGCGGTTGGCCTGAGTGAATCTTAAATAAAGTCAGGCTTTTCTATGAATGAAAAAAAGGTAAAAATAGAGTATAGAATTAAAATGAACTTTCAAAACAGTATTTATTATTTTTAATAAATAAATAGCCAAAAAGGAGAAAGGTGAATAAGGAAACTATAGTTCAGTAATTTGTGAAAAATATTGAGGAAAGTGTCATAAAATCCATATTATATATTGTTTCAGCAAACTGCATATTTATTAGCTGTGTGCTTTTCCTTGAATGCAGAGAAAAATCTGTGACATGTATATCTCCTGTCCTACATACACTATCACTGCAAGGTGCTTATTAGATTTGTCTGAATAGAAATAATGCTGCTATATTTAGTGAAACTTCAGCTGAAAAAACAAATGATCCTTCAATCGTCATAATTTTACTTTCTGATCTCTGCTAACTCCAACTATTTTTATGGTGTTTTTGATAATTTAATCACCAGGCACAGATTGCCATGGTTCTTGGGATAAAGCATCAAGCAATTATATCAACTTTGAGAGCACGTGTTCTCACTTGCAAAAATATTGACTCCATTTTTTGTAGGGCCTGCTGTCCATGTAACTGAAGAAGGAAACTCAAAGATAATGAATACTGTGCATTATAGAAATAGAAAACTAAAACAAAGCAAAACTGTGAAATGGCAATGATGATCGTTTATTCTGGTATCTCAACAAATGCATTTGTTTCTCAAACATCATTCTGCAGGTGGATATGTATTTTATTTGTGGCTAGAAATGGTCTGTGGTTTTATTAGGGACTCCCAAATAGGATTCCCCACCTATTAGGGAGTTCCTAATAAAACTGCAGGGCAATTAATTTATGGTTTGGGTAGATTCTTTCCATTCATTAAAATGATGGTAGTGAACAGTGTAGTTAAGGGCAATGGTTCTGTAATTGATCGCCCCAAACAGTGAGTTTCATTTGAGGTTCTTCTACTTGTTAGTACCATATTGTGTGTATCTTTTACCTTCTTGCATTTCAAGTTGTTCCATGTATAAAATGAGAATACAATAATGCTTTCCTTCAAAGATTGGTACAAAAAATTATTGTATCATTTGTAACTTAGTACATTCTTTCTCTTGAAATTTTTTTTTCTTCTTTATTTCTGGATGTTCACTCTGTTCTATTTTCTCCTATTCTTATTTCATTTCTTCTTCTTAACTTTTCTTCTCCAATTGTCACATTTTGTGTTCCCAAGTACCTGCATTTGCCATTCTGTTCCTGTTATAATACATTTCTTAGTTACCTCTAAATGACAGTATGGCTTTATGTACCCTATAAATGCTGTTGAGCCTCATAGCAAAGTCTCAAACCAAATTATTTCCACTGAGTGTCAGCCGTAAAGCTCAAATCATGAACAATCATCTCCTCAGAGTTATTGCAAAGTAGCATATTTATAGTACACTTTGTTCTGTTTTCTCTGTCCAGTGAAAGGAATCACACAGTTCATGCCACTTTTAGATGCTATTCTCACTCATTTTACTTTTTATTACCCACAAAGAACTAAAGTTTACTTAATACCTTCTCTATCTACTTTCCAACTTTTTCCTGCAATTTCCATAGTTCAGAATTTTACATCTTTCACCTAAGCAATTGGAAAACCTTTCTAATAAATTTCCCCCCATTCTTGTTTTCCTGAAATTTACTGCCAATACAATAGCCAGGGTGACCTTCTAATAATGTTTACTGGTAAAACCATTCTATCTTTTCATTTCTTCAGTTAATAATAACAACTACTTAACATGGGGGTAAAGCTACTTCATGACCTAGCGAGTTCCAACATCTATAGTTTTGTCTCCTGCGAGTTCCTCAGATGTTCCCTCATCCTCATCAACACAAATATCAATATATTTCTCTGGAGAGTACTGGTACAAGGAAAGAATTTCATTCTGCACTTCTTTTTTTTTCTCTCTCTCTCCCTTCTTCTTGTCCTAAAACATAAACATACAATTGTAGAATCAAACAGGCTCTGTAATGTGTGTGTGTGTGTGTTAGCCAACCAAGTCACATGTCTATTATTCTATTCAGATTTATGTGTATATTTTTATTTGTAAACTACTTTTATTTGTGGCACTGACCTGCATATCAAATATTGTACAGAAATAAAAAAATTAAAATTTATTAAAGTTTGATGGGTAAACATTTGCTGAAAATAATTTTAATAAGCATAATTTTATATTTTTACCTTGAAAATACACACATTACATACAATACACACATAAATGTGGATGATGCTAAATGGAAGTTCTATAAGCATTGATATAAGAAACACTTAATGACAACAATGTAAACAAACAATATATTTTGTTGACGTTGCATTTGGAATTCTTGGCATGATATTTCCTGGACAGTCCTTTTTCATTTCAATATCATGACATGATGCCTATGGGGAAAATCCATCCTTCATACATTTTTTTTCCAAATTCCTATAGCCTTTCTACTCCTTCTGAGTGGCCTCAAGCACATAATACTAACCCCCATTTTTGATATTTTGACCTGTCAGATCCAAATATACCCTCATTAATTTTATAGATTGTGCCCTATATTTTTTTCTCATGACAAAATCCTCAGAAAGATGTTAATTTTCTCACACAGTGCTTGTCCGGGGACAAGCTGATTTTTTTCCCCTATAAATAGAGCTATATCCTTCTAGAATTTTTTTGTATGTGTGTTTTATTATAAAGTCATATTCTCTGAAATTCATATCACACAACAACGTTTTCATTATCACCTGTGATGGCAAATAATACTGGTGTTTACCAATATCCATATTTTTCCTCTTCTAAGTATATAAGTAACTATACCAACCAGCTTTCTTACAATTGTGTGGGGTTGAGTTCCAGCTAGTAGAAAGTAGGCAAACCTGAATTATACCAATTCCAGTGTATGGGTTTTTAAAATCCCCTCTCTTGATTCTTTAACTGTGGTTTCAGTACTTCCCCCAAGAGAAAAAGGCAGCCAGGTGCAGCAAAACTTAGGAAGGGCCTAAGACCTTGAACATTAACAGGACCTGCGGCATACATATTGGAACTGTGTTTTGCATAAATAAGAGTGTTTTCTTATTTTGATGAATGAGATCTGAATAATTTAAGAACAGAAATTATTATTTGCCTTAATTAATATGTCTTCTGAATATCCTATTGTAGTATTAAATTACAAGGAGAATGTGATAATTGACATATAATTCCATAAACTGAACTATATTATAATTCTCATTCTCTGGAAACAAAAGCTTAGGTTTCTAAATATCCCACCTCCCAAGCACACACAGGCTCCACGTTCCTCCAAAAAGTTGTTTTTATCTTTTTTAAATAATGTGAAAATGCCACGCGAAGGTTGGAACCAGAGGCCCCTCCAGGGGCCAGGCTGGGGAGGGGAAGGGAGGCGCGAGATGGGGGGTCCAGGTCCCCAAAGCCTGCGGCCCCTGCATGGGGCTGGGAGTGGGCGAGGTGGGACCTTCGCTGTATGTATATATATATATATTTTTTTTTCATGTCATGCTTCTTGGCTTCTCTTTTTTAATGAAATCCTGAAATCCATCATCATGTTTGGTCATTTCTTATCACTTTCATCTTTAATTTCCTTGTTCTCCTGGCTTCTTCTGCATCCATCTATACAAACTTTTAACCTGGGTCTGTCCAATTACAAACATTTTCCATCTATGGGCTGCTGAACTTTCTTAGAGAAAATTACATAACTCTGTCAAGTAGGGCAGATTTATAGTTTCCAATTTCACTTGGACCTTTAAAATTGCTTGTCATTCCTTTCACTCAGATGGCTTTTCTGTTGATGGCACTGACCTATATAATGATGTAAACAACAGATCTTCCTTCCATGACATCTTGTATTTATTTCTTGGTGTCTAGAGGAGCCTTTTGCACTCACCCATTTGTGTTACCCAGGCCTTCCTCTCCTACTTCACCTTCCACTTGCCCTTACATGCTTGCGCACAGTTGCTTGTGGAAGTTCTTCTTTGACAACCGCCATATGAAATATCAGCATCTCTGCTAGGAATGCTGTTGAACAGGACTCTGAATACTTCTGAGAAGATTCACCTTCCTCATTTAGTTTTCCAAAAAGGGAATGTGTTAACTTGGGGGAAAAATGCTTTTGAATACTGAGTTAACCAAAAAAATGAAAGTCACTTTCTACTTGGAGAGAGTAGTTGAAACCAGATAAAAGTAAAAATTTATAAACATATCAAAAAGGCATGATTGTGGTAGAGAATATAGCCATAGGTCTTTTATTCATAGTAACACATATATGATAGCTGCCAGTTAGAGCAATAGCCCCTCGTGTTTTCCCATGTAAGGTTAAACAAAACTTATTAAGAACGGCTACTGCCAGGTGAGGCATTGCACATCAATAACCCCAGCAGCTTGGGAAGCTGAGGCAGGAGGGTCGCAAGTTCAAAGCCAGACTCAGCAATGGGGAGGCACTGAGCAATTCACTGAGACCCTGTCTGAATAAAATACAAAATAAGGCTGGGGATGTGGCTCAGTGGCTGAGTGTCCCTGAATTAAATCCCTGGTACCAAAAAAAAAAAAAAAATGAAAAGAATGGCTTAAGGAACAAAATTTAGGTCATTAGAAAAGAGAGTTTTGAGTTTTCTTTTTTAAATAGCTTTTAAATTATTTTGATTTCTATTTATTTAGATAGTGTGTCAGCCCTGCCTTGAGACTACAAGCATTTAGAAGCTATAACATAGCTGATTTATTCACATAAAAGAAATGTTCTGTATTAGTATCTAAACTTAAATATTTCAGTGAGGTTATCCTTAAGGAAATTTTCAGATACACACAGCCACAGAGAGTATTGTGAGACAGAATATTTTACAATGAAATTAGATCTTAAACATGTGGAAAGAGTAGGGTCCATGGAGATCATGATGGCTGTTCCTACAAGGCCATGGTACAGTAATAGAACATATTGGCATGAACTACGGAAGGAAATTGTTTTCAAAAATTTCATTGGAAAAGGACATAATTCCCAGTTATATGGATTGTCATAGTACACAGTATCTCATTTGCAATAGTAAAGTGGAATTGCAAAGAATCTGAATAACTGTTGTGTTTGGTCACTAGAATTGTACAAGTATAGAGTACTTCTTGTTGTTTTTTGTACAAGTATATGAGTATCACTCATTGTTACTGTTTGTCATATCAAATGTAGGGCCACTTATTACAAATAGGGATCTGGGACCAGTGAAGGATTAGGATTCTAAGAAAAAATGTAGCACCAGACATGGTAATAATGCAAAGTTTGCTGACAATCTAGCACAGGAAAGATTAAGTACTTTCTGTTTGCTACCTTAAGACATTATCACATAAAGTTTTTTTTTGTGGCAACAAATAAAATAATTTAATCATATGTTTAACTTAATATATTACCTTATAACATAAGTTGTAATTTAAGGAATAAGGAATTATATCATACTTCCTTAATTTCTTAATACCATGTAATATACTGAAAATTGTATGTTGAAATCTGTAATGCTTCTACCCAAACTTGTTTTTCATTAGCTTATCACGATTAAATGTTAAAACATTTCTATTAGGTTGATAATATGGTGGGGAAATATTAATTATTTCACTGTTCACAGTATGTTAAAGAAGTACTTGTTTATAAAAATATATTGCCATTTCTATTTCCTAAATATTTTATGAGCAGATAACACACTTATTTTGAATAAAAGTAATCTACAAGATACACTGTACCAATGCTATCATGATATATTCATGGTCTATGCATGTACAAGTGCAAAATAAGTGAACCCCCACAAACACAGAGTAAAAATATTTCATCCAAATTGATAACTGATCCTATCAATAGAAATTCTATATTCACAGAAATTTAATTTTCTTATTAAACACCATGACATATTGAACTCCTAAAAATGCTTTTTATTTATATTTGGTATAGTCAGTATTCACAGAGGTGGAACAGTGATGCTTTCTTAAAATAATTCTGTCTTCTGGGCAACAGATTTTTTTTTTTAGTATTAAATAAGACAAAATCAGTTTCATAGTTGTTTTATTGTGTGTAACCCTGTGTTAAAATACTTTCAAAATGAGGTGTCAAATCTAGATTGACATTAGAAATACAGTATTGTTTGATATTTGATGAGACACTGTCAACTTTTCTGTTTTTGTAAAATTGCCAGGTGCTTCTTCTTGACTAGTGTAGGCTAAGGGATTTCTGGTTGGGAGAGATTCTTATATAAAGGCCTCAAAACCATATGACATCCATGGATGAGGGGTTAGGGGAGGAAGTAGCATTGGAGGGATTGAGACAAGTTATTTGTTGTCAAAAAATTGAATTTCACACTCTTAATTATTCAAGGCACTTTAGAAACTTTTCTTGTAGATGAATCAATAATTCAAATATCCCATTCAGAGTTAGGCATGAAAATGGAAGTTAAACTCCTTTTAAGAAATAATTTCCATGAAAAATTGAATCTTTGAACCCTAAGCTGTAGCTGTGAGGAAAATTTTTATTCTGTTTTTTGCTAGGGCAATTTTATATATTAGTAGTTCTTTGTTGCTAATTTAATTTATGCTTTACAACATACCCAACTACATAAATATGTGTGTGTGTGTGTGAGTGTGTGTGTGTGTGTGTGTGTGTGTGTGTGTGTGTGTGTGTGTCTTTAGCCAGAACTCAGAAAGGAATTGGTAGCCAAGATGCTTTGGATCTATTTTTAGTTATTTTAAAAAATAAAAATGAATTAATATCCCAAATTAGGGAGCCATACCTAATATAGCTTCCTAATAAGGAAGCTATATATTACTGACTTAAATAACATCTGAAGGTTTAGATTTCTCCACTGTACTGCTAATCAAAATAAAGCTAAACACAAATGCCTCCATTTATTTTATGATAGTTTGTTAGTCCAAATAATGATGTCTGTGGGGTTACATATTTGAACTATTATCTCTAAAAGCTGACACTCCTCTGGACCTCAAATATAGAACAAGTAGCACAAGAATGCATGGGAAGGTTATAAACTGATTCACCAGTGAAGATCCAGTGAAAGTGTTGAAGGCATCTGTTGGTATGAGCATACTATCCAGCAGCAGGTAGGTGCTCAGCAATGTCAGCCGTGCCTACTGTTCTGGAACCTTGCATTTAGGTTTTAAGGTCTAAAATTCCTATTTCCTAATTATCTAACTTCCCTAGCAACAATGTGAGCTAATTAATTAAAAGTGTATCAAATTTTTATCTTCCTTTTAAGTTAGATTCTTTCACTTGTGATGAAAGAAAATTGACGCAAAGATAAAGTGTAAAGCTCTATTCATAGGAATATGATAGTTTAAAATTACAATATCTTTCAAGCAATCATGAAGTTTTCATGTAGATTTCCTGGATTACTTTTTATTCCTTAATGTCTCTTCCGTCTAATATTAATATACTCATATCCATTTCTGTTATTAGAATTCGTTTTTTTTAATTTCATCATTTTGATTCTTTATTTTTTATGTGAGTTTTTTGAAAACAAAATCAAGCAGTATATGTTTTTCAATTCAATTAAATAATTTTTATCTTTTGCTGGAGAATTTAGACCATTTAATTGATTACTGATAATCTTATTCTTTTAATTATAAAGCCCCATTTTATGCATTCTAATCATTTAGCTTTATTTTCATTTTTTCATCACTTGAATATTTGAATGTTTTAATTCAACTTTTACTTTTCTTTTGAATGAAGCATTGCTTTTAGAATTATTTAACAAAGTTCTCTGTTGATTAATTCTCTGAAAATCTATTATGTCCACAATATAATTTGTAGCCCAAGTGCAAGAGTATACCTGGAAGTGTCCTGAGCTTGATTCAGAAAAGATAAGGCTATTGCTGCATGAAATTTTTTGGTTCTATGATTTATGGAGAAGATTTAGAAGAAAGCAGAAAATGGTCTCTATGGGTATATCTCAAAGGTTCTGTGGATCCCAATTATGTCAATCAGGGTGATATTAAAGAAGGGGAAGAGAGGAGATCCTCAAGACAAGGAATCAGTACAGGAATAATCTTGCCTCAAAGTGATCTAAAAGTAATACTATTTCTCCATTAAAATTTTTATATTTCATATAGACTGACATTGACAATTTCTTTATGCATACAGATTTATATTAGCCTTATTTTCTCTATTATCTCTGCTGCAATTCAACTATTCTCAGTCAGTTTTCTGTTCTTACTTTCTCCATTTACTCTAGCAATTGTTTTTAATTGTAGATGGACACAATACCTTTATTTTATTTATTTATTTATTTATATGTGGTGCTGAGGATCGAACACAGTGCCCTCAGATGTGCTAGGCAAGTGCTGTACTGCTGTGCTATAGCCTGAATCCTGCTCTAGCAATTTTAAGACCTTCTTTTTGATTTTAATTTTACTTCATAAATATGATATCACTAGGTAACTGTATGTGGGGTTTATTTTTGTGTGTATGTGTTTCAATCATTTAGATGTATTAGATTGGTTGAATTGGTTAAGATTGTGGTGTTTGACATTTTTGAAAATTTCCAGCTCTGATATTTTTAAATATGTTTTTCATACAACATCCTCTCACCTTTTTTCCTGCTATCTAATTAAGTAGACCTTCTCACTCTAGTTTTTATCTTTCCTACTGTTGTGCTATTATGGCATAGTTTTTTTTTTTCCTGGCCTATCTACTGTGTTGAATCTCTTCAAACATTTCAAAATTTTTATGTGTTAAATATGTCACTGTGATTTCTACCTTATTATGTAATTTTTTTTCTTTGAATTTCTAATTTTTATTCATGTCAGGCTGGTGATATTTTACTTTTCTGAGATATGTACAAGATTGTGTCTTTTTTTTTAATATGCTAAGCATAGTTTAAATTTCAGTGTTAAGGTTAGGATAAAACATCACCCCGCCTCCTCAGTATTGTGAATTAAACCCACGGCCTTATACACACTATACAATCAACTTATAGCAGGCTGTTCAAATGTATTTATTTTTGACACAGTGTCTTCTAAAGTTGCCACCTTGACCTCAAACTTGCAATCCTCCTTCCTTAGCCTCACCAGTAGCTGGGATTATGTTCTTGGGCCAGGACCTGCAGCAATAAAAGAAATCTTTCAATATTGTCATTTTAAAGTATTTTTCTAACACCTGCCATGTGTCCATGTGTATTGTTGAATTATTATTTGATTTATTGCAAGATGCTTAATTTTTTAAAATCACTTAAACAATTTTTAAATTTAAACAATACTCTGAAAATTCAATGAATGTAGTTGTTGAAATAAAGACAAAGTAACATAATGTCTCAAATGCCTACTTCAGAAGATATATTTTGTTGTATCACAGAAGAGAGTTCCCATAATTAGAACAAGATGATTTTATTGTTTTACTTCAGCATTTGTCTTGATAAAGCCAATGGCAACTAATAGGAATGCTGCTCAGTAATTTTAAGGGTTCTTTCCTAGGCTTTTTAATAAGTTCCTTCACATTTCCATTCTTAGCAATGAACATCCTTATATTTTCCTTCTACATATTCATTCTTAAAATTTTTGCCTAAATTCTCACCTCACCAACAATCTATATAATGACTTTCCAAAATATATCTATCTCTGAGCTCTTATCATCTCAAGATCTTGATATCCTATTGTCATTATTAAACTCTATTTTGATGATTGTTGTTTTAATATCATTAAAATGGTAAAATATCCAAAACCTCAATTGATTTTAGTTCACAAACCTATTTCTTCTAATGTATTTTTATATTTTAACAGTTTTTTATTTGTTATTTTTAGTTATATATGACAGGGAATATATTTGGACATATTATATGTACATGGAATACAACTTGCCATTGTATGTGGTTGTACGTGATATTGAGATTCACTGTGATGTATTCTTTTTTAATTAGTATTATTTTTTAAATACATGACAGAAGAATGCATTAAGATTTTTTTCACTCCTAAATGTTTGATTTTTAAAATTTTATTTATTTTATTTTTTAAAAATTTTTTACATACATGACAATAGTGGAGTGCATTACAACCATAATTATCCATTCACAGTACAATTGTTCATAACTCTGTATATAAAGTATGTTCATGCCAAATTATGCCATTATACATGAGCTCTCTTATTATTATTTTTTGCATTACAATTTTTAATACATTTTATACCACAATTTATCATATCTCTGTTTGTATATAAGGTATGTTGACACTAAATTCACGTCTTCATACATGTATTTTGTATAATGATGAGGGTCTCCTTCCACTATCCAAGAATGCATCACAATTCTTATTACACATATAGAACAATATTTCACACCTCTGTTTGTATATAAATTATGTCATATCAATTCATGTCTTCATATATGTACTTTGGATAATGATGTCTATCACATTCCACCATCTTTGCTAATCCCCTGACCCCTCCGTTTCCCTCCCACACCTCTTCCTTATCAAGAATTCATCTATTTCTCCCATGTTCTCCCTCCCTACTGCACTATGAGTCAACCTCCTTATATCAGAGAAAACATTCTGCATTTGTTTTCCTGGGATTGGCTAACTTCACTTAGCATTATCTTCTCTAACTCCATCCATTTACCTGCAAATGCCATGATTTTGTTCTCTTTTATTGCTGAGTAAAATTTTATTGTGTATATATGCCACATTTTTATCCATTAATATACTGAAGGGGCACTGTGATGTATTCTTAAATGTAAATAGGAGAGTTCCATCAGATTCATTACTCTGTCATTCTTTATTCTATCCCTCCTCCTCTCCCTTCATTCCCCTTTGTCTAATCTAAAGAACTTGTATTCCTCCTTCCACCTCATGGTATGTTAGCATTCACATATCAAAGAGAATATCTGGCCTTTGTTTTTTTGGAATTGGCTTATTTCACTTAATATGATAGCCTCAGGTTCCATCCATTTACCAGCAGATGCCATAATTCCATTCTTCTTTATGGCTGAATAATATCCATTATGTATATAGACCACATTTTCTTTATCCATTCATCTGTTAAAGGGCATCTAGATTGGTTCCATACTTTAGCTATTGAATTGAACTGCTATAAACATTGATGTGGCTGCATCACCATAATATGCTAATTTTATGTCCTCTGGGTATATCAGGAGGAGTGGGATCACTGAGTCAAATGGTTGTTCCATTTCAAGTTTTCTGAGAAATCTCCATAGATTTTTACAGAGTGGTTGTACCAATTTGCAGTCCTACCAGCCATGCATAAGTAAACATTTTCCCCCACGTTCTCACCAACATCTATTGGTACTTCTATTCCTGATAATTGCTGTTCTGATTGGATATGAAATCTCAATGTAGTTTAAATTTGCATTTCTCTAATTGCTAGAAATGTTGAACATTAATTCACATATTTTTTCAACTGATCATATTTCTTCTTCCCTGAGATGTCTGTTCAGTTCCTTTGCCCATTTACTGATTGGGTTATTTGATTTTGTAGTGTTAAGTTTTTTTGAATTCTTTATATATTCTGGAGTTCATATCCTGCTCTGAGTTGCAGATGGCAAAGATTTTCTCCCATTCTGTAGGCTCTCTGTTCACTTTCTATATTAATAGATCCTTTGCTATGAAGAAGCTTTTTGGTTTGATATCATCCCATTTATTGATTCTTGATTTTACTTCTTTTACTTTAGAAGTCTTATTGAGGATTTTTGTTCCTAAGTCAACATGGAGATTTGGGCCTACATTTCCTTCTAGTACATATAGTGTCTCTGGTCCCATGCCTAGGTACTTGGTTCACTTTGAATTGAGTTTTGTGCAGGGTGAGAGATAGGGATTTAATTTAGTTTTGCTATATATGGATGGATTTTCAGTTTTCCCAGCACCATTTGTTAAGAGGCTATCTTTTCTCCAATATATGTTTATAGAGACTTTGTCTAGTATGAGATAATGAAACTATCATCACCCTGATACCAAAACCAGACAAAGATCAACAAAAGAAACTCAAACCAATATCCCTGATGAACATAGATGCAAAAATTTTTAATAAAATTCTGGTAAATCCATACAAAAATATATTAAAATGACAGTGCACTATGATCAAGTGGGGTTCCTTCCAGGGTGCAAGGTTATTTCAACATATAAAAAATTAGTACATGTAATTCATCACATCAATGGACTTAAAGACAAGAATCACATGATTCTCTCAATAGATGCAGAAAAGGCATTTGACAAAAAAGAACACCCATTCATGTTCAAAACACTAGAAAAACTAGCAATAGTAGGAATCTGTCAAAATTGTAAAAGCTATATAGTTAAACCCCAAACCAACATCATTCTAAATGGAGAAAAATTGAAAGCATTCCCTCTAAGGTATTTTTAACTGCTAATTTGCCCAAGCTTGAGTTAAAAGTCATGTGTCTGACATTTAGTTTCTTTGTTATACTATTTTGAAGCTCCACATTTCTTTGAGGCTTACTGTTGGCCACATTTGAACCTGTACTATTCATTATTCTTATTAATACCTTAGGATTAAAATAATTAATTTTCCATAATTCCATGAGTAGACTTTGAATTATGTTTTACCCCCTCAAATTCATTCCCCAATTTCTATCTTAAAACTTCGTCATGTCATTATTCTTGTAAAACATCTCAACGAATACTTATTGATCTTAGATGAAGTATAAACATTTTAGTATAATATTCAAATTCTTCCTTTTCTTCCTCTTTTGTGATCTGTATTTTTTTAAGTTTCTTTGTAGTTGTGTATGGAAAGAATGCCTTTATTTATTAATTTTTATTAATTAAGGTTCTGAGGATTGAACCCAGTACCTCACACATGCTAGGCAAGCTCTGAGCTAAACCCCAGCCTGTGATCTATATTTAAACAATATTTTAGTATCCAAGACTATGTCCTTACTCAACTTGTGTCCTATATTTGTGCTCTTCTCTGTATGAAGCAAGTATAGGCATCCATTTTTTTAAACTAACACCTATTTCTCCTATAGTTCTTATGATAGTAATTAGGTTTTTATTTTATTTTGTTTTGTTTTTTGAAGTGTGTATGGCACCCAGGATCTTGCTCATACTACGCAAGCCCTCTACCACTAAGCAACACCCCAGCTCAATTTCTTTGAAAATTATTTCCTTAAACTAAGAACATTAGTGCACTTTCTCTCATAGCATGAATAACAATCCCAAACACATTTCTTATCATAGCATATTCTATATGCTGGAAAACTAGTCTCTCCTTCTCCAAGATTGTCAGTACAGTGAGAAGGGGGCTACCTTCCCTTTTGGAGAGGGTACTAGAGATTGAACTCAGGGTACTTGACCGCTAAGCCACATCCCCAGCCCTATTTTGTATTTTATTTAGAGACAAAGTCTCACTGAGTTGCTTAGCAGCTCAATTTTACTGAAGCTGGCTTTGAACTCGTAATCCTCCTTTCTCTGCCTCCCAAACTGCTGGGATTACAGGTGTGCACAACCATGCCTGACACTACCTTCCCTTTTAACTAGAGTTCTAAAGAGTGTGGGACTCAGGCAACATTCAAGTAACATTTGCTGAATTAAGAGTTGAATTACCTGTTAATTTCAAACTAATATATAAAATATATGATTTAAGTATGGGTTTTAGCAGGTTATCATACTATATGCCATGGAATTTAAAGCAAGCATATAATGAACTATAAGATTTTTGTTCTCAAGTAGTTTGTAGTCTAATTGGCCATAAAGGAGCCAAGCCCATTAAAAATAATGAACAATAGCTGTTTTCTATTGCTCATATTTCTTATACAGAATAATTTCCAAAAGAGATCATTGGAGCATTTATTCTAATAATTCTTAAACCTTTTACAATACCTTTCTCTTGTTAACTATAATGATGTCCTATTCATTGCTCGAAAACAGTGCCATTTTCATGATAAGAACAGGCTTATTCAAATTAAAAATTAAACAAATAATTTACAAGTAGATACATTCAGTTTCACAAATTTTTAGATTATGTCCTTCATATGCTTACAGTTTAATGAGGGAGACAGTATTTCAAATGTATAGTTTAAAACAGCATAACAATTGAAACAATGGACATAATCATAGTGTGACAATATACATCAGCACTAGGTTGAATAAATATGAAGTTTTGGAAAATTGATATTTAAATAATTTGTGGCATCTCATGGTTAATATAAATTAAAACATATTTTTTCTAGTAATTTCACTTAAATTTAGTGTATTTTTATGATGCCTTTATGCACATAAAATGTCTTAACCTCTCATATATGTACATATATAAATTATTAATGACAGTGAATAATCTCATTCCATGAATCTTAATATATGGATTAATTTGAAAATAGAAGGAAGACCATTGAGCAGAGGAAGGGAATTCAGAGGGAAGTAGGAAATATGGGAAAAGGAAAGAACTGCAGAATGGAATTGACCAAATTATGCTACATACATATATGAATATACCACAATAAATTTAACCTTTATGTGTATATTTATAGCACCAATTACAAATAATTAAATAAATAGAAGGAAGACAAGTAGAGTTCAGGAAAGGAAACAGGGTCAGGAGAAGGGATTGTAAAGAGGAAAATGTGTGTCTAAAATGGAGCAAATTACATTCAATGAGTCTATCCTTATGATAAAATATACCTTGCTATTATGTATAACTATAATGCACTAATAAAAACATTAAAAATATTTACTCAAACCGTATATAACAGTCAGGATTTGTTATTTTTCTCTGATTTCAATATTTTTGAACAATATAACGAGGGGGAAAAAAACAGTAATTTAAAAGGAGGTGTTCATCATTCTCTATACCTGCCTGGAGGCATTGAGAAGGTTAGTATTTTCTTCTTCTTCACAACCTTGTAAGCAAATATGAATAAGCAATATTTCCCTCAGAAAGAAACTCAGCCTCTAAGAATTTCACAATTGCTGGCCAGAAATACTGCATGTTTGAAATGCTACTGAAGGAGCTGGAGGTCATCCTGGTAACACTGCCCCAGTGGAGAAAGTGTTGGCACTTGGCTATTGATTTCCATGCCAGAACCTGTTCCTTCTTGAAGCCAGAATGGTTTCTTTTCTCCAACTTCCAGAACTAGAATCAAACATTTCTTTAATAATGTCACATTTGAAAGAATGACTCCCACATGGGGATTATTAGAGGGCTTGGTTACTCATGGAAAATAAACACTATGAAAATACTTCCAAGTTAAAAATGGAGTCACAGAAATGCATTTCATCTCAAGTATGATGTCAACAATTCTCAAACAATCATACATTAAAGTTAGCATGCATTCTGGTAAATTAAAATTTTGGTAATCTTCATAATTTTTTTCCTGTGATTGATATATCACATTTAATTGTCTTTTTTATGATATAGTTACCAGGTTAAACATATTTATGTCCAATCAAGCACATCATCTTCTTTATTCTGAGTAACTAACCACAGCTCTGCTGAAGTCAGGAAATGTTACTTGCACTCCAGCCCTGCTATTTAATTCCTTGTAGAAGCTAATACATGCTCCAAAGTAACACATGAGACTTTTTTCAATGCTGTTTAACAGGGATAAAAGAGTAGAATTTTAGGCTTGAAGAGGTTATTAGGACGGAGTCTTGTTATCACCAAGCTGGAACAAGTACATGAAAGAGCATGCTATTTTACCTATATCAACTCTCTTCCTGTGGACCCTAATGAACTCTTTACTAATTAACTAAAAAAGTCTTCCCAAAGGTGCTTTAAGGTCTTCACTTACCATTTTTTTAAAAAAATCATTTTTCACAACCCTTTCTCCCTTCTCCTGGTGAGCATTGAATTTTATCAAACTGTGTACTTCTGAAACCCAACTGTATAAATTTTGTATTGTTTTCTTTATGTTATTATTCATATGATAGAGATATGACTCTCAACTACTTTTAAATGGGGAAAATCATTCAAAATGTTTCATTTTGTTAATAGGCATTAATATTAAGAACTCAATCTTTCAATGTAAAAAAATCAAACATTGTAAGAAGCATGAATGAATCTCAAATCCTTTTGAAAATTTTACTATTGATTAGCATTGATAATGTGAACAATTAAATTGGTTTAAAAACACCAGCAAGGTTTTTTTCCTTTTTCTCTTTTTATTATCATTAATTTACTTGGTTCCCACATTAAAGATACTAATCCCACATACTAGACAAAGGCTCTATAAATATACACTGGAGAAAAAGATAGCCTGTTCAACAAATGGTGCTGGGAAAACTGGAAATCCACAGGTAGCAAAATAAAATTCAATCCCTATCTCTCACCAAGCACAAAACTCAACTCAATGTGGATCCAGGACCTAGGAATTAGACCAGAGACCTTAAGCCTAATAGAAGAAAAATTAGGCCCAAATATGCATCATGTTGGATTAGGCCCTGATTTCCTTAACAAGACTCCTAAAGCACAAGAAATAAAATAAAAAATAAATAAATGGGATGGATTCAAACTAAAAAGCTTCTCAACAAAACATACAATCAATGATGTGAAGAGAAAACCTACATTTTGTAAGCAAAATGAACACCAGATAGAGCACTAATTTCCAGGATATATAAGGAACTCAAAAAGAACAAACAACCCAACCAATAAATGGGCTAAGGAACTTAATAGACACTTCTCAGAATAAGATATGCAAAATTGATCAACAAATATATGAAAAAATGTTCAACATCTCTAGTAATTAGAGAAATGCAAATCAAAACTACTCTAAGATTTCATCTCACTCCTGTCACATTGGCAGTTATCAAGAATACAGGCAACAATTAATGTTGGCGAGTATGTGTGGGGGGGGAGAAGACATACTCAAATCCTGCTGGTTGGGACTGCAAAATGGTGCAACCAATCTGAAAGATAGTTTGGAGATTCCTTTAAAAACTTGGAATGGAACCAGCCATCCCACTCTCAGTCTATACCCAAAGGACTTAAAAAAATAGCATACTACAGTGATACAGTCACATCAATGTTTATAGCAGCACAATTCACAATAGCCAAACTGTGGAACCAAACTAGATACCCTTCTATAGATGAATGGATAAAGAAACTGGTGTATATATGCACAATGGAATGTTACTCAGCATTAAAAGAGATTAAGATTATGGCATTTGCAGGTAAATGAAAGGAAGTGGAGAATATCACGCTAAGCAAAGTATGCCAATCCCCAAAAAACAAAGGTGAAATGTTTTCCCTGTTAAGTGGATGCTAATCCATAATGGCATTGGGGGAAGAGGGTTTATTGGATGAGTACAGGAACTTTGGATTGGGCAAAGGGAAGGGAGGTGAAAGGAGGGGGTATAAGGGTAGGAAAGATGGTGGAATTCTATGGACATCATTACCCTAGGTAAATGTATGATTGCACAAATGGTATGGCCCTACTTTGTGTACAACCAGAGAAGTGAAAAATTGTATTCCATTTGTGTAGAATGAATCAAAGAACATTCTGTTATCGTGTATAACTGATTAGAATAAATAAAAATGAAGATAGTGGAAAAATAGAAATGTTAATTAAAAAGAAAAGCTCAGAGCTATTTTCTCAGAAACTACTGAACACCTATTGTCTTTGAAATTGATTGTATCATAGGAATGTTTTGGAAAGTTGGAAAAGATGAAAACAATTAAAACCAAAAGGCAAAATAAAGCAAGATATCTGTGTATTATAACTAGAGAGATCACTTTCAAATATCATTTCAAATATCTACTAGAATTTAACTTTATAATTAGGTATCTGGTTTCCCTCTCTAACAGTGGTAGATTTAGTTAAAGTTTTTGGCTTTACTCTCTACAGGTTAGATATAACATTGTAAAATTTACCCTAGGTATTATAATGATATGAAGAGCCAAAGACATTTTTTTTTTCTTATAGAGTTGTGTGCTTTGTACTGTAATATAGATTTTTTATTGGTAGTATTAAATTTCACTTAGTTTCCTCTATAGTATATTTTAATTTCTACTTAGAATGTGATGATAAAATATAAACTCCTAGAGGTAATTTTGTGATTAAAGGCTATAAAGGAGTTCTGAGTATAACCGCTTGAGCTAAAATAGTTTTCAGTTTTGTTTACAGATTTTTAGGTGATTAGTTGCCAGAATTTCTCTGGGTAAAAGGCCTAACTGCACAAATAGCAATGTAAAATAATTAAATTTAGGTAATCCTACAACTGAGTTAAAACACTTGACTCTGATATCTTACAACATTACACATTTACTGTTAGAGGAATGGTAGGTCACACATTTTATAAGAAAATATCTAAGAGAACTAGTAAACATTTAAAGTACTAGAGAAGTGTGGAATATGAGTTTTACCTAGTTGGACAGATTATACATTCACATATTTTTGAAAGGTTTTTAACAGGAGTATGCTGTTCTTTGAGGATAATTACTCTCTCTGGGCACTTGTAGGGTCTTTAATTGACACAGAAAGACTTTCTTACCAACAATGCACACAGTTAAATATTTGTCAATTTGTTAGCCAAAGAGAGAAAGAAGACTATTGCAAATCCTTAGTATAATGTCTTTCTTGTTTGAATAGATTTTATCTTTGCTTTTCTGGAAAAATAATCCTCTGCAAAAAGGGGCAACTAATACCATTATTTCAAATCCTTTATATTATTAATTCTGCTTGGATTTTAATGGTAATTATGTTGACTAAAAATAAAACAGTAAAAAATGTAACACACACACATATAAATACAATCTGTTTTGTGTAAATGTTCCATAAGCTAAAGGAAATTGTGCAACAAGGTTTATTTCAAATAATTAAAAAATGCTCTTCTCCAATTAGGAATTCACATTATGCATACATTTCTTGAGTAGATTTAGGCAACATAATCTTGCCCTGCAGTTTTCTTTTATCTCCTCTGTCACCTCATCTCTTCTTAGACTGTAAATATACAAATATTTCCTTCTCTCATCTATCCTAAGATTAATTACAATAAAAACAACAAAAAAAAACTCTCTTGACTACAACCTCCTCTTTGTTTATTGCACAAGGGATAATATGCATACTTCTTGTATTTCTTTGTTCCACTTTTATGCAGATAAGTAGAGACCATATTTGTAATATGACATATCCTAACATTGTATTTTTCCCTCAACCCATTTCAATAGGATTCTCATCCCCAACATTTTACTAAATCTGATCTCACAAAATGCCAATTCCATACCTGTTGCCAAAAGTGAAATTTTAGTATTCCTAATCTTAAGGAACTTTATCTTTCAATACTATTGAGCAGAATTTATATCATAATTCTATTAATACTTTGTTTTGACTGCTGCGATATTGTTCACCTTTGTTTTTAACCTGCTTTATCAGACATCACTAAGGATTGCATCTGTGATGCCATATACTTTTAGTTTTTTCATCTTTCTCCTTCCCTATCAGTCATTATTAAGTTTCTCTTGTTGGCTTTTATTCTTATGTGATTCCTATATGGATTTTCCAAAGGTAAGCATTGGATTTTCTTCTCCTCCATGTACACACCTGTTGTTTAGATGGCCTTATTCAATCCTGGGATTTACAATATTATTTTATTATGATAACAGTATTTTCTGTAATTTATGTGAGGAATATATAGTATATAATTACTATGGATTGACTCAGAAGAGAATTTCTACACATTTTAATTATAAACATATATTGTAATAGACACTATTTATTTAGTCTACAGAAAGTCAAAATTTTGGGAAATGGACTCACTACACTTGAATTTTTTATTGTGTTTTACCTGGACATGGAGAAAAAAATAATGCCATACAGTTTTACAGTGCTTAAAAATCTACAGAGTAAGTATGGATAAACAGATTGAACATGGATTTTTAGGGCAGTGAGACAACTGTATGTTATGGATACATGTAATAATGGATATAATAATATGTATCCATTATTTGTTTTAATGGATACATGTCATTATATATTTGCCAAAACCCGTAGACTATGTAACAGGTGATAATGATGCATCAATGTAGATTTACTGATTGATCAAAAAGTGTATCATGTGATATGCACACGATACATTTTAATTTCAACATTCCTGTTAAAAGCCCAGGAAATTGTGGGGGGCTTCAAGGGTTCTGTGGAAACACCTTGTACTGCCCCCTAATTTGCACTGTGGTTATAAACTTCCCTAAAATCAAGTTCCACTAAAAATAAATTTTAAAAAAGTCTATAAATGTGTGTACAAATGTGATCAAGTATATATGCATATATAAACACAGAGACTCATGTATGTAATACATATTAATGTTACGTTAAATGAGACTATGCATACATATGAAGTAAATGTAAATACATAAAAAATATCATACACACATGTTCTCAATAAACTGTGACACTGTAAATGTGTATATGATTAAGCCTCATGGCATTTTTTTCAGAAAGATAAATATCTGTATTGTTTTACTGGTTCATAATTATTTCTTAGAATGTTTAAGTCTCTTCCTAAGTTCACAGGGCTCTGGGACCACAGTGGGGATTGACTCTGACTTCTTCTGTCATGATTATTTATAATCATATAATTAGCTTTCTCTGCTGGGTATATATCAGTATAACAGGAAATATCTTTAAAAGATTTAAATATTACAAACTATATTTCAATATTTGCATTGATAACCATGACAGTTTGGTATTTATTGGTTTTGAAGGCTGAGGTAAGGAAGCAGTTTTTTTTTTTTTGTAGTTAAGTAAGTAATAAAGGCTGTAAGAGAGTCAAATATTAAATTTATATTGGGATAAAAATTCTTTCAATGTATGATAGTTTAGGAGAAATTCTGGTTGGGCAGTAGTAAATGCTCTTAAAATTTCCTGAACCATGAGATTCTGTACACTGTACACTGACATGATTTAATCTGGTGTTCAAACTGAGTACTTTTTTTTTTTTTTTTTGTACAATAAATTGAACCTAGGAGTGTTCAAATAGTGAGCCACATCTCCAGCCCTTTTTGTTTTTAATACAAGGTTTTTCTAAGTTGCTTGGGGCCTAATTAAGTTGCTGAAGCTGGTTTTAAACTTTCAATCCTTCTGCCTCAGCTTTCCAAACTTCTACTGTTAGCAGTTGTACACTACTTGCCCAACAAATTAAACACTTTAATTTTTTTTTTAATTTAGGGACTTGTCTTTTTTAAAAAATGGCATTTTGCCTGAATCATTGAGTAGATACATCCCTCACCAGTGACATTAGTCACTTCTAAACTGGCTAAAAGATATACATAGCATCACTGTGAAGGTAATTTAACCCTTTTCACTTTTAAATTCAAGTGAACCTTTAGCCATTTATCACATTCTACTACAATATGTATAGCTATGTAAATATCCCTTCCAGTAGTCAATTTATACATTGATACATTTCTGAGATTTAAAATGAAAAAGATTAGCTGGCATAATGCTTTATCACAAAACATAAATGATATCACCCACCAGAATAGAAGAAAATGCATGTAATAAAGGTATTAACATCAGGAAGAGATTTCTTTATTTTTTGGGGGGAAGTGGATTTCCAGAGATTGAACTCAGGTGCACTCTGCCACTGAGCCACATCCCCAGCCCTACTTTACATTTTAGAGATAGGGTCCTTCAGAGTTGCTAATGTTTTGCTTTTGCTGAGGCTGGTTTATGAATTCATGATCCTTCTGTCTCACCCTCCCCAATTGATGGCATTACAGGCATGCTCTCCTCGCCAGGCCAGAATTCTTAATGGTTGAATTTTTCCACATTTATTGAATCTTAAAAGTGCCAAAGATGGTACTGAGATTAAAAAGAACTTCCTTATAGGGATTTAAATTGCTAAATATAGGCAGCCTATTGACTATATAATTACAAGAAAATTCCAATTTAAGATTTAAAAAATGTATGTTTTTTTATATGAAGAACTTATAATTTTTCTACATAATTGAGGGTCACTGACAAGTACTACTCCATTCCATAAAGTGTGGGTAGTTTCTCACAGGATGTAGATTTGATTGAAAGATGGTAGTGTGAAAAAATATCCTCTATTTCCAGAGAAGTTCAGGAGGTGAAAGTATGAAATCTCCAGTTATCTTTTCAGATGTTACCAAGAATCTATTACCTCCATCTACTCACCAATACTGTCTATCCTCTCCAGCCAGGTAAGTCACTTCTTTCTCTCCAGGTTACAAAAAATCTGCTCCCCAAACTGGAAGGTGTTCTCTGCCACAATGTAAGGACCCAAGTCCCTGCCCACTCCACATGCCACATTCTCAAGCATCCCCCAAGAACTTTTAAGAAATTTACATTGTGACATTTCCTGTTTAAAGCCTTGGTAAGAAATCTTTTGTTACTCTATGTAAATTATTATCAATTCAGTTGTATGAGATGTTAAAATTACTATTGATTTTACCAAATTAAAAGGCTATTAATGTGGTAACTAATCTTCTTGAGTCTATTCCAACAATAGCTTGTAATGATTATAAATGGTTCTTCTACAGATAAATAAATACTGATAAAAAATAAACAAAGGAATATGTTGCAAAAGTAGCTTCCTTACTGAAATGAAACAGGTTATACTGATCAGTAAGGAATAGCAAGACATGTTTGTCCTTTACAAGATTGTAGGCTGAGACACATCCATAGTATTTGTAAGGAAAATGAAATACACATTTATTTAAATGCTAGTAGAATTTTGTTTTGAAAAGAAATAATACTTTGAATCCATCCTAGGACATCTATGCCTGCAACCTTAAGTAAGGAGAAAGTCACTGAAGTTAATAAATCAAGTGTAAAACTTTTAAGTATCAGGCATATCTTTATGACTATTGCAGTCTTTGGTGATTAATCAGCTATTTGAGATTTCAAGAGGTTAACTAATGCTGGTTTAAATAATGTCTTAAATCATAATGGGAATGTATGTTTCCATTTGGTTCACTATAACAATAAACCAATTATAAAAAAAGACTTATTATGAATTTTTTGATATTTTTTTTAAAAGAGAGACTTTACTTGTATTGGGCTGAATGCCATTTGTAATGTGAATTTTATAATTTGAAAGATATTTATATTTTGACCATATTTAATGAACTCAGGAGGAAAAATCAGCTTATTTATTTTTCCTCCTGAATAATTGCTACTTGAGATCTAAAACAACAACAACAAAATTTTGCCTTTTTCTACTGATGAAGCATAAACTCTTTTATCAAGTGGATCACTAAAAGTTAAGTCTTAAGTCATTGTTCTGGGAATTGGAATTTAAGAAATCTGGTTTTCTTATTTCCTCTTTGTCAGAATGTTGCAGATAAAAAGCCTAGAATAACTATTGTTGTTTTCTGCCATAAATAAAGTTAATCTGAGAGGGACTGAACCAGGAAAACCTAAAGACTCTAATTATACTTATTGCCAAGTCAAAATAAACTCTTGACATTTTCAGTCATGTAAGACAATAACTGTCCTGAAGTCTTTGGCCAGTTTGAGTCAGGGCTGTACTTACTTGAAAGTGAAGTATCTAACAAATAGCAGGAATGGGGCTGCAAGTAACATGCTAGAATTCCTTTATAGTAAGGGATGTGAGAAAGAATTCTCTAGTTCTCTATTACATGAGAAGCTGGAAATCTTTGATTTATAAATTGTGCAACAGTTAGTCCAAATATGAATTACATCACTTTAAACTTTAGAGCATATGCTAATAATAAATTGTGAACATAGTGTTAGGCAACGGACAAAAAAAATGTAGATTGATGAATTCTATAGTTAACAAAGAAGAAAATTTGTTTTGTTACTTACCTGTGAAAGCAGATAGAATAGAAAATACTCCAAGAATGGCTCTTCCATCTGTGGTCTGTGATATTAGTATATCAAGTTTAATTTTCACAAACTCTATCGGTTGAAAAAGTTGAATTACTTAAATAGGTCTAAGTGAGGGCTATCAAAAGCAGAGATGAGAAACATAGTGAAAGAAATTGGAAATGTAAAGATTCACAATATGGACATGAAACCAAATTGAGAAGTAAAGGAAGGCCAGTATAAACATTTATCCCCCTAAAGTCCATCATTTAAATTGGCTTCTGTTAATATATGATATATATAGTCTCCAAAACATGCCTTAACATATATAAATGTTTCACAATAAAAGATGGAATTAAGCTATAATTAAAAGACTATTAAATTTTACTTACTTATTTTTGGAGTATTGGGAATTGAAACCAGTCACCAGTGGGTGCTATACAACTGAGCTATAGTCCCATTTAGTTTTTTTTTTTCTTTCTTTAATTCTTTCTTTTTTTTTTTTTTTTTTTTTTTTTTTTTGTGACAGGGTCATGCTAAGTAGCCAAGTCAACTTAAAGTCCTTAAAACTTCTGATCCTTTTGCAGAAATCCTCAAATATTTTGATCTTCCTGACTCAGCCTCTCTAGTAACATATAAAATTATTTTAAAAAAACTTTCATTAATTTATCCTGATTTTCAAATTATTTAAAATTTAAGCATTAAAGGGTTTCCAAATGTATTTAGCTGACATTCTTTTTATTCATTTAAATCAAGCATTATTATTCAAAATGGTTTATGAATTTTGAATTTGTGAATGAAATTTATGAATCCTCATTAAATTATTATTAATAAAAATAAAAAATGACTAAGTCTTATGTATTTTCTTCAGTCATTTTTAATTTTATGAGTTCCCATTTACAAGTGTTAAAAATGGACAGGAATGATTTTACCTCTTAAGTGATACTTTATATTAATTAAAGATATTTTGATTCAATATATATGGCAATAAGTTCCATATATTTTATCTATTAGTATTTGGATTCTTCAATGGGGATGTAGCATTAACAATCACTCTCTATAAAATAAAACACATGAATATTTTGATGGTCTCACAAATTTTTTTCTCAGTTGCAAATTCTAAACAACAAAAAAATAACAATTAGAGAACACTGATTTAACTTCCATCTTTAAAGAATTTTCCATATTCTTTCGAAAGAGAATATTAAAAATATGACCTTGCTATAACAATCCACTTTGTTAATACCATAGAAGATTGATGGGAGCAAGAAATTGTTATCACTTATTGAGGAATTTTATAGTCAACTCCACAAATCATTAGGAAATGTTCTAGGCAAAAAAATCAAAAACAAAATATCATAGTTATCCTTAAGGTGTTTTTTTTTTCACTATTTTGATGTTGCGTAGCTTAGTCTTAACCAAAATGTTTTCCACTTATTCTCCCCTCAAATTACTTAAAATACACATTAAACAGTACAATAGCAATGATCAAAGAGCACAAACTATTTTGAAGAACAGAAAAAAATCTCTAGCACAGAGAGAGAGAGATCTCATAGGACAGAGCAGATTCCTTTGGAGATATTGCTCAATTAGCTGATAAATCATTATGAAGTTTTCTCTTTCCTCTTTGGCGGGGCATCTACTCTGTTTGCAGTCTCCACTCCATTTTCTGTTCCTTTTCTAGAAGACCGGCCTTTAATCATGGGTTTTTTCTTCTTCAGACTCGAGGCCTGAAGATTAGAATCCTCTAGCCACCTCTGAAGCCAGACTGTCAGTAAGGTCCATGTTATATATGCTTGGATGGTGCAACTGGACGACAGAACAGCGATTTCAGCGGCCAACACGTTGACGTTTCCACTGATGGAATCCGTATCCCCATCCCGGGAATGGGATACAACCAAGTGGAGCCCAACAGTGACCAATGAAACAACTAAAGTCGTGAGTCGTCCCAAGACAAACACGATGGTCCACAGAGAAACCCCCTTCTGGTACTTCTCATCACTGAAATAAAACACGTCGCACAGGTGGGAAATCAATTCAACGAAATAATGCAGCACCAAAAGAAGTAGTCCCAGGTGGTTCAAGTACAAGAGATAGGCTCCAGTGATGTGAAAGAGGTGAAGACCAATGTAGATGAGTTGACTAGGGATATCTTGTTTTCGGATTCTCTGGAAGTAGAGTTCCGGAAAACCATGAAACCAGTAAGCCAACTGTGAGATGTAGAAAAACTTCATTTGAAACGTCATCATGGTGTGGGAATGAGTCCTCCACAGGAGAGTGGGGTCTGACAGGCAGTTTTCGGACATGAGGATGATTGTGCCCCAGATACAGGAGACAATGTAGAATACACTAAACTGGCCAGATTCATTAAATTTGTTCTGTTTGGCTTTGGTGAACTGCATCCTCCTGCTAATTTTATCCAGGACATACTCCTGGATCGTGGCGTGAATGATGATCACCACCAGCATGTAGAAGAAGACCGTGGCCAAATCTTTGACCCCGTAATGATACAGCGTCTTGGATCCCGCAGCCAGTTCTTCCGCAGGGACCACAACGCTGTGCTGAAGAGTGAGGAAAACGATCGACACTTCGGCCGTTCCCTCGAACATGAGCCCCAGCACGAAGAACATCCCCACGCAGGAGACGAGGTCCGCATGATTCTGCAGGATGAATTCTTGGCTCAGCACCGGGGGGTTCTTGGTGCCCTTCTTACGGAGCCCCATGGCGGCGCTTCCCGGATACTCACCGCCGAGCCGCAGCTGCCTCCCTCTGGCTGCTCCCTCACCACGCCGCTGCAGCAGCTCCGGGGGCTCCACTCCCCATGCCGGAGCCACCAGCCCAGGGTCGTAGCGACTGCCCGGAAAAAAGATAAATAAATAAATAAATAAATCCAGGGCTGTGGGGCCCGAGCGGGTCCGAGCATGCGCACCAGGGGTACGGCAGAGGCAGGGAAGGAAATCGAGCGCCGCGCCCCTACCCGGCGCCAGGCCCCGGCTGAGAGCGAGGATCTTCCTCGCGGATCGCAGCTCTTCCCATCCAGTGCCTCCGCCCAGAGGCACCTCGGAGCTTTTCTTCAGGGACATCCTCGTTATAAATGCGACAGCACGGATAGAGCTCTAGTTGTGTTTTATCAGTCTGTAAATCATAACCACAGTGTCGTTGTCGTCGTCATCATCGTCTTTATCACCAATCCTCCTCCTCCTCATCGTCACCTCTCTGCCAACTCTCTTCGTGCTGTTTACCAGATGTCATTCCACGCACTTTGTTTTTACTTACAAATTTAACCTTCCTAGAAAGCCAGCAAAGTAGATATTGATAGAATCTGCCCCCCCCCACCACCACCACCACTTTTTGTTTGTTTGTTTGTTTTTGTTTCTGAAGGACAGGAAACTGAAAGCACAGGGAAGTTAAGTCATTCACAGGCTAAACATCACATATTAACAGCCAAAATTTAAATTCAGTCTGGCTCTCCAGAAATGTACTTCTCACTACTGTGCTTTTAAAATCAGTCATATCTGGAAATATTAGATCAACAGCAAAACATGTTAGAAATAGCTCAATTAGCATTAATAATAATTTGGCCAAGTTAGTGATTTTGAAAAACCCGGTGGCAGCTGGATGCAGGGTAGTATTTACCAATTCATGGAAAGGTCTTTTGGCTACAAACATCAAGACCAAATTTCTCCAATCTCGTGTTTCATCTGTATGTTTTTTCGTATATTTAGTTTTGCTAAAATTTACATTTCAAAAAAAAAAAAGCTGCTTTTGTAAATGCTGGTAACTTTCTCAATTCAAATTTCACATGTGTCTTCAAATCTCTCTTTTAATGGTGAGTGATTTAGCGTTTCTTTGGTGTCTCAAAAGATCAGAGTTATTAATGATGAGTTAAGATTTGAAGTTTGGAGTACACATTTCAGGAGAAAAGGTGCTATGAGACTAAAAAAATAAAGCCAGTTTATATTTAGTCTACCCAATTGCCTTTTATCATTGTCTTTCTGTAAGCGGTAAACTGATAAAAGATACTACCCAGATTATGTAATTACTTTTAAGATATGGATCAGAATAGTCTGATCAATAAATAGTGTGCCTGCATTCCCTAGAATAGTCAAAAAGGAGCACATGAAATTTGCTCTGGGGAGTATTCCTCAGTTAAGGAAAATACCAGTATATTTTTCTATAGCAAGTATTCCCTATTTTTGAAGTATTTCTCACGGGATATTTTCACTTTTTTTAAGGGTCCATTACACAGTTTTTTCTTTAGTTATCCAAGTTTTAACCTCAATTATTGGCTCTGACATCTCCAGTATAAATTTAAAAAACCTTTAAGGTTAACTAAATTACTGAAATATTATAAACAGAGGTGAGCACTTTACTACTGAGCCAAAAAAAAAAAAAATCAAACTTATTGAAAGCAATCTGTAGGAAGCAATCTAAGAGCAGTGTCTTGTAGGAATATCAAGAACTCTACTGGAAAAAGTAACTATTTACCTGTTTCAGACTAATGATAACTTAAATGTAGAGTCAGTCTGTCTTTGTATAAGCATAAACATGATGACTGATCATTTGGTGGCAAACAAACTAAATATAAAAAAAAACCACTTGTGCAATTGGGGCTCAGTGGCTCATGCCTGTAATTCCAGGGGCTCAGGAGACTGAGTCAGGAGGGTGTTGAGTTCCAAGCCATCCTCAGCAACAGTGAGGTACTAAGCAACTCAGTAAGGACTTGTCTCTAGATAAAATACAAAAATGGGGTTGTGAACGTGGCTTAGTGGTGGAGTGCCCCTTCCTTCAATCCCTGGTTAACACCCACACACACACACACCAAAAAAAAAAAAAAAGAAAAAAAAAAGAAAAACGAAAAAATGCTTGTACAATTTCTGAATTTGGACTTTGTGTATATTTATTTTTGTTACTAGTTGATAGGCTTCCTCACCCTACCTGTGCCAATATCATTGATATTTTTACCACTAAGGAAGAAAAGTTCATGTCAAAATGAAGCCAACAAATATTTATGCAATGATATAAGGTGTTATTTTATTATTAAAGGAATAAAAGCATTTATGGGAAAGTTTTAAATTGCCAATTGGCTTAATAATAAGTAAAAAATAAATATTTCCCCCTGTGCCCCCATTCCTTACTTGTATTTTAAAAAGCACTTCTTTCATCATATTATCTTTCACTTCTTTGAGCTTGTAACATAAAAAGATTCTCTGTATTCTGAATTTTTAAAAAATATTTTATTTTAATTATAGATGGATACAATACCTTTATTTATTTTTATCTGGTGCTGAGGATCGAACCTAGTGTCCCACATGTACAAGGTAAGCACTTTACTACTGAGCCACAACCCAGCCCTGTAATCTGAATTTTTAAATTTAAATTTTAAAGTAGATGTAGTCATTATTTGAATTTTAGATGTATTTTCACACAAATATAATCATAAAAATATAAACTGTCAAATTTCTAAAATTATTGGACTCTAAAGGTACTTTGGTGATATTATATAATATTATGCTTGACATCAGTGGTTTTATTAGCATTTTATTTGACAATGAATAAAATGTGTATAATAGTAATTTTAAAAATTATGATGGCACTATGATTATTATATCATTTAATGTACTTGGGCAATATTCCTCCTTTATACATGGCCCTGTGCCTATAGTACACATAATTATTACAATTCATATGTTGATTTATATGTTCATACATTCATCTATGAGGGAGTAACTGAACTTCTACTCCTTTGTAACTAATCTTAAAATTAAACAAAATTTATGAAACTACTTTTGTTTCTGATATTGCAAGACACACAGAATAAAAATTTCTCCTAGAGAGAAGGGAGACAAGGGACACACGTTTGGTCTCCCTTTTCCACAAATGTCCTAGTTTTCTGCCTTCAAGCATTTTCTAGACCATTGTGCAAGGAGAGAAAATCTAAAAGATCTAGGATATCTTGCTGATTTGAGAGACAGTACTTAGGAGAAGCTGAGCACCGAAATTTGCTAGCAAAGCATTTCTGCAGAGAGAGGTAGTAAATGAGCACCCAAAATTTACATAAATCATCCTTAGAATCTAATATTAATATTAAGCCTTGTATGCAAAGTGATAAAATACATGCCACCCACACAGAATAATAGAAAAATTGTACATTAAAATTTCCCAAGATTTAACAGATAACTAAGGGACTTTCAATGTTGGAATAGCTAAGCATTTTCATTGAATACTTGTAGTATTCTTTGGAGACAAGAAAAATTAGAGTTTTAAGTAAAGGTAAACTTTCGCTAGGAAAAAAAAAACTAATATTTCTCTGAAGTTTATAAGAAGACTTAAAAAGATCAAGGTACTCCATTAGGAACTTAACCACCTTCCAAAATTTCCATCCCTCAACACTGGGAAATTTACATTGTCTAACATCTATCTAGTATAGAAGTAACAAACAAATGCTGTAGTGAGCTGGGACTGTCTACTAGAATGTCAACATATAGCCTCTTCATGTGGTGGTGACATCACCATAGAACATAGCTGAAGTCTCAAAGAATGAGCTCTAAAATGAACAAGACAGAAATTCATAGTAGTTGATGACCTAGCATTAGAAGTCATATATAACTTTCATTGTCAAAGCAAATATGAACCTGTTTACTTTCAAGAATGGATGGAGGTGAATATGAAATGAAGGGTGGGTATCATAGACGTCACCTGCTGATGAGATGTCCTCTGAGTATTTGTGACTGAAATTTTGAACAGCCACTTCTATTCCCTTGGCAACACATTTGTTTCTTCCTTCATAATAGCCATGATTTCTTCCTAGTTGGCAGGGTGGGGGGAAGCAATAGTTTCAAGCAAATATAATATCAGGCTCAGGCTTATTATCCAGAAATTTGAAAGCTAAATTAGATCCAAGCTGAAGTGGAGATCTTTGGGTCCTTTCTTTGTTATACTTTATCTTGTTCTGAAGATCTGTGAACACAAGAAAAAAGGATTCTATAAACATTGATGTGGCTGTGTCCCTGTAGTATGCTGTTTTTATGGCCTTTGGGTATAGTCTGAGAAGAGGAATAGCTGGATCAAATGGTGGTTCCATTCCCAGCTTTCCAATGAATCTCCACACTGCTTTCCATATTGGCTGCACTGATATAAGGCCGGTGACTCAAAGTGGGATAGGGAGGGAGAGCATGGGTGAAAATTACCTCTAGATAGGGATTAGGGGTGGGAGGAAAAGGGAGGGAGAAAAGGAATAGCAAGGATAGTGGAAGGAGACGGTCATCATTATACAAAATTCATGTATGAAGATGTGAACTTGTTGTCAATATACTATATATACAAACAGAGATTTGATAAATTGTGGTATAAAGGTGTATTAAGAATTGTAATGCAAAAAAATTATGAATGTTATGCGCTCCACTATTGTCATGTATGTAAGAAATTAAAAAATAAAGAAATAAGGATTCTAGTCTTCACACCCACAAAGGCAAGAAAAAATCAATGGTTTAACTAATTCAGGAGTGGGTTAATGGAGGCACACAGCATTCTATGATCAATAATGATTATGGAATCCATGCAAATAATGTCTATAGATCTTTAATAGGAATTGAATCTTTTTCTGTGAGAAATGGTGCAATTGTTTTTTCAAAAGCATGAGTTAAATATTATAAATTGATTTGTTGTTGGGTGTGATAAAAATTATAGGCCAAATAAGTCAAATTATGTTAATTTTTGTGATATAATAGTCACCAATCATAGTACTCATTATGAAATATTTACTATATATTATCACTTTAAGGTACTACTATTCCATCAAGAAATTTACAGTGGAAGCAATAGAAGAATGGAGGAACTAATTTCTGACTGTCCTGTACAGAGAATTGCCACACACAGAACAAATCATTTTAAAAATGTTTTATTGATTTTATTATTAACAATATTGATTTAAAGCATTAATAGAAGTCCCACTATAATTTATATACTATATTTCAAATAATTGTTATTTTTTCTTTCCATTAGCTATGCCATGTAATTATTTTATATCTGTATTTTTAATTATTTTATATCTGTATTTTATATTTTTGATATCTGTATTTTATACAAATGGCTTAGCTAAAAGTGTTCTTTTAAATAACTTATTAGCCCTTTTAATTTTTAAAAGACATAAAATGTCATTGCTTCTGATTTTATTAATAATAGCAAAGTATAGTGTGAACATCATAATATAGGCATATCATCTTTCAACATTTTTCTATCTCAAAATAAATAAATATAAATATGTCTATATCTACAATAGCAAGGTCTAGTAATTTGAGATTGAATTTTTCAAGTAATTGTGTTGAACATTCAAATTCTAAAAGTCAAAAACATTTAAAGAAGCAAGACATACTAGAGAAAACTAATTCAAAATATTAAAGCCACATCTCTTCAAATCAACATTTACAAATAATTAGCAACCATAATTGACTGAGATAGTCAATTTATCTACATTAAACAAAAATATAATACAATTTAGCTTGTAAAAGAAATTAAAAAGTCCCTTGGGTTTTGCCTTGATTTAATCTGTCTTAACCATTCAACTAAATAGATATTTGTTATACTTAAGTAATTTCCTATGATTAATAAGACATGTTAAAACATAGGCTTTAGGGAAAACTATGTAATATGCTTAATATTCAATGGAATAAGGAAGAGTGAACAAATTCTGCATTTACAAATTCTAGAATGCCTTTTTACCAATGTATTCATTACTAACCTAAAAGTAAAAATACTATAAGGCATTATCTAAGTATAAACTCCTGGAATAGTTTAATATCATCAGTCTACCACTAAAACATAAAAATTGCTAAAATTAATATTAATATCAATATTTATTTGTTTTTTCAAATATCCCCTGCTATTATTCCCCCCAAAAAAACCCACAACTATATTCACCCTCATGGAGCTTACATCATAAATAGAGAACATAAACACATATACTATACATGCTTTCAAATAGCTGATGAAAAATCTAGGAATAAATATGGATGAAAAGAAAGAACATGAGTAAATATGACTGTCTGAGACAGTATAGGCAGGAAAAGTTTTTATGAAGAGGTTATATTTGAACAAAGCTCTCCATGAAGTTGGACAAAAGCACATTAATATGAAGAATGCTCTAGGACATACAAAGTCCCAATGCTGAAGTAATAGCAAGAATGATTTCATGAACTGTAAAGAGGCCAGGAGAGTAGCAAAGGAGAGTGATGTCAGAAGGAAAAGGATTTAAGTGAGATTTTTTTTTTTCCATTTTGGTGCTAGGGATTGAACCCAGGAGGATTTAATCAGTAAGCCAAATCGCCAGCCCATTTATGTATTTATTTATTTATCTTTCTTGAGGCAGGGTCTCACTAAGTTGCTTAGGGCCTCACTGGTTGCTGAGGCTGGCTTTGAACGTTGGATCCTGCCTCAGCCTCCAGAGCCGCTGGGATTACAGGTGTGTTCCACCACATCCTGCAATTGGGGGCATATGTTTTAAGACATTTAATGCCATAGTTAAAGAATTTTAAGTTTGATCTGAGATTGATAGGAAGACATTGGATGTTTTATGCATCATTTTATATGAATTACTTGGCTTTTGCAAGTTAGGTACACTATATATGGAAGTTGCTCTATAAGATATACAATAAGTCTATTTCGTAAACTGTAATTTGTAAAAATGACTTATATTTCCTGATTCTAATATGACCTTTTCTCCTTTTTTTTTGAAGCATATACTTAATTTCATGTTACCTGTGAAGTGAAGTAACTCAACTAGTGAGGAACGCTCTGATCCTCTTTATTCATTTTGGTTGTATAATGTAGCTCACATGGACAGTGCTGATAAAGGCATTTCACTTATTTTTGTCTACCACACACATTTGGAGAGAAGCTAAGATTCAAGGAGAGGCATTCTAATAGTAGGAAACAACTTGTGTGAATCTTTGGAGATTTAAAAGCATTCCAATGTGGCTAAAGCAAGACGCAGTCCTGAGAAAATAGTCATTAATATCAATAACAAGTTATAAATAAATATTTAATAATAGTCTAGAAATTATTTGCAGAATTCCAAGTATCTTCTATATTTTTAACCTAGATTCCAAAACACAGAAAAATAAAGAGCATTTTTTCAGATTGAGTGTGTTCTACAATAGATGAAGTTTGTAATTATCTGTAAATTAAAAAAAAAAATTATATGTTTCATCTTCAAAAACTTGGAAGACTTACTTTACTTCAGTACCAGGTATACATCTTAAACAATTCAAACATCCATATTCCAATTTGTAATCAAATAATTGATTTGATTATATGCACTGTTGTTTGAGTTGCATACATATCTGGTAAGTTTTTCAAACTTGTCTTCTATTATGTGGGAACAAAACCACATAGGTGATACAAAATAACCCTGTGTGTGATGAAAATAGCTTGCATTAATGGGATTAAAAAATTGAAAATAAAGTGTTGCCTTCTATATGTACTATATGTACTATAATCTGCTGTCAACTATATGCATCATAATGCATTATAACCTTCCCATTGAAAATATATAAAATTGGGCTGGGGATGTGGCTCAAGCGGTAGCGCACTCGCCTGGCATGCGTGCAGCCCGGGTTCGATCCTCAGCACCACATACAAACAAAGATGTTGTGTCTGCCAAAAACTAAAAAATAATTAAAAAAAAATAAACTTAAAAAAAGATATTTCTTAAAAAAATATATAAAATTTAGCAGTTTATACCATATAAACATCTGTGTCCATTATAAAAATTGCTTTCATAAGCTAATATACTTTGAACAAGGTATACAACTATTATGATATTTTTCAATATGTTTAAGAATAAAATACAGATAAAACAGGTAAAGTACATTTTTTAAAAATTATTATTTTGTTTCTTTTGAGATAGAGCTCACCCTATTGCCCAGATTGGCTTTGAACTCAAAATCCTCCTTCCTCAGCCTCCCATGTAGCATGGATTACATTGTACACCATCATGCACAACCTAAAGCACTAATTTATTTTGTGAGTTAAAAATAATTGAAGATTTTTAAAGGAATGACTTAACAGAAGAAGTGCCTACCTGAAAATCTGGATAAGATTGTCACACTTTTTATTTAAGGAAATGGATTGAAGACTTTGAGTTCAAATATGTTCCTAAAATTTGTGTGTATAGGTTGGTCATTTGATACCTATACAATATAATGAACAAAAAAGCTTGATTTTATCTGTAGTAATTCATTTATTGAACAAAAATTTGTTAAGGCTGCCTTTGGTATTATATACGTCTTTTCTCTTGCATGATTATGGAAATGTCCCTGGCACTAGGTGACATGGATATGTTCCAAGTTTCTGGTTAGAATAGAGAGTATTTAAAACAGTTTAAAAAAAAATAATACAAAAGTAAAATTTGAGGCATGAACTAGGAAAGAAGTCTATCTTAAATATATCGGTTTTCTGAACAATCAATTATTGATCTTCATAATTGATAAGTCACTTTATGTCTCCCCATAGATTCATGCTGTTGATTATAATTATTTTTCAATTGTTTGAACCTATATATAGAAGGAAAAAGACAAACATCTTGAAAACTAAAGTGTGAACATATTGGCAAGGGCAAAGGAGACTGTGCACCATTCCATTTATTTCTGGCAAGAAAAATGAATTTAATATCCCTAACATAACACCTTTCTCACAAATTCCCTTTCATAGAATGCATCTATCATTCGATGTCACTTTTGTGGCCATCATGATTTGTATTCCTACTGGCAACTCTTCTATTTTACAGGCCCTAAAATAGGTTCAGAGATAACCTACAATTGTTGGTGAACAACACTCTATTTCCTGTAATCATTTCCTTGGCTCACAAACTTGCTGTTATTTGTCTCCTGCTATTTGCTGCTAAGGTTATTAATGATGTTAAAAAATGGCCAGAAAGAGAATCAGACTTTTTATAAGATCTACTAATTTACAAATAAAAAGAATTACATCTGTAAAAGCAAAACAGATATGTTACCATACGGACCCCAAGGCCAAGAAAAATTCTTTATATTGTCTCCGTTAATAACCAGACCTACAATTTACAAATAATTTAACGGAAGGTGTTCTAATTTGGTGCAATATTCTTTTGTGGCTTTTGTTCTCAAATAATTTATGCTTTTCTAAAGTAATAAGCAAATGTAAAATTATTTCTAGAAACATAAGTGCAAACTCTTTTTTTCAATGCTCATTCATCATCTACCAATGTATTCTTACTTACAAGCTAGCTTGATTGTCACATAACTTAGGATAACAAATACTGGTCCCATCAAATATTTTATTTTGGAAATAAATTATTTTTTGAAGTATAATAAATATGCTTTCAATAAATAACTGAGTGCTAAGTTAATATTCCTAAGGTATATTATGATAGTGATGTGCTTAAGATTATAAAATTTGAGTCAATTAATATTAAACAATATTTCAAAGAATAGTATCAACAAGTACAGCAGTTTAGACACTCACAATAGGATAACAGTAGGATTTCAATTAAGTGAAGAACAACAATAGTCAGAAATGAAATTATAGATGGGCTATATTAAAGTTGCCGAATAAAAAAAAAATTTTGTATGAGTTAAGATGGAAAATATGATAATTGAAGTATAAGAAAAAGTGATTATGTTAACATTATTCAAAATTTTTTAGAGTTACAGAACATATTATTATTTTTATAATTACACACTATCAACACATTTATTTTTATATAGGTATAGACATACATATCTGAGTTACAAGCCCTTTATCAGAATTTGCAAATATTTCCTCCTTGTCTATGGTATGTCTTATTATTCTTTATACAGTATCTTTGAGGATTCATTTTTAACTTCAATAAAATTTAAATTAACACTTTTTCATTCATACGTCATGCTATTGGTTTTGAATATAAAAACTCATCAACATACTGATGGTTATACAGATTTTCTCCTGTTTTCTTCTAGAAGTCTTATACTTTTGTGCTTAACATTTAGGTCATAAATTTATTTTGAATTATATTTTATGAAACACATAAAGCCTGTGTCTAGATTTATTTATTTTTATGCACACAGATGTTCAAATGTTCCAGTACAAATTGTTGAAAAGATAGTTCTTTTTCCAATAAATTACTTCGGCATTTGTCAAAAATCATGTTATGTAGGTTTATTTCCTGGGCCCTTAATTCCAATCCATAAATCACTGTGTCTATTATTTACCCAATGCCGTGATTTCTAGTTATTGTTTATTTATAGTAATTCTTAAAATTAAATAATGTTGCCAAGAGCATTAATACATATGGGTAGTTCTAGGTATTTAAAAGGGTGTGGCAGGAAGATTCCAAGTCAGAGGCCAAGCTTGGCAACATAATGAGACCCTGTTTTAAATTGTTAGTATTCTTATTTTTAAAGCAAAAATATTAAAATGGGTTAATCTTAAGTTTTTCTTTCTCTAGATGGGTAATCATATCAAATCCCCTCTAAGTATTGAATTTGTAGAGTCAGTGACATCAAAGCAGCACATAGCATTGAGACTTTGTTTTTAATATCATCTATGAAGAAGAATCAGTACTTTGAGGGTAAGTGGATGATTCCATGGCTGGTGCAAAAAAATATGCAAGATGAATTTGGAACACCTTTTCCACAAACTTATGCTGTATTTCTTTCCCTTTAAAGAAATACAGCATAATTCTTTTTTTTTTTTAAGGACTGTTGGCTTTAAAAAGTGACTTTCTTCCAAAGAATATGTGAACAGGAAAGAAAGAGTGGCTTTTACATTGGAGAAATTTAGCAAACCCTACCTTGTCCAGGTAGGTCTATATGAACATTTTAAGTGATATGACATATAGATGATATGTATCCTCGTAATAATGTGATGAAAATGGCAATTTGCCTCCATGGCTTTCTTCTCAAAAAGTAATGAATTCCCCATCTAATGAAAGGAATACTTCCGATTGTTTGACTCATTTTAATATTTTTGCCTTAAAAATAAGAATACTAGGGGCTGGGGATGTGGCTCAAGCGGTAGCGCGCTCGCCTGGCATGCGTGCGGCCCGGGTTCGATCCTCAGCACCACATACAAACAAAGATGTTGTGTCCACCAATAACTAAAAAAATAAATATTTTTTAAAAAATAAGAATACTAACATTTTAAAACAGTGGTGCCTTTTGCCTAGTGTGAAAGAACTAAGTATTCTTATGATACATTATTAAAGTGAACTCTATTATATGGCTGCTTTTTCTTTTTCATAATAAAGTTAAATAATATTTTAGTTTACTGGAATTTTGGTTTGAAGTTACATAGTTTTACCTGGGGTGACTGAATTCCAGGATATAATCTGAATCCACACCATGGCCAATTTTTGTACTGACTTTGAGCTAGGAATATTGATTATAATAAGGTTCCTCCAAAACTTACATCCACCTGTAAATGCTCAGGTAACCTGATTTGGAAGTAAACTCTTTGAACCTGTAATAAAAATAAAGTTAAGATGAGAATTAGGGTTGTTAAAACACTGGTAGTTAAATCACTGGTCTCAATTCAAGAAGTGACACAAACACATAGACATATACACACATAGGGGAGAGGTCCATATGAAAGATCAGAGATGGGACTGATGTATCTACAAGCCATGGGATGTCAGCAATTGTCAGAAACCACCAGAAGCTACAAAATCAGAGGGTAAATTCTTCCCTGGCTCTTGGAGGGAGCAAGGCTTGTTACCTTATTGATTTTGGACTATTAGCCTCCAGATTATAAGACTACATTTGTATTGTAAGTCATCTCTTTGTGATCCTTTGTTACCAAAGCCCTATGAAACACGTTTATATTATTGTAAAAACAAAATGACACAAAAAGAAAGGACAGGGAACAGATATTACATGTACCCCCACAAAGCTTCAAATATTTACTAGCTGGCCCTTTAAGGAAAGTTTATGCTTGCTTTATTTCCTTTAGAATTTTTGATGGGTGAGTCTAGAGTAGTCTTTGATGTGGGAATAACTTGTCCTTGCTGCTAAAGTTTGACCCACGTAGGCTCTCTTCTTAATGCCCCAGGTGATAAATTAGCACTCTCTGTACTAGTTGGTTAAATACCTCTTTACCCCCTGTGATATTTTTGTGCACCCTTGAGGAGTCTCATTTGACATAAGTGTGGTTTAGTATACGGCTGATTCAATGGGATCCCTGTGCATTTTTTTCTTTGCCTCCTTTTGGAACTCCAAATTACAGCCTACAACCACCTTAGCCTACAAAAATTGTGAACTCTTCAACTCAGGAAGATCATCATGCTATATTGGGGGAGGGCAGTGGAGTACATATTAAAGCTTCATGAGTACATATTAAAGCTTGTTTCTTTGACCCATTAGGATACCTACAAAAATTCCTTCATTTCTACATACTGAAGTTTCTGTTATTTGACCAAAGCTCTAAAGCATCTTATGCACATGTACGTGAATAGAATTGAGCAATTACATTTAGTCATGCAGAAACACAAAACAAATTAATTACCAAAATAACAATCTTTTTATAATACCACATTACATCAAGCTCCTGGAGGCATTATGTTACCAGTCAGCTTCAATACAGAATTATAGTCAATGACCGGCCTTTCAGGGAAATAATTTAAACAGAAACAATGTGATTTTTTTCTAAAAAATTGAAAACTACAAATCTAATAATTCTTGAACACTTTGACTTTTTTTATTTTTCTTAGGAGGGGGCTTTTCTCCATATTGAGGAATGGTATACAGATATTTATTTTTTTTTTAATTTGTGGTGCTGGGGTCAAACCCAAGGCCTTGCATATGCTAGGCAAAATCTCTACCACTAGTGCCCATTCCCAGTCAAGAATTAATCTGCTTTACAATATTATTATCAATCAGGTTTCTTAGGAAATCTTTGTCCAAATTTATTTTAAAAATTAGTATTTACCAAATTATGTTATATTCATGTATGAACATACCACAATGAATCCCATATATGTAATTATAATGCACTAATAAAGATGCTACTACTATTACTACTACTACTACTAATAATAATATTAATAATAATAAAAGGGATACAGTAGAGAAGGACTAGAAAATCAGAAAACAGAAAGGAAGGGAAAGGAAAAGAACAACGGAAAGAGAATGATTGAATTTTTGTGTGCATGTATGAATTGACATAATCAATCCTAATAACATGTATAATTATAATGCAGCAATGAAAATAAAATCAAGGTTTAAATTTTCTTTTAGCAGTTAGTGTTGTTTCTTAAAACTTTTGTAAAATAAAGAGAGAAGTATTTATTGTGCTTTAAAAACATCTGTTAAGTATTTGTACTGTTCCTTATTTTCTCTGTCCTTTTCATCTCCCTAGCATATATCTTTCTATCTCTTCCCACTGTTCCTTACTTGCTTTCTCTGAAGACACACTATACATACCTAGAAACACATAACCACAGTATGTCTCAAAGAGAACTGAAAATAGCTAATATAGAGTGAGCACTTACTATTAATCAGTAAATGATTTAATTATTTACAAGCTCTCCATTATTTAAAACTCAAATAATAATTAGTCATATTCCCATAGAAAAAGTAATCAAGGGTTTGAGTAATTCATATGTCACACAGTTTTCTGTCTTAATAAAGGCCGGTTAAAAGAAGACTATAAGAAAGCTCCGTATTCTCACAACCATTATGGTAGTCCCACTATCCACATGTGGTATGTTCCAAGACCCCTAGTTGAGCCCTGGAACCATAGGTAGTACTGAATTGTATGTAAATCATGTATATTTATATACTTGTATGACTATAATAAAGTTTACAAATAAGGCATAAGAGTATAACACTAATAATAACATACAATAATATGTTAAAATAAAAGTTATGTGGATATTGTCTATCAGAATATTTTATTGTACTTTCATCTTTTCAGTTAAGGGAAGCACCTTATGGCTTCTATTTGGAATATCCCAACTACAGCAAAATTAATCTCATACTTTTGAGCCATTATTAAGTAAAATAAGAGTTTCTTGAGTACAATCACTGCAATACTGTTATCAACCTGATAACCAAGAGGGATACACATTGTGTGCACATCGTGAAATTGTAGGGATGATTTACATTCTGGGAAGGACAGAAGAATTTTGCAAAATTTTATCACACTGCTAAGAATGGCTCAGATTTAAAACTTAATAATTGTTTCAGAAAATTTCAATTTAATTTTTGGGGATTTTGGTTGAAAATAGGTTGATCATGGATTGACCAAATAACAATTGCTAATGGATAACTAAAACTATGGAAAGTAAATGTTCAGGTAAGGGGAGACCTTTTTATTTGAACATATACATGTACAATAATTTAATATGCTATAAGTGGCTAATGAATATTAAGTCTTCAAGGTTGCAAGATAGTATATCTGACATTCCTTCATTTCTATAGACTTGGTTTTTCTTATTTTCTACAGTTTTAAGCACGTTTCAATAAAAATCATATGGTTTTCTGTGTATATAATCTTTTCTGATTATATTCTTAGAAAAAATATCAAATTGTTAGAAATATTTAAGGAATTATGGCACATATTGCTGTATTGCCTTCCGGTTTTTAAATCATACTTGAGGAATTGCCTAATTAAAGATATTATACCAAGTTTAAAATTAGTTAGTAAAAAACACATAACTTGAATAACCCTGTTTTTTTTCTATAAGTTTCTCTTAAATCTTCATGATTTTTAATTAAAATTGTGTTTATAATTTGAAAGTGAGAGAAGAGGCATTATGCCAAATAAAATAAAGCAGAATCTCTTTGGATAGGACACAATCATCTGTTTAAGGAAAAACAAAAACAAAAACAAATGTCCCTACATAATTGTGTTGTACAGTGAAGTTTAATTACCACTGATTCACATTGATGTCTCAAGTACCTTAATACCCTTCAACACTTTCAACAGATAGCACAGAATTTTGATGTAAGGTGCAAACTTGCCATTCTTTAGTATCCTCACAATGATTCTATGTTTTTCTGGTTCAAGGAAATATTATTTAGTTTGTCAATACAGATTTATTACATCCAGTAGCATCAGTAATTTCATTACACATACATCAAAATTTTAACCACCATTCATTTGGAGATACTATAGTTAAATATGTTTAAAATCAATCTTAGAATCTTCTGAGTGCTCTATGTTTTATCTATAAAGACTGAAGCATAAACTTAGGTCATAAAAAAAAGAATAGTTTACATAAATATTTACACAAAGCAAAGTTCAATTTATACTGATTGCCTTTCATTTTCCATAAACGTAAGCAAAATAATACATATAATGAAATCTGAATACACTGTAGTTACACGTTATATATAATTTGTTCTAATTAGTTATACATGACAATAGAATGAATTTTGATACATCATGCATAAATGGAATATAACTTCTCATTCGTCTGGTTGTACGTGATGTAGTTACACAGGTCATATAACCATATATGCACATAGTGTAATAATGTCTAATTCAATCTATTATTTCTCTTACCCCCATCCCCCTCTTCTCTCCCCTGCCTACACTCCCCTCTGACTAGTCCAAAGTCACTCTATTTTCCTGGCTGCATCTTCTTGTGAATTAGCAATTGCATATCAGAGAAAATTTTCGGCCTTTGGTTTTTTTAAGGATTGGCTTATTTCACTTAGCATAATATTCTCCACTTCCATCCATTAACCTGCAAAGGCATCAATTTCATTCTTCTTTAAGTCTGAGTAATATTCCATTTTTTTTTTTTGTGTGTGTGTGTGTATACACATACCATTTTCTTTCTCTATTCATCTGTTGAAGGGCATCTAGGTTGGTTCCACAGTTTAGCAATTGTGAATTGAGCTGCTATAAACATTGATGTGGCTGGGTCACTGTAGTATGGTGATTTTATGTCCTTTGGCTAGAAACCTAGGAGTGGGATGATTGGATCAAATGTTGGTTCCATTCTAAGTTTTCTTAGGAATGTCCATATTACTTTTCAGAGTGATTGCACCAATTTGCAGTCCCACCAGAAATGTATGAGAGTACCATTTTCCACACTTCCTTGCCAACATTTATTGTTGCTTCAATTCTTTCTTTTTAAAATACCTTTATTATTTATTTTGTTTATTTAGTTTTTTAATTTTTTTTTTATGTGGTGCTGGTGATCAAACCCAGTGCCTCATGAGTGCTAGGCAAGCACTCTACCACTGAGGCACAACACCAGCCTGTAGCTTGTATTCTTGATGATTGCCATTCTGATTGAAAAAAATCTCAGTGTAGTTTCAATATGCATTTCTCTAATGCTAGAGATGTTTAACATGTTTTTCATTTATTTGTTGATTAATTGCCTCCCCCGCCTCTTTTGGTACTTGGGATTGAACTCAAGGGCACTTGACCACTGAGCCACATTCCCAACCTTATTTTTGTATTTTATTTAGAGACAGGGTCTCACTGAGATGCTTAATTCCTGAGATGCTTGATTTTGCTGAGGCTGGTTTTGAACTCACAATTATCCTGTGTCAGTCTCCTGATCTGCTGGGATTGTGGTTATGCACACCACACCTGGGCCTCAATTATATTTCTTCTGGGAAGCATCTGTTCAGTTCTTTGGGCATTGATTTTTAACATAATGTTTTTAATGCCATGTATTATAAATTGTATGACATTCATTCATGTATAAAATAAATAAAATATACAGTTACATAATTATAACACAAATGATTTTATAGTACTTCCGTCGCCCCAGAAAGACTTGTGCCCATTTGTAGTTATTCCTTATTCCAACTTCTCTCTCCAGCTATTATTCTAATTTATGGTCTCTATTTATTTACTTTGTTTCTATTTGTTCGCTTTTCTGAAACTTATATGAAGATGGAATTAATACAATAGGTATTCTATTATGTTGGATATTTTAAAATTTTGCATGTTTTTGAGTTCAGTCCTGTTGCAGAATCTATCAGTACTCCATTTATTTTTATTGCTTTATACTCTTCCATTATATGGGTATATCATATTTCATTCCTCAATGAATAAATATCAGTTGATGGATATTTGAGTTATTAAAATACAAGAAAATTATGTAAACATTTAACTACTAGAAATAATTAAATGGATCAAGAATACATATCAATACATAAGAATATATGATTTTTCTGTATGTCAAAAACAAATACAAATTTAAATTTAAAATGCTTTATTCTGGTGTTAAAAAATACTTAATACATAAGATTAAACATAACAATATATGTGCAAAACCTAGTTACTGAATTCTGCAAAATATTGCTGTGACAAATTAAACCTCTGAATTAAAGAAGATACCCTTTTAATGGATCATATCTGGATCATATTTGTGTTACTATGTTAGTTTTTCAGAAATTGATCTGTTGTTTCAGTGGAAAACTCCATCAAAATCCCAGTAGACTTCTGTTTGTTGAAATTTAAACTCTGATTTCAAAAGTGTTATGGATATATGAAGTATATAGAAGAACCAAAACAAATCTTACAGAGAAAACAAATGGCATGATTTACTGTGAAGATATAATCAGTCAATAGGTTCTCTACAAAGGTGGTAATGGTATTCTAAGATAAAGAGAATTTATTTTGGTTTGTTTTTTCAAACAAAGAGTACTAAATGACTAAGTAGCCATACAAAAAATAAAAATAAATACCGAACCAAAACCCCTAACTCCTATCTCACACAATACATAAAAATATTGAACTCAAAGTAGACGATAGAAACTTAAAAAAGAAAACATTCTTTATTAATACACACACACACATGCACACACACACACACACATATATATATATATGTGTGTGTGCGTGTGTGTGTTATATATACATGTGTGTGATATATATATTTAGTTGTAGATACACACACATATATATGTGTGTGTTATATATGTGTGTTATATATATGTGTGTGTTATATATGTTTGTTATATATATGTGTGTGTTATATATGTGTTATATATATGTGTGATATATATGTACACACACACACACACACACACACATATATATATATATATATATATATATATATATATATATATATATATTTAGTTGTAGATGGACACAATATCTTTATTTATTTATTTTCATGTGGTGCTTAGGATTGAACCCTGTGCCTCACATGTGTGAGGCAAGCATTATACCACTGAGCTACAGCCCCAGCCCTTCCAATCTTCTTTTGTTAAAACTATTTTTTACTTTTTTGGGACTAGTTTTTAATCACAGTTTCTGCTCTAAGAAAATATTTGGGTTATTCCTCTTTATCCCTTTCTTGTTTCTTGATTCTTTAACTTACATTATTGATCTGGAGTTAATTCACTTGTATCTGTGGATATCTTCATTATGTCAACCCAGCACTGAATTTGTTTCTCTCTGGCTGGCAGCTTCATTAGCTTTTGCAATCTATACTTGTAGTCATGAAGCAAGAGCTGATCAGTGAAATAACAAGACTTTCTTAGAGTTTTTTTTTTTTTCTCTTGCACATCAAAATGTCATGTGCATTCTATGACATGGAACTTTGAAAACCATTGCTCTGCTCATATGATCATATTATCTGGGAAAACTCTAAACTTTGACTTTGAATGAATGTTTTCCACAGACTGCTTTCTCAAATCCCACATGCAACCTGTCCTTTTACTTATGCTTTTAGCAAATTGAAATAGAGTATTTCAGCTATAAACATTTTTTGAACACTTTCTTTACCAGGGTGTCCATAAGATAGCCAACTAATGACAAGCAGTAACTCCATACTTCAAACTTCAAAATGATATTCATGGAGTGGAGTTAACTTTTAATGGAATTTAGTGGAATTTGCTTTTAATCAAAGCACAAAAGGCTTTTGTAGAAATTATGAAGCTAATTGAATATATAACAGGTGGGGAAGCAAGGACTTAGAACAGCCAAAATAATATTGTAAAGCAAATTATCCTTTGCAACATCTCCTGATTTTACACACAAAAAATATACATACACTCAGGAAAGACTTTGCTAGAAAAGATCAGGAGGGAACTTTCTGGGTGATGATGATATTTTGTATTTCATGGTTGTGATGATGCATGCTTGAGTTTTCAAAACTTGTCAAACTTGAGTTTTACAACCTATATATCTTACAGTACTTAAATACTATCTAAATAACAACAAAACAATAACAAAAAACAAATGACCCACAAATTAAAAACGTATTTTCAATAATAAATTATTAGAAGGTGTATCTGGATTTAAATGTTATTTAAAGTATTTTGAGTTTTGTTTTATTTTCCGTGGTAGGGATTAAGGGACTGAATCAACTGCCTCATACAGATTTGTAATTTAAATATTAAAAATTAAAATTTTTATTTTTAGCAATGAATTGACAAGTTCAGTGATTATGATAACATTGATAGCAATTATATTTTAGAGAATAATATAATTTAAAAATAGTAATTTGGGAAGGCATCATTATTTGTAATAGTATGTTATTAATTTTAATATATTTTGGTTATTTCTAATGACTTTTAAAAGTTTTTAAGATCAAAAAATAACCTTACTGACATCTGTGAGCTCAAACTCATTCAATGTCTATATTTGCTTTCAATTATTTTAAGAACAGAGGCAATTCTGTTACTAGTATTGGTTCCTATGTACTTGTCCCTCTCCTATCTAGAGATAACAAATATATTTAAATTGTTTTATTTTTCACAAAACAATCTTAAATTTCTATATATTCATAATGTGTATTATAATAGTTACACATTTTAAACTCTAAATAAATAATATCATAGTATGTATAAACTGTATCTTTGTTTATATGCTTCACCATTGCCTTACTAATATTTGCCCAAATGGAAAATTATATTTTTCTTGGACAAACAATAAACACTTAGTTCCCTCCTTTTAGTTTGTTTGCTTCATATGGTCAGCATCCTTCTTAATTAAAATATTTGGAAGCTTAGAGTCTATACTACAAAAAGAATATAATATTTCTTGGTCCATAATGTAAGGAAGGTCCTGCATATATTTAATCAACTCATCCATTAATATCTGGATATTGTCCAGGATTTGGACTCTGGCTCACAAAGAAAAAAATTGAAAGAGCATGTACTGAACTGCTTGCCATTTTACATGATTCCTACATAGATTGCTTCGGTACAAAGCATTTTTTGCTGACTGAAGGAGTTGTCAAATTTTCATTGACTAGCCTCTGCAATTACGGGCAAAAAAGGAGTATCTTTATTAAATATAGTGACCACTCATTTCTCATTTTTTTCCATATCTTCCAGTATGTTCTATAGTAGTACTATGTGGTTATATCTAAGGCCCACTTACATAGAGATGTAACTAACACCTATTGACATGTGATGTTAGAGTCTATAAACAAGTCAGGATGGCGCCTGGCATTTTGCCAGGGGGAGTGTTTTGTGAGGTGGCGCCAGCGAGCCATTAAGTGTGGAGATTTCTTATTGGTTGACTGCTGTATCTAGTTTATGTTAATTAAGATAAGCTGTGTGAAATGTATAAATACCTCTGTTGTCCTACAATAAACAGCTCCCACTCCTGCTGTATCAATCTACACAAGTTGCTCGTCACCCCCTGGTTATTTTGCTGCAGCTGGACTGCGGCAATGTGAATTACTTCTTATTTTTCTTTCTTTATTTATTTTTTATTTTTTTAAAAAATAAATGATCGTGGAATACATTACAATTTTTATTACACATATACAGCACATTTTTTTTTCATATCTCTGGTTGTATATAAAGTATGTCAGTTGGTAGAGTACTTGCTTCAAATGCACAAAGCCCTGGGTTGAATCCCTAGTATCACCAAAAAAAAAAAAAAAAAAAAAAAAAAGTGAATTACTTTTTCTAATCATTGACAAAGATCCCTGAAGGGTTTAGTATCAACAAGCACACACAAGAGAGCATAGTTTTGTACTTTTGCTAAAAACAATCATTCACAAATCTTTCAACCTCTTGTTAGCTTTTGCTCACTGTGACAAAATATCTGAGGAAAAATGACTTAAAATAGGAAGAACTTATTTTGGCTCCTGGTTTCAGAAGTTAAAACCATTATCAGCTGTCTTCAAGACAGAAACATCATGGCTCAAAGACAAGGTAGAGGAAAGCTGCTCACCACATGGAAGCCTAGAAGCAGGGAGACAGAGGAACTGACTGGGGACAAGATAAACCCTTCCAAGACATGAACTCAGTGGCATACTTCTTCCAGTTAAGCCCAACTTCCTCTAGTTTCCATCAATTCCCAACAGTGTGTTCAAATTATGACTCTGTCAAGAGATTAATCCACTGCTGGGGTTGGAGCACTCATGATCCAATCATTTTCTAAAGGCTATACCTCTGAACATTGCTGCATTGGTGATAAAGCCTTAAACACTTGAACACTCCCAGGAACTCTAATGTTGTAATAAAATGTTGTCTTATGCATAATTCTTTTATAGATAACAGTATTTCAAACAAATAAACTGAAAATACAAATCTCCAAAATCCATCTCAGGGCCATATGATACTCATTTGTGTCTAAGATAAACAAACATGTATGTTTTAAATTACCCAAACTGACATGATTCCTGTAGTCTGCTCTCTGACTTGTTTATGCTTGTGAATTAATTATTTTACCATTGCTACTAGTATGCTTTGTAAATATTTTTCACTTCTAAAGAAATATATCTCTGAACTGTCATTAGAGTAGAATAAAATGTGCATATACATGTATAAAATATAAGTTATGAATATTATATTCCTTGTCTGTTGGATGAGTGATTTTGATTTTACATGCCTTTACTGAATGAGAATCTGAAAATAACTAGTCAACTTGATACAACAAAATAAAAAAGAAAGATATTGACCTAGGAGTACATATATATTCAGTACGTATTCTGTTAAATCAGCTTCAATTAAAAAATTACTTTATAAATTGTTTTGCTGTTCTTTCTGGAGTGCAAAACTGACATGAAAGTTTAAACTATATGTAAGTGAAGGGAATATTTGAATTTGGTCCAAGCACTAAGTGGGGTTTTCCAAAGGTGACTCAGTGCAGTATTAATAATTTTTTCTTTACTGCCATTTCTTAGGAAAACAAAATTTGCAATTTCAGCAAATATTCATTTTTAGCCTTTGAATTAATAAAGAGTGATTTTTATTCAGGGTAAGTATTTTACTTTGGAAATAAAATAATATAAATATAAAAATATAAGTGGAACCACAATACAACAACTGGTGAAACCTATTATAGTAACCACCTAGAGACAGAAATAAATTGATCACCACAGTCTTTTTACTATATGCATTAATTTTTATTTCCAAAATTGTTATATAGTGTAAGTTTCCCAGAAAGAGAGTACAGGTCTCGCCACTGATAGCATTAGTAAAAGGAAGGATTCATTTAGTTTTCTCCATTTCTAAACTAAGTTTCATGGCACATTTTGATTGTTAGTATTATTTGTTTTTGTAGGTTTTTTTCCCCCTTCTGCTCTTCTAAGAATCAAATCTATATACATATCTTTGGAGATTCCATGAATCATGGCAACTTTGGTAATGCATTTCCCAGTGGTTTCCTATTTTTGTAAGGGTGTACTACTGGAAAAATAAACATTTGTTAAAAGTAGAAGACTGAGAATCTGGGTTTGGACCACTGAGAACTGAATAATGAGAAATTTATGCTCCACCATGACTTTATTTCATCTTTTATTTCTCCATTTTCTCCTGAATATCAAAAAATATCTTTAAAAACCATGTACATGTATGAGTTTTGATTAAAATCTTAGGGATCATGTATAGTCCATACATAAATTATATTAGTAAGATGTCTGTTAAATAGAGAAGTGTTTTATCCTGTAGCCTATTATTAATATTTTTAGAAAAATTTATATATATATTACACTTTAAAGTATATTTTGTGATATTTTGTACATACCCAACAAACATACTGTGAGCTATTAAATTAACAAAATTGTATCAAACCTTATGGAAATATCATGAATTTTGTAATAGCTTCAGTACCGATGAGTCAACACATTGGATTAATGTCTTTAAAAAAGAAAGTAGTTTAAAAATAAGGAAGTATAAAGAGGCGATGCCAGTTATTTCAGGAAAAGCTACACATCAAAACAAATAAAGTCATAAAACCAGGTACCAAATATAATGCCAAACATCTTTTAAACCTGTAAATATAATCAAGTCAGTACAACAGAAATACCATGAAAACATTATCGTATACCTGTTCATTAATTATGTGGCATTTATACACAATGGAGTATTACTCTGCATTAAAAAATGACAAAATCATAGAATTTGCAGGGAAATGGATGGCATTAGAGCAGATTATGCTAAGTGAAGCTAGCCAATCTCTAAAAAACAAATACCAAATGTCTTCTTTGATATAAGGAGAGTAACTAAGAACAGAGTTGGGAGGAAGAACATGAGAAGAAGATTAACATTAAACAGGGGTGAGAGGTGGGAGGGAAAAGGAAAGAGAAGGGAAATTGCATGGAAATGGAAGGAGACCCCCATGGTTATACAAAATTACATACAAGAGGGAGTGAGGGGAAAGGGGGAAAAACAAGGGGAAGAAATGAATTACAGTAGATAGGGTAGAGAGAGAAGATGGGAGGGGAGGGGATGGGGGATAGTAGAGGATAGGAAAGGCAGCAGAATACAACAGACACTAGTATAGCAATATGTAAAACAGTGGATGTGTAACCGATGTGATGCTGCAATCTGTATACGGGGTGAAAATGGGAGTTCATAACCCACTTGAATCAAAGTGTGAAATATGATATGTCAAGAACTATGTAATGTTTTGAACAACCAACAATAAAAATAAAAAAAAATAAAAAAAATAAAACAAAGCAAGCTTTTAAGAACTCTTAATTTAACAGAATATCAATGTATTATTTAAATTGTAATTACCCATAAGTTTCACAGAACTTGTAATCCTTCTTCACCATAATATATCTGTTTAAGCAGAAGTCTGGAATAAACTTGCAATACTTTTCTCTAAAACAAATTTATTTTACTATTGCTACTGGTAGGCCTTGTAAATATGTTTCACTTCTAAAGAAATATCTCTCTGAACTGTCATTAGAGTGGAATAAAATGTGCATATACATGTATAAAATGTAAGTTATAAATATAATATCCGTTGTCTGTTTGATTTTACATGCCATTACTGAATGAGAATCTGAAAATAACTAGTCAACTTGATAAAAAAATAAAAAAGAAAGATATTGACCTAGGATTATATACCTAGTGGGACAATTGGAATCATTAACAAAGAACATGTTTAGAAAGTCACACTTCTTTTTTAAAAATTTTTATTTTGTTCTTTTTAGTTATACATGAAAGTAGAATGTATTTATATACCGGGGGTATAACTTCCCATTTTTGTAGTTCTATATGATGTGGAGTTACACTGGTCCTGTATTCATACATGAACATAGGAAAGTTATATTGGATTCTTTCTGAAGTTTAAGACATATTTCAATCACATCAATAAATATATCCTTCACTGTATGGTTCAGCACAGGTTACCCTAACAAAATCCCAGAGACCCGATTGCTTAACTAATAAAACTGTTTATATTTTGGAGACTAGAAATCTGTGATCAGGGTGCCAGCATGTCAAATTCTGATAAGAGCTTTTTCCCTGGTTTTAAAATAGTCTCTTTCTCTGTCTTCTTATATGACAAAGAATTATTGGCACTAGCTCTACTGAAACAGAGCTCTACCCTTATTGCCTCATTTAATCTTGACCGTAAAGAATATGCTTTCAATGTAGTCATATGGGGAGATGGGACTTCAATAGATGGATTTTCAGGGGGAAGAGGTCATTTTAGTCTCTAGAATTCAAATTTATTCTTTGCATAGCAAATTTGGTGTTTTTTACAAAACTATTAATGACTCCAATATCTGTAAGCCTCAACTCACTGCTTAAAACTTCACATCAAGTTTCCCACCTACCTCCTCAATAGGAGGGTGAGGAGAGGCTTTTGGGGACCTGTGTATAGAACAGCTGTCACCCAGTCTTGAACAAGTCTTGAAAATCTCCCTGGGCTACCACCTTTCTTCTCATCTTCTTTCAGATTATCTCCTTACCCAGTCAGTGCCCCAGCGACTTCCCTGGGCATCAGGGAGTGGGTGGGTGAGGAGAATCCCCTGAATCCCAAATTTAAAATAATGAGCCCCTTTAGAGGAATTCCAGGAGTTCAACAAATATGTCACATACCTGGCATCTAATGTAGCCCACTGAGCAGGTCTTGCAAATACTTCTTAGTGTCACCTCATAAACCCCTGAGCCCTGAAGAGCCATTTGCAGGACAAAGACACTTGCTGAACCTGTGGAAAGGGCTCTCTTGGACTCTGCAGTGAAGGTCAGAAAGAGTGGAGAGAAGATGGTAGCCAAAGTGAGAACTTTCTGAACAGCAGGGATTGGTGTTCATGTCCTTCTCAGATGGACCTGATGTTCCTTGTAACCCAGTTCTTACTGTTTTTGACTTCTAGTCCCAGAGGTCTTTCATTTTGTTATGTATCATACTAAGTTTCAAAGTTCCTCCTCAAAAACTTTGAACATTTGGGGAAATTAAGTTGAGTGTTAATTAGGAGTAGGTGAGAGTAGTAAAAGGGAAATAAAAAACAACAGGAAAGTATGATCGATGATGAATTTCTCAGATGAACTATCTGTAGTTTAAATTCTTTATTGAGTTAGTTCTTTAAAAGTTTGAATTTTAGCACCTCAGGACATCCAGATTATCTTTGGAGAAGGTGAAGAGAATGTGTTATTTCAGAAACACTTGACACACAATGTTGACCACAAACTAGTAGTGGAATTGCAAGGAAATGGGATTAATTTGGGTGGAAGGCAGTGAGGGAATTCTGTTTCACTCCATTGGGCTCTAAATGCAGATTTTGTCCTATTTTCTCTCTCTTTGGGTTCTTGAAAACATGTACTATGTTCAACTGAGATTTACTAGACAGGTTTGTGGTAGGGTGTCATGTTCAGTAATTTTAGATGAAGTAGAGCCACTCTCACAAAGGAGGTACATGCATACTAAGTACACCTGTGCTACTCCTAAATTTATGAAACAGAATAAATTTAATGATAATTATAATTACAAGGGCTGGGGATGTGGCTCAAGCGATAGCACACTCGCCTGGCATGCATGCGGCCCGGGTTGGATCCTCAGCACCACATACAAAGATGTGTTTGCCGAAAACTAAAAATAAATATTAAAAAAATTCTATCTCTCTCTCTCTCTCCTTCTCTCTCTCTCACTCTCTCTTAAAAAAAAATAACTACAAGACACACCAAAATCTAGAACAGACCCTCCCCCTTAAGGTGAAACTCCTTGACAAAGATAGAGACATTAATTTATTCTATGGACAGTAAACTATTTGTTTCTAGTCATTTTTGCCATTTTCTGTGTCAAGCCACATAAACTCAGTTTTACAGAGTTTCCCTCTTGTTCTGGACTTTACAGCAATAACAAATGTAAAGAACTTCTTGATATTAGTTCAAATGGTAAAAATCAAGTCTGCATTGATGTAGCCGGTTTGCTTTGGGGCTAGCCCTGGGAAACAGAGCCACCTCTGTGGTTCATTGTTAATGCCTCCTTGATAGTATTTAATGAAGTCTTAATTTATGATGTGAAGATAATGGTTAAGTAAATCAACAGTAGTGACTTTGGCTTCAGATTATAATCTATCTCAGTTTTTCTTTAATCAACATTTCAGATTAATTATTTCTTTAAATTGGTGCATTATAGTTATACATAAAAAATTCATTGTGATATATTCTCTATATATTGTGATTATATATATATATAGAGAGAGAGAGAGAAAGAGAGATAGATAGATAGATAGATATATTCATGCACATAGAATAGTTTGGCATGTAATCAATTTTAGATTTACTTTTGGATTTAACTTTTATTTCTAGAATGAGAGGTTTGACATCCTGACAATGCAAAATTTATAGTGTAGGTGAAAAAGTGAAAAGAGTGACAGTACACTTAAAAATATAAAGTTTGTGTTGTTCTTTGAAGGGAGATTATGATGAACCTTCTTCATATGCAAAATGGTAAAATTTGTCTCTCACATTATCTGAACAGAGACTTTCCTGGGTCACAATTTATATACATTATGTAGCTTAATGAATAGCACAGAGCATTTGATAACTATCTTTGTCCACAAGGTGAAGACAGATGTACAAGCACTGCTTTTCCTCCTCTTGCTCCTTCTTGATGTGTAAATGGTAGAAGGTAGATGATAGTGATATCTTATTTCATGGTATATAGTACAAATGCAGATATAGCTGATAAAATTCCATGAGGAACAAAAGCCATACTGGTTTGGGGAAAATGATAACATAAAATGTATATTCTGTTTTTATATAATCATGAAGGTAAACTTTAAAAACAACAGACTTCCTTAACTTAGATTTATTAAATGTAAAGTGGTACCTTTGGAAAAGACCAAGTATGTTGTACTGGAGTCCATTTTCTACATAAGAAAATCTAATGTTTTAAGATTTAAGATTATAGTTCAAAAATAAGTTTTTTAAATTTTAGGTATAAATATACAATTCTTTTGGTGTTCTTTCTGATGTGGAATTACACTGATCATGTATTCATATATAAGAATAGGAAAGTTATGCTGGGTTCATTCTACTGTCTTTCCTATTTCAACCCCACTCCCTTCCCCTCATTTCTCTTTCTCTATTCCAATGAACTTCTAATGTTCCCCTTCCTACCCTGCCTTAGCATCTACACATCAGAGAAAATATTCAGCCTGTGTGTGTGTGTGTGTGTGTGTGTGTGTGGATTATTTCACTTAGTGTGATATTCTCCTGTTCCATTCATTTACTGGAAAATGTCAAAATTTCACTGTTTTTATGATTGAGTAATATTTCATTGTGTATATATATCACATTTTCTTTATCCATTCATCTGTTATGGGGCACCTAGGTTGGTTCCATAGTTTGGCCATTGTGAATTGAGCTGCTATAAATGTTGATGTGGCTGTATTTCTGTATTATGCTGAAAGAAAATAAACATGTCCACAAACTAGTTAAAAAATAAAGACAGGGAAAAAATCCCTTAAGTCATCTGTTCTTTTCTTTTGGAAATATTAACAGATGATGACTCTTTTTAGTCACATATTTGTATTAGTGCATTATAACGGTGGGTTTGCTGTTACATATTCATACATTCACAAAATATAACAATATTATTTGGCAAGTATCATTCCCCAGTATTTCCCCTATCCCTTCTTTCCTCCTTCCCCCAGTCCCTCTCTTCTATTCTACTAATCTCTCTTCCATTTTTCATGAGATTCTCCCCATTTTTTTTCTTTTTTCCTATAGCTTCCACACAGAGGAGAAAAGATGACATTTGACCTTCAGAGTTTGGCTAATTTTGTTCAATGTAATTCTAAAGTTTCTTTCATTTTCTCACAAATGAAATAAGTTCATTTTTCTTTATGACTGAATAAAACTCCATTGTATATATACTGAATTTTATTTATCCGTTTATCCATTGGTGAACACCTAGATTCATTACATAGTTTGACTATTGAGAATTGTGCTGCTATAAACATGGTATGTATGAACCATTAAGTATGCTGACTTTAATTCTTTAGGACAAATCCTAAGAAATGTTACAGCTGGGTCATATGATTATTCCATTCCTTGTTTTTGAGGAATGTCCATACTGACTTCCATAGTGGTTTTCCTGATTTGGAGTCCCACCAATAGTGTAAAAATGTTCCTTTTTCCAGATGCAGTGATGCACCCCTATGATCCCAGAGGCTCAGATGCCTAAGGCAGGAGGATCAAAAGTTCAAAGCCAGCCTCAACAATTTAGCAAGAAACTTATAAACTTGGTGAGACCCTGTTTCAAAATAAAAACTTAGAAGGGCTGGGGATATGGTTCAGTGGCTAAGCACCCCTGATACCAGGTTCAATCTCTGGTACAAAAAAAAAAAAAAAAAAAAAAAAAAAAAAAAAAAAAAAAAAACTTTGCTTTTTTCTTCACATCCTCTCCCAAATTTATTATTATTTTTATTCTTGGTGACTGACATTCTGACTAGTGTTAGATTAAAAACTCGGGGTAGATTTGATTTGCACTTCCCTAATTGCTAAAAATATTGAACATTTTTCATGTATTTGTTGGTCATTTACATTATTTTCTTTGAGAATTGTCTTTTTAATTCATTTGATCATTTATTAATTGGGTTTGTATGTTTTTTGAGTTACTTACATATTCTAGATATGAATCCTCTAGCTAGCAAAGTTTTCCATTCTGTAGGTTCTCTCTTCACATTTTTAATTTTTTCCTTTGCTGTGCAGAAGTTTTAATGATAATGTTATCTCATACCCTGAATCTTGGCATTATTTCCTGAGCTTTAGGTGTCCTATTGAGAAATCATTGCCTGTGTATATATGCTGCAGTGTTGTCTCTCTCTCTCTCTCTCTCTCTCTCTCTCTCTCTCTCTCTCTCTCTATATATATATATATATATATATATATATATATATATATATTTTTTTTTTTTTTTCCCTAGGAGTTGTATGGCTTTTGGTCTAATTCTTAAGTCTTTGATCCATTTTGAGATCATTTTTGTGCAGAGTGAGAGAAAAGATAAAGACAATGATTCTTAAATAAGCTAATATCTCACTTAAATTTTCCAAATGCACTGTAATTTCTCAGCAATCTTTGGCAGACATCTTCTATTCTTGCCACCACATACACCCAGAATCTAAAGTTACAATATCTTGCTATACATCCATGAAAGGATCTTCCCATTGTCTATCAGTTTATTAGGGTTTCATTCATTCACCACTTTATCTTGAATTTTTTTAAATCTCATCATGAAAGTGAAAGTGTAGCCTAACTATTTGCATCCATAACAGATGATTTAATTTATTTTATCGTACCTGTTTCATTTATAATCAAGCAATGAAAATACAGGATTAACAAAAAAAAATGGATATCAAAAAAGAAAATCTTTGAAATGATGTATCTGATTATAACAGATGTTTCTCTTATTACTCTATTAATAATGCATCCATTAATATAAGTAGGAAGTTTTGATTATGTACAGGATATTTAACTTGAAAAATTTTATAGATAACTAAAATTAAATATAAAATTATTTGCTTCCTGTGATATTATGAATAATTTGAAATTCATTTTTGATTGCTTCCCATAATTCCTGCACTCACTTTTAAAACTTTTGGAATTTCCTGGGTGAGAGAAGTATTTTCTATTCTAGAGAGGAGACTCTTGGTAGAGCCCTGGATAAGCCTCAGAATGGGAACTAGTTTCCATAGGAACCAACCATGTAAACAGAGGGCTAGAACTTTCAGTCCCACCTGCCATTGCAAGGGAAAGTAGAGTTGCTGAAGGTTGAACTAATCACCAGTGGCCAAGGATGTTATCAACCACATCTACATAATGAAGCCTTCAAAAACAAACAAACAAACAAACAAACAAAAAGAAATCCTAAAGGACTGTATTCACAGACCTTCTAGAATGGTGAGCAAGAACAAACATGCATGTCAGGAGCATGGTATACCTCGATGTTACAAGGCTGAAAATTCCTGAGCCTGAGACTGTCTGTATTAGTCAGGGTTCTCTAGAGGAACAGAATCAACAGGAAGTATAACTATAAAAAGAGACTTGTTAGTTTGGCTTATGGTGGATAGTCCACAATGGCCATGGGTAGGCTGGATAGCTGGAAGAACCAGTAACTAGACAGTTCAAGTGGAGGCTGAGCCTCAGAAGAAGAGGATCAATAGTGCTACCCATGTCCGAGATCAAAGTCTTCTAGAGAATCACTGGCAGAGTCTGCTTTGGAAGAGTGAAGAAGCCAGAGTCTTATATCCTCAGAGAGACTGAAGCATAATCAAGAACCCATTGAAAAAAAAAAAAAAATAAAACAAGCTTGCCTCTACTGCGGTTTCCTTGTTCCTCCAAATTTTATTCTACCTGAGCCATCATCCTATTAGATGGTGCTGCCCATACTTAGGGAGGGTCTCAATTTCCATTGGCTCTCCCACATGCCAATTATTCCTAGACACACCCTCATTGAACACCCATAAGGATCTTAATCATCCATTTTTCTTAATCCAATAATATTTACAATTCAAATTAACCATTACACTCTCCCAGACCTCAGCCTATGAATCACTTTATCTGGCTACTCATTTGCATCCTGTAAAATATTCTTGTAACAAATGGTTCAATGTCAGTACAATGTTTCCTGAGTACTAAGAGCCACACTAGCAAATTAATTTTTATGACATTTTGAAATCTATGCAAAATTTTCTAATGTGTCTACTTTTATGGCTGAAGTTGGCAAAATACAGTTGGCCACCAATACTATTTCTTTTTTTTCAAATAAAAAATAATGCTAAAGGATAGATTCAATGGCCACAGTACATTCCCATGTGGTAAATTGGTGGTTCTGGGATATGTAATTCTGATGTCACTTGGACTGACTCACTTCCTTTTTCCTTCCTTCCTAGGGATTGAACTCAGAGTCTCTCTGAATTACCTAGTCCCTCATTAAGTTGCTGAGGCTTGCTTTAAACTTGTGATCCTTCTGCCTCAACCTTCTAAACCTCGAGATTACAGGCATGAGCCACTGCTCCCAGCTCATATGGACTTTCAATTGTGAAAGTGACAAAGCTGCCAGCCATTTCCCAGATTTGTTTACTATTATGTAAATACCATCACTTGTCTCTTTTAAGCTGGTTCTATCTAGTGTCCACAATGGGAAATTTAAGAACATCCTCCTTCATTTGTTAGATCTCAAGTTTTCTGGGCATTGTGAAGGTTTCTTTTGAAATAACAACTAGAATCCAGAAAATAAGGTCATATTCTCTTTTCTGGGTAAGTCAGATGAAAGATTATGTGAATTTTTAATTTTTACCCATCTCTCTTAACAGCTTGAGGTGGTATCTTATTGTTCCTTGAGGGTTTATTACTTAGATCATTGTATAGCCAAATATCTACTCATATGCTTACTTATAGTTTTATTTTTTAAGAATTGTCTACTCATATTCATAGCACAATTGCATACCCTAAGTTTATAATTTACAGAAGTTGTTATATGCTAAGTATTGATTTTTATATGAAACTTTCAAAATTTTTGTCACATCTGTCTCCTATTGTTTTCTATCTCCTCTGTTTTCTATTGGATATCTTCTACTGATCCAACAATACTAATTTTGATGCAGTCATATACACATCAATTTTTTTTTGTGGTTTTTCCTTTTAGTGTGTTAAACATTCCTTCTGGGATCAATGAAAAAAGGATAAATAATTCTGAATATTTAAGATAGAGGTGATTTATTATAAGAATTTTTTACATAATTTTAACATCAATTTTATTGATGTTAGAGGTAACCAGCCAAAAAGAATGGTGAGGAAACACAGGAATTAGCAATGTGCATTTATCTGCTGCCAACATTATGCTAAAGAGACAAAGACAGGAGATTCTTCAAACTGAAGCCACAGAGAAGAATCAGAAGTAGTGATGTCATTTTGAGCTGGCGTTGCCAGATAACACTTAAAACTCTCCGTTAAATTTAAGTATCAGTTAACAGTTGCCCCCAAAGAGATCATGTCAGAAACATCCTGACTTCTCCCTTTCTTCTGCCTTCCAATCTCCTGTCTATGACTTTCACTGACTGAACTTAAACAGAATCCAGAAGACAAATGATCCTGGAAAAGAGAGCAGTAGGCTATTAATCCTGAGTTGAATCATTTCATAGGAGGTGAATTACCTGAAAACTATTCTAGTGTGTAATAACTCATAACATTTTCATTTTAGCTGTACTGTTTACAATTGGATCTTTTCTGTTTTGAAAGGCTATAATTATGAAGTACATTCATGGTATATAATTAGCAGAACAGGGTGATTCCATTGGCAGATAGAGGCAATTCTAAAGTAAATGCATAGTCCATTCCTGCGTTCATGCAGCCTGCAACATACATTAACTCTTGTTTTACTTTTTGGTTTTAGTTCTGCATAATGATTAATATGTCCAGCAGAAACAATCTTTACTGACTGGGTCAGTAGTGAAACAGCCACAAATGATTGCTTTGATTAAAAATTCAGGTAGAAATGATTTCATATTGTTTCTGCAGTCCATATGGTCTCAGATCTATTGCTACTGTTTTTAATCAATGCAATCATCTGTGGCTACTCTACAGAGTGACCTAGTCAATAGAGGTTGTTTCTGCTGAACACATTAATCACTATGCAGAATAGCTAAGCAAAAAAAAAAAAAAAAAAAAAAAAAAAAGTAAAACAGTACATTGTAGTCTGCATAAGACCAGGAATGGTGTATGAATTTATTTCAGAATTACCTCTATGTGACAATGAAATCACCTTGTGTGTATGCTGAATGTAACTTATAATCATAGCATTTAAAAACAGAAAATATGCAACTTTAAACAGTATATATAGTTAATGGAAAAATATTGTGCGTTGTTATTATTCACTTAAGTGGTTTCAAGTTATTCATATCTTATACAATTATTTTATTCAGCATTAAATCTTATTGGACAAAACTAAATTCAACTTATATCTGAAAAAATATATAAAGTGAATGCTAAATTATCTTCCAAATAGAGTATAAAGGTCTTATTTTTGTTTGTGTATTGTGGGGAGTCAATCTCAACAGAAATTTTGTATGATAGTTTTCATGATCATTAAAAAAATACTTGCATTGGTCTTTATATTTTTAAATAAGACTTTTTTCTTCAGCAGTTTTAAGTTCACAGCAAAATAGAGCAGAAAATATAGTTACTATATATCTCCTGACTCCATAGTATCCTCTATCAACTACACTGATACTTTGTCATTAATGAATCTACATTCCTACATTAACACATTATTATTACTCATAGTCCATGTCTTAAATTAAAATTAATGTTTTATATTAAATTCTTTACATTAAAATCAACTCCTGATTCTCACACAGAGTGCAAAATTATTGTTCATGTCAGTCATTTATTCCATGAAACTTTATATGCTATGGATAAAATACAAATTTTAAATTCTTATGTAGTTTACAATAATACACATATTTCATTTCACATGTTTAAATGTTTAATAATAATAGATTTAAAATAAGTCTGATATTTTATTGATATCTCAAAGAAAGACTTTCAAAGGTGAAGACAATAACTTTTCTCCTTCCTTTTCCTTTTAAACCTTTATACTTATCTTTATAATATCTTTAATGGATATTCATCCTAGATCCAGATTTTTTAAATTCTATATTAGTTTATTAAAATATTCATGACATTCTTTTATCTTATATATTTTAATCTGAAACATTGGAAACAAAATCAATAAAACAATTCGAAAAAAAAATAATAAAGCTAATCCTAGAGGCCAATTTAGGTAAGAAAAATGTATGCCTTCTGTGCTGATTTTTATATTTAATGATAATAAGTGTGTAAATACTTAACAATAAGCTCAATGTCACAGTTAATCTACTCTGCTTTAAATAATAAATGCAAAACTACATTAAAACTAACACTTTGCAATTTAGCCCATATTGAAATTCTATAAGAAAATAAATACTTTTTTATCTCCCCTCCCCTCTTTTTTTTATAGTATTGCAGATTTAATCCAGGGAAATTCTACCACTGAGCTACATTCCCAGCTCACTTTTATTTTTATTTTGAGACAGTCTTGCTGTGATGCAGAAGCTGTCCTGAAATATGTGTTCCTCCTGTCTCAGCCTCCTGAACCTTGGGGATTACAGGCATGTGCCACCATACCTGACTAGTTGAATTGCTATAGTTCAATAATTTTAAGAAAAGAATTTACTTATGAAAAATAAAGAAAAAAATCAATATCTTGTTGTTATGTCTTTGCCTAAATATATATTCTTTTTTTTTTCTCTAGAAAAATCAGTAGAAATTCCCTTTGTAATTCCATGTAGTTTTAAATATCTAGCAGAATTGATATTTTATATTAAAATAACCTGACTATCACTTAACTTTATGTTTCCTCTAATTTTATAATTAAAAAATGTTATTTCTTTAGGAAAGATTTAATGTCTAAAATGCTACTATTGTTGAGAATTTTGTGATTAAGCAAAGATAATTATGGTAAAACTAAATTTATAGATTAAAGTTAGTACTTCTACTCTGAAAAGGATATCTAAAACAAACATAAAGGAACTATAATTGGTCAAAGTAAATGATACAAAGGTCTTTGGGCATGACTGAAAGAAAGTCAATTTATAACCTGCAAATAACTTCTATAAAAATTTCATGGGCTGGTGTTGTGGCTCAGTGGTAGAGTGCTTGTCTCTGATGTGTGAGGCCCTGAGTTTGATCCTCAGCACCACATAACTTCAAGATACATGGGCCATTAAAGTAAAAGAGATAAGGAAATTTAGAATTATAAAAAAGTAAAAGAGATTAAAGAATCATCCCTAAATGCTTTCTATTATATTAAAAAATTTCTAGAATTTAATCTGAACCATGTTTAAGTTTTGTGTGTAGAAGTGAAAATGCAATAACATTACATTTCAATGTATAATAGATGCAACAGAGAAATGGAAAATAAAAGAAAACTACGCCATTATTTAGTATATCTTTTAAACATCTTTAATGAAGTTGTCAAAAAATATATGCAATAGTATAAATTAGAATAATAAAATTGTGATCATTGACAAAATGCATTCATATCAAATTGACCAAAGTGCATTAAGTTAGAAAAAAAATACACCAAAATTTAGTCTCTTGAACATACATATTTAATATCTCAGAGCAAGAGGACACCCTGATGTCAGTTATATGAAAATGACCTTTAAATTGAGGTGGGAAAATATCCAAACATATGAATATTCTCTAAATCATTCTGATCATAGGGAAACTTAACATACAAGAAAAAAGAAAGTATGAATACCTAATGATTAAATTTAAAAACAAGAAAATGAAATGAGAATAACAAAACAGATATAAAGAGAGAAGGAAAGGTACATAAGATATTTTAAATAAAAAAATTAACTAAGAAAGATGGAATATATGGCAAAGAATACTTAAACAGTACAAGGTCTAAAATTCAGTACTGACACCAAAAATAAAACAAAAAAAATCTTAAGTATTTTATTATTTTATACATTTTATCCTACTCAAAGTTTGAAACAAAGGATTTATTTAACAAATATGACATAACACTAGTACTGATACCTGACAATCTTGTTACTGAACAATTTCATTTATCAATATAAATATATAGATGGTAGATATGATAGTGATAAACATAATCAATGCACATGCAGTAACTTTTTTCCAATTCAAAATAAAGTAGGTTCTAGAAATAATAACTTTGCTTAATGTTAGTACTCAGTTAAAATAATATATTATTTAGTGTATCTTTTAAGAGTCTTTAATAAAGTTGATGAGTAGATGAAAAAAGCTTACTTTATTCCTCATGAGCATAGTTTAAAATTTGACATTTAGTAATATTTGAAATCAATTATGAAAAAATCTTTTTATTTTTTATTATGCATAGGTAAAAGAAAGTATTTTTCATTTGTTGTAGTTGAAATTTCACCTAACAAGAAATGTAAGTCCAAATAATAGTGAACAATCACATATTTTATAGATAGAAAAATAAATCAGTAAATTCAAGCAGTATTAATGAGGCTTCCAGAAATAGCCTCTTTCTTTGATTAACAGGAATATAGATAGGAACATTTTTTATAATTTCTATATAATGATGCATAACAAAAGACTTTTGAAAAGAAATTGTTTTCAACTAAAATATTCCATTTCCAAAAATTGTTTCTCATTAAAATATGATCGTATATTTGTACCATGAAATGTGCTGGGTGATTAAGAGTTTTTCAGATGATTTTTGGTTTATTTGTGTTTTCTTTTGCTCACATACATTAAACTTTATAAGAGAATAATTGTTGAAATGCTTATGATTTTTGAAAATAAAAATAACCATGGTGTGGTTTTATATAATATGGACAATAATGAACCACAACATGAGTTTTAGAATTATTATAATTGTCTATTCTTCCCACCACTTTATCTCTTCTCTGCATGCCTGTAGTACATTGGTGTGGGTGCTGAGATGTCAGCAAAAGGATACACATAGAATAAAATAATGTTAATGAGTTTACTTATTGACATAAACAAAGTAAGCTAAATTAAGTAAATGAATAAAAACAATTCTTGGAATCTAAATCTTTAAATTTGCTTGCCCAAAATATTTCTAAGTATTGAAGATGAGACATGTGTGAATTAAAGCTAAAAGAGATTGTTTAAAATGGTAATATGTTATTTTACAGATAATAACGTCAAATTACACACACAAATATACACATCCATGTTTATTTTGGTGGTTTAGATCAGAAATCCTAAAACAAGTGTGAAAATTATATTTAGCTTTATTTTATTTTAAGTATTAATTTTTGGTCTTTATTTTGTCTTTCTTTCCCTATCTTCTCTATTTCCTTCTATATTTCATTATTTTAAAAATGCTTCCTTTGATTACTAAATTGGATTCACAGCAAACTAATGGGAGATGACTTCCAGTTTTGTTTTTAAATTTATTTATTAATTCTAATTAGGTATACAAGACAGCAGAATGAATTTGGATTCATTGTAAACAATTACAGTACAATTTATCATTTCTGTATGTATATGATGTAGCGTTGTACCATATATGCTGTCATACATGTACATAAGGTAATAATGTCTATCTCATTCCAACATTTTTCCTGCCCCCACTACCCTTTCCCTTCTCTTCCTCCCCATTGCACAAAGTTCCTCCATTTTCCCCATACCCCTCCCCCAATAATGGATGAGCAGCCACTTAGCAGAGAGAACATTCAAACTTTGGTTTTTTGGAATTGGCTTACTTTGCTTAGCATGATATTCTCCAACTCCATCCATTTCCCTGAAAAGACCATAATTTTATTCTCTTTTAATTCTGAGTCATATTCCATTGTGTATATATTACACAATATACAATATATACCACTTTCTTTATCCATTTATCTATTGAAGGACATATATGTTGGTTCCACAGTTTAGCTATTGTGCATTAATTGAGCTGCTATAAATATTTATGTAGTTGTGTTACTATAGTATGCTGATTTTAAGTCCTTTGGTTATAGACTAAGGACTGGGATAGTTGGGTCAAATGGTGGTTCCATTCCAAGCTTCCTAGGGAATCTCCATACTTCTTTCCAGAGTGGTTGCACCAATTTACAGTCCACCAGCAATTTATGAGTGCACCTTTTCCCCCACATCCTTGCTAACACTTATTGTTTTGTGTATTCTTTATAAGTGCCATTCTGACTAGTGTGAGATAAAATCTTAGAGTGGTTTTAATTTACATTTTTGTACTTACTAGGGATGTTGAACATTTTTTTCATATATTTGTTGATCTATTGTATATCTTCTTCTGAGAAGTGTCTATTCAGCTCCTTAGCCCATTTATTGATTGTTTTTTTTTTTTTTTTTTAGTTCTTTATATATCCTGGAGATTAGTGCTCTATCTGACATGCTTTGGTGTGGGTTGGTAGGTCATGGGTCATGGTCCTGGGCCTAACTTGGGCCTTGACTCCTGCGTGGGTCAGTGGGGGTGGTCCTTGGTGACTTCCAGTTTTTAAAATGTTGTTGTACATTATTGATTATTGGTTACATTTCTATACTTTATTTGAGTAAGAAATATCATATATCTAGTTTTTAAAAATTATTTTGAAAAGTGGAGAAATTTGGGATATACTACAGAATTTTTAGACCAAATTCTGAAATTACTATATATTTCACAATGATAACAACATGGTAGTTAAGCAAGAAAATGTAATGTTTAGAAGATTAAAGGTAAATATTTAAGATTAAAGTATTGGAATATCTATATTTATAGTTATATTAGAGACAGAAGAGAATGATTGAACAAATAAAGGAAAATGATAATAGCTGTTAAACTTTGATGAAGGACATATGTGTTTATTTTAATAATCATTTTTGTAATTTTATTATAAAATTGAAAATGCAATTTTGTGATTAACCCATTTTCTAATGTATTTATTCATAAAAATTATTAATGGGTTAATCACAAAAATGCATTTTCACTTTTATTATAAAATTACAAAAAAAGATTATTAAAATAAACACATATGGGCTGGGGATGTGGCTCAAGTGGTAACACACTTGTCTGGCATGCGTAGGGCACTGGGTTCAATCCTCAGCACCACATAAAATAAAATAAAGATGTGTCCACCAAAAACTGAAAAATAAATATTAAAAAATTCTCTCTCTCTTCTCTGTCTTTAAAAAATAAAATAAAATAAACATATAATAAATATAATAAAATAAAATAAACATATGTCTTTATATGAAAGAGAAGAAACATTCACAGTTCATTATCAAATTGACAATAAATACTCATATGTATGTCCTTCATATAAAGAGAAGAAACATATTCACAGTTCATTAACAAATTGACAATAAATACTCATATGTATGTCCTTCATATAAAGAGAAGAAACATATTCACAGTTCATTATCAAATTGACAATAAATACTCATTTCTAGCCTTGGTACAGAGTTTATGATATAATTTTATTCATAGATATATTTTTGTAACCTACTTTTAAAGAATAAAGTACATTTTAAATATATCTTCACTTTTTATACTGTATAAGTATTTTCACTTTACATTCTTTATGAATATGCTCAAGAGCTATTTAGTATTCTTTATAATCTTACTAGAACTTTGCTAGTCCACTCATTTCTTCAATCTTCTACACGAATATTATGTGTATTTTCTTCCTTAACTATATCTCGTCTTCTCACTCTTAAATGATAAAATCACTTTCTATTTTGTTCAGTAAATTAAGGTTATTATAACAGAATATGTATTATTGCATTTCCATGAAATATGCATCCATGTATCCCTGTCATACACATCATTATTCTTATTTTTACTTTGCAAATGTCCAAATAACTAGCTAAGAAAAAAATTTTTCTCTAAATTTAGGTTGTATGTCTTTTTCTACTCAGGGACTTATTTCCACTAAATCCTCTACTATCTTTTTGTATTATTACCATCTTTCCAATACTGAAAAGTCCCCATAAATAAACACACATTATTACAAAAATTTTCAGGACACTTTTCCCCTGTGAGTTTACCACAGATTAACTACCTTCTTTTAGTGAAAAAGCAAAAAAAAAATAATAATAATAATAAATAAATAAATAAATAAATAAATAAAATTAAATTAAATTTATTCTTTTTAAAACATCCAATGTATTTTAGTCAACTGTGAACAAAACACCCAATAAGAACAACTTAGAGGAGGAAAAGTTTATTTGGGTCTCATGGTTTCTGAAGTCTTAGACATAGATGGCTAGCTCCACTGCTCTAGATCCAGGTAGAAAGCACATCATGGGAGAACAGCCCAGCTGAGGTAACTGCCCAGTTCATGGAAGTCTAAGCAAGCAGAGATTGAAGAAGGAGCTGCAGAAAAAACAAGGAGTTGCTGGGAGAACAGTCCTTTCAGTGACCCACCTTCTCCAGCCATGCCCCATCTCCTTAGTTACTACCTACTTAGTCCATTTATACCTGATCGAATTGACAAGGTTACAGCTTTCATAATCTAATATCTTTACGCCTGAATATACTTGTATAATCAGGGAAAAATTTATATTCAAAACATAACACCATGCTATTTTTTTTAATCACCTTCATATGTATGGTGACAATGTAAAAGTACACCATAAAACCAGTGGTGAATGCTTATTACTCATCATTTGGACTTATCAGCAGCTTCATAGGAGTAATTCTTTCTGTATCCTTGAAATATTCATTGACTACAAACATATGAAAAACATATTCAACAGCTTTAATAGGGAAGTGAAAATCAAATCTATACTCACATTTTTATCTGGGTTAAACTACAGTCATCAAGAACGCAAACTGTAGTAAATCTGGCAAGGATTTGGAGAAAGATGAACACTTACTGTTCGTGGAATTGCAAATTAGTATAATCACTATGGAAATATATATGGAAGTTGTTCAAAGGTCTACTAATAGAACTACCATATGACTCAGCTATACCACTTTTTGATATTTATATAAAAAAGTCAGCATACTATAATGATAAACATACTCATCTATAAAATACTTTAGTTCACAATACCCAAGTTATGAAATCAAACTAGATGTTCATCATTATATGACTGGATAAATAAAATGTGGTATATATGGAAAACAAAATTTTATTCAGCTAAAAAAGAAGAAGAAATTTATGTTATTTGCAGTAAAAATAGAAGTAATTGAGAACAATATGTTAATCAAAATAGGTCATACTAAGAGAGTTAATAGACGTATGTTTTCTCTTTTATCTGGAATCTAGAAAGAAAAAAGGAAACAACAATGGGGGACTCTTATGAAATTAGAAGGAACACTATAAAATAGAGGAAGGTGAGAAGGGGTAGGAAGAAGGAAAGGGAAATAGATGGTACTCAGGAATAAAATTAATCTAATTATATTATGTGCCTTTAATGAATATGTCACAATGAATTTTAGTATTATGTACAATTGTAATGTACCAATAAAAGAATAATAAAACATAAATACTAATTGGCTTTCATGATAACACATTTAACCTCACTCAATTCTTACTAATTTAACTAGTTTTTCTTTATCTCGTTTAATGGTGGATCCTCTTTTCCTGTGTACCTAAACATTTGAATAATCCAGGGGTCTAGCCTGTGGCTTTCCTTTGCAGTCTTGCATATATGTTCTTGGTTTTTTTTTCTTTTTTTATTGGTTGTTCACAACATTACAAAGCTCTTGACATATCATATTTCATACATTAGAATCAAGTGGGTTATGAACTCCCATTTTTTACCCCAAATACAGATTGCAGAATCACATCGGTTGCACATCCACATTTTTACATACTGCCATATTAGTGACTGTTGTATTCTGCTACCTTTCCTATCCTCTACTATCCCCCCTCCCCTCCCCTCCCATCTTCTCTCTCTACCCCATCTACTGTAATTCATTTCCCTCCATGTTTATTATCCCGTTCCCCTCACAACCTCTTATATGCAATTTTGTATAACAATGAGGGTCTCCCTCCATTTCCATGTGATTTCCCTTTTTCTCTCCCTTTCCCTCCCACCTCATGTCTCTGTTTAATGTTAATCTTTTCTTCCTGCTCTTCCTCCCTGCTCTGTTCTTAGTTGCTCTCATTATATCAAAGAAGACATTTGGTATTTGTTTTTTAGGGATTGGCTAGCTTCACTAAGCATAATCTGCTCTAGTGCCATCCATTTCCCTGCAAATTCCATGATTTTGTCATTTTTTAGTGCTGCATAATACTCCATGGTGTATAAATGCCACATTTTTTTAATCCGTTCATCTATTGAAGGGCATCTGGGTTGATTCCACAGTCTAGCAATTGTGAATTGTGCTGCTATGAACATCGATGTGGCAGTATCCCTGTAGTGAGCTCTTTTAAGGTCTTCAGGAAATAGTCTGGGAAGGGCAATAGCTGGGTCAAATGGTGGTTCCATTACCAGCTTTCCCAGGAATCTCCATACTGCTTTCCAAATTGGCTGCACCCGTTTGCAGTCCCACCAGCAATGTACAAGAGTACCCTTTTCTCCACATCCTCGCCAGCACTTGTTGTTGTTTGACTTCATAATGGCTGGCAATCCTACTGGGGTGAGATGGTATCTTAGGGTGGTTTTGATTTGCATTTCCTTGACTGCTAGAGATGGTGAGCATTTTTTCATGTACTTGTTGATTGATTGTATGTCCTCCTCTGTGAAGTGTTTGTTCATGTCCTTGGCCCATTTGTTGATTGGGTTATTTGTTTTCTTATTGTCTAATTTTTTGAGTTCTTTGTATACTCTGGATATGAGTAGATATTTCTCCATTTCTTTTATCTCTTAATTTTTCCCAATTATATTATACTACATAATTTTCTAAATTTGTTTCTAAACAATTCATAGATTTATGTTATAGTATATGCTACATTTTACATATTATTTTGTGTTTATTGCCAATATATAGACAATAAGTTGATTATGTTAAAAATAGTTCTTATAAATGTATCTAATTGGATTGAGAATTATTCTTAAATTGAAATATTGAGGTTTTTCATCCTAGTTGTACTTATAAGTTTTATCCAACAGATCACTTCCTCAATATGTGCATATAGTGGATACTCAAATGCAATTTGAAGTATTGAGTGAATTAGCAAAATGTGAATACATAACTCTGAGAAAAGGCATGCATATAGATCTCCATTGTTAAATAAACATATCATCTAATAGTTATTTTAGTCTATGTCTCTTTGTTGATGGACTGACAGTGGAGATTTTATGAATCATATTTTTATCAAATACATGGTGTAATTTCTTGTAATTCAGATTTCAATTAAAAATTATTTTAAATTTTAAAATAAATTAATACATTTAAAAATTAATAGATTCTGATGTGAATGATGTATATGAAGATAGACATGTAATTAATATAAGCTCCATCTAGTGAAAGTATAATAAAAAATAAAAATATAATAAATACACTCTTCAGAATCCATGAAGTCAAAACAAAAACAAAACAAAAGATAGGAAGTGATTAAAGCCTAAGTCTGAAAGACAATATGCAGTCATTTTAGTAATTTTTATAATTAAGTGAAATAAGCTGCTCTGTGTACCAAACAATATGTTAATGTTTTTATCTTGGCCACCTATTTCAATCCTTTAGTTCTATTTTGTTGAGGAAGAAGCTTAGAGAGGATAATATTCTTTAACAACCATTAAGAAGCTGCTTGAAACATCTGTCTCTGGAGATAATAACCATTTGTTTTTCCAGATTTGGATTTATTTATTGAAATTTGTTTACTTTTCTCAATTCTTACAATAATCAGACTGTAGGCTCAGATCAATTGGCTTTTTAATGATAAGCCTGCCTGATTAACATGTGAATCATTGAGCTCAGTTTGACTTCTGAATGGTAGTACTTATTATCTGTCTCACAAAAGCTAGTGGGACTAGTTGCATTCCAGACCTACTAAATTTTGAATTTATTTTAAGTTCAATGTTAAATAAGTACACCATACCATACTTCAGAAAAACATCCTAAATTAGGCCACATTAATAATTACCATACAAAAAAAATAATATCCAAATATTTTCTTTCTTCTATTTTTTGGGGGGTGGTGGTTGGGGATGTATGTACTAGAGATTGAATTTACTGAGGATGAGGGCCTCACTAAATTGCTGAGTTTGGCCTGAAACTTGTGACCCTACTGTTTCAGTCTCCCAAGCTGCTTGGATTGCAGGGGAGTTCCACTGTGCATCAGAATATCTTCAAATTGTTCTTCACATAATAAAGGAAGTTTTCAGTAACAAACATCTTGTGTTTCACATACAGAATGTCTGCCCATACTGTTGATCCTGTATTTACATTTTGTCAGCTAAAAGACTGTTAATGTATGTGCAATTTTATTAGATAATGAGACAGCTGCATTTACTTATATACACACTGTCAGAAGTGAACTTTACTCAGAACCACAACTACAAAGCACAATTTAGTAAAATTTAGAATGGCAACAATACACGTTTCAGATCAGATCTGTGTAAAATCTTCCCTTATTGTCACTGTTGTTCTTGTGACAAGAACAACTTACCAATTTTAAGAAAGTAAAATGCTTTCAAAGGATTGTATTTATGACCTTAAATTATCTTCTAAATCTTGCTATTTGTGTATTGCATATGTAAATAAACACACAATTTATTGCATAATTATGATTTTAGTACACCAAAACCTTGCTTAACATAATTGTCAATTTTATATGACAAAATATATGAAAGTAACAGAATTCTGGTAGTCAAAGACCACACTTTCTTACATTATTCACAAGGAAGGCACTATTTGGGTCACTAAACAGTAGAAAAATTTCTGTGTCTTACTCAGGGTCACCATACATCTGTTAGAGTCTGTCAGCATTGTTCAAGAATCACTTAATACATCTGTGTCACATATTTACTCTATCTTAGTCATCGCTTTCAAAATACAGCCTCTTCTAGTTGGACAATTCTTGGATGCACAGTGTTCTAAATTATAGAACAAAAAGTTTAAAGTATGTTTTAGAAGACTTTAAGAACACACTGACAAAAGACATCAGAATAGGCTTCTGCAATGTAGCCTTAAACAGAACTTTTCAACATCAGATTTATTAAATCAAGTTACTAAAATAGAAATCTCAACATTTTAATTAAATAATGTTATTATTTTATATATTATATTTAATACATATATTATACTGATATGCTACTTCTTCAATATAATAGCTCTGGGGCTATAAATTACTTGTTTAAATGAGAATTTGGGCAGTCCTCTAAAATAGTGAAGAGGTTTATAGCACTTTCTACTGCAATGTTTTCTTTTTTGTTTACCTGAACTGTTGGAAAATGTAACTTTGAGTTTGAAATATCCACCATTTTTTTTTCTGTTGATTACCACTTTCTACAAATGAGCAACATGATGCTTACAAAGCTATATTTTTTATTGATTTTACTAAAGAAATTAACTTGAAAGCATAAAACAGTTAGTTTTACAATTGCTTTTTTACTCTCATGAGGTATAAAATTGTATCCAAAACACATTAATGCTTTAAAATTTTAACAGCCATGAATTTTAAATTTATTTATTAGTAAATGTACTAATACAAAGATGTGAAAAAGAAAAATAATATAAAATGAAACCAACCACTCAAACTGACTTTTTTATTCTTTATTTTTATCTATTGTTATTCAGTGCTCTTATTTATTCAAAAATAAAAATTAAACCAAAGCTCCCTCTCTCTTGCTGTTTATGTTTCAAATAAAATCAAGGAAGAAAAAGTGGAGATAGATCTTTGATTTAGTCATCATACACAAAAAAAAAAAGAATTATCTAACACATTACTAGCAATGTGGTAAGTAGTCAGTATGATGATTTCCATTGCAGTATTGGTAAATGTTGATTTTTCTTTCTAGAATTAAAATTATTAAGATATGATGCATTTAAATTTGTTCCAATTTTATTTAAGAAAATATAAACACTAGGAAAATAATTATAATTATTTAAAGCATTTTGTAAAGTTTCTAATAAACTTCTTCCCAATTTCTTTATCCAGTTTGTTGGACTGTTGAAATTTTGAAATATCCTGTCATTTATATTATTTTCCTCTTTGACATCTCTATTTTAGAACTTTTACTAATAAATAAATTTAAAATTCATGGCTGTTAATCTTCTGTAATTTTAAAGCATTAATGAATTTTGGATAAAATTTCATACCTCATGTGAGAGTAAAGTAGCAATTGTAAAACTGTATTATGCTTTCAACTTAATTTCTATAGTAAAATCAATAAGAAATATGGCATTGTAAGCATTATGTTTTTCATTTTGTGGAAAGTGGTTTATTACCTTGACCAATGCAAATTGACATCTCTATGTATTAAATAAAATTTATTAAAAATATTTTATAATGGGATTAATATTTTAAAATGTGTTTTCTTAAAATGATAGTTAAAGAAATATGAGATTTTACTTTTTAAAAAATAGATTTTCTTCTTTTTCACTCTGGAAAGTTATATCCCTAGTAGATTCTTTTGATTAAATTATGAGAGCTATGTTTACTTTCAGATTCAGATTTTAGAAAGAGTGGTTTTCATAAAAATTTATTTAAATCCTCAGTTTTCTAGCTCACAAAAAAGAATCAGTGAGATGAGGTACAATTTCTTCTTCTGAAGTATTTTGCAAAGTTGTAAACAATATACCACATCTTCTTCCTCTACAACCCATTCTGTATCCCTCTCATGCTTGGCCAATAGTTCTGTTGTTTCTTAGCTGGTGAGGTAACTCAGTGAAACGTTTTATGCTAAGCATATTATATTACATTTGGTACTTGCCCAAACAGTGACTTCATATTGGTGGAAAATAAAGTAAAAGTCAGACAAAAATCCTGAACTTGTGGAACCCCTAATTTGCTTTCACATGTTTTCTTATTACTAATTTCTGATCTTACAGTGATGAGGATTTTCATTTGTTTGTTTTTGTTCGAAGATACATGTATTTTGCTCTGCAAGTGGTTCATTTGAAGTTCTAACATATCTACTATCTACTTTTTCTTTCTGAACTTACCTTTTGAGCACTACTCCTGGCAATGCTTAATCACTCTCACTGTCTTTCATAACCCTACAGATTTTTCCTTTGTGCATTTTGGACTAAATTATATCTGTTTTCCAAATAAAATATAATAATAATTATTTTTCTCCATATATTTTCCATAAAAATTATGTTGTGGTTAATTAAATTGTAAGTGCAATGAAACTATATCTAATTGCTGATAGAAAGAAGCTAGAGAAAGAAAGAAAATAAAGGAATAGCTAATGAAGCAAAAATCTAGGTGGATCTATTAAAGCATGTGATAAAGACTCAGTTGGAGAGATTAACCTCAAACAGAACAAAGAATGACTTTTTTTCCTTTTTTTTTTTTTTACAGAAAATGAAGTAAAAGTAGCAGTTGATGCAGATTTTTGCCTTTTCTGACAGTCTCTCTGGGATATAGGAAGTGAAATTTTCTGCAGAGAATTGAAGCAATTTGATGAAAATGGAAAAACATCAGCAACACCAACAACAGCAACACCAACAAAGAACAAAAGGAAAAAAGATACAAAAAACAAAACAAACAAAAACAACCTAAAAACAATTGATAAAGAAATGTTCACAGTCAAAGGTCCTGTGGGGAGCAAAGCCTAGAATTTTTAGTTGTACCAAAAAATGATCCTAATTGATGTTTCATGACTATTTGGTAGAAAGTAGCAGCTTACTGATATTGTGCTATAAAAGATATTTCAATAATATAACTAAGAAAAGAAGAGAAAAACCTACCTATAACATGGCAGGTGTCACTGAAATTAATAATAATATTGAACTTTTGTAACTGAGAAGACATTGTAGAAATTTTAGGTAATATGTTATGCAATTAAAAACTTTTTCTTTATATAGAGCAGTAACCCTCAAGTTTTATTCTATATCATTATCACTAAAATTATTAAATTGTTAAAACATGGATTTCTGGGCACCATTCTCATAGTTTCCAGTTTAGTTCTTGGATGGTGTTGATGCTGGTAGAAAAGGCTCCATAATTTGTGACAATCACTTATACAGAGAAATAAACCATGGAGAGATTAATGAAAGATCATTTATTCAATTTTGGTCCTCTGCATTCCCCTAAATGTTTTTTCTTTTAAATTTTAACTGATACATAAAATAGTACATGTTATTTTTCAAGACATGTATAAGTTACATAATATTCAAATGAAGGTTAATATATCTTTTTAATAATCATTTATAGTGAGAAATTCAAATCTTTTTTGAGCTTTTTAAAGTTTTAATAAATATAAACATGTAAGTACAACTATAAAAAATTCATGAGTAATTTTTGGTTATTGCTTATCATGTACACACAGAATATTAACTAAAATAAAGAAGTGGCTTCAGATGAAAATCTGGTCACCAAGATATAGTTTTCATTGGATAATTCTTTCATTAATAGCCCTTAACTCTTAAGGGTGTTTGAGTTACAGTGTTCAGTTTTCTTCTGGTTTGGATATGAAGTGTTGGGAATATGATACCAATACAGCAATTTTTATAGGTGAAATGATTAGTTTATAAAGGCTGTAACCTCATCAGTGAAATAACCCATTGGATGGGAATAATTTGAAATAACTATTGGTTGGTAATTGTAGACAAGTGGGGTGTGGCTAGAGGAAGTAATTCCTTGGAGGTATACCCTTGAGAATCATATTTTATCCCTTGCTCTTCTCTCTCTTCCTTCCTAGCTGCCATGAGCTAAGCTGTTTTCTTTTGTCATGCCTTTCCTTCATGATGTTCTGTTTCACCTCAGGCTCAGAACAATGGAGTTGGCCAACTGGTGACTGAGACTTCTGAAATTGCAAGCCCAAAATAAACTTTTTTTCTAAATTGTTCTTGTCAAGTATTTTAGATACAGAGACAAAAAAAAGGATTAACACAGATTTTAAGGAATTCTACATTTTACTTCTCCTTTCTTGCAAAGGGACACAGGAAGAAAAAACAAATCCCCAATATAACAGCAAATCATTGACTGGGAAAATATTTTCTTTTCTTTCCTTTTTTATTTTTCCTACTGGAAATTGAACCATGTGCTTAACCACTGAGGCACGTCACCAGCCCTTTTTATATCTTGTTTGGAGATTGGGTCTCCATGAGTTGTTTAGACCCTTGCTAAGTTTCTGAGGCTGGCTTTGAACTTGAGATCATTCTGCCTCAGCCTCTGGAGCCTCTGAGATAATAGGCATGCATCATGGAAAACATTTTCATAGAAACTACATCCCTCTCTCTTCCCAGGGATTCAGTGAACATCATGGAAAACATTTTCATAGAAACTACCTCCCTCTCAGCAAATTGAAAGTCAATGGATCCAACAAGAATATTTGACCTTTTCTCTAGAGCAGTGTCTCAGGAGTGCATGAGTGCATTACAATATGAATACAAAGAAATAATACAAGGTTATCTGAACATGATCCTCAAAAGTTAATAATGGAAAAGGAGAACCTAATTCTTTTTTTTTTTGAGAGTTTATTTTCTTTTCTTTTTTTTCTTTTTTTTTATTGGTTGTTCACAACATTACAAAGCTCTTGACAAATCATATTTCATACATTAGAATCAAGTGGGTTATGAACTCCCATTTTTACCCCAAATAGAGATTGCAGAATCACATCGGTTACACATCACATTTTTACATACTGCCATATTAGTGACTGTTGTATTCTGCTACCTTTCCTATCCTCTACTATCCCCCCTCCCCTCCCCTCCCATCTTCTCTCTCTACCCCATCTACTGTAATTCATTTCCCTCCATGTTTGTTATCCCATTCCCCTCATAACCTCTTATATGCAATTTTGTATAACAATGAGGGTCTCCCTCCATTTCCATGTGATTTCCCTTTTTTCTCTCCCTTTCCCTCCCACCTCATGTCTCTGTTTAATGTTAATCTTTTCTTCCTGCTCTTCCTCCCTGTTCTGTTCTTAGTTGCTCTCATTATATCAAAGAAGACATTTGGTATTTGTTTTTTAGGGATTGGCTAGCTTCACTAAGCATAATCTGCTCTAATGCCATCCATTTCCCTGCAAATTCCGTGATTTTGTCATTTTTAGTGCTGCGTAATACTCCATGGTGTATAAATGCCACATTTTTTTTTTATCCATTCATCTATTGAAGGGCATCTGGGTTGATTCCACAGTCTAGCAATTGTGAATTGTGCTGCTATGAACATCGATGTGGCAGTATCCCTGTAGTGAGCTCTTTTAAGGTCTTCAGGAAATAGTCTGGGAAGGGCAATAGCTGGGTCAAATGGTGGTTCCATTCCCAGCTTTCCCAGGAATCTCCATACTGCTTTCCAAATTGGCTGCACCCGTTTGCAGTCCCACCAGCAGTGTACAAGAGTACCCTTTTCCCCACATCCTCGTCAGCACTCATTGTTGTTTGACTTCATCATGGCTGCCAATCTTACTGGGGTGAGGTGGTATCTTAGGGTGGTTTTGATTTGCATTTCCTTGACTGCTAGAGATGGTGAGCATTTTTTCATGTACTTGTTGATTGATTGTATGTCCTCCTCTGTGAAGTGTTTGTTCATATCCTTGGCCCATTTGTTGATTGGGTTATTTGTTTTCTTATTGTCTAATTTTTTGAGTTCTTTGTATACTCTGGATATTAGGGCTCTATCTGAAGTGTGAGGAGTAAAAATTTGTTCCCAGGATGTAGGCTCCCTATTTACCTCTCTTATTGTTTCTCTTGCTGAGAAAAAACTTTTAAGTTTAATTAAGTCCCATTTGTTGATTCTTGTTATTAACTCTTGTGCTATGGGTGTCCTATTAAGGAATTTTGAGCCCGTCCCCACAATCTGTAGATCAGAGGCAACTTTTTCTTCTATCAGACGGAGAGTCTCTGATTTGATATCTAGCTCCTTGATCCACTTTGAGTTGACTTAAAACCTGGGCTAATAAACATCTCACACTTTTCAGTTAGTCTAGATCAGTAGGTGGGGAATGGCTAAACATAATGAAGAGAGAAGCTTCAAGATGTGGACAAGGGTATGAAGAGGGATAACAAATCCCCCTCTTGTGGACCAAGAAAGACATTTTAAATGAGGGACAATAAAATATTATACTTTTTCTTTAACATTTATTAGAGAACACAGAATTTGAAAATTAACAATCCAATAGATGTTTCTTAAGCACATTAGCCATTGAGAACAGTGATTTCTAATAGTTAATTAGCAAGCCATCCAGTTTCTTTCAAACAGTATTTAACTCAGTTACAATTTTGAAATGTACTAAAAAAAAAATCACTATATTGTCAGATGAAGTTCTTATGCCCTGATAGATGTTCCTTGTATTTAGTTGAAGATAAATTCTTATTCTGCAGTAAATATGGGTCCCTGAAAAAAGTTGTTCTGTCAGGCAAACATCTTATTTATGTATTAGGTGGAACTCAGTGATGATCTTTTAAAAATATACTAACTGCAAAGTGTCTTTTCAGTTTCTTAGCCCATTTATTGATGGGGTTATTTGGGTTTTTTTGGTGTTAAGTTTTTTGAGTTCTTTGTATATCCTGGAGATTAGTGTTCTATCCGAGTTGCACGTGGAAAAGATTTTCTCCCATGCTGTAGGCTCTCCATGTTATTGATTGTTTTCTCTGTTGAGTAGAAGCTTTTTAGTTTGAATCTATTCCATTTATTGATTCTTAATTTTGCTTTTTGTGCTTTGGCTGTCTTGTTAAGGAAGTCAGGTCCTAAGGTAACATGGTGAAAATTTGGGGCTACTTTTTCTTCTATTAGGCGCAGGGTCTCTGTTCTAGTGTCCAAGTCTTTGATCCACTTTGAGTTGACTTTTGTGCAGGGTGAGAGATAGAGGTTTAATTTCATATTGTTATATATGGAGTCCCAGTTTTCCCAGCACCATTTGTTAAATAGGTTGCATTTTCTCCAATGTATGTTTTTAGCAACTTTTTCTAGTATGAGATAACCTTATTCAGGTTGTTTGTCTCTGTATATTTTATTTTGTACCATTGGTCTACATTTCTATTTTGGTGCTAATACCATGCTGCTTTTGTTACTATGCTCTAGTTTAAGGTCTGATATTGTGATGCCTCCTGCTTGCTTCACTTTTCTTGCTAAGGATTGGATTTCTTTGGCTATTTTGGGTTTCTTATTTTTCCAAATGAATTTCATGATTGCTTTTTATAGTTCTGTGAAAAATGTCATCAGGATTTTAATAGGAATTGCATTAAATCTATATGGCAGTTTTGGTAGTATGGCCATTTTGTCAATATTAATTGTACCTATCCAAGAGCAATGGAGATCTTTCCATCTTCTAAGGTCTTCTTTAGTTTCTTTCTTTAGTGTGCTGTAGTTTTCATTGTATAAGTCTTTCACCTCTTTTTTGAGTTTGATTCCCAAGATTTTTATTTTTTTAGGCTATTGTGAATGGGGTAGTTTTCCTAATTTCTTTTTCAGTGACTTCATCACTTCTGTGTAGAAATGCATTTGATTTATTGGTATTGATAGAAGAAGAAATACAATCAATCAACAAATATATAAAAAGTATTCAATACCTCTAGCAATTAGACGAATGTAAATTAAAACTATTCTAAGATTTCATCTTCAGTCAGAATGGCAATTTTATCAAGAATACAAGCAATAATAAATATTGGCAAGGGAAACTCATACATTGTTGGTGGAACTGCAAATTGGTGCAACCATTCTGGAAAGCAGTATGGATATTCCTAAGAAACTTAGAATGGAACCACCATTTGACCCAGCAATCCCACTCCTTGGGCTATACCCAAATGACATAAAATTAGCATATACAGTGACACAGCCACATCAATGTTTATGACAGCTCAATTCACAATAAACTGTGGAACCAACCTAGATGCCCTTCAACAGATGAATAGATAAAGAAACTCTGGTATATATACACAATGAACTATTACTCAGCCTTAAAGAAGAATAAAATTATGGTACTTGCCAGTAAATGGATGAAACTGGAGAATATTACGGTAAGTGAAATAAGACAAACCCCAAAAACCAAAGGCCAAATGTTTTCTCTGATAATTGGATGCTTATCCACATTGGGGATTAGGGGACAACAAAGAAACTTTTGATTGTGCAGAGGGGAGTGAGGGAAGTGGTGAGGTGGTGGGGATGGGAAGGATGGTAGAATGAGACAGACATTATTACCCTATAGACATGTGTGATTACACTACTAGTGGCACTCAGTACCATGTAGAGTCCATTTGGTTACAATGTGTCAAAATTCATTCTACTGTCATGTATAAACAAATTTTAAAAAGGGGATTTGCAAAACTGTTAAATAATGTCACTATTCTCACCACATTTTGTTTTGAAATAAAGATAGTTTGGTAAAATTAGAAATGTGTTTCTCATATAAGCATGCAAAAGTTTTATTATTATTTTAAAAAATACATGATGAATAAATATTTTAAAAATGCTTCAGTCGTAAATGACAGTATGGTGAACACTGATGGATATAACCCCCCAAAATAAAAAACTCTGGATTTCTCAATAATTTTTAAGACTCCAATTAGGGTCCTTAGACCATAATGCTTGAGAACTGCTCATCTAAATTTCTAACAGTTTTAAATTAAACTAACAAATTGGTAAATGAAGTATGTTTCTAACTCAAAAAAAGTACTAACTGCAAAAACATGAATTATATAAAATAACTGGGACTTCAATAAGTCTGATTTAATTAAATTATTATTCTAATACTATTAAAAACAAAACACCAGTTTGTTGTAAATTTAGAATGATGTATAGTAAACCACATTGATTGTTTTAACCACATATGAAATACCAAATATGTATGTCTTAGGAAGTTGTGATTTAAATTTATTTTATTTTTGAAGAAACAGTTATATTTATTCATTCTCTTAAGTGAACTATGTCTAATTTGATAATGTTTTTGTGTAATTTGATGTGTTTAAATATATATTGTAAAATGTTTACTTATACAATGATGCCTATCTTGGATTCCTATTTTTTCAGCTGGCCACATTTTTGGAAATTTGTTTTCCTTTTGCAAATTTAGTGTGTCATTTATAAGGGTGCAATTGCTGTGTCTGAATTCACAAATAAACCTATAAAAGGGCAGAAGATGAAAACATTAACAGAAAATTAGGTGAATACACTCTGCTTCTGAGATAACTTAGGATCTGTTAGTTTTCTAATAACTGCTGTGACAAATTGTTACAAACTGTTGACTTAAATCAGTAGAAATCTCTTCTCTTAGTTTGAAGTTCTGAAATCTGAAAACAAGACTTTGGCAGACATGTACTCCCTCGATAGGTCCTATGTAGACTACCCCATGCCTCTCTCCCAACTTCTGATGAATGCCTCCAATCCTTGGAATTCCATGGTTCACAGCCCACTTCATTATTCTTAATGTTTTACTTGACATCACCTCCCTCTAGGTATTCTGTTTTTTTTTTTTTCTGTTTGAATTATCCCTCTTCCCTTCTCTTATGAGGACAATTCTTCAATTTATAATCAACCTCCAAAATTCAGGATTATCCCCAGTTTTTCAAGATCTTTTTCATTCTTCAGATATTCCTTTTCGAAATAAGATACCATTCATAGGTTTCAGAAATTTGATGAGAGATCTTTTATAAGGCAGCAATACTCAACTGTGTGATGTGAATCAGAAATATAATGCTCCCTAACTAACAGCTAAATACAATTCAGCTATAACTGACTGTTGGCAATTCTTTTTCTGTGTTTGGGGAAACTACTGAAACTACAGGACATTTTGGCTCTTATTTCATGGATAAGTGCCTGTCCTAGATAATTAAGCACCTGCAATACAATAACTGCAGAGAGCCCCTTCACTGTCAGATGTCTCCTTAAATGTACAAATAATATAGTGAAAAATGAAAAACAGATGAGTTTCTTTGGAGGGAAGCAATTTCTGAGCTATATTTTGTTTTTATTCTTAATGACATTTCACAAGTTTTGTTAATTTGAAAAAGAACTGACAGGTATTTGAATAAATGCTTTAGCCTCCCCGTACCAAAAAAAAAAAAAAAAAAAAAAAAAAAAAAAAGACTTTTTTTAAAGCTTTGATGCTTATGAACAGCCATTTAAATTGTTTTCAATAAATTTTATAATGTTTGAAAATTATAGAAAAAAACAAAATTTGAATTAAACAGATATATGACATTTTTAAATAATTGTAAATTATATTTTAAAATAAAACAAAAATGAAATACAATTTTCACTTTGTGAAATACTGATGCTTTAATATAATAGGAAGTTTAATAAATTTGAATTACAAACAATTAGTCAAAATCTTTCAAACAGGCAGAAAAATTCCATATGCTATCCTATCTCCCACCAAAAATTCTTGATATATATTTTTTCATTGATATATCATTGAAATTATTTAGGCATGCCTAGATGAATACAACTAGTGTTTACTCTCGTGTACACTGTGGATACAGGTGTCTAGTACATTGCAAATAATCAAAATAGTGTTTTAGAGAATTGCCTTCTTAATTGTATTGTTATATTGGTCAACTTCAGAATCATTTTAGACTCATTTAGGATTTCTAGATCTATTGTTAAAGATTCTTCTAAACTTTGTGTTTAACAGTAATCTGTCTATAATATTGATTCTGAGAATTATGCTAAAAAGGATTGAAATCAGCAATGCATGTCATACTTTTTATCATTGATATATAAATTAATTATTAATATTAATTTTAATTAACTTATAGCTTTTATTTATATCTAATTTAATATTAACCTATTTGCCAAAGATCAACTGTCCTGCCAGAGGGAGAGCTGTGATTTGACCTCAAAAGAAAGCTAGACCTCAGAGACACTAGTTTCATATTACACATGTGAAATTTGATCATTTAATTTTACACACAATTATATTTATTTGACAAATCATACTTTGGCAAATTATGCCTTTCAAACAAAATTCTGTCTACTATCTGGGCTTTATTTTTGTAGGTAATAGATAAACCTTCTTGTTACATATCCTCTAGTTTGCTTTCCTACTACAATGACAGAGTTCAGGAGTTGTGACTAAGATAGTATGGCCAGTGAAAAATTAAACTATTAGCTAATATAGTTTAAAAATACAGTTTTCTTCTGCAGGTCTAGACTATCATTATTATGATATAATGCAATTGGCCTTCACATTACAAAAGTCTTTTTCCTAAGTCAATCCAAAATAGTGAAAGTTTACATGGGATCATCAAATGTTTCATTATTCTTGCTGATATTGAAGACTTGTTCTATTTAAATGTCCTTCAAAATCAGTGACATATGAAAAACACAGGGTAAAGTATATTTAACATATTCTATGAAAAAGGAAAGCTAGTCCTCCTTTTTCAATTGTTTTTGGGTAATTATATGTAGTGTTTCAAATTGAATAGTTTACAATATTTATTAACTTGGATAATATTTTTTAATTAAAATAAACTTACTATTTCTCTGGAATAAATCATTTTAGACACTTTGTAAAAAGATTTGCTTAATTATCTTTTTATCTTTAATACCACATCCTTTAACTGTGACGCATATGTGTATGTACGTGTGTGTACGTGTATGTGTTCACTTAAAACTCATCATGTGCATTTGAATTTGACTAGCACAATGAATTCTATTCATGCTGTCATCATCATCTATTAAGAAAATAATACACATTTTTTCAAATTTAGTTTTGATAATATTATTTATAAACTATGCTGTCCTCTTATAAACTCACTGAATAACAATTTTGTCAATCCTTTATTGCTCCTGAAGTATATTCCATATAGTTTATGTGATTGTAGTTTCAACTTTTTGTTTGTTATATTTAGATTATGTTCCAATGAAAAAAAATTCCCAAAGAATCTTTTGTAAATTCCATATGAGTTTTTAAACTTGCATTTTAATATTCAAGTAAATTTTCATTTGTTCAGACAGATAAATTTTCACAAATCATATGATTGTATCATGGTTCATCTCTCAGACTCAAACTGTACACAGATCCCAGAACAGGGAAGGGAGTATTGCCAATACCCTGAACTCTCTTTGCATTTTAGTTTTATATAAAAAAGAAATGAATTTATGTATTCTTATATTTCTGAAGTATTTCATCATGACAAACATTTGTAGTGCTGTGTGTAGTATAAACTTGTTCATGTCTCGTGAATAGTATTCCCTTGTATGAGTATATCCTACTCCATTGGTCCATTCAACAATTGAGGACCAGCAAGTTCCTTTAAAGTTTCAACACTTTACAAATAAATTAATATTCTCATTCTTTGTTTTTGAAATGTTACTTTCATGAATTATTATTTTTTCCAAGCTTACATCAGCCATCCCTTCTAGGACCGAAATGGAAAGCTCTCATTTCATTGGAAGAGTTTGGACACCTGCTTACAGAAGGAAATTAACAAAGAAGGGAACATAATTACTCACAACTGAAGACTTCTTTAAAGTTTAAATACGTAGAGGACATTGACCAAAGTTATGCCCTGATTTTCCATTTCTGAACATTATACTTTGTACAAAAATTTACATTCTGTAAATTTAGAGAACATGTATGAATATGTCATAAAAATCAAATCACTGTATCTTCTCAAAAGGAGGATTTTTTTAAAGGTCTTTATAGAAGTCTTTCCTTCCTTCCTTTTTCTTCTTCTTCTTCTCCTTCTCCTTCTCCTTCTTCTTCTTTTTTTGTTTTAAATGTCAATAATTACAACCTGTGGCTTCTCTTTTTTGACTTCCATTCCCTGAGAGTTTTTGCACAATGAAAATATTCTTCCCCATTCAATTGATCATAATATTTCTTTGATCAATATTAAATATTTTTTCCTTATGAGGGTATGAATAATTCATCAGCACTGAACTTATAAAATCACTCACCCAAAATGTGAAACAGAAGAGACTTAAGTCATCTCCTTGGGGTTCTACTTGTATTGTTTGGAGCAGTAACTGTCATACAACCAAACATGGCCATTGCACACCACACAAATGCTTCCTTTAGAGTATCTCCCCATGTGTATGAAATTTATACTTATAATTGACTAGAGGATACTTGGCCTTGATCACTTTCTGCTGCTCAGTCAAATTATAGTCTCTAATATCTTCCTCTTCCTGCACCATCATTGCAGCTATTCTTGTCCTTTTGATGAATATATAAGAAGATTTCTGTTATGTACCTAGGTCTATAATAGCTATAGGAATTATTACTTTTAGCCTCAGTAGTTGTTGCTGATTTTCCAAAGTGGTGTTACTAATACACATACCCAATAATGAAGCCTGAGAGTTTCCACTCTTCCACATATTTACCAATGCTTGATATTATGTATATTTTTATTTTTACCTTTCATGTTTTCCCTGTTGGTTCTTTATTCAGACTGTATTTTCATGGTTTTGGCTATGTACTTTTGTGAAAGCCTATTGAAGTCTTTTGCCTCTGTATACAAGTCTTTTGCCTCTGATTCATGGCAAAGAAGATTGGCCCAGGCTCATTGTTTAATTTGCCCTATCATTCACTGAAATGAGCTAGTTCATTTTATATGTTTTGAAAATTTTTATTGTTGTATAGTAGTTATACATCAAGTGATATTTATTCTGGCATATTTGTTTGTGTACATAATATAATTTCTAATTTGAATTTATTGGATTCATGTTAAACAACATTGCTTGTATGTCTGGGTTTAAATTCCAGTTCTTCCACTGACTGAATATGTTGACTTTGGGCAACCCACTTCACCTGTTTTGCTTTTGTATTTTCTCGGGAAAGTGATGAATATGAAAATACCTTCATCCTGGTAGTGTCCTGAGTATTTATATATAGTAATTAAAATTTCCTCAGCATACAATGTGCACTATGCATATGATTTCTTTTAGAGTTGTTATCTTTCTTCTCTCTATTCTAGTCATCATCACCTTACAATTAAAAAAATATTAACTGTCATCCCATTAAGACTATATTACCAACTTACTTCTCCTCATGCTAAATCTTATGCTATCAATTATCTATATTTGAATTGTCTTCTTGCTCTAGTACCAAACCTACTTTTAAATTCATTGTCTTAGGCATTCAACTAGTCTCTGGTTTTTGTTTAGAATGGACAATGTTTTAAACTGTATTTATTTTTATAATGTGAATAAAGTTATCTAATACATTTGGTTGCTCATCTCACTACTCACTACTCCCTATGACAGAAGAATTCACAGTTCTTTTCCCCGTCTTTCCCTGTAAAATGATTTGACACATACTTCTTACATATTTTGAGTTTGGACTAATACATTACATATTTTTAACTATTTTAAAATGTTCCACAAGAGTTTTTGGAAAAAGAAATATTAATTAAAAAAAAACACCTAAATGATTGTGTTGAACAAAAGTATACTTTGGCAGATTCCTGTATTTGATAAGATTTAGAAGTCAATTTTTTATGACTAAGTTTTTAATTAACACAAATTATTTTTGATGTTATGTAAGTTTACTGAAAAAATATGGCCAGAAAATAGAGTCCCTTTATATCTATACTTCCATCCATTTATTATTATAAAGATACTGGTAAGAATAATTATGAAAAGGGGCCTTTCAGTTTGAGGTCAACAGAAAGAACAAACTCTTTTCTTAAATTCCCATAAAACAAAGTAGAACTTTTAACAGCATATGATTACAGAACATGAGTATATGCTAATAGGAAATATCCAAATGAAGGAAAGAAAGAAGAAAGAAAATGAGAATGAGGAAGAGGAAGAGGAAGAGGAAGAGAGGGAGAAAGTTTGCCAGGTACAGTAGCATGTATCTATAATCCCAGTTACTTGGAAGCCTGAGTCATGAGAATGGGTTAAGCCTGTGAGTTCAGAGCTAGCCTGAATAATAAGTGAGACCACTGTTTCTTCCTGTTGTTAAGGAGAGACTGCATTTTTAAGATATTTTCATTAGTGAACTATAGATATACGTAGGTGTAATTGGAGTTCCATTAGTCAGAAAAGCTATTAGAATAAATAAGGATGCAAGTACTCCAAACTGTATGAGAACTATAAATGTACAAATCCAAGAAGTTCATGACAACCAAGTATATAAAATAAAATCACCCTGAATAATTGCATATAATAATCAAATTGCTGAAATATATTGGTTAAAAAAGAGAAATGTACAAGCAGAGGATAAAGACACATTACATAAAAGGTACAAAGTAAGGATGACAGCAGAATTCTTTTTTCAAAGCAGTCAAATAATAAGGCAGTGGGTCAAAGTGCTAAAAAAATGTGAATCTAGAATTCTATACTCAATTAAAAGTATGTTTTAATACTTGGACTTGGAGAACTAAAAGGATTCATCTCCAGCAGACTGGCATTGCATGGAATGTCAAATAAAATCCATGAAGCAGAAGAAAATGATGCCAAATGTAAATATGGATTAAAACAAAAGAACAGAGAGCACTAAGGTTTTTTTGGAACTCACAGAGTTTGTGACCAAGAAAGAGAATGCAAATTCAACCACCAGATATGATATTTTAAACTAAATCCTTATTAAAAGAATGTGAATGATAGTTACAAAAAAATGAACAGAGTGAGAAATACTGACAACTAATATATGCAAAGACAGGGACGCTATGGCCAAAGAACAGTGCCCTGTACTTGAAAAAACACAAAAGAGGATCAAGAACTCCAGAAAACTGGCTAATTTTAAAGCTTGGAAAGCAAAGCTCAAAGAGACAATTATTTCCAGAAAGTTCTTTCAATTAAATAGATAATTGAAAAAAAACATCAATCACCAACATAAATAAAAAGTAGTTTCATTAATTTTTTTGCAAACAAAAATTACTTAGTCGACTGCGTGTCTAGTCTTGAAAAAAATATCTTCAATATCCCATTACTCCAATTACAAACCAACCATTCACCAGATCTTATTAATTAGATAAGCACACCAATTAAGTTTCATAATACTTAACTCAATGACTTCTAGTACAGCAAAAATTGCTACATATTTTGTGTTGGAAGCAGTCCTTTCTTAAAGGACATATTCTCCAGTACCTTATGACAAACTCAGAATCCTTTCTTTCCTCCGAAACACCAGTTAACTTTTTCCCCTTCAGCCTCATGGTGGCAATGCAGCTCAAGGAACATTTGCCGTCTATGCAGAAAGAATGGGGAAAGGAGATGGCTTTTAATCATAGAGGAAAAGGTTCCACAGAGACTTTTTTTTTTCCTGTATCACATGACAAGAATTTTGATAAGTGGTCACTTCTAGCTCAAACTGAGGCTTGAGAGTCATATATTTTCACTTTCCTGAATTTATACCAAAGGAAGGCAAAGGAGAAGGGAGTTGAAAATGACTTTGACTTAATCTTCATACAGCATAAAACAGTAACCCAGAAACAATGAAGCTGAAAATAGAAGATGACTGGAATGGAAATTGATCATTTAAAAGGGATAAAGATCTCATTAAAATATTTATTAATATTCTAGGAGTCATTTACAATCTGGAAATAAATTGCACAACTGTATTGACAAAAACTATAAAAAATTTATTTTGTAAATATCTATTACAATAAAACATGTATGACTTCTAAAATCTATAAAAATACCATTTTGTAGAAGAAATCTGAAGATTATGGCATGCTAAGGGTGAAAGTATGCATGGAGTTTAGTCTGTAGCTGTAGATCTCTGATAGTTGGGATCAAGAAATTTCTCACTTTCTCTACGAACACACATACACACACACACACCCAAAGCTATCACAGTGACCTAGGGCTACAAAACATTTTATTCTAATAGGGAAGAATCCCTGCCATATCTTCAATTAGCCACATGAAGCAGCTGGTAGTATCTTATTTGATAGGCACTGTGTTTTTTTAAAAATACCAATATATTAAAAAGAACTAGCACAGAATAACATATAATGCAATTTTAAAAAGAAAGAAACATTACAACCAAATTGATAATGAAGAAAACTTTGTAAGAAATTGAACACTAAAACAAAAGTCAAAAACTAAAATATGGTCTTTTCTTGTTCTTGTAAATGAGTCAATTTAGCTATGTACTAGAACATTAAATGGCCAACTACATCAGTTTAGATGATAGTGTTATCATTTTCTGTTTTTGTACCCTGTTTTGTGATTTAATTTTTATCTCTCCTTTTTAATTTATCTTTTCATGTGCACACATATATATGTGTTCTGTCTTCTAAATTCTCTTTGAACTTAGATTGTATATCTATGATGTATTAAAACAGCTGACATTACTAGAGTAGTCTTACCCCTAATGTTCATCCTTCTTTAGGTACATAACTGAAATAACACAGGCAATAGTCAATCAGAAAAGGAACTTGAACAGTCAAAATTAGGGTGGACCAGGGCATAGTAGTGGAATTTAAGCACTGTTTTGTGCTACTTATTTTTTTTCTGCTTGGATACTAAGAGAACATTTTGTTTAATTCTGAAGTCCAGGATATTTTCTAAAACTCATATCAAGGTCTAATATAGTATTCATTACAATACAAATCATTTTAACATGCTTACTCCTCAAAGTTTCCTTGAATTTTTTTCAAATGCATTTGTTTTATTTTTTTTAATGAAAATTACTTGTAAATATACTCTAACTTTTATTTGTCCTTTATACTTTTTTCAATCTATTTTAGATTCTATATTTTAGATGCCCGGTCTTGGACTTCTCAGGTGACAGAACTATGAAAAGTAAAAGATTATTGTTTATAAGCCACCCAGTTTATGATATTTTGTTTAGGTGTTCAAATGAACTAATATAAGAACCAATGTTTCAAATAAAATTTAGCAAGATGTATAATATTGGATGTTAATTTAAAATAGATATATTCTTTTGTTAAAATATATTTTATAATGAACAATTTTTATTAGTATATTTGTCCTTTTTCAACATTTTATTATCAGTTCATTGAACTTGTACAAAATGATGAGATTTTTGTTACATATTCATACATGTACACAATATAACTATACAATATATCCAGTATTATTGTCCAGAACTTCTTCCTGCCTTATTCTCCTCCCATCAACTGGTCCCTTTCCGTTACTGATCTCCCTTTGATTTTCATAGGTTTCCTGCTCACCCCCACACATTACTTTTCCTTTTTCCTCTCTAGATTCCACAGTGAGAGAAACCATATAACACTTGTCATTTTGAGTTTGGCTTATATGACTTAACATAATGGTCCAATTCCCCCCATTTTCCTGCAAAAGACATAATTTCATTTTTTTTTTTCTGATTAATTATTCTGGGTTTTCTTTTTTTTTTTTTTTTTTTTTACATTTTTTTTATTGGTTGTTCACAACATTACAAAGCTCTTGACATATTATATTTCATACATTAGATTGACATGGGTTATGAACTCCCAATTTTACCCCAAATGCAGATTGCAGAATCACGTCAGTTACACATCCACAATTTTACATAATGCCATATTAGTGACTATTGTATTCTGCTACCTTTCCTATCCCCTACTATCCCCCCTCCCCTCCCCTCCCATCTTCTCTCTCTACCCCATCTACTGTAATTCATTTCTCTCTTTGTTTATTTTCCCATTCCCCTCACAACCTCTTATATGTAATTTTGTTTAGCAATGAGTGTCTCCCTTCATTTCCATGCAATTTCCCTTTTCTCTCCCTTTCCCTCCCATCTCAAGTCTCTGTTTAATGTTACTCTTTTCTTCCTACTCTTCCTCCCTGCTCTGTTCATACTTGCTCTCATTATATCAAAGAAGACATTTGGTATCTGTTTTTTAGGGATTGGCTAGCTTCACTAAGCATAATCTGCTCTAATGCCATCCATTTCCCTGCAAATTCTATGATTTTGTCATTTTTTATTGCTGCATAGTACTCCGTTGTGTATAGATGCCACATTTTTTTTATCCATTCGTCTATTGAAGGGCATCTGGGTTGGTTCCACAGTCTAGCTATTGTGAATTGTGCTGCTATGAACATCGATGTGGCAGTATCCCTGTAGCATGCTCTTTTAAGGTCTTCAGGGAATAGTCCGAGAAGGGCAATAGCAGGGTCAAATGGTGGTTCCATTCCCAGCTTTCCCATGAATCTCCAAACTGCTTTCCAAATTGGCCGCACCAATTTGCAGTCCCACCAGCAATGTACAAGTGTACCCTTTTCTCCACATCCTCGCCAGCACTTGTTGTTGTTTGAATTCATAGTGGCTGCCAATCTTACTGGAGTGAGATGGTATCTTAGGGTGGTTTTGATTTGCATTTCTCTGACTGCTAGAGATGGAGAGCATTTTTTCATGTACTTGTTGATTGATTGTATATCCTCCTCTGAGAAGTGTCTGTTCAGGTCCTTGGCCCATTTGTTGATTGGGTTATTTGTTATCTTATTGTCTAGTTTTTTGAGTTCTTTGTATACTCTGGATATTAGGGCTCTATCTGAAGTGTGAGGAGTAAAAATTCGTTCCCAGGATGTAGGCTCCCTATTTACCTCTCTTATTGTTTCTTTTGCTGAAAAAAAACTTTTAAGTTTAATTAAGTCCCATTTGTTGATTCTAGTTGTTAACTCTTGTGCTATGGGTGTCCTATCAAGGAATTTGGAGCCCGACCCCACAATCTGTAGATCTGAGCCAACTTTATCTTCTATCAGACGCAGAGTTTCTGATTTGATATCAAGCTCCTTGATCCATTTTGAGTTAACTTTTGTGCATGGCGAGAGAAAGGGATTCAGTTTCATTTTGTTGCATATGGATTTCCAGTTTTCCCAACACCATTTGTTGAAGATGCTATCCTTCCTCCATTGCATGCTTATAGCCCCTTTATCAAATATAAGATAGTTGTAACTTTGTGGGTTAGTCTCTGTGTCCTCTATTTTATACCATTGGTCCACCCGCCTGTTTTGGTACCAGTACCATGCTGTTTTTGTCACTATTGCTCTGTAATATAGTTTGAAATCTGGTATCGCTATACCGCCTGATTCACTCTTTCTGCTTAGAATTGCTTTTGCTATTCTGGGTCTTTTATTTTTCCATATGAATTTCATGATTGCTTTATCTATTTCTACAAGAAATGCCGTTGGGATTTTGATTGGCATTGCATTAAATCTATAAAGAACTTTTGGTAATATCGCCATTTTGATGATGTTTGTTCTGCCTATCCATGAACAGGGTATATTTTTCCATCTTCTAAGATCTTCTTCTACTTCTCTCTTTAGGGTTCTGTAGTTTTCATTGTATAAATCTTTCACCTCTTTTGTTAGGTTGATTCCCAAGTATCTTATTTTTTTTGAGGATATTGTGAATGGAGTGTTTTTCCTCATTTCCATTTCAGAAGTTTTGTCGCTGATATACAGAAATGCCTTTGATTTATGTGTGTTGATTTTATATCCTGCCACTTTGCTGAATTCATTTATTAGTTCTAGTAGTTTCTTTGTAGACCCTTTTGGGTCTTCTAGGTATAGAATCATGTCATCTGCATTTTTTAATAGTTGAGTGAAACTTCATTGTGTGTATACATCATATGAGTTGCATTGCTTCCAGTCTAATTCTAGGTCTTTTAATCATTTTGAGTTTATTTTGTGCAAGGTGAGGAATCGGATTTAGTTCATTTTTCTACATATGGATAAACATTTTTCTCAGCAATATATAATGAAAAACTCCTTCAATAGTATGATTTGCAATTGCATTTTGCCAAATATCTTCTGCTTCTTCAGAATGATGAATTATCATTGTTTTTCAAATTCTGCTTATCCTGCATTAACTAAAATATGCTATCTTCTTGGCACAAGGACTATAGTAGTAATAATGCTAGATGTAAATTAATTAATGTTGACCACGATTTCTATTTAAGAAATGATCTAGCAGATGAATTCTTTGTCTCTATGATTTTTTTTTTAAAGAGAGAGTGAGAGAGGAGAGAGAGAGAGAGAGAATGTTTTTTAGTATTTATTTTTTAGCTCTCGGCGGACACAACATCTTTGTTGGTATGTGGTGCTGAGGATCGAACCCGGGCCGCACGCATGCCGCACTCATGCCAGGCAAGCGCGCTACCGCTTGAGCCACATCCCCAGCCCTGTCTCTATGATTTTAATGAAACACATTTGTGATGATTTGGGCTTTCCAGAATGAGATTATTTTCCAGGCAAGAAGGTGTTTATGAAATTGTTTTCCTTTTTAAAGGCCATTTCTGAATATAAACATGTTTAAAGGTCAATTCTGAGTGTGGATTCAACATAGAGATCAAATCATTCTAAGCATAGGTTAGCCAAGGTTTGTATATTATAGAATACAGATTTTGATGAAAATACATCCTACCCCAGAAAAATTCTAAATCTAATCGTGGCATGCCAGTCTGAAAAATAATTCAAATAAAGTAGTTTCAGAATTCAGACATGCAATATTTATTGAACACCAGTGTCATTATAGGGAAGAAATTTCACTTTTCCATTTTTTCCTTCTGAGGAGAGAAGAATTTTAATTTAAATGGAAGTAGCAATGTACCCAGCTCAAAAATCTTTTCTAATGTCTCTTAAAGATACTGGTCACCAAGTGACACAAAACTGACTCCTTATAAAGATGTAAGCTGAAACTATTTTATAGTGATTCCTGAGAGACATGCCATAGTGACCGGTGCTGGGAAGTGTGGTAGAGTAAAATGGCATGTTGTTTTTGAATGTCCTTCTCTATTGGTCCCACTCAGAATCTATTTTGATATAGAGGACTACAGACTTGTTAGGGCCAGAAGGAAAAGAGTCAAGCCTTAAGAGGGATGGGTAAGACATACTGAACACTTGTGCAATCAGGAAGTTCACTTGAAGGAGCGCTAGAAAACCTACCTTACTTGATGGTTTGCTCTAGTGTTTTTTGAGGAGTTTAAACCATTACAGAATGAGTTGTATAAGTTGGGTAAATGAACCAATCCCAAACAGATATGACTTCTAAAACATTGGCAACCGTCATTTCTCTCTTAAAAATATAAGACCTTGTGAAATTTTGAAAAAGTCCAAAGAGATTAACTGGGAGGGTCCATGAATTCTCTTTCATTGGTCTGGATAAAATGATGAGAGTGATTTGTATGAAAATATAGCACTGCTTTCTATACAGGAAAGGTGGTAAAACAAGTTACTTAAGAAATAATTCCAAGTAATCTTCATTAGTAGTCTTATATAGTTAAATAACGGTAGCACAATTTAAAGCTAAATCACATTAATATCAAGAATACTAATTACCTATATTAAGGTTTTCTTCTGTATGCCACATCTTTTTTCTCTATGTAATGTTTATGTTATTTTTGATCAAACGATAATCAAATCAGTATTGTTTATTTTTATGCACAGGCATGTGGATAAGGAGTTAATGTCAAATTTGTTAACCACTACTACCCTCAAAGGACTGTTTGACATAACTTCCCTGGTTGGTCTTGTTTATGCTGAAGTGCTAAAGACTTAATAATTGGTACCAATTGCCCCTGTTGCCACAGTGAAGAAAAACTGCCTTGATCTAATTTAGTCAATCAGAAAGCAAGACTATTGGGCTCTGCCCATTTTCTGAAAAATATTAATCCAACATTTTTTTCCCTTTCCAATCATTTCAGGTTCATTTTATTATTTCATACTAATTCTACCACTCTTTTAGTGACATTTCCCAAAAGGATTCTACAAAAGTAAACAATAGTCAATTTTGCAAAAGAAGAATATCAGAAATTATTACCAGAGACTGGAGTTAAGAAAAAGTCCATTAGATATATTTAATATTTCACTGTATTTTGGAATTGAGTTTATCAAACTGGTAGCTAATTATACACATAAAATGCTGACAATATTATAACAGTGTTATACGTAATGATGACTTCAATAATATTTTTTCTTGTTCTCATGAGGAAAATCTGTGAAGACATTCTAGTTATGCTACTTTACTATATTTTTTTAAGAACCTGAATCATTCAGTAGCTTCACAAGATATAATGTAGAAGCAGGGTTATCTTTGTCATTCAGGCAGCCAAGAGTGAAGAGTAATCAAGCAGGTATATTGGCACACAATTCTGCCTAATTCTACCACTAATCCTTTTTCATAATCTCCTGAATAATTCCCTTCATTTACATTGCTCTAAGTATTCAAAGGCCTAATGCTTCTCAGCCTGAAAACATGTATGCCTGATGCTTTTGAGAGAACTAAATTATAGTCTCTGATTTGCTTTCATGTACCGTAAGCCTTATATCCCTTCAGTGTTTGCAATAGGTAATAAAATAGATAAAATAGAAAGGATTATATTATATACTAAAAAGCAAATTCTCAGGATATTAATTATGATTTAAAATAAAATTTATAAGCAATGCTGAAAATATGGATTGTATGTTGTTTGCTGAAGTAGATGTGACCTTGAATACATATATTTAAGGATAAGCCAGCAGTTCAGATTAAAGAAAAGGCTTTCCACAGAACAATTTTAATGTAATACATTTATTTCAGGAAAATAAATGGTAGTTGTAAAATTCAAAACCTTCAAGCTCAGCAGCTTTCCCCTTTGCATAAATATATAAAATAACTATCTATTATTTTGATTTAATAAATATGTTTCAGGCATGAGATAAGGAGGCTAAAAGTCATACTGAAATGAATGTGTTCACTTCAAAAACATAAGTATTTGGAGGACATGAAAATTAACTATGAAGTTCTGAAAGGTTTTATTAAACCAAATTGGCCCCATTTCAACATATTAACTGTCGGTAGATTTTAATCATTCTTGTTATCTATTTGTAAGTGCAATTATATTTTTAATGGGTGCAAAGTCAAAATGGCTAGGTAATATATCATTTATTCTTCCTTCCATCCCTCCACCCCGTACTCATTTATTTTTTTCCTATTATACACTTCATTCCATCATATATCCTTGTTAGTTTGTCATTAAATATGAGTTAAAGATTCACATTATAAACTTGACTTTTTATTTTAAGAATAAAAAAATATTTTCTTGGTATTTGTTCATCCATTTGAAGGGTATGTTATCCTCAAATAAAGAAAAGAATGAGAAAAATTTCAGTGGAGACAATTCTTCCTGTACATAATATTATTCTTTAAAATGAGAGTGCTGGTACCTGATTCTCTTTCTGAATAATTCCTGATTTTTATATGGAGTGTGCTAAAATGAAACTTTTACTTCAGTGTCACTGAAGTAACATGATTGATGGTAATTTATGTGGACTATAATGTGTTTCAAAAGAACAATTTCATTGTAATTCTGCATGGCATTGCATGGAAGTGTAATGACTCTTTTTTGTTTACGAAAAATTATAAAGTAAGTTAGAGTTTAAAGTGTATGTATGAAATGAAGTTTTAAAATAACATTATGAGCATTTCTTTTACTCATAGTACTGTTCATCAACCAACTAAATGTAATCTACTGACATATGTTCCATATATTTTTGCTCAAAATATAAATGTAAATCATATAAAACCATATACCACAAATATTCATAAGCAATTGAGAATGCATAATATAAACTATTATTATCAACTTACTCTTTAAAAATAATACATCTTTAATTAAACTATTTCAGTACCAATAAATATTTTGATATTTTATCAATAATCATTTTGATAATTTTAAGTGATCAATATCAATGATTATTGATAAAAAGCAACATAGAATCACGTGGAAATAAGTAAGTATAAATGCTCATAAGGAAAAAATGCATGCATTAATGTTTAGATGGTTAATTTTTATTGTATATTTCACTGACAATAGTGAATTTATATTTGTCTATAATATACAATCTACTATTTTTCCCACATGTGTAATAAATTTATGAAACATTAGCTTGTGGGGACAAATAAGAATTATATTGTGAACATCATCAAAAAATATACTTGAAATAATTCAAGTTCCATAAGCAGTTCAATGGATAAATACATTGTGTAAATTAGCACCCCAGACAGAAACATGTGTTCAATATATTGAGACAAGTAAACTGTAAAACAAAAACAAAACAAAAACTACTTTCAACATAACCCTACAGAAATAATGATAACAATAAGTTACTGAGAATCAAAAGGAAGTACAACAAACACAACAATGATTCTTCAGAAATACATGGTAAAATTATAATTACAGGAATCAAAGGATCTTGCTCACCTCTGTGCAGAATGAAGATGAAATCACTGTGACACAACAAAACTGTCAATAGCCCACATATTTATCTGAATGGGGAGTCCTAGGTGTTTAGATTTCCGTTAAACAGAGCATGAAATGATCACTTTATTAAAATAATTCTCTATGATTCTTCAGACCATATTACCCCATTCACTCAGATTTTCAATCAAGGAAACAAAAATCTTACACTGAAATCATAGAATAAAATTATTAAATACTTGAAGAAAACAAAATTATATTGCACCAAGCTTTCATAAAAGAAACAACAGAAAACAAGATCAGTTAAGTAGCCTCTGTACCACAATTTACAAGAAAACTAATACATTAAGTTAAGCATATGACCAAATTTGATGATTTAGTTAGCTTTTTCATTTCTGTAACCAAAAGACCTGACAAGAACAATTTTAGAGGAAGAAAGTTTATTTGGCCCACATGGTTTCAGAGGTCTCAGTCTACAGATGGCCAGTTCCATTGCTTTGGAACTGAATGAGACAGAATATCATGGCATACTCCCTCTTTTGCGGAAGTAATTTCAGTTTCTTTTATTCAGTTACACATTTAATTTACAGCCTCAATGGTATCAGGATGGAAAATTTATTACACTAGTGTAAAGAAAATTGTAAATGTAAATATTTTGTAATTAAAAATGTATTTGGCACTTAGTAGGACAGTGCAGCCATACATATATACTTAAGACAAAAATACATTTTTGGATATTTATTTTTTATGTTCATCCTATGAAAAACTTGTGTTAGCTGCTTTTTCTCTATGTATTCTAATTGTAACAAGAATTAAACCAGGGGCTGGGGATGTGGCTCAAGCGGTAGCGCGCCCTTCTGGCATGCAGCGCGGCCCGGGTTCGATCCTCAGCACCACATGCAAACAAAGATGTTGTGTCCGCCGATAACTAAAAAATAAATATTAAAATTCTCTCTCTCTCTCTCTCTCTCTCCCCTAACTCTCTCTTTAAAAAAAATATATAAAAAAAAAAGAATTAAACCAGTGGAACTGATTGTGGATAAAATTAACATATAGAAATATATTAACCTAAAATTATGCTAGTTCAATTCTGTATCCTACACAAGGATTTTAAGTTATGCTTTAGACAATGTAAGTATGTCAGATGCTTCTAGGAAAATAGCATTTTTTTCTATGTAAATAGTATATTGTTCATTTTTATTTGGCACTTATAAAACTGTGCATTTCCCTAAAGTTGATTTAATAGAACATCCCTTAAGGTAAAAATTAATCATTCCTATTAAAAAAGGAAACATAAATCAATCATTCAGAGATGAGATTCTTCATATAATTTTTATTAGTTATTGCAGAATGTAGAGGTCTTTGTCTTCTGGATATGATAATTTAATTATTCTTTTTTTAATTAAACGGTTTTGAATGAGATATAACTATCTTTATATTTGGGTCCTTGTTTTATCAAATTACACTGAATTTTTAATGTTAGTATTATGTATTAACTTTCCATGGATTTTTCTGTTATAAAGTCTTAGTGAACCATTATCTCTGTGTATAGTTTGAGCAATGCTTTTCAAGTTTATTAATATTTTACACATTACAATGTTATATGTATGGCCATATTTATTCCCCGATTTTTCTAGTAACAACATTACTTATCCTCTCTACTCTCAATCATACTGAAGCAAAAATTAAAATCAAATCAAGGCAATTCTTCACTTAGTCCCCCAAAAAGGTCCCTGTAACTAGATAAATAATTAGCAGACATGCAAAGACTGTGGATAAGAGAATCAAGCAGATATAGTAAAATATTAGAATAAAATCAAAGTACACATGTTATAATAAATTAATTAACCAGAATTAATACTTGAAGAATGAAAGGAAGTTAAACTTTTTTAAAGTTAATATATGGTATTAATGATTATTAACTGAATTTTGAACTATATGAAATATACTTGGCCTAAACTAAGGGGATGATGTAATTCATTTGTAAATATTTTGTTGACAAAATAAATTTAATTCTATTTTCTAATTGCCTTACCCAGTTTTTAATTATTTTTCTATTTTACTGAGAAATTTCAATTAAAAATAATACTGTACACTGCTTATTTTCACCAAGTCTTTCAGATCTTTAACAGAGCCTGACCAAGTGAATTAAATTATGCCTTCAAGTTGTAAAGTAAATTCAGCTTTAAAAACATCTAACTCATTCTGACTCAAACATTTAGTCAATTAGATTGTGTTTAGTAATTTAACTGTTGGGCAGTCTACTAAACTGGAAAAGACAAGAGTACTTAGTGCTGTGTGGAAATCAAGCTTATCTTGACTGATTCTATTACCTATGAAGAACATGTTATCCAAAGTAGCATTTATAGTAATCAAATACAAGGTATACACTGTTGAAGTAAATTCCTCTGAATTGACAATGGGAATAATAATATGTATGCCCTAAACCTTGTGCCCAATTGCAGATTTAAAATACATAAATCAGGAAATAAATATTGCCATGATGGCTGCAATGACTTCTGACAACTATGAGGGAACTCCACAGGTAGTGGGCACAATCCCCCAACATGACAACCCTCACTTCAGATTCCAGCTGTAAGTTCAAGTGTTCTCAGAATACCTACCCTTCTGATCAATGTGTTAGGAACGGGGGACTTCCCATTCACCACTCAGATATGATAATCCACTGGAAGGACTCATATAACTCTGAAAAGTGCTATACTGTTGATTATAGTTCTACTGCAGCAAAAAGGATACAAATCCAGGCCCTGAAGAGACACAAACAGCTAGGTGTGGGACTGCTTCAGACTTCCCAGACTTCTGCATCTTCTCCCTTTGGAGAAAGGATCCATTACAGTCTCAGTACATTGATCTATAATATACACAGTGTATTGTTTTTTTCACAGTGTATTGTTAATCATAGAAATTCAGCCAAGCTTCAGTTCAATTCCATAAATGTGATTGATTGAATCATTAGCCAAATTGATTAAACTCAATCCCAAGTGCCCACCCCATTATATATATATATATATATATATATAATTTTTATGAAATCTATTCAAAACTTCTAATTATATGGTTGGTCTTTTGGGCATGTATATCTTTTCCCCACCCTTAGTCATCTTTTTTGGATACACTATCCCAAGAACAAGAGCAAGATTAGTCACTTTGTTAGCCATAGCTGGTTAGTGGATCACACCTTGAGTAACAGAGACACATCTCTGTAGAAATTACAGGAGTTTAGAGGTGCCCCGCCAGGAACAAAAGCAAAGCCTAGACAAATGTATTACTATATAATTGTATCAGAGAAAATCTAGGTTTGTTCTCACTATGGCAATGAAAAGTCTAGCTACATGTTTTCTAGTGTAAAACGTATGTATATTTTTATTTCTTTAAGCATGATAATGTTTTAATCAATGATACTTTTAGTAATAGTACATTACATTTGACAGAAACTTTAGCCGGGTTATATTAATATTGTTTTCCATAATATATATCTGTTTTCACAAAATTCAGGCACAATCTGTATTCATTATCAAGAAATAAAAATGACCTCAACAGTATAAAAGTGTCTCTCAGGGTCATTGAGAATCTCCTAAGTTTTCTGATTTTTGTACAATTTCTAAAACAACTGAGCTTGAGAAATATTTTTAAAAAATTGAAAGTCTTCAGTAAGAAATCCACTAGCAAAAAGTAAATCATCCCTTCTGGAAAGAACAGAAATAAATATTCTAAGGTCTCTGTATCAGTCTAATCACAGTTTTCAAAAACTATGTAGTACTGAGTAAAGATGTCACTGTAAAGTATTTCATTTCAAAAAGTTTAAAAATGGAACAAGTTTTATAACTTTCAGGACAAAAGGAAGTAAAGACTAGAATAACTAAAAGGAAATTTTCATACTGAACAAATGAATGTAGGTGGAAGAAGAACTCTTGCTATTTATGTTTTCTTCCTATATTAATACCATCTCATTTTAATTGGCTGTGATATTCTTGTAATATACATATGCATAAATCAATGTAAACTCAAATATATTATTGTTTTTATATGTACAATATTTACTCAAATATATGAAATAAATCAAGAGCATAAAGATGTCCTTTTAGCTATTTTTAACGCACTCTTCTTATACAAACAACACAATTATCTTTTCTAAAACCACATGTAACAGTTATCAATAATCATGTCTTCACAATTTTTTGCATTAAAAATAAAGGTATTGGGGCTGGGGATGTGGCTCAAGCGGTAGCGTGCTCGCCTGGCATGCGTGCGGCCCGGGTTCGATCCTCAGCACCACATACCAACAAAGATGTTGTGTCCGCCGAGATCTAAAAAATAAATATTAAAAATTCTCTCTCTCTCTCTCTCTCTCTCTCTCTCTCTCTCTCTCTCTCTCTCTCCTCTCTCACTCTCTCTTTAAAAAAAATAAAGGTATTCACAGACATCATTTTTATTTATGTTTCTTTTTTGAGAAAAAGGAGTTCCTGTTGTTCTATAATTATTTGGAATACTGAACTCCATTCATCTTGCAGATCTTTTAAACATTTATTTACTTAGTGAATTCCTTCATATATATATATATATATATATATATATATATATATATAAATGCCTGGTTCTGAGTCAGACACATACTTCACAGTGGACATAATAGTCACGCATGCCAGAAAAAGCATCCCTGAAAATTAGAGGGATGAAAACAGCGGGAAGCATAGGTGAACTACCAACATTCTGCAGTTTCCAGAATGCATGTGATATTCTGAGGCAGGGGAAGTGTAGATACAGAGCAATTGCATGTCAAATTAGTCATTCCAGTTTGTTAAGAGATTGAGTATCTTATATATCGACTTGTTCAAGTTTTGCAAGCCCCTAAATAGCACCTTTAAGTAGAGCAATTAATTTTTTTTCTTCATTAACTTTAATTATGCTTAGAAGCCTAGAAATCTTGGCACAGTTTCAAAAATAAAGGCTGCTTGCTAAGTGGGTTTTCCCAAGTTCTCACAAATCACAGTGACACTGAAAGTATCAGCATGGGCCTCATTAAGAAGAAAAATATGGAGACACTGAAACCTGGATAAGGTATGATTAAGGTTTATCTCCAGTACTGAAACAATGAACCAATGAGGAATAATAACAGATTTCATATTCTCCTAATATTCTTAATTTATTGTAGTGTAATGAGATATATTAAGTACATGGATTTTCTCAAAAATTTGGTATCTTGAAGGGAACATTTAAACAACATTTAAATGACAACCAAAGTGTCCCATTTCATAGGAAAAAGTTATTAATAGCAATGAATTCCCACTATGCTAATGTGAATGAGCATACCACATAACCATTATGAAGCTTGACTAGAATATTTACACCTCTGTATCAAGATGATTTTTCACTAGTTACCGCATTTAAATTGTATTGACATGCATGAATTATTTTTCTGTACTGGCTACCATTGCTTTATCCTGAATCTGAATGAAGAAAACAAATTACAAAGTGATACAGAAATTTTCTATTGTCAATTGGTATCATCATTTCTTCTAGAAATGACGGCATATATCAACATCCATGTGTTTTAACAAACATTTTTGTGAAATCTGAATATGGAAACTCATGTATTTCACTTATGATTACTGACATATATTGTGTTTCCTACAAATTGCCTTAGAACCTAGAAATCTTGGAACAGAAAATTTTGAAAATGGGTGTAATGTAATTGGATTCATCATTCAAATAGAACATTCTGGCAAAAGGAAGAAAATAGAGCGTGAGAATTGGTTAGAAATGAAAGTGAGGAGCCCGGATCAGCTGAATTCAAGCTCCCGTTCGCCTGCTTCCCGCAGGCAAACAGCTGTGACTCAGCACTAATCCATCCAGCTGAAACAACTGGTCAGCCCTTCTCACCTACAGAGGTAAATGCCTACCGAGCCTTCATAGGTAGTGGCCACAGGTTTGAAACGGGGCTTGGGAGAGACAGTAAGGACCCACCCGTTGCATTGGTCGCCCGGCAAAGGGAAACGAACTGTCGCCATTTGCAAGAGATACCACCATGGCAGAGAACTGACCTCATCAGACTGCGGCGGAGGAGATAACTTCATTGAAACCTGCGGCTACAGGTGTGTAATTCCCTAGCCTTCCCTCTCCACACATCGGGGAAACCTTAAGGGCCCCTCCCAGCTCTCCCGTAAGGGCCCTTCCTAGCTCTCCCGTGAGCACGATAGACAGACCAAGGGAATCAGAGGTTGCGCGGGACCAGCGGCGCGGAACTACCGCTCCCACCAGTGCTGACAGCTGAGGTCTCTTGCACCAGCTCCGGGGGCGTGGCTACCGGAGGGCAAGTAAAATTCGCTGAGGATTCTCAGCCCCAAACTCTACAAACTTAGGGTCTGAGGGAATGGCAAACTGGAAGAGTGTGCCCAGTTGTTCATGAAAACAGGGCTCCCGGGAGCAGCAGACCTGGCGTGTAGCCAGTATTGTGGTGAGCGGCACCGGTGAGAGGGGCCTGGCTAGAGGAAAAGTGGGAAGTGACTAGACACAAGAGGAGGCACTAGGCACTCAGGATTGGAGACTCGCCCAGTCTGGGAGCAGCTGCTGCACAGTGATTGGTTCCCGCGTATTGACAGGAGAAACTTGGCCTGGTGGGCACAGTGCCACCTACTGGAAGAGAAATTAATCAAACTCTAAGACTGCATTTATTAGCTTTTTTTTTTTTCTTTTCTCTCTTTTTTTGATTTGGATTTTTCTTTCATTTTCATTTTTCTTTCTTGTTGTTTTTTTAAATTTTTTTTTGCAATTTTTTAAATTTTTTTTCTTCTAATTTTAATTTTTTTATTATTATTTTTTTAAAAAATTTTCTTTTTTTATTTCCTATTTTTTTCTTCTTTTGTCTTTTCATTTCTTTTCAATTATCTTATCCTCCCTTCCTTGAATTCTACCTGCTTACTCTCATTCTCTTTAGTGACTTCTTCCCTTCCCTTCTAATACCTTTCCTCCCAAGCATCTAATAAATTTATAGGAGTAACAGTAACTCATCAGTCAAACAGAACAAGAAGTAACATGAGCAGCTTCAAAAAGCAAGGAAGAAAAGGAGTAAAAACAATGCAGGACAGCCTAAATATTCAGGAGGACCTAGAGTCATCAGAAAAATGGTCATATAAAGAACTCAAGGAACACCTTAGACAGATGGAATGGAACCTTAAAGAGGATACAAGACAGCAAATTCAAGCAGCGAAAGAACACATTGAGAATGAATTACATAAACAGATAAAAGAAGAAGTTAAGCATCTTTATCAGGAGATAGAGATTATAAAAAAATAATCAAACAATAATTCTAGAAATGAAGGAAACGATAAACCAAATTAAAAACTCAATTGAGAGTATCACTAACAGAATAGAGCAAGTAAAAGCCAGAACGTAAGATAATGAAGACAAAATATATCATCTTGAAAAGAGTCTAGCCAACTCAGAAAGGCTGGTAAAAAATCACGAGAAAAACATCCAAGAGTTATGGGATAACATAAAAAAAACAAACTTACGAGTCATCGAGATAGAAGAAGGTACAGAGATTCAAACCAAGGGAATGGGTAACCTGCTGAATGAAATAATTACAGAAAACTTTCCAGAAATAAAAAAGGAAACAGATATACAAATTGAAGATGCATACAGGGCACCGAGCACACAAAATCACAGTAGACCAACGCCAAGACACATTGTTATGAAGATATCCAATATACAAAACAAAGAGAAAATATTAAATGCTAAAAGATAAAGGAGACAGATTACATTCAGGGGTAAACCAATAAGGTTAACAACGGATTTTTCATCACAGACACTGAAAGCAAGAAGGTCATGGAACAATGTATTTCAAACACTGAAAGACAATGGATGCCAACCAAGAATTCTGTATCCAGCAAAATTAAGCTTCAGGTATGACAACGAAATAAAAATCTTTCATGATAAACAAAAGTTAAAAGAATTTGCAGCCAGAAAACCAGCATTGCAAAGCATTTTGAGCAAAACACTACACGAGGAAGAAATGAAAAACAATAACCAAAACCATCAGTGGGAAGTGCCTCGGTAAAGACAGAGGGCGAGGGGAAAGATAATCATGGAGAAACAAACTAAATGTTTTAAAAAAAGGATAAATAATCAAACATGGATGGAAGTACAAACCATATATCAATAGTAACTCTGAATGTTAATGGCTTAAACTCTCCAATAAAGCGACATAGGCTGGTATCATGGATTAAAAAAACAAATCCAACAATATGCTGCCTCCAGGAGACACATCTGATTGGAAAAGACATACACAGGCTGAAGGTGAAAGGATGGGAAAAAATATACCATGCACATGGTCCTCGTAAGCAAGCAGGGGTGGCCATGCTCATATCGAATACAATCGACTTCAAGACTAAGTTAATCAAAAGGGATAAAGAAGGACATTATATACTATTAAAAGGAACCATTCACCAACAAGACATAAAAATTATCAATATTTATGCACCAAATAATGGTGCTGCGACATTCATAAAACAAATTCTCCTCAAGTTCAAGAATCAAATAGATCACAACACAATAATTATGGGTGACTTCAACACACCTCTCTCACCACTGGACAGATCTTCCAAACAAACGTTGAATAAAGAAACTATAGAACTCAATATCACAATCAATAACTTAGACTTAACTGACATATATAGAATATATCAACCATCATCAAATGGATATACTTTTTTCTCAGCAGCACATGGATCCTTCTCAAAAATAGACCATATATTATGGCACAGGGCAACCCTCAGTAAATATAAAGGGGTGGAGATAATACCTTGCATTTTATCTGATCATAATGGAATGAAACTAGAAATCAATGATAAAAGAAGGAAGGAAAAATCCTACATCACATGGAAAATGAACAATATGTTACTGAATGATCAATGGGTTACAGAAGACATAAAGGAGGAAATCAAAATATTCTTAGATTCTTGGATTCATCCCTGGGATGCAAAGATGGTTCAATATACGGAAATCAATAAATGTTATTCACCACATCAATAGACTTAAAGATAAGAACCATATGATCATCTCGATAGACGCAGAGAAAGCATTCAACAAAGTACAGCATCCCTTTTTTTTTCAAAACTCTCGAAAAGATAGGGATAACAGGAAATTACCTTGTCATTGTAAAAGCTATCTATGCTAAGCCTCAGGCTAGCATCATTCTGAATGGACAAAAGTTAAAGGCATTCCCTCTAAAATCTGGAACAAGACAAGGATGCCCTCTATCACCACTTCTATTCAATATAGTTCTGGAAACACTGGCCAGAGCAATTAGACAGATGAAAGAAATTAAAGGCATAAAAATAGGAAAAGAAGACCTTAAATTATCACTATTTGCAGATGACATGATCCTATACCTAGAAGACCCAAAAGGGTCTACAAAGAAACTACTAGAACTAATAAATGAATTCAGCAAAGTGGCAAGATATAAAATCAACATGCATAAATCAAATGCATTTCTGTATATCAGCGACAAAACTTCTGAAACGGAAATGAGGAAAAACACTCCATTCACAATATCCTCAAAAAAAAAAAATACTTGGGAATCAACCTAACAAAAGAGGTGAAAGATTTATACAATGAAAACTACAGAACCCTAAAGAGAGAAGTAGAAGAAGATCTTAGAAGACGGAAAAATATACCCTGTTCATGGATAAGCAGAACTAACATCATCAAAATGGCGATATTACCAAAAGTTCTCTATAGGTTTAATGCAATGCCAATCAAAATCCCAACGGCATTTCTTGTAGAAATAGATAAAGCAATGATGAAATTCATATGGAAAAAAAAAGACCCAGAATAGCAAAAGCAATTCTAAACAGGAAGTGTGAATCAGGCGGTATAGCGATACCAGATTTCAAACTATATTACAGAGCAATAGTGACAAAAACAGCATGGTACTGGTACTAAAACAGGTGCATGGACCAATGGTATAGAACAGAGGACACAGAGACTAATCCACAAAGTTACAACTATCTTATATTTGATAAAGGGGCTAAAAGCATGCAATGGAGGAAGGATAGCATCTTCAACAAATGGTGTTGGGAAAACTGGAAATCCATATGCAACAAAATGAAACTGAATCCCTTTCTCTCGCCATGCACAAAAGTTAACTCAACATGGATCAAGGAGCTTGATATCAAACCAGAGACTCTGTGTCTGATAGAAGAAAAAGTTGGCTCCGATCTACATATTGTGGGGTCGGGCTCCAAATTCCTTAATAGGACACCCATAGCACAAGAGTTTATAACAAGAATCAACAAATGGGACTTACTTAAACTAAAAAGTTTTTTCTCAGCAAGAGAAACAATAAGAGAGGTAAATAGGGAGCCTACATCCTGGGAACAAATTTTTACTCCTCACACTTCAGATAGAGCCCTAATATCCAGAGTATACAAAGAACGCAAAAAATTAGACAATAAGATAACAAATAATCCAATCAACAAATGGGCCAAGGAACTGAACAGACACTTCTCAGAGGAGGACATACAATCAATCAACAAGTACATGAAAAAATGCTCACCATCTCTAGCAGTCAGAGAAATGCAAATCAAAACCACCCAAAGATACCATCTCACTCCAGTAAGATTAGCAGCCATTATGAAGTCAAACAACAATAAGTGTTGGCAGGGATGTGGGGAAAAGGGTACACTTGTACATTGCTGGTGGGACTGCATATTGGTGCGGCCAATTTGGAAAGCAGTTTGGAGATTCCTGGGAAAGCTGTGAATGGAACCACCATTTGTCCCTGCTATTGCCCTTTTCGGACTATTCCCTGAAGACCTTAAAAGAGCGTACTACAGGGATACTGCCCCATCGAGGTTCATAGCAGCACAATTCACAATAGCTAGACTGTGGAACCAACCCAGATGCCCTTCAATAGATGAATGGATAAAAAAAATGTGGCATCTATACACAACGGAGTACTATGCAGCAATAAAAAATGACAAAATCATAGAATTTGCAGGGAAATGGATGGCACTAGAGTAGATTATGCTTAGTGAAGCTAGCCAATCCCTAAAAAACAAATACCAAATGTCTTCTTTGATATAATGAGAGCAACTATGAACAGAGCAGGGAAGAGGAGCAAGAAGAAAAGATTAACGTTAAACAGAGACATGAGATGGGAGGGAAAGGGAGAGAAAAGGGAAATGGCATGAAAATGAAGGGAGACCCTCATTGCTATACAAAATTACATATAAGAGGTTGTGAGGGGAATGGGAAAATAAACAAGGAGAGAAGTGAATTACAGTAGATGGGGTAGAGAGAGAAGATGGGAGGGGAGGGGAAGGGGGATAGTAGGGGATAGGAAAGGTAACAGAATACAACAATTACTAATAGGGCATTATGTAAAATTGTGGATGTGTAACTGACGTGATTCTGCAATCTGCATTTGGGGTAAAATTGGGGGTTCATAACCCACTTCAATCTAATGTATGAAATATGATATGTCAAGAGCTTTGTAATGTTTTGAACAACCAATAAAAAAAAAAAAGAAATGAAAGTGAACTATGCAAATCAATTGGAATAATCTGGGGGATATACTGTGGCTTCCCTAACTCAGAACAAAATATTGGTGCTTCACTCTTTTTGTTTTTTCTCTTGTTTGCTCATTAGATCACAAATAGACTTGACTGCTAGAAGATAAATCACATATGTATATATATATATGATTTATATATATATATATATGATTTATCATATATATATATATATATATATATATATATATATATATGTATTTCAGATATAACTAAAGCAGGATTATAACAAATTGTCTGAATTTTATCTTGCATGAAATGGTTAATAAATGCTTCAATGTATTTTGATATCAAAAAACAAGTAAAAAGATAAAACCTAAAATACAAGCACTTTATTGCAATTTATTAATTTGAAATTGTTTCTTATATATATGTTGAAATTATTATTTCCAACATATGATTTTTTTATTGATTATTTAAAGCATTACATAGCTCCTGATATATCATCTTTCATACATTTGACTCAAATTGTGTTTTGAACTCCCATTTTCACCCCAAATACAGATTGCAGAATCACATCTGTTACATATTCACATTTTTACATAATGCCATATTAGTGACTGTTGTATTCTGCTACCTTTCCTATCCCCTACTATCCCCCCTCCCTTCCCCTGCCCTGCCATCTTCCCTCTCTACCTCCCCTGCTGTTTTTCAATTCTCTCCCTTTTTTTCCCTCCCCCTTGCCCCTCATAACCTCTTATAATTTTATGTATCATTGAAGGTCTCCTACTATTTCCATGTGCTTTTCCTTCTCTCTCCGTTTCTCTCCCCCCATTCGTCTTTGTTTACTGTAGTCTTTTCCTCATGCTCTTCCTGTTCTGTTCTTAGTTGTTCCCTTTATATCAAAGCAGACATTTGGCATTTGTTTTTTAGGGCTTGGCTAGCTTCGCTTAGCATAATCTGCTCTAATGCCATCCATTTCCCTGCAAATTCTATGATTTTGTCATTTCTTAGTGATGCATAATACTCCATTGTGTATAGATGCCACATTTTTTTTTATCGATTCATCTATTGAGGGGCATCTAGATTGGTTCCACAGTCTAGATATTGTGAATTGTGCCGCTATAATCATTGATGCAGCCGTATCCCTATAGAGCGCTTTTTTAAGGTCCTCAGGGAATAGTCCGAGCAGTGCAATAGCTGGGTCAAATGGTGGATTCATTCCCAGCTTTCCCAGGATCAAAGTGATGTTGGCCTCATAGAATGAATTTGGAAGAGCTCCTTCTTTTTCTATTTCTTCAAATAGCTTGAAAAGTATTGGTATTAATTCTTCTTTGAAGGTTTTGTAGAACTCCGCTGTATACCCATCTGGTCCAGGGCTTTTCTTGGTTGGTAGTCTTTTGATGGCTTCTTCTATTTCTTCTTTTGTTATTGGTCTGTTTAAATTGTGTGTGTCTTCCTGTCTCAATCTGGGCAAATCATATGCCTTAAGGAATTTACCGATATCTTCATTATCTTCTATTTTATTGGAATATAGGGTTTCAAAATACTTTCTAATTATCTTCTGTATTTCTGTAGTGTCTGTTGTGATATTGCCTTTTTCATCCCGTATGTTAGTAATTTGAGTTCTCTCTTCTTCTTTTCATTAGCTTGGCTAAGGGCTTTTCTATCTTATTTATTTTTTCGAAGAACCAACTTTTAGTTTTATCAATTTTTTCAGTGGTTTCTTTTGTTTCAATTTCGTTGATTTCTGCTCTAATTTTAATTATTTCTTGTCTTCTACTACATTTGCTGTTGTTTTGCTCTTCCTTTTCTAGGTTTTTGAGGTGTTGCGTGAGTTCATTTATTTGTTCGTTTTTTTCTTTTTTTGAGGTAAGAACTTCAAGAAATGAATTTCCCTCTTAAAACGGCTTTCATTGTGTCCCATAGATTCCGGTATGTTGTGTCTGTGTTATCATTTGATTCTAAGAATTTTTTCATCTCCTCCTTTATGTCTTCTATAACCCATTGATCATTCAATAACATATTGTTCATTTTCCATGTGATGTAGGATTTTTCCTTCCTTCTTTTATCATTGATTTCCAATTTCATTCCATTATGATCAGATATGGTGCATGGTATTATCTCCACGCTTTTATATTTACTAAGAGTTGCCTAATGGCATAATATATGGTCTATCTTTGAATAGGATCCATGTGCTGCTGAGAAGAACGTGTATCCACTTGATGATGGTTGATATATTCTATATATGTCGGTTAAGTCTAGGTTATTGATTGTGTTGTTGAGTTCTATAGTTTCTTTTTTCAGCTTTTGTCTAGAGGATCTGTCTAATGGCGAGAGCGGTGTGTTGAATTCACCCATAATTATTGTGTTGTGGTCTATTTGACTCTTGAACTTGAGGAGAGTTTGTTTTATGAATGTTGCAGCTCCATTGTTTGGTGCATACAAATTGATGATTGTTATGTCTTGTTGGTGGATGGTTCCTTTTAACAGTATATAGTGACCTTCTTTATCCTTCTTGATTAACTTAGGTTTGAAGTTGATTTTATTCGATATGAGTATGGCCACTCCTGCTTGCTTCCGAGGGCCATGTGAGTGGTATGATTTTTCCCAACCTTTAACCTTCAGCCTGTGTATGTCTTTTCCTATCATATGAGTCTCCTGAAGGCAGCATATTGTTGGATTTGTTTTTTTTGATCCAGGTTACTAGCCTATGTCTCTTGATTGGTGAGTTTAGGCCATTAACATTTAAGGTTACAATTGAGATATGATTTGTACTTCCAGTCATGCTTCTTTATTTATTTATTTTAGTTTGGCTAGTTTTGCTTTTTGGTTATTTTCCTCCCCCTTTACTGAGATACCTGCTGCTGTTAGTTTTGGGCACTATTTTTCAATTCCTCTTCTTGTAGTGTTTTGTTCAAAATGCTTTGCAGAGCTGGTTTTCTTGCTGCAAATTCTTTTAGCTTTTGTGTATCGTGAAAGATTTTAATTTCTTTGTCAAATTTGAAGCTCAATTTTGCTGGATATAGTATTCTTGGTTGGAATCCATTATTTTTCAGCGTTTGAAATACATTATTCCAGGATCTTCTCGCTTTCAAAGTTTGTGATGAGAAATCGGTCGTTAACCTAATTGGTTTACCCCTGAATGTAATCTGCCTCTTTTCTCTCATAGCTTTTAGTATTCTCTCCTTGTTCTGTACGTTGGCTATCTTCATAATTATATGTCTTGGAGTTGGTCTATTATGGTTTTGAATGTTTGGGGTCCTGTAGGCTTCCAGGATTTGGCAATCCATTCCATCTTTCATCTCTGGGAAGTTTTCTAGAATTATTTCATTTAATATGCTGTCCATTCATTTGGTTTGAATCTCTGTGCCTTCTTCTATCCCTATGACTCTCATATTTGGTTTTTTTATGACATCCCATATCTCTTGAATAGATTGCTCATGGGATTTAAGCATCTTTTCTGTGTTGACTATATTCTTTTCAAGTTGATAAACCTTGTCTTCATTATCTGATGTTCTGACTTCTACTTGATCAAGTCTATTTGTAATATTCTCGTTTGAGTTTTAATTTGGTTTATAGTTTCCTGCAATTCTAGGATTAATGTTTGATTTTTTTTTAAGATCTCTATCTCCTAGTAGAGCTCGTTCTTTGCCATTTGAATTTGTTTGTTTAATTCATTTTCAAAATATACTTTTATTTCTTGGACTTGCTGTCTCATGTCTTCTCTAATATTCCTTTCCATTCGAGTTAGGTATGCCTTGAGTTCTTTCGCTATCCCTGTTTCTGATGTTTCTATGTCCTCCTGTAGAATTGAGTTGTCTTGCATTGTTTGTAATCCTTTTTTCACTTGTTTTCTCATGTTGTCCATGTTACTTTCCAGCTCTTTTTGATTGTCGTGTTTCTGCTCTCTTCTATAGATTTGTTTTGTTTCTGTATTACTCTGATGTCTCTCCTTTGTGTTGTTAAACTATGCCTGCTAACGTGGATTCCGCTGGGAAGGAATTCCGACGTCCGAGCTCCAGTGACGACACTACTCTGCTATGACGGGCCCCAGTCTCCTTGCCGGGGTGCCCAAATGGGGGGGTGTGACTGGACTCTCTCTGTTTGGTTTCCGCTCCCGGTCGCGGCAGGCGGGCAGTCTCCAGCCACCCAGTATCACAGGCCGCGGGCAGGTGATCAGTTGCAAGCGGGTGGGCGTTCTCCTACTGCCCAGTTACGCGGGCAGTGGGTGAACTGTTGCTGGTGGGCCTGCAGTTTACAGCTGCCCAGTCGCGAGGGCCTTGCCTCTAGTCTCCTGGTTTCTCCTGCTAGTCTTGGTTTCTCCTGTTTTGTTGTTGCAATCTGTTGGAGAGTGGCGGTGGATACTTTAGCTCTCCAAGATGGTGGCCGCTGGTTGCCTTCGTGGAGTGTCCCTTGTGGGGGATGGGGCTGTACCGCTTCCTTCCCCGTCTGCAATCCTGAACTCAGCCCGGGGGTCAGTGCAGGCTTGGCTGGTGGGATACCACCGTTTCGCAGCCACTTATCTCCCTGCTTACCTGTTAATCCCTTCTCTGCGGCACCATGCTTTCTGTAGCCACAGGGCAGGCTGCGCGAATCAGACAGCCTGGATCTCCGGGGTCACACCGTTGGCTTTTGGGATCCCCGGCACTCTATGGTTTTGATTTTTTCTGCTTGCCCCTCCCCCAGCGCTGGCTAGACAGGTTTTGTTTTGGCTGCTGATGGGAGGGGGGGTTGAAGGTCAGGTGCCTCTAGTTCTCCTTTAGTCTTTATGCAGGCTCACTGTGATACTCCCTCCCCCTGAAAGTCTAGGAGAGATTTTATGCGAAATCCCCCTATGTATGGGGGCTGAACTGAGTGACACACACCTGTTTTGTTGTTGCAATCTTTCTGAGAGTGGCGGTGGATACTTCAGCTCTCCAAGATGGTGGCCGCTGGTTGCCTTAGTGGAGTGTCCCTTGTGGGGGGATGGGGCTGTACCGCTTTCTTCCCCTCTGCAATCCCGAACTCAGCCCAGGGGTCAGTCTCTTGCTTACCAGTTAATCCCTTCTCTGCTGTGCCACGCCTTCTGTAGCCGTGGGGCAGGCCGCGCGAATCAGACAGCCTGGATCTCCAGGGTCACACTGTTGGCTTTTGGGATCCCCGGCACTCCAACATATGATTTTTATATTGCTTAGATTTACAGCTTCTGTTTAACAACACAAAGACCTAATATTCAGTAATACTGATTTTAGATTACCCTTTATAAATCACATAAAAATGCAAAGAACAATTATGAATTCTGTAATAAATACAAATAAAAATGAATATTTATTTCCTATACTCCATTAGTTTCACATCCAAAAAATAAAATTCACATATCTAAACTCCTCAGAATATTCATATTAAGGAAATGCTTCTTGTATGGATTTCTAACAATCTGGTTGAAATTGCATTAGAACATTCTAAAAATAAGAAATGGCTTGGTATGAAAGAATAAGAGTTATTTCAAGAAAGGTATTGGAGTTTATATGTGTTCTAATTCATTAAGAAATTCATTTTCAGTGTTAAATATTAGACTTCATAAAACATATACTTTAGCCTCCGTATTTGTGGAAAAGAGTAAAATCTTTAAGGATAGTAGAACATATATTTATCTGTTATAAAATTTGTAACTAAATTCTGTTATATATTTTGTGCTTTATAGTGTATAGAAAGTATTAAATCTTAAACAAATCTACTTGATTTCTATCAGATTAGAGGAAATAACAATTAACAGAACATAAATTTTTACCAAGCTTAATGCTGCAGAATTTATTCACTTTATATTAATTTGACATTCACTGTCCTGTTTATGTTAGGACTGAGAATATAATAAGTTTGATTCCCTTATACTCTGGATAAGACACATTTAATGATGAGAAAATATAAAATAACACCAACAGATAAATATTAACAATATGAAAGTTTTTGTGTTAACTTTTGCTGAGTGAAATATGACGTTCTGTCTTTTTCCTTCAAAATAATGTTAAAAAATGAGAGTAATGGCCAAAAGAGATACAGTTATCTAGCGATGGATAAACAGGATCAGTTTGAAGTTATAGAAGAAATAACTAATAAAAATTGGAAATATTTTCTCAGTGGTGTCTTTCCATTGATAAAGCATAATTTATAGGCCTGTTATATAGAACATTTCAATATTTATGAGTTTATTCTCAAATTTGATTGATTCTTCTTGTGATTATTTTAATCTAAAATAGGTTAAATTTATAATGTATTTGCTCATGACATAAGCCAAAAATAGCATTCATATTATCAAATTAAAGCCTGTATATCAGAAAATTATAAACATTTTTCTAAAAGTTGATGAAGAAGACAGAGGAGAAAGATGATGAAAAACTATAAAAATTTACCTCCGCTGAACAGGACCTTTTAATTTATAGGAAGTAACTAGTAACTTGGTCTGAGTAGCAGAATTCAAACTTAATAGCTTAAATAATCAATTGGAGAGAAAAAATAAGAATACCTAAAAACCTGGATTTGATACTCAGTATTAAAAATCATAAATAAGCAAATAAGAGATAAATGTCAGAAGAACATAATTTCTAATAATCATATCAGTTTTTCATGTTCTAAGTTAAGGAAGGAAATTTTTGTCAAATATGTTCATTTAGAATTGAAAAATACTATGTAGTCACTTTCTTTTATAAATATGAAATTTTATATTTTATGACTCCATATACCTTTTAAAAATCTACAAAACAATCATTAAGTAGCTTCATCATATATTCCCTCTTCTACCTTGGGCAATCTACCAATCTTCCAGTTTTGATCTATTTTAGCCAGAGTGGTTAAGGGAATATCAATATTTAAAATATGTGTAGTTCTATTTTCAAGGTAGTAAAAGTTCTCACTCATTAGTCTGCTGTTGATTATTTTTTGCTGTCAGGATCCCATTAGAGTCTAAAATTGATAAAAAATCAGACAACTTGGATGTTTTATTTATGAAATTTAAGAGGACATGTCATTATTGATAAATATTCTAACAGTATGGTGGCCTAAATTATCTAATCATTACCTCTGATACTCTTTTAATAAGAATAGATTATCACAGTTATTTCTAAACTTATAAAACTCATTTCACATATGGTTGGACAAAAATGTAGCAAAACATGAATTCATATTTTGGCTGTCATTTTTAGATACAAGTGGCTCCCAAGAGAATAAAATGTAAAGCAAATATGCAAATTTTACTGGTGTATTTGCATGCACATCACATAGCAGAAAATCCCTACTCTTTTCATCTTGTGTCCTATTTCATCATCATTATCAGTGACAGGCAGTGTTAAGTAAGGCAATCTTAGTTTTTAGAAATATATTTATGAGCCACTAATCAATTATTTACAATCCTGGAGAAAATGAAAAGATTCCTTCAAGTTCACACAGTATCTATCAGAGTTCCATTTATCACTGATGCTTAAGAAGCACAAGGATGTATTTTATGCTATCAATCAAGTTAAAAAATTACTTTTCTAAATTGGAAAAAAATCTTCATTTTTCTAGAAATAAATGAAATCAAATGTCCCTATTTTGGAAATTAACTAATGTAATTATGTCTTTTAATAAAGAAAATGATTAGTTCATGCTTTTGAAGTATCCACTAGGACATTTTTAGGCTTTATTTTTATTAATCAAACCAACAAGAAAAGAATAGAATTGCATTTTTCATGTGAAATAACATTTTTGGACTATAATTGAAATTGATAATTTGTTTCTCAAAAATGTATAAATTTTCTGCAAATCTATTAAAGAAAAATAAAGTTAAATAAGAAATATTTTACATATTATACTTTAAAAGAGGAAATTTGAGAACTAATATGTGAAATAGTCTTTAACAATATGGAAGCTATGCAAGCGATGCAATTCTAATATATTAAAAACAATACTCTAAATATAGAGAGAAGAGTAGTGCTAACCCTAAAAAGAAAAGAACAAAAATATAACCAAATAAATGGATTTATACCTATATGAAAAGATATTAAACCTCTTTTATAGTAAGAGAATTACATAAAAAATTAATATTTCTCATTAAATTGGTAAAACTCTAAATATATTAAAATTCTCTTTTGTCAAAGGTAAGGGGGGTTCTCATGTGATGGTAAAAAATATAGTGCAATCTCTATAAAATGGAATTTGGAAATAACTATAAATTTGCATATTTTTTAATCCAAAACAACTTTGCTCCAGAAATTTGTCTTAAAATTCCTCAGGCTGGAATAGGAAAACACATTAATTAAGATACTTGATTAATAACAATGGATTGAAAGCAAACCTAGTGACTGTTAATTGGGGACTCACTAAATAAATTATGATGTATCATGGAAATGTAATATACCAAGCTTTAGCAAACAAAAATAAAAACCCTAGGGATATTGCTATGTACCATTACAGGACAATCTCCAGACTGTATTATTAATTCAAAACACCAACGTATATAAAGGAATTTATAAACTCAATACAATTAAAAACAAGTTTTAATTCAAATATGTATGTATGTGATTTATATATATATATATATATATATACACACACACACACACACACACACATATATGTATGTATGCATATTATATATGATACAGTTTGATTTCTCTTTTAAAATGTAATAAAATACCATAACTTAGAACAAAATTCATCAAAGAAATTAAAAAATAGCTTTCAGAGTGTAGGGAAGAAATCCTTCCTTGAATTATTGAACTTAAAGAAATTTTAATTTTCTTTTACTTTATAAATGTAGCAAATATTCTTCACATTCACAAAAGTTTTTATAGATGCAATAATTACTGTACTTCACATAATGGGACCTTTGAAAGGCTTTACAGACAAATGTATAGAAAAACACATAAACCAAAATTCAGTTAAAGAATATTTTCATGCAATCTTTCTTGTTTTGCTGAAGTGGTTTGTATATGACTGAGCTTATCTCAGAAATTTTGCCCCACAAAGGCTAGACATAGAATTTGATAAAAGTTTCTATACATGTGATCCAAAAACAATGATTTCCAAAGGTTTTTATGATGCTAAGAAAAATAAAATATCAAACGAATTCTGTAAATTCAATCATGGTTGTTTCACTTGTCCACTGCATATGCTAGTATTTGTTTTGGAATAAAAAGGCTAATTACCACAAATCCATATCACAATATGCTTTCACATACTGTACAATGTCTTTCACATAATTTCTTTATCAGTGATCCAATTTGTACACTAAAGATGTTAGCAAATAATTTATGAGAATGCAGTGGCAAAACTTTACAAAGAGTTCTGATTCAGACAATCTATAACATATTTTCATGGTGCTGTACTTATTTTTTCAATTGTATTTAAATTATTTGCCAATTGTGAAGGCAAATGAGAAAAAAAAATGTACATCAAAATCTGATTAAATCAATAGCCCTAAAACTACTTTGATTTATTAAAACCATTACAAATTGTTTTGCTTTTATAAGACTCATTCCCTTTTGTCTTCCTTGTCAACAGAACCTAATTTTATTCTGTCTTCATGAGTAGTCAAGAGAAGCTAGAACTTTTCAAACCCTAATAGAATGAAATATGGTGATTCTGAATCATTCTTACTTGTCCTAGTACACTTACTATCAACAGGGTTACCACCTCTACATGATTCCTGGTACTGTGGCAACCATCTTGGAATCATGAGAGAACACATTATAAGAAAAAGATTCTTAGTATGGTACAGCATATAAATATAAGGCATCTGAACTTTAGGGAATATTGGTGATCTACTGATATGATCCAACTGGGAATTGAATCAACTCAGGACTTGTATTATGTGAGATGTTATGATATTATTTTAAGCTGTTTGAGTTTGTTTTTTAAATACATTCAAATGCATTTCAGTTGATATATTGATATATATATATTTTCTTCCTTTCCTCTTAAGTCACTGAAAACATATTTCCCTTAAAACACCACTTTCATTACATTACAATTCTGCCCTAGCATTATGCATAAACTCAATGCATAAAATTTATTCTTTTATGTTTATTTTAAAAGTCTCAATAAGCTGTTCATTTCTACTGTCCTTTTCAGCCAAGCACATTAACCTGTTCTCCTGTTTTATCCATATCTTTATTGGTTCATCTTGTTCTCCAATGGTCTCCATATTCCTATTTTTTTAAAAATTGTACCAAGAAATATGACACCCAAACAAATCTCACACGCTGTACAAATCAGAGATATTTTCTATGATAAAGTATCAATATCAATTTACCAAATTAAAGTATTTATATACCAATGATTATTTTTTATTTTTAATTCTCATGTTAATCTAACAAAGACCTCGTATATTTTTAGCAGAAATAGTGAGGGAAAAGACACTCTGATAAATCAAGAGGAAAGTTGAGTCATTGTCTATTGCACTCTCAAAGGTACAATTGAGATAACTTCATTGAGATAAGATCAATGATGTGAACAGTCTTCATAAAATTTTCCAAATTTAAATAACTAATAATTTGTACAGAATCAAAAATTGGGTCCACTGGAAAAGTTTCTGAAGTAATCTGTTTTAAAATGTATATTGTTATACATGCCTTAAGGTATAAAAAGATGAGTTTTATATTATAGTTCTATGAAGGTGAAGAAAACAAATTTACATTTTAAAAAAAAATGTACATTGCATCTAAAAACCTCATTTTATGCTTAAGGCAAATCATTGCTTATCATTAAGAAAAAGAATATGGATCAGAGTACAGTGTCTTATACTAACTGTATTTGGATTTATAGAATAAAAACGTTAAATATCTCAAGCAATCAGGGAAATGCAATCAAACTACATTGAGATTTTAACTAATTTCAGTCAGAATGGCAATTATCAAGAATACAAACAATATTAAATGCTGAAGAGGATATAGAGAAAAAAGTTACACTTTTTGTAAATTACCACAATCACTTTTGAAATCAATATGGAAGAATAATAAAATTATGTCATTTTCAGGAAAATTGGTGGAAATTGCAAACATTATATTAAGTGAAATAAGCCAAATTCAGAAAGTCAATGGTATATGTTTTCTCTCATGTGTGGAAGCTAGAGAGGAAAAAAATGAAAAGAAAGGTTATGTATCTCATGAAAATTAAAGGGAGATCAGTAGAATGGAGGAAAGAGATCAAGGGGGAGGGAGGAGGAGAGGGAATGTGTAAATACTAGGGAACAATATTGGCCAAATTACATTCAATATGTAAAAACAAACACCACCCTTATACATGACTATAATGTGACAATTTAAAATATGGAAAAAAAGAAGAAAAAATGTATTTTGTGTTTTAAGTGTTTAGTAGTTTTTATTTCATCTGGACTGACAGACGATATAATCTTAAATGCTATTAAGTAATTTAAAAAAACTTTTTCTGGAGTTTCCATGCCTAATGCTCTCTCCAAAGTTCGTGTTGGAATTTAAATCCCAGTATAGTACCATCGAGATGTGAAACTTCTAGGAGGTGATGAAGAGGCCTTATTAATTTCATTAGCGACCTTGAGAGAGGGTTGGGTGGAAGCAGTGAAATCTGTATAGCCTTTCACTTTTCACCATGTGAGGACACAGTGCCCCCCCCCCCTTCTTGAGAACATAGCAAGGAGTCTTTCACCAAAGAATGAATATCAGAACCTTGATCCTGGACTTCTCCATCTCCAAAACTAATAAATAAACTTCTGTATTTTATAAACTGCCCATTCTCCATTATTTTGTTGCAGCAGTAAGAATGAACTAAGGCAATATTTATAAATAATATTATATTTTCATAAATCTATGCTTTTTACAAATTGAAAAGTATATTTTACAGAAAACTCTTATAGAAAAAATGTTTCATCCTGAAGAAAAGCTGTTAAAAAATCTTTTTCTATCTTGCTGTTTAGCCATCTGCATGCATTTCAAATTTTATGTTTAAACGTTCCAGTATTTCATGTAAATATCTAATGCACACTGAATTTGGATAGTAGAATTATGTCATCTTGAAGCATGTTTTATTATTTTTAATATGTGGTAAACAAAGAGGTAGTACATGGTATCAATTTTTGAAGTTTTATTTTGTGTAGGTATCATCCTCAAATCTTATTTATATCTATTAGCCAAATTTATTTTCACAATAATCTAATTAAGAATAATCATCAATAATCCAAATACAAAATCCAAAGACATATTAAATGACTGATCAAGCTGAGACCAAATAAATGTTAAGTTGAGAAATGAAACTTAGTATGTTATTTTACAATATTTCACCTCTAATGCCAAGGAATGATATATTATTTTTACTATTTATTAATAGATATGCTTTAAGAGAAAATTAACTGACATATGCAAATAACATAGAATTTCAGTGATAAAGAATATTGGTTACACAGAAAAATTATTCTTTTTTTTTGAGAGGAGAGAGAGAGAGAGAGAGAGAGAGAGAGAGAGAATTTTTAATATTTATTTTTTAGTTCTCGGCAGACACAACATCTTTGTTGATATGTGGTGCTGAGGATCGAACCCGGGCCGCACGCACGCCAGGCGAGCGCGCTACCGCTTGAGCCACATCCCCAGCCCCAGAAAAATTATTCTTTAAACGATAAAATGTCATTATCTTTGCCTAATATATCACCATATCACTTTTAAGTCTTTAATATATAACCATTAAGCAGACTTTAAATGTGGTGTGATTCAGTACACTTGAGACAACTTTAAAATGGCATTTATATTTTGCTGACTAGACGGAAAATGTGTTCTTGATTTCAGATTATGTGTTTCCATGTATTTCAAATATTAGAATTTGCATATCACATATATCAATCACATAGACTTTCAAATCAGATTTAATTTCTCTTCTTCAAGAGAGCAAGAATTATATTTCCGTCTGATTTTTTATGGTTCCCAGCATGAAGTTTGATGAGACTGAATGACTTTAGTTAATGTGTTGCAAGCAAATATAAAAAGAACACATAAAAGATATTATTTAATTTATTAATAAGGAAAGAAAAAAACTGGGGTTAGAATTCAAAAAGCATTTGATAAATTTAATACATATAGACTGTTTAAAAATACATTTTAGTAAAAGACTACTAGGTTATATATAAAAACCGGTTAACACCAAAAAAAGGAAGTAAGCCTCAATATCTGGCTTCCAGTGTTTTTAAATTCTTCACCATAATAAAGTCTACAAGCACCTTCTCCCCTACAAGTTGAGACCATATATTTCAACAATTTGAAATTGTCTTGTAAATAAAATGCTATACTCAGAAGTAAACTGGACAACTGGACAATGATCTCATGTCTATTTCTAAAATTTTGGGTAACACTTTTAACATTAAAACATGTCTTAGAACTTGAAGGACTTCATTTCAATTCCATTTCCGCACAACCCACCATTCTTTAAACTTAAATCTTTCCATCTATGAAAATTTAAAAGTTTGCCTATACGTTGACCATCTCTTCTGGTTCTTTTTTTTTTTTTCAATTCCACTATTTTAAACCTTCATTTTTATTAGGACAGTCAATTCTATTTTTTTTAAATAACCAATGTATATAATAACTCTTTGATTTTACCTTCTTTCAACCTTCTTTTCAAAATCTTGGTCCTACTCACACAATTGTTTGTTTATTTATTTATTCATTTAGTATTGGTGCATTATAGTTATACATGATAATGCAATCAAATATGTTGCACTTGTACATGCACATAATTTGATCAATCTCATTCCCCAGTACCTTCCTTTTCTCTCCCCTCCTCCCTCCGCATCTGCTTGCTCTACTCTACTATTACTTACATTATTATTTTAATTAGTGCCTTATATGTGTAAGTATGTGATATGTTCACTCATGGAAATATTATTTGGAAAATTTAGCTCCCCAGTAATTAACCACACCCTACTATCCTCCCTCCTTCTGAATTTCCTTCCCTAATCTACTTTCATGAGATTCCCATTTTTTTCCTTTCTGTCTTCTACTCTCTTCTCTCTCTAGCTTCCACATATGAGAGAAAATATTTAAGCCTTGACTTTCTGAGTCTGGTTGATTTGACTTACCATGATTTTCATACATGTCTTTTTGAAAACCACCCAACACATCCTGGGGCCTCCCTTTCTTTTTCATTTTCCGTTCCAACTTCTGTGCAACGGGAAATTGTGTGAAATTCCTTCACACATACTAGTACCCTTACTCTTAACATTTCTTCAGCTTCATATCTTCCTTTAACCCTGTTTTATTCTTGCATCAGTCAATGGCTATATCTTCTTCTTGGGCACATTCCACTGAAATTAAGATTGTATGTGGCCAGCTCGTACCAACATATAGTGGTCTGCATTCGTAGAAAATCTGGTCCAAAGAGCCCAACACTTGTTTTTTTTTTTTCTTTATCTAGAATAAAATGATGATTTGATAATATGGTAATCATTTTCCACTACTTTAGAAGTTAAAACTTCAAGACAGAGAGAAAGAGAGAGAGAGAGAGAGAGAGAGAGAGAGAGAGAGAGAGAGAGAGAGAGAGATATTAAGAATGAGATGAGGTTATTGAGTAATGTCTAAAGCAAATATTTTGTGTTTTTTAATATAAATTAAATTTATTTTTAAATACATTGATGAACACACTAATTGTTCAAGTTGATGGAGTAACATGGAATGTCTTAATGCACACATGTGTTTGGTAGGGCTAAAATCAGGTTAAATATGCATTTATGCTTCATTCATTTTTATCTGGTGAAAACTTTCAAAATCCATTCTTCCAATGATTGAAAATGTAAGTATTGCTACCTATAGTCACTCTACAGTTCGATGGCACAATAGAATTCTTTATTCTATCTAACTGTAATTTATTATCCATTGATCAAATTTTCCATATCCTTCCCTTGTCTCTATTCTCTTGCCTCCTGGTAACTACCATTCTACACTCAATTTCTATGAGATAAATATTTTCAGATTCCATAGATGAGTCAGAGTATACAGAGTATACAGAGTATACCATTTTTTCTACCCTTCTGTGCTCTCCACCTCCCCTTTACCCCATTCAAACTTCTTCCACTTATCCCATGCACTCCATGCATTATGTGTTAGCACCAATATTTAGAGAAAACATCTCACCACATAGCATGATATTCTCTAGTTCCATCCATTTACCTGCAAATGCCGTAAGTTCATTCTTCTTTAAGGCTGAGTAATATTCCATTGTGAATATAGAATACATTTTCTTTTTTTTTTAAGAGAGAGTGAGAGAGGAAAGAGAGAGAGAGAGAGAGAGAGAGAAAGAGAGAGAGAGAGAGAGAGAGAGAATTTTTTTTTAATATTTATTTTTTAGTTCTCGGTGGACACAACATCTTTGTTGGTATGTGGTGCTGAGGATCGAACCCAGGCCGCACGCATGCCAGGCGAGCGCGCTACCGCTTGAGCCACAACCCCAGCCCAAAGAATACATTTTCTTTATGCATTCATCTGTTGAAGGGCATCTACATTGGTTCCACAGTTTAGCTATTGTTAATTGAGCTGCTATAAACATTGATGTGACTGTGTCATTGATTGTAGTATGCTGATTTTAAGTCCTTTGTGTATAAACCCAGAAGTGGGATAATTGGGTCAAATGGTAGCTCCATTCCAAGTTTTCTGAGTAACCTCCATACTGCTTTCCATAGGGTTGCACCATTTTGCATTCCCACTAGCAATGTATGAGTGTACCTTTTCCCCCACATCCTTGTCAACACTTATTATTGCTTGTATTTTGATAATTGCCATTCTGACTGGCATGATATGGAATCTTAGAGTAGTTTTGATTTGCATTTCTCTAATTGCTAGAGATGTTGAAAATTTTTTCATATATTTATTGATCGATTGTATATCTTCTTCTGAGAAGTGTCTGTTCAGATCCTTAGCCCATTTATTGACTTTTTTTTCTTGGTATTAAGTTTTTTGGGTTCTTTATATGTCCTGGAGATTAGTGCTCCATTTGACATGTGTGGGCAAAAATTTGCTCTAAAAATGTAGGCTCTCTCTTCACCTCATTGATTATTTGTTTTTCTGAGAAGAAGCTTTCAGTTTACATCCATCCCATTTGTTGACTCTTGATTTTATTTATTGTCTTGTTATGGAAGTCAAGGCCTAATCCAACACGATGAAGATGTAGGCCTACATTTTATTCTATTAGGCTTAGGGACTCTGGTCTAATTCTTCAGTTCTTGATTCACATTGAGTTGAGTTTCATGAAGAGTGAAAGGTAAGGGTTTAGTTTCATTTTGCTGCATATGGATTTTCGGTTTTCTCAGCATGATTTCTTAAAGAGGCTATCTTTTCTCCAATGTATGTTTTTGGCAACTTTGTCTAGTATGAGATAACTGTATATACATGGATTTGTCTCTGTGCCTTCTCTTCTGTACTGTTGATCTATCTGTCTATTTTGGTGCCAATCCCATGCTGTTTTTGTTACTATAGCTTTGTAGTATAGTTTAAGTTCTGGTATTGTGATGCCTCTTGCTTCACTCTTCTTGCTAAGAATTTCTTTGGCTCTTATGGGTCTCTTATTTTTCCAAATGAATTTCATGATTGCTCTTTCTATTTCTATAAGAAATGACATTGGGATTTTAATTAGAATCACATTGAATCTGTATAGCACTTTGGGTATGGCCATTTTGACTATTAATTTGGCATATCCAAGAGTATGGGAGATCCTTTCAACTTCTAAGGTCTTCTTCAATTTCTTTCTTTTAGTGTTCTGTTGTTTTCAATATAGAGGTCTTTCACCTATTTGGATAAATTGATTCCCAAGTATTTTATTTTATTTTTGAGGCTATTATAAATGGTGTGATTTTCTTAATTTCTCTTTCAGAGAATTTATCAATGATTTACAGAAATGCATTTGATTCAAGGATATTGATTTTTTATCCTGCTACTTTACTAAATTCATTTATTAATTCTAGAAGCTATTTGGTTGAATTTTTTTGGATCTTCTAAGTATAGAATCATGGCCTCAGCAAATAATGATAGTTTTTAATATTGAGTTCTTTTTCTCTTATTCCTATCCCTTTAATTTCCTTTGTCTGTCTAATTGCTCTGGCTAGAGTTTCAAGGACTATGTTGAATAGAAGTGATGAAAGAGGGCATCCCTGTCTTGTTCCAATTTTTAGAGGAAATGCTTCCATTTTTCAAATTTTATTTTAATTTTTTGCCTTTTAGAATGATGCTGGCCTTGGTTTTAGCATAGATAGCTTTTCCAATCTTGAGGTATGCTCCCTGTATCCCTATTTTTTCTAGAGGTTAGAATATGAAAGGGTGTTGTCTCTGCATCAATTGTTATAATCATTTTGATTCTTATATTTAAGTCTAATGATGGATGTGATGAATTACATTTACTGATTTCCAAATGTTGAACCAAACTTGCATCCCCAGAATGAACCTTCACTTGATCATGGCGCACTATTTTTTAAAATATGTTTTTGTATGCAATGTACCAGAATTTTATTGAGAATTTTTGCATCTATGTTCATCAGGCATAATGATCTGGAATTTTCTTTCCTTGATGTGTCTCTGCCTGGTTTTGGTATCAAGATGATATTAGCTTCATAAAATGAGTTTGGAAGGGTTTCCTTTTTTCTGTTTTATGGAATGATTTGAGGAGTATGGGTATTAATTCTTCTCTAAAGGCCTTGTAATTTGCAGCTGAAAATCTGTCTGGTCCCGAGTTTGCTTGGTTGGGAGGCTTTTGATGGCATCTTCTAATTCCTTTCTTGAAATCTAACTGTTTAAATTATCTTGCTTCAGTTTGGGTAGATCATATGCATCTAGAAATTTGTCGTTGTCTTTGAGGTTTTCTATTTCACTGGAGTATAAATTATCAAAACTGTTTCTAATTGTTTTTTGCATTTCAATAGTGTCTGTCATGATATTTTTTTCATCAAGAATTTTAGTAATTTGAGTTTTCTTTTTACTTCTTTTCATTAGGGTGCCTAAGGGTTTGTCAATTTTATTTATTTTTTCAAAGAACCAGCTTTGTTTTTAGTCAAATTTTTGAATTGTTTCTTTTATTTTAGTTTTGTTGATTTCATCCCTTATTTTCATTATTTCCTGTCTTCTACTACTTTGGGTGTTGTCTTGTTCTTTTTTTTTTCCTAAGAGTTTGAGATATAATGTGAAGTCCTTTATTTGTTGACTTTATCTTCTTTAAATCAATGAGCTTAATGCAATTCACTTTCCTCTAAGCACTGTCTCCATAATGTCTCAGTTCTCATTTACTTCTCAGAACATTTTCTCCTCCTTGTTGTCTTCTGTTATTTATGTGTCATTCAATAGTGTATTATTTAGTCTCCAAGTGTTGGAGTAGCTTCTCTTTTTTTATTTTATCATTGATTTCTAATTTCAATTCATTATGGTAAGATAGAATGCAGGGTAGTATATATATATATATATATATTTTTGTATTTGCTAAGATTTGCTTAGTGGCATAACATGAAGTCTATTTTGGAGAAGGATCCATGTGCTGCTAAGAAAAATGTGTATTCTCTTGTTGATGGAATATTCTATATATGTTTGTTAAGTCTAAACTATTGATATCTTATTGAATTCTATAGTTTCTTTGTTTAGCTTTGTTTGGAAGATCTATCCAGTGATAAGAGAGGTGAATTAAATCACTCGATATTATTGTGTTGTAGTCTATTTTGATTCTTGAAGTTGAGAAGGGTTTGTTTGATATACATATATGCCCCATTTTTTAGATATTTATGATTGTTATATCTTGTTGATGTATATTTCCCTTAAGTAGTATGAGATGTCCTTCTTTATCCATTTTTTACTAACTTTGGTTTGAAGTACTCTTTAGCTGATAAGATAAATTAAAATGCTTATTTATGCTGTCCTTGATAACATTTTTTTCCCATTCTTTCACCTTCAGTCTATGGATATCTTACCTGTGAGATGAGTCTCTTGAAAGCAGCATATCTTTTTTGTTGTTGGTGTTGTTTTGTTTTGTTTTTAATCCAATCTGCCAGTCTATGTCTTCTAATTGATGAGTTTAGGCCATTCACATTCAGGGTTGTTATTGAGATATGTTTTGTATTCCCAATCATTATGGTTTATTTTTGGTTTTTAACTTGACTAGTTTTCTCTTTTGATTGGACTTTCCTTTAGTGTAGTCCTTCCCTTTTCAGATTTTCATTGTTTTTTTCATTTTCTCCTCATAGAATATTTTGCCAAGAATGTTCTGCAGTGCAGGCTTTCTAGTTGTGGATTCTTTTAACTTTTGTTTATTATGGAAGATTTTCATTGATGATCAAATCTGAAGCTTAATTTTGCTGAATATAAGGTTCTTGGTTGACATCCATTTTCCTTCAGAGCTTGTTATATGTTTTTGCAAGATTCCCTGGCTTTGCAGGTCTGGGTTGAAAATCTGCTGAGATCTAAATTGGTCTGATTTCTCTGTCTAGCAGCCTTTAAGATTCTAAACTAGATTCTGAACTTTATGCTACATATGTTAGTTAAAATATGCCTTGGTATAGATCTGTTGTAATTTTGTACATTTGGTGTCCTGTAAGTCTCTTGTATTTGATTTTCCAATTCATTCTTCAAGTTTGGGAAATTTTCTGATATTATTTCATTGAAAAAAATGTGTATTCCTTTGGTTTGAATCTCTGTGCCTTCCTCTATCCTGATAAATCTCAGATTTGGACTTTTGATGTTATCCTATAATTCTTAGATGTTCTGTCCATGGTTTTTTACCATCTTCATGGTGTGGTCAACTTTATTTTCAAGACGATATATATTGTCTTTATTGTCTGAGGTCCTGACTTCCAAGTGATCTAGTATTTTGGTTATGCTTTCTACTGAGTGTTTTAGTTCACTTATTGTTTCCTTCATTTCAAGGATTTCTGTTTTTTTGTTTGTTTGTTTTTGTCAGGATCTCTATCTTTTTTTTAAAGTAATCTTTTGCTACCTGTATTTGCTCTCTCATATCTTTGTTGGTGTGGTCAATGGTTTCCTGTATTTGTTCTCCTATTTCTTTGTTGGAGTGATCAATTTTTGCTAAAACTTGCTCTCTTAGGTCATACTTTCATTCACAGATCATTTTAATTATGTATATTCCGGACTCCTTCTCTGATATTTTATCTACTGCACTGTCAGTGGATTCTATTGTTGTAGTATCTTGGTTTGTTTGGGACATTTTTCTCCCTTGTTTTTTCATGTTGTCTATGTGTCTTCCTCTCTTGCAGTGAGGATATGAGGTATTGAAGTTTCTACTCTATAATCTTTTAGTGTCCCCACAGGTTACCAATACCTCACCTTTCATGGGGAGATCAATATTACAGCACCCAATGCAACTTATATATGCAGCTGTAAATCAATTAGCTTCTATTTAGACCTGTAAAGTTTTGTTACTATAAATATAAATGATGAGTCCCGTTATTTTCTACCATATAGCCAGTAGGTTTGCATAAGGGGATAGAGTTCTAATGGTGGACAGAGAGAGAACAGGGATGGGGGAGGGGATAGGTTGTGATATTTATGAGGTAGGATGTGAGAATATAGAGGCATTAGATTATAGGAGGAGTTAAAGGGAAATCAAAAGAAGTTAGCTGTTCACAGGAGAAAAAATAGAGATGACCCTATGCAAGGCTCCCAGTTGCCTCTGCAACAGGATGGTGTCTGTTAGCAGACCTAGTAGGGATGCTTCTGGTGCAATTGGGACCACAGGGACCTTGGTGATGGTCTTCCAGATCCTGGCTATTGTCCCTAGGCAGAAGCAGTCACATCACTAGTTGGAGGTGACAGTACCATGAAGCCTATGGGTAACTTGATGTTGGGCTTTCAGGTCCCAGTTGGTGCTCCAAGATGGAAACTGCCCCAAATAAATATGGCAGAGGCAGCAGAGAGGGTAACTCAAGTTGGTAGTGGTGGTGTCCCAAGGTGGAGGCAACCTCTTTCAGACATGGGTCTGAAAGGATAGGCTGTGCAATGGCATAGGGCAGCCTGTTTGATGATGCTGCACTATAGCATGCAGTGCTGCAACAGGCAGCTGCCTCCTGGCCCTGTCTATTTTCCCATGGTGGAGATTAGTGCATGAGGAGGGTTACGGTGGTGACTGCAATATCCCAAGATGGAGGCAGTGTTCATGGAACCACCCATCGGTGAATAGAGACGAAAGCAACATGGTGTTCCTTTCTATGCAGGTGCAGTGTTTCTCTCTGGCTGGCACACTATTTTTTCTTGATAATACCCATTCTTATTGGGGTAAGTGATATCTGAGATGGTTTACATTCAATAAGAGGATGATTAAACATGTATGTTTGGAACTTCAAAATTTCAATAGCAAAATAAATGTAAAAATAAATTAAATAATGGACAGTAGACTTAAGTGGACATTTCTCAATAAAAGCCATATAAATGAATAATAAATATATGAAAAATATAAAAATTTTTTGTTACATTGCTTTATTTAATTTATTTAGTAATATTATTGGAAAAATTGTGAACTAATTTTGTTCTAATTTTATAGGTTTTTTTGATTTTGTGTTGAGAATTAGTGTTTTCTCATGGTTCAAATATATGTCAATAGAATACATGATTTCATTCATGTTTTTAGCAAGCTATGATTACAATAGTATTAACATTTTATAACAGAATGAATGATACTCTTTTAGTAGATAAATCCTGTCATGAGTAGTATTAATAAAATCTTAAAGCTTAGATAACTTACATATTTCCACTTGCTCACATATTTAATACTACTTATACTGGTCTTTTGTAAAGTATCACTGTAATTCAATTTTCATCAAAATCAGAAACATTTGAAAAATGTGAAAAATTTTGTGACAAATTCTAAGCTCAGTTCAGAAGCCACCAAACAAAATGTCCTTGAACCAGAAAGTGTCAGTTACACAGACATTACATCATCTTTAACCACTGTAATACAGTGTGATGATTTGATTTTTCAAACCTCACAATGTACCTTATATTATTAATAGATGTAGTAATTGAACAAATGGGAGTGAAGCATAAAAAGCAGAAGGAAAACTGTTTAAAGTATTAAGAATGGAATACACTGACAGTCTTTTAATGTATGAACTTATTTTCTTTTTAAATAATCTATTTTCTTAGAAATGTGGAAGCAGCTCTCAAATTCAGTCAAATGTGAATCATGTCTTATTAAATCATAAATTAAAAAAATAAAAACAAAATCAATTTTAATTATTGTATTTACTAGTGTATTATAATAGGGTGATTCATTTTGGCATATTCTTAAATGCATGTAACATAGTTCACTCCATTTCAATCTTCCTCTCCATACCCCTTTCCTGTTTCCCTTCTTCTACTCTATTGGCCTTGCTTCTGTTTATTTATTTATTCATTTATATTGGTGCTATATATATATTTGAAATGAATTGTGTTTCCTCATGTTTTCAGACATCTTGCGTATGTTGGAAAATATTCTTCTTCCTATTTTATGAAGATGTCCTTTGATTTGTAGTTATCTATTTTGTAATAAATCCTATGCTTTTAGTATCTGTTACCTTCAACATGTGGACTAAATTTAATATAAGTGTTAGTTTCAGATTCCAATACCTCTCAGTGTGCTGCTTCAGAACTGCTGATTTAATTCATCCTTGTAGATAACACTGTGAGTTTTTGGAATCTTTCTGTGATTTTTCTGTAGTAGTACATGTCCAAGAGTGGAACTTGATTTTCTCCTCTACTCATTCCTACTTGGGGCCTAATATTTGGTTTGGTGTTTTTTTGGACCCTAATATATGTGTTAAATCATTGTTGAAAAGTGGATGTTCATTGCCTAGGCCATTTTCTCTTTCCTTCTATTTTTTCTTTGTGTACCCCTTTGGCAGAACATGGACTAGGAGTTATTGACACTGTCTTCTTTGAATTGCTCACTAAACTGTCAGCTGAAATGGCCTGTAACCAAAGTTGGTTGTAATAGCTCTCAGCTTTTCTTTTACCAGTATAAGTTAGAACAGAAAGGGAAGTAGTGACGATTAGAATTTTGTCTGTACAAACTAGGTAGATGCCCTCCCAGGGTGGAATTGCAGCAGAGTTCTAAATGAAAATTTCAGGTAGCCAGCATTTAGCTCTGACCGACCTTTCAAACTTTAACATGAGATATCTACTAGAAAGAATAGTCATACCCACCCTATTGCTAGAAGGATGTCAATCTCTGCTGCTCATATGGATCTGGGTGGAGGCAGAGGATGGTGGAATGGGTCTGAGAACTAGATTTTTGGGCCAAAGTAACTAACTCTCTCCTGATCTCATATACCCTATTGCTCACAAGTATGTTCTTCTCAAGATCAGGCACCAAGTGTCAATGTACCTACTCTCTGGGTTCTCTCTAGCCAATCTCACAATCCACAAACCCAAAGGGAAAGCAAGTTGCATTCACTCTGGATCTGCAGCCTGTATCCCCTTTGGTATAATCCCTAATATGCCCACATCACTTGTGCCTCACTAAGCTGACTCCAGATCTCATGGAAGGCACAAACACAGACAGTTGCTATTATTTTTTTATGAATTCCCGGGCTCCAGCAGCAGAAATTCGCTAGTTGATGGCTTTAAGACTGCACAGCTACTTTAAGATGGTGTCCTGTGTCATCTCTTTACTCTCTGCTCTTCAGCTAAGAAGCACTGAGCACTTCCTACATACAAATTGCCCCTGCTCTCTGGGTCACTCAAGTTCAGACCATCTTTCTGTTCTATGTGTTCTCCTTGCCAAATTTTCTTTGTAGCTGTGTATGTCTTTCTACTGGAGTCATCCCCATCCTCTGTGATGAAACTGTGCTGGCATCATTGGCTGGATTACAGGAGCATTCCTCTCTGCTCCATGTTCAAAGCACCTGAGTTTCTGTGTCTTTATGATTTTGATAATGTTTTTCAGGGTATTCATTCTGTCATCCACTTCATTAGGAAACAATGTCCCTGCTGTTTGGATCTTGAGCCGTGGAGCAATTAGAAGTCCTACCCTTCCTCTAATCTGACTTCTTTCCCTGATCAATTTCAGTTTGAAGAGTCATGTGTTTTGAATTTTTTTCTGATTCAATAATGAATTTCATTTTAATATATCAAATTTATCCATCAATGTGTAGATAAAATTTAACTGTAAAATTTCAACATAGTAATTAAATATTCATATTAATTTGTAGATAAAATAACTCTACTAGATTTAATCTAAAATTTCACAGAAATTTTAATGTCATTAGACATTATTTTACAGGAATTATATATTATATATGTCAATAAATATAGAACATGTATAACTATTTAGGATATAACCATATATTACATTCATATTATATGTGGACTTCTGGTATATAGCTCAGTTGGTAGAGTTCTTGCCTTGCATGCACAAGGCCCTGGGTTCAATTACCAGCACACACCCACCCACACACACACAAAATTATATGTGTAAAACAGCAATACTTACTAATTTATAACATTAAATCCCTATATTTTATAAAATTCATGTTATGCTTTAGGAATACAAAAATGTATAGAGACTTCCATAGTAATTATATTAAAAAAATGTTCAAACATTCCAAAATGAACATGTAATTATTTTATCATTTGGGATTTTTTTTTTCTAAATAAATTTCCTCAAATTAACATTTATTAAAGCAATTCAAAAAGCTGAGACTTTATATATTGTTAGTACAGGGCAATGAACTGATCATATCCTAAATGTCAGTTTATTGAGTAGGAATACATACCACCTGCCTTAACACTTTCCTCAGTAGATCATAAGTAGCACTGATCAGATGTGGTCATTTTCTTCTACATTCTAACAAATTTACTTGTATATGTGTTAACTATTTACAAGTAGACTCAAGATAGATAAATCTACATCATTAGAAAACAAAAACAGCCTTGATGATGATGATGATGTGCAGAATGATTTTTCAAGGCATAGTCTAGGGGTACTTTTTGATAACTGGGAAGCCTGATTAGGGGCTTTTAAGGAATTATAAGATAGGACACACAAATTCAGGAAATGCAACTGATATTATGTAGTTTCAAACTGTATAAAAGATTTACTACAACATTAAAACTTTTTTTCTACATATAAACACATAGGTCTATCAATGTCTAGTTTTAGCATCAATTCTAAGCCAATACACTGGAAATATAACAACAAAAACAAAATTATGGTCCACAAGAAACAACAAAAACCTAAAAATATATCATTACAGAGAAAGTGTATAGAGGGATAGCAAGTTAACAATTTTGCCTTAAAAACAAGGAATAATACAGCTAGAAATTGAGGCATTATATTTCATATATTCTATAAAAAGCACCAAAGAAGAAAACACTCAAGAATCAAGGACATGGTCTACACTGGTGTTGAATGCTACTGAAAACCATTGCCTTAGTAAGTGCTAAGTTATTGAAAATGCTGTCAAGAAACTTGAAATAATGAAATATAAAATGTGTAGAAATTAAGAAACTAGAAACAAGAACAAAATTACTTTTGAGTTTCTCAATTTATTTTTTAATCATAAAATCCCATGCATATTCCCAAAGTACTTAATTTAAAAAATCTTTCAATTTTATATTGTAAATAATTTTAGGAAACACATTTTTCTGTGCTTTAACTTATGGCACAATAGGCTCTGCTTTTTCAATATCTTTATCTTTGGTTTATTTATCATGCCCACAATCCTTGCTGTTGTCAGATTCCTTCAGGCATATGCTGGTGGCAAAAGATTAGTTCATAACATTTAATTTCTATCATGCACCTGATGTGAAAAGTTTTGAAAGACTTAAGTAAGCCCACCAAGTGGGTTCTGTAGCTATCTCAGAAAACCAGATACAGTTTGTGGTCCTTATGCTAAACTTGAAATTCTGAGCTCCCCAGAATACCTGCTTATGGAACATTTTTATATATCTTCCCAAGAAAATGATTCTTCTCAAAAAAAAGTGCCCATGGTCCTCCTGATCTTATACATAGGTCTATTTTAAGGTTATTAATAAGTGGCTATTTTTGGAAATGGAAAAAAGAAAGGTCTTCATCAAAAACATGATGACTGCAGATGCCACCTCATGCAGTATGTGGATCCTTCATTTGCTCATTTTGATGCAATCTGGGCAGTTATCTGCTGATGACAAGATGAACATAAAATTGAATAAAAATTTCCTTCATTTAAAAACTTTTTCTTATGAGCTCATTCAGCTACGGAACAGGTGATTTCAGGCTGTTTTTTGCCTGCGTCTCGCAGACAGATTGCTCAGGCTCAGGGCTAGAGAACCCGCGGAGACTGCTTCTTGGAGCTTGCTCCTAGCGGACCGTGCACCGAGCTCTGAGCGGCCAGGTTCTGCCTCCCGGAGCTGCTTTCGCCCAGGGCTGGGGAACCCGCGGAAACTGCTTCTCGGTCAGGGTCCTGCTGGGTGCTGTGGGGGCCAGAGGGGCAGAGTGGAGCTGCCGCCTGCGCCCGGAACAGGCCAAGCAACCTGCCGGCGAGGTATCACGTCACCCCAACTGCAGCTGGGGCTGAAGAGAGCAGCCGCCCATGCCTGGAACAGGACCAGCGACCCGATAGTAGTCAAGTCACCCCATTTGGAGTAGGGGCCGAGCAGAGCCGTCGCCCGAGCCTGCAAGGTAGGCAGACCTGCGACACACCGGCGGGACAGGCCCGGTGGCCTGCCGGCATGGTGGACACATCGCGCCGATTGGAGTGGGGGCTGAGCGGGGCCGCTGCCTGTGCCCGGAAAAGGTCCAGCAATCCACTGGCGTGGCAGTCAAGTCACCCCATTTGGAGTGGGGGCCAAGCAGAGCCGCCGCCCGAGCTCGCAAGGTAGGCAGACCGGCGGTCCACTGGTGGAATGGGCCCAGCGGCCGGCCGGCGAGGCAGACACGTCACACTGGTTGGAGTGGGGGAGGAGCAGAGCCACCGCCCGTGTCCGGAAAAGGCCCAGCGACCCGCCGGAGTGGCAGTCAGGTAGCCCCATTTGGAGTGGGGCCGAGCAGAGCTGCCGCCCGAGCCCGCAAGGTAGGCAGACCTGCGACCCACTGGCGGAATAGGCCCAAAGGCCTGCCAGCGTGGTAGACACGTCACACCAATTGGAGTAGGGGCCGAGCAGAGCCACCACCCTCGCCCGCAGGGTGGGCAGACCTGCGACCGACCAGCTGAGCAGGCCTAGTGGCCCACCAGCGTGGTAGAGAGATCACCCAATTGGAGGAGGAGCACAGCCACTACCCGCCCTGCAAGGGAGATTTTTCAACTATACAAAAGCAATATAAATAAATAGGGGGAAAATTTCAAAGACACAACAGTTTTACCAAGCAGAAAGAAACACGAGCAGTATGAAAAGACAAGGCAAGAAAGGACCACAAGCAATGCAGGTCAACTCAACTTTAGAAGAGGTAATAGCTGCAACAGATGGAATGTCAGATAAAGAGTTCAGGATATACATGCTTCAGATGATCTGGAGTCTTAAGGAAGACATGAGACAGCAAAATCAAACGATGAAAGATCACTTTGACAAGGAATTACATAAACAAATCCATGAAGCAAAGGATCAATTATACAGGGAGAAAGAGGTAATAAAAAACAAACAAATAGAAATCTCAGAAATGCAGGAAGCAATAAACCAACTTAAAAACTCAATTGAGAATACTACCAGCAGAGTAGAACACTTAGAACATCAGACAATGAAGACAAAGTATTTCAACTTGAAAAGAACATAGACAGCTCAGCAAGACTGTTAAGAAACCATGAGCAGAACATCCAAGAGATATGGGATAACATAAAGAGACCAAACTTAAGAGTCATTGGGATACAGGAAGGCATAGAAGTCCAAACCAAAGGAATAAACAATCTATTCAATGAAATAATACGAGAAAACTTCCCAGACTTGAAGAATGAGACAGAATCCCAAATCCTAGAAGCCTACAGGACGCCGAATGTGAAAAATCATAAGAGATCCACACCTAGACACATTATAATGAAGATGCCCAACATACAGAATAAGGAGAGAATTTTAAAAGCTACAAGAGAAAGGAAGCAGATTACATTTAGGGGTAAACCAATCAGGATAACAGCTGATCTTCCAACACAGACTCTGAAAGCTAGAAGATCCTGGAATAACATATTTCAAACACTGAAAGAAAATGGATTCCAACCAAAAATTGTGTATCCGGTGAAATTAAGCTTCAGGATGGAAGATGAAATTAAAACCTTTCACGATAAACAAAAGTTAAAAGAATTCGCAGCTAGAAAACCATCTCTTCAAAAAATCCTTGGCAAAACATTACAGGAAGAGGAAATGGAAAATAATAATGAAAACCAACAGTGGGGGGTAGGACAGTAAAGGGGGGAAAATAATCAAAGAAGAAAACAAATCAGGTTTAGTAACATTAATAAACAAATATGGCTGGAAGAACAAACCATATCTCAATATAACCCTAAATGTTAATGGCTTAAACTAAAAAATTAAGAGACACAGGCTAGTTGAATGGATTACAAAACAGACCCAACAATATGCTGCCTACAGGAGACGCATTTGATAGGGAAAGATATACATAGACTGAAGGTGAAAGGTTGGGAAAAATCATATCACTCATATGGACTGCGGAAACAAGCAGGAGTGTCCATAATCATATCAAATAAAATAGATTTCAAGCCAAAGTTAATCAAAAGGGATAAAGAGGGACACGACATACTGCTCCAGGGAACCATACACCAAAAAGACATAACAATCATAAATATATATGCCCCAAACAATGGAGCAGCTATGTTCATCAAGCAAACTCTTCTCAAGTACAAGAGTCTAATAGACCACCATACAATAATCATTGGAGACTTCAACACACCTCTCTCACCACTGGACAGATCTTCCAAACAAAAGTTAAATAAGGAAACTATAGAACTCAACAACACAATTAACAACCTAGACTTAATTGACATATATAGAATATACCACCCAACATCAAGTAGTTACACTTTTTTCTCAGCAGCACATGGATCCTTCTCAAAAATAGATCATATATTATGTCACAGGGCAACTCTTAGACAATATAAAGGAGTAGAAATAATACCATGCATCTTATCTGATCATAATGGAATGAAACTGAAAATCAACGATAAAAGAAGGAAGGAAAAATCATGCATCACTTGGAGAATGAACAATAGGTTACTGAATGATCAATGGGTTATAGAAGACATTAAGGAGGAAATTAAAAACTTCTTAGAGTTAAATGTAATCACAGACACAACATATCGGAATCTATGGGACACATTGAAAGCAGTTTTAAGAGGAAAATTCATTGCTTGGAGCGCATTCCTTTAAAAAAGAAAAAACCAACAAATAAACGATCTCATATATCATCTCAAAATCCTAGCAAAAGAAGTAGAAGGCAAGAAATAATTAAAATCAGAGCTGAAATTAATGAAATCGAAACAAAAGAAACAATTGAAAAAATTGACAAAACGAAAAGTTGGTTCTTTGAAAAAATAAATAAAATCGACAGATCCTTAGCCATGCTACCGAAGAGAAGAAGAGAGAGAACTCAAATTACGAGCATATGGGATGAAAAAGGCAATATCACAACAGACACTTCAGAAATACAGAAGATAATCAGAAATTATTTTGAATCCTTATACTCCAATAAAATAGAAGATAGTGAAGGCATCAATAAATTTCTTAAGTTATATGATCTGCCCAGATTGAGTCAGGAGGATATAGACAACCTAAACAGACCAATAACAATTGAGGAAATAGAAGAAACTATCAAAAGATTACCAACTAAGAAAAGCCCAGGACCGGATGGGAATACAGCAGAGTTTTACAAAACCTTTAAAGAGGAGCTAATACCAATACTTTTCAAGCTATTTCAGGAAATATAAAAAGAGGGAGAACTTCCAAATTCATTCTATGAGGCCAACAGCACCCTGATGCCTAAACCAGACAAAGACACTTCAAAGAAAGAAAACTACAGACCAATATCTCTAATGAACCTAGATGCAAAAATCCTCAATAAAATTCTGGCGAATCAGATTCAAAAACATATCAAAACAATTGTACATCATGATCAAGTAGGATTCATCCCTGGGATGCAAGGCTGGTTCAATATACGGAAATCAATAAATGTTATTCATCACATCAATAGACTTAAAAATAAGAACCATATGATCATCTCGATAGATGCAGAAAAAATATTTGACAAAGTATAGCATCCCTATATGTTCAAAACTCTAGAAAAATTAGGGATAACAGGATCATACCTCAACATTGTAAAAGCAATCTATGCTAAGCCACAGGCTAGCATCATTCTGAATGGAGAAAAATTGAAGGCATTCCCTCTCAAATCTGGAACAAGACAGGGATGCCCTCTCTCACCATTTCTGTTCAACATAGTCCTCGAAACACTGGCCAGAGCAATTAGACAGACAAAAGAAATTAAAGGCATAAAAATAGGAAAAGAAGAACTTAAATTATCACTATTTGCAGATGACATGATTCTATACCAAAAGGGTCTACAAAGAAACTAATAGAGCTAATAAATGAATTCAGCAAAGTGGCAGGATATAAAATCAACACGCATAAATCAAAGGCATTCCTGTATATCAACGACAAATCCTCTGAAATGGAAATGAGGACAACTACTCCATTCACAATATCCTCAAAAAAAAAAAAAAAACTTGGGAATCAACCTAACAAAAGAGGTGAAAGACTTATACAATGAAAACTACAGAACCCTAAAGAGAGATATAGAAGAAGATCTTAGAAGATGGAAAAATATACCCTGTTCATGGATAGGCAGAACTAACATCATCAAAATGGCAATATTACCAAAAGTTCTCTATAAGTTCAATGCAATGCCAATCAAAATACCAATGGCATTTTTTGTAGAAATAGATAAAGCAATCATGAAATTCATATGGAAAAATAAAAGACCCAGAATAGCAAAAACAATGCTAAGCAGGAAGTGTGAATCAGGCAGTATAGTGATACCAGACTTCAAACTATACTACAGAGCAATAGTAACACAAACAGGATGGTACTGGTACCAAAACAGGTGGGTGGACCAATGGTATAGAATAGAGGACACAGAGACTAATCCACAAAGTTACAACTATCTTATATTTGATAAAGGGGCTAAAAGCATGCAATGGAGGAAGGATAGCATCTTCAACAAATGGTGCTGGGAAAACTGGAAATCCATTTGCATCAAAATGAAACTGAATCCCTTTCTCTCTCCATGCACAAATGTTAACTTAAAATGGATCAAGGAGCTTGATATCAAATCAGAGACACGGCGTCTGATAGAAGAAAAAGTTGGCTATGATCTACATACTGTGGGGTCGGGCTCCAAATTCCTCAATAGGACACCCATAGCACAAGAGTTAATAACTAGAATCAACAAATGGGACTTACATAAACTAAAAAGTTTTTTCTCAGCAAGAGAAACAATAAGAGAGGTAAATAGGGAGCCTACATCCTGGGAACAAATCTTTACTCCTCACACTTTAGATAGAGCCTTAATATCCAGAATATACAAAGAACTCAAAAAATTAGACAATAAGATAACAAATAACCCAATCAACAAATGGGCCAAGGACCTGAACAGACACTTCTCAGAGGAGGACATACAATCAATCAATAAGTACATGAAAAAATGCTCACCATCGCTAGTAGTCAGAGAAATGCAAATCAAAACCACCCTAAGATACCATCTCACTCCAATAAGATTGGCAGCCATTATGAAGTCAAACAACAAACAACAAGTGCTGGCGAGGATGTGGGGAAAAGGGTACACTTGTTCATTGTTGGTGGGACTTCAAATTGGTGCAGCCAATTTGGAAAGCACTATGGAGATTTCTTGGAAAGCTGGGAATGGAACCACCATTTGACCCAGCTATTCCCCTTCTCGGTCTATTCCCTAAAGACCTAATAAGAGCATGCTACAGGGACACTGCTACATCGATGTTCATAGCAGCACAATTCACGATAGCAAGATTGTGGAACCAACCTAGATGCCCTTCAATAGATGAATGGATAAAAAAAATGTGGCATTTATACACAATGGAGTATTACTCTGCATTAAAAAATGACAAAATCATAGAATTTGGAGGGAACTGGATGGCATTAGAGCAGATTATGCTAAGTGAAGCTAGCCAGTCCCTAAAAAACAAATGCCAAATGTCTTCTTTGATATAAGGGGAGTAACTAAGGACAGAGTAGGGACGAAGAGCATGAGAAGAAGATTAACATTAAACAGGGATGAGAGGTGCGAGGGAAAGGGAGAGAGAAGGGAAATTGCATGGAAATGGAAGGTGATCCTCAGGGTTATACAAAATTACATACAAGAGGAAGTGAGGGGTAAGGGAAGAATAATACAAGTGGAAGAAAAGATTTACAGTAGAGGGGGTAGAGAGAGTAGAGGGGAGGAGATGGGAGGGGAGGGGGGATAGTAGAGGATAGGAAAGGCAGCAGAATACAACAGATACTAGAATGGCAATGTGTAAATCAATGGAAGTGTAAATGATGTGATTCAGCAATCTGTATATGGGGTAAAAATGGGAGTTCATAACCCACTTGACTCAAACTGTGAAATAAATATGATATATCAAGACCTATGTAATGTTTTGAACAACCAACAATAAAAAAAGAAAAAAAAGAAAAGTCATAAAATAAAAAAAAGAAACTTTTTCTTATGACACCTTTATTTTTCCTTTGACTCAAAGAACAAAGTGGCTTCTCCAGGATAAAAATTGTAAATCCAACCCACATGTTTCTACTGGTAAACACTGTGGGGACTAGCTCTTAGCTCTTTACTTTCCTTTTGTAATGTTCAAGTTTTAAGTAAGGTTAAAAGCATGTGTCTGTGATGATAAACTATGAAAGTCAATTCTTTTGACATAGTAGCAAACATTGGTTTTTGCATTATCTAAATAATAATACCATGTTATCCAAATAAAAACATGTGTTCATAACTTTGTCACTAAAAGTCTATTGTTTATATGATAATTTAGACCTAGATACAAAAAATAACTCTATATTAGTAAAACTAAGTCAACTCAGTCCTTTAGAAGGGATCAACTAATCAAAACATTTATTAACAATTTCTCAGTCACCAAGTGAGCAAGCAAAAATAGGAATTATATAGAGTGCAAGTGCCAAGAAACATCCAAAGAAACATCAAAAACTCTGGCAAAAAGTGTCAGACTCAAATTTTTAGATCTCTGAAAAACAGTTAATAGTTTATAACAACCAAAATAACACTGAATTAAGAAAGGGGGGACTTAATATGGCAGGAAGTCTTTCAGATATTTTTTTGAATTGGTTCTATTCTCTTTTTCTAGTTAGCAATGTCTTGATAAAAGAAAATTGCCTTCCTAATTTGGGACCCTGGCTCATGGTTCTAGAGGGAGCAGAGCAACAATACTGCTTGTATGCATTAAACTTTCTGGTGTTACTTGAAGAACTGAGGGATCTGCTTGTCATGGTTTCATCTAACCTAAAATCCCAGGGGAGCAAACTGGAGTCATTGATTGAAAATAAAATAAGGCAACAAACAACTCATAGCTGCAAAAGATTACTGTTGTAAAAGAAACTATAGAACTTAAAATTTCATATGAAAAGCCAGAAAGAGATTTTATTGGGAATATTAAGAAATTAAAAATATTTATGTAGATACAGAATTTTGAAAGTCATAAACATGCCCAGACCAGCATATATGCTCAAAATGAACTGAGATGAGCTCAGCTTTCAGCTTACATCTCTGGTTGACATGATCTAACTAAATATTGAAGGAATCAGTCTTGGAACTTGGAGTAAATCATTTATTTATTTTATTTTAATTTCATTCTCTCTCCTTTTTCTGCCTCCTGGCATTTTCTTTTTCTTTTTCTTTTCTTCAGAATGCTACCTGAATACAAACTAAATAAGTAGAATTAAGCAACTACACATGCATAGAATTCCAAAACTATTCGTGGCATATAGGATACAGAGTTTAGAAAAATATTTTAGAAAATAGAAAATTTACTTAACAACAACAACAACAAAATTATGGTCTACCAGAAATAACGAAAACATAACAAAAAGAGGAAAATTTAGCTTGTAGTCACATTATTACATTGAGAATTCATGATTTAACAAAAAATTATGAAGCATACAAAGAAAACAAATCATAATTCATTCATAGGAGAAATGAACAGAAATTATCTCAGAAAGCATGAACATTGAATTCCATAGTCAAAAAGTTTAATTGAATTGTTTTATATGCTTAAAGAGTTAAAGGAAACTGGTGGATGAAGAACTAAAGGAAATAAGGAGAATGATATATGAACAGATGTAAATATCAATAAAGAGATAGAAATTATTAAATTGAATTATATAAAATTCTGAAGGTTAAAATTACAGTAAATTAAATAAAATTCTCAATAGATACTATCAGTAGCTATTATAATAAAGCAGAAAAAGGAATCAACAAAACTAGAGATAGGTCAGTTGAAAAAATCTGAAGAGCATAAGGAGAAAATGAATAAATAAAAATGACAAGATTGGAATATATTTATGGAATTCTATTAAATACACCAACATATACATAAATAGAAATTCCAGAAAGAAAGAAGAGAGAAAAAAGCAGACAGGACAATTGCATTTATATGTATCAACAATAAGTAATTCTAACAGAAAAATCCAGAGCAAAATGGAACTTCTAATAGCTTTAAAAGAATAAAAACCTAGGAAAAATTAAACCAAGAGGTAAAAGATTTATATACAGAAAATTTCTAAATATTGATGAAATAAATTTTAAAAGTTCTAAATTTAAAAAATACATTCTACTTTAGTGGATTGGAAAGCTTAACATTATTGTGATAATAATAATTCCCAAGTTGATCTAAATATTCAAGGCAATCCCTGTCACAATTATTATCAAATTGTATCAAAATTTACATTAATTCAAAAGCTGTTCCTCAAATTAAAATATAATTGCAAGGGTTCTAAATTCATTTTGAGAATACAGAATAAAGTTGGAGCAGTCAATTTTTCCAATTTTAGAACTTGCTACAAATGAAAACAATGTGGTACTGACATGAACTTAGATATAAACAGATTGATAGAATTAAGATCCCACAAATAAACCCATACATGTATGGTTATTTTCAATGAAGGTGACAAGATCCACTGGAAAAGGATAGTCTCTTTATCAAATGGCAGTTGGATAATTGGATATTCACATAGCAAGTAATTAACATGGAAATTTACTTAACACTATTCATAAAAATTAACACAAAATGGACCAATGATCTAAATATGAGATATTTATAACAAACTTCAAAGAAAACATAGAGATAAACCTTTATGACTTTGGATTTAGTACAGGATTTTTTCTTAAATATATTTTTTAGTTGTTGATGGACCTTTATTTTATTTGCTTATTTATATATGGTGCTGGGAATCAAACAGTGCCTCACAGGTACAAGGCAAACGCTCTACTGCTGAGCTACAACTCCAGTCCCTAGTAAGGGATTTTTAAAAAAACACCAAAGAAACAATGAACAGGAGAAAAAAAAGGAAAAAAAATGACACCATTAAAATTTTAAAAGTTTGTTAATCAAAGAAGAGGTATTATAAAGTTAAGTTGATCAAAATATGCTATATGCATGTATGATTATGCAACAATTCAACCCAGTATTATGTGAAATTAATATACACTAATAAGAAGCCCTTATTGAAAAGTTGAGACAACAAACTACAGATTGGGTGAAAATATTTATAATTCTTAAATCTGAGAGGTATCTAATATCTATAATAAAGAACTATTATGAATAATCAACAAAGGGCAAGCAGTCAGTTTTTTTAAAATGGTAAAGTACTTGAATAACTATTTCTCCATAGAAATATATATAACCAGAAAATATATTAAACAATTTTCAGCATCATTATTTAATAGTAAACTACAAATAAAAATCATGATATACTATTTCATATTCCCTAGGACAATGGTAATTAAATAAACAATAGAAAACAGCAACTGTTAATAAGGATATATAGAAATTCAAAGTCTTACACATTGCTGGTGGGATTATCAAAATGTACAGCCACTGTCGAAAACAATTTTGTAATACCTCAAATTGTTAAGCAAAGAAAGACTCAATGATGCAGCATATCCACTCCTGGGTATTTGTCCAAAAGAATTGAAAACAGGTGTACAAACAAATTCATGCCTATGTGTGTTTAATGGACAAAAGATAGAAACAATGTAAATGTCCATGCATGAACATATGTATAACTAATTTTTGATATGTGCACAAAAAATAGGATGTTGTTCAGTCATTAACTATTGATATATGTTTAAGCATAGATGAGACTAAAAAAATTTAAGTGAAGGAAGTTGGACACAAAAATATCATCTATTATATGCTGCTATATATATGAAATATCTATAAGGTAATACAGTCATATAAAGCATATTGGGACTGTCAACTGCTGGGGAGAGGCAAGAATCTGGAGTAACTGTTTAATAGGTATGAGGTTTCTTTTTGGGGACAATGAAATATTTCCTTTTGGAATTAGAGAGATGGAATGTTCAAAACACTGAATCTAGTAAATGTCGCTAAGTTGTGCACTTTAAAATTATTACCTTTGTTAGATAAATTTCTCCTCAATAAAAACATAATTCAAAATCTTCAATAAAAATTAGTTTAATATCTTTATAAATTATTTAGCATCTTGTAAAATCTTTTAAAAATCTCTCTGGAATATTCCAAGGCAAAGTAAGAAAATAATTATTTCTACTTTTTCCATTTCATTTGTAGGATAAATTTTCACAATTCTCAGCGTGTCTTTCAGTTTTTTACAAACAAACAACAAACAAACAAACAAACAAACAAAAACTTGAGTTTAGAAGTTTGAAATATTGGGGTATAAGAGGAAAACAAATAATAGAATTTATAGTAAAAATTCAAAAGTTACCATTTAGGGTTCTTAGTATGCTTTGTCAGCAGTCCATCAGGGCTGAAATCCTGGCTTTATTTTTCCAACTCTCTTATATTAGGTAAGCAACCTTTTTTCTTTCTGCATACATTGTCTCCAAAGGAGGAAGAATTTAATAATCAGATTCTATGAAATATTTATCTAAAATAATTTTGGCATGGATATATTGAATTAAATTTGTTAATCAGTGAGATTTAAAATTCTGGCAAGTTATAAGTACTAAAAAGGCGTGAATTATAAGAATCATAGTTATAATTGTTGCTATAAACTATCATCTGCTTGAGTTTTATTTTTTTTAAATAATTTTTTAAAATTTTTCCCCCTAAACTGCAATGTTGTTTTTTTTTTAAAGGAAAGACAAGAAAGGGGTGGAAATGCAGAATTAATTTTTTTTTTTTTGAGAGAGAGAGAGAGAGAGAGAATTTTAATATTTTTTAGTTTTTGGCAGGACACAACATCTTTGTATGTGGTGTTGAGGATCAAACCTGGGCCGCATGCATGGCAGGTGAGCACGCTACCGCTTGAGCCACATCCCCAGCCTGATGTTAAGTTTGTTTTTGACAAACCACATATCCCATTTATATCATTACTTCATTATTGTTATAATTTTTAAAATCAGTTTAATAATTCCATCTTTTTAGTTTTAATTAAAACACTGATGTTTGTTTTTTAAAGATTTTGAAATGAAATAAATAATGTTTAATGTGCTCAAGTAGGTATTCATTAGTGTCCTTATAATTTCATGGCCAAAGATCTCAAAGTGTAGTTCTCCAAAGATCTATTATTTCTTAGTATATAATTAGTTTAGGTTAAAAAAATAACATTTGACTGAAAAATTTTGAATTACATATTTAGAATAAAAATATTTTATTTTTTCTATTTCTGATTCAGTGATAAAGATACTTTTAAAATAAAGATATTTTAAATTTGCATCTTTGATAATGCAGTAGTTGTTCAGGCACCTGTGACACTGTTCTATGATGAAGCTATCATTTAATAGCATTTCTGTAACTGAATTACCATAAATAAATTTTAACTATAAAAATATTTTATTAATTATATTAGTCTAACCAGGCTGCCATAGCAAATTACAACAGACTGGTAAACAGTGATGTGTTTCTTGCAGTTTTACCAATGGAACGAGGAGTAAATAGAGAAGAGAAGGGAAATCGCATGGAATTGGAAGGTGAGCCTCAGGGTCATACACAATTACATATAAGAGGAAAGGAGGGGTAAGAGAAAAATAATACAAGTGAAGAAATGATTTACAGTAGAGGGGGTAGAGAGAGAAAAGGGGAGGGGAGGGGAGGGGAGGGGAGTGGAAGGGGGATAGTAGAGAATAGGATAAACAGCAGAATACATCAGTCACTAGAATGGCAATATGTAAATCAATGGAAGTGTAACTGATGTGATACAGCAATCTGTATACGGGGTAAAAATGGGAGATCATAACCCACTTGAATCAAATTGTGAAATATGATATATTAAGAACTTTGTAATGTTTTGAACGACCAACAATAAATTAAAAAAAAAAAAAAAAAGAAAGAAAGCAGGCAAGACAAGTGTCATTGTGAGGCCTCTTTTGCACTGTAGACAGCACCCAAGTACTTGTGTGCTCATATGGCCTCTTTGTATATACACAGAGAGAAGATGAAGGAGCTCTCTGGTGTTTCCTCTTATTGGAACATTAATCTTAGCATACAGAGGACGGTTGCCCCATGCTTATTATCTCATTTAGCCTTGATTAGTTCTTTATAAATCCCATCTTCAACTATTGCAACATGCAGAGTTAGATTTTCAACATGTGAGCCCGGTGCAGTGGTGAGGGCCTGTAACATTGGATTGAGCCATGTTAATATTGAATAAACCAGTTAATGATCCCAGAGGCTCAGGAGGCTGAGGCAGGAGCATCGCGAGTTCAAAGACAAGCTCAGCAAAAGTGAGGGTCAGTGAGACCCTGTCTCTAAATAAAATGCAAAAAAGAGCTGGGCATGTGGCTCAGTGGTGGAGTGCTCCCGAGTTCAATTCCTGGTCCCCCACTCCCACCCTCAAAAAAAGAATTAGAGTTTCAACATGTGAATTGGGAATTGGGAGAGGGAAGAAGCATATTTCAGTCACTAGCAAATAGGTTGTCCCTCCTAAGTACAAGTCCTTTCAGCTAAGTTTCAGTAAGAATGTAAAAGGAATATATAGTAAACATTTGCAGGGTTCAAACTTTTTATTTCATATTTACATAGTTTGAAATTACATTAGATCTTCATATAAAATCAGTATGCCAAAATATTATTGTAAATAAATGCATATTATTCTAAATTATTTTTAAAAGAGCAAAATAAAGAATGAGATAAAACTGCTGATGGAGAAGATGTCTGCCCATCAACAAACCACTAACAATTCCATCTTACACTCTTCAATAAAACATGCTGTGTAGAAGTGATTGCATTAGAAGTTATTGGTACATTTGAATGCAAACTACCCAACCATGAAAAATGAGCCTTCCATTTGCTATAAAAATAAATTAGGAGGCAATGCTTTGCTGGCAAAGCCATTTGAGCACCTCAGTTCATAACTATTCATGGTACCATTAACAGATGTCTTTGCTCACACTGTGAACTGCCTTATGATATTGTTGTATTCAGAATTACTTTATGTCTAAAGTGAATGTAGGCAACTTGTTTTAGGATATAATAAAACCTATCCTGATATAAGAGATCCTATGGGAAATTATACAATAATGCTACCTCCATAACTAATTTTCTTTTTAGGAAATCATGATTCCCACCGCACTTTTGGAACTATTGAAAGTATTGTTTAACATCACTATTTCCACGTTAATACTGGATAAATCATAAAAATGTAATGCTTTTGCAGAAAGTGAGCCATGAGTTTTCACTTCTAAATTAGAAGTTGCTTGACATGAATGCTAAGCATGCTGCAATTTGCTTACTGACACTGAATGTTGTTTTGTTTTGTTAAGAATAACTTTCTCCAAAATAAGCCTTGATGGTAGTTATAGTATATTCTAAGAAAGATAAAATATTCAAGAATAAAATAATAGAAGATGATTGTTTCCTTTGATAACTATTCATTGTTATGAATTTTCTAGGAAATACTTAAGAATTGCTAAGTAATATCTTCAAAGCAACTGTTGTCAATGTGCACATACATATATATACACAAATATACTGATATGCCTGGGATAAGATGTTGCAGAATGCAGATTCTTTGTACTAACAAAAGCAAACAATCACAATTACAATAATTTTATTAAAAACTTTATTTCAATATGACCTTAAGGATTTTGTGTAAAAGGAATTCATTTAATCCTTGATTTCTGCTTCCTCATCCATAGACTGAAGATAATAATGAACATTCAATATAAAGTTAGATTAAATGAAGATTATACAAATGTTCAGTGTGGTACAGGTAATATCTTCTCCAAAGCAATCATATTCCTCAAGTACTTACACTTTTCCTCAAGTAGCATCTCTCCTATAAAATCTATCTGTGTTAAATCATTTTCCTCAGCCTTTTTCTCTTCAGTAGAGGGAAATTCAGTTTACCCTAGTATTGATGTTCATGGGATAATTTCCCTCAAGTATCTTTAAAAACATTTAGGCTTGTGTTAATTTATCCAATATTTTGCCAGTAAATATTTATTCCACATGTAAATTTAGGTATATATTTAAGATTCAAAAATTTTAAGTACTACTAAGTTATCTTATATAAGAAGTCATTATGTTTAAATATAATTTGGTATGAGTAGGACAAAGCTTCTTACAAATCTTGATAAGTGATGGGACTCTCAGTGGTAAGTATTTGAGCCCACCAAGTCACTTCTAAACTGACATTGGTTGTAGTAAAGTTTTCTTTACTTTATTCATTGCCTCTTCATCCACAAAAACACATGGAACACTTTTCCCTTTGTCCTTTCACCTTCAAATGTGGTAACAGTGTCCTGGTCTTGCAAATATCTAGGTTTCTCTACTGCTTTCTTTTTGATATATTATCTCTTCTAAGACCTTTGTAAGAAAAGCCCATATGAGATTCCTTTCATTGGACCACTTGGAGTGGGTGTTCTACCTAGTATAACTTGAAATGAGATAGTTACAAATCAATGAATGGTATAACTATTGGCGTTTGTTGGAAACAATTAGAAAATGTCTGATTTACAAATGAATTTGTTCTTCAATAATTGAAGTCACTCTCTGAAACTCATAGAGCAAACAAATGTAATAATGCTGATCAAGGAACTATTATTTTTTAAAGTGACCTATTTTATTTTTACTCAGAGGAAATTTACTGACGGTGGATAAAACCAAAACCCAAAATTTAAATGGTGCCAACATGCACACGTTTTTTTGTCAAGAAGCATTTTTAGTTTTTAAATTTAATTTCATCACTTACTTTTTTTTCAGATTTTCACAGAGTAGCTATTGCTGATTTGATTTACAGGATGTGTTTCTTTTTTTACTCCAATTAGAAAAGTTAGTACACATGAGGAGGTTAATCATGTTTACCTGACTTACTTTCATCATATAAAAGCCAACTTCAAATTTCAAATATTTAAATTAAGTAAAAAAAAATTAGAACCACAATAACTTGGAATGAAGAAAGAGTGAATGTGAATTAATATTATTTTGTCAATCTTTAAAATATATGTTAATATAGTGTAATTGACAACATTTACCTTTTTAATGGATCTGTGTAGATATGAACTCAGATTTTATTGACAGATATTTGTTTATGCATATATAGAATTCCCAATTTAAAGTTCAAAGCATGGAGAAGAATAATTAAATACATTCTTATGCCTCATCTCTGTAGTGTCCTCCTCTATATATTTCTAATATGCTTAGTCCGATAAAAATGCTTGTGTTTTGCCAGGTACAGTGACACAGGCCTAAAATCCCAGCAATTTTGTGGACTAAGGTAAATGTGCACAACTATGTAAGGCCAGCCTGGTCAACTTAGTGAAATGCTGAATGACTTAGGTAAACCCATTCTCAAAGTTAAAAAAAAAAATTGAAAAAGCTGGATATGTAGCTCAATTCAAAAGGGGATCAGGTGCAATCCCTAGTCCTGCAAACAAAAGCAAAAAACACCACAGTACTTTGAATAAATATTTTTTATATTTTAAAAACATTTAACTTATATCTTTTCCCAATCATTAATGCAATAATTTTACCAATAAAGTCATTTTGAAGGCTACAATTGTAGACATAACTATCAAGCAGGATTTAATAGAAATGTCTATAGATTCTTAAAGCACACATGTACTATTTCTTTTATTTATTTATTTATTCTTGTTCTTTTTAGTTATACATGACATGAGAATTTATTTGATACATTTATACCAGCATGGCATATATATGATTCTAGTTAGGATCTCAGTATTGTGAATGTACATGATATTGAGATTCTCTGCAGTGTATTCATAAGTGTACACAGGAAAGTTATGTCAGATTCATCACACTGTCATTCTTATTTCTATTCCTTCTCCTTTTCATTCATTTCCCTTTGTCTAATCCAATGAACTTGTATCCGCACCATACCTCCCCATTGTGTGTTAGCATCCGCATATCAGAGATAACATTTAGCCTCTGCTTTTTTGGGATTTGCTTATTTCACTTTGCATGATAATCTCCAGTTCCATCCATTTTACTGACAAATGCCATAATTTTATTCTTCTTTAAGCTGAATAAATTCTACTGTGCATATATATTACATTTTCTTTATCCATTCAACTGTTGAAGTTCATGTACTTTGGTTCCATAGCTCAGCTATTGTGAATATTAATGTGGCTGTCTTACTGTAGTATGCTGACTTTAAGTCCTTTGGGTATGTACTGAAAAGTAAATAACTGGGTCAAATTGTGGTTCCATTCCAAGTTTTTTGAGGAATGTTCATACTGCTTTCCACAGTGGTTGCACCAATTTGCCATCCCACCAGCAATGTGTGGGTGAACCTTTTTCCCCACAACCTTGCCAACTTTTATTGTTACCTGTATTCTTTATAATTGTCATTCTTATTAGAGTGAGAAGGAATCTCAGTGTAGTTTTGATTTGCATTTCTCATATTGCTAGTGAAGTTGAACACTTTTTCAAATATTTGTTGATTGATTGTATATCTTCTTCTGTGAAGTGTCTGGTCATTTCCTTGGCCCATTTATGGATTGAGATATTTGTTTTCTTGGTATTACGTTTTTTTGAGTTCTTTATATATCCTGGAGATTAATACTCTCTCTGAGGTGCAAGTGGCAAAGTTTTTCTCCCATTCTGTAGGCTCTCTGTTCACATTCTTGATTGTTTCCTTTCCAATGAAGAAGCTTTTTAGTTTGATGCCATCCCATTTATTGATTCTTGATTTTACTTCTTTTGCTATAGGAGTATTTTAATGAAACCTGTTCCTCAGACAACATGATAAAGAATAGGCTCAGGGTCTCTGGTCTAATGCCTGAGGACCTTTCTTTTTGTGTTGCAAATCAAGTTGCCAACTGGATTAAAAAATTCTGGGCTTCCCTTTTCTAGAGTGTGAAGTGGTGTGGATAAGAGAGAGTGTTGTTTGCTCCACTCTCAGGGAGGGGTACTGAAGAGCTCTGTAACAGGAATTCACATAGTCAGAGGTCCGAAAGGTGTGGCTTAGATCTAGTTGGGCCCCAGGTGATTTGTTGAATGGTGGCTGGTCTGAAGATTTTAAATGAGCACACCTTAAGGGCCTGGTACCTTCCAATCCATGCAGGGAGCCTGCACAGAAGCAATCTACCCTGGGTTTCATTCAGATGGTGCAGGAGCCAATTTTTGGACCCCTCTGCTACCCATGGATCATCCCCTTCCTGATGTCTAGGGCTCAATCCCAAGGTGCACCTTAATTCCCTCCTGCCAGAAGAAATCCCAGCCCACCATGGCTGGTATTCCGAGCTGCCAGACTCAAAGGGAGGGAGGGACCCTGGATCTTTCTGGTCTCTACAACCCATTTTGTCCTAGGCAAAACACTCTCAGTGCTTAATTTTCTCCTAGTCTCCTAGGCACACTCTGAGCCATGTGGTGGGCATCTGCCAGATCTGCTTTTTGGACCCAACTTGGATTTCCCAGATCTTGGCTCCTCAACTTGTTCCCACAGCCACTAGGCAGCTGTGGCATGGGAGAAAGATGGCTCCTATCTCAGCTCTCAGGGGACAATTGGGGGACTTGCAGAGTCTTTCCCACAGAAGGATATAATGTAACATACCCTCTGGGTCAGTCCACCAGTATCCTTGATCTCTGATTTCTCCATACAAAGACATACCATAATGCTACTTGAAATGAGGGCTCTTTTAGTCCCACTCCCCACTTTGCTCATGGTGCATCAGCTCTGGCAGTTGCCGGTGCTAGTGGTGGGCTTTCTTCTTTTATTTGATTATAAACACCTTCTGAGTCCCAAGCTGTTCCGAGATGGCTTAAGTCACAGTGAAATCCCTCTTTCACCCACCATGCTGAGAAGTTATATATTTGCTTTCTTGGTTTCGTGACATGGAGCAGCTTTGCAACCTCCTCTATTCTGCCATTTTCATAGCATCCTCCACACATACTATTTCTAAAAGGGTAATATTAAATTTATGCATGGCTTTTGTTTTGTTTCTATCAAAGTTATAAATAAGAGACTTTTACAAGTTGTTCTCAGTGCTATTATTAGTCTATGATTTTGACAACATGTAAAATAAATCAGAATGTACTAATTAAATCTGGGACCAAAAGAGTCTCACATTCATTAATTTTAAAAAGCCAATTTTGTTTGAAATAACAAGATAAATAAGCCTATTAAAATCAGTATTTAGAACAGAAATATCATCAAACCTTAAAAAAGACAATTGTAAATAGAGATTATATGATTTCTTTTAGACTTACATTTCAGCATGTTTGATATTTTATACGACTTATATAAAAATGTGAAGAAAATTTGGTTGTTATTGAGTTTGATTTTGAGTGATGTTTGCAAGCACTATAAAATGTTTATTAATAGGACTAGTTTGTTGTTAGATATTAGAACAAACATAGCTTAAACTCAATAGTGTCTGTCTCTCCTAATTAACAGTTCCACATTAAGAATTTTTTCATCTCCTCCTTTATGTCTTCTATAACCCATTGATCATTCAATAACATATTATTCATTTTCCATGTGATGTAGGATTTTTCCTTCCTTCTTTTATCATTGATTTCCAATTTCATTCCATTATGATCAGATATGGTGCATGGTATTATCTCCACGCATTTATATTTACTAAGAGTTGCCTATGGCATAATATATGGTCTATCTTTGAGTAGGATCCATGTGCTGCTGAGAAGAACGTGTATCCACTTGATGATGGTTGATATATTCTATATATGTCGGTTAAGTCTAGGTTATTGATTGTGCTGTTGAGTTCTATAGTTTCTTTATTCAGCTTTTGTCTAGAGGATCTGTCTAATGGCAAGAGCGGTGTGTGGAAGTCACCCATAATTATTGTGTTGTGGTCTATTTGACTCTTGAACTTGAGGAGAGTTTGTTTTATGAACGTTGCAGCTCCATTGTTTGGTGCATACAAATTGATGATTGTTATGTCTTGTTGGTGGATGGTTCCTTTTAACAGTATATAGTGACCTTCTTTGTCCTTCTTGATTAACTTAGGTTTGAAGTTGATTTTATTCGATATGAGTATGGCCACTCCTGCTTGCTTCCGAGGGCCATGTGAGTGGTATGATTTTTCCCAACCTTTTACCTTCAGCCTGTGTATGTCTTTTCCTATCATATGAGTCTCCTGAAGGCAGCATATTGTTGGATTTGTTTTTTTGATCCAGGTTACTAGCCTATGTCTCTTGATTGGTGAGTTTAGGCCATTAACATTTAAGGTTACAATTGAGATATGATTTGTACTTCCAGTCATGCTTCTTTATTTATTTATTTTAGTTTGGCTAGTTTTGCTTTTTGGTTATTTTCCTCCCCCTTTACTGAGATACCTTCTGCTGTTAGTTTTGGGCACTATTTTTCAATTCCTCTTCTTGTAGTGTTTTGTTCAAAATGCTTTGCAGAGCTGGTTTTCTTGCTGCAAATTCTTTTAGGTTTTGTCTATCGTGAAAGATTTTAATTTCATTTTCAAATTTGAAGCTCAATTTTGCTGGATATAGTATTCTTGGTTGGAATCCATTATTTTTCAGTGTTTGAAATACATTATTTCAGGATCTTCTCGCTTTCAAAGTTTGTGATGAGAAATCGGTCGTTAACCTAATTGGTTTACCCCTGAATGTAATCTGCCTCTTTTCTCTCGTAGCTTTTAATATTCTCTCCTTGTTCTGTATGTTGGCTATCTTCATAATTATATGTCTTGGAGTTGGTCTATTATGGTTTTGAATGTTTAGGGTCCTGTAGGCTTCCAGGATTTGGCAATCCATTCCATCTTTCATCTCTGGGAAGTTTTCTAGAATTATTTCATTTAATATGCTATCCATTTGTTTGTTTAATTCATTTTCAAAATATACTTTTATTTCTTGGACTTGCTGTCTCATGTCTTCTCTAATATTCCTTTCCATTCGAGTTAGGTATGCCTTGAGTTCTTTCCCTATCCCTGATTCTGATGTTTCTATGTCCTCCTGTAGAATTGAGTTGTCTTGCATTGTTTGTAATCCTTTTTTCACTTGTTTTCTCATGTTGTCCACGTTACTTTCCAGCTCTTTTTGATTGTTGTGTTTCTGCTCTCTTCTATAGATTTGTTTTGTTTCTGTATTACTCTGATTTCTCTCCTTTGTGTTGTTAAACTATGCCTGCTAACGTGGATTCCGCTGGGAAGGAATTCCGACGTCCAAGCTCCAGTGACGACACTACTCTGCTATGATGGGCCCCAGTCTCCTTGCCGGGGTGCCCTAATGGGGGGGTGTGACTGGACTGTCTCTGTTTGGTTTCAGCTCCCGGTCGCGGCAGGTGGGCAGTCTCCAGCCACCCAGTATCACAGGCCGCGGGGAGGTGATCAGTTGCCAGCGGGTGGGAATTCTCCTACCGCCCAGTTACGCGGGCAGGGGGTGAACTGTCGCCGGTGGGCCTGCAGTTTACAGCTGGCCAGTCGCGAGGGCCTTGCCTCTAGTCTCCTGGTTTCTCCTGTTTTGTTGTTGCAATCTGTTGGAGAGTGGCGGTGGATACTTCAGCTCTCCAAGATGGTGGCTGCTGGTTGCCTTAGTGGAGTGTCCCTTGTGGGGGATGGGACTGTACCGCTTCCTTCCCCGTCTGCAATCCCGAACTCAGCCCGGGGGTCAGTGCGGGCTTGGCTGGTGGGATACCACCGTGTCCAGCCACTTATCTCCCTGCTTACCAGTTAATCCCTTCTCTGCGACGCCACGCCTTCTGTAGCTGCGGGGCAGGCTGCACGAATCAGACAGCCTGGATCTCCGGGGTCACACCGTTGGCTTTTGGGATCCCCGGCACTCTATGGTTTTGATTTTTTCTGCTTGCCCCTCCCCCAGTGCTGGCTAGACAGGTTTTGTTTTGGCTGCTGATGGGAGGGGGCGTTGAAGGTCAGGTGCCTCTAGTTCTCCTTTCAATGAAAGCAGTTTTAAGAGGGAAATTCATTTCTTGGAGTTCTTACCTCAAAAAAAGAAAAAAAAACAACAAATAAATGAACTCACGCAACACCTCAAAAACCTAGAAAAGGAAGAGCAAAACAACAGCAAATGTAGTAGAAGACAAGAAATAATTAAAATTAGAGCAGAAATCAATGAAATTGAAACAAAAGAAACCATTGAAAAAATTGATAAAAATAAAAGTTGGTTCTTTGAAAAAATAAATAAGATAGACAAGCCCTTAGCCATGCTAACGAAAAGAAGAAGAGAGAGAACTCAAATTACTAACATACGGGATGAAAAAGGCAATATCACAATAGACACAACAGAAATACAGAAGATAATTAGAAAGTATTTTGAAACCCTATATTCCAATAAAATAGAAGATAATGAAGATATCGATAAATTTCTTAAGGCATATGATTTGCCCAGATTGAGACAGGAAGACACACACAATTTAAATAGAACAATAACAAAATAAGAAATAGAAGAAGCCATCAAAAGACTACCAACCAAGAAAAGCCCTGGACCGGATGGGTATACAGCGGAGTTCTACAAAACCTTCAAAGAAGAATTAATACCAATACTTTTCAAGCTATTTCAAGAAATAGAAAAAGAAGGAGCTCTTCCAAATTCATTCTATGAGGCCAACATCACTTTGATCCCAAAACCAGACAAAGATACTTCAAAGAAAGAAACTACAGACCAATATCTCTAATGAACTTGGATGCAAAAATTCTCAATAAAATTCTGGAGAATCGAATACAAAAACATATCAGAAAACTTGTGCACCATGATCAAGTAGGATTCATTCCTGGGATGCAAGGATGGTTCAATATACGGAAATCAATAAATGCTATTCACCACATCAATAGACTTAAAGACAAGAACCACATGATCATCTTGATGGATGCAGAAAAAGCATTTGACAAAGTACAGCATCCCTTTATGTTCAAAACACTAGAAAAACTAGGGATAACAGGAACTTACCTCAACATTGTAAAAGCTATATATGCTAAATCTCAGGCTAGCATCATCCTAAACGGAGAAAAACTGAAGGCATTTCCTCTAAAATCTGGAACAAGACAGGGATGCCCTCTATCACCACTTCTATTCAATTTAGTTCTCAAAGTACTAGCCAGAGCAATTAGACAGACGAAAGAAATTAAAGGCATAAAAATAGGAAAAGAAGAAATTAAACTATCGCTATTTGCGGATGACATGATAATATACTTAACAGACCCAAAAGAGTCTACAAAGAAGCTGCTAGAGTTAATAAATGAATTCAGCAAAGTGGCAGGTTATAAAATCAACACGCATAAATCAAAGGCATTCCTGTATATCAGCAACAAAACCTCTGAAATGGAAATAAGGAAAACCACTCCATTCACAATATCCTCAAAGAAAATAAGATAATTGGGAATCAACCTAACAAAAGAGGTGAAAGATTTATACAATGAAAACTACAGAACCCTAAAGAGAGAGATAGAAGAAGATCTCAGAAGATGGAAAAATGTACCCTGCTCATGGATAGGCAGAACTAACATTACCAAAATGGCGATATTACCCAAAGTTCTCTACAGGTTTAATGCGATGCCAATCAAAATCCCAACGGCATTTCTTGTAGAAATAGACAAAGCAATCATGAAATTCATATGGAAAAACAAAAGACCCAGAATAGCAAAAGCAATTCTAAGCAGGAAGTGTGAATCTGGAGGTATAGCGATACCAGATTTCAAACTATATTACAGAGCAATAGTGACAAAAACAGCATGGTACTGGTACCAAAACAGGCAGGTGGACCAATGGTACAGAATAGAAGACACAGAGACTAATCCACAAAGTTACAACTATCTTATATTTGATAAAGGGGCTAAAAGCATGCAATGGAGGAAGGATAGCATCTTCAACAAATGGTGCTGGGAAAATTGGAAATCCATATGGAACAAAATGAAATTGAATCCCTTTCTCTCGCCATCCACAAAAATTAACTCAAAATGGATCAGGGAGCTAGATATCAAATCAGAGACACTGCGTCTGATAGAAGAAAAAGTTGGCTACGATCTACATATTGTGGGGTCGGTCTCCAAATTCCTTAATAGGACACCCATAGCCCAAGAGTTAACAACACGAATAAACAAATGGGACTTACTTAAACTGAAAAGTTTTTTCTCAGCAAGAGAAACAATAAAAGAGGTAAATAGCGAGCCTACATCCTGGGAACAAATTTTTACCCCCCACACCTCCGATAGAGCCCTAATATCCAGAATGTACAAAGAACTCAAAAAATTAAACAATAAGATAACAAATAACCCAATTAACAAATGAGCCAAGGACCTGAACAGACACTTCTCAGAGGAGGACATACAATCAATCAACAAGTACATGAAAAAATGCTCACCATCTCTAACAATCAGAGAAATGCAAATCAAAACCACCCTAAGATACCATCTCACTCCAGTAAGATTGGCAGCCATTATGAAGTCAAACAACAATAAGTGTTGGCGGGGATGTGGGGAAAAGGGTACACTTGTACACTGCTGGTGGAGCTGCAAAATGGTGAGGCCAATTTGGAAAGCAGTATGGAGATTCCTGGGAAAGCTGGGAATGGATCCACCATTTGACCCAGCTATCGCACTTCTTGGACTATTCCCTGAGGACCTTAAAAAAGCGCTCTATAGGGATACGGCTGCATCAATGATTATAGCGGCACAATTCATAATAGCTAAACTGTGGAACCAATCTAGATGCCCCTCAATAGATGAATGGATAAAAAAGTGTGGCATCTGTACACAATGGAGTATTATGCAGCACTAAGAAATGACAAAATCATAGAATTTGCAGGGAAATGGATGGCATTAGAGCAGATTATGCTAAGCGAAGCTAGCCAAGCCCTAAAAAACAAATGCCAAATGTCTGCTTTGATATAAAGAGAACAACTAAGAACAGAACAGGAAGGAAGAGCAAGAGGAGGAAAAGACTACAGTAAACAAAGACAAATGGGGGGAGAGAAACGGAGAGAGAAGGGAAAGCACATGGAAATAGTAGGAGACCTTCAATGATACGTAAAATTATAAGAGGTTATGAGGGGTAAGGGGGAGGGAAAAAAAGGGAGATAATTGAACAACAGCAGGGGAGGTAGAGAGGGAAGATGGGAGGGGAGGGGAGGGGGGATAGTAGGGGATAGGAAAGGTAGCAGAATACAACAGTCACTAATATGGCATTATGTAAAAATGTGAATATGTAACAGATGTGATTCTGCAATCTGTATTTGGGGTGAAAATTGGAGTTCAAAACACAATTTGAGTCAAATGTATGAAAGATGATATATCATGAGCTATGTAATGCTTTAAATAATCAATTAAAAAAAAGAAAAAAAAACAGTTCAACATTAAACTCTATAGCACATGAATCTATGTTCCCTAAAATGTTGTTCTTATAAACTGAAAGATGCTGCTATCTAGAATTATACTATGATGAATGAAGAGTAATAGAATGAATTAGTGTCAACTAACAGCCATTTTCACATACTACTCTTTGGTCACACTCAAAGTACCAACAATCCCACAGTAAATACATAGAAAATATTTGTTTGATTCAGGTATAATACAGGCAATACCAACTATGCCATGACTCTTATCTTTAACGGACATCAACTGAAAAATCTGTCAAATATTAGAGGCCTTCCAAATTTTGAGATAATAAGGTATGTGAAACCTGTTATGAAAAATTTGCCAATGTTTTCTCCACAACACAACAAGCCCTAGTTTCATACTGCAATATCTATAAATTCAGAGCCTTTTTAGTCTCTTTTATTCATTGTTTTGACTAGGTACCACATTTTTTATTATGTAAGAAATATTTGGGCTGCTATGGGAATGATCATAAAGAGCAGTCAAAATGAGAGAGTTTTATTTCTTTCACATTCTGAGACTTATTTGGAAGCTCCACTAAGTTGGAGACACAGGCATTTTCTATTCTAGCTCTGTAAACATTACTTGTTGTCCTTGTCCTCACTGTCCAAGAGACTTATGATCACCATATAATCTGCAAGATAGCTGAATAAAAGTGGGAAGTAAAGGCCTGTCCATTTACTTTAAGGATGAAAAACTTCACTTAACCCCTCCACTCACATCATCCAGAATTTAGTCATTTGGCTACAAGGCCTGAGGTATAACTGCCTTAAGGGAGCTCAGTCAATGGTGGTAATCATTGACTAGCTTTAGACCTGTCCAAAAAATTTATTTTACTATGGTTAAAGGAAGAATGAATTTAGAGGATAAGGAGGTTGAAGGTTTCTAATAGTTTTTAATGGCAATAGTAAAGTTATTTTTATAACAACAAATTTATATTTTTAAAATTATCATTATATATATATAATGGATGGATATATATGGAAATATATGTATGGATAGATAGATTAAAAACCAGATTTATGTGTAGATCCTTGTGATTTTTAGCTCTTAATCCACCATGAGAAAGGGATATATGCATATACACATATGCTTTATGCAAGACTATATATGCAGTCATATTTTAATGTAATGAATAATGTTGAATATCACTGATGTTAGTATTAAGGTCATGTAGCCTCAGGAACAATTATATTTATAATCTCCATATATAATGAATTAGAATAATGCAGAATATATCTATGTATGTAAATATGCTTTGTCAAATATTAATAAAGTTTAATTTTTTTGCTAGTTGGATAAAATAAAGATCATCTTTATAAAAATACATTTTTGTAATCAATTCTCAAATACTATTTTAATAATAAATATGTCATCAAAGTGATATTATTTTATTATTCTTAATATCTTTATAAAGCTATCTCATCTATTTTAGAAAGAATTAATATTTTAATTAAATTGAAATTTACATTAAATGTCTAATTCATGTATTGCTACAAGTGAAAACCATTTTTTACTCTATTTATCATATTTCAATCACATATAATTATTTGTTACAAAATTGTACAATAGAAATTATAATATGTCTTGTTTCTAAATTAACATTGTTATTAATGCTATTTTTCAGGTTGTTTGAATTTAGTTTGTTACTTTCATGTGATATGTGAGTACTCAATCCTTCCACTGTTTTTAGTATTTGAACAGAAATACCTCATGACACTAAAATTGGATAAGTTTTTATGCTGAGTCAAAACAAACACAAAGTTAAATACATGCATGGTAGTGATATTTTGTGGCAATAGAAGGTACAATTTTATAAGCTTATTATAGATGGAATAGTAGAAACAGTATCTAGGAATTAAGAAGCCCAAGACTATTACCTTATTTGAAGAAACTTTGACTTAGAGCTTCCTGAAGTGGGTCATATGCTACTATGCTGAGGTACTTCTTAAGGGATTTTTCATGATTTGTTGGAATGGAAGCCCCAGAAATCAAATAAAATTGAGACTCAGAATTCTCCAGATTCTCTATATTTCTTCTATTAAATCTGGTTTAGAAGAACATAGGCTAGTTTAAAACATTGTGGATATCAATGTGCTTATATTTAAAATAATGATGAATGTCTGATCACATTGATGACGAAGGAAAGAAGGGAATTGAGAAGAAGAAAGTGTGCCGCCAATTATTTCTCTTGTAATTATCTTAATATCTGCCATACTTTCAGTAGAACTGTTACATTTTCCCTCAAATCATTATATTATAAAGCTTGTATTTAAAACACACTAGTATTCTTAGCCATATTATGGGCATGGTCCACATGCATGGGATACCGTAATTTGGTTTATACTTACACTGAATGAAACATATCATGTTGAACTTAAAAGGGAAAATAAATCTTACACATACTCAAGTATACAACAGATTAAATTTATGGTAATATTTTAAAAGAATATATTTGGGTATTAACTCTGCTAAGCAAACACTATAATAAGCATCTTTATATTTCAGTAGCTTAACACACGCAAAGTAATGCACTTCTCATTCACATCATGAAAGAGAGCCTGATACTGAAGCTTTTGATGAATATTCACCAGTCTCTTCAATACTTAAAGGAAACTTCATTAACAGCTGGTATATGCCTCTGGCATGTGTGCTGAGCATTCAGCATCTAACTTGCTTCTTCATTCCATCCAATTACCTTGAATACTCCAAATCCCCTAAATTAATTATCTTCATAATTAAAATATTTGGAATGACTTCTATTTTCTGAACTGAGCAATGTGACTGACCTTTGATTGTTAATTTGATCAACTCATAACAAAGCATAAGATATGCTTTTAATCTGTGAGGCTAAATTGCTTCACTGGGATTAGTTATCTACTTTACAGAATTTAATATATATAAAGAGAATATTATATTAATAAATGGTCAAATGGAATATAGAAATAATTATCATTTATAATATAGAATTGTAGAGTATATGTTGCAATGATTGTTAATATAGATTTAACAGGATAATTTATGTATTTAATGAAGATAAACACATAATATCAGGCACTCTCTGATTTATTGCTCAGGACATTCTGTATGTTTTCTATCTGATCCTAATATTACCATACAAGCAATTGCAGATTCTGCTGATCAGATGACTTTGTACTGGGCCAGACATGATAATGGGCTTGACCATTTCCTTCATTGACAGGAATTTTAAGTGCTATGCAAACTGAAATTTTACTTTGTTTTTAATACATGCATCTTATATACTATATGGTAGTATCATACTATCAGTTCAACAATATCAGATCATTTGGGATACAATCATAAAATACTAGTGTATAGCCTTTTGGGCAGATAAACACTAAAATATTTTCTGGACAAGCTTCCATAACACAATAATCCTTTTCCAGACTCTTAAGTGTGTATATCTAAATGTTGTAAAATGAAGAAATAACATAAGATTACTCAGTGCTATTTTTTAATATTATTATCTTTTGAAGGAACATACATTAGGATTCAGGGAAGTACAACCATAAGATTTATGTGATTGTCAAAGAAAAAAAAAGATCATTCATGTCTAAATTTATTCTCTTTACATTTGTATTAGTTTTCCATTCATGTGGAAAAAAATTACCACAGACTATCAACCTCAAAAGGACTACTTTATTTTCTCACAGTTTCCATGGACCAGGAGTCTGGGTATGGTGAGCAACCTGTCCAGTTATATGCCATTTTTATCAACTTATAGTCCTCTTGCAACATCACTCACTGTCAGTGAGCTCAGTGTTGCTGTCGTTTGCTTGTTATCTGTTGGCCTGAGACTGCTCTGGCTTCTAGAATTTACTCTTCTATATCAACAGTTTAAAATATGGCTGTTTTTAAGTCCTTTGGGTATAGTCTGAAGAGAGGGATAGCTGGGTCAAATGGTGATTCCATTCCCAGATTTCCAAGGAATCTCCATACTGCTTTTCATAGTGGCTGCACCAATTTGCAATCCCACCAGCAGTGTATGAGTGTGCCTTTTTCCCCACATCCTCGCCAACACTTATTGTTGTTTGTCTTCATAATAGCTGCCATTCTGACTGGAGTGAGATGAAATCATAGAGTAATTTTGTTTGCATTTCTCTGATTGCTAGAGATGATGAGCATTTTTCCATATATTTGTTAATTGATTGTATATCCTCTTCTGAGAAGTGTCTGTTCAGGTCCTTGGCCCATTTGTTGATTGGGTTATTTGTTTTTTAGTTGCTTAGCTTTTTGAGTTCTTTATATACCTTAGAGATTAGTGCTCTATCTGATGCTGAGGGATAAAAATTTGCTCCCAGGATGTAGGCTCTCTGTTCACCTCACAGATTGTTTCTTTTACTGAGAAAAAACTTTTTACTTTGATTCCATCCCATTCATTGATTCTTGGTTTTAAATCTTGTGCTATAAGGGTCTTATTAAGGAAGTTGGGGCCTAATCCCACATGATGAAGATTAGGGACTACCTTTTCTTCTATTAGACAGAGTCTCTGGTTTAATTCCTAAGTCCTTGACCCATTTTGAGTTAAGTTTTGTGCATGGCAAGAGAGGGGTTTAATTTCATTTTGTTCCATATGGATTTCCAGTTTTCCCAGCACCATTTGTTGAAGATGCTATCTTTTCTCCAGTGCATGTTTTTGGCACTTTTGTCTAATTTAAGGTAATTGTAATTTTTTGGGTTAGTCTCTGTGTCCTATATTCTGTACCATTGGTCTACCAGTCTGTTTTGGTACCAATACCATGCTGTTTTTGTTAGTATTGCTCTGTAGTATAGGTTAAGGTCTGGTACAGCTATACCCAAAGGACTTAAAAACAGCATACTACAGGGACACAGCCACATCAATGTTTATAGCAGAACAATTCACAATAGCTAAACTATGGATCCAACCTAGATGCCCTTCAGTGGATGAATGGATAAAAAAAATGTGGCATATATACACAATGGAATTTTACTCAGCAATAAAAGAGAATAAAATCATAGCATTTGCAGGTAAATGTATGGCATTGGAGAAGATAATGCTAAGTGAAATTATCCAATCCCCCCAAAAAAAAATGCTGAATGTTTTCTCTGATTTAAGGAGGCTGACTCATATTTGGGTAGGGAGGGGGAGCATCGGAGGATTAGATGAATTCTAGAGAGGGAAGAGGGGTGGGACGGTAAGACAGGAGGCAGGGAATTAGCAAAGATGGTGAAATGTGATGGACATCATTATCCAAAGTACATGTATGAAGACACAAATTGGGTGTCAACCTACTTTATATACAAACAGAGATATGAAAAATTGTGGTATATATGTGTAATAAGAATTGTAATGCAAAAATGTGCATATATAAAGACATGAATTGGCATGAACATACTTTATATACAAAGATATGAAAAATTGTGCTCTATATGTGTAATAAGAATTGTAATGCATTCTGCTGTAATGTATTTTTTAAAAATAAAATCAATTAAATAAAAAATATGGCTGTTACTTGTTTTCAAGTTAGCAGGTGATGTGTTCCTTCTTCCCCTTCAATCACCTGGAGAAAAATTCTCTGTTTGGACCATCACCTCCACCAAGAAAAATATTCCTGTTTTCATTACAGCTCAACATAATAACAAGAATGATACTTATAATATTCACAGGTTCTGCTGAAAATCAAGAGGAATTCAGGGGAAAGAAATCTTGTTTTAGGATCCTGTCTTCCTCACCATTAGATAGAAAATTATTAGTTTCTTTTCTGCTCTTACTAAAGATTCAAATGTGTGTTTAATTTATTTTCTGAAATTTATATATATATATATATATATATATATATATATATATATATATATTTGGGTTTCAATTTTATTTTTTAATTTTATTCATTTTTTCCTGTACAATGTAAAGTTTTACAATATATATGAGCAGAACTTTTTGAACTTTTTTAAAGTGGGGCACTTACTGTGATACAATCCTAGATCTGCTATTTTTGTTTCTAAAAATAACTTAGGATATATCTCATTAAGTTGCCCAGGCTGGCCTTAAACTTCTGAATCTTCTGCCTCAAATTACCACATGAGTGGTGTGAACTACAGGCTGTACCACTACAAACAGTTTTTGATATTTTACAACCTTAAATTTATGTTTGTGTGTGTGTTTGTGTGTTTAAATTAGGCTATTATATTTATACATAATTTTGGAGTTAATTTGACCTTAATAAGTGCAGATAACATAATATGTTATCTTTCAATCTCCAGTGCTATCCTTTCCCACCTCCCTCTCCCCTTTTCTATCTTATTGGTCTTCCTTCTATTTAAAAAAAATTTAAAAATAGAGATTTTTAAGATAAAACCATATCTGGAATTATTTACCTTATGACATAATAACAACATATTCTGAGTAATAATTTTCTTTTATTGAAGATTTATCTCAACATAAATTAGAAAAATTGTCATTCTGTGATAAAATTTTGAATTTCTGTTGAGTTTAGCATTTCTGAATTGGCTGAAATTTTAATAGAAACAATTGTGTAATATATAGATATTAAAGGCACCATTTGCAGTTTGAATCTAAAAACTTGGTCACAATTTGAAGTCTGTAGTTACTCTTCCTGGACTAGGCAACTATGTTATGTATCATAGAAGATAAGATGTATTCCAATGTCACTTTATATAGCAGTTGTCATAAGATGTAGAGCAAATTAATTTCATGTTTTCTAGTACATGCACAAATAGCAGCAAATATAAAATAAGAGATTTCTGTATTTTCCATTCTTATAGTTGATTTTTAATGAAATTTTACTCTAAAAATTAAGATTAGACAAAAAAATAGAAGGTAATTTAAGAAACAAAACAAACCTTTCTAAAACAAGAAGATTTCTAATTTGCATCATTACTTGAGTAATTCTTGTGGTAAATATTGTAAGTGCCAACAAATAACTAGTTGTCATCTGATCAGACACAATGTTTGATATGTCTATTTAGATGCAAGTGCTAAGTTTATATATTTAAGAAGTTTGCTTTTTAACATCTATGATATACAATTGTGATGATGTTCCAAGTTAACACATAGTAGTGGAAGATAGGCATAGAAGTTCAGAAAAATATGAAATGTGAGGAAACAATGCAACACATACCAAACCTTTAGTCTGTGAAAATAACAAAACAATTTTCAAAAGTTAAAATATTTTGTATAAGCTTTTACATTGCTTCAAGTCTACAGTGTTTGTGATTTGTTGTTGTTTGTGTCAAATTGAAAAGTGATACTTATACGGGCTAAGGAATGTCCCCCAAACCTTAAGTACTTCATGACTATACACATGTGTATTAGCAAGGAGATTTAAAAAATTGTTCCATTGTTCTTTGCTAATCAGAATGAGTGCCTAAAAATAAATATAATATCTTATGGGAATAATATTAAAAGTTCATCATGATAGAAATTGACTTTCATGTTTCAGAAGACAATGTTTTCCTGATGAATAAATTATTGAATCCTGATGGCTTCATTAGACCACTGGTAGAATTCTGAAACTTTCAATGCCCTTTAAATTTGCTCTTTTAAGTTTCTGAGTCTTTTTATCATTGATGTTATTATTTGCTATTTCTACCATATATAAAAAAAACTCTTTAAATTTTCTTAAGAACACAAAGAAGGTATCTAGAATTAATAAGAAAATTTTAGATGTAAATTCAGTTTTTTAATACATATTTACAAATTAATTCTAAGACATTTTATTTATTTGTTTTAAGGACTAACTAGCCTCAAGAGAAGTAGACTCATTTTGTAACTGGCTCTATTTAACACTTTGGACATTATAGCAGGCTTTAAAGTGAAGTGAGGCCAATAGCAGATTCCTTATCTTATTTTATTTTTTTTACTTGTCAAAGCAATAATGTGGAAATGAGACCCTTGCCCTAATTTGAAGCTGCTGCAAATAATTAGCCAACTATTATATATCATATTGTTATTTTTTAAAAATTCTGAACTGAGAGCATAAATGTTTATTCTGTATACCTAGAAACAACAAAGTGAGTAAAAAGACTGTTTTGATTTTCAGAAATTTAAAAATATTCTAACCACTTTTTAAATTTCCTGATAATTTTCCTGAAATACTCCAAAAATGATTTGACATTTTAGAACACTTTTAAAAATTAATTCATAATTAGCAGAAAGTCACAAATTTTGCTCTTAAATTACCTTATTTTTTCTATTTTATACCTGTGACAAACACTATTTGAAATCCTCAGTAATGTGAACCACTTAGGATTTCAAATAGTACATATAGTAATGTGAACCACTTTATGTATCATAATTTTAAGTATTAATCACTGTTTCAGAAGACAGCTTAAATGTTATTAATATATTCCTATTATATTAGGAAGTACAATCAAACTCCAATAGCAAGAGATACTTTTAAATGTCATCTAAGAAATAATTCCCACTGATAAGAGATAAAAGCAGCCCCTATATTCATATTCCCTATATATGATCTACCTTATCCATCAGTCTTCAAAGGTTTATTCAGGTAAAATAAACATTCAGTTGCTCTTAGATGCTATTGGTTGACTTTGAACAGTGTATCAAGAGAAAGGATTTAGTAACCTATTGGTGTCTGATGAGTTCTATGAGGTTGAAACTTGCTTAAATTGTCAAGTATGTGTACGTAGAAAGTCAAGGTCACTAAATAGGCTTAGAGAATGCTACTGAAGAGCTATTTAAATTCTTAAAATCTGCTCATATTTTGACCCCAAGTTATTTAGCTCCTTGGCAATGTCAGAAAAGTTAAGTATATTATTTACAGTAAGAAATGAAACCCATATGTATTTTATCTGACTAGAGTGGCCTAAGCAAGTTTCAATAAATATGTAGTCTTTACTCACTGAGGGATTTCTCTTCAAATAAATTGCATGTCTTAAGAAAAAAAATATTTTAACTATTTGTGTTTAAATTTTATGGAATTCGTCTTTGAACTTACCTCATCTTTCCAAAAAATGATTAGTAAAAACAACAGGAGAGTGTCTCAGTCAACCTCTGAGATTAAGATTCCAGATACAGTGACTTCTCAGGAAATAATGAATAGCTATAGAGTATCATGGTCATTAGAGCAAACACACACATAATTACACCTGTAAAATAAGTAGCTCAAAGTTAAAGACAAAATATATTTGGACTCAGAACCCACAGGGAAATCACTTTTGACTGTTTTATTTATGGACCTGAAGTTCCAAAAAAAAATTATCCTCTTGTATGCTGGTTTCCTGGACTAAAATATAGATATGATATAAGGACTAGTATAAGACCTAGGACAAGGTATCAGGAGTCATTTCCCTATTTAGAAGTAGGCTACCAACTAGTAATTTTAATGCTTTTTTTCTGCTTCTCCTTTCAAAGGATATTGAAAAACATTGAATCAGGTTTGAATGGGTCTATTTGTACCTTGAGAGGTTTAGTCTCAGTAATTTTGTCAAAATCAATAGCATTTAATTCATAATAAAGTTGAAAATCCTGAAGATTATTTAATTGAGCTTTCTTTAAACAAAAAATACAAGCATATAAATATTTTAGTTAACCTCTAATATAATTAAGACCATGACATTTCTCAGAGATTTCAAGAAAGAAGTGAGCAGGAAAACATTTTGTCTGGTTATTTCATTTTCCCCAGTGACTAGTTTTTCTTTTAAGTTATCAAGAGTTCTCTCATAGAGAAGGAAGTATTTTCCTTACTTAAAAATCTAAGGGGTAAGTTGCAGACTATCATGGTTATCTAAAACTTCTAAGACCTGTGTATATTAGTATTTTACTGACTGTGAAAAAGATAATATACTTTCCATCTGGAGTCCACCCCAGAGGCCAATATATTAAAGACTTGTTTGTGCTATTGAGAAGTAGTGTATCCTTTAAGAGGTAGGTCTAAGTTTTTAAAACTCTTTTGTAGATTGACAGCAGTTATTTTCTTATGTTTGTTGAATCTTCCTAACTAATAAATATTTGATTTACATGCTATAGAAACATGGGAATGATAAAGAGTCCATTACCAGATCTCCAAATTTCTTTGAATATTTAAAAGAGCATTATAGTAAATGCAAATGTCTCAATAAATCAGTGATTTTCATATAAAACAATTAGATGCTCATACCTCATTCTTTAACTTCGAGGAGAGAGAGGCTTTCAGTTAATATATCTATACATATAATAAGCACTAAACTTTGAAAAAATAATTATCTTGTGCTAAGTTTCTAGAGAGAAGAAATTAAATAGTTGAGAAATTAAGATATTTCAAGGTGAGATCAAGAATCTGATTTTTCATTTATTCTTAAACTTGTCAAAAATCATTTCTAAAAAGTTAATAGAAAAACTGGCAAATTATATTATCAATGCAAATTATATTATCAAATTATATTATCAATTAAAAATCTGTGTTAATCAGGTTTTCTCCACAGTAACAGATACCTGAGATAAATAATCATTTAAGAAGGAAAACTCTGTTTTGACTCTATCATAGTCTTTTGCTCCTGTGTGTTAGGCCTGTGGTGGCAAAGTACACGATGGTGGTAGTGCATGGTGGAGAAATTTGGTTACCTTATGGAAGCTGAGAAGCAGAAATAGAGGAAGAGGAAGAAGACAGGGTCTCCTTATCTTCTTTAAGGGCAGTCATCCAATATCCTAACTTCCTTCCTTTAGAACCCACCAAAAATAGGACATATTAATTGTTGAAATCAAAGGGACCCCCTGCTTAATAAACTGAAGACAAAGTCACTGTTTCCACATCAAGAGATTTAACCATGAAAGAACCTCCACTTGAGCTAAGAATTGTCAAATCCCCAAATTTCCAACAGAAATACTGTGATAAAGTAAAATTTAATGCCATAAACTATAACACTATTTTATCCAATTTTTAATGATATCTCAAAAGAAAAAAATAGTTAAAGATAAGATGTGGGCTCCTGGCTTAAATAGTTAAAAGCAAGAATTTCATGGCAAGAATTTAATTGGAATTGGAAAAAATTCATGAGATTATAATTGGAAATTTATAGAAAAAGAACATGAGAGTCTTGAAGCATGTTTAACATTGAAATTTTTTATGTAGACACTATACTATTTTCATAAAATAACTATTTGTCTAGTGAAATAGTTGATCAATCTGGATAATTGTGTTTTCAGAATGTTCCTGAAACAGATAATGACATTGTTTATTAGTGTATATTGGTGTTTTCCACTTTGCATCACATAAAAATATCTTACACAGGCTTCTTATGAACTACAGGCTTATTTTGGATCATGGTTCTGCAAGTTCCAGCCCAATGTTGGGTTTTCCCAAGGGCTTGTCCCCCTGCTGAGGATGGCAAGAGATGACAGGAGCTCAGGTCAGTGAGTGCTTTCATCTCGAGCTAAGAAGGATCCGAGAGGCTCCCATATTCTCTTTTAAAAGAATGTTCTCAGTGTTTTAAGGATATTCTACTAGGTCACACCTCTTAAAGTTCTGTAGTACCTCCCATAACATTATACTTGGGACCAAATCCTTAATGTATGGACCTTTAGGGAAACACTGTCCATATTCCTACTACATTTGCATTCTTACTTTCATGGAAAATACTTCTCTAGAGTATATAGTCAAGCAATTTGGATATTTCCAATTTCTCAATCTCAAAAGCTATATCATGGTGGTCCAGGTTGGAATCCTCCATCATAAAGTAGAATTACTTGGTCATTATTTCCATTGAAAAGAAGTTTTCAGTGTAACTATATGCGTATTTAGCATATGCAATACTAATTATAATTTTTTTCTTTTGTCCCAATAAATTTTTAAAAAATATTTTCTGATATTAAGTCATTCCTTCCATTCTACAGATAAAATTTATTTGATATAAGATAATATATACATTTCAAGCATATGTTTTATATGTTCATATGTATCTTATATACTGTAAGTTTATGTATGCATAACATTATAATTATTTCTTCACAATATACTTATTTCTATACAAAAAGATTTATACAATATATAGTATGCATCATAAAATAGTCAATCACTATAGTACTCTCCATTTACCATTCTTCACCTCAGAATTAATACTGTTATATATATATATATATATATATATATATATATATATATATATATATATTAGTTTTTGATGGACACAACATCTTTATTTTTATGTGGTGCTGAGGGATCCAACCCAGCGCCCCACCCATGCCAGGTGAGAGCGCTACTGCTTGAGCCACATCCCAGCCCCACATACCAATATTTTAATGACTGTGTTACCAACTGTACCTTTAAAATGAATGGGTAAATTGTCCATCTTTTTTCTATATTTTGGACCTATTTAAAATAATCAGCCGTAAAATTGCATCATCCTTAAAGTTATGCTAACATCTTTAGCTGGTAAAAATAAATTGATATTTATATATTGGAAAAAGTAAAAGTAAAGATAGAGCTTAATAGAGTTTTTCTGTAAAAATAAAAGTATTCCTGACTTTTCAGCATGTAAATTTATTCTCAAATAACTTTGTTTATTGAACTACAGATTATATATCAAAGTTTAAAAATACTTACTTAGTATATAGCAGTATGACTTTATGTGTGTATCTGAGTTGAAAAGAACTCTGTTATATTAGTACTCATTTATTTTTCCCATTTGTAAATTTATAATTATTATTTTTGGTTTAATTTTATTTATTTTAGTATTCTTATTTAAATTATCTAAATAATTTACCAGTATTTGATATAATTCTAAGATTGATTTGTATTTATAAATTTAATATTTACAACTCTAAATTATAAAATTTAAACTTGCAAGGATAATGAAAACATTTTTCTTCTTCCTTAGGTTTTTGTCTTTTTTTTTTTTCATTTTGCAATTTAATTGAATAGTCTAATTTATAGAATTTTATTTATTTATTGTTTTATAAAAAAGTATTTAAGACAAAATATATCCCTTTAAATGTAACTTTGGAAGTCTTTGATAAATTTAATGAGATATAGTTTTTGACTACAAGTATTATCACCCACATCGCATGTGGGCAATGGAATGGCGTTCCCCTGTGGTTGAATGGGTTGGCTAAGAAATAAAAGCTAGGAAAAATAGAATGGCAAAATAACCACATGACACAGAAAGTAGTTTTAAAGCGAGGGCAGGATGGGCAAGCTGACCACATGGGTTGGCTTCTAACACAGAAAGGAGCCTGCATTTGCTTTATTTATATTGGAAAACATTAAAGAACTTTTGATAGAAGGTTCTTCACCAAAGTAGGATGAAGGTGGGGGCAGGTAGGCTGCTCAGTTCCTAAGGAGTTATGCCAAATCTCTGGTACTATTGTATGGGACCTTTGTAGCAGAGGGAAGGGAAGGTCACATTGATTGGGTAGACTGTCTCTGTGGGAGTGCCATGGGAAGTTCCCAAAGCTAGACCTATCCCTTCCCTTCCCTGGCTGCACTGCCAAAAAAAAAAAAGTCCTTCACACATTTTATGGATGGCACCCCACAAAATATTTTGAAAATTTAGGAAAATCAGGCACCCTCTAAAACTCATATATATATACAAACAAAATATTTTGACTGTGAAGGCAATAAAATTGCTACATATCACTGATATTAATTCTGAGGTGAAGTGATGGGGATTGACAAGCAGCCCACAGCTTCATTCTAGATGATATACAATGCACAAACATTTTATATAAAAATAAATGTGTTGTGAAGTAATGGTTACAATATTCTGAGGACTGGACATACACAGAACAGCATAAGAATTATTACCATGTGATAAACGATGTGCTTGCTCAAGCTAAAGCATGCAAGGTTTTGTCTCTAACTGCATCACAATGGTGACTGGATTTGATGATGGAGTCAAGAATGTTTTATAACTGAAAGTCTGTTACATAGAAGACATTTGATAAATTGTGATTGATCTCCTATTGCCACCAAATAATAAAGTAAATTATTCCCTTTACTCTGTAACTATTTTATCTGGGGAATAACGGTCAGGTGTGTTTGCCACATTTAAAGGAGATATAAGCAATCTATTGTCTGTAGGTACACCTTCCCACCCTCCCCAGTACCTCTCTTTCCTCTGGAACCATCTATAGAACACTACAGAACAATGTCTGTGATGGCAAAAGCAGCAGTTACATTGGAAAAGACTCCTGTGGGAGGGATGGGAGCAGTCTCTTGTGGCCCTCACAGTGTTAAAGGAGACTTTAGTCAAAAATGAACATCTCCAAGTGAGAAAAAAAAGATGTTCCACAGGATATAGGGAGAAAAGACAAATAATATGACTAAAATACCTCTAAAAGAGATATTAGTTGTAAGTTTAGTAAAGTAAGGTCTCAGTCCCAACATAAAATAGTACATGACTATTGATTCTTATCTGATCTCTGCTTTGACATCTGGCTATGAATTTCCACAAATATTTTTTTTCATATTTAGTTCACTGTAAAATAAATCAATTATTTTACCTCTTCCTCTTAATTTACATTTTAAAATAATACTATGAATTTAGATGAAAATTTAGAGAGCAGAAATAATTTAATTAGTGGAAACCCAGGGATTTTTAAGCAAATGCTTTTATATTACTAAATATAACTACTTCTTATGAGTATTTCATTATGTTGCCTATTGTTGAACAGCCACAATTTTCATAACTTTTAGAATAACTTTACAAGTGCCATTTCATATCCTGTGATGCAACTTTTAACAAATTATATTAAAAAATAATAAGAACTCGTTAGTAACTACTCATTAAGGATGCAATTCACTAAAACTCTGTATACATTATTTAATTAACTCTGTTAGTGATGTGTTAAATAAAAACGAGGAGCTCATTTGTTGAGAGAAAACCGAGGTTTAAGGAAGTCAGGAAATTTTCCAGGGTTTTACATTGAGTAAATGCTGGAACAAGAATAAAAGTTTCACATACAACCTTAAAGCCTGGCTTTTCAAGCACTTTATTATTCTGTCTTCTTATATCACCATTTTTATGATTCATTTTACCAGTTTTTCCATGTAACACTGCATTTTGTTACTTTAAAGCAGTACCATCTAACAGAAATTCCTATAACAATGGAAATAGCAAAGGAAATAGCCTATATAAACTCTGATCAATGCCGTCATTCACATGTGTCTATTAAGTTATTGAAATTCCTGGGGCTGGGGATGTGGCTCAAGCGGTAGCGCACTCGCCTCGCATGCGTGCGGCCCGGGTTCGATCCTCAGCACCACATACCAACAAAGATGTTGTGTCCACCAAGAACTAAAAAATAAATATTAAAAAATTCTGTCTCTCTCTCTCCTCTCTCACTCTCTCTTTAAAAAAAAAAAGTTATTGAAATTTGGCTATTGTAATTGGAACCTGAATTTAAAATTATGTTTAATTTTAATTAATTGGAATAGAAATGGTCACATGTGGTTAGTGGTAATCACATTGTTCAGACTAGCCTACAATGGAAGTATAACTTCTCTTTTAAATATTGGTTTTGAAATAATAAAGGTATAAGAGATTAATCAAATAAATTATCAGAATACATGAAAACTTTAAAAGGATGTATTTGGACATTTTCCAACATTTTTTACAGCCTTTTAGTATTGAAATATTTTGGTCAAGAGAAAGACTATTTTACAATAATTTTAATATATGTTTATAGATTTTTCTCAAAACAAGTATAGTGTTTATAAAGAACAATTTTGATTGTCTGAATTCTTGGCTACTTGTAACACATAAATATGGATATAGAGATATTATTAATCTCCACAATAGCTAGCTGTAAATAAGATATATTTAAATTTTTATTTTTTATTATAAAGTATTATCTCATCATCAAATTAATCTTGTACTAACAAGCAGAACTTAGATACACATTAATTGCAAACTAGAACAGAAATAGTCTTTATGCTGGTACCAAATAATCACATAACTTTTGTTGGCAATCATTTTATATTTTCATATCTTCAAAATTAACATGTGTCAGTTATGTATTTGCTGTTTTTTAAAACTATAATTTCATAAAACAATTTTCTAACTTTTGAAAATACTTTTTATATCTCTGCTAATCATATACTAACTTCTGTGTTTTATGAATTGAGTCTTCAGATATTTTTAAATAGGCACACTTACATATCAAGTCTCCTTTTCTGAGAAACCAGAAATAACCCCCCCCCCAAAAAAAAAAAAAAAAAAAACTTTTGGCCAACTTAGAATTCTACTCATATACTTGAAAACACTCATTTAGTGAACTGATAGTGTTAATTATAGAATCTTTTTTTTAAATGTAGTTGCTTAGTAACTCTACAATTAGTCATCCATTTTACATAGGAAAAAATTTATTCCATGCAAGTGCTAAATATTACTTGATTTGGAAAATGTGATAAATGTGAATGTGGTATGAATATAGCAGGGTGTTCAGTTATAAACTTTAAATATTTAAGGAGATTGGGGCAGGAAAAAATTCCTGATATATCAGCCTTAAGAGGAAAGAACATTAACCTTGATACATATGTAATGGAAATTTTGTCATAATAGATGATTTATCTCTGCCATAGATAACCTTGCTGTCCTCAGAAACTATATTTAGACATCCAATTATCTCCAACTGAAGACACAGGTTTAGAAACAAAATAATAAGCTCATTCAAATTAGTTGAACAACAACTGTAAGAACTATTCTCTATTTAGATTATAAGTTCTATAAAAGTTATTAATGATGTAATAAATAAAATGTATATAAATAGGAATGTGAATGAATACATAAAGAAATGGTTAAAAATGAGGCTTTAAAATAAGATATATAAATAATATATATTTTTATATATTGGTAATATATATAAAGTCATATATATTATATGTATATATATATAATATATGTATAAAATAATATGCCACATAACAATGTTTTTGTCAATGACAAACCAGTGATCCCATAAGATGATATTGCTAAATAATGTCACAACAACCTTAGTTTGTATAGTAAATTCTGTGATTTAAAAAAAATGTATGTTTTAATTAGTTGTACATGACAGTAGAATGCATTTATGCACTTTGATATACATAGATGGGGTATAATTTCTCATTTTTCTTTTTGTACATATTGTAGAATCACATTGGTCATGCAGTCATATGTGTACATAAGGTCATAATGTATGTGTCATTCTTCTCTCCTTCCTATCCCCATGTTCTCTCCCTTCCCCTCCCTTCACTCCCCTCTACCTAATCTAAAGTAATTCCATTCTTCCTTAATATCCCAACTTATTGTAAATTACCATCTGATAGAAGACATTCAACCTTTGGTTTATTGGGATTGGCTAATTTTGCTTAGCATGATATTCTCCAGCTCCATCCATTTACTGGCAAATGCCATAATTTAATTCTTCTTTAAATGAGTAATATTCCTTTGAACATACATACCACATTTTCTTTATCCATTCATATATTGAAGGACACCTAGGTAGGTTCCATAGTTTAGCTATTGTGAATTGAGCTGCTATAGACATTGACATGGCTGCATCACTGTAGTATGCTGATTTTAAGTCCTTTGGGAAACAAGACTTAGGAATGGGATATCTGGGTCAAATGCTGTTTCCATTCTGGGTTTTCTGAGGACTATCCATACTGCTTTCCAAAGTGGTTGCACCAATTTGCAGTCCCACTGGCTACGTATGAGTGTAACTTTTCCCCACATCTCACCAGCATTTATTGTTGCCTGTATTCTTAATGATTGCTATTCTGACTAGAGTGAGATGAAATCTTAGAGTAGTTATGATTTTCAATTCTCTAACTGCTAGAGATGTTGCATTTTTTCATGTATTCTTTGATCAATTTCTTTTATTCTGTGAAGTGTCTGTTCACTTCCTTAACCTGTTTATTAATTGGGTTATTTTTTTTTTTTTTTGGTGTTAAGCTTTTTGAGTTCTTTATATAACCTAGAAATCAATGCTGTATCTGAGATGCTTGTAGTAAAGATTTTCTCCAAATCTGTAGGCTCTCTCTTCACATTATTGTTTTTTTCTTTTGATGAGAAGAAGCTTTTTAGTTTGAATCCATCCCATTTATTGACTTTTGATTTTACTTCTTGTGCTTTAGGGGTCTTGTTAAGGAAGTCAGATCCTAGGCTGACATAGTAAAAATTTTGGCCTACTTTTTCTTCTAGTAGGCATAGGGTCTCTGTTATAATGCCTAAGTCTTTGATCCACTTTGTGTTAAGTTTATCTTAAATTATCATCACTTAAAATATGCATGATGGAAATATTTGTCCAATTGGAAAATTGGTATAAAACAACAACAAAAAATTAGTCACAGAAGAAAACAAACATTATTGTAATATTGTAATTGTGTATGTTTTCATAATAGAGTATTTTAGAAAGTGAACATCAAGTTGAACATAAGAAAATTATTTTTTCAATGAACACATTGAAAATGGTTTAGGTAACCAAAGTATGTGTGACAACATATCAATGGAATAAAGTTAAACAATCAACAGATAAAGGATAAAGATATGATCAGTCATTTAACAATTTAAAAAAAACATAATTTGGATCATAATCTCAGAAAATAAAATAAGCAAGCATTAAAGTGTAATTAAGCCAGGTATGGTGGCATGAACCTGTAATCCCAGTATCTCACAAGGCTAAGGCAAGGGTCACAAGTTCAAAGCCACTCTTAGCAATTTAGCAAAGCCCTACGCAAACTTGTCTGAAAATTTAAAATACTACTACTACTACTACTACTACTACTACTACTAATAATAATGGTTAGGAATGTGTCTCAGTGGTTGAGCACCCTGAATTCAATCTCAAGTCTCAAAATTAATTAATTAATTAATTAATTAAAAATTTTAAAAAGGAATTAAATGGTATTAAAAAATTGTGTTATAACTGCCAGATTAGAAAAATAGTAATTAAAAGTTGATTTAAGTGGGAAAAGGAACTAAACAGACACTTCTCAAAAGAAGAAATATGAACAGTTAACAAATATATGTTCATTATCTCTAGCAATTAGAGAAATGCACATTAGTTCCTTTGTCTATTTATTGTTTGTGTTTTTTTCTTTGTTTTATTTGGTGGTAAACTTGTTGAGTTCTTTGTATTTCTTGGAGAATAATGACCTATCTAAAGTGAAGGTGACAAAGATTTTCTCCCATTCTATAGACTCTCTCTTCTTGCTTTTGATTATTTTGATTATTTTCTTTGCTGTGAAGAGGTTTTTTAGTTTGATACAATCCCATTTATTGATTTTGGATTTTACTTCTTGTGCTTTAAGAGTCTTGTTAAGAAAGTAGATTCCTACAATGACATGTTAGAATGTTGGGCTTACATTTTCTTCTAGTGGTTACAAGGTTTCTGGTATAATTATAAGAGCTTTGATCAACTATGAGTTTAGTTTTGTGTGGGAAGCCATTCTGACACGTGATTGGGTGACTCCCGTTAAGGGCCTGAGGCGCTTTGGCTCTGTTGAAGCTTTCCCGACCCTTTCCTGATGAGAGAGCCCATCCGTGTGGGGGTGTGCCTGACCACTGACCCCGGGGACCCAATCACTGACCCTGACCTTGGAGTGCAGCCCCCCCTCAACCTTCATTGGATGGAATTCTCCCCTGAATCTCTTGTTCCCCAATAAAGGGCTACTCCCAGGCGTGTTCACTCTCTCTCTCTCCTGCTAGCCCTGAGTAATCCTCGCTGCCCTGCTGGGCGGCTAGAGGTGGGAACCAGAGAGGTGAGCCGTCTCGGACCTAGCAATAGAAATGAGGTAACTGAGTCTGTGTGTTTATTTCGATCTCTTCTAACTAACTTTATGCCTAGAACCTCATTAATGAAACCATTGCGCAGGCCGCGTGGTAGAGTTTTGTGCAGGGTGAGACATAGAGGTTAAATTTCATTCCACTACAGACACTTCTCAAAAGAAAAAGAATAATTGGCAAAAAATATACAACAAATATATGAAAAATTGTTTGCCATCTCCAGTAATTAGAGAAATGCAAATGAAAAGTACACTGAGATTTCACCTTGATCCAACCAGAATGGCAATTATCAAGAATACAAGTGACAATAATATTAGTCAAGCTGTGAGGAAAAAGATACACTCATACATTGCTTTGTGACTGCAAATTGGTGCCACCACTCTGGAAAGAAGTATGGAGATCCCTAAAAAATCTAGACATGGAACCACCATATGACCAAGTTATCACACTGCTCAATATATATCCAGAGGAGTTAAAATCAGCAAACTACAGTGCTGCAGCCAGATCAATGTTTATAGCAGCACAATTTAAGTTAGCTAAGCTATGGAACCAACATAGGTGCCTCTCAACATATAAATGGGCAAAGAAAATATTATACATGTAATATCATAAATATAAAATATTATTTATAATATTTTCTTATATATATAATATGTATATGTAATACACACACACATACACACACACATAAACACACACACATTTACTCTGCCATAAAGAATTTGCCAGTAAAGAGATGGATCTAGAGATTATCATGTCAAATGAAATAAGCCAATTCCAAGAAAACAAAGGTCAAATGTTTTCTTTTATATGTGGAAGATAACACACAATAGTGGATGGGTGGAGGGAATAGAATTTCAGTGGAATAGACAAAGGGGAATAAAGGGAAAAGAGGGGGAATGGGAAAAGGAAAGACAGTGGAGTGAACCTGACAGAACATTCCTATGCACATATATGACTATGTCTGTGAATCTCACCATCGTGTACATCCATAAGAAACTAATCTAAAAGAAATAAATTTGGAGTAAATTGAAGAAATATCAAGAGAGGGAAGGGAGCAATAGGTGGGGGGTGGGAAGAGGAAGAAAAGGTAGGAGAGGAAAGAGGTTGTGAACAGAAGGCAAATGACAAGCCATTAAATAACCATTACTAAATTTCCATCCACATAAGGATTCAAATAGTTTACCCTCCACACTGAATTTCATTGGAAGTCACTAAAATAACATTCTTAGTACACAAAGAGTAAACAAGAAAAAGGAAAGTACACAACTCATGCAAAAATGGACTCAACAAACTTAAGGGTGGCAATACAGATTGGAATGAAAAGTTTAAAGACTAAAAATGGAAAATTTGGGCTGGGGATGTGGCTCAAGGGGTAATGTGCTCCCCTGGCATGAGCGGGGCGCTGGGTTTGATCCTCAGCACCACATAAAGTAAAGATGTTGTGTCCACTGAAAACTGAAAAAAAATAAATATTAAAAATTCTCTCTTTAAAAATAAATAAATAAATTTAAAAAATGGAAAATTTCTATAGAAAAAAATTAAAATGTGATAATTATAAGTATAGTTAAACTTCAAAAATATTTTTAAAAAGAAATGTAACACACATGTTACTATCACACAAATGCCAAAACTTGACAAAATGTAATAGAAAACTATAGAGAAATATTTCTTATGGACATAGAAACAAAAACTCTCCACACTAACAAAACAAATTCACCTGCAGATAAAAAAGGATCAGATGTCATGACCAGAGGGGATTTACCCAAGGAATCAAAGACAGATATGTGAAACAGAGACAAACAGATCAACACAATAGGATTAAACATTTAGACATAAACCTTTGACCTTTGAATTAGTTAAAATTTAACTAAGATGACATTGTTTGAAAAATAAAAAGCTTTTCATCAAATTTTACTGGAACAACTGAGTGTCTATATATAAAAGAAGTAAGGAAGGAGAAGGCTGGGTGTGTAACTACTGGTAGAGTTTGGAGGGCTCTGGATACCATTCTCTATGTGGAAAGCAGGAAAGAAGAAAATGAGAGAGGAAGGGAGGGAGGGAGGAAGGAAGGAAAGAAAGGAAGAAAGATGGAAAAAAAGGAAGAAAAGAAGGACAACTGAGGGGAGCTTTGTTTTACAGCATATATAGAAATTAACTCAGAATTAATCAAAGACAGAAATATAAAGATCTAAAATGATAAATGTCTTATATCAGGGTAAATACTTGTGATCTTGTATTAATACTTTTTAAGCCAGACACTGAAAGCTTATGAAATTTTGAAAAGTAAACAAATTTGACATTATCAAAATTAAAAACTTTGATGTCTCAAAAGAGACACTGTCAAAAAAATAGAACTCCTCAAATCATAAAAAGACATTTATATTCTGTTTAGGGACTTACACTTATGATTCATCAAAAGATAAGTAGACACTAGGTAGATGAACTTCTAGTGAGCTACTTCTTATGTCTCTCTCTCTTTCTATACACACACACACACACACACACACACACACAAATGTCTCTCTCCATATACACAAATCTATATAAAACAACTAAAGGACAAATACATGATTCAAAAATGGGCAGTGAATACACATTTTTCAAAGATATGTAAAGGTTAATAATTTAATCACATGAGAGATGTTCAACATCATTAACCACTAAGGAAATGCAAGTCAAAATCATAACAAGATACCGCTACGAGATACCACTTCACGCAGTATGCTGACTACAATCAAAAATAAAGATAAAAACAAGGATGGTGAGAACTTGCAGGGAAGTTAGAAAATTAATACGTTGTTTGTGATAACATATACTAATTTAGACATTTTGGAAGTCTGATATTTTCTCAAAACCTCATGTAGCATTACTGTTTGATCTAGCAATGACACTCCTAGTTAGATTCTAAGAGCAACAAAAAAAATACATCCACATATCAAAATAATAGCACATAAATGATTGTACTACAAACGTTATCTACAGATTCAGTGTAACCCTCACCAAAATACCAATGACATTCTTCACAGAACTGGGGATAAAAGTCTTTAAATTCATATGGAAGAATAAAAGATTCAGAATGTCAGAAGGAATTCTGAACAATAAGAACAAGGTTGGAAGCATCACAATACTCTACCATAAATTATATTACAGAGCTATAGTAATAAACATATTAGTAATAGCATGATATTGAAATAAAAACAGATATGAAGATCAATGCCATAGAATAGAATAAACAGAGGTAAATCCATGCATAGGTAGTTATTTGATAGTTGATAAACGTGCTAAAAACATAGGGTGGAGAAAACAGAATAAAATGGAGCAAACTTTCTTATATGAGGGTATGATATGTCATCCTTTTGAACAAACAGTGCTTTCAAAACTGAGTATCCATATGTAGAAGAATGAAACTAGATCCTTTTTCTAACCTGCACATAATTCAACCGAAAAGTGGATCAAAGACTTAGAAATTAGACCAAAAACTTTGCAACCTCTAGGAGAAAGCATAAACTCAACACTCAAACATATAAGCAGAGACACCAACCTCCTTTAAAAAACTCAGAAATCAATAGGGAAGGTAGCATCAAATTAAAAAATCTTCTACAAAGGAAATGAATCAATTAAGAGTGTGGAAAGTGAGCCTATAAAATGAGAGAAAATCTTTGACAGCCACACTTCTAAGAGACGATTAATACAAGAATATATAAGGGACTCAGAAAAATTAAACACTAAAAAATGCAAATAATCCAATCAATAAATGGCAAATGAACAAAGCAAAATTTTCTGAATAGAAGAAATGTAAATGGCCAACAAACACATTAAAAAATGTTCAGTATCCTGAGCAATCAGCGAAGTACAAATAAAAGCTTCTCTGAGAGTTCATTCCAGTTACAGTGATATACATCAATAATATGAATACTAATAAATGCTGTCAAGGATGTGAGGGAAAAAGAACACTTAGACATTGTAGGTGTGACAGCAAATTAGTATAAACACTCTAGAACTCACTATTGCAGTGCCTCAAAAGACTGAAAATTAAAACACTCTTTGACACAGGAATTCTATTCCTTGATATTCATCCAAATCAGCATACTATAGTGATACCCACATTCTAATGCTTGTTGTAGCACAGTCCCCACAATAACCAAATAATGTAAGCAGCTTAAGTATCTATAAATGATGAATGGATAAAGAGAATGTGATATACGTATATAATAGAATTCTACTTATCCCTAAAGAAGAATGAAATTATATCATTCACTAGTAAACGAATGAAACTGAAGAACGTAATACTGGGTTGAATAAACCAGACTCACAGACTCAGAAAGTAAAGGTTTGAATACTTTCTGTAATATGCAGAACCTAGAGAGAAATAAGAATTTTTTTTTAAAATTAAATGTTGTGAAAATGGATGGATAGTAGAGTAGAGAAAGGGGATTGAGGAAGAGTGAGAAAGATGAACACAGGTAAGAACAGGGAAATAAAATCCACAAAATATTTTATGTGCATATATGAGTATACTACAATGAATCCCACTTAAATATACAATTATAATGTACACGTTGAAAATAAATAAATAAGTAGAAGGACAACCAATAGAGTAGAAGATGTGTATCAGGAGGAGAGAAGAGAGGGAATAAAATGGAGCATATTATGTAATATGAGTGTATGAATATGTCACAATGAACCCCACTATTTTGTATAAATATAATGCACTAATAAGAACACCAGAAAAAAATAAATGTACAGACTGCATCTGCATTTATGGTAGGATAAATGATATATATTAAGCCAATAAAACTGATCATATATTTTAACATAAAGATGTCAATTCCTCCTTCTTATGAGCTGCATTTTCAGTGATTGAAATTTTTACTAATAAATTTAAAAATGAACAATGACAAAAATATACATAAAATCATTATTTACTGTAGCCAAAATGTGGAACTAATGGAAATGTCGATCACTGGATGAATGAGGAAAGAAAATATGGTTTATTCATTTAATAAACTACTATTTGGCAATAAAAATATGAATTACTTTCATATCATAAACTGAGTTATGTTTGAAAATATAATTTTAAATTAAAACAACTAGTGACAAATCTTATATGTGGTGCAAGATGCAATGTCCAGAATGGCAAACATATATAAGAACAAAGCATGTTAGTGGCTTCCTAAAGACATATGAAAGTAAATGAGGAGGGATGGTATAGGTCATTAAGTTTCCTTATGTAAGATACAAATATTCTTAAATGGTATAATGATACATAATGCTGAGGATATGCAAAAACATTTAATTTTATTACAAAAGTGAATTTTATGACCTATGAATTATATCTCTATAAACACTCAAAAATTGGTATGAGAAAAAGAAATGTAACTCATTTACAAAGTAACTATATAATTAAAATTTATGTCATCATAATAGAATAAACACTTGGTTGAATAACAACAATATCTAGGACTCAGGCAACATGTTCTTTTTCTTTCTGAACTTCAATTTTTTTTTTCTTTTTTACGTATGTCTAAAGACTGGCTCTGTTAGCTTTATTTACATAAGACCAAACTGTGATTGAATCTTTTCACTAATCAGTGTGGAGGAAATAGAATAATTTAATCTTAATTTCAAAATATTAAAAGAGAATGACTGGACTAACTTGGATTAGCATATTGAAATCATCGCATAGATAGTAGAATGATTTGAACATGACTTTCCTATGTTCACATATGAATACACAACCACTGTAATTCCACATCATGTACAACGACAATAATGGGAAGTTATTCTACACTTATTTATAACATATCAAAATACATTCTACTCTCATGTATAACTAAGAAGTACTAATAAATAATTAATAATAATAAACGAAATCAGCTATCAGTCTGTAAAAATATAGCCACTGATATTACCTCAAAATATAATTGACCTTCTTATTTAGAAGTTACAGATATACATGTGAAATAATAAATGAGGGGAAAATCAGCATTTATGAAAATATGCTGTTCAAGAATAGAAAAACACTATTTTTTACAATGGAGGGTTGGGATTGAAGAGTGGAAACTGGATGTCTGACTCAAAAGACGATGACAATTGTGCCATATTATCTCTCTTAGTGAGCATACTATACGTAAACTGTCAGCACTGCCTTTTGTACAGTTTTGGTGCAGAGAGGACAAGGAAGGCTTTATAACTCTCAGGTTCCACAAGGTGTGTATTACACATTCTATATGTTATTGGAGTTTTAAAAATCACTTACCAGTATCTAATCTCAAAAAGATATATATTAACATGAAGAAATAAAAACATATATATAAATCAATTCATACAATCATAACTTTAAATCTAATTTGGCTAGTTACACATTCTGATTTCTTCTAAGAAGCTGTAAATTAGTGCACAAACCCTGTGATGAAGTAAGTGAACAGATGATAGAACAATTATGATAACCTTGTCATGTTAACAATTGGGATTAAATGTTAAAAACTTATCTTAAATACCATAAAATATATGCAAATAAGCATGCTATTCATATACAAGAGCTGATAGTTGTTTTTATTACCGTGTTTTCAAATGTCTCTTCAAGGTTAATGAGACAATTTTCATTAACTAAAGTTTGTTCTCCAAAGTACATAGCCTTCTGCCAAATCACAAGAAGATTTTAAGTGTTATTTTAATAGTAAAAAATTCAGCAACTTTTCATTATATATTTTCTTTATAGAGGTGGAATTTAGAGGCAGAAACAATAAACTAAAAATATATTTCCAAATAGCTAGATTAATTGGCTATTTTTAATGAAGAACTTTTTAAACTAATTAAGACATTTGTTAAGATAAAGACATGATTCTTTAACAGTTTTGAATTTAAAAAAAGCATAGTTATAGCATGATTAAGGAGCTTCTTTCTGGATATTTGTCTCGTGATTTTTTACCAGCCTTTCTGAGTTGGCTAGACTCTTTTCAAGATGGTATATTTTGTCTTCATTATCTGACGTTCTGGTTTCTACTTGCTCCACTCTGTTAGTGATACTCTCAATTGAGTTTTTAATTTGGTTTATCGTTTCCTTCATTTCTAGAATTATTGTTTGATTATTTTTTATAATCTCTATCTCCTGATAGAGATGCTTAACTTCTTCTTTTATCTGTTTATGAAATTCATTCTGAATGTGTTCTTTCGCTGCTTGAATTTGCTGTCTTGTATCCTCCTTAAGGTTCCATTTCATCTGTCTAAGGTGTTCCTTGAGTTCTTTATAAGACCATTTTTCTGATGACTCCACGTCCTCCTGAATATTTAGGCTGTCCTGCATTGTTTGTAGTCCTTTTCTTCCTTGTTTTTTGAAGCTGCTCATGTTACTTCTTGTTCTGTTTGACTGCTGGGTTACTGTTTACTCCTATAAATTAATTTGATGTTTGGGAGGAAAGGTATTTGAAGGGAAGGGGTGAAGTCACTAAAGAGAATGAGAGTAGGCAGGTAGAATTCAAGGAAAGGGGGGATAAGAGAAATGAAAAGACTAAAGAAGAAAAAAATAGGAACTAAAAAAGAAAAAAAATTTAAAAAAAAATAATAATAATAATTAAAAAAAATAATTAAAAAAAAATTTAAATTAAAATTAGTAGCAAAAAAAATTTTTAAAAAAATATTTTGTAAAAAAAAAAATTAATTAAACAACAAGAAAGAAAAAAATGAAACTGAAAGAAAAACCCAAATCAAAAAAAAAAAAAGAAAAAGAAAAAAAAAAAAAGGAGAAAAGGAAAGAAAAAAAAAAAAGAAAAAAAAAAAAAAAAACCTAATAAATGCCGTCTTAGAGTTTGATTAACTTCTCTTCCAGTAGGTGGCACTTTGTCCACCAGGCCAAGTTTCTCCTGTCGATACGCGGGAACCAATCACTGTGCAGCAGCTCCTCCCAGACTGGGCGAGTCTCCAATCCTGAGTGTCTAGGGCCTCCTCTTGTGTCTAGTCACTTCCCACTTTTTCTCTAGCCAGGCCCCTCTCACCACAATACTGGCTACAAGCCAGGTCTGCTGCTCCCAGGAGCCCTGTTTTCATGAACGACTGGGCACACTCTTCCAGTTTGCCATTCCCTCAGACCCTAAGTTTGTAGAGCTTGGGGCTGAGAATCCTCAGCGGATTTTACTTGCCCTCCTGTATCCACTTCCCCGTAGCTGGTGCAAGAGACCTCAGCAGTCAGCCCTGGTGGGAGCGGTAGATCCGCGCCGCGGGGACCCGCACCACCTCTGATTCCCTTGGGCTGGCTGTAGCACTCGTGGGAGAGCTGGGAGGGGCCCTTACGGGAGAGCTGGGAGTGGCCCTTAAGGTTTTCCCGATGTGTGGAGAGGGAAGGCTGTGGGATCACACACCTGTAGCTGTCGGTTTCAAGGAAGTTATCTCCTCCACAGCAGTCTGATGACGTTGTTTCCTTTTGCTGGGCTACCAATGCAACGGGTGGGTCCTTACTGTCTCTCCCAAGCCCCGTTTCAAACCTGTGGCCACTACTTATGAAGGCTCGGTAGGCATTTACCTTCGTATGATGAGAAGGGCTGACCAGTTGTTTCAGCCAGATGGATTAATGCCGAGTCATAGCTGTTTGTCTGCGGGAAGCAGGTGACCGGGAGTTTGAATTCAGCGGATCAGGGCTCAGTGCGTGTTCTCGGTTCACTTGGATTTTAAATTGTCTCTCAACTTATCAGCTGTTTCATTTAATTTGGCAGCTCATTCGCGCGGTGAAGAGTCTGCTCTATGGTGCTCTGTGGGAGGCGGTGGCAGCAGCGGCGGCGGCAGCGGCCTTCGGGACCCCCGGAGAGGGGGTGCGGGTTGGGGGAGGGGAGGCGGCGCCTCGGGCCGCGGGGGCCGGGTACCGGACACGCGGGAGAGCGGGCGGGGTGGGGGAAAGAAATTGAAATCTAGATTTAGAGACTGAGCTTGGGAGGAGAGACAGCTGGGGAGAAGCAAGGCGGAGAGGCGGAGAGGAGAAGGAGATGGGGCCGATAGAGCCGTGCACCTGGGGCTGCAGCCTTACTGCTCGCGCTGAAGTCATGATGGATTCCCTCCACCTTGGCTCATGACTTGATGTTTTCAATCACAGGCCTGGGCTCCGTCCCAGGCAGCGGCTCCGCGGGGCTCCGGCGGTGCGGGCCTGGCAGCGGCGAAACCACACTCAGCCGCCCAGGGACCTCGGGGGTGCTCGAGCGGCGGGGGCGCCGCGGACTGCTCGGCGCGGGCGCCGCGGACTGACTCGGCAGGTCCAGGTCCCACGTCTGCGACGCGCCCTCCTCTTCTTTCTGGATAATATAACATAATTTGAAGTTCATAAGCAACATTCTGTTTAAAGTAGTTATCCCTAGTCAGTCCCAGAGGATTAGAGTTTGACAGAACTAATAAGTGAAAACAGAAAAGGAGAATGGGCTATATGCTGTCATATAGCATCATTAATAAATACCCAGCATATAATGAAGGAATATACATATTTCCATAAACTTTGGCCCTCTTTCTGAATATTTTCTCTTAAGTCATGAGACCATCTAGCTATAGTTAGCAAAACAGATTATTAAAATGCAAATTCACTTAATGTAATCCTATTCTAGAAATATAATTTTGGCATTCATTTCTAAGGTCTTCTATTTCTCTCTTCCATTTGTAAAGAGGTATGTGTGTGTACTTCAATGTGTTTGTATGTATCGTGTGTATTAAATGTTTTATATAATTAAGTTTTGAAAACATGCAATCTAAAATGTGACCTTTACCTCTGTGCCACATGGTTTGAAGACACCATGGCTAGCAGCCTTCCTATATATTTTCACCAAATTCTGTCTAGCTCATCTAAGAACATATTGCATACATTGATATCATAAATGAACTTTCTTAATAAATATCATACAAACATCTCCATCAAGCAGATGAGCTGAAAACAGTAAGAACTTGTTATAACAGGACAAATTTTCATAGACCAAAGACCTTATTAGGGAAATCGCAGGTTGTTTAAAAAGTGCCATGTTGCTATAAGCAGATCAGGGGAAGATCACTGAACATCCAGAAGTAATGGCACTAAACACCGTAAGGCCAGTCAGAGGAAATCTGGCAGAAGCAATTGTGTCCATGCTTATGAGAAAAAAAAACATCACTTCAGAAAGTGTTTTGACATAGATGACATATGAAGACTCATATTGTATAATAACATCAATCCATGTAGGAAAAAATTTATAAGAAAAAATCTATTATAATCCCCATGAATTTTTAACATTAGTAATATTTTGCCTGTTTCTGGGTACTGTGCAATCCGGTATAAATTGTCTAAAGCTTAATGTACAAGAGAAAGTCTTGGTAAGTAGATGTTTCCACGATACTGTTGGTATGATCATTTGTCTCTTACCTACATTCAAAATCATGTAAAAACTAGATATTTCTGCCTTTATTGAGTGCTTAAATTTCTTGATTTGATAAAATATGGTTAAAGTTTTCAGGAGCGACTCTCAATATCATGTGAAATCCTTCTTTCTTACTTTTCTTGAGAAACGAAACCACTAGCTCCACAGCGGAGATCATTTTTGACAAAGAGAAGTTTTGGGGCAACATGTTTTCATTTCCCTAATTTTTTTTCCTCCATCTCTTCCTTGGTTTTCTCTTTTATGGTCAATCTTGAGCACAGTCTACTGTTTTGTTCTTAAGGGATCTTGGATGTTTTTCAGCCAATCATAAGCTACATATTATAAAAGAATTTAACTCCATTTGTTTTCTGGCTTACTTTTTTATTTTCTTTAGCATGGCTGGCAGGTTTGTAAGTTTTAGTGAAAAAGTTCACAAAATCTCTATGTAAACTTCTCACCAGCAGCCTATGTGCGGAAGGAATAAGCAACCCTCAGACTTTGGGCTGGCTGGAAATAAAAGTCTGAAAAGTAGAATTATGAAATTATACATTTATTTGCCGCTCCCAACATTAAATAATTGGAATCATTTCCCTGGTAAGAAAAAAATTGCAATTATAAACCAATACAATTTTAATAGTTATATGTAGACTCTACAATACAACTGCAGCACATTTACTTCACGTGTTAAAGCCAGCCATGCACAACAGTAGGAATCCGGTGAAACAAGATATGGATTCATCGCGGTGCAGATCATATATGCTGTGCATTGTAAGACATAATAAAGAAACAGAAAGAGAGTAGAAAGTAGTAAAATGGAGTGCAAATAAAAATAAAAATATATTTTCATGTTTTCTGTCATTACTTTTAATGTAATAAAATATGAAAGTTTCTTTTTTTAAAAGTAAGTACTTTTGGATATACAAACATACCTTGCTTTATTGTGTTTTGCTATTTTGTGCTTCATAGATAATGTGGTTTTTACAAATTGCATTTTTGTGGCAGCCCTATGTTAAGCAAATCTATCCATGCCATTTTTCCAATAGCTCAAATGATAGTTAGCATTTTTAGAAATAAATTATTTTTAAATTAAAGTACACACACTGTTTTTTAGATAATGTCATTGAACACTCAATTGACCACAATGAAATGTAAACATAATTTTTAAATGCACTGGGAGACCAAAAAATTCATGTTACTTGCTTCATTGCAATGATCTAGAACCAAACCCACAAAATCGCTAAAGTGTGTGTATAAAATAACTAACAATATGCAGGAACAGTGTTACTTAGAATTTTTGAGTCATGTAAAATATTTATGGCCCTTTTAAAGTGGTACACTCATTAGGTGCTGTAATAAGCAGCCCAACTATTTCAATTGCTTTCTACAAAAAAGTGTTTACTTCACACCATTTTCCTATCTAGGCCATGTGACTCTCTTGGATCTCCTAAAAGCAGTGACTTTGAAATCTGGTTTCAGTCACATGGGCTCTCCATACCTGGGCCTTTACTTTCACCCACATGGGAAATACTCTATAATTATGCAGTGTGCAAAGAGCTTGCTCTGAAATTGCTTTTAAAATCTACTTCTCTTCCAATGGCAAGGAGTTGATGTGAAATTATATGAAGCTTCTGCATTTTTTAGTAATGTACCACTTAAATTTTCAATCCTCTGTTGGGTTTTCCCAAGAAAAAATAAAGGAAAACTGGTTAAAAGGATTTTCATGAATAAAATTTATCAGTCTGACTTCTGGGCCACGTAAATTTAATGAATCTAAAATGCAATGCAATTTGATTGTGCCATGATCATCCATCATATTAAATACACAGAAATTTCAATAAATTAATCCCAATTCTGTCAATCAAAGGGAAAACCCCTTTTAATTGTATTATGTAAAATATACTTGAATTTTGTCACAGACAACACTTTAGAATGAATAAATTTTAAATCATCTTATTTATTTTACCTGATTAAGTTTCAACAAAGAATAAATGGTTACTATTAGCCTGATTATTTTTAATTGATGAAAAGTTATTAAACAAAACATAGGGTAACCATACATACTGGATCATTTGCAACCATCTCAGTTTGTTCCACTCATTCCACTATTTTTACTAGCTATTTGATTCTGAAAAGTATTATATTTGAATATAAAACAAGTTTATGTAACAAAAATATTTCATGATTTTCTGTATAACTATACTTCAAAAGTTAATGAGAGTCCATTCAGAATGATGCTAGCCTGAGGCTTCCCACTAAAATCTGGAACAAGACAGGGATGCCCTCTATCACCACTTCTATTCAATATAGTTCTCGAAACACTGGCCAGAGCAATCAGACAGACGAAAGAAATTAAAGGCATAAAAATAGGAAAAGAAGAACTTAAATTATCACTATTTGCAGATGACATAATTCTATACCTAGAAGACCCTAAAGGGTCTACAAAGAAACTACTAGAACTAATAAATGAATTCAGCAAAGTGGCAGGATATAAAATCAACACGCATAAATCAAAGGCATTTCTGTATATCAGCGACAAAACTTCTGAAATGGAAATGAGGAAAAACACTCCATTCACAATAACCTCAAAAAAAAAAATACTTGGGAATCAATCTAACAAAAGAGGTGAAAGATTTATACAATGAAAATTACAGAACCCTAAAGAGAGAAATAGAAGAGGATCTTAGAAGATGGAAAAATGTACCCTGTTCATGGATAGGCAGAACTAACATTATCAAAATGGCGATATTACCAAAAGTTCTCTATATGTTTAATGCAATGCCAATCAAAATCCCAACGGCATTTCTTGTAGAAATAGATAAAGCAATCATGAAATTCATATGGAAAAACAAAAGACCCAGAATAGCAAAAGCAATTCTAAGCAGGAAGTGTGAATCAGGTGGTATAGCGATACCAGATTTCAAACTATATTACAGAGCAATAGTGACAAAAACAGCATGGTACTGGTACCAAAACAGGCGGGTGGACCAATGGTATAGAATAGAGGACACAGAGACTAATCCATAAAGGTACAACTATCTTATATTTGATAAAGGGGCTAAAAGCATGCAATGGAGGAAGGATAGCATCTTCAACAAATGGTGTTGGGAAAACTGGAAATCCATATGCAACAAAATGAAACTGAATCCCTTTCTCTCGCCATGCACAAATGTTAACTCAACATGGATCAAGGAGCTTGATATCAAACCAGAGACTCTGTGTCTGATAGAAGAAAAAGTTGGCTCCGATCTACATATTGTGGGGTCGGGCTCCAAATTCCTTAATAGGACACCCATAGCACAAGAGTTAATAACAAGAATCAACAAATGGGACTTACTTAAACTAAAAAGTTTTTTCTCAGCAAGAGAAACAATAAGAGAGGTAAATAGGGAGCCTACATCCTGGGAACAAATTTTTATTCCTCACACTTCAGATAGAGCCCTAATATCCAGAGTATACAAAGAACTCAAAAAATTAGACAATAAGATAACAAACAACCCAATCAACAAATGGGCCAAGGACCTGAACAGACACTTCTCAGAGGAGGATATACAATCAATCAACAAGTACATGAAAAAATGCTCATCATCTCTAGCAGTCAGAGAAATGCAAATCAAAACCATCCTAAGATACCATCTCACTCCAGTAAGATTGGCAGCCATTATGAAGTCAAACAACAACAAATGCTGGCGAGGATGTGGAGAAAAGGGTACTCTTGTACATTGCTGGTGGGACTGCAAATTGGTGCGGCCAATTTGGAAAGCAGTTTGGAGATTCCTGGGAAAGCTGGGAATGGAACCACCATTTGACCCTGCTATTGCCCTTCTCGGACTATTCCCTGAAGACCTTAAAAGAGAATGCTACAGGGATACTGCCACATCGATGTTCATAGCAGCACAATTCACAATAGCTAGACTGTGGAACCAACCCAGATGCCCTTCAATAGATGAATGGATAAAAAAATGTGGCATCTATACATAATGGAGTACTATGCAGCAATAAAAAATGACAAAATCATAGAATTTGCAGGGAAATGGATGGCACTAGAGCAGATTATGCTTAGTGAAGCTAGCCAATCCCTAAAAAACAAATACCAAATGTCTTCTTTGATATAATGAGAGCAACTATGAACAGAGCAGGGAGGAAGAGCAGGAAGAAAAGATTAACATTAAACAGAGACATGAGATGGGAGGGAAAGGGAGAGATGAGGAAAATTGCATGGAAATGAAGGGAGACCCTCATTGCTATACAAAATTACAAATAAGAGGTTGTGAGGGGAATGGGAAAATAAACAAGGAGAGAAATGAATTACAGTAGATGGGGTAGAGAGAGAAGAAGGGAGGGGAGGGGAGGGGGGATAGTAGGGGATAGGAAAGGTAGAAGAATACAACAACTACTTATAGGGCATTATGTAAAATTGTGGATGTGTAACCGACATGATTCTGCAATCTACATTTGGGGTAAAATTGGGAGTTCATAACCCACTTCAATCTAATGTATGAAATATGATATGTCAAGAGCTTTGTAATGTTGTGAACAACCAATAAAAAATAATAAAATTTTTAAAAAAAGTTAATGAGAGTGATAGTATTAATTTAAATACTTTTTGTCTTTTCATGTAATGAATATCAAAGAGAATTTCAATTTCAGATATAGATTGCTTGATTTTAATCCTCTGCTGCTATATTGTATTTTAATTGACTTATGTGATTTTATATTTTATATTGGATTATAAATTAGGGCTATTTATATTGTGGATACTGTCATGCTAAACTGCTAGAAGACATATGTGTTTTTAAATAGTAGGCCTTATATATACACCAGGCACAGTAGGATACATGTGCTATACAGCTTTATTAAAATACAGTTAGAATATTAAGTGTAGCATTGCTTAGGGGAACCTGAAATTTTTAGAATAGCATTTGGTTGCTTGGCATTGTAGAATTAACTGAATAGAGTTGCATTATTCACAATAAGTTATTGAATATAAGCTTACAAATTGTACAAAGAGTAATTAGTAGACATACTGTCATTTCGAAATATTTAAGTTTTGAATGAATAATCAATGATGATATTAAATTTCCTTTTCTCAAAGTAGCAAGAATTGGAATAGAAAATTTGAAATGTAACTATTTTTCACCTTTTGGTAAAGCATGTAAAATATCCTCCTCCAAACCCAAATGTTTAACATATCTTATATTAGTACCATTTCTTAGATGTTACTAATGTTATTTTTTCTTACAAAATCACTAGATTTTGAAAGGGGCTCAACTGGCTACAAATTCCAACAGCTCTTCCAGTGAAAAGGCCTCAAGTAAAACTGTTAGCAACCCTTCCTTCTGGGTTTCTAATGCTCCCATACCTTCTATGATTGTGGGGCAGTGGTGATCGTTTTTTTTTTGAACACCATTCCTTTATGTCATATCCCTTGATATGATGCTCTGGACCCCAATGCACTTTTCTATTAAAGAGAAAAGTGTGCTTATTTCAGAATTCCAAGTAACTTCTAATTGGAGAATTTTAGACAGTAGACAGCTTCCAATTGTGATGCTGTAAATGGAAATATGCTGCAGAATACTTTGAGAAATTTCTGTAGAACAGGGAAAAGTAGGCTATATGAGTAATATGGCAGGAAAGCTGGAGATCTTCTCAATGGCATCGACTTTTTTGGCAATCCCACTAGAAAAAGAGTTTCCTTCACATTGACACAAGGTAAGTGAGAATTACATGCCACTTGGCTTTCCTTTCCCATGTTAATTGGCATCAGCTTAACCTTTGGTTTGCTTTCTCCCAAGTGACTGCAGCAGTTTCCTTCCATCCAATTGATTTCCTAAAGGATTCAATGTAAGCTCTCCACTAGCCCCTGATGAAGTCTTCTTATAGTTACAACATTCTAAGCTACATGATGTATGGATAGAAGGCATTCTTTGAGGTGGGATAGACTATGAGGCACATAAACCTGTGTTCTCAAACAGGAAAAAGCATTCATTGCCAGTTAAAGAAAATTGTGCCTGAGTTATCTTTACCAGGAAATCCACTACTGAAGGTAACTCATCCTGGCAAAAGATTATGGCCTCTACCAAACCTTCCTTGAAGACATTATGCATCTGGGAGGTATAAGAGATGCAACTTAGGGAGAGGGAATAGGGACAGAAGAGAAAGGAGGGGGGTGCTATGAAAGAGAAAATACCTCAGATTCTCACATTCCTTCTTCCATTTTCATCAAACTTTTTTTCTGGGTACCCAAATAATCAAAACTTTTTTTAAAAAAAAGAGTTATTTCAATCGCATGCAGGCCAGTAATTCGTTTATTTGGAATTAATCCTAAGAACTACAAAAAAAATGTAAAAAATTATCAGTCTCAAAAGAACTATTTTAAGCAACTGGATTTTTATTTGAATCCAGTTGATTTTTAAGTGAAAATGATGGAGAGGAGAGATTTTTAAGTGATAGATATGCAAACAACTTTCTTGCTTCTGTTATTATTATGGCCATATAGTATTGCTGGCAGAATATTTGAAGACATGCTACCCTTGCTTATTCAATAGTAAACCTTTAATTTAGAGGGGATGGTATATCCAGCTAGTATTCCAAAAGAATGTAAAGCTATAGGAAAGCTTTATGGTATTTCAGTGTCTCTTATCTGACTCTTGTTTTCCACAATCTTCATCTGGTCCATACAGTTCACAAACTGCCAAATATCTAGTGCCTGTCATAAAAATTAAAACTAAAACCAAAATCTTCTTCCACTCTGGGAAAACTATTCACAAAGGCAGAAGAGAAAGAAAAAAAGCATTATTAAATTAAATCAAAATGTGAAATCCATTATAAGAAAACACTAACAGATGGTAAGCCAAAAACAGAAAGGAATCTCACACTTTAATTGTAGCTAAGCAGATAGAAGCAATTACATACATATGTTCAATATAAACAATAACTAGTCCCCAAGTAAGAAGAGTTAGCATCACTTGTCACACACAGTTCATCGAAAATTTATTTGGTGATTGATTTGTGTGATCATCTGTGTTAGATAATTGTACTTAGGAAAAACTGTACATGTTTATGACAAGAGGTAGTTTTGGAGCTTGGAACAGTATGTTCATTGAAGTGAGTCTCCCATTCTCCAACAGAAACCAGGAGAAAGGGTTAGTATCTTCCCTGAGGATTACACTCCACGGAGAAGGTCCTCCCAGGTTCTTGAATAAACATACTGGGCTCTAAGTTGGCAGAAGGCTTTTAGAGATATTTATAACCCAGAAGGGAAGATAAAGGATTTAGAATTACAAAGTAAATTCCACAGAAAGAGAGAGAAAAGACCAGGTGGAAGGAGAGGAGAGAAAGAGAACCTCTGTGGCTAGATCCTCTAGATTCTTTAAAGTTCTGGTTGGGAGGAATCAAAGGACTTGAAGACAAGAAGAAGCCTGTCCAAAGTTTATTGAATTGAGGGACATGTTAAGACCCTCTCTGTTTGCATTTAGAAATTAGAATTATTCACATGTAAACAGTTATTTCTGATACTTTATGTCCTTGTCAGTTTTTTATAAAAGCAACATATTTAAATCTTAATTTTAAAAGCTCTCTAAAAGCTATTATAACATTGCTTTATTTAGTGTAAAATTAATTTATTTAGTGTAAAATTTACACTAAATAACATGTTTTATCTTGCTTTAAGTCATTTTGCATAAAATAATTACTATTTAATCAATTAAACAGAATGCCCTACATGTGAAATTTAATTGGTGATAAATTTGTGTTTACAATAAATTATCTATAATTTAATGTTTTCATTTGATAATATGATATATATTCTATAGAAATGACATTTTATATATGATCATAAAATATAGAACTTATTTTCAATGAAAATGGAAATCACAATAATATGTGATTATTATACAAAGTATCCCACAAAAGTTCCCATGTTGATGCAGCAATGATCAGAGGTGAAATCATTAAATTATGAGAGATGTAACTCAATCAGCGAATTAATACATTTGATGGATTAAAAATTTGAAAGGAGTGGTAACTGTAATCCTGTAGGCGGGTAGAGTATGGCTGGAGGAAGTAGCTCACTGGGGGCTGGACTTTAAGATTTGTATCTAGTCCCTAGAATCTTGCTTTCTCTTACACTCTCTACTTCCTGACCACCATGAGATAGCAGCTTTCCCTTGCCATACTCTTTTGCCATGATGGTGTCCTGCTTTAGGCCCAGAGCAATGGAGTCAGCTCTCCATGAAGTGAACCTTCAAAACTGTGAATCTAAATAACTTTTTCCTCCTCCAGTTTGTTATGGTCAGGTATTTTGCTCACAGTGATGAAAACTTGACTAACACTATGCCTCTAATTCAGCTTTTAGGATCAGAGGCAGAAAAGATAAGTAGTTTTTCTTTGAATATTTATCAAATGAGAAAAACTGAAAAAGCTTTAAATTTTTGCATGCTATTTTCTATGCAAAATATTATAAGCACTTATAAATAACAATGGCATTTGTTAAATGGACTAAATTTATAGAAGACTATTTTGGTTCATAGTTTCAATAGCACTGTCTTAAAAATGAGTTAAGTTGGGCTGGAGATGTGGCTCAGCGGTAGCGCGCTCGCCTGGCATGCTTGCGGCCCGGGTTCGATCCTCAGCACCACATACAAAGATGTTGTGTCCGCCGATAACTAAAAAATAAAATATTAAAATTCTCTCTCTCTCTCTCTCCCTCCTCCTCTCTCTCTCTCTCTCTCTCTCTCTCTCTCTCTCTCTCTCTCTCTCTCTCCCTCCTTCTCCCTCTCTCTTAAAAAAAAATATGAGTTAAGTTGTCTTATTTTTTGATTGACTTCTAAAACACCTAGCACAGGCCAAGGATTGCAGGGAAAATGTTGCCTTTATCTTTACTGAATTTTAGGTAAAATGCTGAACATATATGCTTTCTTAAGCATAGCATTAAGTCAATTGCTCTCCAAGACTGAAACTTATAAAACTGTCATAAATGTTCTAGGTATAGAATTAAGAAAAATATAATTTTTCATAAGAAATTTTTTTTACATGGAACACTTAGACTTCATGTCACTTTAAAAATATCTGTCAACACAATTATTTTTAGAATCAAGGCATTTCAAAACATGTTTTGACATGTTTTTAGCAATTATTGATATGCAGAATTTGAATGCCATTGCAATAAAATAAATTCAAATAATACAAATCATTTGAACTACCCTTTCACAGGTCATTGATTATCTATGTAGGAGTCCATTATTATTTTCATGTATGTCATTTTTAGTTAAGGTTATTAAAAAAGTCACAAGGCAGTAATTTTCTTATCACATTTTGTGATAATGATGTGTTTTTTTTTTTACTTTCCTAAAGCATTTACATTCTAAAGAACATTCTTTGATGCTGTCTATCAGGTACCAATAATGACCATACTGAATTTATTCAGTATTCTACTCCCACTCAATAATTGCTTTGTCTCACAATTTGGGTATAACTTTTTGCTGGGGAATTTTTCCTAACTAATAATATATCTGATGGAATATTTCACCTACCAGATTTGTCCTCTGTTGTTTGCTGACAGCAAAACCTATGAAGGACTATTTTATTTTCACTTTTTTTTTAAAAAAATATTTTTTGGTTGTCAATGGACCTTTATTTTATTTATCTATATACAATGCTGAGAATCGAACCCAGTGCCTCACACATGCTAGGCGAACACTCTACCACTGGGCTGGGGATGTGGCTCAAGTGGTAGCGCACTCGCCTGGCATGCGTGCAGCCCAAGTTCCATCCTTAGCACCACATACAAAAACAAAAACAAAGATATTGTGTCAGCCGAGAACTAAAAAAAAATAAATATTAAAAAATTTTCTCTCTCTCTCTCTCTCTCTCTCTCTCTCTCTCTCTCTCTCTCTCACTCTTTTCAAAAAAAAAAAAACCCACAAAACAAAAAACAAAAAAAACAAAACAACAACAAAAAAAACACTCTACCACTGAGCCTCCATCCCAGCCCCTACCTTCATTTTCCTTTTGTCTCTCTTTTCCATATTTTTCCTTCCTTTTAGGTTTTTCTTTGCCTCAAAAAATCCCTCAAAAACACAATGCCAGGAGTTCAACTTGTAAAATATCTTTAAACTCTAATGAATACTTGTTAAGAAAAATATGGCAATAATGTATGAAGTATAGTGAGAAGTTAACTAAATTTTCCAATGAATTTGCCTGTATACATACCATCCTGCCACCTGATCATAATAGATTGCAGTTTGTTTCAATATGAAAATAACAGTAATACAAATAAAAACTTTTAAAAAAAGGAAATACAGTAAAAGTCATATTTTGAAAATTTTAGGACTACCGCTTAATTGCATCAGAAACTTCTGCGATTTTTCCCCTATTTTTTCTTTCATTTTTAAATTTTATCAGTAATATTCATTCAAGGAATGATCTCTTGATCTCTTGTAGTTTGAACCACCTGGTTTGGAACCAAGGCTTCTCTTTGGAGAGAGACAATGATAAGTGGAGAAGCTCCTGAGAATGATACACACAATACAGAGAAGAGTCTAGGAAAGGAAGCATCAAGGCACCAGGCACTCTGCACAAGCTCCATTCCCTGGTGCCATCATAAGCCATGTGAGAGACTCCAAAAGTGACCTGTAAAATGGATGCCCTGCTGATATTCAGCCAACGCATGGAATCATGAGCTATACCAGAAGCAGTTACCTGAAAGAGCACTTGGTACCTAGTACCAGGACCCTGCTCTAACACTTATCTGAATTAGGTGGCATAGATTTACTAAATATTAGATGGGCACATGAAACAACCTTGAAGATACAATTGAGGTTTGAAAAAACAGGGAGTTATTGGAGACTGGAAAAAAAAGAGAAGACAATAAACTAGCAATTGTACTGGAAGAAAATTAAAAGCAGTAACAGGAAATGTGGAAAGAAAAACTGGTGGATTTGTGGATCTGGCTAAGGAGATACCAAGTAGAAGATGAGAAATGATAAGTGACTTTATTTTTGCTGTCCTGAATAAAAAAGCAAGATAATTTCAATGATATTAAGGAAAAAGAAGTACATAATTTTAAAATAAATTAAAGGAAACACAAATTAGTGTTTCCTGGCTAAAATTAAACCTCATGTTAAAAGTCTTACCAGAAAACAAGACTCTCCTAAGACAGAAATGACTTCTGGGAAACAATCAGTCTGGAAAAAAATTCATAGGGCTATCTGACCTTTAGTTGAGACTTGAAAAGTTATGAGAGTCTTCCTGGGCACTGTGGTGCACCCTATAATCTCAGCAACTTGAGAGGCTGAGTCAAGAGTATCACAAGCTGAAGTCCACCTTGGGCAACTTAGTGATATTTTGTATCTAAATAAAATAAAAATGTCTGGGAATGCAGCTCAGTGGTAGAATGCCCCTGAGTTCTATCCCTAGACCCCTGCCACACATCCACCCACAAAGTTAGATCTGCTTCTCTTATATAAAAGTATATATACAATTTCAGCTAGGCATGAAGATCTCTGAGAATATTAAGAGTGCCTTCTATCCTTTCAACTACACATGCTGGGTTCTAAAATTCTTTAGGGCACTGGCCCTCAGCACCTTGACCCTTTATGCAAAATATATCTTTAATGTACTAATATAATATTTAATACTATTTCTGTTTATGTTACTGAAATAAGTGGAGCAAAGATTCTTTCAAGCTATTAGGTTAACACAATGATATAAGTAAATGAATAAATATGAATTATTAATTTGACAATGTTTTTTGTTATTAAAAGGTAGCTCATCTTCTGACATCTTATTTACTTTTTAACAACTTTAATAGTTCCAGTAATATGAAATTAAAGTCATAGATTCTTCATTCAAGTAATGTTTACAGCTAGACAAATGATTACTAAATGCTCAATTGAAGATTGCATAGATCTATCCCAGAGCCTACAAAAGAAAATTATATAATTTGAGTATGTAAGATTTGCTAGACACCATTGTGTACTAGAATTTCAGAAGTGTACTATGTAATCAATAATATTAAGTTCTCAATGTAGTTAATCTAGTGAGACATAAAATAAGTAAAGAAACACACAAATCTTAAAATGTGAGGGATTTTTTTCACCAAAAAAGTTTATCAGTTTAACTAAATTATATACAATGATGCCACTTTTTGGGGGGTTGGTAGTGCTGGAGATTGAACCAAAGGTGCTCTACTTCTAAACGACATCCCCAGCCTTAAAGTTTTTTGTTGTTGTTGTTGTTGTTGTTGTTGCTGTTTAATTTTGAGACAGGGTCTCATTAAATTGCAAAGGCTGGTCTTGAACTTACAAACCTTCTTCCTCAGACTCCAGAGTACCTGGGATTAAGGTGTTTGCCACTATGCCCAGTTTGTTAAACTTTTTAATGGGGGAGAAGATCTGGACAAGCAGATGTATGACTAGTGAGAGAGAAACTTATGATAGTTGTTCACAGAAAGGCCATATGCTAAAGCCCTTTGTAGGATAAAACAAAGACTTGAAAACATTTATTAAGTGTGATGGGCCAGAGGGTGAGAAGGGAGATAATTTAATCTTCCATTTAAATTTTTTATACATGAGTGGAGAATTTCACAGGATTGCAACAGGAAAAGTAATCTGTTAAGAGGGTATTGTATAGATTGTATTGGTGGTGTGAACTAAAGAAATGTAATGTGAATGAAAATATGACAATATATTTGCAATGTGTGTTTGAATAAGAAGTGAAAGAACTCATGAATGGATGGAGAAATAATGGTAAAAGGCATAGAAGATTTTTAGGATCGATAAACTGGAACATTTTTAAGGATAAATGAATTCTAGAGTCACCTTTATACTAGTTAAGGTGAAAATATCTATTTTGAATCTGTGTGGAAATAGAAGATGCTATGAATATTCAAGAGGGAAATAATCACAACTTTCTTAAATTTTGGGGAGGGATATTGCTGAAATATTTTAGGTGAGCAAATAGATATTATGAATATTGAGTAATTGTCAAAAAGCTATAGATTATTTTATTTTTTTAATATTTATTTTTCAGTTTTCGGCGGACACAACATCTTTGTTTGTATGTGGTGCTGAGGATTGAATTCGGGCCGCACGCATGCCAGGTGAGCATGCTACCGCTTGAGCCACATCCCCAGCCCCCCCAAAAGCTATAGATTATTTTAAAGGCAGAATTAAAAACACTAAATTCTGCTCTCTATAGCTTTGTGGGTTGTTCTTTTGTCAATACTTTGGTGGGTGGAGGATGTAACTGGAGATGATTCTGAAGAGAACATCAAACCAAACAACAGGTATAAAAATGCATTAGCTAAAATCATGGTAGTGATTTGCATTTGTTGAATGTGTGCAGTATGATTAAAACATAAACATGCTTAGCTGAGAAAAAGGAAATTATGGGGAAGATTCAGGCATAGAAACAGATTATAGGCTGAAGGCTCTTTTTTTTTCAATATGGGATGTTCTTAAATTATTCTCATCAGAAAAAAAGGAAAATGTATTTTGTGAATATCACTTTGGCATCACTGGGAAGAATTAACAGGAATTGTTTTAGACTGGAAACAGAAATTTTCATATTTTAGGAATACAGAGGATTTAATTTGCCACAGTAGCACCAGAAGTGAAGAGACATAAATGTTTTTTTCAAATTATTTGGAAGTTAAAATTTTTCTTTCTAGAAACTAAATTTCCAGAATTAAAAATAATTATAAAGCAACATCATATAATTTTTTGACTGAGACACAAAACTAATGGTGAAAAATTTAGATGAAATCCAAATGCAATAAACATACAGGGAAGGAGTTAATTTGAAGGTAAGTTAATGAAAACAGTTTAGTCATGTTGACTCGAGACAATATACCCTTAGGAATGCTGAAACTATCTTTTGAGCATGCCCAATTAAGTATTTAGTTCATTCACCAGCCTGCATAGGACCCAGGCTCACGGTAGGCCCGGGGCCAACCATTTACCAGTGGGGCAGACACCCCCCGGAGCCCAGCCTCTGGCACAGGATGGCCTCTTCTAACCAGTATACTACCTTGGGAGCCCAGGCCTGGCCCAGTTCCACCCACACCAACTTGTGCAGGACCCAGGTCCAGAGTAGGTCTGAGTTTATCCCTGCCCCCACCTGGGAGCCTAAGTCTAACCCACTTCTATCTTGGGACTCTGCAGTCATTGCCATAGCTTTCCCCACATACGTTTTTTATAGGAGACAGGGCTTAGAAGCAGCTGCATCTCAGAGCAGGCATCCCAATGAGAGTGTGAGGCATACTCTTTCAGCCCCATCTCTATAAGACATTGCTTCCATCTTGGGGCACCTTAACTATTATCTCAAGTTACCTCTTTTATTACCACCACCAATCTTAGATGCAGTAGCATACACTGAGGGACACGGACAGGGTCTGGAAGCCCAACTTCAAGGTGCGGTACAGACAATCTGAACAGCTACTAAAAGACTATAGGGAAGAAACTGTAATATCTCAGATCGGCACTGCAAGAAAAAAAAAGACACATAGACATCATGAAAAAACAATGGAGGAAAGTGCCTCAAACAAACCAGGATACTATAATAACAGAACCCATGGATGGCAAAGTTGATAAAATGTTAGAGAAGAGTTCAGAATGTTCATAATTAAAATGATCTGTGAATTAAAGAATGACCTAAATGAGCAAATACAGGCAAAAATTGATCAATCCAACAAAAAGATAAGAGAGCAAATACAGATAGATACCAAAAGATTACTTCAAGAGATAGAAAGAAACTCTGAAAAAAATAAAGTCAGAAATCTTTGAAATAAACGATACAATAAACCAAATAAAAAAACTCAATAGAAAGCATATCCAACAGACTAGATAACTTGGAAAAAAAGAACATCAGGTAATGAAGACAAAGTATACATCCTGGAAAAAAAAGTTGACCACACAGTAAAGAAAGTTAGAATCCATGAACAAAACATCCAAGAACTATGGGACACCATCAAAAGATCAAATATAAGAGTTATTGGGATAGAGGAAGGCACAGAGTTTCAAACCAAAGGAATGGACAATCTCTTCAATGAGATAATATCAGAAAATTTCCCAAGCATGAAGAATGAATTTGAAAATGAATTACAAGAGGCTTACAGAACACCAATAAAACAGATCTACACCAAGGCACATTGCAGTAAAAATGCCTAGCATACAGAATAAGGATAGAATCCTAAAGACCCTAAGAGATAGGAATCAGATCACATATAGGTGGAGACCAATTTTTATCTCAGAAGATTTTTCAACCAGACCCCCAAAGCCAGGAGATATGGAAAAACATATACCAAGCTCTGAAAGAAAATGAATGCCAACCAAGAATCTTATATACAGCATGACTAAGTTTTAGATTTGATGATGAAATAAAAACACTCCATGGTAAACAAAAGTTAAAAGAATTTACAACTAGAAATCCTGCACTACAAAACATCCTCAGCAAAATATTCCAAGAAGAGGAAATAAAAAAACAATGATGAAAATTAACAGAGGGAGGGATTATGCTACAAGAATATCTAATTAGAGGAGAAACCCAAGTCATGTTAAATACCAAAAACAAACAAAAATGGCTGGGAATACAAATCATGTCTCAATAATAACCCTGAATGTTAATGGCCTAAATTCACCAACAAAAGAGATAAACTAGTAGATTGGATTAAAAAAAGACCCAACAATATACTGCATTCAAGAGACTCACTCATAGAAAAAGACATTCAAAGACTGAAGGTGAATGGTTGGGAAAAATCGTACCACACACATGAACTGTGGAATTAAGCAGGGGTTTCCATCCTCATATCAAATAAAGTAGACTTCAAAAAGGACAAAGAAGGACACTATGTACTACTGAGAGAACCATACACCAAGAAGACTTAACAATTATAAATATATATGCTCCAAACAACAAAGCAGCTATGTTCATCAAATAAACTCTTCTCAAGTTCAAGAGTCAAATAGACCACAACACAATAATTTTGGGTAATGTTAACACACCTCTTTCATCACTAGATAGATCTTCCAAACAAAAGCTGAAGAAAGAAATGATAGAACTCAATAATACAATCAATAACTTAGTCTTAACTGACACATATATAATATTCCAACCTTCAATGAGAGAATATACTTTCTTCTCAGCAGCACATGGCTCCTTCTCTAAAATAGACCATATACTATGCCACAAAGTAACTCTTAGCAAATATAAAAAAAGTAGAGATACTATCCTGCATTCTATCAGATAATAATGGAAAGAAATTAGAAATCAATGATAAACTAAGAGATAAAATTCACTCCAACACCTGGAGACTAAATAATATGCTGAATGAATGAACTGAATGAACAATCCGTTACAGAAGATATCAGGAGCAGATTAAAATGTTTTTACAGGTGAATGAGAACACAGATACAACATATTGAAATCTCTGGGGCACTATGAAACAGTTCTAAGAGGAAAGTTCATTGCATGGAGTTCATTCCTTAAAAGCAGAAAGGGTCAATAACTAAATGATTTAACATTACATCTCAAAGCCCTAGAAAAAGAGGAACAAATCAACACCAAAAACAGTAGAAGTCAGGAAATAATGAAAATCAGAGCTTAAATCAATGAAATTGAAACAAAAGAAACAACTCAAAAATTGAAAAAATAAAAAAATGGTTCTTTGAAAAAAATAAAATTGACAGACCCTTAGGCATGCTGATGAAAAGGAGAGAGAAAACTCTTTAGTAACATAAGTGGTGAAAAAAATCACAGCAGACACTACAGAAATACAGAAGATAATTAGAAATTATTTTGAAAACTTGTACTCCAATAACATAGAAAATACTGAAAGCATAGACAAATTTTTAGAGTCATATAATTTGCCCAAATTCAATCAGGTTGCTATACACTATTTAAACAGATCAATTTCAAGTGATAAAAAGTGGACACCATCAAAAGTCTATCAAAAAGAAAAGCCCAGGACCAGATGGATACACAGACAAGTTCTATAAGAACTTTAAAGAAGAATTAATACCAATACTCTTCAATTTATTTCCGGAAATAGAAAAAGAGGCAGCACTTCCAAACTCATTCTATGAGACCAATATCACTCTGATTCCAAAACCAGGCAAACACACGTCAAAAAAAAAAAAAAAGAAAGAAAACTTTATACCAATATCTCTAATGAACATAGATGCAAAAATTCTCAATAAAATTCTGGCAAATCAAATACAAAAACATATCAAAAAGATCATTCACCACAATCAAGTGGGACTCATCCCAGGGATGCAAGGTTGGTTCAACATAGGGAATGCAATAAATGTAATTCATCATATCAATAGACTTAAAGATAAGAGTTATATGATCATCTCAATAGATACAGAAAAAGCATTTGACAAAATATAGTACCACTTCATGTTCAAAACACTAAAAAATTTAGGGATAACAGGAACATATCTCAACATCATAAAGGCTATCTATGCTGAGCCCCAGCCAACATCATTCTAAATGAAGAAAAATTGAAAGCGTTCCCTCTAAAAACTGAAACAAGAAAGACATGCCCTCTTTCATCACTTTTATTTAACATAGTTCTTGCAACACTGGCCAGAGCAATTAGACAGATGAAATAAATTAAAGGGATATACATAGGAAAAGAAGAACTCAAATTGGCACTATCTGCTGATGACATGATTTTATACCTAGAAGACCCTAAATGTTTCACCAGAAAACTTCTAGAACTAGTAAATGAAGTCAGCAAAGTAGCAGGATATAAAATAAACACCCATAAATCAAAGGCATTTAGGAATATCAGTAACAAATCTTGAGAAAGGGTAATGAGACAAACTACCCTATTTTCAATACCCTCAAAAGAAAATTAGGAATCAACTTAACAAAAGAGGTGAAGATTTATATAATGAAAATTATAAAACCCTAAAGAAAGGAGTAAAAAAAAACCTTAGAAGATGTAAAAACCTACCTTGTTCTTGGAGAGGCAGAATTAATATTATCCAAATGACCATACTACCAAAGCACTATACAGATTTAATGCAATTCTGATAAAAATCCCAATGATATTCTTCATAGAAATAGAAAAAGCAGTCATAAAATTTATCTGGAAAAATAAAGAGACCCAGAATAGCTAAAGCAATCCTTAGCAGAAAGAGTGAAGCAAGTGGCATTACTATACCAGATCTTAAAATATACTATAGAGCAATAGTAACAACAACAGCATGGTATTGGCACCAAAACAGACTGGTAGATCAATGTTACAAAATACAGGACACAGAGACTAACTCACGAAACTACTATATTAGACAAAGGCACCAAAAACATGAATTAGAGAAAATATAGCCTCTTCAACAAATGGTGCAAGGAAAACTGGAAATCCATATGCAACAAAATGATATTAAACTTCTATCTCTCACCATGCACAAAACTTAACTCAAAATATGTCAAAGACCTAGGAATAAAACCAGAGACCCTGTGTCTAATAGAGGAAAAGTAGGCTCTAATCTCCATCATGTGGGATTAGGCCGCAATTTCCTTAATAGGACTCCTTTGGCCCAAGAATTAAAATCAAGATTCAATAAATGGGATGGACTCAAACTAAAAAGTTTCTTCTCAGCAAAAGAAACAATCTGTCTGTGAGGTCAATAGAAAGCCTACACCTTGAGAGCAAATTTTTACCCCTCACACAGCAGATGGAGCACTAATCTCTAGGGCATATAAAGAACTCACAAAGCTAAGCATCAAAAAATCAAATAACCCAATCAATAAATGGGCCATTGACCTGAACAGATACTTCTCAAAAGAGGATATACAATCAATCAACAAATATATAAAAAAGGTTCATCATCACTAGCAATTAGAGAAATACAAATCAAAACTACTCTAAGATTTCATCTGATTCCATAATAGAATGGCATCTATTATGAAGATAAGTAACAATAAGTGTTGGCAAAAATGTAGGGAAAAAGGTACACTCATACACTGCTGGTGGGACTGCAAATTAGTGCAGCCAATATTGAAAGCAGTATGGAGATTTCTTTGAAAAATTGGGAAAGAAACCATCATTTGATCCAGCTATCCCTCTCCTTGGTCTATACCCAAAGGACTTAAAAACATCATACTACAGGAACACAGCCACATCAACTTTGGAGCAGCACAATTGACAATAGCTAAATTGTAAGGATCAACCTTAATGCCCTTCAATAGGTGAGTGGATAAAAAAATGTGGCATATATACACAATGAAATATTCCTCAACAATAGAAAAGAGTAAAATTATGTCATTTACAGATAAATGGATGGAGTTAGAGAAGATAATGCTAACTGAAGTTAGCCAATCAAAAAAAAAAAAAAACAAATGTGGAATGTTTTCTCTGATATAAGGAGGTTGATTCATAGTGGGATAGGGAGGGGGAGCATGGGAGGAATAGACAAACTCTAGATAGGGCAGAGGGGTTGGAAGGGAAGGGAGGAGGCATGGGGTTAGAAATGATGATGGACTTTAAGGGACATTATTATCCAAACTACATGTATGAAGACACAATTTGGTGTGAATATACTTTCTATACAACCAGACATATGAAAAATTGTGCTCTATATGTGTAATAAGAATTGTAAAGCATTCCATTGTCATATATAAATAAAAAATTAAGTAAAAAAGAAATCATTTCCATATTCAATGTCATTAAAATTTTCCATTAATTTCTAAAGATATATATATATATATATATATATATATATATATATATATATATATAACAAATTAGATTCCTTTTGAGTACATTTTGTATATTATATAAAATAAGGGTCCAACATTTTGGCATATTTTATTTGTTATCTAATTCCCACCACTAATTGTTGAAATATTGTCCTGTCCCACTTAAATAATATTGACACATTTGTTGAAAACATTTGATTAGACATATAATCATTTTTTTCTGGTTTTTATTCCTTTATTTTAGTTTTCTTCTTATATGCCAATTGTACAGTGTTCCAATTACTATAGATTTGTAATGACTTTTTATATCAACAAGCCTGAGAAACAAATTATATTATCCTTTTCCAACATTTGTCTATTTGGAGCTATTTGCAAATCCTTGAGATTTTATCTCAATTTTGGAAAAGATTTTTCTATTTCTACCAAATGCATTGCTGGAATTTCAATAGGAAGACAGTAAATCTGTAGTTCACTTTGAGAACTATTGACATCTTAATAGTAATTCTCTGATTCTGTAAATCTTATATTATTATTATTATTATTATTATTATTATTTTTATTATTATTATTTGTTTCTGTCTTAACTACTTTCAAAAACATTTTGTGGCTTAAGTGTACAGGGCTTTTGATTCTGTTGCTAAATTCATACCCAAGTATTCTACTCTTTTACTAGTATTGTAAATTTTCCTAATGTTTTTCAAACATTGTATTTTCTTATTTCTAAGAGATAAATTTTCTAGAATAAAGTGTTTAAATTATGGGGTTTGTGAACTTTCAAATTTAAAGAAAAATATATTTATAAACTAATGTCGGAATTCACATATACATCAAACATATATTAAGTTATCCTTTTGTAAGTATTTCTACCATCATGGAATACTATCACATTGAAATTCAGATATAATAGATTTTATATGTATTAATATATAGCATCAATTTTATCGTTGGACTTTAGTCGTTGTCTAAGGCAGATACTATGAATGATAGATTTAAACTAGGGCTTCAATTCTCAGCACCAAAGAATAAAACAAAGAAATAAAAGTAAAAAGAATTTTTATGCCATAAATTGATACACAGCAAGCATTGAAACCATTTAACTATGCATTAAAATAAAAATAGATACCCTAAACAAAATTACCAATGAAGAATAACAGTATAATTCTTGATACTTATTTAAGTTAAGTTGGCATTAACTTGTTGCACTGTATTTGAGGTTTTATATAATTGAACAATTGGCATTTCAAATATCTTCAACATATGAGTAATTATGATCTGAAATTCTCAGTGGACAAATCAGTTTCTCTCTTGATATTTGAGGTTCAATGAATTGGAGATAAATTTGAAAAGATCTAATGATTTTTTTTTTCTGCAATTATTACCTTTATAGAAACCATTTATTTATTTATTAATCTCATAATTGGTAAGTATGCTTTTCTTCCTTGGGAAGTAATTGTGCCATTCAATTACAAAATGAGTAATAAAGATCACAGCAAAAATTGTACTAATACTTAAACTTACACTTTTAAATTGTGCAGATTTTATGCATGAAAGGCTATATTTAGTGTTTTGTATCTTAATAATCAAATAAATTTACATCATCAGCAATAGAAGTTTTTATATCAATAGTTATTTAAAGTTACTAAATTAAATAATTAAGTCAATGGATTTGAGTGTTATATCAAATAAGTTAAGTTCTGAACAACAAAACCAGGTTGAAATTTGGTGTTTGGTAGGAGTTATTTGGGTATTCCTAAAAGTACTTTCTGAGGCATGTACCTTATGGTTTGCAAAATTCAAATTCACATTTTATGAAACAGTATTTTTACCATGTCACTCACTATGTTAAAATGTATTAAATATAAGAATATTAAAGTCACACTGTAATTAATATTCTTATCAAAGCAATTAATAGAAAATCTGTTCCTATGTGCAATCTGAGATATATATATATATATATATATATATATATATGTGTGTGTGTGTGTGTGTGTGTGTGTGTGTGTATATGTATGTGTATATATATATATATATATTTTAAAAATGGTATTTTAACTTTTTTATTTGACAATGTCCCATTTATTGTTTATATGCCAAAATATTGAAATGCTAAAATTATATGCAACATTTGTAGAAGTCTTAATATTGGTGATGTAAAGTAATGTAAGATGATTTCATTTTAAAGTAATTAGGAACCTTAGTGTTTCTAATTTTGAAGATTTCAAATCAACTAAACAAAAACACAAATAAAAATATAAAGAAATATAATATGTGAATTATATTCCAAACTAAGGAAAATGCAGTGCAAATCATCCTGGACTGAAATCAATACTGCAGCATTACCTCACTTTTCAGTATAGAGTGTTAGCTGATGAAAAAGAAAAAAATGAGAAAAGGGACGGATAGAAGTAAAAATGCAACAAAATCATGCACAAAAGCAATATGCATATTAAAACAGAGTTAAAATTAGGAAAAGTAATATAAGAATTAGCTTTAGAATTTTTTACATTATCTTAGCAGCTCTTCAAAAAGCTTATAGGGAAAAAATGAAAGGATTTTTATATAATGATGTGTTATGACTTTCTTTAATGAAAACACATTTGCTTTCATTAAAATTCCTATTTTTTCTGCTTCACTGATTTTTTCTTGCCACATGCTTGCATTCAGTTTTATTCTGCAATTGAATTGTTCCAAATTACTCTAATATAGCATATTAATATAAAATCACTTAAATTTATTTGTGATTAATTTTTAAATGTAAAATATCATTATATACATCTGAAAATATTTCAATAGAGATAAAAGATATAAAAGAGACGTCACTGTGTATGACAAGTATTTTCTGACTTTATGGAATATTAGACAACTTTACATGTCATCCATTAAATAATAAGTTATTGTTGAAAATGCTTTCCCTGTGAAATTGAGTTAACAGTTCATAAAATATAAGAACTTAGAATTAAAGTTGTTTTTCATTGAAGAGAGAAAAGTGACACATATGATAATATTTGAAATGAAATTGAAGACTAACAATAAGACAAAGCTTATATCCTATGTAGAGGCAATGTGCCTTAGGGCAGAATTGACACATAATTTTGAATATGGAATCTATCATTTAGTAGAGGTTAACTATTTTATTTTATTAATTGACAGGTAAAATTATATACATTTATTATGAATAACATTATGTTTTGAAGTGTATGTGCATCATGGAATGATGACATTTAGCCAATGGAGCTAAGCATCACTTCACATAGTTACAGTTTTTGCGGTGAGTATACTTTATGAGCTTAATCTTTCTGTAGAGCAGGTTTGGGTTTGGGTCTTAATTATTGTCTTGCCTTCCTTACTTCCCTCCTCTCTTTAAGTCTGCGTCCTGAATGACCTGCAGATTTTGGTGAATACTAATCGTCTTTCCAACACTCAGCATAGTCTTACCTTCTGTTTATCTTTTTCATTTCATTGACTACAGCTTTCTATTTCCTCTGTAAAATAAGTTGACAGAAACTAAATCAAATATTTTAGAAATAATTTAGCATTATGTGTGGACAAGACAATGATAAAAAAACTTAAAAACATCTTTTAAAATTAATGAAATACTCTATATTTATGTTGATTAGTAAGTTGGCTTATCCTCTTGACCAAAATAAGCCCACACTAAAACTAATACATGAAGAACGAATGTGAAAGCTTAGATATAATTTCCATGGTCACAAGGCAATTTATTACTCACTCTTTCTTGAGTTGCTTTTAAAATTGGTTTCATAGATGTGACACTCTCCATTTTTCACCTTTGCTTTTATATTTTTTATGTCATTGGTCCCTCCTTCACCATATCTTCTTATGGCTCTTTCACTTGAAGTCTCAAAACACTATTCACCATGTGCTGAGGCCTGTCAGTAAGGGTAGTCTAATTGCTCATATAAGACTCACACTGAAAAAACAACTTTCAATGGACCATCTATGTTTTAAATCTCTCTCTCTTTATGTCTTTTTTTTCCTCCTAAAAGCAACAGAAGGCTTTAAAAAATGATGTGAAATTAATGTGAAAGTATTCATTTTTATTTTTAGTTATGTCTGCTATATTTGTTATTCATTTTAGAATTTCTTGTCATTTCATATGTGAAAGAAATCCAGAAAAAAAATATTAAAATGTGCATCTAAAGTATAAGTCCATGAGAAAATTTTAAAAAATTAGAGTTGTGTACTTTTTGTTCAAATATAATGACAATGACATCTATTTTGCTTACATTATCCTTTTTGCTGGTTCAAGGACCATCTTCAGATTGTGACCTGATTGCTGTCTCCTCTATTCCACAAGCTATTTTTCCAACTCATTTTCTATTGGATTTGTCCAGAGGTAATGGTGGGAGGGTTTAGGGGTCAAAGAAAGGAAATATCAGAGTATTTTGCCCTTGCTCTTGGGCTGCAATGGTGCATAGCATGACATTTGATTATCTATAGTGGCTTCAGATCTTGTTCATTGGCCAGCTATATACAGTTCCAGCTTCCACAAGTGAACATGGGACGAGATATCCTCCATTTGCATTGTAGTTAATAGGTAAGATTGATTACTTGCTCTTGTTTACTTTGCAGTAGCTTAATACAAGTTAATTGGCTTCTCACTATCTTCTTCACCTGCATAGCATTAACTAATCTTTGTTTTAAAGATTTACCATGAATAAAGAGGGCAACCAATTACACAAAGACGAAAACCAAATAATTCTGAGCTTATTTCAAGAGATCTATTCTTATAAAGACATGAGAGTCTTATTAAACCACTGAGTTAGGACTGGAAGGTTTTTCTCTGCAAAGCAGATATGATATGAAATTGTTGTAATAAGGAATGTGTCAAGTTTATCTACTTAATACTGATAAGGGAGCAATTTTAACTTCTGATGCCCTGAGCCAGTCCTGGCCACTTAAATACATTTTACATCCTGTCAATTCTCTTTAGAATTAATTTTGGTCTAAAAAAAGAAAATGTAGTCTATTTTTAATTCCCTTTAGACACCACATTGTTTCACATTTGCATGTTTATTTCATACTTTATTACACTATATACTAATTCTTTTTCATTTTTTCTTTGATTTATTGAAATTATTTTTTAAATATCAAATAATGACTAACTTTGAGAAGAGGTAAATAGGCACTAATTGATAAAACTAAGAGATTTTTTTTGAAAAAAAAAGACAAATCTTTTCATGACACACCCAAGGAAAAAAGAGGAGAAAAAAGTGAATTAGCAAAATAATAACAAAAAGGAAATCACACACATCAATTTCACGTAAAAAATTCACACTTTTACACAACTTCTTCAAAGAGGCAGTCCTCAAATAATAGAACGGGTATCCAAACAACCATTAAGTTCAATGATATTTAAGTGTTTTAAAGGCAAAAGAAATGGAAATTTTGAAAATTATTCTCATAAAATTATACCATGCAAACCTTCATAAATAGAGCTAAAAATCAAAAGTTGTAAGAGATTGTCAAATGCTAATTTTAAAATCTTAAATAAATATTAAAGATATTATTATAAAGAAACATACTAAAAATTAGATGACAATATCAATAGATTAATATCAGAAATCAAAGACAAGACAACTGCCTATTTCCTTATTGATACCAATTCATCACATTGTCTGTCTCAACAAATTTACAGATTAGCTGAAAGTGGTAATACATCTTGATAAAACTTTAGCCCAACCTCTGCTGATATTAGTAGTACTGGAAAATGAAATACACTCAGATTTGTGCTTTGATTTTCTGTAGTTGCTTTTATTTTATAGATGCATATATCACATCTCTCTTTGCCACAAGTTTTTACTTCTCAAAAGAACAACTAAATTAAAAATATACCTTTTGGATATAAACATTTATATCTTCATATTTAATATTAGAAATTAGGAAGGTAAAGAAAAAACAAAAGGAACTGCATTAATAAAATATAGACATGAGGCTGTGCTATTATGCATACTTTGATTTTCATATATACATTTCTTTTTCTGTCAACCCCTAACTTGGTACCTTGGTAACAATTGTTTTGGTCTGTCTTTATTTAGCCTTTTTTAGAATTCCATATAAGTGAGATCATATAATATTTTTCTTTCCACATCTGGTTTATTGTAATTACCACCAAGTTTATCTATATTATAAATAACAGATCTCCTTTTTAAAACTGAATAACATTCCACTGTGTGTGTGTGTGTGTGTGTGTGTGTATGAGAGAGAGAGAGAGGGAGAGAGAGAGAGAGAGAGAGAGAGAGATTTTTTCATTTGTTAGGCAACAGATACTTAAGTTGTTTCCATATATTGACAATGAATGCTGCAATGAACACAGGAATGTAGACTTTATTGGTTTAGTACTAATTACACTTTATTTCGGTACATAGGCAGAGAGTGATTGCCAGATCATATGGTAGGTCTATAAGTGGAAAGATATCCTGTGTTCATACATAAGAAGTAATGTTAAAATGACTATGTGGATTCACTGCAATTTCTATCAAAGTTCTAATAACATTCTTCACAGAAATAGGAAGAAAATCTTAAAATCAATATGGAACAAGATATCATGAACAATTACATTCTGAGGAAGGAAAAAAACTGGATATCTCACACTTCTTACTTTAAAAGTATGTTACATGTTCAAATAATTTTTGAAAAGTCACCAAGAAGGCTTAATGGTGAAAGAATAGTGTCCCCAATATATAATGCTGGAAAAACTATATTTTTATAATAAAAATATGAGATTTGACCTTTATCTAATAACACACAAAAAGAATCAAGTCAGGGGCATGATTTGTGGCTCTGTGATAGAGCACTTGCCTGGCATGTGTAGGACTTCTGGGTTCTATCCTCACACTGCATATAAGTAAATAAATAATATAAAAGATGCATTTACAACTAAAAAATAGTGGAAAATAATAATCAAGTCAGAATGAATAAAGCATGTAAATGCAACACCTGAATCTATAAAACTCTTAGAACAATACATAAAAACTCAAAATTGGCCTTGGCAATGATATTATGGATATCATACCAAAATTCAGGCTACAAAAGCAAAAAGAAATAATATTGTATCAAACTAAAAAAATTCTGCATAGCAATGGAAATAATCAAAAAAATCAAAAGTCATCATATGGATTGGAAAACATTAGTTGCATACTATGCATGTGGTAAGGAGTTGATTTCCCATGTTTATTTTTTAAAAACACATGCATAAATAAATAAATAATAAAACACATGCAATTGAATTAAAGATAAAGAGTAAAGTGTATGAATGGACATTTCTCCATAGAAGGTGCTTGACAACATTAGTAATCAGGAAATACAAATCAAAACTCTTGCATAATCTTATATCCATTAGGATACCAATTACCAACAAGAAAAAAGATGACCAGTGTTCAAGAGGATGTGGATGAAGGAAGCCCTTACACCTTACTGGTAGCAGTGAAAATTAGTGTGGCCAATATGAAAACATTATTGAGTTTTCTGAGAATTTACATTTTAATGATCCTTGTGTTATAGCAACATTTAATTCAGAAGTTATATTCCTGAAAAACATTTAATTAAACATGAAAATGACTGTTTTGTATTATATTTTTCACCCATAATGATAATTATATTAAAAGAAAATTTATATTAAAAACTTCAAATAAACTTATCTATAATTTTACTTTCATGAAAAAAAAAACATTGAAAAATCAAATCTTCAGTGTATACAACTGTGAAATTCATGTGAATATGTTATTTCTATCCTTGTAATTTTGGCTACCAGAAAATATGAAATAATTTTTAGGGTTTTTTTGTGCTGATTATAATTAATAATGAGGTTATTATAGTGAGTATGAGTAAGAAAGATAATTTCTCTTCTAAAATAACAACAGCATAAGGAGCTTAGCTCAGAGTATTTTTGTTTTTCATATAATTGTAGGCATACAGATAGAATTGAACTGAGGAAGGAAATGATAATTTAAGAATGACACCATCCAAATATAAAAATGTTTTTAATTAATTATTATCAATATATTTATAAAAAACACACTTATTAGAGTATATTTAATGAAGTATACAAAAATTAATGCAAATGGCAAACATCATTGAAAGGATTAGCCACAATTTTCTAGTCTCCTGAATAGTTTTTTCTATCATCATCATGGTATCTCTTATTATGAAAATTTGTGTTCTATATTCTTAGAATTATAATTATTTTGTATTCCAAAATACTGTTCAGGAGATAACTTATTGTTTGTAGACAGCTTTAATCCATTCTTCAAGCATTACATATATATGAGAGAAAATTAGAGGTTTTAGCTAATTGCAGAATAACAAGTGCAGTAAATAACAGTTATGCATAATTTCTGCTTTGTATGGTTTCTTGTATCTCCATGAAAGGTTCTAGAACAAAAAAATGAAACATATAGTGAATCATAGAGGATATTCATCCCACTGTTCCACTTTTTATTTTCCATATGTGGAGAAGAAAGCCTTAAGAGGGTTAGTGATTTACTTATCCAAAACCAAACAGTTAAAGGAATTTTTGTCATTCCCGGGAAAATAGCTTTTCCCCATGCTAGCTCTACCTCTTTCACCCTAGTGTCAAAACAGTAGCTACAGTAATATAGTCATCCCAGCCACAAATACTTAGATCTATCATATTTGAAATTTTGCATTATATTTACCTTTATGTATTATATGGAAAACAAAAATGTAAAGAAATTTCTAGTATATTGAACCTGGTCACTATATCACTATTTTAGCCCCTAATGTTAACACATTTGCATGCATGCGCACGCTTGCACACACACACACACACACACACACACACACTGCTAGACCATATATTTAAACACAATTAATTGCACATATGCAGAGAAGAATGATAGTCTAAAATTTTAATTTCTAAAAGTATTAGGTTTAAAAAATTCTTATCAGCTGGGTTCATTTACTCATATAAAATGAAATCCATTTACCTTTTAACAGGCAAATATGTAATATATATTTTGAAATGAAAAAAATGCACTAGCATACAGGTTAATAATTCTTCTAATCAAATTTTATGATTAGGCCTTTGTTTCAGCAATAACTTAACATTTTAATTAAATCTGAAAATTTTTCCATTTGAAGTGTTCTTTATTCATTTGGATTACATTTTAATGAAGCGATTTTCCATTGAAATTGCAGTATCTGGCTATAAATTTCATAACATTACTGAATGACTTAAATATAATATTAATTAAAAACTTGGATTGTATGAAATTATGAAATAATTATTTCACAAAATAAATTATATTTTAAGTGCTATATTTATTAGTCCTCAAATATAAATATTTTAATATGTGTGACACAAAAATGTAAATAAATTTAAATCTGTGTCAATTTGGTAGTTGTTAGTATCTCAAAGACATGACAAGTCTGAGAACCCCAACAAAATCAAATAATATTCATAATTTACTGAAAATGTCTGGTTTCCAGTTAAGATGGGTAAAACTATCTTTGTTCTATTTTGATGACTTATAATTTTTGCACCATTGTATTTCCCTTATTACTTCCTTTTTCACTTTAATAAAGCTAAGGTCAACAGTGGGCTAGAATTCTGTTTGGTGTCAGACTTTGATATTTGTTCTTTTACAAGTAATCTAACTTGGCATTATGGCTGTTTGACTTTTTAAAACACATATTCATGACCTAATTATTTCTTCAGTCATATTTTCAAAATTTATTCCTTTTCATTTTAAATAAGCACAATACCATATGTGAATAGTAGACTGTGCAAATTTTAAAAAACCATAAACTGCTTTAGAAAAAAACAAAAATCCTTAAGAGTAACTTCCTTTACAAGTTTTGAATATTAAAACAAGTTAATATTTCACACTGTCTTTTGGATTCATATGCATTCAAACACACACACACACACACACACTATATATATATATATATATATATATATATATATATATATATATATATACCTTCTACTATAATTAATATAATGTTTTGTTACTTTTTTAACTATAAGAAAATTTTCTTGTAATTAATACTCTGTATTGGGAAGACCAGACTTTAAGATGCTTTCCAATAATTTCTATTCCTCTGATACTCATGTCCTTGTCTTATGACTTTGTTCTTAACAACAGAATATAGCATATTTATCACACCCGTGGTTAGGTTACAAGAGCTTCTACACTTCTACCTAGCACATGATCTTCACTTGTTCTTTCCCTTTGTTGAGGCAAATTGCTAGGTTTTTGAGGCCCATGTGCAAGGAACCGAAGGTGATCAGCAGAAAAAAGCCATTTAGGAAATGAAATTATAAAACGATGTCCTGTAAAGTTCTTTAAACCTATCATAAATTGTCACACAGCATAGATAATAAATACATATTCTTATATTTCTTACTAGTTTTGGAAAAATATATCAGTTTTATTCATGGTTTTCCATGTTTACATAAACTTTTTAAAAATAAATTTTGTGTACCTTTAAAATGTGATGCTATAAGATATGTGTATGTAGGTACGTGACTATTATATTGATACAATTAACAAATCCATAATTTCACATAGGTAGCATTTTTTTTGCCCCTGTGTCAATAGCACTATTTCTTCTCATTTATCAAACAATTATGAATATTTTACTTTTTCACTCTAAATCTCGTTACACTCCTATTTTTTTTTACTTGTTCATCACACTTATTTCTACCTTAAATCCTTTGACCTATATTTTCTAGTTACTTCCACTATGCCAACCTTAGAAACTACTGATTGATTTTTTATTTCTGTATATTCATACTTTTAAAAAGATTCTAGATGTAAGTGAAGCCACAAAATATTCTTTTTCTGTTTCTGGCTTATGTCACTTTGCAAAATGTTCTCCAGTTTCATGCATGTTGTGGTAACTTACAGAATCTCTTCCTTTGTTAAGGCTGAATCATGTTCCACCATTCATCCGCTGATGGACACCTAGATTGTCCCCATATCTTGACTGTAGTAAATATGCTACAGTAAATGCAAGAGTGTAGATATTTATAAAACAGTGATTTCAATTCTTTTGTGTATGTTTATCTGAAGGGATTACTGGATCATCTGGTAATTCTGTTATTAATTTCTTTATTCAACTATTGCTGTTTTCTATAATAGTTGAACCAATCTTCACTCTCCAAAACAAAGCATTTTATATACATTTAGTCATTTTTAAATACATCACATTTATTTTAAATTAATAAAACAAGGAAATAACCATTCCATTATATTATAGTGATGAAGAAATTGTGTTAGTTTTTCATAATCATGATCAAAATATCAGATAAGAACAATTTAGAGGAGGAAAGGTTTATTTTAGCTCATAGTTTCAAACTATAGTCAGCTGACTTCATTACGTTGTGCCTGAGGTAAGGGAGAACATCAAAGGGGAAGCATGTGACAAAGAAAAGCTTCTCAGCTAGTGGCAGTGGGAAACAGAGAGGGTACAGGGTTACAGGTGGGGAGAGAGGTCAAAGACAAGAAATATCTTTCCAGGTCATGCCCCTATGACCTACTCTTTCCAACTATGCCCCACCACCTACCAGAAGTCCTTTCAGCTATCAATGGATGAAGTGGGAGCCCACATATAACAATCACCTCCTCCAAATTTCATCTCTGAAAATTGCTACATTCCAGACCAAGCCTTCAACATGAGATTTTTCTGGTTTCAAACCATAAACCATGTGGATAATTTAGTTTGTCAATGTGAATATATTCCTGTTAAACTAATAAGAAATAATGAACGGATTCCATTCCAATATTATAAAACCTATAAATATGATTCCAGAAAAATATAATTTATAGCTATTAAAGAAAAAAGGAAAACAGTATTTTGTCTATGTATGAGCAGATCCAGAATTGAGTGTTTATGAATAATGGAGAGGGAGAAATAAAGTAACATCTTGAGTTCTTCAGCGTGTCTCAGTGCTTTTACACAGTTGATGAATAGCTTTTAAGATATAGAATCTTGCAAGGAATGTCATTTTCCATGTGTATGGTGATTTGTGGAGAGCCTATTTCCTCAGTAATATTAAAAAACATGGATGCTCTTATCAAAGTATAGCAGTTTTGCAGAAATTGAATGTGCTATTAACTGAGAATGCTGAATCACTGATTTCTTCCACATTTCTGCTAATGCTTTATATTCAACCATTGTTCCCCTATCTTAATTTAGTGTGCACAAAATAAATTTAATAAGATAAATTTAATTCTCCAATTGAAAATACGTAACATTTTAATAGATGGAATTTCATAATTGGTTGATACATTAAGTGCTTTAAAAATGCATGCAGGGCAGAAAACTACCAGACAAATGTGAAAATGCTCAGCTGTTAACATTGAATCTTATTTTTAAGCTAGAAAAATTTGAATCTAGGAAAACATAAGCATCTCTTATTAATAAAATGTATGTGCATTACATAAGGAAACAATCTTCCAGAGGAAGAAAAAAATCTCTCAAAGCAAAAAATATTTACATTACATATATAGTTGCCAAAGAAGATATTTACTGATTTAATATCTATTCATACGGTATTTACACCACTCCTAATATTATATGCTTATTGTCAAATGGTTACCTTAGAAAGGAAAAATAATATATTTTCTGGTTATTTATTTAGATCAAAATATGTTGACTATTTAAAAAAATATTCTCTTGAAATATATGAGTTAAGTTCAGTGAATGCTTAATATACGTAATTTCAGGGCACTTTTGCCACAGTTAGATATAACTGGAAGGTAGGAAAAATACAAAGTAAAATTATGTATTATTATTTGAAGCCATTTCATAATCTTTAATGTTATGTATTGCAAATTTCTTTAAGTATAAAAGGTATAGCAGAAGTGGGAATTTGTACACTGAAGCACATACACGAGTGAACACTTGATGCCAACTAACTATGTAAACTTAATTTTACACTAAAATGACCTGCTGTTTGGCATTTCACCAAACATTTGCTTTTAAATCTATTATTCTAAAGAGAAAAATGAGACATAAAAAAGTATTCAAAGAAGTGATAATAACTATTTTAATTTTCAAAATCAATTTAAAAACAGATTCCTTTTTGCTGTAAACTATTATGTTTTAATTTTTCAGTTTTTGAAATATTGTACATATTGTGGTTTAAATTGTGATAATTTGATAAAGGTATCCAAATGTAATGGTCAAATTAAGGTAATTATCATTCCCATCTCCTTAAATATTCATCATTTCTTTCTGTTGACAGCCTTTGAATTTCTGCCTTATAGGTCTTATAAATTATATAATAATTGTTGTAAATTATACTCACCATTTTATGCTGTAGAACACTTGAAATTAATCTTTCTAGCTGATTTTATTTTAGTATTGATTTTTGCTTCCCCCTTACCCTTCCTATCCTCTTTATATTCTCCAAAGTCCTCTTTTGTTCCTTTCCTTATTACTTTCTGGTATTTTCCTGCATTGTTTTTCATATCCCTTTTGTCTTCCTGAATCCCTGCTAAGAAGTGAAAAATTCTACTGAATAAAAAGAACTGTTTGGAGCAGGCAGAAAAATGATTTTTAAAAAAGCTTCCTAAAGCATGGTGGGTAAATTAATGAAAATCAATATTGTTTCACAAGAAATCAAAACCTCTTAGGTCCTTTGAAATATTTCAGTTTCAAGCAAAATCTTTATTTGTTTTCAGGCTGTTATAATTAGTTTTACAGTGGTATTTCTTACCCATCATACTTATGAATTACCTGTACACATAGCTGACAGTTTTGTTCCTGGATGCAGCTCCAGTCTGCAGAGAACTGTTTCCAACATTTTAGCAATAGACTAAGAGTTCCTGTGGAATTTAAAAAAAAAATCTTTTTCTGTGTCAATTGGTAAGAACAGCGTCAAGGAAAAAAAAAAGTAAAAATGTTTCGGTAAAGTGCCCCCGCATTTAGCTACTGAGATAAAAAATGTATTCCAATGAGGATTCAAGATAACTAAGACAGAGTTCCTTAAGAAATTCTGCAACAAATACTCCTTTTTGTTGTTGACTACTACTTTCTTATTTCTCCTCCAAACTCACATATAAGAATGAAGTCATTTTTCTGTTCATAGTTAATAACCCATAAGAATGATAGTCATGATCTTAATCCTAAGGGATGATGCTTGTATTTTAGTTAGCCCATTTAGTACAAATATGAAGAAACAGGTTCACAATCACAACACTATAAAATATATGTAAGCATACAAACCATGGTTTGAGAAGTCTGTGAGGAAATTATCCTGGTTTTATCCAATTTTCAAATTTTGTAGTATATTCAATAAGGACATGTAAGTCTCTATTAAAAACATTAAATACATGCTAAGTAAGAAATAATAGGCTACATAATATTTATTTAAATATTTAGTACATCATAATAGGCTAAATAATATTTATTTTATATTATACCAAGGCCTACCCATCCCTAGATCAAATTGAATGAGGTTCTTAATATTAAAATTGCTGTTAAATACTTTAAAACAATTTTTTCTCTGTTCTTCTGAACATATTAGAGATGATAGGTAGGTATGTATGTAGACAGATTGGCTAGATGTGCTAAAAAAAATGAAAAACAAAATTAGATTTGGGGATGCTTCCCTCTACAATTTCTTGTGTATATCTGTAAATTTTAGTCCACAACAAATGCCTTAGCAGTTGCTATTAATGGTGTTCAGTAAATACCAGATAAATGAGTTGGTGATTTAGAATTGGAGGCAAAAGTTTTTCAATGGTAGGTTATTCATCGATCTGTTTGCCACTTGAAACTGGTCAACAGTGATAGATTAAAAAATACCTAAGTTTGGCAAGGAAAACTAGTATTTAATCTCTATTGTATGCTACAAACACTTATTAAATACTTCCTAATTGTCCGTATATATATATATATATATATATATATATATATATATACACACACACATATATATATATATATAAAATATCATATCATAGGCAAAAATAAAAATTAAAAAAATCTTTCAAAATATAAAATATTTAATATTATCATTTAATATTTATCTCTAGAAAATTTGTATCCCATCTAACATTACAGGATCAAGACTAAAAGAGAGGATGTTCAGAAACCTAAATAATGTGAGCCATAAGTGATATATAACATTTTTGGCATTACCTTTCTTTGATATTGTTCAATTTTGATCCTGACCTCTCAAGCAGATAAGATTTGTTAAAAAAAATTGTTGTGAAATAAATATTTCAGTGATGCTTTCTAAGGTAATGTTTGTTAATGTAAATTTGTTAAGGGAATATTTTCTCTTTAAATAGTAATTTGAAAGATTCTATGAAAAAACAATATACTTTCTCATTAATGCCACTTTTAGTATGAGTTTTTTTTTTATGCCAAGGATAAACAAACTGAAGTCCAGCTCACCTCTATTGTTTATAAGTAAAGTTTTGGCAGCACAGCTACATCATTTATTTAAATATGTCTATGACTGATTTCCTGCTAAAATAGCAGATGTGAGAACTTGCAACAGAGACTGAATTACTTACAAAGCATAAATATTATTAGTTGATCATTTATATAAAAATGTTTGCCTATTCTTACTTTATGCCATCAATTTAAATAATGTTAAGATCTAATTAAAAGTAAGCATGTGATTAAAGTCAATATTTATATTATTAAAGAATGGTAAATCTTAATATACTTTATATTTTAATATCCAATGAATTCAATACCTAAAAACTACTAATTTCAAACTACAAATTAGAGCCATGTTTTGCAGTTAACTACAGAGAAACTATCAATAACTTCTCTTAGGGTAATCAAATGATTTTTAATTAACTAACAACTGTGCACATAGAAATTAAATACCTAGTTAAGCAGCCTGATTATAAGTCTTACCTGTCTCTTTATTGATTTGGCTGACAACTTTAATTATATCAGTTTTTGCTGTCTAAAGCAGTAGGAAGAATCTTTCAAAGGACTCTAGCACATCATAAAAGTCCATAGCAGCATTTCCTAAATGGGTAGATATTGTCATCAAACCATCATCAAACCAGGCTGAACTTCATTTTATCATTACACACTTGATTTTATTCAAAGACAATCTGAGTTAATAAAACTTAATAACTAATAACCCTAATAATTCAAGTCAATCGGTCAGTAAGCTTATATGTAAGCATAGTAATTTTATAACTCAATTCTATTTAAAAGTCAATACTTTCTGCTCATTTTAGATATTGAAGATTAATAATAATAATAATCCCCCAAATATCAAAATAGTTACTCAAACAAAATATTTTAGCACCTGTCTTCAAGTATTATTTCATATTGGGTAAATCTAGGACATCGAAACTCATTTATGGAGCATTTTTGCAATGTCAGATGTAAACAAATTGCTGGGCAACAATAAAAACTTATAATAAGAATAAACTGATAATTTTAATTTGTTAATTAAACTAAAATAAAAATTGTATTAATTTTCTATAATCATTTCAATTTTTTTTGAAGAACTAGGGAGTGAAGAACTTCACCATTGAGCTATTTCCACATTCCTTTTTAGTTTTTATTTTGAGTCAGGATCTCACTAAAGTGGCCCAGCCTGGCATTGAACTTGTGATGCTCCTGTCTTGCCTCCAGAATCACTGGGATTACAGACATATGCTGCCACACCCAGCTTGAAAAATATTTATATGATAATTTTTCCTATTATAAATATTGCTAAATTAGATATAATCTTAACAGAGTTGTAATTGTTCCATTTCTTCCAACTCACTTTTTTATGTTTACCTGAAAAGCCTATTACTCTTGTGGTTGAGTACAGTTGCTGCATCTATAAGGTATCTTATTACCTCTAAGCTTTCTTAATATCTATAAGCTAAATTTATTTATACAACCAATTTACTAACTCATCATACTTTAATTAACATTGTTTAGAATACATATTCTATTATTTTGGGCTGTTAATCAAAATTTCAATAAAGGAAAAAGTATACAAAGAGTGAAAAATTCATTTTCAAAATGAAAATTAAGAGAATTAGAAAAGAAAGAGACAATTGATATTTTTAAAGTAACTTTTACATTGTACATTTTATATATTTATTTTTTCCCAGACAACAAAAGATTGATTTTGTTAAATTTACTTTTGAGTCACCAGACATGAACTCTGATTTAAAATAGTTCATAAAATACTGGAAAGATAGCAAATTCTCGCAATCTATATTTAACAAGTCAATAGACTATCACATTTGTAAATAAACTCAGAAATTTATATCTAGGGTGACAGTGTCAAAACTTTATTCCCAACTCACTCCATCAAGTTCCTAAAATAGAGAAATTTAAAATAGTCCATGAATCTATAAATTTAAAATAAATTAAAGGAAAAGAACATGTCTAAACTCTGCCAAGATTTTATAATCATATTTTGGAAGTACCAATGTTATAAATTAATGAAGGCTATTCCTCTGCTATTCTGATATAATAGAGGTTAAATTTAGAAAACTGAGAGATGTCCACCTCTAAATAGCTCATCCATCATCATGATAAGAACCATTCCACTGGGTAGCTGGAGTTGAAAATGACAGTGGAATGAATTGAGAGGTATATAAGTGGTAAAGAATAAAAAATTAGTATAACCCCGAATAAGTTTAGTTATGCTAGAAAAACAAGAGTTATGACTGTGGAATTCAAATTAAGAATTAGGATGTGATAGTATATTCATTACTTATGAAAATAAAGAAGAGAAGAGGTGGTGGTTTAATTTATAAGATCAAATATGATAGCTAAAAACTTAACTTCCATTAAAGAGAAACATGGTGTTAAATCTTAGAAGGAGGACCTTTAGGGCACAGGTAATCAGCAACTAGAAAGCAAATTCAGAGAACAGACAATGTTTGATCAGGAGGGAAATAAAACAGTGAATGACAATACAAATATATTAGTAAGCTTCATGGAAAGTTGCCTACAGTTTTATCCATGAAGATATTTTCAGATTTTTCTGCTGGTAGAAGATACTTTGTAGAGTTGTATGTTTACAAAAATTTTAAAACTATTATAGTGGCTATCTTGAACAATGTGAGAAAAACAGATGAGTGTCCTACAAGATTCAGGAAAAAAAATGAGGTTCAATCCTCTTAATCCAACAGGGAATAATCATTAAAGTTATACAATTTACTCAAGGAACATTCAGTTACCTCAGAATAGGCAGAAAAAAAATACCTTTGGAGATTCTCAGGAGTGGAATATTTACCAGTGAATTCGAGGAAAGGACAATAAAGAACAAATGTTGAAGTTCATGGTAACAGTCTGCATGAAGTGATATGTCACCATACCAAAGCTGGAAAATTAAGAGTACATATTAAACAGAAAGTGGATCAGATGGCAGTAAGACAAATAAACAAATAAAAGACAAAACAAAACATAAAGGCCACAGAATTGGAGTTCTCAAAAATACAGGTAAATAAAATTGAAAAAAAATAGAACCAAAATATGAAATGTTTTAATTTGACTTTTCAAATACTTATTATATCAATGTTATTAAAAACAAAAGAAAACAACAATGAGAGTGAACATTTGGGGAGACTCAGTAGAGATTGGGTGCTGCTATCTGATAATCCAGATGAACTGAAGTCAGGAAGGATGGTAGTAGCATCCACAAAAAGAGGAAGAGATGAACTAAGTTCCAGTTGACAAATATGAAGGAAAGTTGACTTTAAAACAATGAGAAGATGTCTTTACTATGATTGGGTGACTTTAACTTTTGTGTGGCCAGGCTAATCTATAAGTGGATGAGGTAAGAGAGGCAGGTCAAGAAGCAAGACAACCTCACTCAAGACTCAGATGCCACCTTCATGTAAGGACATCAGTGGAACCAGCATAAACAGTCTCAGTTACAGCAGGGAGACAATAGAAGCTATAATCAGAATTTGTTTGTAAGAAACAGATGGTTCCACAGTGTGTAGTGAAATTATGGGGTGCAGATGAGAGGGAGTTTGGGTGACAGGAATCCTTGTGACTGCTGGCCTATGAGATTGGAAGTTTGGAAAGGCGATATGCTATCAGAAAGGATCTCACCATTTATGATGAACAAAGACACCAGAAATATAATGCCTGGTAGTTTTTTCTTGGCTGCAGAATTTCCTGGAGTATGAGTCAAAACAATATCCATGTATTTGAGCACATGAGGATGTTTAAAGGACTTCAGCAATGACCTAGATGCACCCCAGTAGTTATGAGGATTCCCGTCCTTGAATAAGACAGATTGGATTCATGGCTTATTTTAGGTGTACAACTGAGCCCTTGTTATTACCACTGCTTATGTGCAGACTTGCTGGATTAGGGTCTTCAATTTTTATATCTCATTTCTGATTTTATCTGTACATTTGTTTCTTTTTTTTTCATATACTGACAAATTTCAATGCACCTAAAGTTTTGTTCAATGATAAGTTCTTATTTCTTTGTGGTGAAAAGGCTTTTTAAAGTCTCTTTGCTTACAGCAATATCAGTACACTTCAGTTTTTCCTGTTACTTGGCACATTTTTCTCATACTTATTTGTTTTGATACCTAACAGAGCCATTTTTTTTTTTACCCCTGACTTTCAGATAAGCCAAAAAACTCTGGCAGTCCATGACAATTCTTCTGCCATTTCTATTCTTGTGTATTTTACACAAAACATTATTTTATATTTCAACATAATCTGAAAATAGGACTTTGGTTATAGGTATTCAAATAAAAGAAAAAAAAATCAATATTTTGAAATATATTTAATTTTTTATCATACAAATTGATATTCTATGCTTTATACTTTTTCATTGAACAATTACAAAAATAGTTCTAGGCCTAAGCATTCACTGAGACTAACCAAAAAAAAGCGAATTATGTAGCACTTTCCTAAGAATAGTGCAATAAACTCTGAAATTAATAATATATGTTATTGGTCTCTGTAAAAGTAGAAAAGTTAATTTCTTTTTCAGAAAGTCATTTGTCCATCTGACTCTTCTAGTGAAGCACCAATTTTAACACAATAATGATTTAAAGTTGAAGCTGTCTTATTATCTGACAATTGAAAAAAACTACAAACAGAACTTTGTTAACACATACATTCTTGGTTTTACTTCCATCCCATATATATGTGAAGTATGGTGATTCTTGAGAATTAGTTTCTGAAAAATTTTCCACCCCTTTATTTTTCTAAATATTCTATTATGTATATCTTAGTTCAAGGAAGATGATAACAGAACTCTATCCATGTACTATATTTTGCTGTCTGACTCCAAATAAATACATTTACTGAAATACACTTTAATTATTATGTTAAGTGTAATGTTAGAAAATGCTCTATAATTACAAAAAAAACTATTTCCATAGTAAGTATATCATTGAAAAATACTTGGTTCATTTTTCAGAGTCTACCTGATGAGAATAGAAGACAGAATTTTCACTATGCTATAAATCTTATGTTCAGTAAAAAATATGTAGCAGATGTTGTGGAAAACAAGGCTGCATATTCAGAATATAAAATAAGACTTTTTAAGAACCAAATACAGAAGAAAATGTGTGACCATATATAGCCTAAAGGAGTACATCTTAACTCCCTTACCTGCCAATCACAGTGCTTTTTACATGGGTACAGATAGGAACTTTCTGTGGCAGGCATTCCTAGCAGCTAAGAACCTCTTTGGGAGCACAGAGTTAAACCCGATTTTCTGGCCTCCCTTGCAGTCTGTTATGACCATGTAGCCAGATATGAGCTATGCAACATTTATAAAGGTGATATGTATTTATCTAGATCAAGGTTTATAGGAAGCCGATATGTTCTCCATGTTTGTTTTCTTTTGGCCTGTGGACCCAAAGATGCAACCTTAAGGGATACAGAAGTATAAATAGGCAGAATCACAAGTCTTTATTCACCATCTCCTACCCTAACTTTTCTTTTCTTTTTTTTTTTTAAAGAGAGAGTGGGGGGGGGAGAGAGTGAGAGAGAGAGAGAGAGAGAGAGAGAGAGAGAGAGAGAGAGAGAGAATTTTTAATATTTATTTTTTAGTTCTCGGCAGACACAACATCTTTGTTGGTATGTGGTGCTGAGGATCGAACCCAGGCCGCATGCATGCCAGGCGAGCGCGCTACCGCTTGAGCCACATCCCCAGCCCCTACCCTAACTTTTCTATGAAATGTGTCTAATAAATGCCAGGTTAGCTATAAAAGATAGTGAATACGAGTTGTACATGCAATGTATGATGCATAATAGAATTGTAAAAATACTTTAATTTTTACATTGCCAGAAATTTGGGGATCACTTTACTTACCATGACATATATATATTTTTCCCCTTATTCATTTATTATCTTATTTTTTGCAGAACCAGGGATTAAACTGAGGGAGGCTTTACCACTAAGCTACATTTCCATCCCTTCTTATTTTTTATTTTTATTTTTTTACTATTTATATATGACAGTGGGATGAAATACAATTCTTATTACACATATAGAGCACAGGTTTTCATATCTCTTGTTGTATACATAGTATATTCACACCAATTCATGTCTTCATACTTATACTCAGCTATCCCTTTCTTTGGTCTATACCCAAAAGACTTAAAAACAGAATATTACAGGGACACAGCCACATAAATATTTATAGCAACACAATTAACAATAGCTAAACTGTGGAATCAACCTAAATGCCCTTCAATAGATAAATGGATAAGAAAATGACTAATATATATTTTAAAGATTTTCTTTTGATCAATAGAGAGGAGAAAACGTGTGACATTGGGAAAGCCAAAATGAAACCTTTAAACACACAGCTGTTTTTTTTTTTTTTTTTTAATAAAGTATGATTCTTTCTAGGCTGGCTCAGTGTCTCTTCATATGCCCCTAGCTAAACAGAGATGACACAGAGAAATTGCTTAGTGAAGTTTATTGTCTAGAGTAAGCAAGTTGTTAATGTTAGCTACTTATGAGACTAAAGATTTTTTATTTTTTGGTAAATTATCATTATAGCTAAGTTAAAGGACCACAACTATGCTTATTCAAAGCTTTGTTTTATTTACTATCTTAAATATTTTTTATACTAAATTTTGTTCCGTGTTTCACAAAAGTCATTCTATTTCCATGCCTTTCTATTAGCTACCTTTATACAAGAAGATTAGGAATAAGCACTCAGTTTCTTTTGGTAGCTGTGATATTCTGCAACTCTCCTCCTATATAGTCAAGTGCTCTTTCATTGAGCTATATCCTCAGACCCCTCTCTCTCTTACTGAAAACAATACTTCTGTCACCTGAGAGTGTATGATGTCTTCTTGCCCTGCATAAGATAAGCATGACAACTTGACCACTGTGTGGTAAAACAAATAAAAGTACCCATGAATTAGGCCCTTAAGAAATAAGAATGAATATAATCAGAGTGAATGAAATCCTTGAAAAAACAGGTTTATGATAAAGAATTGAGAGGGAATCCACATATAATCCTAGAAATATTGTCCAGAGAAAGGCAGAAATCATTACATTGAACAATAAAGTAAGACCAAAAACAAAACAAAACTGACCCAGCGCTTGTCTCTATACACCTAAATTCAGTAATATAGGTGTCAGCAATAATTTTCAACTCTCACCACAATTGAAAGAATAATTGTGAAATATTTTATAACAGTTATAATTTAGACAAAGTAAAATTATAACTACAGCTGTGAGAGTTTGGTCAGTTATAGGTAATTAAAGGGGGAGACAGGGTAGGAGATACAAAGTGGTAGAAAAGCACCTACATTATATATAAAAACAGGGCTTTACTTATGGTACATGAGGATGCTTTGAGAACCTGTAGGAAAAAAAAAAGAATTTTAATGTAATCATTTGAATTAAAGAAGATGTTAAAGGAAGGTGAAGAGTAGGGTAAATTTAACCAAATCCTCAGCTACCACATGGGAGAAGTCTAGATGGATACAGGAACACACACACACACACACACACACACACACACACACACACACTTAAAGAGCACTTAAAAGCATTTTATTTTAAATGAAGAACTATTATAGAAATAAGAAAAGGCTAAGTAGTTCAGTGGGTGGTGAATGTTGGCAGGGCTTCTGATTTTCATTTTTGTTCTATTATGCTGCTACCCACACAGCATCAACAAAAAATTATTGAGTAGGGCCAATGAGAGATGAAGAAAAAACACAGAGACAAAAAGACACAGAAATAATTTCACTAAAAAGCTGGGGCCATGTTGGAAACCTGCACTCTGATGGAGTGGCAGTGACCCAGAACTAGCTCTTCGAGTTTATTATATAGGGTCTCATAATCAGAAATTTAAACTGTTAGGCTATTGTAAAATGTTCAAGGCTTGTAAATTCTCAGAGGCATCTTTTTACATTAAAAAGTTACAGAGCTAGAAACATTTGCAGCAGCTATACTATGGTTGCAGTGCTAAGAACATTCTGCTATTAGGACACCCATTGTTCTGGGACATCTGATAACTTTAGCATGAGTGCTGAGTCAAGACTCTTAACATCCTCACCTTTGGAAAGGAATATTTCCCAGGCTTGGCTTTGCCAGCACCTCAGGATCAGCTGGTGACTGGGGGCTCATCCACTCTGCACACTATTATAAACTTTTTTTGAAGATATGGAATGCATTTTATTGGTCATTCTTCCAAGGAAAATAGTGGGAAATTACATGGCTTTAAATTTTCTTTTATAATGTAAGGATAATCTTCATGAGTTTTCATTATATGTGCCCAATCTTCAAATATCTCAAATTTGCATAAAGGAAAATCACTTTGTTATTCAAGACATAATGAACAACTTTGCACCTCCAGAGTATAAAGGTGGTATATGTAAAATGAGACAAATATTATTTGGAGAACTTAGCAACTGTAATTAATAACATTGAATTATGTAGACATCCATAAATACAGATAAAGTCCACTTTACTTAAAACTTTTTTAAAAAGTGCACTTTCTAAAAAAAAAAGGATATGTGCAATATTTCAACTGTGTCCTTTCTTTGCCATTCCTAGGACCTGTTTCTTTTCTTAAGACCCATAATCTCCAAAACATTTCCCTAAACAAATTAGATGAAAAATACACCAACCCTTGTAGTGTAATTGAGGGGGGGATGTGGTATAGTATAAATAACTTGGACTATGTAAAAACAGACTCTTAGCAAGCTACGGTGAATTAAGAGAACTCTCAGAGACTTTGTATTTCCTAGCTAGTAAACAGGTTTGTATGTCATTGATAATTAAACCAAGACCCTCAAATTAAACAGGAGATTGTATCATTGTAATCAGAGCTATCCCTTGCTAGGTTTAAAAAAAAATCCTTTCCCCAACAAGATGTCCTTTAAGCACTATTCACATTTTCTGTATTTGATTGACAGCTTGGTTGATTAATGGATGGGTGAACATTTTTCTTCTTGAAGAGCTAGTATATTGTGGAGCATACTAAAAAGAGAGATAAGACTTGTTTTCTATTGCCAGCTTGCTGGAGGCACACTATTGCTCTCTTTCCATTTTCGAGAATTTAGTGATAAACAAGAAAAAAGAGACTATGTCGAACCTAAATATTAGGAATTGAGTCAACTAAAATTGATCTGTAATAGCCGAATAGATTGCAGCTGTGTGTTGGCAAAGTAATAACATTTTCTTTGGTAGGGCACTAGAGAAACTCTTGCTCACATTTTTTCTCAACATTGCATTAGTATCCTGTAGGTTTACCTAACATCAGACTCCTGTGCTTCAAAAGATAAAAAGTAACTTTGTCTTACATTTCTTAAGGGTTCCGTGGTTGACTTTGCTCTAAATTGGGCATGAAATAAATGTATTACTGAAAAAGTAGGGAAACAAAATCTATTATGAAGTTGAAATGAATCTTGAAACAGTAAATCATTTTCTACGGTGCAGTATTTTTTCTGCTATTGTTCTGCTTTATTCATTGTAAAAGCCTTGTTGAAAAGCAATTACCTTATCCTTTCTCTTTCTCTTCTTATGAATTCAATATTAACATTTACCTCATATCCATTTAGTTTTATTTTGAAGGGACTAGGTAGATTTTAGGGACTTCAAAGGCTCCATTGATTTGGTTACAGTCTGTCTATTGTCTTTTCTATTATCTTTCCTCAGATTCTCTTGCAAGATCTGAGATATTCTTAGTTTCTTACAATACATAAACAATTTAAAATTAAAATGGGATCCTCTGATGATTTCAAGATGGACAATTATGTATATCAATTATAAAAAATTACAAATATAATAATCAAATTTTCTATAGTTTCTAAATTTCCTTTTATCTTGACTGTTTAAATTATAAAAGTTGCTGCAGGAGACTTATATAGGGTGGACTTGTGGTTTTAGCTGTTCAAGGAAACCTGGCTTTCAGGTGATGATTCTTAAAATTCTGAACTCCATCACATTTGTGCTATCCCTTTTACCTCAAAAAGTAACAAAGAAGAGAGTGTCTGAATAAGATACACTGGTGAATCTTCCCCAGTGACACATAAATCGAACAACTCTTTGTGTATTTAGCTATCTTCACAAAAGCTAAGAAAGCCATCTTGAGAGGCCACTGTACTTGTTTTAATAAAATTAAAAAGATACACTGAATATAAAAGGAAACAAATATTGCCAACATTATTCCTCACCTCACTGTAAGCAGTCCAATCGAGAGGGAAATGCCTCATGCTTAGGAGAGGGAGGAAATTAAGTCTAGGCATTAGATAAGAAATCCAATATCAGGCCTCCATAGTGAAACCCAGTCCTAGGAAGACCCCCATGACCACTGTTCCCAGGGCAACACCTGTATCCTGATTTATTGAGACTGTAATTAACCAGTATCTGACTAACTCCATCACCCTTCCTCCAATGCTGTGCAGCAAAGTAGTGAGTGAGCAAGGCTCTACTCACTACAAAGGCTACCACAGAGCTTTTCCTTGGAGCTAAGTAATGGGCCTACTATAATGAGACCTCTTCCAGGAAGAAAACAACAGCCCACAAACCCAAGCTGGAGCATGCCTACAGAACTCTAGATCTCCCCTAAGAGCATGTGGAGCCCTGTGTGTTGGTGGTACAGACTGAAGAGTCAGCCTGCATCATTGCCAACCTTAGAGTGGCACTGGGGCATACTCCTCCTGCTCTGTGTAGACTGTACACAGCTCACTGCAGTTGTGAGACTCAAGTTGACCCAGGTTAGCATCAACCTTAATACCCAAGGAAATGTTTTCTACCACCAATCTCCCAGCCTCCAGCAAGACAACAATAGACTCTAGACCTACTTCAGCACCAAGCAGAGATGTGTGCCCCAGTGACAGTTGCATAGTTCAGCTTGCAACAATACCAGCTGTCACATAGACCTAAGTACATCCCTGGCTGTTCAAGTACAGCAGCTGTGAAACTTGGGTGTGATCCTGCTCAGCATCCTCATGGCTACCTTTCCCAGTGCTACCCCAACCTCAGACAACATAGTGTGGATCATGACCACTTTCACTGAGGGTAGTATAGGTTATTAATAGAGAGCTTTGTCTTAAGATTTAGTGCTGGGGTGATAAAATTTATCTATGCTTAAATCCTAATGAATACACATTTAGGACTTTCTATAGATGGAACTTCTGAAACAGTTCTTGTGCCAAAGAGACAAAATGGCTTTAGTCTGCACGACTTTATCCCAGCCAGCATTACCTATAGATAATTGCTCTTTTAGTCAGTTTTTATACTGCTGTGACTACAAGACCTGATCAGAACAATTGTAAAGGAGGAAGAGTTTAGTTGGGATCTCATGGTTTCAGAGGTCTCAATCTCTATAGGCTTCAATTCTCAGCGCTTGAGATGAGGCAGAACATCATGACAGAAGAGTGTGGCAGAGGGAAGTAGCTCACAGAATGATCAGGAAGGAGAGAGAGAGATAAATATCTCCACTTGCCAAATACAAATATGTACCCCAAAGCACACCCACAATACCCATCTCCTCCAGCCACACCCTCCCAGCCTCCAGTTAAACCCTGTCAGGGGCATTAAGTCACTGATTGGGTTAAAACTCTCAGAACCCAAACATTTCTTCTCTGAACCTTCTTACATTGTCTCTCACATGAGTTTTGGGGTGACACATCACATCCAACCCATAACAGCTATAGTGTTCTCAGATCATGAGTTTACTTCAACTGTAGATAGTCCATAGAATTTTGTCCCTTGGTCCCACCAAAATATTAGCCTTTGAAAGTCTAATGCTATTCTAGTCTTCATCAGCTATGGACTCAGCTATGACGTAGTTTGTGGCATTTGTGGTCACACACATAACTTCAGAACCTAGATTAACCTTTCCTGGTAACTCCCAGGTGGGCAGAATCCTGCATTTACAAAAACCATCCAAAGTTTCATTCACTCATGTTTGAAAACATATAACTTGATACAATGAATAAGCCATATGAACCTACCACTTCCCAAAGGTACTGGGGTCAGATTAACCTTTTTAGCTACTTTCCTGGTTCATGTTAAACAATAAACCAACTGCTGAGTTGAGACAACTATGGCATGGATTGTCTTCTAGTACTGACCTGTGACAAAATGACAAAAGCAAACACTCAACAAAGCTAATTTAGGATGCTATCTAATGCTAGAAATAGCAAAAGTTATCACAAACTCATAAAAAGAAAGAAAGAAGAAGAAACAAACAAACAAATGGAGGGAGGGAGGGAGTAAGGAGAAGGGGAAGGGGAGGGGAGAGTATGCGAGGAGAGGGAAGGGAGAGCCTGTTTAGAATTTCTGGAGATAGTCACCAAAATATCAAAGACTGAAATAAGCATCTAAGTCTTCAATGCCCAGGTAATGTTGTACACCAACAAGCATTAAGAGCTGTCAAGAAACCATGACATCAACTAATAATGTGCCAGAATCCAACAAGATAGCAAACACTATGGGAGAACTTTTAAATAAAGTTAAAAGAGATATTTTAAAAAGCCCTCAAGAAAATAGAAATATTTCAGAACTGTAATGTAGAGACTACACAGACAATGGAGGCAAGTTAAAATAAAAATCAAATTTAAATCCTTAAGCTGAAATATAAAACTAACCAATATTAAAAATGTGATAGAAGGAATCAATAACAGAATCACGTAGAAGAGTAATCTCAAAAATATTTGAAAGTACAAAATCAGAGGAGAAAAAAGGAAAGTATGAATGAATAAAGACTACAGGGATTTTTGAAACAACATTAAAACTCTAAATATTTGCATCACTGGTGTTCAAGAATGAACTGGGAGTGCAAAGGAAATATAATATTTATTCAAAGAGGTAATAACCAAAAAGTTACCAAAGGTGGAAAAGGAAACAAATATCTAAGTAGAGAAAATTCAAAGGTCACTAATCAGGCTTAACTCCACAAAGTCTATCGAAAATCTTAAAAGATAAAAGATACTTGAATTGAAAATGTTCAAAACAGATAATAATACCATTATATAATGAGAAAGGTGTCAATTTAATAGGAGGAAACAACATTTCTTAATATTAAATACATTTGTCAATATTTGGAGGTAAAAAATACATCAAGTAATTGTTTATAAACCTAAAGAAAGAGATATAATCTACCATAATAAATGGAGGACACATGAATGCTTCTATAAACAATGAACAGATAAACGAGAGAGAAAATAATTTTTAAAAAAAGAGCAAACTTACATTGCTCCTAACAAACATCCACAGAACATTTCATCCAGCCACCATAGAATGGACATCCTTATCAGCACATGGAACATTTTCAGGATAAATATTATAAGACACAAAATAACACTCAATAGTATTAAAAAATGAAATCATTTTGTGTATTTTTCCCATCACAAAACAATAGAATTAGAAATCAATAACAAGAAGAACTTTAGAAACAATGGAAACTAAATAATTTATTCTTGGACAAACAATGGATCAAAGAGGAAATAAATAAAGGTTTTTTAGATTATTAAAACAAATAAAACACATGAAAACCTATGAAATACATCATAACTCATATTAAGAGGCAACTTTATAGTAACAATGTTTAAAACAGCAGAAACATCTGAAATAAACAGCCTATCAGTGCACCTCAGAAAAATAAAAAAAGAACATTTCAATACCCAAATTAGTAAAAGAAAAGAAATATCAGAACATAAATAAATGAAATGGAGACTGAAAAAATAATACAAAAGACCAATGAAATGAAAATCTAGTTCTTTAAACAGATAAACAAAATAAGCAAGCCAAACCCTTAGCTACACTAAGAAAAAACAAGAGACCTGTCAAATAAATAAAATCATATATGAAAAGGCAGACATTACAACTGATGCCAAAAAATACAAAAGATCATTAGAGATTATCATGCATAATTATGCTAACAATTTTGATAATATTAAGGAAATAGACAAATTTCTGGACACACACACCATGAGAAATAGAAGGAAAATCTGAACAATCCAATTATTAATAGTAAGATTGAATCAGAAATACAGTTTTCTGGTCGGAACCAACCTCCAACAGAGATAATGAAGCACATTAGAAAATGTCTGTACCAGATGGATTAGACTGAGTTCTACCAATTATTTAAAGAATTAATAACAGTTCTTAAATTGTTTAAAAAACTTGAAGAGGAAGGAATTCTTTCAAACACATTATATGTGGTCAGCATAAGCCTAAATATTAAAAACCAAAGAAAAAAACAAAAAAAGAAACTACAATCCAATATTTTTGATGAATGTAGGTACAAAATCCTTATCAAAACAAAATAGTATCAAAGTGAATCCAACAGCATATTAAAAAGACTACTGATCAAAATCAAGTGGGATTCATGTTAGGGACACAATGACGCTTTAACAAATAAAAGTAAGTTCATGTAATACATCACATTAAGAATGAAATATAAAAGCCACAAAGTCATCTCAACATATGCAAAAAACAAATTTCATAAAATTTAACATTACTTCAACCTAAAAATTTCCAAGTGTAATGGTGGATGTCTGTAATCCCAGCAACTTGAGAGGCTGAGGCAAAAGGATAGCAAGTTTGAGGCCAGCCTGAACAACTTATTGAGACCCTGTCGCAAAATAAAATATATAAATAAATAATAAGTTCTGGGGATATAGCTTAGTAATAAAGTACCCCTGATTTCCATCTCCAGTACAAAAATAACTAACCAAATTAGTTGTAGAAGGGATGAACCTCAACATATATAAAGTAAGTCAACAAGTAATATCTTTCTAAATGAGGAAAAGATGAAATCTTTCTCTTTAAGATCTATAAAAAGATAAAGATTCCACTTTGCATTTTAGGACACAAAATCAACATACAAAAATTAGTTGTATTGTTATATGCCAAATAACCAACGGATATAAAGATTAATATTGCAAACCATTTTAAAAAGCTACAAAACACTTGTAGTAAATTCATCCAATGAAGGGAGTGATCTTACAACAAAGAATATAAATTATTGATGAAGAAAACTGAGACACAAAAATTTGAAAAATGTTTACTTATTCATGGTTGGAGAATCAATACTGTTAAATACTGCTGAAAAACACTTAAAAATTCAATTAACTCCTTGTCAAAATATTAATTACATTCCTCATAGAACTAGAAAAAATATTAAAATATAAATTAAAACACAAAAGAATTTGAAGAGCTTAAGCCATCTTGACCAAAAAGAACAAAACACTATGTGACTTCAAAACATAATATAAAGATTTAGTCGTCATGTGCTGGGGATGTGGCTCAAGTGGTAGCATGCTCGCCTGGCATGTGCTGGGCTCTGGGTTCGATCCTCAGCACTACATAAAAATAAAATAAAGATGTTGTATCCACTGAAAACTAAAAAATAAATATTAAAAAATTATCTCTCTCTCTCTCTTTAAAAAAAAGATTTAGTCATCAAAACAACACAGCATGAGATTAAAACAGACATATAGAACAATGGAATAGAATAGAGAGACATAGAAGAAGACACACATCTACAAACAACTGATTTTCAAAAAGGTGCCAAGAAAACACATTTGAGAAAGGACAGTCTCTCTCCCCAAAAATATTGATGAGTATTTACATAAAGGAGAGTGGTACTTGACAACTCTCCATCATTAGTTACAAAAATCAACTCAAAATAGATTAAAGACTTAAATGTAAGATATGAAACTACCAGAAAAAACATTTGGGAAACACCTCAGAATATTGGAATGGATGATGATTTTGGAACAAGTCCTCCAAAATGCAGAAAACAAAATAAAAAATAGACAAATGGATTTATATCCAGCTAAAATGTTTCTGCATGGAAAAAGAAACAATCATCAAGAGGAAAGAACAAAACTACAGTATGCAGAAAGTGTTTCCAAATTATCCATCTGTCAAAAGATTAATATCTAGAATATAAAATAAACCAAAATCCTCAATATTAGAAAAAAACAAATAACCTTGTTTAAAATGGGAAATGTAGTTTAACAGATATTCCCTAAAGAAAGAGATTAAATGGCCAACAGGTAATAGAAAAACAGCTCAACATCAATAATAATTGGAGAAATAACAAACAAGAGCACAATGCCATATCATCTTATTGCAGTAATAATGGATATTATCAAACAGACAAAAAAAATCAGGTGCTGATAAATATGTGGAAAAAAGAACCCTCTCACATTAATGTAGGAATTAATATAAATTTGTATAGTTGTTGTAGAACAGTATGCAGGTCCTCAAAAAAATAAAAATAGAGTATCCATATTAGCCTGAAAATTTCCTTCTGGTTATATATCAAGAAAAAATTCAGTCTGTCAAAGAAATATCTGGACTTCCTTGTTTAGGTAGCACTATTCATAATAGCCAAGAAATAGAAACAAACTAAATGTCAATCAACTGATAAAATGGTATAGAAATGTGATACATGTACATCTTATAGTACTATTATTCAGCCATAAAAATGAATTAAATTATGTTATTCATAACAGCATTGATGGAACTAGAGATCATTGTATTAAGTGAAATAGGAAACTGTGATTGTTTTTTCTAAATTTCAAACTTTAGGTTGAAAGTCTAACCAGATACATTTACCTGAAGTAAGCCAGGCTCAGATAACTACTTCATGATCTCACTCATTTATGGAATATAAAAAAATGATCTCATAGAAGTTGAGTAGAATACTGGTTGCTAGAGACTGGGTAAAGTGGTTGAGTAGGAATAGCAAAAATTGACACTAAATGATATTAAGAGAAAAAATAAACTAGATATAAATCTCTTGCCTTCTCTAAAAATTAACTTAAATGGATAATGGACTTAAATCTATATGTCAAATAAAATGTTTTGGTGGAGAGAGAGATATATAAACTGAAATATATAATAAATATATAAATATATAAACTGAAAGCAAATACTTGCAAACTCTATATCTGACAAAAAACTAATAAAAAGTTCTCTCAAAATTAATAATAAGAAAAACAAAGTATTTAATGAGAATGTAGGCAAAGGACATGAAGAGATATTTCACCAAAAAAGATATGCATACATAAAAAGATTTTGAACATATTAGTCATTAGAAAAATTACATTAAAAATAAAGAATAGAATGAGAACCCATTTTAAAATAACTCAATATGTTCAAAGCACAATTTTTTATTTACATCTGTTAAATGGATTTGACCTGAAGAAATAGAAATATGCTAAATTTATAAAAAATCAAAATGATTGAGAAAGTCTTTTAAATGAAATGAGTAAGTTCCATGGCTTTAAGTTAAAATGTAAATTCCATTAAATACTTGATTTTGAAGTAAATGACCCAAGTGCTATATAGACTCAAATGATTTTTAAATAATTTCAAAATAAAGTAAATCACCAAGAGCTACAACATTTCAAATTGACAAAGTATTTCAGTAGATATGAATGAAGCATAAAATTCACTTTCTTAATATACATGTACATTTAAGTCCTAGAAACTGATAGACATCCATATCTGAGTGGCTGGGGGAAATTCCTAAGAATGTTTTGTTAAGATCTCTTAAATCTTCAGGAATTTTAGAGACTTGGAATCAGAAACTAGTTTCCCAAGCATAAATTACTTTATGAGATAAAATAGGAAACTGTGATTGTTTTTTTCTAAATTTAAACTTTAGGTTGAAAGTCTAACCAGGAGCTGGGGATGTGGCTCAGGCGGTAGCACGCTCGCCATGCATGTGGCCTGGGTTCGATCCTCAGCACCACATACAAAGATGTGGTGTCCGCCGGAAAAATAAATGAATAAATAAATAAATAAATAAATATCTTAAAAAAATAAATTATTATATGTAAATTTGGGAAATATTATACAATATGCCAATCATATGCTCCCTTATTGTTTAAATAATGGACTTGCACTATAATACTAAGTTATTTAGGGAATGTCAATATACTTCTAAGTGTTTTAATCATCATCTCTTTAAAATGAGATGCACATACTAACATGCACTCTGAGTCTATACTTTTACTTAAATGCATGTAAATTATCATATATATTTTATTCCACATGTTGATGCATATTTAGCAAAACTAAAAGAAGGCAAAGACCATTTTCTCAAAATTATAAGCTATCTTTTGAGTTTGTTAGAGGAAGCAAAATAACTTTTCTACCTGTAAATATTGCTAAAATATGGTTAGCTGACACTCCATACATAAACAAAAGTCTTTTTTCCCCCAATTACAACTCTATATTTCTTTTAACATTAGATATTACCCTATTAATTACATTCTGGATTATTTAATGATGATACAGCAAAATAATTGGGAAAGTACAGTATATCACAAGCCTAAGTGGCAAACTGTATTTAAATGCTCATGGTTATCCTGAGACATGTCTTTTATACACAACAGTAGATACGAATTTAAAAAACCATCACATTTCATTCTATATTCTGAATCTACATAAAATAGCAAAAACAAAAGGCAATTAAATATGTAGTTGAGTTTGGATGTTTCTAATAATGAAAGTCTATTATAAAAGCATTAGATAATAGAAGATGTGAAAAAATGAGAGGTATTATGGCCCACTATCTGAAGACCACTTGGAATACCTGTGAGTTCAAAAGGTTTCAATACCGTGATTTAACACCATGGGGGACCATAAGCCATCTCAATAGAAAAGTTGCTAAAATACTTGAAATAGTCATTAAATAAGTGGCAATTATTATATTAAAATAGTTAATTAACTATAACTTAATTAAATCTGAAGCTATTTTTTTTCAAAATTGAATTGATTACATTTTAAATTTGTGCCTTATATTTCCTGTTTTTAAAATAAAATGTTTTAATTAGTTATACATGACAGTAGAATGCATTTTGACACATCATATATAAATGGAGTATAACTTCTCATTCTTCTTGTAGTACATGATATAGAATCATACCAATTGTTTAATCACATATGCATATTCATTCTACTATCCTTCCCAACTGATAACTCCTACCCTCCCTTCAGTCTTTTCTGCCTAATCCAAACTACATTTATTCTTCCTTAGCTCCCACCTACTTATTGTGAATTAGCATCTGTATATCAGAAAAAAAAAAAAAAAAACATTTGGCCTTTGCCTTTTTGGGTTGGCTTATTTCTCTTAGCATGACATTCTCCAACTCCATTCATTTACCTGAAAATGCCATAATTTCATTCTTCTTTAAGTCTGAGCAATATTCCATTACATATATGTACCTTTCTTTATTCATTTGTTAAAGGGCATCTAGGTTGGTTCCATAGTTTCGATATTATGAATTGAGCTGCTATAAATAATGATGTGGCTGTATCACTGTAACATATGGATTTTAATATATTGGATCCATTCCAAGTTTTCTGAGGAATCTCCATAATACTTTCTTAAGTGGTTGCACCAATTTGCAGTCCCACCAGCATGGTATAAACATCTTTTTCCCCAAATCCTTGCCATCATTTACTGTTGCTTGTATTCTTAATAATTGCTATTCTGATGGGAGTGAGATGAAATCTTAGAGAGTAGTTTTGATTTGCATTTCTGTAATTGCTAGATATGTTTAACATTTTTTATATATTTGTTGATCAATTACATTCCTTCTTTTCTGAAATCTCTGTTTACTACCTTAGCCCATTTATTCATTGGATTATTGTTTTCTTGGTGTTAATTTTTTTGAATTATCTATATATTATGGAGATTAATGCTCTATCTGAGGTGCATATGGTAAAGATATTTCTCCAATTCTGTGGGCTCTCTCTTCACATTTTTTATTTTTTTCTTTGCTGAGAAGAAGGTTTTTAGTTTGAACCCATCCCATTTATTGATTCTCAATTTTATTTCTTGTGCTTTAGGAGTCTTGTTAAGAATTCATGTCCTTAGCTGACATAGTGAAGATTTGGGCCTACTTTTTATTCTATTATGGGCAGGGTCTCTGTTCTAGTGCTTAAGTATTTAATCCACTTTGAGTTGAATTTCATGCAGGGTGAGAAATAGGGGTTTAATTTTATTTTGTTAAGTCTGTTGATTTCCAGTTTTCCCAGCACCATTTGTTGAAGAGACTATTTTTTCTCCAACAAATGTTTTTTGTGCCTTTATCTATTATGATGAGATAATTGTAACTATGTGAGTTTTTCTCTGTGTCTTCTATTCTATACCATTTGTCTCCATGTCTACCTTGGTGCCAATATCATGCTGTTTTTGTTACTATTTCTCTGTAGTATAGTATAGGGTCCGGTACTGTGATACCTCCTGCTCTACTTTTCTTGCCTAGGATTTATTTGGTTATTCTGTGTATTATTTTTCCAAATGAATTTCATGATTCCTTTTTGTAGTTCTATGAAGAATGTCATTGGGATTTAAATTGGAATTGCATTAAATCTGCATTACAGTTTTGGTAGAATGGCCACTGTGACAACATTAATTCTGCTTATCCAAGAGCATAGGAGATTTTTTCCATTTTCTATGGTCTTCTTCAATTTCTTTCTTTAGTGTTTTGTAGTTTTCATTGAATAGGTCTTTCACCTCTTTTGTTAGTTTGACTCCCAAGTTTTTTTTTTTTTTGAAACTATTGTGAATGGGATAGTTTTCCTAATTTCTTTTGCAGTGGATTCATCACTGATATATAGTACAGTGTTTGATTTATGGATGTTGATCTTATATCCTGCTACTTTGCTGAATTCATTTATTAGTTTTGATGTTTTCTGGTGGAATTTTTTGAGTCTTCTAAATATGGAATCATGTCATTAGCAAATAATGATAGTTTTATTTCTTCTTTTCCTATTTGTATCACTTTACTTTCTTTCTTCTGTCCATTGCTCTGCTAGAGTTTCCAGACTATGTTGAATAGAAATGGTGAAAGAGAGCATCCTTGTTTTGTTCCAGTTTTTGGAGGGAATGCTTTCAATTTTTCTCCACTTAAAATTATGTTGGTCTTAGGCTTAGCATGGATAGCTTTAATGATTTTCAGGCATCTCTCTACTATCTCTAGTTTTTCTACTGTTTTGAACATGAACATGTGCTGTATTTCATCATTTTTTTTTGCATCTACTGAGATGCATGATTCTTGTCTTTAAGACTATAGATGTAATGAATTACATTTATTCATTTTCATATGTTTACTCAAACTTGCATCCCTGGGATGAACCCCACTTGATCATGGTGCACTATCTTTTTTAATATGTTTTTTGTATGAGATTTGCCAAAATTTTATTGAGAATTTTTGCATCTGTGTTCATCAGGGATATTGGTCCGAAATTTTCTTTACTTGATCTGCTTCCATCTTATTTTGTATCAAGAGTGATACCAACTTCATAGAATGAGTTTGGAAGGGTTCACACCTTTTCTATTTCATGGAATAATTTGAGGATTATCAATGTTAATTCTTCTTTGAAGGTCATATGGAATTTAGCTGGAAGGTCTTATAGAATTCAGCTGAGAATCCATCTGTTCCTGGGCTTTTCTTGGTTTGTAGGCTTTTGATGGCATCTTCTATTTCATTGTTTGAAATTGAACTTTTTAAATTGTGTATGTCCTTCTTATTCAGTTTGAGTACATCAGATGTCTCTAGAAATTTGTCAATGTCTTTGATATTTTCTATTTCATTGGAGTATAAATTTTCAAAATAGTTTCTAAATATCTTATATATTTCAATGGTATCCATTGTGATATTTCCTTTTTCATCATGCATTTAGTAATTTGAGTTTTCTCTCTCTTTCTCTTTGTTATCATGGCTAAGGGTTTATCAGTTTTATTTATGTTTTTAAAGAACCAAATTTTTATTTTGTCAATTTTTTTGAATTGTTTCTTTTGTTTCAATTTCATTGATTTCAGTTCACATTTTAATTAGTTCCTGTCTTCTAAAACTTTTGGTTGATTTTTTCATGTTTTTATAGACTTTGAGGTATAATGTTAGGTCAATTATTCATTGACTTTCTATTCTTTTAGTGAATGACCTCAATGTAATAAACTTTCCTGTTAGCACTGCCTTCAGAATGTCCCAGACATTTTGATATGTTGTATCAGTTTTCTCATTTACCTCTAAGTACTTTTTTATTCCATCCCTGATTTCTTCTGATACCAATTCATCATTTATAGCATATTATTTAGTGTTCCAGGTGTTGGAGTAGCTTAAATTTTTTTATTCTATTATTGATTTCTAATTTTACTCCATTATGATCTGATACAATGCAGGTTATTATCTCTATTTTTTTATTTTCTGAGGTTTTTTTGTCAAAATATATGGTCTATTTTAGAGTAGGATCTGTATGCTGCTGAGAAGAAAGTTGTTTGTTTGTTTATGGATGAAATACTCTATAGATGTCCGTTAAGCCTAATTTTTTTATAGTACTATTTAGTTCTACAGTTCTTTTTGTTTAGTTTTTGTTTGGAAGATCTAGCTTGTAGTGAGAGAGGTGTGTTAAATTCACTCAGTATTATTATGTTGTGTACCTTTCTTTTTTGTTTGGTTGTCATTATGGTTGTGGGTAAGTCAGAAGATAATTTAATCACAATTAATCATCAATGCCACACTAAATCTCACGGTATTTGATCCAATACTACATTACTGTAGTACTTTAAGCCTACTGGGTACATACTAAGGACTGGGATAAATGGGTCAAATGATGGTTCCATTTGAAAATTGTATTATCTGTGTATTAATGGTTAAAAAAACATATAGGACATTGATTAAAATGTCATTAATATATAATAATTGGGAACATAATCTATGTGTTTTATTAATGTGATTTGATATTATGTTAATAATTTGCATTTTTTAATATTGTTTAAAAGTGCAAATTATTAACATATATTCATGTGGACTGAAAAAAGTATATATATGTAGAGAGAGAGAGAGAGAACAACTTCCTATTCTTTAAAGACAAACATTTGGAGTATTTTTCTGAATTCATCAATAGGCTGAAAATCATTAACAGTTCAATCCCCAAACTTCATTGTTTCCTTTGCAGGTTAAATTAATATACAGTACTTCCTACTTCAAAAGACTGAATTTCAGCATTGTATTGTTACTCTACTAGGCAAATAATGAGGTATGTAGTTGATATACCAGCATTCTTTGACATTGACCAGGTTACTATGATAGGATATCTTCTAAGTTTCTAGATGTATAAAATTTACACTATTAAACAATATTTGTGTGGACTGAATTTCTTGGATTTCTGATATTAGAGAACCTAATTTTCTGCTTCCACATTTTTGGTAACATTCTGTTCCTTGTTGCAATATACATGACAGCTTAGTTCCTTAAACCACTGAGAGAGAAATTTGAGCAAAATCATATTATCCTTATGTAATCACATATAGTAACCATGTACTAATGTATGTGATTTATTGTTTATTATCAAGTTTATTGTTTTCTGAAGGCTAGAATAGAGCAACAAGTTCCCAAAGCTGTGAATTTCAGGAAGCCACACCATGGGGCCCTTATAAAGTCTATAAACCAAAGAAGCCTCACCCCATGTTCTTTGTGAATTATATTCTGTCTGATTTGATGTAGGTATCCTTATGGGAAAATGGCTCTACAAAAAAGAAGTGAGCCTGTCCAAAGATGGGATACTATACCAAGGATTATAATTTCTAATAGTTTCTGAAGTGTTGAACAACTAGTGTGATTAGTACATTTTAAATGGAGTCCTCAGAACAGGGAAAAATAAAGAGATAAACATCCACAATTTCTTTTTCACTTTTAATCATATCATGCTCAATAAGGACTTTGAAACAAATTCTACTAAATGTGATGATTAAGAGTGTGAATATCCTTTTAAATTTTATATTTATTAAAAAGGAAGAAATACAAACACCTGCAATTATGAAAATGCTTGCTCATCTAAATGATACATTGGCTGAGTACAGAAATCAACATATAGAGAAACTGAATTGCATTTCTTTGCCAGCAACTTCTGTTACTATATTAACAGAAAATATTGAAGAGATTTTAAGATATTAGTGGAAATTTAAGTATGAAATATTTCTATGCAATTGAATGATGTTTAGATATTACATGACTATTTCAGTTTATGTTTTTTATTTAACTATTATCATAAAATATATAATATTTTATAATAAAAGAAAATATATTAGACAAAAATACAAAGAATAAAAATAAATAGCTAGGTAAAACTTCGTATGGATACCATTGGAGATGTGGTTTCTTTAACCTTAAAAAGAATTTAAAATTGAATAAATATGATCATAGAATGAGTACTGTAAAATCTTTTCAATAAACTATTCATAATCTAATAAATGTCACAAAGTTTATAAAGTACTGTAGGACATCATATCAGGGTATTCAAAAGTTTGGACAAGACTTAATACAAATTTCACATTTCACAAATAGGAATGTGTTACAAACTGTTTAAGTTTTTTAAAAATAAAAAATGGAAATATATTATAGAACAGATAATTTCAAGAGAATATTTTTCTGTTAATGCAAAAGTAGCTCCTTTACAAAGAAACATTGTACTAATAAAGGAGCCTTTTTAAAAAAAAGAAAGAAAGAAAGGTGACTGAAAAGTTTTAATAAGCTAAAAAGTATCTCAGGAAAAGAAGAGTCATTGTCTGTATCAAGCCTGCCTCAAAATTATCCTTAATAACTTTCAGACCATGAGTGTTCTAATCTGGAGCCCATCTACATACACATACACACACCATATATAATTTTGGTTATCTATCTATCTATCTATATATGTATATATCTATATATGTACATATATATATATATATACATATAAGGTGTGTGTGTATTTATGTGTGTACGTATATATAATATTGTAATAAATTTGTATAATAAAATATAAAAATACAAAATTAAATAATATACATATATATAATTACTTAAAAAGTTGTATTGACTTTTGACATGGTAAGTAATGAAGTAAAAAGTAATTTTGTGGTAATTTGTTATGACAGAAATAAGAAATTAATATAGCTATTGATCATCCTATTAGAGGCATTTAAGAGGAAGTTAGTTAATAAATTTTTCATTGAGAGGGGAGATTGGAGACAGAGTTGTATTAGATATGAGGATCTATCATGTATCCATAAGAGGTAGATTAAGCAGGACGAAACTGATTTTTATAACACAGATGTATAACAGATATATTTTTGCATTTTCAATGTCTAATATTACACATTTACTCTCTATTACAATAGAGAAATTTCCTAGGATATATGTCAAGGGATTTCTGTAAACATTTTAAGAATCCATCTATTACTTGGCAAAAAATTTAAAAAAAATTAAAATAAATGTGTAGACACCTTAATTCCTGGTATGTCTGTCCTTTATATTGTGAATTGATTTGTTTACAACTATCCAAAGATATGCTTATAAACATTTTCTATTTTAAATTTATTACAGTTTTTAATATTTCCAAATAAAGTATAACAAAAATAATGAATATATATATGAAAGTTCAGCAGAATTTTGAAAAGATATTTTCAATAGTAGAAAGAATGGTAGGTTTTTAATTTTTTTCTTTCTCCTTGTCTTCGTTTCTGTTATTATACAAAAAATAACAACAACTTAAAAGAAAGAAAAGTTTATTTTGTCTCAAGGATTTAAAGATTTCAGTCTATGGTCACTTGACCCTTTTACTTTGAGCCTATGGTAAGGCAGAATATTACATGGGAATATGTGCTAAAGGAAATTTCTAACCTCATATTATCCAGGAAGCTAAGAGAGAGAAGGGAAGGCACTGGGATCCCAATATCCCTTCCAAAAGATTGCCTCAATGGCTGTTAAAGTTAGCTTTATTCCAAAAGGCTCCATCTTCTGAGGATACCACTAACTCTTAATGCTCCAATCTGGTGACAAGGCTTTTATCATGTGGGCCTTTTGTAGACATTTACTTTCCAAACCATAGCATTTTTCTGTTGTTCCCCAAAGTCTCATGTCCATAAATCAAGACTGAAACCCATTAGGGAAAGCATAAAATCCTGTAGCTCCATTTGAGGAACATGATGGGAGAATGTGGCCTCAAAACCATTTGGGCATCTTTGTCCCTATGGCCTAGCTTACTGCACCCCACATGTCACACTTGGACTAACTCTGCCCACTGTCTTTGGCATCCCTTAGCAGGCATCCCATGTTTCTGTTATCTCTAACTTCCTAGGATTTCTGTTTAAGCACCAGCTTCATTCTCACAGCATCGTGCATCATCCGGATGTTAACAGAGTCCTAGGACAGAGGCCTGACTTCAAGGATCTCAACTAATGAGGTCCTGCCCCCCCCCCAAAAAAAAAAGCAAGCATAAAAGGCCATGGTGAAAACCAAGAAATGGGCTTTATTCAAAATTTGCCTCAGTCTTCAAAGGGAATGAAATAGGTTAGGTAAATTTAGTCTTAACCAATCTTGTATTGTTAGATTTTAGATGAATACTCCTTAAATAAATAATATACCTACATGCAGAACGTATAGTGAACTTACTCAAAGATTAAGGTAGTAGAGGAGACAGAGAAAAAATAAAGACAGAGAGACCAAGGTTTATATTTCTTTTAGTTCCCATAGGGCCTCTTCAGGCTTGAGAGTCACAACTTTTAGGAAAAGCATCTCCTCTAAGTCTCTGTTATATTCAAGTGCTGTTTGTAAGGACGCCAAACCAGCCACACACTTCCTGGCCTCCCTGGCCTTCATTTGAGATCTCAGTGGAAGCTTCCATAAACCTATCACTCTATTATTTTCTATGCCTGAAAATCGGCTTCATGTAGCTGACCCCAAGGTCTGCTGCTGATCTGAGCTGTATCTAGGGCCCATTTGAACCATGGTTGCAGTGTCCTGAGTGCTTTGTTAACCAAACATAAAAAACAGACCCTATGGAAATTATTCCCCAAGTTGCCTGCGTGAGCAAGGTCTGCAGGGGCCACACGCAATTTGTCTTTACATTGACGTCTCCATAATGGATGAGATATTATTGATTTCTTAGATGCCTTCAAGCACCTTTCCTAGTGTCCCAGTACCAAGGAAGTAAGTCGGCTTTTTTTTTAAGAGAATTTTTTAATATTTATTTTTTTAGTTTTCGGCAGACACAACATCTTTGTTTGTATGTGGTGCTGAGGATCGAACCCGGGCCGCACGCATGCCAGGCGAGTGCACTACCGCTTGAGCCACATGGAGCTAATGTCTTTAGCAACCATGCCCTCCTTGGCTGCAACTGTAAATATGCTCCTCTTCTTGCCATCTACAACTTTTTCAAATCTCTGTTTTGCTCTTGATACTGAATTTAAATCTGGCTAACACAGTTGGCAATACTCATGCCACTGCCTGAATTCTGTGTAACCTAGAAATTTCTTCTGCCAGATTAATTCGTCCATCATGTTTAAACTGAGCCTCTAGAAAGTCTCAGGCAAGGATAAAATGTAGACAAGTTCTTTGCCAGAATGTAATATGTGTTGCCTATGTTCCAGTTTCCAAGAGAGTCCTCATATCTATCTGAAGCCTTATTAGCATAGACTTTAGTCTCTGCATGTCTGTTACCCTCTGGTATGATGAGCCCTCACCAGAATTACCATTAACCTTCACTTATAGCAGTCTAGTCCTTCTCTAGCACACTATTCCAGACTTTCAAATCTCTTTCCACAGAACAATTCCAAAGGCTTCTCGACCACATGTCATGTGTTCACAGTAACAATTTCCTGTGTTAGTCAACTTTCCTTCTCTGTGACCAAAGATTGAGATTAACAATTTAAAATAAAAATGTTTATTTTGGCTCATAGTTTTAAAAGTTTCACTCCATAGTCGCTTGTCTGTGCTGCTTTGGGATTGTACAGCACATTGTAGTAGCTAAAACACCTGGTGAAGGAAGTTTATTTACTTCTTGGCAGCAAAGTAGTAAATAAAATTTTGTCCATCCACTGAGACTTTCTAGAGTTTAAATATGATAACCTAATTAATCTGGCAGAAGAAATTTCTAGGCTATCTAGAAGTTTATTTACCTCTAAGAAGCAAAAAGAAAGGAAAAGAACCACTTCTTTCAATCAAACCTTAATATCCCTTCCAATGGAATGCCCCTGATGACCAAATTTTCTTCTGATATACCCAACATTCTCAAGTTTCTACTACCTCCCAATAATACCAAAAGACGGAGACCAAGATTTTTATAGGGTTTTGGGGGACATTTAAGATACAAATCATAGTATACCTTATATATAATTTCACATTTATTGATAATATTGAAGAGTTCCAGGATAGCACTAATAGAGTACAAAAATAAACAATTTTGTGTTTGCTGAACAACTACTCTCACAAAGCATTATTAAATGAGTATAAATTAATTAATTTTTTTTTTACAAATTCAGAATGCAGTTGTAACAATTGTTTTGAGAAATAAGGTTATCCACATAAGTTTTAGCAATTAGAGTCTCTTTCCCTTTGTTTTATATAAAGAAATACTATCCTGGCATAATATTATATTCCACTAAATTGTTTAATACTTGTAATTTGATGCTTATTTTCCCTGACATCAGTAATAATGAGACAACAATAAATTCTGTAGAGCCAATCTTATTTTTTTACAGTTGAAAAATCTTATTTAGCATGTATAAGGGGGAAAAATGCAGTTTTTCTCTTGACAAAGCAAATGAAAGCGAAGTGAAAAAAGTACTATTGTCACATATATCTAGAGAAATCTGATTTTTGCAATGAGAAGAAAGCCAGCTGTGAAGATATGTTGGCACCTTGGGGTCAGATGACAGCTTTCAGTGGCCTTTGTTAAATAAATGTTACTGTGAAAATTATGTGACATCACACTAAAATGCTTTTAGCCACTCTTTGGACAGAATATGCAGGTTTCCAGTAACTTTTCTCTCTTCAAGTTACTGGAGAATAGGGCAACCATGTTTACATTTCAGGGCATACTGAGAGTTACTGTTATAGAAACCAAATCTGGCCAAAAAGAAATGGGATATGAGTTACTTTTGTGTGTGTATGTGTATATATAATTATATATATACATATATATATATATATATATATTATATTATATTATATATATAGATTAATTTATATTCACTTAATAAACAATCTACAACAAATATATACCACGCACATATATATACATATGTATATATAGTATGAACCTCATACATATATGTGTATATATACATATATATATTTATTTGTTGTTGTTTGTTTTGTTTTGATGGCACTTTCTAAAGATTGAATTTCTTCATACTAATAATTAGCTGCTATATGGATATTGCATTCAAAACCAGTTATATTATTTATGTCCTATTGAAATTTTGTAATTTGTCTTTTTTTAGCATTACTATGAAAGTTCTTTTAGTATTAGTAATATATCATAAAACATTTAATTCTGTGAGAAGACTTGACCAGAAATTGAGTGTGGATCCAATAATAGTCTTTTTTTAATGGAAGGTTGGCTTGAATGAAGGATGAGCCTCATTATGTTCACGTTTCTGGACATGTAGAATAAAAAGAAAACCACATACCACACCTTGCTTAACTATTATCATAATCATGGTAATAAGCATATTCATTTATCTCCAACATGTTCCTTTTTGTCCTTTGCAATGCCTTCAAACTGACTCTCCACTCCATTTCCAGGAAACCATTGATACACTTTGTCACTGTGTATTAATTTGTGTGATTAAAGAAACTTACATAAAATATTCATAGAGTATATATCACTTTTTTTGTTTCACTTTTTCACCCAGCCTAATTATTTTAAGATTCATTATGTTTTTCATAAATCAATAGTTCATTTATTTCTATTGATGTATAGATTTCAATAGTATAAAAATACTACAATTTTGCATTAATTCACATTGTTTGCCATACATGGCAAATAAGGTTAGCTTGTGTTTGTAATAGACAGCATTGTTCCTTGGTGTTTAATAAGGTTGAACTTCTACTCATGTGTAATTCATCTTCTTTGGGAAACTATCTACTCAACTCTTTTGCCCATTTTTAAAGATTACCTGATTTATAATAATTTTATTTTAATTTAAGTATTTTTTTAGTTTTTTACATATTCCATATACAAACATTTAATGAGAGGCATGTGCAAATATTTTCTTTCCTGTGACTTTACTATTTCTTATAGTGATGTTCAAAGAGAAGTTTCTTTTTTATTTTTGATAAAGTACATTTTATTATTTTTTTCTTTTACATTGTTACTGAAGTATTCTTCTGTTTTCTTCTTGTAGATATACAGTTTTGGAGTTTCACATTAAAGCTTATAGCTCATTTTGATCAATTTTCAGCTTACTTTTGTATATGATATGAGATATTGGGACAATTAATTTTTTATGTGAATATGCAAAAATTAAAGAGCTTTTTTCAAAATAGTACCCTCTATTCACTGAATTACATTTGAGCCTTTTTTAAAAAATCAGTTACTAAAATCTGCGTCTATTTCCATTTTGTAGCTTTGTTTCATTTATCTATTTTTATAATGGTATTATATTTTCTTGTTTAATATAGTTTTATAATAAGGCTGAAAACAGGTGGCATTATTTTTAAAATTTTATTTGTTCCTTGGTGCTTAATAAGTTTGAACTTCTAACTTTCAAAGTTATTATTGGTCTTTCAAATCTCTGCATTCCCTTATAATCTTAGAAAAGGTCTATCATTTTCACAAAAAAATAAAGTGTGGGATTTAATTATGATAATTTTGAACCCATAAATGAAGAGAATTAGCACTGATTCAGTTATCTACAATTTCAATAATTTTTTCAGCAAAGTTCTTAAGTATTCAATGTGGTAATTCTTACATTTCTGACAATTTTTCCCTAAGTAATTCTCTTCTCTTTTTTTCTAATTTCTAAAAGTAGACACTGAAATAATTGATTTGAGACTGTATTTTTTTGAAATGCAGGCCTTTAATGTTATAAATTCCCACAAAGTGATTTAGTAGCATTCACAAGTTTCAATATGTTGTTGTCATTTTCATTTATTTCATAATTCTTTATAATTTTTTATTTCTTCATTTACCTCCCAATTTTTAAAGGTACTTTGTTTCATTCTCTACTCTTTCAACTTCTGACTTAATTCCATTGTGATCACAAAACATTCTTTTAATAATGAAAAGTCTTTTAGTTTACTGAGATTTGTTTTAGAACCCAAAATATATCTTATTGGGGAAAATAAGCTACGAACACATGAAAATGAGGCATATTTTTTTATTGAATGAAGTGTTCTCCAAGAGACAATTACCAGTTTTGGTTGATAGCACTGATTAAAATAGTGAATTTATACAATTTTATTTCCAGTTATGTCTATTTTTACTTTATTTACTCTGTAGCCCTTTTGAATTCTAAGTGGTAAAAACCACACTCCAATGATCCAGCTTATTGGAAATCCTGCAATAGCTGGCACATTTCATCTTGTTCTGCATCCAATTATTTGACCCATGTGTGTTAGCTTTTCTTTCTGTTTCCAAACACCTGATAAGAATGAATTAGAGGAAGAAAAAGTTTATTTTAGACTCAGCTTCAGTGATTTTAGGCCGTGATCAGTAAACTCCATTGTTCTTAACTGAGATGAGGAAGACCATCATGAAGGGTATGGCAGAGGAAAGCTGCCTAGTTTATGGGAACCAAAAAGCCAAGAGAGCAAGAAGCCAGGGACAAGATACGGTACCCAAAGACCCAATCCCAGTGCCCTGCTTTTTCAGCCATACCAGACCTGCTTACATTTAACATCTCATAGGCCATGCAAAATTTTAATTCATAAAGTGAATTAATCCACTGATGGGGTGACAGCCCTCATCATTGCCTAAAAGGTGACCTCAGATTCTTGATGCATTGGGATCATTCTTCCAAGACATGATCTTTTCAAAGGACAATTAAAATACAATCCATAATACCATGTAAAGAGACACCTAGGCAGTGAGCATGTGCAGGATGAAAAAAGAAACAAACATGATACCTGAGACCACAGGACAGACATGTAGCAGATGGCTATGTTGTAATTAGTATCTTATTTATCTTTACTAATTTGGGAATTCTGTCAGTCTTTTCATTCTTAAAATAAATAAGAATAATAACTATCACTTAAGGTCAGTAAGACTCTAAGTGAAATATTTCTTCTAGAATTCACAACACAGTTTCTGACACATAATAGTTATCACTCTTAAATAGGTCTTATTGTCATTGACCAAGCTGCACTTTGTTATCCCTGTTCCATCATTGGAACAGTCTTCTCAAGAATTCATTTTTTTTATTTTGAGGGAATAGAACACATGAACTATTTCTGGCAATCACATAACAGGTAGATGGCTTGACATCTGATATGTCCTACTTCATTTGTGGCTAAATATGGCACACAGTGACTTTAAAAAATTGTCAGATTAAAGAACATTTCCACACTCGTGACATTTTCACTAGAAACACTGATATTAAATCAAGATTCTACAATTCAAAATAGCACTAGAATTTCTCATGATGTATAGCATTAATATGAAATTGCAAAATTAAGTCACTGCAAATGTTGCTTTTATATGAATTTTTCTCAAATGTTCTAAACGTGTTAAATGAATGTACAATGTGTTAAAGAAAACAATAAAAGTGGGAAATGGTGAAATTAGATGTAAGAAAACACATCTTCAATTAGAACTCTTCATTGAAAGAACCTCTGATGTCTTCATATGAGTGGCATAAAGCTGGAGAAGGAATTGAAGATTTTATTTGGAGAAATGTCAGTAAAGAAAGGATGTCATTTCTCCAATGAAAAAATGAAGTTGCTTCACTGCAAAATAACATGTTTTTCTGTAAGAATGGCATAGATTTTTAAAAACTTGTCTTTACTATTAGAATGAATAAATCCGAATTTAAAAAGCAGTCTTTGTCCACTTCCCAACACTATCTCAATTTCTCATGAATAATCTATTCAGAAACATTTCTTAAAGAAATTTAAGTCAGCATTTTTTTTTTCTGTTTACTGAACTAAATGTCTTCTTGACAGTGTACTATAGTCCTTTGGAAGTAGACTCCTAAATTATAAATCTTGATATTTTAACGAATTGAGTTAAGCAATCAGCAATAGAACTATATAAACAAAGAAATGAAATTTTAAAAATGATTTTCTCCAATTTAATAAATTAATCATATGAAAGGGATAAATGTAATTCTCTCTTCTAGGCAAACAATATTCATTTTATAAACCTGTAAAAGAGTTAATGTTTAATTTAAAGTGACACAGTTATAAGAGTAACCAAAATATAGATTATTAAGAAATAATGCTAATAATAAATAAGAGATTAACCAAAATGTTAATATTTTCAAAACATTTAAGAAGATAAAGTAAATGGAAAGATATACTGTGTTCAAGTTTAAGAAGTCATATGATGACGATATTTATTTCTTCAAATTGACCCTTAGATTGAACACAATTCTAGTGAATCCAAAATTACTCTAAATAAATTACTCTATTACAGATCCATTATAAATAGAGAAATGGCTTCTTTATAAAATCGAATATTTAAAATTTCAAAGAGAATTCATAGGAAATTGTCACCATATCTTTATATGAGAGATTTTACTACAATAAAATAGTTGTTAAGAAATATGTTTAATTATATTTAAATTACAATTTTTCTCTTCATAAAAGATTAGAGAAAGTGAAAAATTAAACACTAATGAGAATAAGATTACTTTAAATAAATAAATAAATATATTAAAAAATGATCATGGATCAATAAAAAGACATTAACCAAATAGAAAAAAAAAGGTTAAAGATATTAAAAATAATTACAAATGGTTAACAACAATAAAATAAACGAGTTGTCAATAATAAATTATGAATATGTTAATACCCATTTGTAAGCAAGAAGATAATTAATTTTAAATAATACTGAAACAAAACTTTATATTACCATTTTCAATGATGATAGATGAATAGTAGAACAAAATGCCTTTACAGGTCATACTTTAGAAAAAAGTAGGCTCAACATTGTCTTTGAAGTTATAAAGTACTTTTGAAATGCTGAAATAATACTAACAGTATTAGACATTTTATTTATTTATTTATTTATTTAAAAATATTTTATAGTTGTTGATAGACCTTTATTTTATTTATTTATATGTGGTGTTGAGAATCGAACCCAGTGCCTCACACATGCCAGGCAAGTGCTCTACCGCTGAGCCACAGCCCCAGCCCCAACATTTTATTCATTAATGGAAAATAAAGTTTATAAGGACATTTGGAAAACCTACATCTTTGTTTACTCACACTGAACTGACTTTTAATGTCAGTTTAGAGGTAACTCTGCTCCTTAACATCTTTTCTTCTTCTTTAGTAAATCAGTAATGTAATCATAAATAAAAAATCATGAGAGGAAAGTGTTTTTCTTTTGCGGTGCTGGTGATCGAATCCAGGGCCTTGCACATATAAGACTAGCATTGTACCACAAAGATGCATCCCCAGCCCTAAGTTTTAAAGTTTTTATTTCTATGGATTCTACAAACAGGCAAAGAGAATCCCTGAACAGATAATTATGAAGATATTTATACAATTAAAAAATGGTAAACAAATATATGAATCAGAATTAAGTAGAAAGTGATATATTGAGCATTTAATATGTATATTTTATCTCAATTGATTTAATATTTAATAGCTCACATTCTAAATAATTTGAAGAATAGATTTATGCATATTTTACAAATGAATGAAATGAAACTCAGAAGAACTTACTAAATTTCTCAGCATCAACTACAAGTAAGTCAGATTTGATTAGAGTCAATATTTGATTTGCTCCAAAACGTGTACCATCTCAAATGCCACAGTGGCCCAACTCTAGAAGAACCATTATAGTCTTAGGGTCCACTGGCCACATAGGAGCCAAAGATTGTGAGAGAGTTTTCTTGCCTTGGAAAATAGCAGTAATGAAAAAATTTAAATGAATACTACAGTGCTATGTAAAAGCTTTAGAATAAAATAATAATAATAAAGAAAGGAAACCAGGGTTAGAACAGATATGGAAAAGATCAGAAAGTAAAAATGGGAAAGTTGAAGTAAATACAAAAGAAAGGACATGAGAAGAAAGATTGTATACTTTCAACTTTCATAATGTTTCAAATGTATTTTGTAAAAAAAAATGATTTACTATTGCTTATTTGATTGGCTTAAATTGACATTGATTGAAAGGAAAGTCAGGATTTCTAGAAAATTAACTCTAGGATACTTTTTTGTATTTCACACACTTTTTTTGGCCAGTGATTGTGCAGAAATATTCCACTCAAATTAGTGCTTGGAATCCAGGAAATAGAAAAGGCAATTACTCTTACTGAAGAAATACTAAAATGTAGCTAATGATTATACTCAGGAGAGGGAGAAAAGCAACTATATATGATAAAATGAACTCTCAATCTGGTAGAGCATAAAAGTATGAGGGGTAAAATAATTATTTATTGATATTTTAAATATCTTCTCTAGAAAATAATTCACAAATTAACTATAGTATTCAAGAGATAAAATTAAATTATATTCATAAAAATTTATCACATGGGCTGAGGATGTGGCTCAAGCGGTAGCTTGCTCGCTTGGCATGCTCGCATGCCCAAGTTCGATCCTCAGCACCATGTACAAACAAAGATGTTGTGCCCGCCAAAAACTAAAAAATAAATATTAAAAATTCTCTCTCTCTATCTCTCTCTCTCTTTTTTTTTAAAAAAAAATTATCACATTGTGTATCATGTAACAATTTTCTTTAAAACTACTATTCAAATTTACTCAATGTAAAAATATTGTTTAGTTTATTATTCTAGATGTTTATATATTATAACCAGAAATTAAAATGTTTTGAAAAAAATATTGATTTATTTATTTTTTCCAAAGAGATGTATTGTCCACATATTGAGTACAGTGTAACTTGAGTTACTGATTATTTATAGAATGAAATAATAGATTTTTTTGAAAAAATTATTTCATCCAAATTAGCATATTAAAATGTGAGATTTCTTCTTTCCATAATAAAAACAGTAAGAATCAGTTTTTCTAATAATGATTCAATAATTATTTGAATTTTTAGCATAATTTCTTTAAATGAGACAAAGCTCTGAAAACCTTTATTTGAATAAATAATTAATTAAATTCATAATGCATCATATTTTTATATATGAAAGAGGAAGAAAGAAATACCAAATTTTCTTTTGTTTGACAAGTATTCTACAGGTATCTATTTTTCCCAATATTTCTCAGGAGGCAATTAAAATCTATTGTATCAAGCAACTAATAATTATCTAATTTGGGTAGTTAGAAGTAATTAGCTCTTCAACAATATGTCATATTTCAATATCTGAAATATAAGCATAATAAAGGATTTCTTAGTTCAAATAATACTACCAAGAAGAGTTTTGCAATAACAAAATAGAATTCTACATTTTTTATGTAAGTCTCTACATTTGACAGGACATAAGACTTTTATATTGTAGTGTTCTAAATCTACTATTTTATCAGCTGCAGCAACATAAATGTGAATGGTTTTTATACTTCTGTAGTTGATACAAGAGTAAAAATAAGATATCATTTCTTTGAGACTTTTTTCACTCTCATTCTCAATAATAATTAGTGGAGTTTCATTGGTTGACAATAAAGAATGAAAGTGGGCCTGAAACTGTGGGAAAAGAAAATAGCAGAAGAGATTGTATTACCAAATACAAGACTGAGCATTTAATGCTTTGGTTCTACAGCAGAAATCATTTGTTTGAGGGAAAGCAAAACATGTTCAAATGAGTTATATAGGCAAAATAATCTGAGGGAAATAACACACATTTTGAATTCATGGGCAGAAAACTTAAAAAGTCCTTCTAAAGAGAAAGTATAAGCCACTAGAAAAATTGACATAACTCTTTTCTTATTCCTCTCTCTCTCTTTGATTGCTGGGGTCAAATGATGTAATTTCTAACCACTATTGAATATCTGATTGATTATTTTTTTATGATTTATTTTTCTGCTAACAGCAATTTCTGTTGTTCTGTTTCCATCTGGTATTGTGAGAGCTGAGTATATGTGGCAGAGTAATGGACAGGTCAAAAAATCAGCATTCTTTGAAGTAGGGACAATTTCAGTATGGTATCCCAAGAATGATCTGTTACATTAATTATATCAGAATATTTTTGATTGAAGTATTCTCCTAAAGTAATCTAGCTTATTCTTTAATCCCCAGTCAGTTTCTTCATGCTTTTCTCCCTCAGTGGTCACCTTAATGGATTGGGAAAGAGCATGCAACATGAAAAGGTGGACTTTTGCTAATACCAATGAACACTAACCAGGGAGAAAAAGTAGGTGACACAACGTAGGATCAGAAGATGAACTCATGATTGACTTTTGTTTACTAGCTCATATTAATGTGCAAAATTTCTGAAGTTATGCAATAAAATTAATAGTTTTGACATTTTAAAATTTTCTTTCAATTTATTTTTTTCTTTTTTTTATTGATTATTTAAAGCATTACATAGCTCATGATATATCATCTTTCATACATTTGACTCAAATTGTGTTTTGAACTCCCATTTTCACCCCAAATACAGATTGCAGAATCATATATGTTACATATTCACATTTTTACATAATGCCATATTAGTGACTGTTTTCTTCACTTTATTTTCAAACATTTCTATTTTCTACTGTAAATTCACATTATTTCATGATATCTGTCAAGATTTACAGAAACTACACATAAAAATGAATATGCTGAAATTCAGCAAAAGTCTCTTCCATGTATTTTTATATAAAGCTGAAAATATAGTAGAAATTAATAATCTGTTAAATTAAAATGTAACTTTTCAGGTTCTGTAGTTTTTAACTGAACTATTAGAGAATCTTCAGAAAAGAACAGAATAAGTTGAGAAGTCTTATAAATCAGTCAAAAAAAATAGAAAACAACAGAGATAATATATAACAGAAACATACAAATATATATAATCTCTGTTTTATATAGAAAAGCAGACTAAATTATTTTTTATATTTTAGAAAGCATTGTTTTTTCCTACATGCTTTGTATTTTTAAAATAAAGAAAATATTCTATGTACAGAAATGAAAAAAATAAAAAAGATTCTTATTCTGTGATTATATTATTAAATATGAATGAGGAATCTCTTTTAAGTTACACAAAACAAATTGAATAATTCAAATTATATATTATAATATTATTATTAAAAATGAATTTATCAAATCTCATTATGTTTTCATATATCACCAGGAGAAAATTTGGTGTTCTCTATATAGAATATAATATTAAAAGTTTGCATTATCTTAAAAATACATAAAATCCTAATTTAGGAATCATACCATATTTATTTAATTCAAATATGCACCCTGTCAATATCTTTTAAAAGATGGGGTTCACATAATTTATATAATCATCTTGACAGATGACAGGCAAAATATTAAATGTTGTGTGTGTCTTTCTGCCACTAACTGAATCACAACTGACAATGCTATGTATTTGTTTGTTGATTGACTTGTTGGTTGAAATCATAAATCTCATACACTACACCTGACCTTAGAGAGATATGCTTTTGATTTAAAAGGGATATTACTTAAGTTTTGAACATGTGTCCAAAATTAGTAGTTTGGTTAAAAAATTAAATTAAAAAAATTAAAACTCAAACTTAAAACCTAAAAATAATCCAAGCAGGAAGTGTAAACAAATTGTAATTACTCAACAGTCCATCTACATATGTAGTGTGCTGTGAATGAAGGGATTGATATTATTCAAAGAAATGTACAACATTGACTTGGGTATTAAAATAAAGTATGCACTTCTTGTTTTGTCTTGATGAATGGCAGTCCCATGAGTATATAAAAATCAGGGAGATACTAGATGGGAATTATACATAGTTTAATATGTATATGAAATAATATGTATATGAAAACACAATAGAAATATCTTCCACTTTTGCCAAAAAGCAAGAGACATAATACTAAAACATCAGCACTGAGGACATTCAATATCAGGAAATGAAAGATGGGGTGGAAAAGCAAAGAGGTGACCCACTTTCTAGGCAATGATACCAGGAGGTGAAATACAGAAAAGCACAGTGTTTCCCCTGAGTTAAAGCGATAAAGCCAGGTGTCCTGGGAATCCAAGAAAAATGGAGATTGCATGACAGAACACTAGAGGAATAAAAACTACATAAACATATGCAAGCATATGAAATGGGCTTCCCTTTAATTCTCTGTTGATTAATGATCAATGCATATAAATCAAGATACTACATGGTGCCAGGGAGAAGAGTCACCCTTACAAATATCAGAAGTAACAATATCATGTCACCAATGTTCAAGAATATTTGTGGCAATGTAAAACTATTTAGTACACATCAAAGTAAAATTTATGTTTGGTGCCCCCCCAAAAAAATACCTGGCACAAAGAAGAAGGAAAATAGAAACATTAATGATAAAAAAATCAAAACATAGCCATTAATTACAAATAACAGAAAGGACATTAAAACAGTAATTATCATAAAACAAATTTATGTTAACCTTGGTTAAAGTAGTATCTAATACATCTTACCTTTTAATTAATAAATAATTTACAGATACACATAAATGATACATTTCTAATTATGGATAAATTAACATAAAATAAAAATAAATTATGTTTTCTAAATGGCATCAAATTATATTTGATATTGATATTATTATTGATATTAATTTTACTTTTCAGTGCATTTACTTATTTATTCATAGGTAATAAGCACAATTACAAGAATATCAAGTAAAAAAATGGGGAAAAATACCTTTTTTTCCATTTTATTTTTAAACTTCAAAACTGGAATGCAAAATTCTCTGTTCATTATCTGCATAATACGACTAACTAATTTTTCTCATTGCTGTCTTGCATCATCTGAAAAATCTTGTATTAAAAATAGAATAAGTTATATAAGTGAATTAGAGGTAGTTTTGTTTAGTGATAAGAAGGTGGATATAGCATCCTGTCTGATTTTCATTTATTTGGCTCTTCTCTTCTTTTGCACAAATAATTTAAGATTCCTCTCCTATATATATATATATATATATATATGTATATATATATATATATATATATATATATATATATTCCTCTTTCTTCTCTTCACAAAGAGAAGAAAAAATCTAAAAATACTTAGCATATAATAGTTGCTCTTTAAATATCAGTTCATAAGGAAGATGTCAGTGAAGAATAGAACTGAACTTGACTATTCAAAGAAATTAAAGAAAATTTTAATAAGACCCTGTATTTAAATAAAATTGTGTTGCGATTCCTGTTGATTATTATGTGTCAATACTAATATTTTACTGTACTTTGGGAGTTCTAATTTTAAAAGACAGCCTTTTAAAGGTATTAGAATGAATACCTTTCATGGATAATTTACTCTTTGAGCCCCATGTTTGGAAAGCACAGTAAATCTTAAAATTATCTTCAAATTTTGCTATTTGATTGATCCTTAGGAAATAAAGTTGTATGTGAATTAAATAACTCTATATAAAAACATTATGCAAATATAAGCAGTTGTTAGTAGTACTTATTAATATTTTACCAATATTCATTTCAATGAAAACAAATAAATTTTTCCCATCACACCACAATCTAAGCAGCTTTATGCTGAAAATGCTTGATATTGATTAATAATTGATTTTATTTCCTAATTACTGTGCCACTTGATCTTTAGGGTTAAAAGTTACAATAAAAGCTTTGAAACTCCAAAATTATGGGAGAAATAAAGGCTAAGCAGAAAACAAAATATTTCACGCATATTGATCTCACAGTCACATAATCATTGGAGAAAAAATTACCAGGTTCAGTTGATCAATCATGCTAACATGGGACCTGAAAAATGGATTTGATGATTTTGCTTGGAAGTGTTCATTCTTTAATCCTAAAAGCAATTGCCAATTTTTAAAAGATTGAATTATTATTATTATTCTTAATTTTCTTTGCTATCTTAATAGCCATTTTCATTTATTTTCTAGATTTAATCAGATTATATAAGCTTATATGAGTGATTATTTTGGCTTTTGTTAGGCAACCTGAAATTCAAGCAATTTATTGCAAACATTGAAGAACTGGTGATAGAAGAATGTTGACAATTAGTTTGCTTAATGAAGAATATATTCTATGGATACTCAATTATCTCCTATAATGACTATCTAAAGATTTTTGCTGAATAGAAAACATTGCTTTCTCAAATAAAAATATTATAATTTCATCAAACTATGGCTTATAATTTTATTTTGACTATTTTGTTATAAATTATTATTTTATATAAACATTCAGCAAGTAGGATAAACAATGTGTGCTATAAACATGTTAAATATGCATATTTTTGAATCAAATGTGTTTACGTAAAACTTCAATAATTAGCTCAAAATTTGAAAATTTGTGTATTTCAGATAGGTCTTAATCATGTCACTATTATCAAATATTTGATTTTAAATTTGAAAATACCTAATGATTGACAATTCACACTGAAATAAATAATTGATATAATAACAAATTCAATTTGCCTCCAAATGGGACTAGAAATCCTACAGAAAATTTGATTTGAACTTATGTCTTATAGTTATGGTTCACTGAGAGATAATAACTGGCATAGAAAAGACTGAAGAAAATTATTTTTCAGTGTGTTTTAAAAGTATTCACTTTTTAAATAAAATAAAGGATAATACACTGATAAAATAAAGGATAATTACTTCTTGTTATTTCTTTTGAAGGCTCCCTAAATATACTTTTCATTGATAATACAGTATATTATTCTGAAGTTGATTGTGAAAAGTAAATTAATTACTTCTTTTAAAAAAGAAGAATTATGATTTATTCTGTCATAAACTAAAACTGCTCTTGTGTGGTAACCCACATCAAGTTATCATGAAATACAAAGTCTCAGAACCCAGGAAATATTAGTAAAATTATGTGTGTGCATTTGTATAAAAATATTTTTAGTGTGAAGTTTCTAGTAGCTGTATTGTTTTAAGTATTCAATTAATATATTAAAAGGTAACATAATATAATATTCTGGTTGTTTTATATTACCATATGACCAAATATGTACATTACTGGTTTCCTACAGATGCCCTAATAAATTACATAAACTTAAAACAATATAAATGCATAACTTTCACAACTGCAGAGTCTAGAAGCTATAAATCATAATCTATGTCAGGATTTGACTTTTTATTCTAGAATTTCTAAGGCTATTCTATACTACTTTTATATGGAATACTTTAAAGTATATGATATTCTGATGGATTTGTGGGATTTAAAAGTAACAGAACCTAAAATTGTGACATAATTTTGTTTTAATAAAAATATGTTGAGGACCACAGCGGAGTCTGGATGACACATGGCATTCTGCTAGAAGGGAATTGCTGAGAGCCACAGGAGAGTCAGGATGATGCATGGCATTTTTGCCAGAAGTAGTGGTTCAGAGGTGAAACCAACGAGCCATTAAGATAATGACTCTTGAGTTCTCTTGGAGTTCCCCTTGAGTTCTGGTTGAGCTCTCGCGGGGATTCCTAAAGAGTTCATGTTGGTTGGTGAAGTTCCAGTGGTGGGAGTTCCGGTTGGTGTGTGGTGTGTTGCTGGAGGAGCCACATGGGTGGTGTTCGGGAGAGTTCCAGGGAGTGTGCTGGTGGAGTTCAGAAATAATGTTTGTTTCTGCTTGAGTGTCTCCTGATTTGTGCCCAGCTAGGTGGCAGGGAATGGTTAAGAGGTGACGCCAGTGAGCCATTGAGATGATGATGGTTATGTTAAACTGTGTATTCAGTTGTATACGGACCCCTGCTGTCCAGCAATAGGGTGGATCCTGGCTCTGGAAATAAGGTGGTTCCTGCTGCCTCCAACTTGGACATGAAGCCAGCAGATTGGACTAGCATGTGTAAAGCTGTGCTAAATGGAGGGCAATATTTATTATAGAAGGTTGCCAATGAGGAATTTTGCAAGGAGATGGCTAGGCGAAATGCAGCAGCCGGTTATCCTCAGAGAAATATAGATATGTTTTTAGGAAAAGGACCTTATAAGGGTCAGCAGCAACAAACTGAATATGATCCTGCCATATATTCACAAATTGCTGCAGATTGTGGTTAGGGCATGGAAGACTTTACAAGGACATGGAGATTTAGAAGGTCAATCATCTAAGATAATACAAGGAGCTAATGAACCTTATGCTGAATTTGTAGATAGGCTTATTCAAATAGCTACCAGAGTTTTTGGGGATACAGAGCAAGCAATGCCATTAATTAAACAGCTAGCCTTTAAACAAGCAAATCATTGGTGCAAACAGGCCATTAGACCATGGAAACATGAAGATTTAAACACATATATTAAATTATGTAGAGACATTAATGAACAGGGGCAAGTCTTGGCAGCTGCAGTACAACAGGCTTTAGATGCCAGGCCAAAAACATGCTACAATTGTGAACAAACAGGACATTTTAAAAGGAGCTGCCCCATAGGAGGAGGGTTTAACAAAGCTAGGTATCAAAGGGGTAGAATACCCAATCTACACCTGTGGAGCCTAATCCCCTGGAACTTCTTTCTATAGTACTACTGTAAAATTTATCATGTAGGCTGGGTATTATTAATAACTCTGCTATTCTATCTCCTGGTTAAATTACTGATATACCTCTTAGAGAGCTAGCTATAATTTTTATTTCACCTTCATAATCGGGATCAATTACCCCAGGACTTATCATAAGTCCTTTTAGTGTAGAAGAACTGCATCCCAATAATAAGCCTACTGTTCCTTAGGGAAGAGGTCCTTTTACCCCTGTGGGAATGATTTGAACTCCCATCTCTGGAGTTAGTACTTCTCTGGTGGATGTGCAGATGTCCAACCCTGTGATCCCTCTGGTTTGTCTGATGAGGAATCTAATGGATAATGTGTCCTGGGAACTACCCTGATGGTGTTGCTGGGTTCCTCCATTGTTCCATATATTTGTGGTTGTGGGCCCCAGAGCATTGGGAATTATCACACATAGACTTCTGAAATGTGTGCAGATACTATTTTAGTAAATAAAAGATGAAATTTTAAATGCTCCTATAAAATTCGTATAAAAGTAGAAAATAAACATTTTTAATAAATGAATATAAAATTGAAATTAGAGAGGCTGGAATTAGAGAAGTGGGAATTCAGTTAAAAAACTCTAAGATACATCAGAGAGTAATAATGAGTATTTTTAAAAAGTTAGGAAGATATGGAGTATGGAAGATACTGCTTCCATAAAGAGGAGTAACAAGAAAGAGATGTACTCAGCCTCTGCATCTCCCATTAACTGAAAAGGCAAAACAGAATAGGAATGAAGGGAAGGTGGGGGGGGGGACAGTAATAGGAAAGATAGTAAAATGAATCTGACATAACTTTCCTATGTACATATAGGAATAAACCATGCTGAATTTTAACATTGTGTATATCCATGAGACTGCAGTCCTAGTTAGAATAAGAAGTATTCCATGCATGTATAAACATATCAAAATTGAGTTTACTATCATGTATAACCAAAAATAATAAACAAAAAAGAGAATATAAAAAAATTGAAGACTATCACTAATCTTTCAGTAATCTATGCAACCACATTTCCAGATACCACATCCATAAATGACAAGGACAGGTGGTCTCCACTCACATTTGTCCCTCAGGGGACAGTTTCCAAAATGATCCTGCAGTCACTGTGATGCCATTTATCTCCCTGGGCAAACGAAGCAGTTCTTGCTAATGAGACATGAAGAGAGATTTGCTAGAAGATGTTTCAGAAGGGGTTCCTTGGTCCTGAAGAAAACAAATCAAACTAGTTTCTCCATTTCTTTTATTAATGTGGTGTCAGAAAATGTAAGATTCTTTGATCATGCAGATAGCCTGAGAATAAAGTAGATAGCCAAGGATGGTGGAAAAAACAAAATGGAAAGAACTAGCTTACTTGATGATGCTTTTGAGTCACTCAATTAACCCACTGTGGTAAGACTTTGGAACTTCCTGATATATAAGAACACTCTTTTCTTCATTGTTTAAGCGAATTTTGGTAGAGTTTTCTGTTATTTATGGCTGAAAAAACCTTGGTGAGATTGTCCAAGTCTATAAACTTATATTCCATAAACTAATATTCACAACTGAATCAAACTAGTCTTCACAAACTTCCAAAGATGCATCCTATGCATCTATGCCATTTAATAAAAAAAAAGAAAAAAGCTTCTAAAATCCTTAGACCTAATCCCAATGATTTCAGTCATACATTCTTTTCCAAAACCTTTCTAAATTCAACTCTAGAATAATATATCTAAAACACTATTATTATCGACTCACTCTCCTATTTGAAATTCTCCAGTGGTTCCGTACTAAAAAATTTTCCTTAGCCTTCATGCAGAGAATTTTATGAGCCGATGTATCTCTCTATAGTGTCATGTAGACTATTTCTGTCTACCAAAATGCTTTATTTTTAATATATAACCCTAGATATGTTAATTAACACCTTTGCTTTATTATAAAATATTAAAAAAAATTCCAAGCATTATTTTCCTTGACTCTGGTATACACTACGACATCTATCTGAAATTCATTGTTTTAAGTCTGAGATCTTTTTGCTGCTCCTTTAAGAAAATAATATTACACGTTCACCACAACACTTTCCAAGTAATGTGAAACTGTTCCGTCCACAGCGTGGTATAGATTATAATGCCCCACTGATTATATACATTTTGGTGAATGTCCTTTGTTCTATTGAGAAAGACCTCATTGAGATCAATGATAGCAAACCATTCTCTTTTTTATATCCAAAAGATTAGTATATGGAATACGGTAACTGTCTAACAGATTGCTGAATTAATAAATGAATGATTTATGTCATATTGTTAAACTCTATGATGAAAGGATACTTAAAACTTTTAACTTTAATGTTAATGAATTATTGAGTAAAATATTTTCTCTCATTTTGCATGTTCTGTAATGATGCACAAGAAATGTGTTTCAATATGTGCAATTTTCCTGAATCCAAGAATAATTTGTCAGTTAAGGGATAAAAACTATTAAAATACATGGATAAATAATATAACTAAAACAGCAGATAACATCAGGCAATTACAAAGAAGTTCTGTATTTCATTGTTCATAACTGCATGTATATTTCATATCATAAGTTTTTACCCAAACAATCTGAACCTGTTTGCATATGCATTTAAATATAAGAATTAAAATTATATGAAATATTACTGTGAGAATAAAATAATTTATGTCAAACTCCCCTATAAATTATTAAAATATCTACATAACAATCTCTAAATTAATAAAATTTTAGTTAATATATCATCAAAGTAATTTGTCAGAGGCTGTGTTTACTATGCTAATTTATGGTCTATCTCTTTGAGCTAAGCTAGCACATTTGTAAAGAAGCAAGTTTCATTGACTAGAAATAAGCAAAACTTTTTAAAAATCATTGGTATTCATAGTATTGTCATCTTCACTTTCTCTCTAGACAAAAATAAAATCACAGGTGTTCTAAATTACAAATTGTAAAAAGGTTGTTTTCTCTTATCTGAAATTATATCAATATAATCAGAAGAATTTGTGTTTTCTTTCTACCAGGAAGTGGTAAAAAAATAGTGAACCCACTTGTTTAGAAACAAGTCATTTTTGAAAAGCAGAATCCTCAGAAGCTGTGTCTTTAGAAGCTCATGTACATTGTACAATGCAATAGTAAAACGAATGGCCTTAAAAACAACATTCCATAATAATAGTGTTAAAAATGTAGTTGGAAAGGTGTCCACATAATAAGTTATCTATAGCAACAATGTCAAATAGCATTTTTACAAAGATGGAATGTTCTCTATCTGGCTGTCTTGAGCACACTTGTAAAAAGACCAGTGTGACTGAAAAACGACATTTTAACTCAATTTAAGTTAATGCATATAAATTAATTTAAATGCCGCATGCTGCTAAAAATTAGTGTATTGGGCATAAACATCTAGCGACTTAATTTGGGGAGAAAAAAAGTTTTTTTTTTTTTTTTTAGCTTGAGAATCAGTAAGGAACACATCATGCATGCCCCAATAAATTCTCAGTAGAGAGAATCGGAAATCACACAAAGAAGCCACAGGCTGCTGGACTGTCTCAGAACTGCTAACTATACATAGAAAACAAACTAAAAATTAGAAGTAAGTTATAATATTTGTGATGAGTTTTATGGCTATCTCTTTTTTCTGCACATATTCTCTAACTTATGAAACCTCAAGTTAAAATTGTTGTAGGACAATTATGTCTATATTATAGAAACAAATTACCTTACCTCTCTTTTTATTAATTAAATATATACTCTTTCTCTCTTTCAATAGTAGATGTAAAACAGGATAATTATGATTTTCAAATAAGAAATATAATTATCTTGATTGCATTAAATACTTCAAATACTTAAATACTACCTAGTACATGAAATTCTGTCATCTTTTGTAGCCACAAAACTTGTCAATATTAACAAGTATATATAATATAAAATGAAAATATGTGTCATAGATTTTATTTTTATTTTATTTTTTTTTAATTTTTTATTGGTTGTTCACAACATTACAAAGCTCTTGACATATCATATTTCATACATTAGATTGAAGTGGGTTATGAACCCCCAATTTTACCCCAAATGCAGATTGCAGAATCACATCGGTTACACATCCACAATTTTACATAATGCCCTATTAGTAATTGTTGTATTCTGCTACCTTTCCTATCCCCTACTGTGTCATAGATTTTAAAGGAGAAAGACAATAATCTAGAGAAATCTTTTAAGAAAAAAGTGATATTAGAGATAAGAATTTAGAGATTATCAGAAAGGCGTTTGACTGCTTTTACATGAGAGGACTGTCAGTTCCTTAAAAAGAGAGAGCTGAGGTTAACATATGGAGGCAAAACCAGAAGCAAACCAAAATACTCCAAAATATATTTAGGGGAATTTTATTTGTTTTGTCTTACAGGAGAGTAGTGCATGGGAGAAGAAAGGGAGAAAACTATAAAAACATAAATTGTCTCAATTATTTCAAGAATCACTGGAAATTATCAATGAAAACATCATTCAATAAATAATATGAAGTTACTGAAAGTCTGATCCAAACTGTGCTTTGGGAAAAAACATCTTTCAAATTGTGTGGTATGAAACAATGAGAAAATAAGAATTAAGTTTCATTTATGAATAAAGTATTTTCATATTCAAGATGAAATTTAAAGAAAAAAATTTGAAAGCCATATTAACAGAGTTGCAGTCCATTATATAAACATAAAGCTATTGTAATGGATTTGATAATAAAGAGATTATTGTTTTCATCTTTCCTTTGCTCAAACATTTTTTTGAAAATTATCATATGCCAGGAATATGAAAAGTCTGTGATGTATTGTGTTCATAAGCATAGAGAAGGCATTACTAGTATACTGCATTCCTATGTGAAGTATGTTCGGTTTTAACACACAAAAAAGTTAAAACTTAAAATTATTAATTCTACAAATAATAGTGAATTAAGGTTAAAATATTCTTAAAATTGCTATGTATATATTCATCAAAGTCCTAAAAAATATTCCTGTAGACTAGCCTTGAAACTTCTTAATATTCTTAAAGTGTTTTTAAGGGAAACACAGTATGTGAAAAAACAACCCATAAATTGATATTGGATTTCAATATACTTTTATAATCCAAGCACTGCCTCAGAGCCTTTAGAACCTTCCAGGAAAATAGAGTTTTATCAAGCAAAAGCAAAAAAAAAAAAAAAAAAAAAAAAAAAAAAAAAGCTTTCCATGTAGGTCTCTATTTCCATAGGATGGGGATATTAAATTTATGTTTTAAGGGCTGGGGTTGTAGATCAGTGGTAGAGTGCTTGCCTAGCATGTGTGAGGCACTGGGTTCAATTCTCAGCACCACATATAAATACAGACTCATCAAAAACTAATAAAATATAAAAAAAATATGTTTTAATAATTTTACATTGTTTGAGTCCATCCTTGAAATACTGAAATATGAAATATAAAAAGTATTATGTACTGGTTCTTTCTATGATTAAAATACTCAAAATTTGGGGTGATTATTTATTTTTTTCACATAAAATCATAGAGAGAGAGAGAATACATGTTGGTAGAATTTCCTGTTTGATGTGAAAGTAAATTTCATTTAACAACAGAATGAAATAGTAGGCTATTTCTTTTGAAAATCATCCTTTTTTTGTGAATTAAAATGTAGCCTAGTGAGTAATATGACTATATTATAGCTTTTGTTTTAAAAATAGATGGTCTTAACCAAATGTAACATCAGTCCCACTGGCAGAACATATACCCTTTAAATTTTAACTAAATATTAATGACTAGAGGAAAATTATAACATTCTGCTTATTCACAGTATTTGTATGCTGACAATAACAGTATATTTTCACAAATACTGATATTTGCAAAAAAAAAGAAAGAAAGAAAAGCATGGAGAAACTATTGTTTTGCATTGATATTATATTGTTGGCAATCTTAATTTACATTAACAATATTTGAATTTTGACTAACACTGGAAATCTATTTCAGAGTTTCTATATATTTCCCCATTTTAAATACTGTTAAATTGAAATTTTAAATTGATCATGAAGAATGTATCAGATCTGCTGAGTGCAGTAGTGCATGTCTATAGTCCCAGTGACTCAAGAGGCTAAGGCAGGTTAACCACAGTTCAAGACCAGGCTAAACAACTTAGCAAGTCCCTCAGCAACTTAGTGAGAACCTGTCTCAAAATTAAAATAAAAAGTAACTAAAAAGTGAGTGAGCTCAAAGGTAAAGTTACCTTGGGTTCAATCCCTATATATATATATATATATATATATATATATATATATATATATACTCTATAATTTCTAAAAATTTTCTTGCATTACACATGAACTAATGTTTAATGTTTAGATCACAAACATAGATTGGCAGAGTTGAATTATTTAGCAATCTGTCAAAACCTAAGTAAAATGTATCAAACATTTCAAACTTGTGAGAAGAAAACTGACTTCCCTCTTCTATGCTTAAATTACTGATGTTCTTTCATTCATATTACTGATAATATTGAGGTTGGCATTGTTAATAATATTCAATTCCTTGCATGCATCAATCACAGAAAAATGCTGCCAATGATCTTTGTTGCCTATAGCGCCATGGTGGGTGATTCACCAATGAAGCAGGGAACCCACAGCAAACCCCAGGCCTGTTGTCTGCTGTCAGCTCAACATCTGTCTGCTACTGCCATAGGAGGAAAAAAAAAAAAAAAAAAAAAAACACCAAATGGCTTTCTTCCTCCTGTCTTCCAGAGTTCCTGTATCTTCCTTTGACAGCATCTTAACTGGAAATCAGATGGCAAAGTATTCTAGGCAAATATCACCCACACAATTTTCCAGGGCAAGGTAGGGAGAATATAGAAAAGGATAGAAATAATGCTGAAATAGCAAGAAAGAATGTGCACAATGGTTGTGACAGAATGAAGAACAGACAAGGAGACATGTTTAGCTTATATTACTGATAATTGTATTTAGGAAAGAAAGAAAATATTTGAGTGCTAAATAACCAAATTGCATAAACATACAAGCTAAGATGATATTAAAAAATGTGGAATCCCAAGCAAACTGAACTGAGACATCCTTCTCTAGTTTGAATTTATAGCAGAGTTACTGGAAACTTGTCCTGAGAAAAACATGTTCTAAGACAATTGGCCTCAAGTGAAGGGTCCTGACTCCCCAACTCACTTCCCTGCTCTATTTCCACATTTGTTAGTGCATTTAATTTATTTATTTAGCTAATATAGTTTTAATTTTGCTATCTAAAATATGGCAGAAGCTTTGGTTAGCATGAAAACAATATGAAATCAAAACAAGACAAAGGCTGGGTGCAGTGGGGCTGTAATCCCAGCGGCTCTGGAGGCTGAAGCAGGAGGATTGCAAGTTCAAAGCCAACCTCAGTAACTTAGCAAGACCCTAAGCAACTTAGAAAGACATTGTCTCTAAATAAAATATATAAAAAGGCTGGTGATGTGCCTCAATGGTTAAGCACCCTTTGTTCACTTCCTGGTACCAAAAAAAAAAAAAAAAAAGAAAGAAAGAAAAAAAAGAAAAGAAAAGAAAAAACAAAAATAGGGCAGGAGAGAGTAAAGGAGAAAGAACAGCAAGAGTAGGAAAAGAAGGAGGGTGAGAAGAAGGGACAAGCACATCAAGCCCATAGACAAAGAAAGAGAAGTAGATAAATAATTGCCAAAGAAATGTATATCAAAATAATTATGCTAAAAAGTAAAAATGTGCAGAGAGAAAAATATTAATTGCTTCTGTAAAGGTAAAATTTCTAAGCTGATTCTAAGCTGCAAGAGTCTGAGTTAAAGTGTAAAAGACTGGGCATTGTAAAGTTTCTAAATTGAAAGGCTTGGGCTAAAAAAAAAAAATATATATATATATATATGTATATATATATATACATATATATATATATATGTATATAAAATAGAGCAGGTATTGTTAAAATTCCTCTGCAACCCCTGGAACCTGTAATCTCTGTAGCTGTTAGGACAATACCTGAACTGACCAGTAAATATTTCCATTGATTCCCTGGTTGTTTATTAGCTAAGGGCTCCAAATAGCCCAGCACGTAAGCATCCAGGCTCCAAAACCAATCAGTTTAAATGTGTACCTGGCTTAGGCCCAGACTGTTCCTGCCAATGAATGTACTAATCATGGCTCAGAGTTGTTGTTCAATTTTCCGGCGCCTCAAGATGATTTGTTCTGATGTATGCAAAGCCCCCCACCCTCTCCAAAAAGTGTACTTAAGCTCTGCTTGACCTCTGCTCTGGGCTCTGGGCTGCTCTCCCTTCCTGAGTGAGCCTTGAGCCCCAGCAGGCTGGTTCAATAAATCCCCTTTTGCCAATTGCATGGAGCTAGTCTCTTGTGGTCTCTTCCTCCGACGTTTCGCCCAGTCTTTTACACTTCTAATAAAGTAAATACCTTGGGGTCTCTTGCTACACAGCATCTGAATTCAGTTGGACCTGAAATATTGACTTTGAAAGAATTACAGGAATTGTTGTCAGTGAAAGGTTCCTTGAGTACCAGCAGCTGTGGTGTCATTCCAAACTGTGGCGCCGGTGGTGACCCCAGGAGGATCTTTGCCTGTATCTTCTTTGGTATGGTGTTGAATTGCATATGAGTAAATTGGTTTTTCTTGGTTCTTTTCCATTTTCTAAATTGAGTTGTTCAATCTTCCCTTGCTTCGGAATCACCTGCTTTGTTTTCCAGTGCATTCTTTTCCTAATTGTGTTCATTTCCTAATTGAATTAGATAGAATAGGTTTCTGGTTAACATATAAATTGGAGCCCTGGGGTACACTTCCAGCAAGAGAGAATGAGGGAAACAGTTAACTTGAAATGGGTTATTGGCACATTTGTAGCTGGTAGAAGGGGAAATTCAGCTATATTTAAAAGTAAGAAGTATGGCAATTCATAATATACATTGGTGATGCAGCTCTGAGATGAAGAATACTTTGGGAAAAAGGGTTTTCAAGAAAATGAGAACTTTTGACTTTTATCTGATTAGCAAAACTGGAGTGAGAACTGTTTATTCTGATATACTAGGAAAGAGAAAAAAGTTATCTTTGGAAAAAAAAAAAAAAAACTTTGTTCAATTCCTGGTACCAAAAAAAAAAAAGTTATCTTTTGGAAAGTTATCTTTGGAAAAGTGGCTCAGGATGGGACAGGAGACAAGGCCTTCAGTTTTTACAGTTGGGGTTCACACTTCAGAGAGCTACAGACAAATGCTCCTGAAGTGAGAGCAGCACAGCATCATCATATCTTAACTGGCAGTCTCTTAAGGAGAATTAGTTTTTTCAAACCATAGACAACCTATTAGCTGGTTATGAAATCAGTTTAGTTTACTCTAAAGAAAATTTTTAATGAAATAAAACAGAGGAAAAAATATGAAACAAAAAATGAATATGTGAATGTACTTTACTGTGTAAAATATGGAAATATGACTTTTTAAAAACTTATGTTTCATTAACTTATATTTATTATAGGGTACATGTGAGAGTGTTTATGCTTGTCTGCATTGGTTCATGATCAAAACTGGGTTCAAACAGTGGATTTTGGTAAAAAAAATGCAATTATTTTGTTCATTTTTAACTGATACATAAAAATAAAAACATGCATCGCAGTGCTGTGATATTTCAATATGTGTATGTATTATATAATGGTTAAGTCAGGTAAACTATATGTATCTCTTTAAACATTTACCATTTTTATGGTAAAAAAAATTAAAACTCCTTTCTTAAAACCATTCAAAATTCTTTCTTCTAGCTTTAGGGAATATACAGTATATAATTGTTATACTGTATGACTATCCTACTGCTATCTATCTATAACATTGATCAACTTTTCCTATTCCCCCCAACCAATCTTCCCAGAGTATGGTAACTACCATTAAATTTTAAAATTACCTTCTTAACAGGGAAGGGGGAAGTAGATGATCCAATCTTATCATGTACACCCTTAGATGAAGAGAACTTTCTCTAGCTGGAGGCAGAAGGGATAGCATAAGTCAGGATTCAGAAGTGCAAATTGCCCTTGGGCTGTGGTTGCTTCAAAGGGAGAAAGGGCAGGGCAAGATGATAAGGAAGCCCTTTAAGCTGCTGGGAATTGGGTGGTTGGCAGCCAGCAAAGAAACAGGGACCTTAGCATTACAACTGCAAAGAATTGATTTCTAGCAGTAAAAATGTCCCCTTAGGCCTCCACATAAGAGCCCCGGATATAAGATACCTACCTTGATTTCAGCAGGCAGCTGCCTCCTATAAATCCCACTTGGAAAACTTATAAGACAATACATTTATACTGTTTAAAATTGTTAGGTTTTAGTCTTTTTTTTTTTTTTTTTTTGAGCAGCAAAAGAAAGCTAACAACATTCTGAACTTAAATGCTTATACGTCAAATGCTAAATTGATTACTGAACTATATTGTGACAACTATTCAATGCAAAATCAACATTGATATTAATTTTTTTTTCATTTTTTCTAGTAACCATCAAGTAAGTTAACAAATTAATAAAATGGTATAAAAAGGCTGAGACTAATATCTCATGCTTAAAATTATTAATCTGACGAATAGTTGTTAAATATTTACTCCTTAGTGATTTCTCTGATGAGACTGCAATTTTTTTTCCTACTTTCCAAAGTGGCTGATCTAGAAATATTGATTTATTTTCAAATGTATTATCTAGATATTTTCCAATGCTGGGCAAGTACTGAAGAAACTATAGTCTATTACAAAGAATAAGCTCACAAAAGAGTTTGTTTAGTATGTCATTAAGTTTGAGGTTATATAAGAAAGAAAAAGATGAATTTGAAGTTACTTTTTTAAAACATGCTTTGGCTTTTAAAGTTTTAATCTTATGCTCTCTGACACAATAAGAAACACATAAAAATGTCTCACTTTTTGGCTTAGTAAATTTTCTTTCTTTCCTGCCATAAATAAATATATTTGTCCTCCTTTTTCAAGGGCTTGAAATTAGAGAATGAATATTTATGTTGGATTTTTATAAATGAGTGTACATTTTTTTTTCCTATGCCAGTAAACATGGCCGATCATAGGAATCTTTCTTGTCCATACAGAGAAACACACACACACACACACACACACACAGGACACATCAGTATGATTTTGAAAATGGGAAAAATTTCTCCTGGATTTCATGAAAGAGGTAAAAATAGACCTTGGGAACAAGATGGAAACTTTCTCAGGACTTAGGGCATTTATTTAAGGTGAGGTGAATTTTACGGATCCTCTATTTCTTCATTTGAGAGTTTGAGGCACCATTGAAATAGCTCTATTAGCTCTTTTTTTTTCTTTATTTACTGTGTGTGTGTGTGTGTGTGTGTGTGTGTGTGTGTGTGTTTGAGTATTTGTGTGTTTTACTAGGGAATTAAACACAGAAGCCATTTACTACTGAGTGACCATCTCAGCCTTTTCAATTTTATTTTTACTTTTTTAAATTTATTTTTTGGTACCAGGCATTGAACCCAGGGTCACTTAACCACTGAGTCAGATCCCCAGGGCTTTATTTTTTATTTTTTATTTTGAGGCAGGGTCTCACTAAATTGGTTAGGGCTTTGCTAAATTGCTGAGGTTGGTCTCAAACTTGTGATCTTCCTGACCCAGTCCCAGAACTGCTGGGATTGTAGGTGTGCACCACTGCACCCAGCAGTGTAAATTGACTAAGCTGGCCAGGAACTTCTGATCCTCCTGCTGCCACCTCCCAAGTAAATGGTATCAGAGGTGTGTGGCCAGCAACTTTATAACTTTTGACAAAATATAGAAAACTCTAATTTGAGAAGTAAGTCATGTGATTTTGGGAAATAAGAAAGTGTTAGTCTTGTTGGGTGCAGGGCAGACTGAACTGTGTTGTCTGCAGGGCAGGCTGAAAAGATGTTGGCTGCAAGATAGCCCATGCACTCAAACCCCCCTCTATCTGGTCCTTTATCACCTGTTTGTGTCAAGTCCCGCTCAAGGCTGAGCACTCAACCCCCCTTGGGCCAACAAGGCAGCTTGCAGACCCAGAGGCCCCATTAGATTTGGGCTATAAAAACTCCCTCCTGGCAGGCCCCCCTCTCTCTTGCTCTCTCTCTCTTGCTCTTTATCTTTCTTGCGCGTTCTCTGTCTCTTGCTCTTGCTCTCTCCCTCTTCATCTCTTCTCTTTTCTCTCTCTCTCTCTTTCCTTCTTTCTTTTCTCTGTGTTGCACTGCTACAATAAAGATCTTTTGGTTGCTCTGAGTGTTGTGGTCACTTTCCTTTCAAGTCTTTTCTACTCATGCTAAGTTATTGGCTGTGGCCTCATTTTTAACGAAATATATATAGTAAGTGAATTGAAGCTGTATAAATCATTTTTTAAAATAATTTACTATAAGAATTCAATGATTCCTTTTGACAAAAGAAGCCAAAATAATATAGTAATCAAAATTTATTATATTGGCATACACATAGACAAATAAATCAATGGGACAGATAGGAGAGATTAAAAACAAATATAAATTGGCAAATTCCACCATCCTTAATGAAATAATAAATATCTAATATCATATAGAAAATTAAAATCTTCAATACATGCAAAACTCATAGATGTATGAAAAATATCTTTTTAACTCAAAAAGTAATTGGCTTTGATAAGACATTAATTACTGTTACCCTTAGTATGTTACTCTGTAAATATCACAGATTTGGTCCAGTGATGCAATAGTCTGTATGGCTGTAGTATAAAACCTGTGCTTCCATAATAAACTATGCACTATTCACTGAAAGCACATGAAAGATAATACAAAAAAAGAAAAAGAATAAAGCCATGCTTTATTCAGTACAAGTGTGGGGGTTTTATTTAGTACAAGAGGGGTTGTGGTGGGGATGGATGGCAGTGGGCTACTATGAGGATCTGGTTTTTTAGGGCCTTAGCTGAGCTAGGTAGGAATTAGTTACTTTTGGTGGGCCTTTTGGCTGGCAAGGCCAGGTCATGGGAGGATTTTTGGTGGCAGGGTTAATTTAGAGCATGGAAGGAGGGAAGGTAGGGGAACAGTAAGGGACATTCCCTCCCTGAGGCCTATTGTCCATATCCTTCATTCACAGCACTGTTTCACAGTATACTTTGATTCTATAAAGTCTTTGTAACCTTGTTAGTGGCTGATAACTGACAGCAATAAAAAACAACTAATTTATTTTATATAAACATAAAATGAACTGTAAGTGGGAGGAGAAATTTTTTTAATCTTGCACTTGTGCACTAACAGATGAGTTTTGGGTCATTTTCACATTCTTGTCAATATATCTGACTCAAAAATGTATTTTTTGGAATTTTTTGAACTAGTTATAATCCCTTATCATTTTTCTCATTAATTAATTAAATAAAATATTTAACACATGTTCATTTTTATATCTTTGTGAGTCAGATGTTTTCATGAGAAATGATGATCTACTAAAATGTCCACTGGATTCCCCCAAGAAAGCCAGCCAGTCTTTGTGACCTGTAAAGTGTACCTCTTTGTCACTCAAGGCTGAGGTGTGTAATTCTTAGTTCCCTGTACTAAATATGGGGCTCTGTTAAGACTTTGTGGCTCTATTTTTCTAAATTTAATTTTACTAACTACTAATTTTGGGTTTTGATCTTCATTTTGTTTTTATTTACTTAAAGCGAATAACTACTATTGGCAGCATGATAAGAAATATGGTTTCATACTCTGGCTGCTTGATGATTTTGGTAAGTGGATTAGTGGTATACAGAGATCCATTTTCTTTAAGATAAGAGACAATGGCAAATCTGGTGTGTTGCTAGTCTTTTTGTTTGTTTTTTATTTTTTATTTTTTCCATTCAGAGCTCAAATCAATAAGAATTCCCTGCCTAGCAGGAAAGAGTGAACTCTGTCTATACTGATGAGTTTTAAATTTTATGAATTTACTCTTGGCCCATAGCTTAATAGAATTTGAAATTTTATAATTGAAGTTCTAGAATATAGTTTAGCTCTTTGACAAAGGGTCTGTCTTCCACATGGTTAAAGTCAACAACATACTGGTTCTAGACCATTCTAGTGGGTTCCAATTTATGTTTGAGAATATCCACTTGTTCTTGCTGTATGCTGTGGATTTCAATTCCCAACATCTACTATAAAGAAAACAGCCTTACAGACACTGTTTAACTACTCCCACAAATGAATAAGTCAAATTCCTATAAGAAATCTCTGTATATGTAATGTGTATATATACCTACATGTATACACAAAAGACGATAAGGAAACTTCATGTTTCTTTTTTGTTTGTTGTTGCTCATCTTGTTAATGAAGAGAAACTATATTTGCTCAGTAAAAGTGAGAAGAGCTATTCAAGATTCTGACCATTGAGTCTTGTGCTTTCTTTTGTCATGGGGCTGAAACTATAGAACTAAAGTTATAAGTCCTCCACATTCATGTTTCTGAATTTAAAAAAATATCAAGTTCTCATGTGGGAGTAGAAACTATTTCTAACTTCTGGGGAATATTGAAAGTTGATTAATACTTCCTACAAAATAAAGGAATTACGATTAATTTGCATATATACAAATATATGATTATATTCATATGTATTTAGGTTTATGTATTTATTTATATATGTTTATATTATATATATATATATATATATATATATATATATATAGCTTATTTCTGTTTGTTTCTACACTGTATTTGTTTTAGTACTATTTAATACTTTAGTATTTAGTACTATTTAATATTTCATGACATGAATACATCACAATGTGCTTACTCATTCACCTTTTTGATGGACATTTGTGTGGTTTACAGGTTTGGGCTACCTCAAATTAAACTGCTATTAATACTACTGTATAAGTCTTTTCATGGAATCTGCTTCCATTTCTTTTGGATAGATATGTATGGTGAGTGTGTAATTAAGGAAACTCTCATTAGCCAAAACAGTATATTATTATGTTACCATCAGTATGTGAGAGTTCCAGTTGTTTCATATCTTCAGGAAAACTATGTTTTTCATTTTGATTTCAGACATTAATTGTAGCTGTATAATATTAAGTAGCTGAAATTTTAATGAAATTTTACTAATGATTGATAATCATAAATATTTTCCATGTGACTGTATAGAAATCATACTTCATTGATGAGGTGAATGTAGTTAAAACCTTTTCAATATTTTTAATTCAGTATGATTTTATAATTGACTTTAGAGTGTTATTTTTAATGTATGAATTCCTTTATGACTTTATGGAAATTGCAGCTACTATTTCTATATTGCTTGTCTCTTTATTCTCTTAAAAGTCTATTTTTCTTATTACAGTGTGTCCTTTTATTATTACAAATGTTAACTCATTAATTATACAAATGAATGGGTTTCATTTTTACACTTTTGCAAAACAAAAGATCTTAATTTTGACAAATCTAATTTGATAACATTTTATAAATCAAGTTTTTATATTTTATGTAAGAAGAGTTTGTCTAACACAGGGTCACAATAATTTCACTTTCTTCCTCAATGTCTAATAATTTTAATTTTTGAACTATCAATTATTTTTCACTGATCTATTTTTGTTTGGTTGACAATATCACAGTCTTTAAACTGAAATTTTATAGCTATAGCAAAGTCAAGTAATAGGACTTATCCCACTCTGTTTTCTGCTTTCAAAGTTCTTTTGAATGTTCTAGGTAATTTGCTTTTCATATGAACCTTAGAATGAACATAATGATTTTTATATAATATGAATGCTGTAATTCTGATGTTAGTATTGTAACAATAGGTCAACTTGTTTAGAAACCTTTTCAATATTTAGTGTCTTACACTAATGTTTTTTTGTTGTTGTTGTTGTTTCAGTGATATCTACTGATGTATTTTATTAGGATAGTTTTAAAAATGTACCTCTTTGTTTAAACGTTCTAATTGTTCATTGAAATAAAAACCTTTTTTTTTGTGTGTGTGTGTGTTGATCTTGTATCCTGCTACATTGTTATACTTATTTATTGTTGCTAGTATGTATTTGTGGAATCCATAAATCTTTTTACAAAAAGTCATATCATGATATGAATAAAGATGGATATACATTTCACTTATTCAAACTTAATTAAATCTATTTAATTTTTTTCTCAACTTATTCTACTTAATACAACCTCAAGTTCAAGGTTGAATATAAATAGTAATGCAAACAGATTTTCCCTATCCTGATGTAAAAGTGAAAGCATTCCCTTGTTAGCTTTAAATATGTTTATTATGTTAGTCTTTCTGATACTTTAGTGAGTATGGGTATTTTTTAATATGAGTATCAAATTGATCTGGCACATTTGCTGAAAAGACATATCTCCGCTGAACTCCTTTTAACCTTTGCTATTAGAATTGTGAGGAATCAACTTCTTATTTTTTTCTTTTTTCTTTTTTTTTTGTGTGTACTACTTCTGATTATGTTTTTAAGCTAATATTTAAAACTCAAATGCCATGTAAACATTTAGATCTCTGATTTTAAAGAAAAATCTTGCAATAGTAGGTCCATTTAAAAATAAAAGATACCAGGATAAGTACTGCTGACCCATTTGAAAGGGCTTCCTCAGCAGACCTCATTAATATTTGACTATGATGGGAAAGGCCAGCTTTCATTTAACATTGTGCTTTTTTTCCCTTGAGTACAAAAAAACTTTTAGAATAGAGAAACATTTTCGATATATGATTCTTTCCAAAATAGAGACTTGTTAATATAAAGGTTAGAAATGTCAGGAAAAATTTGGGGAAAGGATTTTTTTCTGTTAAAGAAAAAAATTGTTCCTACATATTTAATATACAAATAGTGTCTTTGTGATGCAGCCATGTGTTATTACATTGCCACATGTGAATTTTCTGACCATTCTCTTGTTTGTTTATAGCATCATTCCATTGTGACAGTAATTGTATGATTTATTTTAATTTGTAAGATTTATTTTAGACTTAAATATGTTTTAACCTATAATATACTCAAAAAGAATGTATATATATATATATATATATATATATATATATATATATATATATATATTTTTTTTTTTTTTTTTTGTACCAGGTATTGAACTAAGGGGTATTAACCATTGAGCCACATCCCCAGCCTTATTTTATATTTTATTTAGAGACAGGGTCTCAGTGAGTTGCTTAGCACCTCGATTTTGCTGAGGCTGACTTTGAACTGGCAAATCTCCTGCCTCAGCCTTCTGAGCTTCCGTGATTACAGGCATGCACCACCATGCCTGGCTATGTATAATCTTCTTCATTGTGTATGTCTCTTAGTTGTACTTGGTCCATAATTTTATTTAAACTTGCTTTTTCTTTTCTTTCTCTCTTTTCTTTCTTGATATTCTTTTTGGATTATCTATCCATGATTAAAAATAGGGGTTCAAAGTGCCCTACTTTATACGTTTGCTGTCTTTCTGTTCTATTTCCTTTTCTATGCTTAAATACCTTGATCTATAGTGTGTCTATTTTTACAATTTACCCCTTGATGTATTGACTGTTTATCATCACATGATGACTTTTTTCTTATGGAACAAGTTTTTTTCCCCCTAATTTAAAGATTTTACACAGTCACTCTATTTTAGTTACCAAATTTGCATGAAATGTCTTTTTCCATTCCTTTACCTTTCAACATTAAATTTAAAGTGGATATCTTGAAGAACAGTACATATTGGGTCTTAATTTTTTACCAATTGTGACTCTCTGCACCTTTTGATTATGGTATTGAATCCATATATATTTATGTAATTTTTAATAAGAAGAATTTTCTATATTCTTATCAATGAATAGTACCTATACATATCAATGGGATTCAGTGTGTACTTCTATATATGCATTGATTAAAAACAATTACAGAGCATGGGCCCTAGCCCAGAACTGCCCCATCATTTCTGTGGTAGCCCGGGCTCAGGTTGTGGACAGGACCGGCTTCACTGACCTATGCAGCATCCAGGCCAAGGCCTCTGCTGACCTGCTTGGAAGTCCAGGCCCAGAGTAATACTGGGTCTGCTGCACTGACAGGCAGACCCATGCAGGAGCTCAGCTCCCATCCAAGGACCACCCCTGCCACCAGTGTGGGATCCCAGGCCCAGGGTAGGCCCAGCTCTGCACCCTGCCCCCACCCATCTGGAAGCCCAGGTCTAAACCATTTCCATCCTGGGACACTGCAGCCATCACCATAGCCCTCCCCAAACACTAGCCTCCACCTTGCAACAACAGTGCCTAGAAGCAGCTTCATCTCAGAACAGTCATCATAAAGCCATTGAAAGGCCCACCCTTTCAGCCCTATCTCCAAAAGAGAGTTCATCCATCTTGGGACACCTCCCCTGCTATTTTGCTGCCAGCATCTTTACTTGCAGTATCATCCATCAGGGGACATTGTCAGGGTCTGGAAGCCCAATACCAAAGTGAGGTACAGATAACCTGCACAGATACTACAAGATTATAAGGTAGAAATTGTAATACCTCACATCTGCCCTGCAAGAAAGGAACACACATAGACAACATAAAAAAAAATTACGAAAGAAAGTGCCCCAAACCATATTCTACAATAACAGAATCCATGGGCAGCACAGTTGATAAAATGTCAGAGAATGAGTTCAGAATATATATCATTAAAAGGATCTGTGAATTAAAGAATGACCTAAATGAGCAGATGTAGGCAAAATTGATCACTCAAAAATTGATCACAGGAAACCATGATAACAACAACAAAGAGATAAGGGAGCAAATACAGGTAGCAAAATATTAATTCAATAAAGAGATTGAGATTGTGGAAAAAAAAGTCAGACATCTTTGAAATGAAGGAAACAATAAAGCAAATAAAATACTCAACAGAAACTGTCACTAACAGACTAAATCATTTAGAAGACAGAACTTCAGATAATGAATACACAGTGTACAATCTGGAAAATAAAGTTGTCCACACAGTAAAGATGGTAAGAAACCATGAACAGGAAAACCAGGAATTATAAGAAAGCATCAAAAGACCAAATCTTAGAGTTATTGGCATAGAGGAAGGCACAGAGATTCAAACCAAAGGAATACACAATCTCTTCAATTAGATAATATCAGAAAATTTCCAAAACATGAAGAATGAATTGTAAAGTCCAATACAAGAGGCTTACAGAACACCAAATGTATAAGATTACAACAGATCTACACCAAGGCACATTACAATGAAAATGCCTAGCATACAGAATAAGGATAGAATCCTAAAGACCATAAGAGGCAGCAATCAGATCACATATAGGGGGAGACCAATTTGTATCTCAGCAGATTTTTTCAACTCAGACCCTAAAGCCAGGAGATCCAACCATATACTAAGTTCTGGAAAAAAAAAATGGATGCCAAGCAAAAAATCTTATACCCAGCAAAATTAAGCTTCAGTTTTGATGATGAAATAAAAACCTTTCATGACAAAAAAAAAAAAAAGGTTAAAAGAATTTACAGTGAGAAAGCTTGCATTACAGAGCATCTTCAGCAAAACATTCCAGGAGGAAAAAAAAAAGAAAATGAAAATCAGCAAAGGGAGGGACTACACTAAGGGAAAGGCCCTCAAAGGAAAAAAAAAAAGTCAAATTAAATACCGAAAATAAACCAAAATGTCTAGGAATACAAATTCTTCTGAATGTGAATAGCCAAAACTCATCAATTAAGAGACATAGACTTACAGGTTGCATTAAACAACAACAACAAAACAATAATATGTTGCTTTCAAGAGACTCATCTCACAGGAAGACATCCATAGGCTGAAGGTGAAAGCTAGGAAAAAGGTACCACTTATATGGACCACACAAATAAGCAGGGGTTTTCATCCTCATATCAGATAAAGTAGATGCCAAACCAAAGCTAGTGAAGAGGGATAAAGAAGCACATGGAGCATCCATATATGTCAAATAAATTGTTCTCAAATACAAAAAAAAAAAATAATAATACTGGGTGACTTTAGTACACCTCTCTCATCACTGGATAGATCTTCCAAAGAAAAATTAAACAAAGAAACTATAGAACTCAACAATACAATCAATAATTTGGACTCAACCAATATACATATAGTATACATGCATCAACTAGTGAATACACTTTCTTCTTAGCAGCACATGGATCCTTCTCCAAAATGCACCATATATTATGCTACAAAGCAAGTCTTAGCAAATACAAAAAAAATAGAGATACTACCCTGCATTTTATCTGACAATAATGGAATGAAATTAGAAATCAATCATAAAATTAAAAGAGAGATGTTACTCCAACACTTAGAGACTAAACAATACACTATTGAATTATGCATAGATAACAGAAGACATCAGGGTAGCCATTAAAAAAAATAGAGGTAAATGAGAACTCTGATACAACTTACCAAGATCTCTGTGACACTATGAAGGCATTGCTAATAGGAAAGTTCATTGCATGGAGTTCTTTCATTAAAAGAAGAAAAAGTCAACAAATAAATGACCTGACATTAGAGCTCAAAGCCTTAGAAAAAGAAGAATAAACCAAAATCCAAAGTAGTAGAAGACAGAAAATAATTAAAATCAGGGTAGAAATCAATAAAATCAAAACTAAAGAAAAAAATCTAAAAAAAATGACAACACAAAAAGGTGGTTCTTTGAAAAAATAAATAAAATTGACAAACCCTTCATCCCTCTAACAAAAGAAGGAGGGAGAAAACTCAAATTACTAAAATTTTTGATGAAAAAAAGAAATATCATGACAGACACCATTGAAGTACAGAAGAAAATTAGAAAATATTTTGAAAATGTATACTCCAGTAAAATAGAAAACCACAGACACCAAGAAATTTCTAGATACATATGATCCACCTAAACTGAGTCAAGGGGACATACACAATTTAAACAGATCAACTTCAAGCAAGAAAATAGAAGACGCCATCAAAAGCCTACCATCCAAGAAAAGCCCGGGACCAGATGGATTCACAGATGAGTTGCAGAAGACTTACAAAGAATAATTAATACCAATTGTCTTCTAATTATTCCATTAAATACAAAAGGAAGGAAGCCTTCCAAACTCATTCTTCAAAGCTAGTATTATCCTGATACCAAAACCAGGCAGAAACATACCAAGAAAGACAATATCTCTGATGAACATTAGTGCAAAAATGTTCAATAAAATTCTGGCAAATTGCATACAAAAACACATTTAAACAATACTACACCATGATCAAGTGGGGTTCATTCTAGGGATGCAAGGTTGGTTCAACATATGGAAATCAATAAATATAGTTCATCACATCAATAGACTTAAAGATAAGAATCTTATGATTATATCAATTGATGCAGAGAAAGCATTTGAGAAAATACAGCACACTTTCATGTTCAAAACACTAGAAAAACTAGGAATGGTAGAACATACTTCAACACTGTAAAGGTTATCTATGCTAAACCCAAGGCCCAAATTATTCTAAAAGGCAAAAAATTGGAAGCAGTCTCTCTAAAAACTGGAACATGACAGGAATGTCCTCTTTCACCACTTCTATTCAACCTAGTTCTTGAAACCCTAGCCAGAGCAATTAGAAAGATAAAAGAAATTAAGAGATACAAATAGGAAAAGATTAACTCAAACTATCAGTATTTGCTAATGACATGATTCTATATTAGAGGATTACAAAAAGTCCACCAGAAAACTTCTAGAATTAATTAACAAATTCATAAAAAATAGTAGAATACAAAATAAATACCTATAAATCAAATGCATTTCTATACATTAGTAATGAATCCTCTGAAAGAAAAATTGGGACAATTCACATTAGACTCAAAAAAAAAATGGGAATCAACTTTCAAAAAAAGGTGAAAGATCTCTGAAATAAAAACTACAGAACACTAAAGACAGAAATTGAAGAAGACTTTAGAACATGAAAATATCTCCCATGCTCTTGGATAGGCAAAATTAATATTGTCAAAATGGCTATTCTACTCAAAGTGCTATACAGAGTCAATGCAATTCCAATTAATATCCCACACACATCCCTTACAGAAAAAAATCAATAATGAAATTCATTTGGAAAAATAAGAGACCCAGAATAGCCAAAGCAATCCTTAGCGACAAGAGTGAATCAGAGGCATCACAATACCAGACCTTAAACTATACTACAAAGATATAGCAACAAAACAGCATGGTATTGGCACCAAAATGGACATGTAGACCAATGGTATAGAATAGAAGATTCAGAGGCAAATCCACATAAATACAGGTATCTCATACTAGACAAAGGGACCAAAAACATACACTGGAGAAAAGAGAGCCTTTTCAACAAATGTGCTGGGAGAACTGTAAATCCATCTGTAGCAAAATGAAACTAAACCCCTATCTCTCACCATGCACAAAACTCAACTCAAAGTGGAGCAAGGACTTAGGAATTGGTCCAGGGACCCTATGCCTAATAGAGGAAAATGTAGGCCCAAATCCTCATCACATCAAATTAGGCCCAGACTTCCTTAAAAAGACTCCTAAAGTGAAAGAAATAAAATCAAGAATTAATAAATGGGATGGACTAACTAAAAAGCTTCTCAGCAAAATAAACAATTAATCAGGTGGATTAAGGAACTGAACAGACACTTCTCAGAAGAAGATACACATTTGATCAACAAATACATAAAAAAATGTTCAACACCTCTAGTCATTAGAGAAGTGCAAATCAAAACTACTCTAAGATTTCATCTCATGCCAGTCAGAAAGGCAGTTATCAAGAATACAGACAACAATATATCTTGGGGAGGAAGTGGGAGAAGACACATTCATACATTGCTAATTGGACTGCAAATTGGTGCAACCACTGTGGAAAACAATGTGAAGATTCCTTAGAAAACTTGAAATGGAACAACCCTTTGACCCAGCTATCCCACTCCTTGTTCTATACCCAAAGGACTTAAAATCAGCATACTATATTAATGCAGCCACATAAATGTTCATAGCAACTCAATTCACAATAACTAAACAGTAGAAACAACCTAGATGCCCTTTAATAAATGAATGGATAAAGAAATTGTAGTACATATACACAATGGAATATTATACAGCATTAAAAGAGAATAAAATTATGACATTTGTAGGTAAATGGATGGAATTGGAGAATATCATGCTAAGCAAAGAAAGCCAATCCCAAAAAAACAAAGGCTGAATGTTATCTCTGATAAATGGATGCTGATCCATAATAAGGAGGACATGGGCAAAATGGAGGGTGCATGGGGCCAGAAAAGACAGAGGAATGAGATGGACATCATTACCTTAGGTATATGTGTAACTGCACATATGGTGAAATGAAATGAAAAACAGAGAAATGAAAAGTTGTGTTGCAGTTGCGTACAATGAATTCTGCTGTCATATGCAACTAATTAAAATAAATAAGTTAATAAAAAAATGCAACTTCAGGTTTGGCACTAAAAAAAAAAAATACACTATTTCCACCCTCCAATCCTTACTCCTCTCTTAGTAATCAGTATTATTTTAGTAATCAGTAATCAGTATTCTATTTTCAGACCTCCACTTATGAGAAAGCACATGTGTTACCTGTATTCTTGCATCTGGCTTATTTAACATAATTTCCTCTAATTCCACACAGTTTGCTGAACTTTACAGGATTTCATTTTTTCTTATGCATGAATGATACTCCATCATGTATATATACAACACTATTTTTATTCATTTGCCTGTGGATGACCACTTATGTTATCCCATATCTTATGTTAGTGCTGCAATAAATATGGGTGTGCAGGTATTTATTTATGGTTTTGATTTCATTTCCTTTTGTATTATATGCCCAAAGTGGGACAACTAGATTATATGCATGGTGGATTCATTTTTATTTTATATAATTTTTCATGTTGTGCTCTATGAGGCTAACAACAACTAATATTTCCTTTTTCTCCAAATGCTCACAAATATATGCTATTTTTAATAATAGTTTCTTAATAATCCACATTCTTAGCTGAGGTGAGATAATATTTCATTTGTTGTTTTGTATTCCCCTGATTACTAATGATATTGAACATTTTTTGATTTATTTTGCCATTAGTATTTTGACATTTCTTCTCTTGAGAAGTGTCCCTTCAAATTATTTGCCCATTTTTATTTTTTTAATTGGATAATTGTAGTTGTATACAGTAGTTTATTTTGACAAAAATCATAATTCATGGAATTTATTAAAATTCCTGTTCTCCCTCATCAGCTGGCAGTAATTGTCTGGAGTCGGGGGCCTGTTTGTGTATTTCCACAGGGAGAACAGCAGCTGAAAGCGATTTCTACAGACCAAAAAGAAGGTGATTTGGCTCAAATCCATAACAGCTGATATCCAAAACTCCAATTTGGCTATCCTTACATCTGTGACAGAACCAGGATGCTTTTTTCAATATCTATTTTATTATTGCCCTTTCCCATATCATGAAGTTCTATTTTGTTTTTTGAGCTCATACAGACCTAGGTTAATGTTTTGCTGATCAGTTCTATTTTTTTTTTTTTTGACTATAGAGTTTTTAAACATTGCAATGGAGATTTCACCTGTAAAAAGTTATAAGGCCTTTACTATTATGTTATGTGTTGTATGTATTATATTATGTGTGCACACTTGTGTTTTGTGTTATATGTTTGAATGTACGTATGTCCATATATCATATATGATGAGAGCTCATGAAAAAATGGATCCAAATATTTTTTTTTTATTCACGTGATTTAAATGGTTTAATTTAAATTGGGTAAATAACTGTTAAGAATTGTTTTAATATGTAAACAAAAAAGAAGGTTAACAGATTTGTTTGTTTACTTTCACCTTTCCTTTTCATTATATTTAATAATTCTCTTCAAGATAATGTAAATTGTTAAGAAAATTGTTTTCTTTTAGTGCCTTCTGGAATGTTACATAATTTTTTCTTTAGCCATTATTGCTAGAATTCCTATCTTCATCCCAGTGCCGGTGAAGACAAAGATAAAACTAATCTACAGTTTCTGCAATAGCCATCACTGAACTGCTTGCAGAACTTGCCTAAACTATGTGTCACTTGTATGCATTGTGAACTCACTTGTATGCATTGTGAACTATCTGTTGGTGCAGCGACTTGTGGTAGTGTTGGAGTATTTTTACTGATGATGTCATCGGTTGTACAATTTTTCCAACAAGAGCCATCAATTGGCTTGGTGTATCTTCCTCCCTTCTGCTTGTCATGACAAAGACCTCTCCACAGGTGTGGCTGTATACTGAACCGGTAGTCAATAACCGGTAAGATCCAATTACAATGGTAACAACCTAAGACAGGAGGCTGATGCCCTGAGGTCAGCTCATCCGAAGACGGGTAAGGACCATAGGTAGTATTGGACAACCTAAGGCAGGCACGGTCCCTAAGCCACATGCTTGTTGTTTAAACAGAGAGGGGGAGATGTTGAGAGCCACAGCCAAAGGGGCCCCAGCAAACTTCCAGCTGCCAGCAAACTTCAGACTGCCAGCTGATGATTGGTTCACAGCGGCCCCAGCAACATCTAGCTGATTGGCTCCTCTACAGTGATGTTCATTGGGCTGTTTCCCTGCCCTTCAGACTGCCAGCTGATGATTGGCTCACAGTGGCCCCAGCAACATCTAGCTGATTGGCTCCTCCACGGAGCTGCTCATTAGGGGATTTCTTTGGCTCCGCCCACGCGACCCAGCCAATCAGCCTCAAGAGCAGGAGGATTGTGGGAGGTGGTGAGGTTTGTGTGGGGGTGAGAGGCTTGGGGAAGCCGGTGGTGGCAGTTGGGCTCTGAGGGTTTTTCCTGAGGAGCTGTTTTGTTTGGCTTTGTAGTTCTAAAAATAAAGTTAGTTTCTTTTGACAAGTGGCTCCTGAATTGTGCCCAGCCAGACTACGGCACTCCCTCCTTTGCCGCTCCTTTTCCTTTTCCCTATTCTCCTTCCCTTTCTTACTCTACTGATCTTCTTTTTGTTAGTTTATTTATGTATTTTTGATTCATAATTTATACATAAAGGTGATATTCCTGTGGGGTATGTATGTATGTATGTGTGTGTGTATGTGTATATATATATATATATATATATATATATATATATATATACATATATATATATATATATATATATGAATTTGTTAAAGTCCCATCACCATTCCTGTCCCCACTCCTCCTCTTTCATTTTTGATCTTCTTCTTCTAGTCCACTAATCTTCCCCATTTCTTTGTGTTATCTAATCCCCACACCCCAACTTCTTTCCTTTATTTTCCTCTAGTTTCCATGTATGCATTTTTTTTTATTTTTTAAATTTATGAGTTCCTCGTATATTCTGCATGTTAACCTTCTGTTAGATTAATAGATTAAAATACTTTCTATGCCTTAGAGTTTGTTTTTTACTGGTTTTGGTTATCCATCCAGGGAATCATATATGCCAGGACAGTGCTCCACCTGTCATATAGTTTTGTTGCTTCTTTTTTAATTGCTTATTATCTCTTTAAATTTTGTTGATTATTTTAATGAAATGCTTTCAATTTTTTAATATATTTTTCTTTGTGTAACTATTACAGGTTTCTTCTTTGTTTCTGCCAAGATACTGGCTTAAAACATTTTATTTAAGTGCTTTTTAGAATTTTATTTTATATATAATTGTAGTTGTTACTTTAAGCTGGAAACAATTTTAATTATATACATCTGCTCTTAATTGTCACTCCTACTTCAACTTTACATTATTGATTCCACAAGTACTTCTCCTCTAAATCAAATGTATGTTAATCAGCTTTCTTACTAAAATGAAATACCTAAGATAATTAACTTATAACCAAAAAAAATGGTTTATTTTAGCTTACATTTCTGAAAGGTCTAATCCAAAATCAGGTAAGCTCATTGCTTTGAGAATCTGGCAAAGGCAGAACACCATTGTGGGCAGATATGGTAGAGCATACCACATACATCAGGAGCCAGTAGCACAGAGAAATAGAATGGTCTTGTTTGGTAGCATGCCCAGAATAACCTAAGAACCTCTCACTAGGTTGCAACTCCTAAAGTTCTATTGCATCTTCAAAGGCACCACACTGGAGACCAAGTCTTTAACCTATGAAACATTAGGTAATATTTAACATTCAAATTATAGCAAGATGTAAACATCAAAGAGAAAGAAATGTAATGCTAGCACGCAAATTATCTCTAAATGTGTTTTGCTCCATTTTTTGCATTACTGTGACCAGAATACCTGACAAGAACAACTTAGAACAGAAAATTTTTATTTGGAACCCACAGTTACCAACTATTGACCACTGACTCCATAGCTCTGAGCTAAAGGTAAAGTAGTACATCATGAGGGAAGGGCCCAGAGAAGAAAAATTCTCAGATCATTGTGGGGCTATAAAACAGAGTAGTGAAGGGTCTAGAGAAAGATGGCCTCTTCCATGACCCATTTCTGCTGACCCACGTCCTCCAGCCATGCCTCACCTGCCTAAGGTTACTGCTCAGTCAGCTCATTCAAAGTCAGATGGACTGATTAGAATACAGCTCTTATAATCATCTTGCTTTTGAATATTCCCACCACATTAACCTAGGAGCTTATTGAAGACATGTCATATCCAAATCACAACAAAATGTAATATGAAATGAGCAACAAATAGATAATTAGTATAAGTAATGAATTAGTATATTCTGTACCATCCGGATGAATGACTAAATTAAATAATGAAATATTTCTTATAATTTTAATATTTTGCTAAAGGTAATTCTGTTATAAAGAGTGAAAACACAAGGTTATAATGTTAATAAATAGTCTTGTTAAAGTCCAATTACCTCATTTATTACAGGACTTGAGAATGGGCATGGAATCACACCCTTTTTTCTGTAGGCATCCTATAGGAAGATATACTTGGAAAAGGGTTCAAGTGAATATAGTATGAAGGTTTGTTTCTGATTAGGGTTCCCATCATTGGCTCTCTCATTTATATAAAGTGAGCTTGGGAGTTTTCTTGCTACTTGGTCCAGCTATTTACCAAGTTGCTATAAATTGGATTCTGGGGAAAAACTGAGATTTGGTATTATTCTTCCAATTGGTTCTGTAGGAAATTGAATTCAGGGCAGCTATTGTTAGCCCAGGTTTATTTGTGTGTCTCTGTGTACTTATATACATACGTTTTTTTGTTTTTTTTTCCCAGAAAATAGCCCGGTAGTATAATTACAAAATCACACTTTTGTCAATACTTAGTACAATCTGCTTATTTCTGCTTCACATAAAGACAAGCATACTTTTCCATGTAGTATTCAGAGACACATTGGTGAAAGTTCGGACATTTTAAATTGTGAATTTTATTTAGCTAATGTATCTACATTTACCTGTCATAGATGAGAAAACATGGAGTAAAGAATCACACAATAATTTTTATAAGCAATGATTGCAGGTGCTTTTTCTACATTCCACTGTCTAAAACTCACTCCTAGGTTTATAGTGGATAAGGAGGTTAAAGATAGCTTCCTTGAGCAAAGGGGCAGGGAGGGGTTCAGTAAATAACAAGACAGTTTCAGCCAAAGTGAAAGTAAGATACCTAATGCAAAGTTGTTTTATTCTCTTTCAAGTCATTCTCATTACAAATAGTTTGTCAAGACACTTCCTTGAAGCTTAGTGACAATTTCTTACAGAGTCAACATAATTTTCTTACACATAGATGCTATAAAGAAACTAGTAAATGTGGGTTATAGGGGAATTTCTTGTAGAAAAATGTTTCCCTTATGCAAAACCTTATTTGCAAATGTAGTCCCTTGAAAATGAAACACATAACACATGATCTTTCATGCCCTGAAATGAGGCATTTAAATCTAGTAAAATTCAAATTATAGAATATTTTGTGTAATGATCATCAAAGTCTACATCAGTATAAAATATTTTCCATCGGCAGTTTTTCTGGTACACCTCATTTATTTCTGCCTGCTATAAGATATGACATAAGAACTTTATTTTAGTGCTTAAAAATTTCAGATTTTTTAACCTTCATGCAAAGTGTAAGAAACAATGAAAATCATTCTATGGCTTTTAAAAATAATGTTATGAAAGCAATAGCAACACAGAAATAATTTTTAAAAAGGAGCAGATGATAAGTAGTCTATTAACATCTAATAATAACAAGAAATCCAGAAATTTGTTCATTTAATCATATGGAGTGTTTAACAAAAAGTGCAATTCATGAGCTATTATCTGCCGGACTCACTTTAAATGTTCTTCAATAGTCAAAACCTTTTTCCAAAATTTACTGCTTATATAAAGACAGGTAATTAGACAAGAAACACACTTGCACTTGACAAAACATTTACATAAAGAACATAAGCAATTCCATATAGTAAATAGAAAAGACATAAGAAAAGCATTTCATTCTTATGAAATCTTTGTTTTTAAAAGATTGAGAAACTAGGCTCTGGTGGCTACTAGTCTTTTATCTTTTACTTGGTAACTTAGATTAAACTGAGCATTATTTTACTGTCACAAATGGTTTCTTTATGACAGTTGTTTCAACATCCAAATTGCTGTTTTAAAACCCTGGCTTTCAACTCCGAGAGAGGCTGTGGTGCACCCTGTTGTCTCTTACAAGACACACTGTCTGCAAGGCACAGCACACCCTCTGATGAGCAGTTAATAAAAGTTGTGTACTGGGAACATGGTTCAGTAGCCGTTGGAGAAGCTTGAAGCTGAACATATTTCATGAATATTAGTTCCAAGGCTAAGAGCTGCCAGCTAATGTATAGGAGCAGAATCTCTGATGGACCCAAAGTCTTATGGATTTGGTTCATTCTTTCTTATCACACACCTCCAGTTTGAATATGGCAGTTTTTTTTTTTTTTTTTTTTTTTTTTTTTTTTCTGGTCAGTGTTCAAGGTTGCAAATGGCTTTGGGCCCTACTGCTGTGAGCTCTTCCCACCCAACATAAGAGCTAACTGCAGTTACCTAACAACCATGTAGTTCTTTTCTGATTAGTGATTACCTGGGAGGACCTACATGTTAAGGTCAGCTTCTTTACTGTAACTTCTGGGAAAAGTTCACTCAGACCTCCCTGAATTGAGATTGTCTCAGTAGAAGGTTGGAGGGAAGTTTGATAAAACCTTCCTTGGAGGGGATTGAGAAGAGCATGGACATCTAATTGATGGAACCAAGATACTAATTTCCTTGTATTAAGTGCACTTTATGTATTTCTAATAAGATGACTTTCCAGAAAGTGAACTTTGTTATGTTCTGGCTTTTAAAAGGTGAAATATAAATAAATTTCAAAATTTATCCAAAAAAATAAAAGATTGAAAAACTAAAGTTGATATTCTTTTTTAAATGTTAAAATATCTCTGGAAAATATATTTCAGAAGAATGGATTAAAAAAAAGGCTGAAAAGAAGTAAGCTCACAGCTTATCAGCAGTCAATAAAGAATTTTATTTTTCTTATGCAAAGATGTTTCACCTTGCCAGATGTTTGCCTGGCATGGTGGAATCAACTAGAGGTGTTAGAGGCAGCTTCATAGATTTTGGTGAAAAAATTCATTTTTATGTTGAAATAAAAAAATTATATAATATGTTTAAAATTTATGGCAAAATTCAAATACATTAATTGGATTTCTATAAAATTTCTAAATAAAATATTTTCTAAGTTTTTGATAACCCAATTAAGGGTTATCAAAAAAATTTAAAATATTGATTTTTTTGATCCAAAAACACATTAATATTTCAGTTTGCATAAGAAAATTGGAAAATAATTAAGTTTCACTCTGGTTCTAGTGTTTACAATAGAAAATTCTAGTGTTCACACAAAATAACAAAATCTGTAGATACAAGTAATTTATACAGTACTTGATCTATAATTAGCTTATAGGTTTTATAATTAAATTTTTGTCTCTTCAGGTCAATGATACAGTATAAACAATTTAGAATTTCCTGGGAAGGTGACTGAAATTACAGATATTGTAATTCATGTTAAGAATTATGATTTATTCAAGAGGATATACACAGTTTACACAGATCAACTTCAAGTAATGAAATAGAAGATGCCATCAAAAGCCTACAAATCAATATAAGCCCAGGACTAGATGAATTCTTGCTAAGTTCTACAAGACCCTCAAAGAAGACTTAACACCAATATTTCTCAAATTATTCCATGAAATAGAAAAGGAGGAAACCTTTTCAAACTCATTCTATGGAGCTACTATCACCCAGATACCAAAATCAAACAAAGGCACATTAAGGAAATAAAACTTCTAGATGCAAAAATTCTCAATAAAATTCTAGCAAATTCCATATAAAAACATATTAAGAAAATAGTGCACCACCATTGATTGTGATTCATCCCATGGAAACAAGGTTGGGTCAACATATACAAATCAATAAACATAATTCATCACATCAATAGACTTAAAGACAAGAATCATATGATCATCTCAATAGATGCAAAAAAAATTGACAAAATATAACACCCCTTCTTGAAAAACTAGAAAAACTAGGGAGAGAAGGAACATATCTGAACATTGTAAAAGCAATCTATGCTAACTCCAAGCCAACATCATTTTAAATGAAAAAAAAAATATTGAAAACATTTCCTCTGAAAACTGGAACATGACAAAGAGGCCCTTGTTCACCACTTGTATTCAACATAGACCTTGAAACTGTAGCCAGAGCAATTGATAGAAGGGAAAAAAAATAAAGACATACCAATAGGAAAAGAATAACTAAAACTATCACTATTTGCTGATAAGATGATACTATATTTAGAAGATCAAAAAAATAAAAATAAAAATCCACCAGAAAATATCTAGAACTAATAAGTGAATTCAGCAAAGCATCACAGTGCCAACCTTAAACTATACTACAGAGTAATAGTAACAAAAACAGCATGATACTGGAACCAAACAGACACGTAGTCCAATGGTACAGAATAGATGACACAGAGACAAACCCTCATGAATATAATTATCTCATACTAGTAAAATATGGCAAAAACATTTATTGTGAATAAGATAGCCAAACTGGAAATCCATATGCGGGAAAATCAAATTAATACCCTGTCTCTCATCCTGCACAAAACTCAACTCAAAATGGATCAAAGACTTAGCACTAGAACAGAGACCCTGCCCATAATAGAAGAAAAAGTAGGCCCAAATCTTCATGATATCAGCTTAGGACATGACTTCCTTAACAAGACTCCTAAAGCACAATAAATGGAATCAAGAATCAATAAATGAGATAGATTCAAACTGAAATGCTTCTTCTCAGCAAAGGAAACAATCAATAATTTGAAGAGAAAGCCTACAGAAAGGGAGAAATATCTTTACCACATATACCTCAGATAGAACACTAATCTCCAGGATATATAAAAACTCAAAAAACTCAATACCAAAAAAATGAATAACCTAATCAATAAATGAGCTAAGGAACTGAGCAGACACTTCACAGAAGAAAGAGAATTAATTGATCTATAAATATATGAAAAAAATGTTCAACATCTCTAGTAATTAGAGAAATGCAAATCAAAATGACTCTAAGATTTTATCTCACTCCAGTCAGAATGGCAGTTATTAAAAATAGAAGGAATAATAAATGCTAGCAAGGATTTGGGGGAAAAGATACATTTATACATTGTTGGTGGGACTGCAAATTGGTACAATCACTCTGGAAACAGTTTGGAGATTCTTCAGAAAATTTGGAATGGATCCACCATTTGACCCAGCTATCCCACTTCTTGGTTTATATGACTTAAAATCAGCATACTACAGTGACACAGCCACATCAATATTTTAGCAGCTCAACTCATAATATTTAAACTATAGAACCAACCTAGATGCCCTTCAATAGAAGAAAGAATACAGAAAATACTGATGTTATTCACAATAAGGGCAGGGGCTAGGGAAGAATAGAGGTACTTTGGATTAAGCAGAGAGGAGTGAATAGAAGCTAGATTTGGGCATTTTCAGTGGACTTTTCACAAGCCACTGCTTTAATTTGGCAGATCACCTAATGTCTAATTATCCAACAAATGATGAGAAATTTCCTCACCTGCAAAACTTGTTTATAGAAGAAAACACTTTTGTGGCTCTTGTCTGACGCATGTCTAGTTTAATATTACCTTACCATTGTTGGTGCTCAGAGATTGTCTATGTTTTTCCAGCTATTCCAGGAAGTTCAAGCATAGAACAGTCCTGGTTTTACAAGTTCAAGGCACAAATTTAGTACGCCACTGTGATAAGAAAAAAGTTCAAAGATTTTTACTCTAAAGTTACCCCAGGGTGACTTAAAGGCAGAAATCAAGAGTCAGGAAAAAGAAGAAAGAGAATAGGGTGCATATCATGTTAAGATTTTAGGCAAAAGCCAAAACGATCCTTTTAATTTTAGTAGTAGGAAAACAGGGGGCCTAATGTACTTCTTCCAGTCTGTGCCTTGTCTTGTCATTCTCTTGACAGTACCTTTCGTAGATCAGAAATGTTTAATTTTAATTAGACCCTGCTATTGATTACTTCTTTCACAGAGCATGCATCCATTGTTTTATAAACAAAGTCATTGCTAAACCAAATGTCCTTTAAGTCCTTTTCAAAGGTAATTTCTAGGAGTTTTATATTTTGCTTTCTTTGTGTTTAGGTTTCTGATCCATTTTGAGATAATTTTTGTGAAGATTTGTGGGTTTTTAAATTTTTATTCTTTTGTTTTTGGTGTTTGTTGGTTTGTTGCTTGTGGATGTTGAGTTCATCCAGCAAAATTTGTTTTAAAAAATAAAGGAAAAAAAAAAAAAAAAGCTGTCTTTGTTCCATTATATTGAATTGTGCCTTTGTCAAAGACCAAATAAATATATTTATGTGGATCTATTTCTGGTATCTATTCTGTTCTTGATATATTCATATATTCTTTTGCCTGTATCATACTGTCTTGATTAATATAGCTTCACAGTAAGTCTTAAAATTCAAACTTCTTAAACTTTATTCTTCTCCTTCACTGTTGTGTTAGCTATTGTTTTAGTCAGTATTTTTGCTGGTGTGACCCCCAAAAAAACAATTTAAAAAGAAAGAAAGCTGTTTTTTTTGGGGGGGGGGGGATAGACTCATGGTTACAGAGGTCTCAGTCTCTAGATGGCTGAATCTATTCCTTGGGGCCTGAAATGAGGCAGAATATCCTGGCAGAAGTGTGTGGCAGAGAAAAGCAGCTGGAGACATGTCATCAGGAAGCAGAGAGAGTGAGAAAGCTCTGCTCAACACAGATAAAATACAAACCTCAAAGGCATGCCCCAAGGAACCCACCTCCTCTAGACACAACCTACCTGCCAAAGATTGATTACTACCCAGTTAATCCCTATTAGGTGATGAATCCCCTAATTCTATTAAACCTATTGTAACACTTTTGTTTCACTTGTGGGCTTTTGGGGTCACGTAATATTTAAACTCTAAGTGCTATTCTTGGTCTTTTAACTTTGCAAATACATTTTAGAATCAGCTTGACAATAACTTGCTGAAATTTTTATTGAAATTGCATTGAACCTATAAATCAAGTCGAGAATAACTGAATCTTGACAAATGGTTTTCCTATTCATAAACACAAAATGTTTCTCAATTTATTTAGTTATCATTTGATTTCTTCAATCAGAATTTAAAAAAAATCTTTATGGATATATTATATTTTATTAGATTTATACCTATTTCATTTTAGAGAGTCTATGAAAACATTGTATTTTTAAATTTAAATTCCACTCCTTCATTGCTTGCATATATGTGATAACTTTTGTGTATTAACTTTATGCCCTACAACCTTGATATTATTTATTTATTATTTATTAATCCAGGAGTTTCGGGTTGTATCTTTCTGGTTCTCTATGCAAAAGATCATGTCATCTATAAACAGTCTTACTTCTTTACAATCTGTATAGGTACTTAGTACCTTTACCTAACATTATTGAACTATTCTACCATAAATAAATCAAAGGTACTAAATACCACTTTCCCTCATTTTCAATAAGACTTTAACTTTTTGATTCAGAACAGCACAATTTATATTTTTATGGAAAATTACTTTGTATTGTTTTGACTGCTAAAGTATAGGTCACATTTATATTCTCAGGCTTTTGCATTAGCAAACATGTGTTTGTCTTAGCACAATAAAATAGTTAATTTTTTAAATGTTAGTAAATTAATGGTTTTGTCTTCAGCTTAAGAAAAAGATCAGTAAATTTAGGTGTATTTTAAATACATTCACTTTTATAAAGCTTTGTACTTTCTCAAAGCAATAAAATGATCCTACTGCCTAAAGAAGCCTGATTAGACTTGAGGACTGATTAGATGTTAAAGCCACCTGCTGGCACTCCCCTCAGAGAATGCTGCAGAACTTGTGTCCTGGGGTTGCATGAAACTGGTCAAATAGAAAAACAGACTGTATCCTGGGAGTGCATGAAACTGGTCAAATAGACTTACTTACAGTAAGTCCTAACCCAACCCACTTAATATTGGTAAGAAGGAAAACTGACTCTTATATCAAACAGCTTCAATTTGGGGCCACTGCAACTGGCAGCTCAGAAAGCAACACAAAACCAGGAAGGGGTTAAAAACCTCATCCCTTGCTCTTTTTATTAGTACAAAATTCAAGAAGAATTGGAAAGAAAAACTGTGTGACATAGACAATGACCATCCATTTTGTTCAACTATTTTGATCACTTTGATAGGGAAGTTTCCTTCACTCTCCATTAAGATTTGGGATTTATTTTTTTTTAATTTTATCTTTTGTTTCTTCTCTGTGTGTGTACGTGTGTGTGCATGTGTGCATGCCAATACTATAGTTACCACTGTGGATGATACAGTTTACATCTGTGATTTCCTTTAAAGCTAGAGCTAGTTCATGGTTATTGTTTTCACTAATGGCAATTGCTGAGTCCACAATTCCTCTTTTGGGATAGCAATTAATATTGAAGACATCATAGAAGGATCTGGGCATTTGCTTTAACATAGTTTTTTGTAATTGCTGTTATTGTTTATTTTACACCCATTCTTAAGGTTCTGAGAACATACAGGGACACTAAAAGATATAGGTTAGAGATTCTGCTGCTAAACTAAATATTCCCTGATATTGCTCCAACTCAAAGAACTGGGGAGACAAAAGTTCCAAACCAACAAAAAGGACCAAGGAGGAACAATAAGAGAGGGAACTCAGGTCCCACCCCTTGGCACTTTACACATACATCAAAAACAGAAAAACGTATGAAAACAAATAAGGTAATTACACATAAAAGAACAGGTGAGGAAAAAAAGTAGAGGAATACACCTCATTTGATGCACAAGAGCAAGACCTCTGAAAACATGAAAGAACAGGCAAACAAATCTTCCCACAAAATGCACAATCCCCCAACAAATGATACCACTGATAGTGAGGTAGATAAAACCCCAAGAAATATTATAATATACTGGTTGTTAAATGTTCAGTAAGTTATAAGAAGATCCAAGAAAGGAATTAAGAAAGCAACCATAGGTGATGAAAGACCAGTTTAGTAAAGAAATAAAACTACTGAAAAGAAACAGTGTATAACTATGCAGTTCTCCACACTTGTCCCCACACATAACTTCTAGTAATAAAAGACACAATCAATTATATTTAAAACTCAATTGAAGGCATCGCTAATAGATTAGAGTTTGTGAAAAAATAGAACCTCTGACCTTGAAGGCAGAATTCAGGCATTGAAAACAGGCTATATAATTTTGAGTAAATGGATCATGGAAAAAATTATTCAACATGATTAGAATATATAAGAGCTCTGGAACAACTTTAATAAACAAACCTGAGAATCATTGGGATAAAATAAAATATGGTGATATAATCTAAAGACATAAAGAACAAAATTCATTTCAAAATCAAGGGGGAAATAAAAATTTCCACAATAAAAATAAACTAAAAGAATTCAAGAGCTCCAAGGCAGCATTACAAAGAATATTCAAAGATAAACTGCACATAGAGGAACTGAGAAACAATTCCCCAAACTCACAAACAGAGGAAGTTCAATAGAATAATCCACTGAATAATAACCAGGACAGGATAAAATATAGCAAAAAAAGCAAAATGGTAGGCAACCACAAACATATATCCATACTAACAATGAATGTTAATTGAGTTCAATTGCCCAATTAAAAAAACGGATTAGCAGAAATGATAAAAAAAACAAAACCCAGCTATTAGCTTGCTATAAGAGACTCGTCTTATAGGCAAAGACATCCACAGGCTAAAGGTTAAAGGACAGAAAAAGTAATTCCAGGCACATGATCCAAGAAAACAAGCAGAAATAGCTATTCTCATATCTGACAAAGCAGATTTCAAGCAGAAGTTAATCAGAAGAGACAAAGAAGGCCACTACATTCTAACAAAGGGAACTATCCAAAATAAGATATAATAATATTAAACATTTATGCACCAAATGTCAATGCACCCAATTACATGAGAAAATACTCCATGACATTAAATTCCACATAGAAACCAACATAATAATACTAGGTGATTTCAATATATGCTTATTGACAAGCCATAAAAATGTAAAATTAATAAAGAGAACTCAAACCAAAAACTGCAGTATAAATCAAATGGACCTAACAAATATCTACATAATATTCCACCCCAAAAGAGCTTAATTTTACTTTCTTCTTAGCTGCACATTGGCCTTTTTTCAAAATAGATCATATATTATAAGTCACAACACAAATCTTAGCAAATACTATAATATATATATATATACACACACATATATATATTCCCATATATATATATATATATTATATCAGATCATAATGGAATGAAGCTAGAAATCAATAGAAAGAAAAATAATAAAAACCACATAAACATATGGAGATCAAACAGTAGTCTTTTAAATGAAGAATAAATCAAAGAATAAATGAGAACAGAAATCAAGTAATCTTTAGAAATGAATGAGAACAGAGATACAACATGTTCAACATCCTTGGGAAAGAATGACAGCAGTTTTAAGAGAAAAAGGAGCAACTTCATTTAAAAAATGGATATATCAAATAAATAAGTTTATGCTCTACTTCAATCACAGAAAAAGAAGACCAAACTAACCTCCAAACAAGTATTAGACCTTCAAATAACTAAGGTTGGAGCAAAACAATGAAATTGAGAATAAGAGAACAATACACAGGATCAATGTAACAACGAGTTGATTCTTTGAAAAGATAAATAAGATTGTCAAATTCTTAGCTGAATCAACAAAAAGAGGGAGAAATAGCAAGTCAACAAAATCAAAGATGAAAAAGAAGATATCACCACAAACCTTTCCAAAATCCATAAAATTATCAGAACCTATTTTGAAAATATATACTTCATTATACTGGAAAATATAAAAGATGTTGACAAATTTCAGACATATATGACTGCTGAGGGCCATTGCCAAGTAGAAATGACTCATCAAAATTTCCTTGCTAGCGTACCCCATGTTAAATGGATTTCGCTGTTGACACTGCATGTAAGGTGACCTTGCTCAAGGAAGGCGGATCCGGGTTTAGAGCTGATCAGGTTTGAGGAAGTATCCCTGTCCTTGGGTTTAGGGCGTTCCAGGTTTAAGACAATAGGGGTTTTAGGGAACTTGGAGGTTGAAGATTATTGCTGCCGGGATTAGGGTGTTCCTGCTGCTTGTTCCCATTGAGTTCTCCTGAGATTAAAAGGAGATTGGAAAAAAGCCTTGTGGGGTAGGTGAATGGGGTGGAGGAGAACTGGGATTGCCCCAGAACGTGTGTGTAGAGGCCGGTGTGAGTTCGGGAATAAAGAATTGCTGTTTGAATCTACAAAGCTGTGTGGTGGCTCGTGATCTTGTGCCCAGCCAAGACATTGGCATATGACCTCCCCAAATTGAATCATAAATATATTCAAAACCTAAATCAACCAATATAAAGTAATAAAATTGAAATGGCAATTAAAAAGCCTTCCAAAATGAAAATCCCATGATCTGATATATCCTCAGCTGGATTCTACCAGACCTTTACACAAGAAATGACACCAGTTTTTCTCAAGTTATTTCACAAAATTCAAAGAGAGAGAATGCTCCAAAACATCTTTTATGAAGCTAAAATAAACTTGATACAAAACTATATAAAGACATTAAGAAAAAAACTACCATCCAATATCCCTAATTAACATAGATGCAAAATTCCTTAATAAAATATTAGAAAACAGCATTCAATAACACATATATAATACACTACAATCAAGTGGATTTCATTCCAGGAATGCAAATTTGGTTCAACATATGAAAGTCAAAAATGTAATTCATCACTTAAACATAGTTAAGGACAAAAATCACATGATCATCTGAACAGATGCAAAAAGGTCTCTGATAAAATCTAATGCCTATTTATGCTAAAAAATGCCAGGAAAAATAGAGCTTGAAGAAAGTTACCTTGACATTTTAAAGGACATTTATGAAAAATCCAAAGCTAACACCATACTAAATGTAGAAAAACTAAAAGCATATCCTCTCATTTCAGCAACAAGACAAGAATGTTCACTCTCACTCTCGTAGTATATACTCCTTGAAATACTAGCCAGAGCAACCGGACAAGAGAAGGAAATCAAAGGGATAAAGCAGGAGAAGAAAAGTCAAACTGTCTCTATTTCCCATCAATATGTTCCTTTACCTAGAAGATTAAAAAAAAAATAGTCCACCTGAACTCTTCAAGACCTTACAAATGAATTAGCAAAGTAGTAGGATATAAGATCAATACCAATAAATAAATATTTTGTGTATATTCCAATATTCAGCCAATAAGAAATCAGAAAGAAAACCCCATTCACAATAATCTCAAAAAAATAAATACTTTGAAATTAATCTACCCAAGGGAGTAAAATAACTCTACATTGAAAATTACAGGGCACTGAAGAAAGAAATTGAAGAAGACCTTAGAAGATAGAAAAACATTTCATGTTCTTGAATGGGCAGAATTAAAATATTGTTAAAATGACCCCAAAACCAACATAAACATACAAATTTCAATGTAATCCCCATGAAAATACCAATGACATTATTCACAGAACTAGAAAAAATATTAGAATAAAGAGACCCAGAATAGTCAAAGCAATACTAAGCAATAAAAGCAAATCTTGAGGTATCATAATGCCTGATATGAAATTATACTACACAGCTATAGTAACCAAAATGGCATGAGACCAAAATAGTCTGGAGACCAATGGAATAGAATTAAAGATGCAGAGACAAATCCACACACCTGTCTGATATTTGATAAAGGTGCCAAAAATATATCTTGGAAAATGACAGCCTTTCAACAAATGGTGCTGGGAAAGCTGGGTAGAGATATACAGAAAAATGAAATTAGACCTTTATCTCTCACTCTTCACAAAACTCAAATTGAATTGGATTAAAGACTTTGAAATTAGACAGGAACTTTATAATTGCTGGAAGAAGATACAAAATTGCCACTCCATCATACAGATGCTGGCATAGACTTCCTTAACAATACCCCAAGGTGCAAGAAATAAAAACACGAATCAATAACTGGGATGCCATCAAACCAAAAAGCTTCTGCATAGCAAATGAAAAAAAAAATAAGAGTATGAACAGAGACCCTACAGAATATGAGAAAATATTGGCCAGTTACTCCTCTGATAGGGGATTAATATCCAGAATATACAAATAGCTAAAGCAAAGCTTAACTCCAAAAAATAAATAACTTGATCAATAAATGGGCAAAGGAACTAAAGAGAAACGTCTCAAAAGAAGAAATATAAAGGGCTAATGCGCGCACACACACACACACACACACACACTATATATATATATATATATATATATATATATATATATATATATATATATAAACAGGGACTTGCAAATCAAAACTACACTAAGATTTCATCTCACTTCAGTCAGAATGACAATGATCAAGCATATTAACAATATGCTGATGAGACTATAGGAAAAAATAAATATTGTACATTATTAGTGAGACTCCAGACTAGTATAAACATCCTGGAAATCATTTTGAAGATTTTTCAAAAAAATAGGAATAGAACCACCATCTGACCTAGCTATCTCACTCCTTTTTATTTTCTGAAGACCTAAAATACAATGACACAGCCACAGCAACATTTATAGCACCACAACACATAAAGGCTAAATTATGAAAACAACCCAGATGTCCATCAGTAGATGAATGGATTAAGAAATTGTGGTGTATGTATAAAATGTAGTTCTATTCAGACAAACAATGAATGAAATCATGGCATTTTCCAGTAAATGAATGGAAATGAATAACATCATGCTAAGTGAAATTAGCCAAACTAAGAAACACAAAATTCTCATGTTTTTCCTCATATTCAGAAGATAGAGTAAAATAAAGAAAATGGGAAGGAAAGGAAAAGACACCATAAAGAATAAACAAATACAAATTAATAAATGATGTAGTTATTATGAAGATTACTATGAAGTTTAACACAATCCAGAAAGGAGTATGGGAGAGGGGAAGGAGAATTGAAAAGAAAAGAGGGAGATAAAAGGAAGAATCATATACTAAAATGTATGAGTTTTTCAGGATAAAACCAACCACTATGTACAGTAACTATAAAGCTCTAATAAAAAATAACTTTTAAATAGCATGTCAGTATTACTTAATAATTATTTATTACTGGAGTTGGGCTATAGTTCATTGGCAGAGCACTTTCCTTGCATGTGTGAGGCACTGGGTTTTGTCCTTAGCACCACATAAAAATAAACAAATAAAATAAAGTCATTTTGTATATCTACAAATACAAAAAAAATAAAATAAATAATTATTTATTACAAAACTCTTTGATGCAAAACTAGAATCCACAGAATACTTATGATTATACATTAATTTAATTGCAACCATTTTGCAGTGAGATATTCTCCTTCTGGTATCCATATTACATGTATGTTACTTTTTATAGTCATCTCTTAGTTCTTGAATATTCTGTTTGATGTTTTGTAGTCTATTTTCTCCTTACTTTTCAGTTTTATAGGTTTATATTAAAATATTCTCAACCTTACAGAGTCTTCAGTCCATCATTTCTAGTCTACTACTCAGCCCTGCTACAATACTCTTTATTTGTGTTACATACATGTCACAAAATTAGAAATATTGAAATATAATGATCTTTACTAAATCATGGAATATTTATCCATGTTCTATAAAGGTAAAAAATTAATACTGCAACAAAAAGTGTATGTGTATTTATGTAAGACTATTCTCAGTTACTGATATAAAAATTTAAAATATGACAGTACACTGCTTTCAATGCAAATACAATCATCTTTCTGAATATTGTATATGTTGTGCCCATTAAAAATATAACTGTGAATGATACCATAACTTCATTATTTCATTCTTCAGGAAAAAAAAATTTTAGAGAATTTCTAACCATTTTTTTTTTCAATTTCCAATAGCCTTCCACAACTACATAGCTTTGAAAATACTCTTTTAATTTTCTGGAATACATTTCTATCACTCACTTTTCTTTTAAACTCATAACTTCTCCAGATTGAGACAATTTGTCATACCCTTCTCATCATATTACACAACTAGAGTTTAATATACATCATGAAATCTTAACACACTGGTTTTATTTGTGTACATGATTTAACATACACACTCTGAGTACTTAGAAGTCAGCAACTATGAATTATTTTGTGATATTCAGACTTGTGTGTATAGTGCAAATAAATTAATCATTATTACTAAAAAGAAATGTCATACTTCTGTTAGAATAATAACTGTTAAGAAAAAAGATTCAACTTAATAGTTACAAAACAGGTAAATAAAAAATCATAATGATTATTATCAAGACTTCTTTATATTTTCCAATATGTTTATAAAATGAACATAGTGTAGATTTATGGGATGGTGTTTTTAGTCTTTTTTTTTCTCTCTTTGAAGAGAACTGATTTTTTCCTTAAAAACCTGTTTGAAAGTCTATGATATTTCACTTAACCAATCAATCAGAAAGAATGTTAAATGGATTATCATTCCTAGAACATGAAGTTTCAATATATTAAATAATATTTTCCCAAATTTAATTTATAAGACAGTGTTTCATGCTATAGTTTAAGTGATACTTCTATGTTTATGGTAAAATCGTGTTCTCCAACTCACACATTTTAAGAGGGCTACTAGCAAAACACAATGGAATATTACTCAGCACTAAGAAATAACAAGATCATCGCATTTGCAGAAAAATGGATGGCATTAGAGCAGATTATGCTAAGTGAAGTTAGCCAATCCCCAAAAAACAAAAGCTGAATGTCTTCTCTGATATAAGGGAGGTGACTCAAAATGGGGTAGGGAGAAAGAGAATGAGAAGAAAATTATCTCTAAATAGGGAAGAGAAGTGGGAGGGAAAAGGAGGGAGAAGGGGAATTGCATGGAAGAGGGAAGGAGACCCCCTTCATTATACAGAATACAGGTATGACTGTGTGAGGGAAAAAAAAGAGAACTGGGTCACATTAGATTGGGTAGAGAGAAGTGATGGGACGGGAGGGGAAGAGGAGGGGGGAATGGAAGGACAGCAGAATAAAATAGACATTATTATTGCTGTGGGTGTATACGCGACTGCATGACCAATGTAATTCTCCAACCTGTACACTCAGAAAAATGAGAAATTACATCCCATCTGATTCAAATGTATGATATATCAAGATCATTGTACTGGCATGTGTAACTAAGTAAAACAAATAAAAAAATGAATAACACTAACACTAACTAGTATTGGTGAGGATGCAGAGTATTGTGATTCTTATGCAGTGTTGATGAGAGAGCAAAAATGAAATGATGTGATTACTATGAAGATAATTGTATCAGTTCTTCAAAAAACTAAAAATATTATTTTCGTATGATCCATGTCTGGATATAAACAAACAAACAAACAAAACCCAAATTGAGAGACTGAAACAAATACTTGGAAACTCAGATCCATTAACTACATTACCCACAACAGTCAAAAAGATGGAAGCAAACTTCATGTCCATAAAAGGTTCAATAAATAAGCAACATGTGATTTATGCATACAATGGGTTATTAGTTAGCTATAAAATGAATTATTAGGTGGCCATTAAAAGATTATTAAAAGTAAGAAATTCTCTTGTATGTGGGTGAAATTTGAGACAGAATTGTAAATGAAATAAACCCATCATTCAAAAACAAATATTGCATGACTCCACTTATGTGAAGTACCTAAAGTAGTCAAATTCATAGAGACAGAAAGTACAATGATAGTTGCCAAGGGCTTGAGGAAGGAAAACTGGAATGTTATTGTTTAATGGGCACAGAGTTTCAAATTTGCAAGAAGGAAGATTTCTCTGAATTGATGTTAATAATAGCAGAAAAATGTATTTAATTTTACTGAAGTGTGCACTGAAAAGTTATTAAGATGATAAATTTTATATTATGCATGTTTTGGCATAATTTTTAAAAATAAAATACAATCATCTCCTTTATTATTGCAACATATCTCTTTATCACTTCATTCAAATTTACCCTGCCTTCCTGCCTCTCCAGAAGCTTGGTCATCCATCTTTGTTCCAGTCAGGATAATTTTGTTCAATTTTCAGGATGTTTCATAATCTTTATTGTCTGTAACTTATATCACAGAGCTGAATTCTGGGCTTCAATTTTATTTTATTTTATTTTTTCTTTTAGAAAAACCATTTCAAATCAATTCCTCTACCTTTTATTGTATTATTCAGTTCTTTGCATAAATGTGACTTTTCTCCAGGAAGTATTAACTGATACTCTCTCCTGTTATATAATTCAGATTGAAAATGCATATTTTTCCATTAACCACACTCTATTGTGATCGTTTCATTACCTAACTACCCAACTAGAATTTTCACTCCTGCAGATCACTAAGCCTTTAAAATTGTTCATTATTATGTGTTCATTTTCTAGCACAGTGCCTGACCTGTTTGTTACACATATCTTGTAGAAAAACTTTCATACATATATACACCAACTTAGTAATGTCCCTTCATTATTAAATTATTGCCAGAAGCAATTCTTTAACAAATAGTTTGTAAATTGTTTAAAATAATTTTCTTGGAATGAGACTGTTTGAGTTTAAATCTTAACCCCACCATATATACTATTTAAAGTATATGTACTCTTTAATGATTACCCATTTATTCCTCTGTTTCTCTTCATCATCAGTAAAAGAGGTTAATTATATTAGTGGTTTCATAAGGATATTTGAAGATTAAGTAATATACATGAATCATTTAGAACAAACTGATAGACACATGGTACATATTTTTCTTATGTGCTAAAAAATAGTATGTGTATAAATATTCAGATATTAAAGTTTTATCTTTTAATTTATCTGAATCTCATAGAGATAATAGAGATACATGAGTAAATCTGATGTAATCAAAATTGCAGTATTATATAGGTAAATAAGTAGAGTTTTTCTTAAAGTATTTTTAAAATTTTACATGTCAATAGATGTACATAATGAGGGGAAATACTGTGGCATTTCAGAACATGATATAATGTATAATGATAACATTATTTAATACGTGTTTATATATAAATTATAATCAATAAAAATAACTGTGGATTTTAAAAGAACTATTAAAGATATTGAATAATCTCAACAAAAATAAATGATTTTTTATAGATTATGAATATGTCAAGTACTTGAGTCAGGTGCTCTAGCAGAGAAGGGAGCAGAGTAGGATTTGAATGGACTAGGACTTCTTGTATTTAGGAAACAGAGTGTTACATAACTGATGTTATATCAGCATGAAAAATTCAGGCATCCCTCCTCTTTGACTTTGTGCTATGTCAAGTCTGTATTTTTACCAAAATAATAATAATAATAATGTATTTTTAAATTATCCTGCCTATCTTTGTGTACATTCCATCCCATTTGTTGTTCATTGTTTAAGCATCATCAATACTCATATTGCAATATTCATGCACATTTTGACAAGACTTTCTCAGAACTCAATATTAACATTGCATCTTAAAATATTTTTCATTAACTTTTTTTATTAAACTTATGGCTTATTAAAATTAACTACAACAGAAAAAGAACCCAGATATTTACTGTATTCTAACAAAACTGTTTTCCTTTGTGTTAAAACTACACAGGTAATGCATAAAATCATAATATTTTTCTATATTTTGCTCCTGCTTTAAAGGTCTAAATTGCCAGAAACTAGAATTCATTCTTCTTAAAGGTTGCAAATTTATTTGATATGTATTTAATAACGATGATAAGTAAACTGTTTTCATGTATATTTACATATGCAACAAGCTCTAAGGACCACGGAAATTATTATTTATTCAATGAAAATTATATCTAAGTGCAGAAAGTCTTTATATTTCTAATAATCAGTAGAAGTAAAATTCATATCATCATGGAAAATATGATGAACAATCATAAAGGTAATTCTCATACACACAAAAAGAACTAGCAAATAAGCAAATGAAAAACTCAGTCAAAAAGCTATGCACTAAGCAACTCAGTGAGACCCTGCCTCTAAATAAAATACATAATAGGGCTGGGGTGTGGCTCAGTGGCCAAGTTCCCCTGAGTTCCAAAAAATCTTCCTGTACAAAAAAAAAAAAAAAAAAAAAAAAATTAAAAGATTACATAACATAGACACTCCTTCTATCTGTGATGTGGAGACAAGTGCATGGAGTACTGCATATGTAGCATATATTAAGGGCATCTGAGTGTCAAATCAATTCCCTCCTGCTAGGAGCATTAGCGACAAACCTCTTACCCCATAGGCACAGCCCTGGGCATGAGGCCACGTGTTGTAGTCCCTGTGCTTACTCCATGGCCTGCTCCTCTATAGGTTGCTTCAAGGACAGTTGGCAAGAAATTGCACTGGTGGCTGCCTGTACTGCCTAGTATTTATACACGGTAACTGCAATAAAATCAGAGCTGCGTTTAGCTTGTTCTCCAAAAGTCTTGATTAGCAACTCTGTAGCCACACTTTCCTCTATTCTGTTTCTTGGACCTCCTCACTGGACAAGAGACAGCCCATGCAGCTGGCACCCAAGCAGGGACCTGAGGTAAGCCTATATGAAAGGTTGTGGCCCCTCACAGAATGGAGAAGAAGGGGAAATAGAGAATCTGCCAAGTTCTACCAAAGACTCACAGCTACAAGTGCTGCACACTTTCTTAGATACTAGAGGTTTAACCCTGAATAAGAGAGAAGCCCAGAAGTCCTGGAATATAGTGATAAACAATAACCCATGGATCAGTGCTGCTGATGTTTTTTGATCCCACAACATGGAACAAGATAATGGCAAATGAGCTGCAAGCTGAAGTGAGACAGGGGTATACTTTACCACTACATTTTGTTCCTATTGGACAGCCCTTCAGCAAAGTTTAGGGGGCCTTACAACAGACCCTTGATGACCCTGAAGGGAGATGAGGCTTTCAGAGACAGAGAAAGGGAAAAAAAGCTAGGTTGAAATTCTACTTCAAAGCAAGCAACCAAAACAGGTATAGGAAGGAGAAAAAGGTACAACTAGCCTTCATGGTGCAGGAAAAGGTGACCACAAATGGTGCAAGTGCTTCTTCTACTGACAGGCAAAGATTATATTCTTCTCTGTGTCAATGGTAACTGCCTCCTTATGAGGCAATGCCAAAGCCAGTAAGGAATTATGACAGCTTAGAAATGCCCAGGTCTCCAGACAAGCCCATGCCATGTACTACCAAAAAACCTATTCCAAGAGGCCAGAGATCCTTTTGAAGATCTATGTAGGATAACAGAGGAAAAAGTGGGCTAAATAAATACAAGCCTTCCCAGTCAACAGGCCCACACACTACAGTGCCCTGCCACTTGGTATCCACATGCATTGGGTACCATGAAGGAGTTAAAGAAGACAGTGAAAACGGATGGGCCCGGGGACCATTTGCAGAGCAAATGCTCAAATCACTCAGTCTTGAACTTAATTGCCCTCAAGACTGGAAAGACCTAGCTAGAGCAGCTTTTGAGCCCATAGTATTTTTGAAGTGAAAGGCATTCTTTTATGATGAATGTGAATAGCAGGGGGATCTAACCCCACCACAAATGTTAACCTCCCAGCTGAGTGCTTGCATGGAGAGGGAATCTACAGTTCCCCTGTAGGAAAAGCTACAGGCCCACCAAATTATTTCCTTCAGGGGAATCTCTGTGCACTAAGAGCCTGGAGGAATTTACCAGCTGAGGGAAGGACAGTCTCTATACAGGACTTAAGGCAGAGAGCCACTGAAGACTTGCCACAGTTTATTGACAGAGTAAACAAAGTGATAGAAGGGAAGGTGTCCTATGAACAGTAGGGAAGCCCTAAACAAATAATTGATCTGGGATGGATTTAATGAGGAGCATAGAGCATCAGTGGCACGAGTATGAAATGGTACACTGGATGACTGGATTTTGGCCACCCAAGATATAGGGACACGAACAGCTTAAGCCTCTCTACTGGCCTTAGACATGGCGGCTGCATGAAAGCAGGACTAAGGAGGCTTGCAAACAGCTAGTCAGAGACTGCAAAAAGTGTGCACCATTTTTTTTCCCATTGGCTGTTTACAGTCTGCTAGAGTGAATCCCTGACAGTTAAAATCTAATGCTTCATGGCAAATATATGTCACTCATTATGTACCCTTCAAAATTTAAAATATATTCATGTGGTCATTAATATCTATTCAGCCAATGTAAAGACCACAGCCTCCACAGGAGAAACCACAAAAAAGGTCATCTCCTATCTACTTAAATTTTGGAATTATGGATATTCCCATTCTATTAAAACTGACAATGGGCTAGCCTATACTAGCAAGACATCACAAGCAGTTTGTAATGATTGGTATAAACAGCATTGAACTGGGATCACCTACAATACTCAGACTAAAGGCATCATAGAAAGAACACACAAGTAATTAAAGACCATGCTACAAGGCCTTGAACACAATCTTATTTGCTTTAAATTTTCTTTCAATATCAAAATTTTCTACAGAAATATCAGCCCATAAGCATTGGACCCCCCTCATGGGGCCCTCCATCTACCTACAGTCTCATGGAAGGATCCCATAACAAATACATGGGATGACTCCAGGTCCCTCCTAAACATGGGTTGAGGATTTGTGCCTGCAGGAAAAGTTAAGCCCTGGACTCCAGAGCCACCAACCAAGAAGAGGAAGGAACTAACTCTGGGGGAGTAATCTTACAAATGAAGGACTCAACAACACAAACAGACCTCATGCAAAGTAACCTGGGGAGATATTAAAGGTCTTGTTGAACAAGCCACCAGATTGGCCTCTTTGCCTGAGGGCAACACCATCCCTGGGCCTATGTTGGTGGTCCTATTGTGTGCAGTGCTCACTGATAACAGTGAAGCCTCCCATAGGTAAATTGGGCTTTGGTCACTAGGCCACCATCTTTAGCAATGGATAATTGGGAAGGGGCTTTACCTAAGCTCTTCTCTAATAATTCTAACCTTATTGATTCTGAGTTATCCATCCAGGAGGTGATGCTACCCTGGAATACCAGCATTTCCATATCTACTCTGTCCATTTGTTTCTCCATAGAAGATAATGAAACCTACAATCTGGAGAGTCCCATCTGTTTTGCTCTTGCCAGTCAAACTATTGAAGATAACTATAATAAGTCGCATCTTGGTCTGTCTCTCACTGACCTTAGAGTTATGGTTAATACTACCTGTAGCCATAGACTCCCCCAGGGCAATGTGAGAAACTCTTGCTGCCAACATGCCCAACAACACTTTTTGGAAGCCCCTCACAGATAATAATAGCATACCATGGAATCAATGTGTCACTCCCATACCTTATTTCCTTGACAAAAGGAATTTCTCCAGGAAAGAACAACATCTATGCACCTAGGCAGACACAGCTCCCTGGAATGTGCCTCAAAACTATTGGGGTGGGCTGGGGATGTGGCTCAAGCAGTAGCACACTATCCTGGCATGCGTGGGGTGCTGGGTTCAATCCTCAGCACCACACAAAAGTAAAATAAAGATGTTGTGTGAACCAAAAACTAAAAAAATAAATATTAAAAAATTTTCTCTCTCTTTATAAAAAAAAAAAAAAAATACATGGGCTACTGCAGTAACTCCTACATGGTACAGGCTGTCACCAACCATTGTGCAGGAAATCATTAAGGCATGATAGATATTACTTCAATATTGCTGGCTGCTAGACCCACAAAATGGGCAGCAGCCAGCTGGATGAATGAGGCTATATTGTGTCCAGACCCTAACAATGGATTTGCCTTTATGCCAAATTATACCCATACCCACTATGCACAAGCTTGTGTTACACCACCCTTTGCCATGCAAATAATCAATGATACTGATGGCATAAATATCACTCATACAGAGATTCCTTGTACAGTCAGTACATCCTGCTGCCTCACAGATTGTCTAACCCCTGCTATGAAAACTAAACTTATATTTATACTCAGAGTGCCCCCAGCAATCTGGCTTCCAGTGCACCTGTCCAGAATGAAGGAGTCCATGGGACATGAAGATGAAGAATCTTCTGAATGAGATCCTGCACCAGACAAGGTGTGCAATTAGCAGCAGCATCACTGGAATTATTGCCCTGGTAGCCACCAATGCCATCATAGCCACTGCCAATGCTTTGGTCACTCAGAGTACTAAGACTTCTCAGACTGTTAACAATTTGTCTACTGCCATGGCAGAAGCCTTTGCCATTCAAAACAACTTAAATAAACTGTCCTGAGCCACTATTTTAGTCATTCAGCAAGAACAAGACCTCCACCAGAAACAACTAGATTTTCCATTTATGTTGCAAAGGCTCACTTATGACCCTGAATTTCATAGTATATGTATCACCTAATATGCTGTATCTGAAAATGTAACCTTACATTTCTCCAGGGTTTCTCAGTATATTAAGGGCACTTGGGATACTAACTATGTTATGACTATGTATAACTTTACTAAGGCAATTTTCAAAATCAATGAGACTAAGGTTTCTATCTTGAAAACCTCCTCTTTCTTCCAGGGATTAACTGAACATTGGAAAAACTAGATAGCCAAATTAACTAATCCTTATAATGCTATTACCCTGGCTCTCCTATTTATAATAGTGATAATTTTTTCTTGTGTTGTGAGATGTTTATCTAACAATGTAAAGGCCACTGAACAAAACACAGCCATGCTAGCTGAAGTTCTTGCAGCACAGTCAGAGGGGGGAGATGTGGGGACAAATGCATGGAGTACTGCACAGCCCTGGGCATGAGGCCACGTGTTGCACTCCCTGTGCTTGCTTCATAGCCTGTTCCTCAATTGGTTGCTGCAAGAATATTTGGCAAGAAATTGCATTGGTGGCTGCCTGTAATCTACTCAGCTACTGCCTTAGTATATATACATGGTAACTGCACAATAAAATAAGACGTGCTTCCAGCTTGGTCTCCAAAAGTCTTGATTAGTGACTCTGCTGCCACACTCTCCTCTACCTTGTTCCATGGACCTCCTTGCTGGACAAGAGAGAGCCCACACACTGCAATGCTTCCCATTATATTTTATCACTGCTTCTTTATTACTTGAGCCTTCTAGTGAAAAGTAATAGACTCAGTACTATAAAATATTTATCTACATTTTTATATTATTTTTGTTCTTTCAGATAATTATTTTATTCTAGCAAACAAATATTTATAAGCTCTTAGAAAGTTCTTATACAATAAAAAAAACCTACCATAAATTTATGCCATTCTAATCTATGTAATTTTTAAGTTATATAAAAAGATGGAATATTTTCTATAAAGTATACAAATTAAAATTAGTATGATATACACATACTAATTTTAATTTGTATACTTTATAGAAAATATTCTATAAAATATACCAATTAAATATCCTATAAAATATTATATATATATATATATATATATATATATATATATATATATATATATGAATGAATGCGTGTTTTGGTACTGGGATTGATCTGAGGAGCTCTTTACTAATGAGCTACATCCCAGTCTTTTTTTTTTCCAAATTTATATTTTGAGACCTGCTCTCCTTATGTTGCTGAGGTTCTCACTAAGTTGATAAGGCTGGCCTCCTGCAACTATCCTGCCCCACCCTTCTGAGTCATGGGGATTACAGACCTATTCTATCCACCCAGCTCATCTATTTTTTTATGTGAAGAAAATCCTGAGATATTATCATGATCACTCTTCACAGGGATTATAGTCAAAATTGTTGACTCCATGAAACATGACTTCAATAATCTTGCATTACTTTACACTTTAAATAAACTATATACAGGTGTTTTTGACTAAATAAATGGTAGCCATTTTTTTTCCACAAGTATCCTAAAAGATTCCAAGATTTTATGATAAGTTCTTCCTAACTAACTCCCTTTTTGTGACAACTCACAGTTCCTTATGGTGTGTAGTCTCTAATGCTCTAGGTAATAATATTTTAATAATCATCACTGACATTAACACTCCACAGGAACATTTCTGCATGCCCATTCTTTCAGAATTTTATTTTGAATTTTAAATGTATTGTTACATGTATGAAACTGACAACTTTATTGTGTGGATACATTGTTTATATGTATGATTGTGAATGTGCATGCCTCGGTGAACATATATGTTTATGAATGTGTATGTGTACAGGTTTGTGTGTTAGGAGAGTGACAGACAAAAAGACAAAGACAGAGACTGTTTGTGTAGGTAAAAAAAATACGAAGACTGAAATAAAAGAATCTCAAAACACAGAGTGACTAAGTAAGTAAAGGTTTACAATAAGATATTTTAAGAGTGAATATAATGATCCTATGTACAGATGACATGTGAATGAAGGCCACGGGGACTTAGAAGTAGATAAAATACTATAATATGAATATTCTTGAGAAACAAAATTTCTCTTAAGAGAATCTTGGGTGGAATTTCTTAATCAGAACACTTGGTAATGTTTTTGTTGTTTACATTTATTGAGGCTTCAGAAAACAATAGAAAGAATAGAGACAGAAAATTCAGAATTGGAATAAATCAGAGAAATGAAAATTTAATCAATATAAGAATCATAGTAGTTGAAAGAATATCTCACTGGAGAATAGTTTGTTGATGAGAAGAATGATTGGTGAGATTAATGGAATTGTGCAATTAATGAATGTTAATGTTATATGCATGAATATATGGCTAGAAAATGTTGAATAACAGATGTGATGAACAAGTCTGGAATATCTGCTAATGGTAGCAAATAGAATCATGATGCAAAGTGTTCTTTATTTTACCTCAAGGAATTTCTCCCCAGATGGTTTTGATAAGATTTAAAATAGATTTTAAAATTAAACTCATGCTGACGTAAAATTTTACATCACATTTTTAAATTCTCATTTGTATAATATCCACAATTACCAAGGCTTTATTAAGAATAGTATTAAAACATGATATAGTTTAAGTTTTATTTTATTTCACTTTCCACAAAATTATTTAGAAAAGCTAGACATTTATTTTTTTTTTTAAAGAGAGAGGAGAGAGAGAGAGAGAGAGAGAGAGAGAGAGAGAGAGAGAATTTTTTTAATATTTATTTCTTTTAGTTCTCGGCGGACACAACATCTTTGTTTGTATGTGGTGCTGAGGATCGAACCCGGGCCGCACGCATGCCAGGCGAGCGCGCTACCGCTTGAGCCACATCCCCAGCCCCAAAGCTAGACATTTAAACACAGCATATTCTACCAATACAAATGGATAACTAGTACTGCTGATCATTGATAATTAATCTGAAAAGATAATTTAAAAACACTTCACATTACAAAGTGCCGGAAACAAGGCCAAAAAAAAAAAAAACAAAAAAAAACAAAAACAAACCCTACATACTACATGATTTCAGTTACATAACATTCTCGAAAAAGAAAAATTATAGAGATGACAAACAGATCAAGGGTTTCCAGAGTTTAAAAGATCAGGGCCAAAAGGATTGAATATCTGAAACAAGAAATGTTTATGACAACAAATTTTGCAAGTTGGTTTCATTATGGCAAATAAAGAAGCCTTAAAGTATTTTTCAAAATACATATAATTTTATAATACAAAGAGTTAACTTTAACATATTCAAATTTAAAACTTATTAGGTGGTCAGCAGATGCCAAAATGAAATAAAATATGTGACAAGAGTCAACATGTATTATTATGAAATGAGTTGGATGGGAAATAAGGTGGTAATGTAAGCAATTTTTTAGGATGAGCGGACTTTGTAAAACTAAAGGCAAAAGAGCTTTACATAAGCACTCTGTTCTAGCTTATAAAACTCTTTTCTACAGGGGTACCAGTAAAACATTCTGAAACCACTAAACACACATTCTGGAAGTAAACAAATTAGCAAATGGATAGGACATATTTGAGGTCAGACTTCTCATAGTTGGAGTGATAGGTTACAAATAGTCAATGGTAAACAATTAGAACTATGCCTGTGGTAATTGATTAGAGCTGGATACAACAGTGTAAATTAATGTTTAATTTAATATATACACAGATGATTGCATATAGAAATATAAATATGAATATATACATAAGTTAACGTATTTGTATTTTGTTGTATGTGGTGTGTGTTCTGTCACCTGAGAGGTTCTATAACAAATATTAAGCAAGAGAAACAAGCATACCAGGAGACACTTCTTGGTTTCTAGCTAAAAAATAAAACAAAATAGAAAGAAACAAAGAAAACAACACAGACACACAGACACACACACACACACACACACACACACACACACACAGGATTATCTCAAAATGTCAAAAGAATACATTGATCTAATGAAAGTAGCTTCTAATGAGCAAATTTGAGAAAATTTGGTCCTCAAAGTAAATATAATTTCATATATAAGCTAAAACATAAAATAAATTGCCATAATTTCATAGTGATATAAATAAATGAAAGAAGAAAAAATAAATTGGGGAGAATTGACTAATATACAGAGCAATTCCAAATAAGCAGTTCTAGGGGACATCACTTAACTTTCAACTTTTTAAGAGTGGGGTACATATAGAGACTTATAGAGGATTCAATATACAAAGAAAAATTAAGTATCAATATGGTAGAGAAATTTACCAAGGCTACCTCAGCTCAAATAATCAATATTAACATCAATTGTCATTATTCTTACTGATCTCATCTAGTCCTGATAAGATGTGATGAGAATAGCATTATATTATCATGTTCCTAAAACTATATTATCCCTGTCTAATCATCAGAAATATATCAGAAAATAAAAAATTTACATATATGTCAATTTTTTTTCAACAAGTTATTCTTAAAATCTTTTAAGCTCATCAAAATACATTTGAAAAGTCATGACAAGCAAGAAAACTAAGGAAATGTGATTGATAAATATAATGTATTATCCTAGATAAGAATGCACAGAAAGAAGATATTAGGTAAAAGAGTAAGTATGATTTAAATATAGATATTAGCTACCAATAATTTATCAATATTCATTAAAGAATTTTGACAAATGAACAAATTAATGTGTTAATAGATTCTAATAATATCAAATGTGTCATATTTCAGAAATCTCCTTGGTAACTTTGAAATAATTCTGGAAATATAATATTGTTATTGAAGTAAAAAATATTCTTAAGAATTAGTACACTACCACACATGATACACAGAGTTAATTTCAGATATTTTGCAGAGACAAATGACAATTTTAAAATATTATTTTTTTCTAGAAGAAAATTAAGACTATATTTTTGTAACCATTCATTAAGCAAAAACTTATTAAACTTATTAACCATAAAAAAAGAGTACTGATAGAGTACACTACAATTTCTCAAAAGAGAAAATTAAGAGAAAGATAAAGAAGGTCAAAGAGTGAGAAGATGATGTATATATTTACTACATAAAGAACTCCTGCAAAAAATAATAATAATAATAAAAAGACACTCAGTTAATTACTCCTGTAATTCCAGCAATTTGGAAAGTTAGATAAAAATCACAAGTTTGAGGCCAGCTCCAGCAACTTAGTGAAATCCCATCTCAAAGTAAAAAAGAAAAAGAACTAGAGAAGTAGCTCAGTGGTAAAGTGCTCCTTGTTTCAATCAGCAGTCAAAAAAGAAATGCTATTTGAAAAGCAAGCAAACATTCACATGATTGTATTGTATGAGATATAAATATGAGGAAATGTAATAATTTTTGTGGAATGCAAATTAGAATCAAAAATGAAATACAAATTAAATGAAATAAACATAAAAATATAAAAGTATACATATATATATATATATGTGTGTGTGTGTGTGCATATAGATGTATATAGATGTGTGTGTGTGTGTGTGTGTGTGTGTGTATATATATATATATATATAAACACACATACACTCACACACATAGGTATATATATATATATATATATATATATATATATATATATATGGTCATCTAAATAGTAAATATAAAAGCCAAAATGTGAACATGGCAATAACTGAGCCGAAGCAAATTTTCATTCCCTAGGCTGCATTCTCCACAGAGTGAACTGATATTAAAAATGGTGGATATAAAGATCAATTTTACAGTTTACCTAAAGTTAAAAATGTCCTTTTTGAAAAAAAATTATCTTTTTGGGTATATTTATAGCAAAAATTGATAACATTGAGGAATAAACATTTTATTAAAATTAGAAAGTATGTTACATTTTATACTGACTTCAATTTACATTTTTTAAAATAATATATATTTCGTGTCAAACAATATGTAAAAAGAACAGGAAACTATTATAATATCAGTAAGGATTTTGAATATATTATTCAAGGTGAAGAAAATATTAAAATGCAAAATTTTAAGAATATAATGATGTATAGTATAGTTTATGTATTTTTTTACAAAAATGCTCACTTATTTAGTTATTACACATCTCTATGTAAGCAATAGAATTTTTTAAGGAACCATCAGCCGTTTATTTTGTCTTTAATTCATTGTTATAACTGACTTTTCACGTCCTAAACAAGAATAAATGATTTTATCTGACAATGTGACAATCTGTCAATTCCTTCTTCTTGTCTGATTCAGCCTCAATCAAGTTCAATAGAAAACATTACAATGAGAGATCATAAACTGAATGAAATTTTACTGTTTCATATATGTTCATGAATGAAGTAATTCTGTTCATATTTGCAAATTTAAACAATTGCAAAAAATTTTTAAAGGAAATTCATTAATTCTCTTTTTACATGGCCAAGTTTTCTTCCATCTGTGCAAAATCTGAATTGGTGCTATAAATCTAGAGACAGCCAAAAAATCCAAGTCTACATATAACATTCTACTTATGCAAATAGAGCATCTGCTGCTCTAGTAGCTGGCCAAAGACTATTTTCAACCAGTCTTGTACACCCACAGTACTGTGAAGGTTGAATCAATCAAAACTGCATTGTATGGGAAATATTTGACAATCTTAATTTATTCAGGAAATACAATTGTGTGCAACCTAACTATTAAGTTGCTTTAATTAGCCAGCCAAACTAAATGCCAATTCAGAGTTTAGTCCTCCAACAGCTCACTCCATGAATAACAAAAAATAAACAAAAAAAAAAACTTTGCTTCTGTATTTATATTACTAGAATTTTTATATTTTCTGAAAATGTTTTAATATAATAAATATATTAACTTTTTCTCTGCTACTTATAATTCTTCCATGTTACCAAACTTGTAAATTTAAATCAATGGTAATAAAAATAAGAGACTGATTTTGTATGTAAGTATTTTATAGAACTGATTCACCTTTTTGAATAGAATAAAATATTGCCTATAGTGTATTGTTTTACTTTAATTTTGGCTGATAATATCACAAATAATATTTAAGATGAAACTATGAATAACATTTTATAAATTCTTAAAATCAATTATATTAAAACACATTTTACATACATTTTTGTCAAAATAAGACTTACAGATACTCTAAAAAATTGGTAGGTTTTTATTCATTTACCTTATGAAAAAAAGAGAAATGAAGTCATTTAGTAATGCAGTGGTGTGAATTCAAAGTTTTCTGACTTTATAAGAAATATCATGAACTATGTGGATTAAGCCACATAGTTTTTCTACAATGAAACCACTGTAATTTTTTTTCTGTATTTATTTTTTGTTAATTTTCTAATGTTATTATTTATTTATTTATTTTTTAATTTTTACTTTTTTTATTGGTTGTTCACAACATTACAAAGCTCTTGACATATCATATTTCATACATTAGATTGAAGTGGGTTATGAACCCCCAATTTTACCCCAAATGCAGATTGCAGAATCACGTCGGTTACACATCCACAATTTTACATAATGCCCTATTAGTAGTTGTTGTATTCTTTTACCTTTCCTATCCCCTACTATCCCCCCTCCCCTCCCCTCCCTTCTTCTCTCTCTACCCCATCTACTGTAATTCATTTCTCTCCTTGTTTATTTTCCCATTCCCCTCACAACCTCTTATATGTAATTTTGTATAGCAATGAGGGTCTCCCTTCATTTCCATGCAGTTTTCCTCATCTCTCCCTTTCCCTCCCATCTCATGTCTCTGTTTAATGTTAATCTTTTCTTCCTGCTCTTCCTCCCTGCTCTGTTCATAGTTGCTCTCATTATATCAAAGAAGACATTTGGTATTTGTTTTTTAGGGATTGGCTACCTTCACTAAGCATAATCTGCTCTAGTGCCATCCATTTCCCTGCAAATTCTATGATTTTGTCATTTTTATTGCTGCATAGTACTCCATTGTGTATAAATGCCACATTTTTTTTATCCATTCATCTATTGAAGGGCATCTGGATTGGTTCCACAGTCTAGCTATTGTGAATTGTGCTGCTATGAACATCGATGTGGCAGTATCACTGTAGCATGCTCTTTTAAGGTCTTCAGGGAATAGTTCGGCAATAGCAGGGTCAAATGGTGGTTCCATTCCCATCTTTCCCAGGAATCTACAAACTGCTTTCCAAATTGGCCGCACCAATTTACAGTCCCACCAGCAATGTACAAGTGTACCTTTTTCTCCACATCCTCGCCAGCACTTGCTGTTGTTTGACTTCATAGTGGCTGCCAATCTTACTGGAGTGAAATGGTATATTAGGGTGGATTTGATTTGCATTTCCCTCACTGCTAGAGATGGTGAGCATTTTTTCATGTACTTGTTGATTGATTGTATATCCTCCTCTGAGAAGTGTCTGTTCAGGTCCTTGGCCCATTTGTTGATTGGGTTATTTGTTATCTTATTGTCTAATTTTTTGAGTTCTTTGTATACTCTGGATATTAGGGCTCTATCTGAAGTGTGAGGAGTAAAAATTTGTTCCCAGGATGTAGGCTCCCTATTTACCTCTCTTATTGTTTCTCTTGCTGAGAAAAAACTTTTTAGTTTAAGTAAGTCCCATTTGTTAGTTCTTGTTATTAACTCTTGTGCTATGGGTATCCTATTAAGGAATTTGGAGCCCGACCCCACAATATGTAGATCGGAGCCAACTTTTTCTTCTATCAGACGCAGAGTCTCTGATTTGATATCAAGCTCCTTGATCCATTTTGAGTTAACTTTTGTGCTTGGCGAGAGAAAGGGATTCAGTTTCATTTTGTTGCATATGGATTTCCAGTTTTCCCAACACCATTTGTTGAAGATGCTACCTTCCTCCATTGCATGCTTTTAGCCCCTTTATCAAATACAAGATAGTTGTAACTTTGTGGATTAGTCTCTGTGTCACCTATTCTATACCATTGGTCCACCCGCCTGTTTTGGTACCAGTACCATGCTGTTTTTGTCACTATTGCTCTGTAATATAGTTTGAAATCTGGTATCGCTATACCACCTGATTCACACTTCCTGCTTAGAATTGCTTTTGCTATTCTGGGTCTTTTATTTTTCCATATGAATTTCATGATTGCTTTATCTATTTCTACAAGAAATGCCGTTGGGATTTTGATTGGCATTGCATTAAACCTATAGAGAACTTTTGGTAATATCACCATTTTGATGATGTTAGTTCTGCCTATCCATGAACAGGGTATATTTTTCCATCTTCTAAGATCTTCTTCTACTTCTCTCTTTAGGGTTCTGTAGTTTTCATTGTATAAATCTTTCACCTCTTTTGTTAGGTTGATTCCCAAGTATTTTTTTTTTTTTTGAGGATATTGTGAATGGAGTGTTTTTCCTCATTTCCGTTTCAGAAGTTTTGTCACTGATATACAGAAATGCCTTTGATTTATGCATGTTGATTTTATATCCTGCCACTTTGCTGAATTCATTTGTTAGTTCTAGTAGTTTCTTTGTAGACCCTTTAGGGTCTTCTAGGTATAGAATCATGTCATCTGCAAATAGTGATAATTTAAGTTCTTCTTTTCCTATTTTTATGCCTTTAATTTCTTTCGTCTGTCTAATTGCTCTGGCCAGTGTTTCGAGAACTATATTGAATAGAAGTGGTGATAGAGGGCATCCCTGTCTTCTTCCAGATTTTAGAGGGAATGCATTTAACTTTTGTCCATTCAGAATGATGGTAGCCTGAGGCTTAGCATAGATAGCTTTTACAATATCAAGGTAAGTTCCTGTTATCCCTAGTTTTTCTAATGTTTTGAACATAAAGGGATGCTGTACTTTGTCGAATGCTTTCTCTGCGTCTATCGAGATGATCATATGGTTCTTATCTTTAAGTCTATTGATGTGGTGAATAACATTTATTGATTTCCATATATTGAACCATCCTTGCATCCCAGGAATGAATCCTACTTGATCATGGTGCACAATTTTTTTGATGAGTTTTTGTATTCGATTCGCCAGAATTTTATTGAGGATTTTTGCTTCTAGGTTCATTAGAGATATTGGTCTGTAATTTTCTTTCTTTGAGGTGTCTTTGTCTGGTTTCGGAATCAGGGTGATGTTGGCCTCATAGAATGAATTTGGCAGAGCTCCCTTTTTTCTATTTCCTGAAATAACTTGAAAAGTATTGGTATTAATTGTTCTTTAAAGGTTTTGGAAAACTCCGCTCTATAAGCATCCGGTCCTGGGCTTTTCTTGGTTGGTAGTCTTTTGATGGTTTCTTCAATTTCATCCATTGATATTGGTCTGTTCAAATTGTGTGCATCCTCCTGACTCAGTCTGAGCAAATCATATGACTTAAGAAATTTATCGATGTCTTCACTATCTTCTATTTTATTGGAATATAGGTTTTCAAAATAATTTCTAATTGTCTCCTGTATTTCTGTAGCATCTGTTGTGATACTGCCTTTTTCATCCCGTACATTAGTAATTTGAGTTCTCTCTCTTCTTCTCTTCGTTAGCATGGCTAAAGGTCTGTCGATCTTATTTATTTTTTTGAAGAACCAACTTTTAGTTTTGTTAATTTTTTCAATAGTTTCTTTTGTTTCAATTTCATTGATTTCCGCTCTGATTTTAATTATTTCTTGCCTTCTGCTACATTTGCTGTTGTTTTGCTCTTCCTTTTCTAGGGCTTTGAGATGAAGTGTGAGCTCATTTATTTGTTGTTTTTTCCTTTTTTTGAGGAATGACCACCAGGAGATGAATTTTCCTCTTAAAACTGCTTTCATTGTGTCCCATAGATTCTGATATGTTGTGTCTGTATTTTCATTGATCTCTAAGAATTTTTTTTATTTCCTCCTTTATGTCTTCTGTAACCCATTGATCATTCAGTAACATATTGTTCATTTTCCATGTGATGTAGGATTTTTCCTTCCTTCTTTTATCATTGATTTCCAGTTTCATTCCATTATGATCAGATAAAATGCAAGGTATTATCCCAAACCCTTTATATTTACTGAGGGTTGCCCTATGGCATAATATGTGGTCTATTTTTGAGAAGGATCCATGTGCTGCTGAGAAAAAAGTATATCCATTTGATGATGGTTGATATATTCTATATATGTCAGTTAAGTCTAGGTTATTGATTGTGATATTGAGTTCTATAGTTTCTTTATTCAACTTTTGTTTGGAGGATCTGTCCAATGGTGAGAGAGGTGTGTGGTAGTCACCCATAATTATTGTGTTGTGGTCTATTTGATTCTTGAACTTGAGGAGAATTTGTTTTATGAATGTCGCAGCACCATTATTTGGTGCATAAATATTGATAATTGTTATGTCTTGTTGGTGAATGGTTCCTTTTAACAGTATATAATGTCCTTCTTTATCCCGTTTGATTAACTTAGTCTTGAAGTCGATTTTATTCGATATGAGTATGGCCACCCCTGCTTGCTTACGAGGACCATGTGCATGGTATATTTTTTCCCATCCTTTCACCTTCAGCCTGTGTATGTCTTTTCCAATCAGATGTGTCTCCTGGAGGCAGCATATTGTTGGATTTGTTTTTTTAATCCATGATACCAGCCTATGTCGCTTTATTGGAGAGTTTAAGCCATTAACATTCAGAGTTACTATTGATATATGGTTTGTACTTCCATCCATGTTTGATTATTTATCCTTTTTTTAAAACATTTAGTTTGTTTCTCCATGATTATCTTTCCCCTCACCCTCTGTCTTTACTGAGGCACTTCCTACTGATGATTTTGGTTATTGTTTTTCATTTCTTCCTCGTGTAGTGTTTTGCTCAAAATGCTTTGCAATGCTGGTTTTCTGGCTGCAAATTCTTTTAACTTTCATTTATCATGAAAGATTTTTATTTCGTTGTCATACCTGAAGCTTAATTTTGCTGGATACAGAATTCTTGGTTGGCATCCATTGTCTTTCAGTGTTTGAAATACATTGTTCCATGACCTTCTTGCTTTCAGTGTCTGTGATGAAAAATCCGTTGTTAACCTTATTGGTTTACCCCTGAATGTAATCTGTCTCCTTTCTCTTGTAGCTTTTAATATTTTCTCTTTGTTCTGTATATTGGATATCTTCATAACAATGTGTCTTGGCATTGGTCTACTGTGATTTTGTTTGCTCGGTGTCCTGTATGCATCTTCAATTTGTATATCTGTTTCCTTTTTTATTTCTGGAAAGTTTTCTGTAATTATTTCATTCAGCAGGTTACTCATTCCCTTGGTTTGAATCTCTGTACCTTCTTCTATCCCGATGACTCATAAGTTTGGTTTTTTTATGTTATCCCATAACTCTTGGATGTTTTTCTCATTATTTTTTACCAGCCTTTCTGAGTTGGCTAGACTGTTTTCAAGATGATATATTTTGTCTTCATTATCTGACGTTCTGGCTTCTACTTGCTTCACTCTGTTAGTGATACTCTCAATTGAGTTTTTAATTTGGTTTATCGTTTCCTTCATTTCTAGAATTATTGTTTGATTATTTTTTATAATCTCTATCTCCTGATAAAGATGCTTAACTTCTTCTTTTATCTGTTTATGTAATTCATTCTCAATGTGTTCTTTCGCTGCTTTAATTTGCTGTCTTGTATCCTCTTTAAGGTTCCATTCCATCTGTCTAAGGTGTTCCTTGAGTTCTTTATATGACCATTTTTCTGATGACTCTAGGTCCTCCTGAATATTTAGGCTGTCCTGCATTGTTTGTACTCCTTTTCTTCCTTGCTTTTTGAATCTGCTCTTGTTCTGTTTGACTGATGAGATACTGTTTACTCCTATAAATTTATTAGATGCTTGGGAGGAAAGGTATTAGAAGGGAAGGGAAGAAGTCACTGTAGCCGCAGGTTTCAATGAAGTTATCTCCTCCGCCGCAGTCTGATGACGTCAGTTCTCTGCCATGGTGGTATCTCTTGCAAATGGTGACAGTTCGTTTCCCTTTGCCGGGCGACCAATGCAACGGGTGGGTCCTTACTGTCTCTCACAAGCCTCGTTTCAAACCTGTGGCCACTACCTATGAAGGCTTGGTAGGCATTTACTCCGTAGGATGAGAAGGGCTGACCAGTTGTTTCAGCCAGATGGATTAGTGCTGAGTCACAGCTGTTTGTCTCTCGGAAAGTTTTTTTTTTTTTTTTTTGCAGCTGTGTCATCAGCTTCGGGGAGCCCACCGCAGGTCGGGGGCGACCTCCCTGGGGGGGGCAGCCCAGCCCGGCCGAGGCCGCTTGGGGGCGGGGGGAGGCCCGGGGGGCACGCTTGGGCCCTGCCTGTTGCAATGGAGCAGCCAGGGCGTGGGAAGTCCTAATGTTATTATTTAATAATAAAATAATTAATTTCTACCAATTAATAATGACCAATCAGTTATTCATTGAAGAAATAGATTATTTTGTTTATTTGGCCCTGGACATTGTTCAATAACAAATTGAGTTAATGATTACTGGAGTATATAGTTAATGAAATTGATTAATGCTGATTTCCTTTAGAAGTTGATTTATATTTAATTTATAAAGATAAGGTTTCCTATTATAATTGTTCTTACCTCAAGAACATAACACTTTTCATTATAGCTTTGACAAGAAAGTCAATGGAAGATGCTATACACATATGGCAGTGGGAGAAGACAGAATTTGAAAATTACACAGAAGGAGGTGTGATTTTCTCCTCCACCCCACCCAAGATATATTGGTATATATTTTCTCCAAAAGCTAATAACCCTCCTTTAAAATAACTACAGCTAAATACTGATTATATGCTAATCAATCTGATTTTTTTTAGATTTTTGCATTTTAGTTTTATGTGTAAATTTTTATTTATGTATTCTTCTTGGAGTTCAAAATTTAAAATTTGCATAAAGGTATATTGTATGAAGTCCTGTTTCCACTTCTCTTCCTATATCCCATTTTATCTACAAGCAAAAATATGTATTAATCTGTTTTTAAACAGAATTCTGCATACCAACATATTCTAGGCAAATGTGCTTACTTTCTTTCCTTTTTATAGTTCAAAATAGCAAAAAATAATATTTTGAATACTGTCTTTTTTTATAACTTGACAATTATCTTATAGATCAATTGTCATCAATATATAAATGTATAAATTTTTTACAGATTCATAGAAACGATATGAACATATGCTAAAATCTTCCCTTTTCAGTGCAGGTAATAACCATAATCTACAGCTGATAAATTTAATCTGAGTCAAAATCATTTCAGCTAAACTATTCATATATGTTCTTTTCCCCCATCTGTATCACCTATAATTTTCTCTTCAGTAAATTAATGTTGAAATAAACTAAACAGATATTTCTTAAAAGAAATACAAATGGCCACAGCTACATGAATAAATGATCAGCATCTTTAACAATCAAGGAAATGCAAATCAATACTACACTAAGATTTCCTGTCACTATGGTTAGAATAAAAATATATAGGGATAGAAATAACAATAAATGCTGGTGGTGACATGGGAAAAATGAATGCTAATACATGGTTGGTAGAAATGCAAATTGATATAGTCACTATATGGAGATTTTTTAAAATCTAGGAATATAAATGCTATTATTATTCAGCTCTACCAATCTTTGGTATTAACCTAAAAGAACTAAAGTCACAAAAATGTGTAGCCATGTTTATACCAGCACAATTTACAATAGCTGAGTTAGAAAACCATTCTACTTGTCTGTCTACAGATGAATGGGTAAAGAAATGTAGTATATATACATAATGGGGTTTTACTCAGTCAAAAATAAGCACAAAATTATTTAATTTTCAGAAAAATGTGTGAAATTAGAAAGCATAATGTTAATCCAAATATGCCAGACTCAGAAAGTCAAGGATCATATGTGTATCTCATATGTGGGAGCCAGAAAGAAAAATGGGAAAAAAAATCTAGAAAGAACAGAAGAGAGACCAGTAGGGTAGTTTGAGGAGAACAGGTTAGGGAGGAGATGAGGGCAAGTGGAGGTACTTGGGAATTAAATTGACCAAAATATATTATGTGTACATATAATTATATACAAATTAATTCATCTAATATGTATAAATTTTAACTACCAATAAAAAAATAAAACAACTCTAAAACAATTATGTCTTTTCTCTGTTTCAAGTATTGGGGTGACTGGCTTTACATTATTCCTACTTATACTCTCCAATTGTAATTATCTACCTAAACTGTAGCCACAAGTACCATCTTTACACTTGGTTATAAAGAGATGATGTTGCCTTGAGCAGATATTTTCTAATTTAGAAAATGCTTCACACAATATTTGCTAATGGATTGAATATGGAAGGTGATAGAAATTAAGGAGACAAGATGAAATGAAAATCTTTTTTTTAAGAAATCTTTTTATTTATTTATTTTAACTAGGTATATGTGGAAGCAGAATATATTTTGATTCATTTTATGCAATTGCACCACAACTTTTCATTTCTCTGGTTGTATATAATGTAGCATCATACCATTTGTGCAGTCATACATATACCCAGGGTAGTGATATCTATCTCATTCCACTATCTCATTCCACCATCTTTCCTGCCGCCATGTCCCTCCCCTCCCCCCACTTTGCCCAAAGTTTCTTCATTTTTTCCATGCCCCTAACCCATTATGAATCAACATCCACTTATCAGAGAGAACATTCAGCCTTTGGTTTGGGGGAACTGGCTTGCTTTTCTTAGCATAATATTCTCAAACTCCACCCATTTACCTGCAAATGCCATAATTTCATTTTATTCTAATGTTAAGGAATATATATATATATATATATATATATATATATATATATATATATCACAGTTTCTTTATCCATTCATCTATTGAAGGGCATCTAGGTTGGTTCCACAGTTTAGTTATTGTGAATTGAGCTGCTATAAACATTAATGTGGCTAGGTTACTATGTTGCTATGCTGATTTTAAGTCCTTTGGGTATAGACCAAGGACTATTTAAAAATAGCTGGGTCAAATGGTGGTTCCTTCCAGGTTTTCTAAGAAATCTCCATACTGCTTTCCATATTGGCTGCAGTCCCACCAATGGTGTATTAGTGTACCTTTATCTCCACATCCTTGCCAACACTTATTTTTGTTTGTATTCTTGATAACCAACATCCTGAATGGCATAAGATGAAATCTTAGAGTAGTTTTGAATTGCATTTCTCTAATTGCTAGATATGTAGAATATTTTTTAATATATTTGTTGATCATTTGTATATCTTCTTCTGAGAATTGTCTGTGCAGCTCCTTAGCCTATTTAATGAATTTATTTTTATTTTATTTTATTTTATTTTTTTGGTGTTTCTTGAGTTTTTCATATATCCTGGAGATTACAAAATGCTGTGCAGATTCAATGTAATTCAAATTTAAATCCCAACATTATTCCTTGCATAAATAGAAAAAGCAATTGTGAAATTCATTTGGAAAAATAAGAGAACCAGATTACCCAAAGCAATCCTTACCAAGAAGGGTGAAGCAAGAGACATCACAATACCAGAACTTAAACTATACTACAAAGCTATAGTAACAAAAACAGCATAATATTGGCACCAAAATAGATACATAGATCAATGGCACAGAATAGGTGATACAGAGAAAAAAAAAACCCACACACAATTGTCTCATACTAGAAAAAGGTGCCAAAAACACATTGCAGAAAAGATGGCCTCTTCAACAAATGGTGCTGGGAAAACTGGAAATCTATATGTAGCAAAATGAAAATAAACTCCTATCTCTCACCAGGCACAAAAATCAACTCAAAGTGGATCAAGGACCTAGGAAGTAGTTCAGTGACCCTACACCTGATAAAGGAAAAAGTAGGCCCAAAGCTTCATCACTTTGGATTAGGCCCTGACTTCCTTAACAAGACTCCTAAAGTGTAAGAAATAAAATCAAGAATTAGTAAATGGAATAGACTCAAACTAAAAAGTTTATTCTCAGCAAAATAAACAATCAACTAGGTGAAAAGAGAGAACCTACAGTTTGGGAGCAAATTTTTGCCACATGCACAGCAGAGCACATGAAAACTTTTGACCAGAGCCAGCATAAGTTTCAGCAATTGTAGGAACTGGGAGTACTTGGGCTTTTGTCTTGTTTGAGGAATTTTTTTTCTTTTTTTTTTCTTTCTTTTTTTTAACTGGGTTTTTTGGAAGAGCAGTTGGAATAAAGCTCAGTATTGGGTGTCATTTACATTCAGCCAAAGAGCAAATTTAAATACATGGATGTAAATTTCATGTAGGGGTATGAGATGTTTGCATAACTTTGGCAATCAGAAGAAAGATGGTATTAAACAACATTGGAATGAATGTTTTGCACTTATACTGGCAGTACTCATTTTCTAAGTCACACTCATTCCTTTTAAAATACACCTTTTCTGGAGCTTCAACTGAATACACATGGTCCTCAATGAGGTTTTTCCAGTCACCCTGAGATGCAGAAACCACACCCATCATTTCTAAAACAGTACATTGTATAAATTGGGATAGCTATAAATAATTGTTGAATAAATTGAAGAAGAATTGATTGGAAAGACCATTTTTGTTTAAGTGTCATTTAAACAATTTTTTGTTCACCAAAGCATATGCAACTTAAAAATGGTTTCAGGTTAAACTGTTCATATTAATAAAATACTTTGTATCTATATAACTTTAAAATCTAACTGCAAAAATCATTGATTTATACTTTATATAATATCCCAATTCAATCTCTTAAACAACTCACAATTTATTAGGAGGAAATGGCATGAAGGAAATAAGCAAAGTTCAAGTAAATATTATAAATTATATAAGAATATAAAATTCTTCAAATTCTCAAGATAGCAGTCCAGAGGGAGGCAGCATTCTGTGTTGCTCTGTGACCCACATCTCACCTAATAAGAATACTGCATCTCGGAAAGTGTTAGAGGATGCCTATACAGCTCTTCTTCACAGAAATCACCAGCCCTGCTACCCCAAGCAGGGCTCCAGGCCTCAGTGTTTGTCCACTGTCAGAAAATGTAAACAAACTACTGATTATATTTAGATAATAATTGAATATAAAATTTCTGTACATTGAGACTAATCTGTAAACATCTTAATAACAACAAATTGTTCATAGGTGGTATATTGTTGATATTAGGATTTGTTAACAGTATCCTTCCCTAAAATGGAGAGACCTTGGAACTCTACAAGAGTACTACAAACCTGTAGGGTAAAAACAATAACAATCTTGACCCACAGAGCTGAAAAGAAAGATACATGAACAACATAAAAAGACAAGAGAAGAAAGTGCCCCAAACAAATGGAGACATCACATCATTAGAATCATTGGCAGCCACAGCAGAAGAAATGACAGAGAAGGAGTTTAGGATGTACATGGTTAAAATGTTCTGTGAACTTAAGGAAGATATAAGAGAGCAAATATAGGCAGTGAAAGATCACTTTGACAAGGAGCTACATAAAAAAAAAAAAGAAAAATCAGGAAGCAAAAGATCACCTCAACAGGGAGACAGAGGTTCTAAAAAAATACAAACAGAAATCTTTGAAATTTGAAAGAAACAATAAACCAAATTAAAAGCTCAAATGAAAGCATAAACAATAGAGTAGTCTACTTAGATGATATGACACTAGACAATGAAGAAAAAATATATAATCTTCAAAAGAGAATAAACCACATAGTGATAAAAGTAAGAAACCACAAGCAGAACATTCAAGAAATATGGGATAGCATAAAAAGATCAAATTTAAGAGTGATTGGGAAAGAGGAAGGCATAGAGGTCCACACCAAAGGAATGAAAATCTAGTCAATAAAATAATATCAGAAAACTTTCCAAACTTGAACGAATGAATTGGAAATCCAAATTCAAGAAGCCTAAAGGATGTTGAATGTACAAAATCACAACAGATCTATACCAAGGCACATTATAATGAAAATGTCCAACACACAGAATAAGGAGAGAATTTTAAAGGCCTTAAGAGAAAGGAATCAGATTACATATAGGGAAAACCAATTTGGATAACAGCAGATTTTTCAACACAGACATTGAAAGCTAGAAGATCCTGGAACAACATATATTAAGCTCTGAAAGAAAATGGGTGTCAACCAAGAATCTTGCATTAGAAAAATTAAGCTTTAGATTTGAAGATGAACTAAAAACCTTCCATGATAAACAAAAGTTAAATAACAGAATTTATAACTAGAAAGCTTGCACTACAGAACATCCTTGGAAAAATATCCCATGAAGAGGAAACAAAAAAACAACAATGAAAATCAGCCACAGAAGGTAGTACCCTAAAGGAAAAACTAATCAAAGAAGAAAATCAAGTCAAGTTAATTAGCAAAAATAATCAAATATGGCTGGAAATACAAACAATGTCTCAATAATAACCCTGAATGTTAATGGCTTAAACTCACCAATCAAAAGATATGGGCTACTAGCAGATTGGATTAAAAAAAAAAAGACCCAACAATATGCTGCACAGACTGAAGGTAAAAGGTTGGGAAAAATCATACCACTCACATGGACTGCGGAAGCAAGCAAGGGTTTCCATCCTCATATCAAATAATGTAGACTTCAAGCCAAAGTTAATTAAAATGGAAAAATATGGACGTTACATACTGCTCAAGGGACTCATACACCAACAAGACATAACTAAATCATAAATAGATATGCACAAGCAATGCTGCAGCCGTGTTCATCAAACAATCTCTTCTCAAGTTCAAGAGTCAAATTGATCACACCACAATAATCTTGGGTGACTTTAACTTACCTCTCTCAGCACTGAATAGATCTGTGAAACAAAAGCTGAATTATAAAACTATAGAATTCAACAATACAATCAATAATTTAGACTTAACTGACATATATGGAATATTTCAACCTGAATCAAGATGATACACTTTCTTCTCAGCAGCAAATGGATCCTTCTCTAACATAGACCATGTACTATGCCACAAAGCAACTTTTAGCAAATACAAAAAAGTAGAGATACCAGTATGCATTTTATCAGATCATAATGGACTGAAATTGGAAATAAATGACAAAATAAAAATTACTACAACATCTGAAGAATAAACAATATGCTACTGAATGAACAATGGATTACAGAAGACATCAAAGAGGAGATTGAAAAATTCTTAGATGTAAATGAGAATAAAGACACAACATATTGAAATCTCTGGGACACTTTGAAAGTAGTTCTATGAGGAAAGTTCATTGCATGGAGTTTATTCCTTAAAAGAAGAAAAAGTCAACAAATAAATGACCTCACTTTACACCTCCAAGCCAGAGAAAAAGAAGAAGAAATCAACAGCAAAAGCAGTAGAAGGCAAGAAATAATTAAAATTAGAGCTAAAATCAATAAAATTGAAACGAAAGAAATAATTGAAAAAATTAACAAAACAAAAGGTTGTTTCTTTGAAAAAATAAATAAAATTGACAGATCCTTAGATACACTAATGAAGAGAAGGAGAGAGAGAACTCAAGTTACCAGCCTACACGATGAAAAAGGTAATATCACAACAGACACTACAGAAATACAGAGGATAATTGAAAATTATTTTAAAAGCTTATACCCCAATAAAATAGAAAATATTGAAAGCATCGACAAGTTTCTTAAGTCATACGACTTGCCCAGGTTGAATCAGGAAGATATACACAATTTAAAGAGACCAATATCAAGTGTTAAAATAGAAGTTGCCATCAGAAGCCTACCAACAAAGAAAAGCCCGAGACTGAGCAAACACACAGCCAAGTTCTACAAGACCTTTAAAGAAAAACTAATACCAATACTCTTCAATTTATTTCAGGAAATATAAAAAGAGGCAGCACTTCCAAACTCATTCTATGAGGCAAATATCACCCTTATTCTAAAACCAGGCAAAGACACATAAAAGAAAGAAAATTTTAGACCAATATCTCTAATGAACATAGATGCAAAAATTCTCAATAAAATTTTTGCAAATTGAGTGCAAAAACATATCAAAAAATTTTGCACCATGATAAAGTGGGGTTCATCCCAGGTATGCAATGTTGGTTCGACATAAGGAAATCAATAAACATAATTCATCACATCAATAGACTCAAAGATAAGAATCATATGATCATCTCAATAAATGAAGAAAAAGAAACATTTGACAAAATACAGCACCCTTTCATGTTCAAATAACTAGAAAAACTAGGGATAACAGGAACACATCTCATCATCATAAAGGCTACCTGCCGTAAACCCCAGGCCAACATCATTCTAAATGGAGAAAAATTGGAGCATTCCCTCTAAAAACTTGAGCAAGACAGGAATGACCTCTTTCACCAATTATATTTACCATAGTTCTTGAAACACTTGCCAGAGCAATTAGACAAATGAAAGAAATTAAAGGGATACATATAGGAAAAGAAGAACTTAAATTATCACTATTTGTGATAATATGATTCTATACACAGAAGACCCAAAAAAGCTCCACCAGAAAACTTCCAGAACTAGTAAATGAATTCAGCAAAATAGCAGGTTATAAAATCAACACCCATAAGTCAAAGGTATTTCTGTATTTCAGTGGTAAATCCTTTGAAAAGAAAATTTTTAAAAAAGCTATCCCAATTACCATAGCCTCAAAAAAAAAAAAAAAACAAACAAAAAACCTTGAGAATCAACTTAACCAAAGAGGTGAAAGATTTATACTATGAAAACTACAGATCCCTAAAGAAAGAAATCAAAGAAGACCTTCAAAATGGAAAGATTTACCTTGCTCTTGGATAGGCAGAATTAATTTTATCAAAATGACCATACTAATAAAAGCACTATCCAGATTTAATGCAATTTTGATCAAAATCCCAAAGACATTCCTCATAGAAATAGAAAAAGCAATCATGAAATTCACTTGAAAAAAATAAGAGACCCAGAATAGCTTAAGCAATCCTTAGCAGGAAGAGTGAAGCAGGTGGCATCACTATACCAGACCTTAAACTATACTACAGAGCAATGGTAACATAAACAGCATGGTATTGGCAGAAAAACAGACTGGGAGACCAATGGTACAGAATAGAGGACACAGAGACCAACCCACAAAGTTACAATTATCTTATATTAGACAAATGTGCCAAAAACATGCAATGGAGAAAAGATAGCATCTTCAACAAATGGTTCTGGGAAAACTGGAAATCCATATGCAACAAAATGAAATTAAACCCCTCTCTCTCACCATGCACAAAACTTAACTCAAAATGGATCATGGACCTAGGAATGAAGCCAGAGACTCTCCATCTAATAGAAGAAAAAGTAGTCCCTTATCTTTATCATGTGTGATTAGGTCCCATCTTCCTTAATAAGACTCCTATAGTGCAAGAATTAAAACCAAGAATCAATAAATGGGATGGAATCAAACTAAAAATGTTCTTCTTGGCAAAAGAAACAATCTGTTAGGTGAATACAGGGCCTACATCTTAGGAGCAAATTTTTGCCCCTCACACTCAGATAAAGCACTAATCTCTAGCGTATATAAAGAACTCAAAAAGCTAAACACCAAAAAAACCAAATAACCCAATCAATAAATTGGCCAAGAACATGAACAGACACTTCTCAGAAGAGGATATTCAATCAATAAACAAATATATATAAATGTTCATCATCTCTAGAAATTAGAGAAATGCAAATCAAAACTACTCTAAGATACAGTCTCACTCCAGTCAGAATGGCAGCTATTATGAAGACAAACAATAATAAGTGTTGGCAAGGATGTGGGGGAAAAGGCATACTCATACACTGCTGGTGGGACTGAAAATTGGTGCAGTCAATATGGAAAGCAGTATGGAGATTACTTGGAAAACTTGGAATGGAACCACCCTTTGACCAAGCTATCCGTCTCTTTGGTCTATACACAACGGACTTAAAAACAGCAAACTACAGGGACACAGGCACATCAATGTTTGTAGCAGCACAATTCACAATAGCTAAACTGTGGAACCAACCTAGATGCCCTTCAGTAGATGAATGGAATAAAAAAATGTGGCATACATACACAATAATATATTACTCAGGAATAAAAGAGAATAAAATCATGGCAATTGAAGGTAAATGGATGCAGTTGGAGAAGATAATGCTAAGTGAAGTTAGCCAATCCCCAAAAAAAACAAATGGCAAATATTTTCTCTGATATAAGGTGACTGACTCAGAGTGGGGTAGGTTGAGGGAGTATGGGAGGAATAGACAAACTCTAGATAGAGCAGAGTGTTGGGAGGGGAAGGGAGGGGGCAGGTGGTTAGCAATAATGGTGGAATTTGAGGGACATCATTATCCAAAGTACATGTATGAAGACATGAATTGGTGTGTACATACTTTGTATACAGAGGTATATAATTTTGTACTTTTTATAAAGAAATATATAATCTATTAAGAAAAATAATAAAGCCAACAAGGTGAGGAAGAGTTAAACATATGTAATATTGAGTCCTGATTGATGAGTAAGAAAAATAATGTTGGAAAGATAACAGAATTATAACAGGATGTTTTTTCATGGAATAGTATTTAGCCAACCTGCTTTCTAACTTGATAATGACATGAGTTAGTAATCTTAGTTTGGACCTATGTAAATGGCTTATTTGAAAGGACTAAAAATCAATGGTGAGAGACAAGTGATAAACCATTTGGACAGGCAATGAGTTCAGAGAGTGAAAATTTTTAACTAGGTCTGAGAATTTTCAGTAATATAAAATTTAAATTACCCAAGTTTTTAAATTTATAAATAATTGTTACAGGAGGAGGAGATATAGCAGAACTTGATGTTTTAAAATTGTATGAGAGGTACCTTTATTTAGAGTAATACTAAAAGAAACGGGAAACATATTTTGGTAGTAGCTGTTGGATTTAATTCTGGTTGTTACTTTTGAGGTTTTGAGACATGAATCTGACCCTGAATTTTAAGTAGACCTTCACTGAAAATGTCAAGTTATATTCAGACACATAATATTGAACACTGGAGTATCTTCTTTCAGTAATTTAATTTACTTCCTCTTATTATACAGATGCAGTCTATTTTCTAATTTTATTTTTGTCAATTAATTTGTTTCAGGATAAAATGTAGTATTTGATGTTTTAAACTCTAAAGTGAATCAATTTTACTACAAGTTTAAATGTTCTAATAACTTTGATTCTAATGAAGAGCCAACAAATACATATTTAGTATTTAATAAATTTACATGGTTGTAACATTTTTAACAAATATTGTTTGAACTAAATAATAGGCTAAAAATATTGTGCTAATTACTCCATTTTATATTTATATTTTATTCATGGAAGCTTTCTTTCCAGGAAATTTCTTCCTCCTATTCTCCATCTTCACACTTTTTCTTCATGGCTTAGCTATAATTAAACCCTGTAGATGAGTTTTCAACAGCAACATATTCCCTGCCTTGTCATTTATTAGCTTCATCATATTTGTTATTTTTTACAATTATGTATCTTGTTAATTGGTGAATGTTACTTGGGTAATATATGGGCAAATATTTGGCTCACTAGATTGTAAACTCCATGAAGTGAGAGGTTATACTACATTTGTTTACAAATTAAAATCAACATTTGATATAGGAATTTAATATATGTAAATATATTTAATATATATTTTAGTAAATAAATCCCATAACTTAGTAAGTGGTTTATTTATTGCACACATGTTCTAGAACTTGGTTGCATTATTTCAAAATTATTATTAAAAGCATGAAATTAAATATAAATAAAGACTACATGAATAACCGTAATAGTATCTTTTAACTCAATTTTTTTCAGCACTAGATATCAAAACAAAGGCTTTGCCCATTCTATAAAGGCACTCTTCCACTGAGCTATGTCTCTAGTCCCTTAATTCATATTTTGTAGTTCAATTTTGTCCTTGAAAAAACACTTAAAATTCTTAAAATCTGAAAACTTTGTTTGCAAGTTGTTCTCATCTAATAAACCCAACCTTCATCCTCTTTAATTTTTCTACTTCAACCATTGATTTATCTACTTTTAAATTGGCACAGTCATGATGCATATCATTCTAAATTGTGGCTATCATATGGAAAAAAAGAAGTACTACTTTTGACTGTTTGGTATTATAATTAATTTGAATGATCTGAAGTGTAAGGTGTTCATGGAGTCTTTGGAAAAATGTAATATCATTAAAAGCCAGTCAGGTGGCAAATTTTACATGCCTATCAGGCACAAAATCACTTCTTACTGGAAACTTCTAAATTTTAGTTCCCTTCTAAAATTAACAATTCAAATACTCTCACTTTTTTATCCTTTGTTACTTTACATGTGACAAATATATTGTTATCTGAAATTCTGTTTGAAAATTTTAGATGGACATTAATCTTTCTGGCAAATAAACTTCGTTCAACATGGCTTAAAGGTGCAAATAAATAAATGAAAGATATTTTTCATTGAATTGTTTAAAAGTAACAATACATAGATACATTTTTGAAATATAAAATCACTTTTATTATTTTACTTTGACCATTTGCAACATATTTTAATTCAATATTTTGATATCTCATTAGAATCAAGTTTTCAAATATTATAGTGTACATTCTTCAAATGCATTGTAGATACCATATGTGAACAAAAAAATGTTACCAATTCTAAGATTAGCTTATTTTGAAGAGTATGTTAAATTAGTTAAACCATAAAAATATATTTTTTTAAAAAAAAATTCATGGTGAATACACATTTTTAAAAATTATCTTAGGTATTACAGTAGATGTCTCCAGATGAACACTACCAATAGAATACACATACAATTATCAGTGGATTTATTAGACTAGCATCTAGAATTGGAGGCTGAAGAGTCCCATGATGGTGACTGAAATCTGGAAAGCAAGTGTAAACAGAACCTGCTCAGTAAAACAAGCTGGAAATTTCAGAACAATAGGGACAAGTGATGTAGCATTCAAGGCTAAGATCTGGATGTTTGCTAGAGAGTCATAGCATAAGTCTGCATTCAAAGACTGAGGAATCTGGGATCTGATGCCCACAGGAATTGGCAACAGCAAAAAATGCACACACTCAAGAAGAATCCACCCTGCCTGGTCATGTGCTAGTTTTCTTCTTCTGATTTTTATTCCATCTGTGCCCCCAAACTATTAAACAGTGCTTTCCACATTCAAAGCAGGTCTTCCCCACTCAGTCTGCTGACTCACTTGCCAACCACCTTAGAAAATCCTCTCAGGGATATAACAAGAGTGAGATTTATGGATTTTCAAGATTTCTCATTAATCCAGTCAAATGGACAAACAAGATTGATTATCACATTTGTTACCTATATGGTTTGAGAAACTTGGGTATTTTCTTCAAAAACAATGGAAAGGAAACACAAAACCTAAATAAAGAGGTAAGCAATTATTTTATATTAAAATTTAGGTAAATCTTAAAAAAATTATTGAATGAAAACAATTATAAAGAGTATATACTACCTAAATTCATTTATATGAAATTCTAGAAAACTCAAATATATAGTAATTTAACTTTTTTAAAATTAGTGCTTATTTATGATTTGATTTTTCATATTACTAGCTGATGTTTTTCAAGATGGATAAAATTAACTTAATTTAATATACCAACATATAATATAAATTGATGCTATCTCTAATACACAATATCATGTTTAATTAAATAAAAATAAAATTATAGCCAGACACAGTGAGGCACATTGTAATACTAGCAGCTAGAAAAGGAAAGAGGAAAGAAAGAAAAGAGGCAGGAAGACCACTGAGTTCAAAGCCAGTCTCAGTAACTTAGTGATGCCTTACACAATTCAGGAAGACCCTTTCTCTAAATAAAATGTGTAGGGATTCTGACCATGGAAATATATAGGGAAGGGTTTCTCTGGTGAGCAAACTCCCGGGAGGTAACTGGCACTCTGTTTCCCATGCTTTGAATGCTCGATCTTTTCAATAAATAGTATTATATTTTTCCGACCTTAAAAATGGCACGGAAATTCAAATATAAGAGGCATATTGAGCTCCAAATATGCAAAATTGCAATAGATCTGCCCCAGACATATTATAATGAAAATGTCTAATGCACAGAATAATAATAGAATTTTAAGTGCTACAAAGAAAAATGTCTGGTCACATTTAGAGATAAACCAATTCAAATTTCAACTGATATTTCAAATCAGACCCTAAAAGTCAGGAGGACTTGGAATAACATATATCAATCTCTGAAGGAAAATGGATGCTAACCAAGAAAATGATACCCAGCAAAATGAAACTTCAGAATTGAAGGTGAAATAAAAATCTACCATGATACATAGAAGCTAAAAGAATTCATAACCGGAGAGTCTGCACTAAAAAACATACTTAATGAAATATTTTCTAAGAAAGAAATAAAAAAATAAAAATAAAACCCAGCATACGGATATGTTGGAGGCCATGTATGAATTATGGGTTTGTGTGAACCATCACAAGGAAGGAAGGTTGATTTTCTGGGAACTCCCTGGTGAAATTCTTGTGTTTGAAATGCCCAGATTATGCCAACTCCCTGCCTTAGCTCACAACCCTAGGTTCAAGTGCACCTGTCTGGAGGTGGGTGCAATCTGCTAAACTCCAACTGAGTTGTTTCTGCCATCTTCTTCCTGTTTCTTCAGAATCAAGTCCAATTTGAACATTAGAAACAAATCAAAATAGCACAATACAAAGAGCATCTATCAATAAAATCAATAATGTAAAAAAATAAAACAGAACTCATTTAAATACCTGGAAATTAAATAATACACTTTTGAATGATAAATGGATAGCAGAAGAAATCAGGAAAGGAATTTTTAAAATTATTGGAAGTAATTGAGAATCCAGCATATAAAATCTCTGGGACAATATGAAAGAAGTTCTATGAGAAAACTTTATAGCATTGAATTCATACATCAAAATAAATAAAGAAATAAATAATCTATGATATTATCTCAAGGCCTTAGAAAGAGACGAACATACCAACCCTAAACCAGTAAAAGGCAGGAAATAATTAAAATCAGAGACAAAATTAATAAAATTGAGAACAAAACAATACAAAAGATTGGCAAAACAAAGAGATTTGGGGGGGAACAGATGAATGAGGTTGATAAACATAGACCAACTAACCAAAAGAAAGAGGGAAAGCACTCAAATTAACAAAATTAGAGGAAGAAAACATCAACAGAGACAATACTGAAATCCAGAGTACTATAAGAAACTATTTAGAAAATTTATATTTCAATAAGCTGTTTAACCTTAAAGATATTGACAAATAATTAGAAACATATGATCTACCCAAACTAAATCCTAAAGATATATAAGACTTAAACAGATCAATTTCAAGTAATGAAATTGAAGTTATCAATACCTTTCCAGCATAGAAAAATATCAGGTCTGGATGGATTCTCAGGTCTGGATGGATTATCAGCTAGGTTCTATGAGATCTTCAAAGAAGAAATAATACCAAACTTTCTCATGTGATTTCATGAAATAGAAAATGAGGGAACCCATCCAAACTCATTCTATGAAGCCAGTATCATCCTAATGCTAAAACCAGACAAATACATATCAAGGAAAGAAAACTTTAGGCCTATATCCTTGATGAACATAGATACAAAAATTGTCAATAAAATATTGGCAAAGCACATTCAAAAACCCATTAAAGAGATAGTGGACTATGATCAAGTGAGTTTCATTCTGGAGATGCAAGTTGGCTCAACATACAGAAATCAATAAACACAATTTATCATATATATATATATATATATATATATATATATTTAAGATTAAAAATAATATAATTATCTCAATGGATGCAGAAAAAGCCTTTGAGAAATTGCAGGACCCATTCATATTAAAAACACCAGAAGACTAGGGATAAAAGAAAATGACCTCAACATTATAAAGGTTTTATATGATAACAACAAGGTCAATATTCTACTAAATGGAAGAAAAACTGTAAGCATTTCCTCTAAAATAGAAAAAAAAATACAAGATGCCCATTTGTACCACTACTAATAAACATAGTTCTTAGAACTCTAGCCAGAGCAATCAAGCAAGAGAAGAAAATTAACGGGATACAAGTAGATAAAAAAGAGATCTAATCATCTCTGTTTTCTGACTACATGATTCTTTATTTAGAAGACAACCCCCCCCACACACACACACACACACAAAAAAAAACTCCACCAGAAGAATTCTAGAGCCAAAAAAAAAAATAATTTACCAAAGTAGCAGGATACAAAATCAACACTTATAAATTAATAATGTTTCTATACTACAATAATAAATCTGCTGAAATTAGGAAAAATATTTCATTCACAACAATTCATTCGGAAAATATGTGACCCAGAATAACCAAAGCAATCCTTAGCAAGAACAAAGTTGGAGGCATCATAATACCAAATCTCAAATTATATACTACAGAACTATAGAATCAAAACCAGCATGGCATTGGCACCAAAACAGATTTGAAGACCACTGGAATAGAATAGAAGATAGTGACAAACCTACATAAACACAGTTATCTGATACAAGACAAAGGTCTAAAAGCATACAAGGAAGAAAAGATAGCCCTTTCAACAAATGTGCTGGGAAAACTGGAAATTCATAAGTAGAATAAAAACTTTGAACCATATTTATCACCCTGCACTGTTATGACCCATCCATGGGCTGTTGTTGCACATCACAGCCTACTGAGGGGGTAAGTCTGGCATTAGGAACATCCCGTGGAAACCCTACAGGGATTGACTGTTTGATGCAGGAGAGTGAATGGGGGAATAAGTGAACTAATGAGGATTGAATTAGTGAAAATTATATTCCATACACTTTTGTGAGTATATCCAAATGTATCCTAAATTTATATATAAATAAAAAGAATCAATAAAAAATAAATGATACAAAAAGAGACACAACAATTAAAAATAAAACTGCAAGGCAAAACAAGGATCAGGAGATCATATCCCACAACCTCCTTCAAGCACATAACCAAAAACTATGCCCCACCTATTAAAAGTTTCCATCACCTCACAGTAATGACAAGATAGAGAGTAAGACTAACACATGGGCCTTTGGGGGTTAATCAAGATCTGAACTATCACATATATTTCTCATATATGATATCTATATTTACTGCCTGCAACAAATATAAGAAAAATCAATTTTTATCATTCGTGTGTTAAAAATTTAGTAAATACATAAGGGAACAAATATCCTTGATGTTAAAGTTACAGTGAAATGGTATTATTTTATTTTATTTATGTAAACAATAACTTTAAAGACTGTGGAAGAGATACCTGGTGAGGATCACATAAGATATTATCAGCAGATAATATATTAACAGAGAACTTTGGTTGAATAATTCAAACAAACCCTAGAAGGTGTTTTATTTCCCATGTTCAACTAAAGGAAATAGAATCCAAGAAGTTAGGTAGACAATGAGCATCAATTAATGACCTAGATATCTACTTAAATTCTCTAAAGGACAATTGATTCATAACATAAAAACTGAAATAAAACAACTAGCTAAGTTCACAAATTTTTGCAGAACTTTTAAGTTCTTTTCAATATAAACATAAATGGGCTTGAGCTACTAAAATAGTTTAATTATTTGACTAAAGAAACAATGTAGCAATCTGAAAAACAGGACAAGTAATGGCATACCTTTGGGAGTTTTATCTTTAAGATTTAAGGGTGGCAAAAGGCTTATTCTGGAACTTAAAATAAATAAAAAGAGCTAGCAAGTGGTTTTATGTCTCTTTTTATTCAGGTATAATCCATTGAAGTCTTATAAAACATATTCCTAGGTTTATGACTCCAGTTAAAGAGTTCTTGTTTACTTTACCATAGGTAAAAATAATTTTATAAATTTTATAGTACTAAAGATAAATAATAAAAAGGACAATAGCTCTTAAGAGATCTTTGGTCAATATCTTAATGAATGTAAGGGAGTCGGAACTTGAAAACAAAGGATAAACCATCAGATATTTCAGCAGAAATTATCCAAAAGTTGATTTTTTAAAGCTGGTTTTAAGCTGTTACTTTCATATTTCTTGATGAATCTATAACTGACATTTTTGACAAGCTAGTGTTTCTTCCAGTTAGAAACATGAATCTTCTATGATTTTTCCCCATATTTATTTGATTAATGATAAAACAACATGAGTTAGATGACAATTTAACAGTCCACTTTGTCAAAAAAGCACTCATTTGAAAGCTTTTTTTACTTTCTTATACAAAATTAATATTGTCTGTAGTCAAGATTGACAGCAATAAAAACAGAAGGTTTACCCAAATCTGATCTAAAACAAGTGTACTTGGAACACCAATGTTTGCCAAACTATACTTCAAGATATGCTTCTGAGAAAAGTTATCGCTATTGTTACATTGTTCCAATAAAATTACAAATAAAATTGCTAACTTTTAACCAATGATATGTAAACAGAGAGTGAACTGTGTAAGTTTGCATGCTAAATATATATTATTCCCTGTAATATGGAGAAAATTTAGAAATATTTATAAACTATTTTTCTTTTATGATGTGCAAATGATGTCTAACTTAAGGAGTTTACATGAACTTGATCTAGTGAAAACTTCATTTGGTCCAATTAAGAATTTCCCTATGCTCACTCTATCCAGAATAAGCATTCCCTATTTTACTCAGCTTTTTCATCTCTGACAAAAAACATGACAAGAACAATGTAGAGAAAGAAAAGTTTACTTTGGCTCATGGCTTCAGATATCTCAATTCATAGATGATAACTGCATATCTCTGGGCCCAAGGTGAGACAGAATATTGTGGTAAAAGGGCATGACAGAGGAAAGAAACTCAGGATATGGAAACAAGGAAGCAGAAAGAAAGTTCAACTTACCAGAGAAAAATATTAACCCCAAAGACAAAGCACCAATGACCTACTTCCTTCAGTCACACTCTACCTGCATACAGTTACCACCTAGTTAATCCATCAGTGGATCAATTCACTGATTAGATTAAAGCTCTTATAATCTGATGATTTTATGTTTAAGCCTTCTTGCATTGGCTCACACATGAGCTTTTGGGTGACACTTCATGTCTAAACAATAACATTCTCACTAAGAAGCAAACACAAAGCCCAGTAATTTATATGTTCATCATGTTAGATTTATCATTCATTAATCAATTGATTTGAAGTTGGAGTTTACTATTGTAATGATTCAGTAAATTTAATCTAAATGCATGAGGAAGAACTGACTATTTTTTCCAGAAACAGACTGCCAGAAATATCTGCTCAATAGCTGTTATCTGGGGCATACTAACATTTTTAAGCTCCAGTCTTCTTGTCCATAAAATTTAACTATTAATTATTACTTCGAATATTTTTGTGAAAATTAAGAACAATAGTACACTAAAATGATAGCATATTGCCTGGCACATAGAAGGACCTCATTTGAATAGTATGTTAAATTTACCTGTTATATTATATGTTCCTGAAAACATTTGTGAACAGTTTGCTTTTACTTAATTTTGAATCCTTGGTGAATACAGAAGTATTGCTGTTTTCAATGAAAAAAATGGAGCAAATATATATTTAATATCTAATTACCCATACTAGCATTCCATGCTTTGAAGTTCTGTACTAATTTTAATGTAATTGCTTTTGTGTTCTACCTACATGGAAAGTAAATGTTCTTCACAGTGATGGCAGCATACCTTTAGGAAATATGATAAAATTCTGGTACTTTAATGTACTATAAATTGAAATTTACATTTTACATATGTCCCAATTTTCTAAAGCCTAGTATATTCCCTTATTAAGAAAAGTTGACAATTCCCCTCTGGATATAATTAAATCCATCAGAGTAAATAAATGCCTGAATATGGGCTGATATTGCTACTTAACATGCTCTGCTTTTTTTTTCTTTTACACCACAGTGTAACAATTGTAAAATTATTTCTATTAAATTTGAAAAAAAATGTGAAAGCAGTAATTATTCCCAAAAGAGTCAAAATTGCAAAACAAATCCCTTAAGCTGAATCTCCTTAATATGTATCATGATAAGAAAATAATCTACAAATATTCCAAAATTATTAATCATTAATTAAATATGTGTTTTATATTGTAATATCAACATAAATAGTTTAGTCATTGATTTCATGTTATTTATTTGTGGAAAGGGAATCAATTTGTGTTCAATTTTAATGGAACATGAAAATGTGTCCAAATATTAAATGCTATGTGTCAGATTTGTCTGTTCTTTTCTGTGATAATGTAAATTAAAAAATATTTTCCAAAAGCATGCTGCCAAACTGGTAGGTTTCTCCTTAATCATATTGGCCAAAATTGTGTCACATATTATTTCTGTATGCTATAGAGGATGGCAAACTGTGTATATTTAATTACTTACATTTATGTTAGTTTTGGGATTTGTTTTGAAGGAATGAAGAAAAGTAGATATAAAGTAAGGAAATTTCACCAGGAACACAGGAAACCCATTTTTAAAAGATAAAAAAAATGTTGTATTATTAGATAAAGAGGAAAGCTTTACAGTAAGAAAAGGTGAAGCTTCAAACCTAACTACTGTTTTTAAAGTAGCAATGGAGAGAAAGACATACATATATATATACATAAGTGTGTGTGTATGAAAAATATTAATAGATTATTAAAATTATACTTTTATTGTATTTTGTGGAAGAGATCAAAGAGAAAACTGACTAATAGAGAATAATTGAGAGCCTCTTTTAAGCACTTAAAATATTAAATAATAGATTATTTTGAAATTGCTAAACAAATGTCAAGTATTATAAATACTATGAGTTAAAAATTAGATGGGGTAATGTATTGGGAAAATAAAATAAAGTAATACAGGACCATAGTGAAAATAATTTAATTTAACACTCAGGAATTAATACCATTTTTTCTTGAAACCCATAATTTGTGAAATAGAAAATATACCTATAATAATGCTTTGATAAAGTTTATTTAGCTTGATGTGCATGTTTTAATTATTTAATTTTGATTAAATTTCTTATTTTCAATTTTATTTATACAAAATAATTTTATGATCTTTTGTAGTTATGGCTTCACCTCTTTTTTTAAAAAATAAAAATGTCAATGTATTTCTTGAACAAATGTAAAATTCAATTAAAAGCAACTCAATCTATAGTGATAATACCTAAGGATAAGTCTAAAAGTAAATATAGAAAACCTATGAAGAAATGTGGACTATATCTATGAAGAAAAGTACTAACACTATATATATAATACTGAATATATTATATTCAGTATTTTATTTATTTATTTATTGGGGGGGGCACTAGGAGTTGAACTCAGTGGCACTTAACCACTGAGCCACAATCCCAGCCTTTTTTATACTTTATTTAGAAACAGGGCTTCACCTTAGAACCTCATTTATGCTGAGGCTGGCTTTGAACTCGCCATCCTCCTGCCTCAGCCTCTCAAGTTGCTGGGATTACAGGTATGAGCCTCCACAGCTGGCCTAGATTATTATTATTTTTTTATTTGCTCATGACAATACAATGATCTTGACATATCATACATTTGATTCAAATGGAGTATGAATTCTTATTTTTCCACATGTACAGGTTGCAGGATCACATTGGTTATATGGCCATGTATATACATACAGCAATGCTAGTGTCTATTGTATTCTGCTGCCCTTCCTATACCCGCCTCCACTCCCCTCCCCTCCCATCACTTCTCTCTACCCAATCTACTCTGACACATTTCTCTCTCTTTTTTTTTTCTTCCCCCTCACATCATCATACATGTATTTTGTATAACGATGAGGGTCTCCTTCCATCTTCCGTGCAATTCCCCTTCTCCCTCCTATTCCCTCCCACCTCTCTTCCCTATTTAGTGGTAATCTTCTTCTCATGCTCTTCCTCCCTACTCTATTTTGAGTCACCCCCCTTATATCAGAGAAGACATTCAACATTTGTTTTTTAGGTATTGGCTAACTTCACTTAGCATAATCTGCTCTAATGTCATCCATTTCCCTGCAAATGTCATGATCTTGTTATTTTTTTAGTGCTGTGTAATATTCCATTATGTATAAATGCCACATTTTTTATCCATTTATCTATTGAAGGGCATCTAAGTTGGTTCCACAGTCTAGCTATTGTGAATTGTGCTGCCATAAACATTGATGTGGCTGTGTCCCTGTAGTATGCTCTTTTTAGGTCTTTTGGATATAGTCTGAGAAGGGGAATAGCTGGGTCAAATGATGGTTCCATTCCAAGCTTTCCAAGGAATATCCATACTGCTTTCCAAATTGGCTGCACCAATTTGCAGTCCCACCAGCAATGTACAAGTGTACCTTTTTCCCCACATCCTCACCAGCACTTGTTATTGTTTGACTTCATAATGGCTGCCATTCTTACTGGAGTGAGATGGTATCTTAGGGTGGTTTTGATTTGAATTTCTCCGACTGCTAGAGATGGTGAGTATTTTTTTCGTGTATTTGTTGATTGATTGTATATCCTCCTCTGAGAAGTGTCTGTTCAGGTCCTTGGCCCATTTGTTGATTGCGTTATTTATTTGTTGTTGTTGTTGTTGTTTAACTTTTTGAGTTCTTTGTATACTCTAGAGATTACAGCTCTATCTGAAGTATGAGGGGTAAAAATTTGTTCCGAGGATGTAGGCTCCCTATTTACTTAGGTGTCCTATTAAGGAATTTGGAGCTGGACCCCATGAGATGGAGATTAGGGCCAAGATTTTCTTCTATTAGACGCAGTGTCTCTGGTTTGATTCCTAGCTCCTGAATACATTTTGAGTTAACTTTTGTGCATGGTGAGAGAAAGGGATTCAATTTCATTTTGTTGCATATCTTTTGTAGTTATTGCTTCACCTCTTGCTCTTGGATTAAAATTCTCATGCTTGTTTTTCTATGCACTTTCACTCATGATGGTGTATTTCCTCAGTGTGACATGTAAACACAGAGTCTTAATTGCTCTTCTATATTGTCATGCCCCCACATATTGATAAAAATCAAACATTAAGACATATTGTTGTTGCCTGGAAGATGATATTAAATATAGGAAAGATATTTAATATTTAAAATAACATTTTTAACATATTTTCAATTTAACTTTTTGCAGTCATTAAAAACAAATATTGAATTACTTAAAACATTCTGTCTTTAATAATAGTGAATTAGGTATTTTAAACTATCACTTCTTGCAAGGACAACTAGAAAAAACTAGACAAAATACATGCATTTCATAAATACCTGCTTGGGTGAAACAAAAGTTATCATGGTTTGTGTGGAGAGCAGGCTTTGTCTTGCTCAGAGTTGCTCCATGATGTATAGAATAACAGTTTTCATGCTATGGCTAAACCTGGATCATTCCACTTTATAAAGCAATAGTTTACCATAAGCTTCTCCATTCTGAGTTTAAGTGCTGAGGCCAAGTAACTCTACACCTTGTTTGTACAAGTAAACAATAATTATCTGCCTAGCACAACTATAAAGTACAAATTGATAAATAAATTAATTGTGCTAATGAAAATTACCCTGTAAAGATTATCAAATAAATTAGAAGCACCTGGATGCATGGATATATTAAACTCACATTGGAATAACCAGGCCCATGAGCTTATTGATCACACCAGACTAATGAAAATGGCAACTCTTTCACTGAGACCAATCTAAAGATGAGCATCCTAGGACTGTGCACAGCAGCACTGTGACACTATCACCTGATCAAGTCTTGACACTATCACTGATCACTCATCTCTAGTCTTGCCCAGAAAAACCGCCAACATGATCAACTTCCATGTCTCTGTTCTCTGGCTTCAACAGAGTCTGGTTTCTCCTGCCTCTCATAATCAGACACAGTCTTCTCCAAGCTGACATATCTAGACTGCCATCATCTGAAATGAGTTCATACACTTTGACAACTCTGTGCCCTAAACAAGTAATTCAACTGGTTCCTAATCATACCTATCCCCCTACAGTTACTCATTGTGTGATCCACAAGTATTTTGAGAATTGCTGAGAAAAGTAGCATAGTCTGTAAATTTACTATTATTCAAAAAATTCTGACATTGTAGCAAGTGAAAAATGTGTTTGGTCTATGTTATGAGGCAGCTCTCATAACAGTTTGAATGAATCTTGTTGCTAAATTCTGAGAGAATAAGTGAAAAATCTTGGCCTATAAGATTGTTCTTCTTCCACAGGTATTTGTTTGTTTTAGAAAACGCTGCCAGAGTCTAAGCAGCTTAGCAAGCTTTTATCACTCTTGGGCACTATGGTGATCCATTGTCCAGAGCCTCTGGATTTGCAAAATATGCAGAAATGATAAACTATACATAAGGAGTTATGTACTGGGAAAACCTCTGCCCTTTACATTTAAAACCCAAAGATTATAGAACCCAGGAGTAAAAGTAAACAGAAAATAGTTAAGTCCTGATCAGATTAAACTTCCAGGTTTTTGTTAGTGCTATACTAAAACACAAGTAGTCTTCTTAAAAGAAAATAAATGAATCCCAAGAACTGAAATTGTTTTAATTGTATTCATAGATAACAGTATTAAGTACAATACAACCTGCCACATGAATAGGAAAAAAGAAGACATATATGATGTTTCCATACAACCTACAGGGATTTATACAGTTGAAATATTAGGTATATATATATTAAAATGATTCTGCTTCATGTGTTTGAAGATATGAGAAATAATGTAACAAAAATTATAGTGAAGCATCAAGTAAAAATTCCATAACTTAAAATTCAGAAACGAGTCTAATGTGGTGGTATATGCCTGTAACCCCAACTTGGGAAACAGAGATAAGTTTGAGGCCAGTCTGAGCAATTTAGCCAGACCCAGTTTCAAAATAAAAGATAAAAAAGGAAGTGGGGCTGGGCTGGGGTTGTGGCTCAGTGGTAGAGTGCTTGCCAGCATGGGTGAGGCATTGGCATTCATTCTCAGCACTGCATACAAATAAAAGAAAGGTCTTGGTGATATAGTGCCCCTGGCTTCAATCCCCAGTGTCAGATATTCAGAAAGAAAAATTATATAATCAATATAGAATATTAAAAAAATAACAGATTAATTAAAAACTACATCTGAAAACTATATGCGAAATTAAGTATGTGTATAAAATCAATGAAATTTCAGAAGAGACATAAATAATAAAAAAATAATGATAAAGTGAAAAAAGACAAAATTTTACTGAAATCTCAGAGGAAGAGAAGAGAAAATGGAGCACAGCAATATTGGAGGAGATAAAGGCTAAGAATTTTCTGAAATCACAAAAGATATCAAGTCACAAATAAAAGAAATCTGATGAACTTCAGTTAGTAAATACAAATAAAATCATCTTGAAATACAAAACATGAAAATGCTAAACTCTTGGGCTGGGGTGTACTTCACTGATAGAGTGCTTGCCTAGCACCCACAACACTTGGATTCTATTCCCAGCCCTGGGAAAAGGGGAAGGAAAATAAAATGTTAAAATCTAGACAAAAAATAAACATCTTTCACACATCAAGTGGTAATGGAAGGTCTATTTTCAAAGGGAAATACACACAAATAGTATATATATAAAATATGAAAAATATATATGTGTGTGTCTGTGTGTGTGTGTGATATATATGCTTTTTTCCCTATAAAAGAAATGGAAGCTAAAACATATTGAATCAATGTTTTCAAAGTGCTTAAGACCCTTACTTACAAGTTTTTTGAAACGCATTATCAAAAAATTATTGACCTTTACTTACAAGTTTATAATTTTTTGATAATATGTTTCAAAAGAATAAAACAAAACAGCTTTGCATCAGATAACTGTACTATGATTTTGATTGGGAGAAGGAAACATCATAAATAAAGCAATAAAGAAGATAAAAAAAGATAAATAAATGTGCATCTAAGTAAATTTTGCCATAAAAGAGTATTTATTCTGCCTGTGTTATATGAATATAAACATATATATTCATATGTATATGCATATGTGCTTACAAGTTTATGCCTGTGCTATACACAGAATCACATATAAATCATAAAAGCATAAGTGGCACTAAGGAGTTTGAAAATTTATTTATGTTGTCCATGAGTAATAAATAAATATTGCAACCTATAGTAACCAAGAGAAATAAATTCAGAATAGAGAAATTGCCTATAATTAACTATTCAATGAGAAAGAAAAAAAGAATTTAATAAAGAATAAAAAGGAAAAAAAGAGAACATATAAGAGTTGAGACAAATATAAAATAAAATGGAAAGTTAATGAATTTACAATTTAAAATAATAAGATTTTTCATTGGAGTAAAACATGTATTCAATTTAAAAAAAATTTAATCCAATTCCTTTAAAATGTAGAGCAACAAAATCTAATTTAGAGTAATGTAAAAATATCATCTATAGTTTAACCTGAAGCAAGTTTATGCATCATTAAGAAAGGCAAATTCAATTTTAAGGAAAAAATAATAAGTGATTGATTTAAAGAAAACATTTCTAAAACTGGTAACATTTCCACTCTTCTGAAAGACAAAATTCTACATATAAATTATATTCTTATTATAATATTTTGTATTTGATATATTATGTTTAAATTTATATTTTCCCATAAATTTGATATCATAGATACAAAATATTATACAAACAAAAGGAACAGAACAAAAAAATGACAAACCTCTATTAGAACAGAAAAAAATAAAGTGACTTTTTCAGTAAATAAAAAATAAGATAAATAAAAATTAATGAGGACATTGAATACTTAAATTAAGCAGATAAAATTTTCTCTCAACATCTACAAGATACTGTACAAAAATGTTATATTTATAAGTACAAATGTTTTCAAAATTGACCAAATATTAGGCCATAAAATACTTTTAACAAGTTTCTAAGATTTAAAATCATACATATCAAACCACAGAGGAATAAAATTAAAATCATTCATAAACAAGAATATTCATCAAATGTTCAAAAATTGATCAATGTATTGTGTGGGCTCTCTCTAGTCCAGCAAGGAGGTTCAAGAACAGGGTAGAGGAGAGTGTGGCTGCGGAGTCACTAATCAAGACCTCTGCAGACCAAGCAGGAAGCAGGTCTGATTTTATTGTGCAGTTACCATGTGTATATACTCAGGTAGCTAAGCAGATGATAGGCAGCCACCAATGCAATTTCTGCTAACTGTCCTTACAGCAATCAAACACAAGGACAGCAACAAATGGCCTCATACCCAGGACTATGCCTATGGGGTAAGTGGCCTGCCACACACGCGCCTAGCATGAGAGAAGGGGCTTTAATGTATGCCATGTATGCAGTACTCCATGCACTTGTCCCTATATCTCCCCCCTCTAACTGTGTTGCAAAGACTTCAGCCAGCATTGCTGTCTTTCATTTGGTGACCTTTACATGGTTACATAAGCATCTCACAACACAAGAAAATATTGTCACTATTATAAACAGTTTGGACAAGGTAATTGCATTATAAGGATTAGTTAATTTAGCTCTCAGATTTTTCCAATGTTCAGTCAGTCCCTGGAAGAAAAAGGAGGTTGTCAAGATAAAGGCCTTAATCTCATTGATTTTGACAATTGCCTTAGTAAGGTTATGCATAGTCATAACATACTTAGCATCCCAAGTGCCCTTAATATACTGAGAAACACTGGAGAAGTGTAAGGTTACATTTTCAGATACAGCAAATTGGGTGACAAAAATAATATGAATTTCAGGGTCACAAGTGAGCCTTTGCAATATAAATAGAATATCTAGTTTTTCCTGGTGGAGGTCTACTTCTTGCTGACTGACTAAAATAGCAGCTCAGGACAATTTATTTAAGTCATTTTGAATGGCAAAGGCTTCTGTTCTGGCAGCAAATTGTTTACAGTCTGAGCACTCGGGATACTCTGAGTGAGCAAAGCATCGGCAGTGGCTGTGATTGCTATGGTGGCTACCAGGGCAGTAATTCCAATCATGAGGGTAATTGCATGCCTTGTCCAGTGCAGGATCTTATTCAGAAGATTTTTCATCTCCATGTCCCATGGACTCCTCCACTCTCTGGGCAGTTTCACTGGAAGCCAGATTGCTGGGGACACTCTGAGGATAAATATAGTTTAGCTTTCATAGCAGGGGTTAGACAATTTGTGAGCCCGCAGGCTGTATTGACTATACAAGGGATCTCTGTATGAGTGACATTTATGCCATCAGTATTATTGATTATTGGCATGGCAAAGGGTGGTGTAACACAAGCTTGTGCATAGTGGGTATGGGTATAATTTGGCACAAAGGCAAATTCATGGTCAGGGTCTGAACTCAATATAGTCCCAGTCATCCAGCTGGCTACTGCACCCATTTAATGGGACTAGCAGCCAGCAATATTGGCATGATATCTATCACGCCATATTGATTTCCTGTATACCGGTTGGTAATGGCTTGGTCCATGTAGCAGTTACTGCAGTAGCTCACATGGTTTTGGGGCACATCAGTTACATTCCACAAAGCTGAGCCCACCCAGGCATAGAGATGTTTTTCTTCCCCAGAGAAATTCCTCTTATCAAGGAGATAATGTATGACAATGACACTTTGATTCCATGGGATGCTATAATTAACTGAGGAGGGCTTTCCAAAAAGTGTTGTTGGGCATGTTGGCAGCAAGGGTTTATTGCATTTGCTATGGGGGAGTGCATGACTATAGGTAGCATTACCTATAACTCTAAGGTCAGTGAGAGATAGCCCAATACATTGCTTATTATAGTTATCCACAATAGTTTTATTGGCAAGAGAAAACAGAAGGGAATTCCTGGATTAAAGGTCTCATTATGTACTATGGAAAAACAAGTAGGCAGAGTGGGTATGGAAATGCTGGTATTCAGGGGTACAGTTACCTCCTGGGTACATAACTCAGGATCAATAAAGTTGGAATTATTGGAAAATAGCTTAGGTTAAGCCTCTTCCCAATTAGCAACAGCCAGGAGGGGTGGTCTAGTGACCAAAGCTCAATTTAACTCATGGGAGGCTTCACTATTAGCAGTGAGCATTGCACGCAATAGGACAATTGTCATAGGCCAAGGGATGAGATTGCCCACCAGGCAAAGGGGCCAATATGGTGGCTTGTTTGCCAAGACTTTTAATATCACCCCAAGTTACTTTATACGAGGTACATTTGTGTTGTTGTGTCCTTTACTTGTGAGGTTTCTCCTCCAGAGTAAGTTCCTTCATCTTCTCGGTTGGTGGTTTTGGGTGTCCAGGTCTTGACTTTCTGGCAGTCACCTAGATGGGGTGAGGATCCTGTTGACATACGTAAACTCTCCACCCATGGTTAGGAGGGGCACCAGACCATCCCATGCATTTGTTGTGAGATCCTTCCTGAGACCATAGGTAGATGGGAGGGCCCCATGAGGGGGGACCAATGTTTTTGGATTGTTATTTCTATAAAAATTTTTTAAATTGAAAAAAAATTAAAGTAAATGAGATACTTTTCAAGGCATCATGAGGGGACTTGGTATCCCCCCCTCGTCATAGCATGGTCTTTAATTTCTTGTGTGTTTTTTCTATGATGTCTTGAATCTAAGGGTTGTAGGGGATCCCAGTTAAGTGCTGTGTATGCCAATCATTGCAAACTACTTGAAATATCTTGCTAGTATAGGCTGGCCCATTTTCAATTTGGTAACATCCATAATTTCCAAAACACTGAAGTAGAGGGGAGATGACCTATTTTTGTGATTTCTCCTGTGGAGCCTGTGGCCATTACATAGCCTGAATAGGTATCAATGATTATATGAATATATTTTAAATTTCCAAAAAGAGCAAAATGAGTGACATCAGTTTGCCATAAAGCATTAGATTTTAACTCTTGGGCATTCACTCCAACAGGTTGTAAAGGCCCAAGGGGGAGAAAAGGTGCACATCTTTTGTAGTCTGTTTGTAAGCCTCTTTAGTCCATCTTTTATGCAACTGCCATGGCTGAGGCCAGCAACCAGGTTAAGCTGCTTGTTTCCCTATATCCTGGGTGGAAAAAATCCAGCCATCCAGTTTGCTATTATGTTCTAGTGCCACTGCTGCTCTATGCTCCTTGCTTTGTCCATCCCAGATCAATTCCTTGGCTAAGGTTGCCCTGGCTCTTTCATGAGACACCTTCCCTTTCACTGCCTTGTTTACTCTGTCAATAAACGGTGGCAAGTCTTCAGTGGCTTTCTGCTTTAAGCCCTGTAATGGAAACTGTATCTCCCCAGGCTGATAACTTCCTCCAGGCTCTCAGACCACAGAGAAGCACCTGATTGAAATAATTTGGTGGGACTGTAGCCAGTAATTCAGGGGAATTGTAGATTCCCTATCATTGCAAGTATTCAGCTGGGAGGTTAACATTTGTGAACTGGTTATGATCTCCCTGCTGTTCACATTCTTCATAGAAGAATGCTTTCCACTTCAAAAATGTTGCAGTCTCAAGAGCCCCTCTAGCTAGGACTTTCTAGTCTTGAGGACAATTAAGTTCAAGACTTAGTGATTTGAGTATTTGCCCTGCAAATGGCCACCAGGGCCCATCCTCTTCTACTGCCTTCTTTAACTCCTTCAGGGTACCCAGTGCATGTGAATACCAAGTTGCACGGTGCTGTGGTGTGGAGCCCATGTTGACTGGGAAGGCTTGTACTCCCTTAACCCACTTTTCATCTCTTCTCTTACATAGTTCTACAAAAGGATCTCTGGCCTCCTGGAATGGGTTCTGGGAGACCATGGCTTGAGCCTCTCTGGCGGCCTGGTAATTTCTAAGGTGTCATAGTCCCTTGCTGGCTTTGGCATTTCCTCATAAGGAGGGAGTTGCCACTGACTCAGGGAAGGATATAACCTTTGCCTGTCAGTAGAAGGCGCACTTTCACCATTTGTGGTCGCCCCTTCCTGAATCATAAATGCTAGTGGTACCCTCCATGCCTCTCTCCCTCCTGCACCAGTTGTGGTTGCTTGCTTTGTAGTAGATTCTCACCCTCACTTTCCTGTGCCTGCTGTGGTTGCTTGCTTTGAGGTAGATTATTGTCCCACTTTTTTCCCTTTGCCTGTCTTTCACAGCCTCATCTTCGCTTAGGGCCATCACTATATGTTGCAGGGTCTCCTAAACATTGCTGAATGACTGTCACAATAGAAAAAAAAAATGTAGTTGTAAAGTATACCCCTGTTTCTCTTCAGCTTGCCACTCATTTGCCATTATCCTGTCCCATATCCTAGGATCAAAAACATCAGCAGCATGGATCCACAGGTTATTGTTTATATACCAGAACTTCTGGACTTCTCTCTTATTCAGGGTTAAATTAAGCAGGAAGCAGGTCTGATTTTATGGCACATTTACTATGTATATATACTCAGGAAGTAGCTAAGCAGTAGCTACAGGCAGTCACCATTGCAATTTCTGCTAACTGTTCATGCAGCAATCAATTTGGAGTGGGCCATGGAGCAAGCTCGGGGACCACAATACATGGCCTCATGCCCAGGACTGTGCCTATGAGGTAAGCCGCCTGCCACTCATGTACCTAGCACAAGGGGAGTGGCCTGCCACTCAGACGCCCTTAATGTATGTCAAGTATGCAGTACTCCATGAACTTGTCCCCACAACATATTTCTAATTAACCTTGAGCCCAAAAAGTCCTATTAGAAATTACAAAATATTTTTAATTTGATGATCGTAAAATGTCATTAAAACATAAAGCAATGAAGGCAAAACTATATGTAGAAAGAAATTTATGCAATAACCAATGGAAAAAAAATCTGAAAACCATTTATTTTCTCTTCATTTTGGAAAACATCTAAGAAAATAATAGTGTCAAAGTAAAAGAGAATTGCTAGTGCCATATCCTAGAATAGGTGAAAATTTTGACATCAATTAGTTTGTGTGTTAAAACAATAAATATGTATGATTGTATATCACATTGATGTACCTGCCATGTTGGCCAGCAACCATTGTGTATGCACTAAAAAAAAAAATACATAAGATTTAGAGAAAATAGACATCTATTGGCTATTGACATAATGGTAACTTGGCTAATAGTTACCACCCATGTTTTGTAACATTATGTTTCAGTATTTTTATTATTGTTTTGAAAACATCTTCCAATCAACTTTATTGATTTTTAAATAACAATAATATATGTACTATGAGGAAAATTTAGAAAATCCTCCAAAGAAAATAAAAGTCTTCTGAAAAATTATCAGCTCCTTACCAAATGTAAAACCATATATATGCTGACATACAAATATACAGAAGGATTCTCTGAGTACAATTCTCAAAAATATGATTTCAGTCTGATAGCCACTTCATTTTTGAAACTTTTATTACTCATTATCAAATTTATGTTCATCAAATTCATAACAGTTTATGTAAGAGCAGTTTCCCAGTAATCTCATCACTGTTTTTGGTTTTCTTTTTTTTTGGTTTGTTCGCCTGTTTTATGATAATTAAATTATTAAATTAATTATTTCTATTAAATTTTTTATTTGTTAAATTTTCTTCTAGATTTAATGGGAAAGTTTTGCATTTGCACAGATTAAAATGGTGTCAGCTATTGAATTAGAGAGACGTGTTGACAGTGAAGTTTGGTTGTAATTAGGAATAGATGATTTTTGAACAATGTTGCTTTGCATAAATGAAAATTTGAGAACTATAATATATGATATGAAAATTAGAAATTAAAGCAACTAGTCAATAAATTTCTAGACAATATATCTTTTTCTCTTTAGAATAATTTTATTTTTCTTACTATTAGCTTCTTTATTTGATTACTTAGTTATCTGTATTTTTTATTTCATATGTATTACATAAAATAGTTAAAGTGGTCATATTTTCTATTTGTATAATGATTAGGCCATGTTTGAAATACTACTCTCATTTTAAAGAATATTTTTAAAATAGTCATTGACATTTTAACTTACTTTTTGCTCTGCAGGTTATTTACTATTTCATTTGTTCAATGACCAAATATTATATGAATATTTTTCTATTAGTTGGTAAATTTAATGCCTATTTGGATCAATGTTATATAAAACTCTAAGGTTAATATTTTTATTTAAGTAAACATTGACTCATGAATTGGGCAGTACTAAATGGAAGGTAGTTTCAAGCTCCATTGAAAGGAGGGAAGAAAGAGGTCTTTATCAGACCAACATGAAATTAAGCAAGAAAATATTTGATTTGTTACAGTTATATACCTATCCTACTACAAAGTACCTAGTTAAGAAGTATAAGTTAGTTGGTGGCTTCTGATTGATTAAACATAGGCTTTATTTTTCTGTAACATAAGAATTAAAAAAAATAGCTCAGTTTGTGCCTATGTTTGCAAATCAAGTGAGATTAATGTCAATAAGCAGGCCTGTGTTTGCTTAGGCACTGGTCACTGGTTTAATTTACTTTAACAGTATCAACTTAGTATATTTATTCCTTTCTATTTCTCTTGGTTTCTCAAGGACAGTCTATGCCTTCTGATATAATATTTGTTTGTTTGTTTATTTTACTGTGCAGGGATTGAACTCAATCTCATGCATGCATAGATATTGGTAATGGTTTTATCTCCACTGGAAAATTGTTTGATTAATTTCTGTGTTTTAATTTTAATATGCTTTTCTGATGTTTATAAAAAAGGACTCTAATTTCTTTATTTCCTGCATTTGTTTGATATACTTATAACACAAGATAGGTTCAATTAAGCTATACCAAAAATTATTCACTGGGTCTCATCAAATACAACACAACAGCAAAATTTCATTTTTACCTTCAACTGTAAATTTTTCTCACTTAAACTTCATTTACTATCCTAGATTAATGGAGTAACCTCTATCAAGGACATCAACATGGCAGAAAGTTTCATGTTCTTCAAATATTATTAAAAAGAATAAACTGTCATTTAATCTGTTATTTTAACTGTTATTTCATTAATCAAAAGAGGACAAATGGCTGCCTGAATTTAACAGTGCAAAGATGTGGTATTGCTTTCACAGAGAGGACAATTCGAGAAAGGGAAACAAAATATGTGAAAGAAATTAATACAAAATACCACATTTGCATTCACACATGAACTTACTTTTAACTGTTATGAATAATTTTGATTTTTATATGTCTTGATAGTCTTGGGTGAGCTGTAATCACTGATACAATTGTAGAGATGATGTTCTTAATTGGGAAATTTTAATCCATTTATTTTCCTAGGAATACATGATATGATTGCTCATTCATTTTCTCATATCTTTTATTAGAATTCCTTTCTTGTCTTTGCTTTGTGTCTTTTGGTGGATATATCAAGAACAAAGACAGTATGTTTCAGAAGTTCTATTTATGGCCTTTTTATTCATATTTTATCATATATTATCAAAACTACTCTCTATATAAATGCTTAAATACTGTTTATTTGTATTAATCCAAAACTTTATTTTTATTTTTGTATTATGTTTTAAAGCCTAAACTGGAATTAATTTGACAGTTTATATAGTTATTAATAAACAAGAGGTATTTAGAAATATGTTTATAATTAATCTTTTTTTATTTATTTATGAGTTTGAATTTTTCTACCTATCTTTGTTCAATACTTTTATGTTTTTAAGACCTGAATCTGGTAAACATTTTTTACAGCCAATTTTTCTTTTCATATTTCATAATATGAACTTCTTTAAGCAGTTTTATGTATTGTGGAAATATCTTTAGCATCTAGGTTTGAGAAATATTTTTGTATAAATAAATAAAAATTAAATAAGAAACTTGTGGAAAGAACAAATCTAGGACCTGTTTCTTCAACCATAATTCTTGGCACAATTCAATAACCTAATTGTCACAATAACATGACTCCTTTTCAGTTTGTAGCACTTTGATTCCTAAAAGAAGCCACACCATCAATTTGAAACTGAAATTAATCACAGGAATACAAACATGACTGTAGTATTTTACTGGAAACTGCTCTGAGAGCAAGATGTTTTTCCTAACCATAATATTTTGTAAGAGTTTGATGACACAAACTACAGCATAATGACACCACTAGAGGGGTAAAGCCACAGGGAACTGGAAGAAACTTTTATTATTTTGCAGGAAAAAAAGAAAACAAAATTATAGCCAAATAGAAAAACAAGACTACTTTTTTATCATATAGTTATTTCCTAACTTTTGAGAAAGAACATTTTTAATTGATTTATTAAAGTGCTGATAAAAACATCAATGCCTTTTTATAATGGATTGCCAAAATAAGAAACATGTGCCATGTAAAAAAATATAATAAAATATTTATGTGATCCTATTTCTATTCATTAAATGAGTGGAAGAACCAGTTATAGTTATTATTGGCTCTCACTGGATCCACCTCAGCAAATAATGTTTGGTGTAATATACTCATTACTGTATCATATAGAAACAAGTATAGAAAGTATAGAAAGAAGATTTATGAATTCTTATTTTATCTGTAGTAGATCAGACTGAAATACATGGCATGAGGTAGCTGCTACAATTCACTAACCTTTAAATGTCCTGTTCTAGAATCAATGGCTCTAAAAATGTTATAAAGGTATAAATTATAAAAGAAAAAAACTAGAAAAAGGTGAATTAAATATTTACACTTGAGAAACTTTTCTGCATACATTAATAGAGCATCAGGCTAATTTTTAAAACTTGAATTTCTGGGCATACCTTTGAAATACAAGTAAAGAAATTCATGTTTTTTTGTGAAGTGTAATACAATTCAATAGTAACATTTTATCAACAGTATATGAAGCCAAATTAGACACAATAATTGTGCCACATTATATCAAGAGCAATTTTGTACATTAAGTTATTTTAATTATTTTTTCAATTAAGTGGCATCTACAAGTACTCTAAAATCCAGATTGTCTCATAAAACTGTGACTTTGCCTTTCAATGTTTAGTATTTTTAATTAAATTTTATAATGTGAAATTCTTCTATGTACTATCTATTCCTTATTGAACAGATAACTCTATTGTATAGAGTTCTATCTGATAAATAGTAATAAGGTTCATTAAAAAAAGCATATCCTCAATACTAATGACCTCCAAAATAAATCATAATTTTTTGCCTGTTGTTTTGGCAGAATAAAACTGTATGCCTTGTCCTAATTAGAATAAAATGTAATCCATGTTTGTGTAAATATGTCAAATGTACTCTACAGTCACGTATAACTAACAATAACAAATAAAAAAGTGTGTGTATGTGTGCTTGTATGTGTGTGTTGAATTAAAACATGCTTATTTCATAAAGAAATGATGCCATAAGCTCTATAACCAAATGTCACTGATGAGTGAATGTGCCTGAGAAAGCAATGATAGCATGTGTTCTAGAAGAACTAATCACATATCTTTCCTTATCTCCTAAAATAATAACTTTTATTTAGCTTTATAAAACAAACAAGTTTGATATTTAAATAAGTCTCAGAGATAAAATAGGAAATATTTGATCCAAATATTTTAAAACTTCAATGTCAGCTGTCATTGGAGGTTACTTGCTTACATAAAACACACACACACACATACACACACACACACACCACATACATGCACACATGCTCATCTGGAAGTCATGGATTACGTGTTTTTTTAATTTAATTTTTATCTCCTACTCTCAAAAATCTTCTCTCATATGGAGCAGAATCCTCCATTTGTCAAGTAAATAACTGAACATTAGAAATTAAAGACCAGAGCCTTTAGAGTTTATATGGAAGATAGTTTTGTTTACTCATTTTGTCATGAAGGAATTTAGTATCATACAACAGACTTTAATCCTGAGTAAAACTTATTTCATGGGTGGTGAATTACCTAAATCATTTAAGTGGCAATACCTCAGAGCATTGTGTGTGTGTGTGTGTGTGTGTGTAAGGGGGAAGTACTAGGGATTGGACTCAGAGGTACTATACCACTGAACCAGCTCACCACCACTTTTGTTTTTACTTTGAGGCAGTGTCTTGCTAAATTGCCTAGGCAGGCCTTGAACTTGAGATGCTCCTGCCTCAGCCTCTCATATAGCTGAGATTACATGTATGTGCCATCATGTCTGGTTCCTACCTCACAGCATTTTTATCTTTAATTAAAATTACTGCTGGGGCTGGGGATGTGGCTCAAACGGTAGCGCGCTCGCCTGGCATACGTGCGGCCCGGGTTCGATTCTCAGCAACACATACAAAGATGTTGTGTCCGCCAATAACTAAAAAATAAATATTAAAAAAATTCTCTCTCTCTCTTTCTCTCTCTCACTCTCTCTTTAAAAAAAAAAAATTACTGCTCATGAAGCAGGAGGCATCACAATACCAGACCTTAAACTATACTACAGAGCAATATTAACAAAAATGACATGGTACTGGCAGCAAAACAGATATGTAGACCAATGGTACAGAATAGAAGACACAGAGACAAGCCTGAATAAATACAGTTATTTTAAACTAGACAAAGGCACCAAAAAACATTCACTGGAGAAAAGATAGCCTATTCAACAAGTGGTGCCAGGAAAATTGGAAGTCCACAGGTATCAAAGTGAAATTAAACCGATAGCTCTTACCCTGCACAAAACTCAACCCAAAGTGGTTCAGAGACTTAAGCACTAGAACAGAGACCCTGCAACTAGTAGAAGAAAAAGTAGGCCTAAATGTTAGCCTAGAACTTTTTTAACAAGACTCCTAAAGCACAAGAAGTAAAATCAAGAATCAATAAATGGGAAGGATTCAAACCAAAAAGCTACTTCTCAGCAAAGAAGACAATGAATAATGTGATGAAAGAGCCTTTAGGGAGAAAATATTTATCACATGTACCTTAGATGATAGAACACTAATCGTCAGAATATATAAGGAACTCAACAAACTTACATACACACACGAAAAAAAAAAAGAAGTAAACAAGTAACCCAGTGCATAATGCCTAAATAAATGGGCTAAGGAACTGAACAGACACTTCACAAAAGAAGAAATAAAATCGATCAACAAATATACGAAAAAAATATTCAACATCTCTAAGCATTAGACAAATGCAAATCAAAACTAAGATTTCATCACATTCCAGTCGAAATGGCAATTATCAAGAATACAAGCAACAATAAATGTTGGTGAGGACGTGGGGGAAAAGATATGCTCGTACATTGCTGGTGAGACTGCAAATTGGTGCAACCATGATGGAAAGCAGTATGTATATTCCTCAGAAAACTTGGAATGGAACCACAGTTTGACCCAGCTATCCGACTCCTCAGTTTACACCCAAAGGAATTAAAATCAACATACTACAGTGATGTAGCCACATCAATGTTAATAACAGCTAAACTCCCAATAGCTAAACTATGGAACTAATCTAGGTGCCCTTCAAAAGATAAATGGATAAAAAAATGTGGCATAAATATACAATGAAATATTACTCAGCTTTAAAGAATAATTAAATTCTAGCATTTGCCAGTAAATGGATGGAGCTGGAGAATATTATGCTAAAAGAAATAAGCCAATCCCCAAAATACAAAGGTCAAATGTTTTCTCTAATACTCAGATGCTAATTAATAGTAATTGGGAGGGCCTAGGGAAGAATAGAGTTATCTTGGATTAGGTATAAGGGAGTGAAGAGAAGGGAGAGATATGTGGGTAGGAAGGATACTAGAATGAATAAGACATTATTACCCTATGTACATATATGACTGCACAATCAGTGTAATTCTTCATCATGTTTGCCCAGAAGAATGAGAAGTTATACTCTATTTATGTATGATGTGTCAAATGCATTCTACTGTCATGTATAATTAGAACAAATTTAAAAAGAAATACATCTTGATTGTGAAATGTTGTGATTAACTGCAATCAGTGGCATCTTAATGATAGAGAAAGAAAACATGAAGTAATCCCCTCGATACTTATAGATATTCCTAAGGTAAATTCATAGCTTTTCATGACTCTTATGCAAACTACCACAGACTCCAACTTTCAATTTTATACTTTAGCTTTAGTTCTTGTTGTGATCTAACTGTTGTTTTTTCCCACCAAAATCTATATGTTGAAATTTATCACCCAAGGTAACAGTATTAAAAGGAGGGGCCTTTAGGAAGTGATTAGGTCATCAATGCTCCACCTCCATGAATAAAATTATTGCCTTTTTTTTTTATAAAGGGATTCAGGGAATTTAAAGATTGCTTTTACCTCTTGAGCTCTAAGATGTCCCCTGAGAAATACATGGACCTCACCACTCATTAAATGTTGTGTCAACTTGATTGGAGGCTTCCCAGACTGGAAAAGTATGATATATATATTTTTTAATAAATTACCATGTGCAAGATATTTTGCTATGACAGCAGTAAGGAGTAGGACAGCTCTTTCTCCATCGTGACTAATGTGATTGAAAGAAACCATCCCCACTGGATTAGTCACTATATAAAATAGCCCCAGATGAGTACACTGTTTAAAAACTCAGGTAGTGGTGATTTTATACTGGTTCTAAAGTTCATTTGCTTGACTTTATCTTCAGTAATTTTTAGTATCTTTTGCCTTTTCACTTCTGCCTGAATTCAGCTAATGGAAAATATTTGCAGAAAACTGGAAGGTAAGAAAAAGGGAAAATTTCTGATACTCATGATTTCTAGGGACAAAATTGTTATTCAAAATTGAAACTTGAGACTCCTATATGTAGTCTATTCTAGAACCCTACCTGCAAACCTGCTTCTTTCCTGTGTCTTCAGGTTAGCAATACCTCCTCCTTTTATCACTTTAGCCTGATGATGGCAAAACACTGGAAGCTGTCATGATATCTGGATTTCCTTATCATATTTGTAATCATTCCCAAATTCCCAATGGGTAGACTATGACAAATACAGTGAGGATTAATGCAGAAGATCCAGAAAAAAAGGGAGGAGAACCAAGTGAGCATATTTGATGACATCAAAATTAAGTTTATGTTAAGTAAGGGACTCAAAAAGCATCATTAAAGAAAAGCTGGAAAACTAGAAAGAAAATATTTGTAATATTGCTCTATAACCAGAATATTTTAGTATCTTGATTAAAAAAAATACCTGGAAAGTACATAAAAGTTAGGGACTCTAGATACAAATTGGGCAATTAGGTGAATAGAGGATTTCCAAGGTGGGAAAACAGAATGTCCTGGAAGGAAAATCCATAGATGTTTGGGTTAAAAGTTGATCTTTGTCAAAAACAAACAAGAATTATACTTTCTCTTACCATGTTGACAAAAACAACAATGTACATAACTTGAAAAGTTGTTTATATAAGCAATTCTAATTAGATGCTGTAATGACCTCAAGTAAATTTTTCATACCATCTACAAATTTTGAAATCCTGTGGAAATAGGATATCCACAAGATCCTTTCTTTAGCTATACACACAGGTGCTATTAAGTCTTAATTACAGAGGAAGAAACAAACAAACAAACAGTAATGGTATCTACATGATATAAATGAAGTAGACCAGGTATGCTTATGCTGGTGATTCATGTCATTATTGTCATTGCAAATCCAGCTGAGGTTTAAGTGACATCCTCTAGGAATGCCAGCTGCCTTCTATACTAAAAATGATTGTTGGTCTTCAAGTCTCACCTATTCTTGCATGCTTTATTCCTAAATTCTTTACTAAGCAGAAAATTTTGGGGGAATCCCATGTTTTGGGGGTACTGATTCTTGCATTGATCTCCTACTGAGTCATCTGATCACCCTGGATCAGCATAACATAGATTTGCCTCCACATTATGTGAACACAAAAAGTAGGTACACTCAATGGGTCTGACATGATAGATGCTGGTAGCATTCTTCTTTATCACCCATGAAACTCACATCTGTCCTCTACATTTGTAGACACAGTAGAGGTTTGAAACAAAGAATAGGTTGTTGATGAAAAGAAGAGATGTCAGGATGAAAGGACATTTCTAACTCCTCAATTTACACCTACTCCATTTGAGGTTACAGATTATCCTGAAGTCTTATAGGTGCCCCCTCAGCCTATTCAGGTCTCTCCTATTGAAGACTAGTAGGAAACAAGAATATTCACATACAGGTAGCAGAAATTTTGGAATTTTTGGAAAAAGGCATTTTTTAAGGAAAAGGAATTTTTATATATACTTGCTATAGTAATCTTGTTTGTAGCTGTCACTGTCAAATGACCCTTACGGGGGAATTTATTTTAACATTTTTCTTTACAAACACACATCTGGAGGTAAATTCTTCTATGCAGTGGTCAGGTAAGGATCTAGACTGCATAGAACAACATGATTAGATTTGAAACAGAATATTAAATAACAAAAATGAAACCAAAGTTAACTTTAGAATTAAACAACTATGACTTCAAATTGGTATGAATATTTAAATAGATATATAAAAAATTTATTTGGAAATATATATATATATATAAAAATAAGCATGTGTAGTATTGATGTCTGGGGAGTAGGGGATTAAGGATAAAAGTAGTGACAAAATAAACTGCAAAATCACAAATGGGTCACAAATGGGCAACAAAGATAGTATGCCATGAACTTAAAAAAAAATTAGTAACTCAAATTTCTACTTCTTGATGTCCTGTTTCCTAATAGAACAAACCTATCAGGTTCATTAGTGAAACCTAAAAAGGTCTGCTGTGTAATTACATTGTGACATTGGTACTTTCTTATGAAAATAATTTAGTTGTATCCACACAAGCCATATATAGTAGATGGTGATGAACTAGTTTGCATATGTTTGAATATACATGAGTTAAAAATACAGTACAAAATAGAGTCAGCATAAAATTGCCTGATTCATTTGTTTTTAAGATTTAAATTTCTTTTCAAAAATTATTCTGCGATTCTTTAGTTGGTATAATTGATATTAGAAATATTTGAATTTTAAATTATTGTACTTTTGGAAGATAAAATATTGTTATTTCATCATACCTTGAGAAACAAATAATTATGTAATTTTTTCAGGTTAATGGGTTATAATGGACTTGAGAGTTTGAAAGTTGAGATTAAGCAAGTCAACATCTCTTAGGAGAGCTGTAGCATATAATTCAAATGTTTAACACTCCTAAATATAACATGCATTAAAATTGTGATGTGCCAAGTAACTTTGTCCAAATTGACTGTGAAAATTTAGTGTTAATGATTGCCTGTGATTTTTTTTAAATGAAAATATCTTTAAGGGATAAGAAAGTGGTTAAACATTGGCACAGAATAGGAGAGAACAATTATTTCCACAACACATTTTCATTGTTTCAGAATATAATCAAAGAAGAGGGCTGGGTTCAACAATTAATGAAAAATCAACATTATTGTTAATTTCAATATTCTCTGATAAAATGAGATCACTCACACTCACACAGAAGTAGTTAATGATATAGTCAAAGGCACCCAAGAACCTCATCTCGTTTACTTATTCATTCATTGTTTTTCAACAGACTGAACATGCTGTATGTGTACATTCACTGTTGGGAGTAAATACTGAATTTTTAGTGCTGCTAAGCATTATTAATTTATATGCATATCAAATCCAATATATATTTCACATAAACAAGCAATTATATATAAATAAAGTACTAGTGCTCTGTTAATGTCTGACGAGGATTTGAAGGCAAACATAGTAGCTAAGAGTTAACTGACAGTGTAATAAATCAAAGTAAATCTTTCCAGTGTGACCTATACAGGTTTGAAAGAAAATCAACTAAAAGAATCTCTCCTCTTGGATGACAGTTTCATAAATATTAAACTTTAACAATGTATTTCATGCAATGGAATGTTTCTATGCTTAGCATTTATTGGATGCAAAAAAATCATAAAATATAAATAAAACAAAGGCACATATAATTACCATGGATATCTAATATCAGTCTTAATTTTATTAAAAAAAAACGATTTCATATCTCAGTGCCACATGGCTGTGTGTTAGTAAATGGGAAACCTTTGTTATGCACACAATACAATATAGGACATGGTGTCATGATATATGCTTCATAACTACATACTCAGCTAGAAAATTTGTAGCAATCTTTTGAAAAATAATTTCTTTATTTTCTTCTACTTGGTCTTCTAAAATGTGGAGGAATAGTTCCTGGATAAAAGTAAAGGTCATGGCACTGGTTCAGGCAGCTTTGGACAATCATGAATACAACACAGTATAAAGTTGAACATAGAGAGAAAATAAAAGATATCTGCTGTTTGCAGTTAAAAGCACAACAGTAGAATTCTTGGCAGATACACTTTTGTACATTTCCCTTAATGTCCATGATTTTTCTGTTAAACGTTGCTTGAATGATAATGTGTTCCCAGTTGGCCACAGGTCACATAATTCCATTGTGTCAAAACTGGATCAGTCACAGTGAGTTTCCACAATTAAGATATCAGGTGGAGGAAATTATTTTCTTCTATAAAATGTGATTTTCAGTAAATCTATCCAAATAGATTTGGACAAAGTACCAAATACATCATTATACAGTGGGAAGTAAAAGTTGTATCAATCAGGGTATAACCAAAGAACAAATCCAGTGGGAGATAATGTAAGTTCATAGACACACAGATACACATACGAGGTTTACTATAAGGAATTTGCTTGCAAAATTGTGTAGCCACCCAAAGCCCACAGAGAAGTCAGAAAGAAAAATAAATTATTTAATGCAAAAAATAGCTTTTGCATCACATTGTCAAAGCTTATGTTACAAAATGTCATGGGGAAGGGAGGAAGCATATAGCCCCTGCCTGAAGTCTCTGACACTAATGGAAAGTGAAATCCCTCTGTGAAGGACATCAAATCCCCCCCTTGAATAAATCAGAATTAACGTCTTAGAAACTTTAATTACCTCTGTAAAATCCCTCCATACCAGCACTATACGAGTGATTAAATAATCAATGCATGTATACTATTCAAGTGATTAAATAACTGGTGCATGTATGCTGCAAATAGTTGCTGTCTCTTTTTTGCCATCTAGGTTATGAGAGAATACTTCTTGTAATCCACTCTATCTGAAAACACACTGGAAACAGAATTATGAGAAACATTTTAGCCTAGCCAAATTGATATTGACTTATTTTATATTTATATATGTGGGTTCCTCAGTTCATATTTAAACCTAGTTAAGCACTAGAGATCTTTATTCTTACTTGGAGTCTTAGAGATGTGATTGTATAAATACTCTGTGATGTTTAACACAGTGAATGTATACAATTCTCAATATGGAAGAACATAATGGAATATTTCATTTAATTTTTTATTATGAGCATATATTAAATGCAAAGTAGTTTACTGGGAAAATGGTTGTGAAAATTTTGCTTCAAAAGTTTGAGGTCCATGGAGGGATATTTTTAATTTAAAAAAGTCACTAAAGTGTTTCGATAGAAGTAAGTAAAGAATATTATTGGAAGGAAGACAAAACACACCTATAGGGTGTGAGAAGGACTTTAAATTATTAGTGGTAGTTCACATTTGTTCTACATGCATTTAACAATTGAGAAACAATAGAATAGGAAAAATTATTATCTGGAAGTCAGATAAAATGATATATGAGGGAAAGCTTAAAAACTTTGGAGATATTAGAGTATAAAAAAATGAATACATCTATGTAGAAAAAGTCAAAGGGTAAGTACATTTTAATTTTCAGAGAAGTCCAAGTAGAGTACATTTAAGAGAGGGATGTTAATTATAAATTATCTTAAATTGATGAGTAATACACTAGCAAATTAAATAGGGAGTAATCCATTTTTTTCCATTTTCAAAAAAAATGAGCATTGGGAGTAATAGGAGAGATGAATTCTGGAAAATCTTTCAACCCAAGCACAGATTGACTCAGTTTCATTGATAGCAGACATCAGGAAAATGTATCTATGGGTATATAGTAAGGGCTTAGCACCACAGTTCTAGGATATTCAAAACCAGCATGTTGTGGTTTGGATATGTGGTGTCACCCAAATGCTCATGTGTGAGATTATGCAAGAATGGTCAAGGTGACAAGAATTAGATTATGAAAGTTGTAACCTAAACAGTGCATTATCCCACTGATATGGATTAACTGGTAACTCTAGGCAGGTAGAGTGTGGATAGAGGAGGTAGGTCACTTGGGGCATGATTTTAGTGCTTATATATGGTCCCAGTTGAGTGGAGCACTCTCTCTATGCTTCCTGGTTGCTCTGTCCTAAGCTTCTTTCTCTGTCATGATGTTTGATGTTTTGCCTCACCTCAGACCCAGAGCTATGGAATCAGCCATCTATGGACTAAAATCTCTGAAACTGTGAGCCCCAAATAAACTTTCCTTCCTCTTTGTTGTTTTTGTCAGGTCTTTGCTCACAGTGATGAAAAAAAGCTCACTAAAACAGCACATTCTGAAACAAACAAACAAACAAACATCTCCTTGATAGGTTCTGGGGTGATAATCTCTAGGACAGGAATATCCTACCTAACAACAGTGTTCATATAAACCTGGAGACTTAAATAACACCAAATAGTTTCTTCTAATTTATACCATATTTTTTTACTAAATTTATACAATAATTTATGGTGGAGGTCCTAGGTAACAGTACATTTGCTTTACCTTTGGAGGGACTTAATACTAAGTAAGTCCAGCCACACAATTGTTCCATGCTTATGTGATGGACTTTCAGTAAAAGCCATAGACATCAAGGTTATATGAGTTCTTCTAATAGGAGATACATCATACGCGATATCAGGTCTTGGAAATTTAAATTCTGTCTATTAAAGTTCACCTTGAGATGATGACTGGAAAATTGTACCTGATCTGTACCAGATTCTGTTCTATATGCCTTCTAACTTTGCTGATTTTAATCCAAATCCTTTCATTTTAACAAATAGATAATAAGAGGATATAGGTTTTCTTATTTCAGTTATTACTTCTAGTGAATCTTTGAATCTGAGAATCCCTGATTCACAGAGTAAGTGAAGGGCATTATTTTTTGTTTGGATTTTGGATTTTATCTGTACATTGAAAACAGAAAACAATCTGGGACCTGTACCACCTAGTTACCTTGGTTTTTTCTTGCTCTATTTGTTCTTTGTATTATACAATGAACATAAAATATCAAAGTATAATTATTCTAAAAACAATTATCAGGCAGATTTATATTGCCTAAGAGTCCTTGGTAAGTATGCTATATTTTGGATTCTGAATAATTTTGTTTTTTTTTAAAAAGATAGTTACTTAAAAATGCCATTGCATATGCTATAAATGTAACTATTATTGCAGCAAATGCATCTGTTAATGGAGAAAATTTTATGTAAATTTTAAGGAATAATAGCAAAAGCTCACTAAATTATAAAGGAGGATTGATATTGCCTTTTCAAAAATATAAGTTTTTATACACAACAAATACTACCTAAAGCATGAAAACGCATGTCAACCACAAATGCATATGGAAGGTTGGGCATCCATTAGCTCTTTAAAAAAGAAAAAGTTAAATAACATAGTAGGTTGTTTGCTTCTCATCCCCCATAGATGTTATAAATTATTTTATGTAAAAAATAGCTTTTGATTCACATTGTCAAGGCTTATGTTACAAACCATCAACATCTTATTTCCTTCCCTCTCCTCATTTTCATTACTTGATGATCTTTAGTTGATCATTATCTAATAATATTTAGATGCCTAGTCCTAACATAATAGTGTATCATTCATAGCTGAATAGAAAATTGTCCTTACCTATTGAACTTGTTTACTAGTGAACATAAATTTATGATAATTTGTCAGTGATCTTGCTTCTCATTGCAGTATAGCCATTGCTCTAAAGACAATATATCCCTTCCTCTTGGACTAGTTTTTCAGTAATAAAATCTCCAAGCACCTACTAGATGTATTAATACTGCTCTTTTTGTTCTGCTAAGTGAAGAAAGGGGATGGGATTTTGCTATTTTGGGCATAATAGCTCCTCAACCATGTCTTCATACCCTCTCTCCCATATTGTTAGGATATCTAATAGCATTTGAATGATGTGTCTACAGAGTTACCAATAACAACAGCAAAATCTTTGCTAACTGTTGGACTTACAAAAGCACATATTATAGTATTTGAAAACTGGAGAATTAGAGTATTCATGCTGTACTATGTTCACAGCTGATCCTCATTTTGCCCCATAGATCATGTCATCAGCGATTATAAATTCCTTTTGACATAAGCCTTTGTTAAACGCCCTTGCTATCAGTTATGTTCTTCCTAAGGTACATGTAAATTTAAAACTGGGCCTAGGACCACCAGACCACATAAAATTAAATAGTTGTGCATAGTGGGAAAGATGTACAGTTGTAAAATTGTAGTCTTTTCTATCCCCTCATATCATGTCCTGATATCAGAAATTTTCCTAATAGAATCTGTGTACATTTAATTTTACACTCAATTTTTGTACAAATCTATTTAATCCTCTAAATCAACCTGTAAAATCATTTCCATTATCTGGTTTGAATACTATATGTCTAAATTACCAATTCTAATTTCCCAAAAGACCAATGTTCTAAGGGTACCAATGAATATACCATATCCCTATGATATCAGTTTCTTAGACTACTTCTGTACCATAGTGTATGTACTATGATCAAAACAAGTACAACCAGCTAGTTGACCTGGATAGCAATTATTGCAAATTTTCTTTTTTATGCTTTTATTTATATTCTCTGAATTCAAGTATGTTATAGAAAAAGAAAAACCCAGAATAGAATAGAATAAGAAATTAAAAATAAGTATTAGCATTCTGTCACTGAGAAAAAAATACTTGAAAAAATAAACTTAAAAGCAAGAAAAAATTGTTTGGGTTTATGGCTTTAGAGCTTTAGGTCCATAGTAACTTGACTATATTGCTTTTGTTCATGTGGCAAAACAGAACATTGTGGTGGATAGTAGGTGCAGAGGAGCTGTTCACCTCAAAATAGCCATAAAGCAAATTCAGAAAGAGAAAGGGGCCAGTGTCGGTGCTCCTTTCAAGGGCATGCCCACAGTGACCTAACTGTCTTCCACTAGAGTACACATTCTAAAGGTTTCCCCACCTCCCTTCAAGGTCACATACTGATAGTGAAACCTTCAATACATGATTTTTAAGGACATATAACACCCAAACAACAATACTTAGAGAATAGAATGGAATAGAAATCACTGCCAACATTCAACTATAGACCTAGCAGTTGTATAATCTACAGACCTACTGTATATGGTCCTTGTCCTTAGAGAATTTAATCCAAGAAAAATGTTCAAGAATTTTATTCCTGTTGACATAGGGTGAATTTTCACATTTTTTTTTATCATGTTGGCTGTTTCATTGAACACAAGAAGAGTGTTTTGTTTTTTGGCCCTACAATGCTTTACCTTGCCACCAACATTTGTATTTATTTCCTAAAATCAGCTAGTGAACGTAAGAATCTGAGTCCTAATGTTCCTTACCATTCCAAAGAAGTGGCAACTGATTATTTTGTGGGTTTTACAAACCTATTCTAATTCTTCCTCCAAATTTTCACAGAGATTACCACAATTGATTGTTTAACATAGGAGAATTATTATAGTGCAATCATGTAGGATTGATTTACCTAACTATGCAGTAAAGCCATGGACCAAAACCAAAACTGATTATCGATATTCCTATTGATATAGGAATCTAAGTGTCCATTCACTAATGAAGAACTAAACATCCCTCACTATTCATACTTTGTTCCATCAAGATTGCATTATTTATAAAAAATTTTGATACTGATTTTTCTACTAATAATTTGCCAATAATGACCTTCAATCCATGAATTCACATGAAAAAAAAAAAGAAAACAAGAAGCCTATAATTTTCTCTAATAGCATAGTAACAGGCTTGGGCCTCACAGTAATGGGAGTGGGGATACACTTGTAAGACTTCAGCATGAATCCTATGGGGAATAAAACAAACTTTCTCATGAATCTGGTATACTTTCCCTGAACTCACTCTCTATAGCATGTTATTGGTTACTCCACTTGCATTTTCCAAGTGAATGATTATGTATCAACCTTTCCCTTTGAATATCTTTCTGAGATCATCCAAATTTCATTAAGTGTCACTAGTAATGACCATCTGTAGCTTCAGTTGTACTAGTGAGTGCTCTCAATGCTGAGTAACATTTCAAAGTAGGTACAATTCATATATTAAGTTTTCAAATAATAGAGATATTAAAGATACACAACAATTCATCTTCAATGCTGATGATTTCATTAAAGATGAATTGTTGTGTATCTTTATCATCTCTATTATTTGAAAAATATGTATATAACTTGAGGTCAAACTCAGGCCTCGCTATCTTTGACATTGTGGGTGCTCCTGATATGTGGCAGGAGAAAGGACAGTGGTCTTAATCAAAGACAACCATTCACAAAGAAAAACTGACAGACTCTGTGATCTGCAGCATTTGATTTTCAAGTTTATCTATCACCATCCAGCCTTGAGAACCAAGTAGAGAGAAGGCATAGAAGCCATATTCATCTCTTCACTGCATTGACAGAGAGTGTAATCATCTCATAATGTCTACCCTTTTATGGTAAAAAATAGTTGATTCTGATTGGGCTGCTGGTTTTGTGCAAAAACTCTATATTGTGAAAACAGACCATGATTATTTTATTGTATAGGTAGTTTTTTTTTTATGCCACAAATAGAATGCCGGTGTTTTCAGAAAACTTCATAAGAGGATATTTTTCAACCTCTAAGCAAATAAAAAATACCTATCAATGAAAAATGTTTTCAAGATACATATAATTGTTCTGTGCTTGTCCAGATAGGTATAAATCATAAACAAAGAGACAAAAATTGTGGTAGGTCTAGGGATTTAGCCAACAGAATCAGCATAAATTATTTAGCCAAAGCCTTAAAATACAGGACTAGACTAGCTTATAGAATCATAAAATACAGTTGTGGTATTCATAAATTTTCTGTCATGGAACAAATGTAGCAGTGGTCCTCAAGAAAAGAGGTTATACAGTCCTGAGAGGTCCTTGTTATTCTCCACGTTGATCTCTAGCTGCTGCTTCATGAAGTACATATTACAAAAAGCTGATGAAACTGCCAGACCTGTGTAAAAGAAAGGTGCTCAGTGCTTACTATGGCATAATGAAGATATATACAATTACATGAGAATTAAGTTGGTCCCAGGTCAATAATGTAAATCAAAGAATAAAAATGACAAACTTCTGCCTCTCTAAAGAGGAAATAAAAGTATAGCTCATGAGTAATTGTGAAGTTGTAATGTACAAAGTATGCTTAAGATTTCAAACTTCTTATAGTGCTTATTTGGATGAAATTAAACACATACATCATCGAAAAAACAAATAAATATCTCCCAGTAGACTGTGAACTTTAGAACTAGAAAAAGGAATTAAAGTCAATGTATTTCATATGTGGATTCCTTTATCTCAGGTTCAATTATTTTCCAATAAAAATTTATTAATGTTTCCTGTCCAACAGATGTTGATTAGCCTTTTAAATAGGTATTGCTAAGGTTTTGCAAAAGATGACTCTCAAAAACAATAATATTAATAGAATATTAAAACAGTAATAAATAATAAGCATATTATTTATGCAATTGTCTAAGCTACAGACTTAATAATCCATTCCAATATATAAGAATGAATGTAAGGATATGACAAAATTCTTTTGCCATACCAATGTTATGATTGTCAGTCAGTCCAAAATGAAAGCAGGGAATGAAAGAGTTGTTGGATTGCCAGAAGAAAATATGTTATACACCTGACAGACGTTAATTTTTTAGTAATGCAATAGCACAGCCTACCAGGGACACAATACCAACTTATCACGCATTTAGTCTTAATGTGAACTTATTCTTATGCCAGTCTGGTCTTGAATAGAAGGGTGAAAATAAGTTGCACTTAGAATTATTTGGTTACTCATACAACTTATGTTCACAATATATCATGTATATTTATTTATAATATTTCAAAGAGAAAGGCCATGGCATAAAATAGGGATAACTTTAAGAAAAATCTCTCTCTCTCTCTCTCTCTCTCTCTCTCTCTATCTATCTATCTATCTATCTATATATAACCAGGTATGGTGGCTCAATACCAGCAAAACTGCAAGCTTTGTAAATTCAAGGAAAGCCTCAGTAACTTAGCAAGGCCCTGAGCAACTTAGGAAGACCCTGTATCTAAATAAAAGGACTGTAAATGTTGCTCTCAGTTGTAGAGTGTCCCTGGGTTTAATTCCCATAAAATGAAAAACAAAACAAAACAAATGTGGTATTTACCTTTAATTAAAAAAATGTTAAGTAGAATATGATTTCACTATTAAAATATTAAACCAATATTCCTTTTTATATTTTTTATTAGTTACATCTACAAAAATTATTCCTAGTTATCAACATACAGAACTTTCTACTGATTATCAAGATTCAAAAGCAACTACTAGGTCATTATTAGAAAGATATTATAAAGACACAACAAGTTAGATAAATCCCCTGTAAGAGTTTTTTAACTTTTTCTTATATAAATATTAAGATGAGATAGAGCGTGTTCAGGGTGGTTTGGCTGTTCAGGTGTTCCTAAAAGCTTTCATAAATACTTTTAAAGGTAGCATACACTTCTGTAATCCTTCTTATCCCAGGAGTATTCTGCTAAAATAGAAATAACTAAATTGGATGTATTTCTGTATAAGGTATCATTTCACTGGCTTTTATACAAGGCATAAATATGCCCCGGATTATTTCTAATACATTTTTAAAGTTTGAGTATCTATATTTGTTACCTATTATTACATTAACAAATTACTACAAATTTATGGCTAAATTTATTGTCTTCCTGGAAGTCAGAATTTCCAAATCAATCCCATTAAGCTGAAGTTAAGATAGGTCTGGTTTCATAATAACCAGCAGGTCTGGTTTCTTCATAATACTTCTAGAGGTTGCCTGCATTCCTTAGCATATGACACCTTCTCCACCTTCACAGATGGCAGCATGGTATTCTAATATCTTCTTCATGTCTAATGCCAATTGTCACATTGTCATTTCTGGTTATGATCCTCTTGCACCTCTCTTATAAGAGTCTTTATGATCATATTTGGCCCAAAAAATAATCCAGGAAAAACTGTACATTTTAATAATTTTACCACATTTAAATGTCCCTTCTGCCATGCAACTAACATTATAAAAGGGTGTTAGTCAGCTTTGAATGTTTGTGATCAAAATATCTGAAAAAGACAACTTAGAGGAGCAAGCATTTAGTATGGCTCATGATTTCAAGGAATTCAGTTCATGGTTGCCAGGTTCCAAGTCAGAAACATCAAAGACATGCTCAGATCCTGCACGCCATAATGGAGAAAGAGATGGGGGAAGTGGGTAGCACACTCACAACTCCAGAGAGAAGATATTCCCTCCTTTTCAGGGCACACCTCGATGACTTACTTCCTACAACTATGCCCATCCTCTCAGTAGTCCATTCAGTCGTCAATGAATGAATCCACTGATGAGATCCGGACCCTCATGATCCAATCACTTCCCAAATATCCTACCTCTGAACACAAGAGGCTTTGGGAGACAATCCAGATCCAACTATTGTGCACAGGTTGTGGGAATTAGAAGATAGACTTCTTTTGGACATCATTATTGAGACTACTGCAAACATTTGAGGTAATAAGAATGAGCTGACATTTCAGTAGTAATCCAACTTCACATTTAGGAAATAAAATTACCATGCTAATATGTATAAATATCTCAAGTGTCACTTTTAATTGGAAAATGGATTATTTTGTTTAGGTTTTTGTGCACACGTTTAAGAGAGAGATTGGCTTATAATTTTCTTTCCACTGATATTTGTGATCAAGTTTATTGTAGAACCAGAAGATGATGTGAAAAGTTATTGTTCTTTGGAAGAAATTCTGTTAGATTAGTATAATTCCTTCTTAGATGCTTTGAAAAATTCCCTCTGAACCATCTGAGCTTATAAATATGTATGTATGTAGGTAGGTAGGTAGGTAGGTAGGCATATAGGTTTTTAAATACAGATTCAGTTTTTTTAAAATAGGATTATTCAGATTATGTATTTATTTATTTATTTTAGATTATGTATTTATTCTAATGATAATTTTGGTGAAATATTTGTTATAAGATTTTTGTTTATTATTTTAAAAATGTTAACTTTACTGATCTAAACTAGTCATAGTATACTTTTACCTATATGATTGGGATTGATGCTCTGTTGTTTGTCCTAACACTGGTAATCTGAATTATCTGTTTATTTTTCTTGATAAGATGTGTTGGGGTTTATGATGATTGAAATTTTCAAGGAAATAAATTCCAAATCTATGTTATATTCTCTATTTCATTCATTTTCCTTTTACCTTTAGTATTCCCTTTATTCTGTTTCTTTGGTGTTAATTTACCTTTTTCTTTTCCTAGAAAACTTCTTGAACTGAAAACTTGAATCAGCTATTTATAATTTCTTCTTTTCTAATATTATATCACGTACTTTACAGACACATTTTATGTTTTACATGCCCCTAATTGATTATTTTGAAGTCATTGTTAATCACTCTGAATTCTAGATCAACATTTGTTCTCTATTATCAACTCTGCTATTTTTTTCCTTGTTTTGCAGTAACTTGTTACTATATTTACCACGTCTCATAAATTTAGACCAGATGCTAGACATTGGGTATTAAAATTTGTGGAGGCTCAAGTCTCTGCTATTCTTGGCAGACAGAATGCCAGAAGATCCCTTTCATTCTGTCCAGACTGGGTTTAAGACTTGAGTAGGGCTAGTATATTTTAGTTTTGCATTTATATTATGGCTACTTTAAGTATCTGTGACTACATATCAAATTCCAACACTTACTGGTTTTAAACAACATTTGTTATCTCTCAGTTCCTACTGCTCATCAGGACCTTCTGCTTCAATATCTCAGGCTAAAATAGAGGTGTCAGCCTGACAGCAGTCCTCTCCAGGCTTAGCTGATGAGGGATCTATATCAATGCTTATTCATGTGATGTTTGGCAGAATACAGTTCCTTCTGGACTCCCTGGATCAATTTCTTACTGGCATCCATTGGAAGCCAGACTGAGTCTCTTGCCCCAAGGACCTCTTGATGAGGCAGCTCACAGGGTTTATATACCATATTGTGTAATGTACTTCAGAAAAGCAGTCTTTATCACTGAGGAGTGACCCTTATTCATAAGATAGATCCCTTCTATTGTCTTAAATGAATGTCAGATGATTTCTGAAGTATTTCTCCCAGTGAGAGCAGACTCTCACTGTTTTTTTAACCCTTCAGCCTTCCAGTTTGTTTTCTGCTTTGTTTCTTGGAATAAAGTTTCTTTGCATGCATTTAAAACTTATTCACTGAATCAAACATAACTTTCCTATGTTCATTTATGAATCACAACCAGTGAAACTCCACATCATATACAGCCACAAAACTGGGTTCCTAAGTTATTCTCTATGTATGTGATATGACAAAATACACTCCACTGTCATGTATGTATATCTAAAGAGAATATTTTTAAAAAAATGAAAACAAAACAGACAAACAAAACAAACAAACAAACAAACAAAAACACTATTCCTAGTGTATATGCTTCTCTTTATATCTGGGCACTTTAGGCAGCCCTAAACATTTTACATTTTGTCTCCTTGACTCTGCCATTTTTTGATCAGGCATAATTTTCCTGAACAACAATTTTGATGACTCCATTTTAGGAAACAAAAAAGGATGTGAATTTGAGTTAATCTTACAAAATTTCTTTCTTTTAGGGATCATAGTGACTCATGACCTTCTTGTTTGGGTTGCTATTTTAATGCCTTATAAGAATATCTATATCTATAGATAGATGTCAGGTTCCATGCAGACCTATAATTCCAGTGGTTCAGGAGGCTGAGTCAGGAGAGAGAGAGAGAGAGAGAGAGAGAGAGAGAGAGAGAGAGAGCAGGCGCGTGCTGGGGTATATAACCAGAAATATGGAAAATTGTACTCTATATGTGTAATATGAATTGTAATGCATTCTGTTTTAATATATAACAAATTTAAATTAAAAAAAAAAAAGAACTGGGGATGTAGCTCAATGGTTGAACACCATTGGGTTCAATCCCTCGTCCCCACCCCGCCCCCTGCCAAAAATACAAACGCACAGACACACATATAAATATATTATCTTGTAGTTTTTGCAGAAGGGTTCATTGAATACAGCACTTGTTATTAAACTATGTGTCACTGCAATTTCCTAATATGTTTATAATATAGAATTTTTTAAACAAAAGTTTAATATATTAATACATTTAGTGATACACATTTCTGATTTTTTTAAAAAGGGGAAATTGCATTTTATTTCAGAGTCTCACAAATTATGTGAGAACTGGCCAAGATCTCTCAAAAATAAAATTTTATTATTTGCATTATATTACCTTTTAAAGCCAATAAATTTAAACAGATTTTTCAATGAAGAATGTTGTCTGGTAAGACAGAAATTTGATCTCTTCTCTAAATTCATTTTTTAAAAAATTTTGATCACATTTCTCAGGCTCTGGTTTGTGAGTGTGACTGTGTAACCCAGTACTCAAGAAAAGCTTGAACAGACATGGAAAGAAATTGCCTCTAGAGCCTATGTAAAGAATATTGTCCTATCAACATATTTATATCTGGCCACCAGAACTGTTGGAGAATAAAGTTATTTTTTTAAGCCACCAAGTACACAAAAAATTTGCTAAATTAATTTAAGAAAATATACAGTAGATTAACATTGCTCTGGATTATAGAAGGAACGCAGGCATTGTTGTAATGATTATATTGCATGACATTTATTCCTTCTCCAAAACTTCCTGCCACATTTTCAGAACTTTTTATAAAACAATCAAAAAGCATTGATGCTATTTTTCCTAGCATCTAAAAGAAAAATGTTAAGATGATTAATCTGTTTGAAATCTTTAGCATTTCAAGTAAATTCAGGGAGAACATTTTCCCCCATGGTATTTATGGCGGAGTCAGGTAAAAAAAAAATCAGAAAAATTGCAGACTTAAATAATTTGCAAAAGTGCTAACACATTATCTAGTTCACAATGTAGTAAGACCTTTTTTGTTTGTTTTTCTTCCATTAGTTTATTTTTTTTAATTTTTCACACTGCAAACAAGTTTAGTGCACACTTTATACATCTCAAATAAATTTATCACTAATATAGAGCAAAAAATAACACAGTTTAAAAAATAAAAGCAAGAAACACTAAAATGTGTCTTTAAAAAAAATCATCTCTCTTAGGATATTCAGATGCTCCTGGGCTCATAATGTGGGTTAGATTATATCATGATAAACCTCTCATAAGTTAAAGGTAGTTTTAATACTGAATTGAATTGAATATTACTAATAAACCAAACATCACAGTTGGCCTAACCCACTTTCAACACATTCATAACAGTTACTTAGCCTGCAATTGGGGAAAATTATGTAATACAAACCTATTTTATATTAAAATGGTGAATATCTAAGGTAATTTATTGAATGCCTGCATCAAAACCATGCTGGCAACACAGCACCCTGTAGAGTATCAATCCTTCACCCGGGTAATGGTATGTGTGGCTGAGAGCAGTGAGTCAATGCTGTTGTCCAGCATCTAGACAGAGTATCCTACTGCATTTTGCTACTTAGGTTAACATAAAAATTCCTAATGTGATTTATATCCAAAGTTCACCTCTTTCAGATTACAGTAAAATTTTAAAAAAGCACAAGAGATTCCTGGAAAAGAGTACACAAAGACTCCTATCAACCTAATAATGCCTGTGCATTTGTGCCCAGGTTTCTATAGCCAATTACATACATAATGTTCACTTGGGTAAATAATACCTACAGGAGAACAATTAAGCATCATACTAGACTTTCTCCCTGAAATTCATTGGGGTATAACTATAGAAGATTAGGATTTTATTTTCTTTCAAACACTGCTTAGAATGTTTTCTTGGAAGCCATGCAGATTAATTATGGTAGAATATTTAGGAATCATATGCATGAATAGAGACAGTATTCTCCAAATGCTTAATTTAAGCTTTGTTGATCCTCTGAAATTCTGCCAAATGCCATTTATATTTGTTGGTGGAAAAACTATTAGTGTGAAATAATCTAAGCTAAGAAATCAAAAGCTTTTTTTCAAAATAAATTTTGGATGGGCTAGCAATTTTTTTCTTCTTTTTATGTATAGTTTTTCCTGCTTAAACATATTTTGGCTTGATGAGTTGGCTTCAACAAAAACCATTCCTATGGAAGAGAAGATAAGTCTGGTTACAAGACGTATACAAGGATAACCAAGCTGGCATAATAAATCATAAAATCCCAAATGCCCATCAGATAAGTGAAATTATAGTTTTTGTTTTCTGTGTGTTTTTGTTTGCTTTCTTGAATCACATCATTAAATGGAACTTCAGAGTTTATGATATATTTTTTCTTTCTTTTATGTATTCATCTATGGACACATGTAGGTATCTGTTAGTCAGCTTTCCATTACTATAAAAAAATTGGCTTTTAGTTTGGATGGTTTCAGTCCATGATCAGTTGCTGTGTTACTTTGGGCAAAATAGCATAGCACGGTAGAAGCATATAGTGGAGCAAAGCTACTTAAGCTAGAAAACAAAAGAGAGAAAAAGGTTGAGGACCAACGCATCAACCCATGGGCCTCTGGGTGACATTTCAGATCCATTCTATACCAAGAAAATAGAAATTCTTTGGTCAGTCACACAGAAAAGAAAACCTGAGATGACAGACAAAGGTTTTTGCTAGCACCATTTTCCTAAATTTCACATTGACTTTGTCTGATCCCTTAATTTCCAAATGAGTACTAAATGCTCTTTAAAGCCATTTAGAATGGCTTAGTCAGGATGAGATAAGCACAGACAGATACATACACATGCATGCAATCAAGTACTTAGAAATTTAAGAGGCTCTAATGTGATAAAGAAATGAAGATGGATAATTTAAAAGAGCATAATATGCCCCAAGCCCTCTTATCAATCAGAGACTGTAGAGAGTAGCCTTGGACATGTTAGGTAACTTGGAATAATTCAGAACTAGATAATAGGAAATAAAATATAACCATTAAGTTGCACTCCCTCATTTCTAGACCACTATAAACCTTTTGACATGAATGTATCATTCCACTGTTGATATTTCTCACAACTCATATCACCTGATTCACTGGATCCCCCATTCCATCACAAATGAACTCTTTTATTCTGACCTTCTGCACAGATAACTTTACAGCAGGGTGAATATAATTAACAATGAAGCGTTACATGTGTCAAAGTAGAAGTAAGACAGAATTTGTATGTATTCATTGTAAGGAAGTGATCAAAGTTTAAGGTGATTGATATGCTGATGATCCTAAGTTAATCATTACCCATTAATCATGCATACATGAATCACAATATCACAATGTAACTTATAAATATGGCAAATATAGTTTCAATAAATTAAAAAGAAATAGATAGAAAAAGGACTTTCATAGAAACTGAAAGCATAAAAGAAATATAGCCCCCACCAAAGGATGTGTTGTTGGAGTTTTTGTTTTTCTCCTTCATCCAGCCTCCCTCTATGTCTCTACTGGCCAGAGCAAGAGATAAGGAAGCTGGGAGTATGTTGCAAAGGTCTTCTCCTTGCAATTGAGATTACAGTAGAGGAAGGGGATAAATAATTAAAGCAATTCTGAAAATTACCAGAAATACATCATCTGTTGTTATTTGAATCAGGACCTTTCTGATTGCTATTTCCTATTGTGGATTTCTTTATCCAACCTTATTATTGCTTCTCCAATAAAACCAGAAAAACACATATTCCCTCTGTTATAGAATTCTCTTGTTCTATCTTTAACACTGAAGTAAAATGTTTGCTGAATGCACCTTTTTCTATTGGAAGAATGTTTGCTGTTTGTAAATACCAGTTTGAGGTTTGTAAATTCCAGTATAACCAACCAGCAAGTATGTTGAGCTTTGTCCCAAAATAACTACACTTAAGTCTGAGACACATAAATATAACTATATAGACCTCTATCTCATAACTCCTGCAGGACCTGTTATCTCATAATTTCATCTAGCCACAGAAAAAATTTTTCCCAAATGCAAAATTTTTGGCTTTATAATCTTCCTCTATTCCAAGATAATTAGAATTTAAACTTTCATAGTCCCCCATCCATGTATTCCTTATATTATATTTTAGGAACACATCCAATTCACAACTGGAAAAAGTGCTATATTGAGAATGTATCCCCCAAAAGTTATATGTTCAAATACTCATCAATATGATACGGGTTGAGAATTCCAAAAAAATTTGAAATCCAAAATCCAAAATCATTAATGTTTTGAGTATTGACATGATGCAATAAGTGGAAAATTTCACCCCTAACCTCATGTAACAGATGGCAGTCAAATGCAGACACATTAAAAACACTGTATAAAATTATCCCCACCTATATGTGAAACATTGCTTTCTGGCATATATAAAATAGAAAGAATTTTGTGTTTAGATTTATGGCCTATTATCAAGATTTCTCATGATGTATATGCAAATACTCCAAAATGATGAAAAAAAATCTAGTCTAAAACACATTTGTTCTCAAGCATCATCAATAAGGGACATTCGATTTATGATATTAAAAGGTGGATACTTTAGGAGGTTATTAAGTAATGAAAGGTGGGAGCTCACATGGACATAGAGTGAGTTTGCCCCCTTTTCTGTCCTCCATGTGCTGACACAGGGTTTTTATCCTCTGGAGGATGCTCTAACAAGGTTCCTTTCTATAAGCAGAGAGAAGCCCTTATAGACACTAAACCTGTCAACACCTCGATCATGGACTTTCTAGCCATCAGAATCACGAGAAACTACATTTCTGTTCTTTATAAGTTACCCAGTCTTAGTATTTTGTTAGCAGCACAGATGGCCTAAGAGAGAAAGTGATTTAGTGTACTGAGAAGCAGATAGATTCAAAAGCCAGAACTTTAGGCACAAATGTGACTCCAAATCATCACCAAGCTATTCAATCTCACTGTGCCAGGGTTCCCATACCCATAAATAGAATGAATAATAATATCTATATTAAAAGTCTGTGGTGAGGCTTAATAGAATCAAGATAGGTAAAATACTTTCAAAGGTACTTATGTGTAGTATTATTATGTTAGCATTATTTTATTTTTATTAAATAATAAATGAATTTTGTCTTATATAAAGACTTATAATTAAACTAATGACTGTGAAACATGGACTAAATAGTCCATTTACCTCTAAAGTCCAGTGGCATGAATAGCATACCACAGCCCTATGTCCAACTAAAGACAGAAGATTCCAGAAGAGTCCACCTGAATATCTGTTCTCTTTTATAAGGAAAAAGTGTGAGGTTTTGTATTATAACATAAAGAGCCAAACAGAATTAGTTTCTAAATAGGAGTAAAAGCCAAAAGCAGGTTTTATATCTAACAGTGAGAAAGATTTACAAAGAACTGTGTTCTTTGAGCACTTGCTAGGTACTGAAATAGTTAATTTATATGTTAATTCCACTTTCTGATTCACCTCTGTCTTCAAATAAGGCCATTTGAATCATTGCAGATTCACCCTATCTTTGGCGCTGAGGTCTTTGGTAACCTTATAGTCCAGGCTCTAGACTTAGGCAGTGTGCCAGCATCATTATTGCTGTGGGTCATTCTCAAAACGTGATCTTACCTAGAGACTAGATATTTTCATTTGTTTGATTATGTGAGTTATGTATTGAGAACTTAAAAAATATCCCAACTCCTTTAGGGTTCTGTGTCTGTCTTTATCTTTATCCCTTCCAAACATTAAATTCTTATCTATGACCCAAGACAAACGCCTAAAATTTTCTATCTTCTAATAGACAACAATTACATCAATTTTGAGTACAATATTCACTTCCAATGTCTCCTATTTCCTTATTTCATAAATCTATCATCAAATTACCCAAATTCAGTCCCAGTAATTTTGTTTCATTAGCGAATTCTATCATACAGAAGTAGCATGAATAATCAGAAAATAATGTGTATATATTGGAATTTGAAAGATTTTTTCAAATGTATTTTTTTAATTAAATTATGTGCCAGCATGGTTAACTAGTGAGAAGTAAGTTAAGAAAAAGTGGAAAACTAGCATTTAAAAAAATCTTTAAAAAACTTATGAAGAATATCCAGAAATATATTCAACTTATCATCTGCATTTATTATTTTTAAAACTATATTGAGATAAAAAAGTGATTTAAAAATATTAAAATACTTATTTTCATTATTTGTAAAATTATAGCTCTACTTAGCAGCAGAAAATATAATTACCTAAGAATTTCCCTAACCTTGGAATCTATGTTACAATGTTTGTCTTTTGTTTTCACAATCTGAACATATTTTATTTTGTTGCTTAATTTTCAAAACATTAGGAAAAAGTCTGATTTTAATTCTGTTTGTTTTGCACCTTTGTGATTAATTTTGGCAGAATAAAATTGAGAGCCACTGAAAATGAATATAGAAAACTTATTTCTGTTCTTTTATAATTAAAAATGGACCTAATTCAGGATCCTGTAAAATAGGAGAGCTGCCAGAAGAAATACTGAAAATTACTGCCATGAGAATAACATCCATGGATTGATACATTCAGTAGAGAGGAATTTGTGACAAAGTATGTTAGGGGCATTAATATCATTTTTCTTGTCAGAATAAATGCTGCATAGTATTCTTTGCCTTTGTCAATATTTTTTAATTTAGTTCTTATGGTATAAGAACTATATTTTGTTGCCTTATAGTTCAGAAAAATTCAAAAAGACATTCAAACATTAACACTCACATGGAACCACATTCAGGACCAAAATGCTGTTTTCTAATTTCCTATATTCTTTGAGGAAAATGGAAACCAAAAACTTTTCCAATATCTTTTGGAACAATGTTAACATTGTTATGATTTTTAAAATTCAGAATGAGAAATACTCTATATAATAGAAATGGTTATTTTGTTAGTACCTCAAGAACTGTTAAAAAACAAATATATGAAATCAGCATTCAGTAAATTATTCATGACATTTCAAAATAAATCAAATGGTCCATCCTAATACCCTTTGGTGACAGATTTGTATACAGATTCTCCATTCATTTTTTTTCACTTTGCTTATATTTACAAAGCCATAAAATTTTATCATGAAATGGAATCAACTATTTATTACAAGTTCTTCCACATCCTGTCAGTGGTCTATTCTCTCCTATAGACTACTGTCTTCACAAATTAATTAAGGACTTTCATTCCAAAAGTGAAAGCAGATTTTTGCCTGTGGTCATCTTCTCCTCCTCCTCCTCCTCCTACTCTACATCTTTCTCTTTTTTCTTCTCTTTCTTTCACACCTCGTCCATCTCATCCTTCTTTCTTGATCTTTAAAATTTGTAAAATTAAGTACATTTTACCATATACCTTACAGTATGTTAATACATAAAATTAGTTTCCCAATGTGCACTAATAGATAAAGGATGAAGTAATCCTCCCTTATCTATTGGGAATACGTGCCAAGACCCATTGTAGATGCCTAAATCTATGGATAATATCAAACTCTATACACACTATTTTTTTGCCATATGTATATATACAACAAGATGAAGTCACACAAATAAGGACATTGTGAAGTAGCAGAAGACTACTAAGTATGTGTTACCTGTAGACAAATAATATGAAACAATAGTCAATATGATTTCTAAATGGTTAAGGTCACCAACTGGAGGGTAGTATGTACAGCACGCATTATGCTGGACAAATGTGTAATTCGTACCCCAGGCAAGATAAAGGGGAACAGTATGAAATTTTATAATGATAATCAAGGTGTCATACAATTTAAAACTTATAAACTATTTACTTTGCTATTTCCTACTTAAGAATTTCAGACTATAGTTGACCACAGGTAACTGAAACTGCTGAAGCAAAGTCAGAGATAAGAGGGGATTTACATACATGTTGAAAAAAAATGTATGCACCTGCAATAAAGGTTCTGTGGTCTAAATGATCAAGGGATAAAGGACCTCTGTTTCTTTTTATATGTTATAAATATTTGTTTATTGCATAGCTCTTAGTATGTCGATAGGAAAGAGAAGATAGCAATTGTCCTCTGTTTTTACATAAAAGTAGAGCATAAAATGGACCCACACTCTAGAGACTCAAAGTAAGAAACAAACATCAACAACAATACACTGGCTGACATTAATTATATGATTTGGAAGTCATCATATGAATATTTAAACAATATTTAAAGTTGAACATAGCTTTAAAGGAAAATAAAACCCCTTTAATCTTGTGTAAATAAAACACTTAACTGTGGATTTAAAACTTTATTGACCTTTCCTTTTTCCCTTTCATACTCAAAAGCTTTTCTACATAATGATATAATGGTCTATTTAAAAACAGTCTGTGGCAACTTGCAAGCAGTAATAATGAAATAGAATTTGTGAGTAATAAATATTTTTTTCTGAATTTTATAAAAGTAACTAATGTCAGATGAGAGACCCAACCTCACCTCTACACTTTCCTCTATTTTTTTCAGTTTTTAATGTTACTGTTGTCTCTAAGTCTTCTATCATTTGAGGAAAAGATCACTTCTGCATTTGACTTGATTGTCAGCTCACAATAACCATTTGGATAATTAATATGATCATAGTTGTGCTACTCTGACCATCAAATAATTCTTTTCTATTTTATCATTTCCAGTGAGGGTATAAAGTTGGCAACCGTGAAAAGTACACATGTTGTGCTAATTGAATTAAGTAAGAATTGGAATTCATTTCTATGATGAGGTTGAAAAATGTTAGATGCATATTAAACTGGATGAGTCTGGGAAATAATCCAATTATTAACAATTCTTGGCACAGCAATTGAAAACCAGTGTTAAAAATATAATTTATTGCAACAAGAGAAACTCAGAAGTTATAATTCTACCATCACAGAAATGTTGTGATCCTTAACAAGTTGTTTATAAAGAACAAGATTTTACTGAAACACACACATACACACACAAACACACACTCACGCACAAATTCACCTATGAAATTCAGAAATTTGGAAGAAAACAGTACCAGCCTTAATCTATTGGATGAATAAGTTTATTTAGCTATTTGTTAATAATTTATAATGATAATATGCAATATTTTTTGCATTTTTCTTCAAGCCTTCATATTTTTCAAATACTAAACCATATGATTTCATCTATCCTAGTTTTTTTTTTTCTTTTTCTGTATGCATTTTAGACACAATCAGAGTTTATTTGGACTTCTTCCATAAACTCTGAGACAAATTTTGGGCAGATCTCCATTATCCTTAAATCTCTCACAGAAAATGTAATTAAATTAAAATTTTAAAACCTGATTAATTCCATGTTTCCCTATAGAATGTTTTCTATTTGCTTTCTCTTCACTTGCCTATAGCACAAAGCTAATTAAATACTCACAGATGACTTAAAATCTAACAAAATAGTTACAGAATGAAGTCTATTCTACCACAACAAAGGAACCAACTAACAAAACTGCTTTGTGTCCTGCATCCCACATTACTTCTCCCTGGCCACTTGTTCACAATTGAAATTTGGAAATTAAAGTTGACACTTTCTCCCTGAGTCCTTTCCATAAAAATCAACTACCAAATTACATATATTGTCCCTTGTATATTTCTGAAAGAAATTATTATTTCCATCCTTACTGCTAAAGTTTAGGAGAGTCACCTCTTGCTCTCTAATTAGTTTCCCTACCTCCAAACTTGCCTCTTTTCCTTTACCTAAGTTACCTATTTTCAGCCAGTCATGGTGGTGCATGCCTGTAATCCTAGCTGCTGGAGAGGCTGAGACAGGAGGAGTGCAAGTTCAAAGGGAGCCTCAGCAAAAGCAAGGTGCTAAGCAACTCAATGAGACCCTGTCTCTAAATAAAATAAAAAATAGAGCTGAGGATGTGGCTCAGTGATCGAATGTCCCTGAATTAAATCTCTGTACCAAAATAACAACAATAATACCAAAACATTTTCAACTCAACAACCAAAGGAACTTGAAAATAAGCTTTAAAGTTTATATGTGATTTCTATATATCTGTCCATTGTCCTTGGGATAAAGTCTAAAATTCCCAACAACTCTTAATAATTCCTTAATTCTGATCTCTCTGATTACTGCCAGGTCTCATTCCTAGTGCATGTTTTAGATACATTGAAATGCCTCCTTATCCCTGCATCTTCACCAGGACTTTATGAATGGAACATCATCCCAAAATATAGACCATTATTTTCTCTTAAAAACTAGAAGAAAAGATAATAAAATAAAAATAACCTAAGCAACAATGTAATGTAGTACGAAGAGGCAACATTGGTGTTTCTACGTGTTCTGTGTTGCAATGAACAAAACACATTATCAAATAGAACAACAAAGTGAAAAAACAATCTATCATCCAGCTTCTCTAAAGATCAGTAGAATATTTTTGCTCTACTTTTTATAATGAAATCTGGAAAATATCTTGATAATCTAGAAGATGAGATTTCCCACGTATATGATAGTATTTTAAGATCAAATGTATTTGATACCTTAATTGATCCATTGTTGGTTGTACTCAGTAAAGCATTGCAAGTTTGAATGATGTGCTATGACAGAAGTTTGACTAGATTCAATGATTATGCATCTTCACTCATTAAACACATAAAATAACATTTCTAAACATTTTAGTTTCATAAAACAAATGTCAAAAATTCTGCTAATAATATGAAAATTAAGAAAGGATGTTATGTTTCCTGATGCTAATTTTAGGCATTTAAAAAATATTTTTAAGTTCTATCTCACATCCACATACATGATACATGAATATTATGATTTGTTTTTCATGTGGTTTTATTTATATATTGAAATCATGATCAAATAATCTGTAGAAATGCAATGGCAGCCAGTTCATATTCAATCATATATATGATTTATCAGTCAGAATTTAGTCATCAAAACATAGTCATCAAAAGATTTTGGGGAACAAGTTTTTGCTGTAGAAATAAGATCTTGCACAAATGTGGAAAAGTTAAAAAAAGAAAGTTCTCAAAAGTTAGGAGTAAAAACCTCAGAGAAAGTCATTAACCACAAAAGCCTAAACCAATAGTGCTAGTGGTCATTTCAGAGCCCTCCTGAAAACTCAGGAGTTATGGATTCTGGTAGCCTAGTACAGTCACAGAGAGGATTCAGAGGAGGTCTGAAAAAGCAGACACCTCCAAAGAAATTAGTCAAACACTGGAGAATTAGCTTGAGTTGATTTCAGATGAGCAGCCTATCATTGAAGACAAGCTAAAAGCTCAAGCCCCCTAAGCACACCTGTTATATATGTTACCCTATCTTTTCACTATGACCATCTAAGAGTAATGACTGCTACTTACCTATTTACTTATTCTATTTCAACGTTTTCTGGTTTAATCATCTCTAATCCAGAGCCACATAGAAGATTTAGGAAAGAGTTTCCAGACCTAGTCTAATTGCCATAAGAAATTTAGAATAATGAACAAGCCACCCTAAATCACCCTCCTCAAAAAAAAAGTGAATGGAAAAATGAAGACATAGTTTTCATTCTTCATAGAACAAATTTAGCTTAAACATGAAGAAAAATAGTGGCATCATTATGGGTCATAAGAATTTACTTAGGTTCATTCCAAATGCCAATACCTCTTGAATAAACTGCAGAAAACTAATTAATTTCTGTTTTATTCATTTATTCAATCCACTATTATTCCTTTCTTTTAAGAAATATTTAATTAAGTACTCATATACCAAACATGTACAGTGGATACAAGGAACACAAAAGCAAAGTTTCTTAACACATATAAATTACATTCTAGTGAGGAAAGAAAAATAATAAACAATAATGTCAGAAAATTATAGCCACACAGAAGAAAAAAGAAAACAGGGTAAAGTATGAATATGAGAGATGCTAATGTATCACCTACACAGAGTAATGAAAGAAAGATTCTCAGACATGAGAATCAAAGAGAGTTAAAGAACCAGAGTTTCAAAGTAAAATGAGCATGGATTTTGTAGATACCTGGAAAATTAAATAGCAAGAGATAAAGCATCCAAGGCAGGAACACATTTAATTGGTTTTTTAAAATAAAAAGGAACGCCAGTGGGGCAGATTGCTATAAGAAAGAGGAAGACAGGAATTTGATAAAGAGTGAGAGCAATATCAGAAACAGATGACACAGGCTTTGGAGGTCACAGTATAGACTGTGGAACACTTTAAACAGCCTGATATTGTCAAGGTTTTTTACTTTTTAAAGATTAGTTCTGCTGCTTTATGTAGAATAGAAAGAGACAGAACAAGTGTAGCGTAAAGACTAGACTAGAATTGTTGTGGTCTTATTTAGAAGAATCTAAGAAAAGGTCTATTTTAGTCTCAGGAATTCCTATTTATCAGACTTGAATGGATCAAAATACTTCTCATAAAGGCCTAGAATCAAGCATTCAAAATTTAAAATTATTTTTTAAAGACTCAAAAGGCAGATTTGGACATAAATACCTAAAGGTCTATATAAGCCTGTAAGTCTCAATAACCTATGGAATGACATTTTATTTTTATTCAAATCAAGAACTGAATGAAAGGACTAAAAATAATATTAAAATGGAATTTGGTTAAGGTTTCAGTGAATCTATTAATCATCAATTGTAGCTTAATTAATATTTCTTATACTTTAATTAGAATTTTCACTATGTGACCAGTTCCTAGACCACATGAAACAATATTCAAAATCCTTCTGATGCCAGTTACGCAATCTAAAATCCATTTTCCATCCTGAAGTATTTTGAAATATGGTGTAAACAATGAAAATGTAAGCAGTTGAAGTTATTGTCAATTTAATTTTAGTTATACGAGACTGAATTGTATAAAGTTATCATCAATTCTAGACTACTATATTATTTTAATTTAATTTGTACAGTTTTATGGTTTGCTGATATGGTTAATTACACAGAAGTTGGCCAGTAGCATAAATTAAACAGCTGTGCTTTTTATTTGAGATCAGTATGTTAATAAAATTATGAGCTTCTAGAATAACTTGTCAGATTGTAGTAATTTAAACTATTTTTCAGTGTATATGATAATTTGAAAATTTATTACTTTGAACTTTAAAAAGCAATATGTAGCAAGGCTCTCATGCTCAAAAGAAAGCAAACAATACCTATTATATCCAGAAACGTGTTTCTGATAAGCTGAATTGAGAGCAGTTCATTTAGAAAGTGTACATAGAATTCACTAACCACCTACCTCATTAAAGTTGAAATGAAAGCACAGCATTCCATCAAACTACAAATCCTATTATCATCTATTTACAAATGAAAAATAGTGGCTATGAAATATAAGTAAAGTAAAAATTACAATAATGGGATAATATATCTAATCATCATAGCATATTTTAAATTGTGTATTTTGTTAAGATTATAAAATGTACTGTGTATAATAAATTATCCACAAATTATATTGAATCAATTGTTAAATCTTTCCTTTGCATATGCCAATCCCAAAAATTCTAATTAAACTACCAAATATACACAATCACACCAGCTTTTGCAAACACTTATATACAAGATAAACAAAACAAAGCAGATATGATTGTATAATATATACAACTTACCATTTTTAAAAAGATATAAATCAAAGTCAACTCAAGATTATAACTGTGAAAAAAATTAAACTCAGTTGTTTAAAACACTTTAAACTGAGTTCGTATTTCTGAAATAAAATAAGGATAATCATATACACAAACATGCAACCCATGCTAACTTTGAAGAATTATAATTTAATCTTCTGTTTTGAACTAAAAATAATAATTAAAAAAATCTGTAGGCCTCAAGTAACCAAAAATGAAAGTAAAAGAGTTATGATCACATGGCAAAAAAATCTACATCCAACACAGCTCACAGTAAAACTTCATTGTCCTAATATACAATTACCCCATGAAATTAATAAGAACACCAAAATCCAGAAAGAAAATGGACAAAGGAAAAGAAACCACAGGTATCAGAAATGGAAATGAAATTTAAAAAAAACAGAAGAAAAAAAGAAAAAGAAAACAAAAACAAAAGGAAGTTCTTAAATATATAACAAACACTAGACATAGGCAGAACTCATCACAAAGTCATTTTATTTCCCACACCCTGCACACTGTCTCTCCTCTACCATAATAGTTTCTTAATTCTGCTTCCAATGTTCTATGTTGGTGTATACTATAACCCTCCCCAATATGAAAATTAAATACAATCTGTTTTTAGCAAGGAAATGCACCCTATTGAACCATTCAATTCACTCTGCCTTATAGTTTCAAGATGTGCCAAATGACATTATTGTAGAATGACACTTTTTAAACTTTCTTATGACATGGTCCTCTGGATCTCAGTATATCCTATGTTAACATACCTCTCTACTCAAATTGGAAGTTGAAAGAAGAGGCTTACACAATCCAAATGTCTGGGACAAAAAAGAACTCCTGGGGTAAATAAATTGTTTCCACCTTCTCCCCTCTTTCTGAGAGAAGCTGCCCAAAGAACATAACATTGAGACCTACTCCTTGGGAAACAGGGCCTGGGAGAATGAGCTCTGGTACATATACTAAGTCTGGGATAGTAGCTTCATTGTGGGTTTCAGCATAGGAACACAGTCTCTCTATAGTTATGCTCATACATACTCGAATATAGCCATTTCCATTGGTATTTTCTGAACCTCTTAGTGTTGTTTATTAATAAGTTTAGGTTAAATTCCACTGTGCTGCATCAGAAAACAAAACACATAGATGTGTCTCCCCAAAACAGGTAGATATTGTTTTAAGATATAACACATAGACTTATAATCAATAGTGCTGTTATTATTGCTCTTTGGTTCTAAATTCTTACCTTAGCTTATTTCTCATACACATTACAATGAAGATGTTTATAAGAAATGTTTTATCTGTTCAATTTTAATTGTCTTCAACCAGTATGATATATCTCTCATGGGCATAAAAATTTTCACCCACTCTCATCCTCACCATCTATGATTTCTTAGTGTTTTTTTTTATTTGTCAAAACAAACTATTAGAGTTAACTAAGTTAAATCAAATTTAATACAGATATTTTTAACATGTGAATATATTTATATGCAAAGCACATCATAGTCAAATCAAATGGAGAAGCTAATATAAGGAGTTTTAGAGAAAGAGAATGACCTCAAGTGCAATTTAACGTAATTGAGGCTGATTTTAAATCACTTTTATTTCAAAGGTAGATTTAATATTCTAAGGACAGCTGTTTTTTTTATGTCTTAAATTCAGAGCACTTTGAATCTTTTTTTTCTTTTTCTTTTTATCTTGTTATTTTAATCCACTAGGTAGATAAATTTCTGCCAAGCAAAATTTTATTATCTCCTGCTTTGATTGAGGATCATTATAATTTATACCATTTTTTTAGCTCCTTTGAAAGGGCTTCAATCTCTGTTGGTTTCATAAATATGCTAATATATTACATGGTAAGAAAAGTATAAGTAAAAAGATTAAGATGTGTTTTACTGTGGAGAAGAAAGCAAGTACTCTTTAAAAAATATATTAGAAATTTCTAAAGGGAGAGGTAGCCTAGAATTTTTTAATGGTCCCTGAAGAGTTCAATAGCAGAAAATTTTAATATATTTAACACGATGATTCTTTCTTTCTTTCTTTTCCCTTTTTTTGTACTAAGTGTCTAGAGTATGACAAATGGCAAATATATCCCTGCAGGTAAACCCAATATGATTGTAACACCTTAAAAATAAACCATTAGAGTTGAGTTCTGTAACTATCCTGATGGTTATCAGTATAGAGTAACTTGAAGGAGGTTTTAAACATTCCTTTTAAGAATCAGTAAATTAACTTTTGAGGAATTAATATAAGGCAATTTTCTTAAGAAAATATTGTATAAATAATATGTGTGGATGAAGGTGGGTGGAAGGTGGGCCTAAATAAATATGATTAGTGATAATATTAAAGGAACTGTATATTAATGTAAATTCTGGGATATTTGATGATCTCTGTATCATTTTAATAGCTATAAAAAATATCAGGGCTTTATATGGGCAGTTTCTTTTTGCAGAACTGAAGAATTTTTAAAAAATAACATGTAGTTCAAAGTTTAAATCACTACTGAGTCATTATCAGACAACCAAAAGGCCTCATGACACACTTATCATTAATTTTCTATTACTAACCAACAGGCCTATTTAGCAACACAGATCCTGATGGTGTCCTTACTGAGATACAACATGAGCAGAATCAACAATTGCTTTTGGTCTCCTTTGCAGAGGACCCATTGATTTAAGACACATTTATAGCCAACAATGTGAAAGGCACTAGTATAATGCTGTGCTACAGAAACTAAAGATATAAATACATTCTTTGCCTACAAGATTTTATATCCTATTGTACGAAAAGATAAAATTAACAGAAAATTTACATATTTATAATGGAAAGAAAAGAAAAAATGATGCTAGTCTAGAGGAAACTAGAGAATGGTAGGCAATATTTTACCAATAATGAGTAGGGAATGCCCTATACTTCACTACATAAAACAGAAACCAAGTTGGAGTTAGATAAACAAGAAACTTATTGGGGGAAACACCTGCAAAGGATGAAGAAAATTTTTCTTTTAGAACTTGGAATTTTTCATTTCAAGTCCTCCTTGATTTTAAGGTTTGAGTTGAGAAGTCAGAATAAGTCTTAATGGCTCACCTCTGTATGTGATCTCATGTTTTTTTTTTTCCTCTCACAGCTTTTAATTATTTCCTTATTTTTTATGTTAGGCATTTTGGAGAGGTTGTTCTTATCTTATCCAAGTGGGGTATATCTCATTTATGATATGGGGAAATTTTTCTGTTACTATTTCTGTTACTATTTCATGGAAAAAAATGTTTCTATACCTTTAGTCTATACCTCAATGTTCTCATCTACCCCAAAGTCCTCTTGTAACTATCTCAGAGTTCTTATATACCTGATAATTTTTTAAAAACAATTTTTTACCTGTTTTGAATACTGAGTACTCAAGTTAATACACCTAGACATTTTATTTTCTATATAATAAAATCTGTTGGTGATGCTTCATTGTGGCTTTCATTGTCTGATTGTAGAAATTTATAATTCATTTTCAGGAGTTCTAGTTGGTTTCTTTAAATATCTCTACTTCTTCAATGAAATCCTCTTTAGCCTCCTGTATTTTCTCTCTTAATTTATTCCTTAGATCTTCTTTTAGTTTGTTGAACATTTTATAGTCGTATTTTCAAAATCTTTCTCTAGAACTATCTACTTTTATATTTGTGGGATCCTCTGTTGATATGGTTAATTTTGTGGAGAGAATTTTTTGCCTATTTCCTCAATGCTCAGAGGGCTTGGACTTATGCAACAATTAAGAAAGATTTCCCTTCCTATTTATATGTGTGTTCTTTTGTGTATAGTTCTTTTTTGTTGTGGTCCCTCTTTAGTTGTTTCCCCTAAGGCCCTATTGCTGGTTTGGGGTTTTTCTCTCCCCATACTATGTGTTGAAATAATGTTGAGGCTCAGGTGGGGTTAGAACATGTGTGGGTGAGATTTGTAGTTTCTTGACTGAGCTGTATCACTTGGTAGCCAAATTTCTACTCCATGAACTTAAAGTGCCTCAATCACTCTCCAGTTCCTTTTAGACGAAGGGAGGGACAAGGAATAGCACTAATGTTAGAAAGAGATACACAGTCTTAAGATAAATGTCTGGTGTCTATCTTGATATCTATAACACTAACTGCCACGTATATAGGAATGATAGAGTCAGCATTTAACATCAGTGAAACAATATAAAACCGTGATGAGGCATTAGACAACAGGTGTCTACAATGTCACCCACTGAATTAATAATCACAACAAAATGGCAGGTAGAAATCATATACACTATGTAATTCTACACTATTTTCATTACTTAGTTAGTAGGATTACAGTTTTTAAAGTGAAGAGAAAATGGGATAGAAAGGCAAGAAAAAGTTTGAAATTTCTAAAAGAGTAAAACAGAGGAGAATCAGGATATGTTAGGTGTAATGAAGGAAGAATAAAAAATTAATTAAAAGTAATAAAAAGTGAAGAAAGGAAGAGGGAACAGAGAAAATTGGCTATTAGAGGGGGAAGGGAGAAAAAAAGGAGTATTAATAGGGACAAAAACCAAGATACAAACAAACAAGCTATTATTAGATCAAATATAGCTCAAACCCACTTAAATTTACAACCCGCCTAAGTCAAACCAAGTCTAAATATCAAACAGGTGCAGAAGAAAGCAACTAACCTAAATATTTTTGAGAAACACACATAATATCTAGCAAATCTTGAAAAATCGAAAAAAAGTAAAAAATAATAATGGAGTGCAACTCTAGAAAAAAAATTTAAATAGTGAAAATTTTTAAAAAGACGAGTAAACAAATGAGAATAGAGAGGGAAAGAAAATATTTATAGGTGAGAAAAAAAGAAGAGGTCTTGGACTTAACAATTAAGAGAGATTCCCTTCCTTTTAATAAAATAGTAAAATTCTTAATGAGAAATAAAAGGTATATTTCTGCTAAGTGGTCAAAATTGTTGAAAGGAGTGAATTTTTATTATTTATATTTATTTTTGGCACTTTATCCCTTAGGTCATGGCTGGCAGTTTTTAAATCCAATGTCTTTGTTTTTCTCACCTAACTTTCAGCTGTTGTACTTAGGAGGACCTTTCAACTTGCAGTCTTCCAGGATATATTCAGGGAGTGTTTACAAATTGAATATCCCTGGAGTGGGAGTGGGGCAAAGTTCTACATTGGAAACTCTATCATTGGAGTCTAGTCTTGGCTGAACTTTGGAACTCTGTCAGCAGGTATTTGAGATTTGATCCATGCCACCTATTGCTGGGGAGATGCTGGGTATCTGTATATCTGGCAAAACCACTGTGTGGGGTATAGGGTTTATAGCTCCACACATTTCACCAGTATTAATATGATTTATCAGTTATCTGCCAAGGAATGTAGAAGCTCTGGTGTTGTTATTATTGGTGTCTTTCCAATAGTTCATATGGTTGACCAGCAAAAAAAAAAAAAAAAAAAAAAAAAAAAAAGGAGCTCTTTCTCTCTCTTTGATATTAGGAGGCTGTATGCATCAAGTACAACTTTCTTTGCACCTATAGTCACTCTGAGAATCATAATAGATGACTGCTGGAAACTACTTTTATGAGTTCTGATCTCCTGTCTCTCCTCACTGCCTGACTGCTGTGCAGCACTTACAGATCTTTCCTGCACAGGTGACTGGATTCCATGCTGGCCATCTCTGATTTTTACTGAACTATTCATCAATGGACTGAGAAATATCTGTTTGGATTTCACTTGAATCACTTCCCTCACTGTCTCTGGGTCCACTAAGTTCAACCTCCCTCTCTATTCTGCAGGTTCTCCCAAGCCAATTTATTTATTTATTTTTATTATTCTGCTGTGCTGTCCTCTCTTTCTCTCTCTCTGCCTGTGCTCTCCTTACCCTCAGTACCTGCAACTGCCACAGCTACCACCAGCCAAGCTGGAGTGCCTGTAACATATTATTTCTTACAATATATTAGGAGTTTCTGTCTTTCAGTGCCTTTATGGTTTCTTTTACAGTCCAGTATTAAGTTTGAGTGAATTCTCTTACACATCTACCTCACTGAGTAGCAATTTTTCTGATTCATATAAGTCTGTTGCTTAGAAACTGCTGGGGCATTCATCTTTCCTCTAATCTGCCATCTTCTAATCAACATTAGCAATTTCAAATAGAGGGTAGAGTTAAATCTGTTAATATTTTTGTATAATAAATTACTCCACTATATTTTTTCTCAAAACACACCATTTAGTTTAGCTCTTGATTTATATTCATTTATTTAGCCATTTAGTTATATTTGGTACTATGAATTGAACCCAGGAGTACTTAACCACTGAGAAACACCCCTAAACTTTTAATTTTGAGACAGTGTCTCACTAAGTTGCTTAGGGATTCATTGAGTTGCTGAGACTGGCCTTGAACTTGTGATTCTCCTGCCTCAGCTTTCAGAGTTGCTAGGATTTTAGGCACATGTTACAAAATTGGCTACACTCTTGATTTTTAAATAACAATATGGTCTTAATTTAGGTGAATGGGTTTCGTCATTACATCTATGAATTCAACTGCAAGATTTACTTGTGTCTGTAGTCAAAAGCAGGTATTTTTAATTTTCTATTTATTTTAATTAATAGAATATATATGACTTCATAATGCATTTTGATTCATTGTACACAATTGCAACACAACTTTTTATTTCTCTTGTTGTGCATGATGTAGCATTGCACCATATGTGCAGTCATACATATACCTATGGTAATGATGTCTATCTCATTCCACCATCTTTCCTGCCCCCAAGGCCCCTCACCAACCCTCCCTGCCCTTTATCCATACAAAGTTTCCAATTATAGATCAGCATCCACTTATCAGAGAGAGCATTCAGCCTTTAGATTTTGGGGATTGGCTTACCTTGCTTAGCATGATATTCTACAACCCAATCAATTTACCTGCAAATGCCATGATTTTATTTTCTTTTAATGTTGAGTAATATTCCATTGTGTATATATGACACATTTCTTTATCCATTCATATACTGAAGGGCATCTAGGTTGGTTCCACAGTTTAGATATTGTAAATTGTGCTGCTATGAACGTTGATGTGGCTGTGTCCCTGTAGAATGTTGATTTTAAGTCTTTTGGGTATAGAACAAGGAGTGGGGTAGCTGGATTGAAGAGTGATTCCATTCCAAATTTTCTAAGGAATCTCCATAATGCTTTCCCGATTGGTCGCACCAATTTGCAGTCCCACCAGCAATATATGAGTGTACCTTTTCCCCCACACCCTTGTCAACACTTATTTTTGTTTGTATTCTTGATAACTGCCATTCTTGATAACTAGCGTGAGATGAAATTTTACAGTAGTTTTGATTTGCATTTCTCAATTACTAGAGATGTTGAGCATTTTTTATATATTTGTTGATTGAATGTATATTATCTTCTGAGAAGTGTCTGTTCAGCTCCTTAGCTCATTTATTGATGGGGTTGTTTGTTTGTTTTTGGTGTTAAGTTTTTTGCGTTCTTCATATATCCTGGATATTAGTGCTCTATCTGATGTTTGTGTGGCAAAAATTTGCTCCCAAAATGTAGATTCTTTCTTCATCTCATTGATTGTTTCTTTTGCTGAGACTCTAGTTAGTTTGAGTCCATTCCATTTATTAATTCTTGATCTTATTTCTTGTACTTTAGAAATCATGTTAAGGAAGTTGGGACCTAATCCAATATGATGAAGATTTGGACCTACTTGTTCTTCTGTTAGGTGCAGGATCTCTGGTCTAATTCCTCTGATCTTATTCCATTTTGAGTTGAGTTTTGTGCATGGTAAGAGATAGGGGTATAGTTTCATTTTGCTGCACATAGATTTCTGGTTCTCCCAGCACCATTTGTTGAAGAGGCTATCTTTTCTGTAATGTATGTTTTTGGTGCTTTTGTCTCATATGAGATAATTGTATATCTGTGGGTTAGTCTCTATGTCTTCTATTCTGTACCATTGATCTACATGTCTACTTTGGTGCCAATACCATGCCACTATTGTTACTATAGCTTTGTAGAATAGTTTAAGGTCTGGTATTGTGATGCTCCCTGCTTTACTCTTCTTGCTAAGGATTTCTTTGGCTATTCTGGCTTTTCCAAATAAATTTCATGATTGCTTTGGCTATTCTGGCTATTCCAAATGAATTTCATGGTTGCTTTTTTTATTTCTATAAGGAATGATATTGGGATTTTAATTGGGACCACATTGAATCTGGATAGTGCCTTGGGTAGTATGGCCATTTTGACAATATTAATTTTGCCTATCCAAGAGCATGGGAGATTTTTCCATCTTTTAAGATCTTCTTTAATTTTTTTTTTTAGTGTTATCTAGTCTTCATGGTAGAGGTATTTCACCTCTTTTGTTAAATTGATTCCCACTAATTTTTTTTGAGGCTATTGTAAAAGGGGTGGTATTTCTAATTTCTCTTTCAGAGGATTCATCACTAGGATATAAAAATGTATTTGGTTTATAGGTATCAATTTTTATGTCCTGCTACTTTTTTGAATTCATTTATTAATTCTAATATTTTCTGATGTAGTGTTTTGGGTCCTGTAAGTATAGAATCATGTCATCAGCAAATAATGTTAGTCTTAGTTCTTCTTTTCCTATTCACATACCTTTAATTTTTTTTTTCCTTGGTATAATTGCTATGGCTAGAGTTTCAAGGACTATGTTGAACAGAAGTGGTGAAAGCTTGTCTTGTTACAGTTTTTAGAAAAAATTCCTTCAATTTTTCTCCATTTAGAATGTTGTTGACCTTCAGCTTACCATATATAGCTTTTACAATGTTGAGGTATCTTCCTAGTATTCCTAGACTTTCCAGTGTTCTGAACATGAAAAGGTGTTGTATTTTATCAAATGCTTTCTCCGTGTCAATTGATATAATCATATGATTTTTATCTTTAAGTCTATTGAAGTGATGAATTACATTTATTGATTCCCTTATGTTGAACCAACTTTGCATCCCCAGAATGAACCTCACTTGATCATGGTGCACTATTTTTAATATGCTTTTGTATGCATTTGCCAGAATTTTATTGAGAATTTTTGCATCTATGTTCATCAGAGATATTGGTCTGAAATTTTCTTTCCTTGATGTGTCTCTGCCTGGTTTTGGATGATACCAAAACCAAAACTTCATAGAATGAGTTTGTAAGGGTTTCTTTCTTTTCTATTTTGTGGAATAATTTGTGGAGTATTAGTGTTAATTCTTATTTGTAGGTCTTGTAGAACTCAGGTGTGAATCCATCTGGTCCCAGACTTTTCTTGGTTGGTAAGCTATTAATGGTGTCTTCTATTTCCTTGCTTGTAATTGATCTGTTTAAATTGTGCATGTCTTATTGACTCAGTTTGTGTTGATTATATGAATCTAGAAATTTGTTGGTGTCTTCAATTTTTCTATTTTACTAGAGTAAAAATTTTCAAAATAGTTTCTAATTGTCTTCTATTAGATATCAAAAATATCAAAACAGACACTATTAAAATATAATAATGTTATTAAAATACAATTTTAATAGTGTCTATCTTGATATTTTCTTTTTCATCATGAATTTTAGTAATTTGAGTTTTTTCTCTCCTTCTTTCCTTTAGAGTGGCTATGAGTTTGTCAATTTTATTTATTTTTTTTAAAAAACAGCCTTTTGTTTTGTCAATTTTTCTAATTGTTTTGTTTCAATTCAATTGATTTCCACCCTGATTTTAATTATTTACTGTCTTTTGGTTTTGGTTTGTTCTTATTTTTCTAGGGCTTTGAGCTATAATGTCAGGTCATTGATTTGTTGCCTTTTTATTATTTTAATGAATAAGCTTAATACAGTGAACTTTTCTTTTAGCATTGCCTTCATATTATCCCATAGATTTTAATATGTTGTATTGGAGTTTTCATTTACCTCTAAGAAATTTTTTTAAATCTCCTCCCTGATGTCTTGTTATACTTGCATCATTCAACAGAATTTGTTTTGTCTCCAGGTGTTGGAGTAGCTTCTATTTTTTATTTTATCATTGATTTCTAATTTCATTTCATTATGGTCTGATGGAATGCAGGATAAAAATCTCTCCTTTTTTTGGTTTGCTAAAACTTGCTTAGTGGCATAACATATGGTCTGTTTTGGAGAAAGATTCATGTGCTGCTGAGTAGAAGGTGTATTCACTTATTGATTGATGGAATATTCTATATTTGTCTGTTAAGCCCAAATTATTGATGAATTATTGAGTTCTACAGTTTCTTAGTTTTGTTTGGAAAATCTATTGAGTAGTGAGAGAGGTGTATTAACATCCTCCAGTGTTATTGTGCTGTGGTATATTTGGTTCTTGTAGTTGAGAAGGGTTTGCATGGTAAATGTAGATGTCCCATTGTTTGGGACATAGGTACTTATGATTGTTATGAAGTGTCTTTCTTTATCCTTTTCCCTAGTTTTGGTTTAAAGTCCACTTTATTTGATATAAGGATGGAAACCTATGCTTGTTTACATGGTCCCTGTAAGTGGTATGTTTTAATCTTACACTTTCACTTTAAGTCTGTTGATGTCTTTTCCTGTGAGATGAGTCTCTTGAAAGCAGCATATTGTTGCCCTAGAATTGTGTGATTTACTTATAGTGTTTAATTATTGTGTATCAAATACTGGTTGGGGTGCTCCAGCGTGCCCAACACTTTTTGCATTAATTGTGTTTGATGATTGATGTGCTAAAATATACACTTTCATTCAAAGACAATTTTCCTCCTAAGTAAGTATTACTAGTGCTACTCATAACAACTACATTTGATAAATGTCACATTTCTTTCAGATAAGTTTTTCTCTATTTTAGACATGCCAGGCCTCTTAAATTCTTTAGAAGTCTTAACAAGAGATGTTACAGCCACAATCGTTGTTTGATCTGATGCATTACCCTGATTTGATCAGCATTACCCTGTTTCTAAGTTTTATTGGAAGCACTTTACTTTCATGTTTCTGGTTTTTATTTACTTTAGGAAAGTCCCTTTGGTTTAACCAAAAAAGATTCATATTCTAGCTCAGAACACTATGAACAATATTTTTGCTTCCTAAATTCTTGTTGCAAATCAAACCCTGCTTTCTTTAGTTATCTTATCTCTTCCTGGAACTTATCATAGGCAGCTTCAAGAAATCAATGGAAATTTTCAACAGTCTGCTTGGAAATCTCTACTTTGCCAATGACATAAGTTCATTACTTCATTTATTTATTCTAAGTTATTGCTGTTAATAGCTGGTTGTTTCAACACTACATAATGTAAAAGATCTTTTACTTATTTATTTTCAGCATGCCCTAACCATTTACTTTCAACGTTTCCAGTCCCCAAAAAGTTTGCTTATATTTCTCCAGTCTGGTTCTCTCAGTTCTTAATTACCCACTGGCTTTCAAATAAAACATGTTTTTCATAATTTCATTTATAAAACTTCTACTTCTAAATACTAATTCTGTATCAATTATTTAGTGTTATGTACAAAATGCCCCAAACTTTTATGATTAAACAATGATGATAAACTTAAGTCTACACTTTTGATTTACCTAGTCTTCCCCTTGAACCTGAAATTAGCAGCCATGCCTGCTATGGACAGGCTACGAGTGAACTGGTGGAAAACTCAGCTGGGACTGCCTGTCTCTCTACTCCACAAATTTCTCATTTTCTATCAGATTATCCAGGGTTTATTTGATTTTATAAAGTATTGGAAGACTTCCAAGAGTCACAAAAAATTAAAAACCAATTTGTAAGTATTTTTCAAGCCTCTGCCTATGGTCTTTTTGCTAATGTCTGATTGGCCAAAGCTAGTCACATGCTCACTTCACAGTAAAAAGCAGGAAATTCACATCCTGATGAGAAAGAAATAATTTGCAGTTAATTTTGCAATGTAGTATATGTTATATTATGTATTTCAAACTATGCAACTATGAATAAATGTACATATTTAAATATACACATTTAAAAGATATACATTTTGCATATATTTTAAAATCCATATATTTTGAAAAGTAACTTTTAAAATATTGCATATATATTAATGTCTTTTCTAAGTGAAGAAATTACCATTTATTTAATAAAGAAAAGACTATTATAATCTTTTAATTTGTACATTTATTAATTATAAAATTATAGATTTAGATACTATTGTAGAGTCTATTTGAGAAGTAAATTACAAAAAGATCAGCCTGGAGTTGATAAAACTCAAGATTATTATTACTGTACATCCACTGACTGAATGAACTACAATATAATACTTCAGAAGTTTTCTCCTAGTGTTGTACATAGTACCCCTTCAACATACATTTTGGTTGCTACTATGTTCAAAGGTCTTCTTCTGCAATACTTCACAAATAGAATAAATAAATTCCATTTTTTTTCCTAAAAAAAATTCTTAAAAAAAATCACAGTAAATGCTTTCATTATTTGGATGCCATTGTTGCTTATCTGTGATTGTTTCCAGAAAACATACAATTATAAAACTGAAAATTCTGTTGGTTGTCTTTAATCAATAATAAATTAACATATAAACAAATGTTTAACATGGAATGCATTTTGAATATTATAGGCATATTTGTATCTATCAAATTAATATTACAAAGTTTTGGTTATATTTTCTTAGTATTATAGAAATACTAAATTGAAATCTCTTACAATAATGTGGATGACCATCAACTATTCTTAGTCTTTTTGTCTATAAATGACCTTCCTTTATCTGAATTTTTGACACATAGTTCTCTCAAATTGAAACCCTAGTTTCTTGTAAAATATTGAATTTTATGTTTATTTAACAAAATAATCAAGCCAAAAAAGTAAGTTTTTTTCTTTCTTTTACCAGTCCATATTCTTTTGAAGAATTTATATTTATGCATTTAGACAAAAAAAAAACAACAACAAAGTGAGATTAAGGAGTTCATAACCTTTTAATAATTGAAGAACACACTTATTCTCAAACTATATCAATTATACCACTTAGCTAAAGTAACTGCTTGGGTCTGACAAAAGTCAATGACATAATTTTAATCAACAAATTGAACAATATAGAAAATAAACCATTCAGTTGTCAAGAGAACTTTCTAAAGAACTGAACCTAAATAGCCCTTGGGTGTAATTGGTAGCAAATCCATTCTATTTCATTTTGATTTTGAAAAATCTCAGAATTGGCATTGGTAACAGGAAGTCTATGTTATAACAAAATTATTATTGGTATCTATTGTACTCCATCAACAATAAATGAGCTAGAAAAAAAAATAAATCCAGAGTCATAAAACATTTTGCTTTAAACACAAAGAAAATCAATACCACTCTGATCCAGTCAAGAAGTAAAAGCATGTGCTATTAAAAGCATGTGCTATTAATCATTCATTTTTTTTTTAATTTGCCATTGCCAGATAAAATTTTGTTATGATATTGTCAGATGGATTCTGATGGTTATTTTCAGTTTAAGAAAAGAAGAATAACACATTAAGAAAGCTGATTCCCAACTAGTTATTTTGAAAAATGTTGATATAATGAAGAAAATGCAATTTAATAATAAAAAAAGTTTTGAGAATATTCATTACACACATGGTCAGAAGAAGTCTTCCTCTCCAGGTTTTTATTTATTTACCATCTGTATAAGTATTTATTGAACAGTCACTGCATGATCATAAGGTCACAGAAGTGATTTAAATAGTACTTGAATATTTCCATAGAACTTTTATCTTTATGCTCTCTGGTATTTACTATTTTGTGACAGCATCCAACATGTTTGTATTTCTCTCTTAGGCTGCTGCTGATAATATTGCCATATTTTTTTTCAGCTCCATGCCCTTGGAGGTTTCGTTTGATTGTGGGTTGATTGGTCTGGTTTAGTTTTTATAATAACTGGGGGTAAAACTCAAGGACTTGCATATGCTAATCCAATGCTCTAAGCAACATCATCAGCCCTTTTTATTTTATTTTAATTCAGGTTTTCACGAATTTGCTCCAGCTAACCTGGGATGTGCAATCTTCCTGCCTCAGTCTTCTGAGTAGCTATGATTTCAGGTGTTTGCTACTATGCCTTCCTTATCATTAAATTTTGAAGACATATTAATAAATAATATGAATTATTTTAAATATGTCAATTGGTTTCTCTAAAAATCTCTGGATCTGGACAATAGAACTCTTATTAAAATTCATACAAGAAATTGACTTCAAATTATCCTCTCTGAGCAAAACAAAACAAACCAATAATAAAAAAGAAATTAATGGACCAAAGTCTGTGAAAAGCACATCAAACAAAACTTAAGGAAATGTTTTCAGATACACTGCAAAATATCTATTTTCAATACTCTGCTGTTTATTGCATTTTTTTAAATCTTCAAATTTCACGTCAAAAATAAACTAATTAAAGTCATTTTTCCTTAATGGATGTGGAAGAATTTTCAGGCAATCATTAAAACTCTTTCAGTTAAATAAAGTAAAATTGTTTATTTCTAATGATATAATCTAAAAAGTATATAAAGGATTAACTGTCTTTGTTCAACTACTCTTTATGGTAGCAGAACTAATTAGTTTGAAGGCACATTATTGTTAATACTTCATGTAATCTTTCATGCTAGCATGTCTCCATAACCCACCTAACAAGCTAAAACTTCCATTACTCTTAGGTGAAGTCCAATAAATCTGTGCATATGTATACATGCATAGTAAATTTAACGTGTGTGTGTGTGTGTGTGTGTGTGTGTGTGTGTGTGTGTATGATCTATTTTCACGAATCCTTTCCTTACTCCTATCCTAGGGTATATAGTTGCCTTTTCAGACTGGACTGTTTTCTTCATGTTCAAAACACTAGAAAAACTAGGGATAGTAGGAACTCAACATTGTAAAAGCTATCTACCCTAACCCAAGGACAACATTATTCTGAATGGAGAAAAATTAAAAGCATTTTTTTTCTAAAAACTAGAACAAGACAGGTATGTCTTCTTTCACCACTTCTATTCAACAAAGTCCTGGAAACTGTAGCTACAGCAATTAGATCAAAGAAATTAAAGGGATACAAATAGAAAAAGAAGAATTCAAACTATAACTCTTTGCTGATGACATGATTCTATATTAGAAGATCAAAAAAATCCACCAGAAAACTTCTAAAGCTAAAAAATTATTTCACCAAAATAGCAGGATATGAAATCAACATCCATAAATCAAACATATTCCTATACATCAGCAATGAATCCACTGAAAAGGAAATTAGGAAAACTCCCTCATTCACAATATCCTCAAAAAAAAATGGAGAATCAACTTCACAAAAGAGGTGAAACCTCTATAATGAAAACTAAAGAACACTAAAGAAAGAAATTAAAGAAGACCCTAGAAGACGCAAAGGTCTCCCATGCACTTGGATAGGTGAAATTAATATTGTCAAAATAATGCAAAGGTCTCCCATGCACTTGGATAGGTGAAATTAATATTAACACTATGATAAAAAGTGTTATAAAGATTTAATGCAATTCCCATTAAAAATATTAATATCATTCTTATAAAATAAGAAAAAAACAGTTATAAATTATATTTGGAAAAATAAGAGAAACAGAATAGCCAAGAAGAGTGAAGCAGGAGGCATCACAATACCAGAACTTAAACTATACTATAGAACTATAAGTAATAAAAACACATGATATTGGCACAAAAATAGATGTGTATGTCAATGGTACAGAGTAGAAGACATAGAAAATAACCCAAATAAATACAGTTATCTCATAATAGAAAACAGATTCCAAAAGTACACATTGGAGAAAAGATAGCCTTTTTAACAAATGGTTCTGGGAAAAGTGGAAATCCCTATGTAGCAAGATAAAATTAAAACCCAATCTCTCACCCTCTACAAAACTCAATTCAAAGTGGATCAAGAGCCTAGGAATTAGACTAGAGATGCTGTGCCTAACAGAAGAAAAAGTAGGCCAAAATCTTCATCATGTTGGCCTAAGAACTGACTTTCTTAACAAGATTCCTAAAAAATAGATAAATAAATAAATAAAATCATGAATCAGTAAGTGGGATGGATTCAAACTAAAAATCTTCTTCTTGGAAAAGGAAAAAAAAAAAACAATAATGTGAAGAGAGTGCCCACAGAGTTGGCTTTATCTAATATGCCACATGCATATTAGATAAAGCATTAATCTCCAGGATATATTAAGAATTCAAAAAACTTAATACCAAAACAGCAACAACAACAAAAAAGAACAACCAATTCACCCAATCAATAAATGGGCTAAGGAACTGAATAGAAACTTCACAGAGGAAGAATTAAATCAATCAATAAATATATGAAAAGTGTTCAACACTCTAGCAATTAGAGACATGCATATGAAGACTATTCTAAGATTTCATGTCATTCCATTCAGAATGGCAGTTATCAAGAATACAAGCAGCAATAAATATTGGTGAGCATGTGTGGGAAAGGTACACGCATACATTGCTGGTGGGATTGCAAATTGGTGCAACTACTCTGGAAAGCAGTATAGAGATTCCTTTAAAAACTTGGAATGGAACCACCATTCAACCCAGCTATCCCACTCCTCAGTTAATACCAAAAGGAATTAAACTTAGCATACAGTGTCCAGCCACATTAATGTTTATAGGAGCTCAATTTACATAAACTATGGAAGTAACCTAGATGCCCTTCATGGATGAATAAATAAAGAAAATGTGGTCTATGTATACAAGGGAATATTACTCAGCATTAAAAGAGAATAAAATATGCCATTTGCAGGCAAATGGATGGTGCTGGAGAATATTGCGTGAAATAAGCCAATCTCCCAAAATAAAAGGACAAATGTTTCCTCTGATATGTGGATGCTGATCTGTAATGGGGGTGCAGTGTAGGGAAGAATGGAGGAACTCTGGATTTGGCAGAGGGGACTGAAGGAAGAAGAGGTAGTTGTGGGTAGGAAGGATGGTGGAATGAAATGGACATTATTACTCTATGTACATGTATGATTGCACAAACAGTGTGACTCTGCATTATGTATAGCCGAAGAAATGAGAAGTTGTGTTCCATTCTGTATAATGAGTTGAAATGCATTCTGCTCTCATGTATAACTAATTAGAATAAAAAACATAAATTGGCAATAGATATGAGCTTTATTTCTGTACTCTGAATTTTGCCATATTAGTCTATATATCCATGATCATGCTGGTGTCAGAATTTTTGAATATAGTAGTTTTATAGTATATTCTGGATTCCAGAGGTGTGAGAAAACTAACTATATTATTTTTCAAAATGTTTACAAATTTCTGTGACCTTTGATTATTCATATAATTGTTAGAATCAACTTTTAATTTTCAGCAAAGAAGATTGTTTGAATTTGAGGAAATTGTTTTGAATCCTTAGTTGAATTTGGGGAAATTTATGTTAAAATTTAATTTTATGGTCTATTAAAATTGACTTTCTTTCATGGTCACTTATTCATTAATTTATTTCAACATGTCTTATTATTTCAGTATATTATTTTGTATTTAATTTATTTAGTTTATTTTCAAGTATTTCATATTTTGATGCTATCATAAGTGGAAGTTCTTTCCTTAATTTTGGTGTTGAATTATTCATTATCTCTTTGCAGAAGTGCAATTATTTTTGTATATCTAATTGTGTTCTGCAACTTTGATGGATTCGCTAATAAACACAATACATTTTTCATGAAATTATTCAAAATTTTTCTTTACAGGATAATATTGTCTGAAAATACACACTTTTTTATTTTCCCTTACAATTTGGATGTCATATATTTTGTTTCCTTGCCTAATTGTTCTGACTGGAACCCTCAGAAAAATGTTGAATAGTATTGTTCATATCAGTTATCCTTTCTTTGTTTTGATCCTAAAAGAACTGATTTAATCATTTGCCATTAAGTCTGTTAGCTGTGGCTTGTCAGGTTGAACAATTTTTCTTTTATTCTTAATGGTTTGCATATTTTCATCATGAAGCATTGTATTTGTCAAATGTGCCTTATGAATCAATTAAGATGATAATGTTTTTGTCCTTTATAATATTGCTATATCATTTTAGATTGATTATTTTCGGGGGTCAAATCATCTTTGCATTCCTTAGATAAACCCCACTTGATTATAGTGTAGAATCCACTTATATATTTTTAGTATTAATTTGAGGACTATTGCAAATATATTCATATGGAATGTTGAAAACAAAAACAACAACAACAAAACAGGACTGTTTCTTTCAGATATTTATTCTCCTAAATCCATCAGTTCTTTTACTCTTTTGATAAAATGTAACTTACTCCAAGTTTCCTTTCTTGATAACTTTATTTAGTTAGAAGCCAGCCAAGGCCTTCAAAACAAGTCTAATTCAGTTTTACAAGACAATTTTTCACATAGCAAAAGACAATTGTGAGTTTTGTCTTTTATAAATACAAATAATAAATACTCACAGTTTTGTTTATTCTTATAATTTCTGAAAATGTCTCCTAAATGATGCCTAGTATATAACCAGACATTTTATTTGTCCATCTAGAACTCTAAAACTAGACACATTACCTCCTTCATTTTAATGGTTATACTTCTATTAAAGTACTTTAGAATTTTATTTTCATGGTTGGCAGTCATCAGAGTCATCATTGTTGGCTCACACTGTGATTATTAACAGTTAAATTCATAAATCATATGTGATGTTATTGAACCACTATTCATAGCTATTTTTTGAACCCTAGTATCTGACTCTTTATTAATACATATTAAATGTACTTGTCTCATCTTACCCAAATTACTGACACAGTTCTGGAGTTTTGTTATTTTATCTAATAAACTTATTTGTGTAACCTTTCAGATGATTCTGTCTCAGAAATTTGTCCTAAAATCCCCATGTTAATAATAAATATTTTATTAATTTGTTTGAATTCATTTTATCCTGGAGATATGGTAAAATATAGTTGGATCAGTTGATCCCCAGAGCATAATAATATATTTGAAGGTTTCAGAACTTCACAATTGTGTTTCAAGATTTAAATAAACATAGAAAGGGTAAAACCTTTGCTGAGGAAATTCTGTAATACCTTTTAATCAAACTTTGTTTTTTGGTAAGTGTGCCTCAGTTTTGTTTAATTGGTTGTAAAATGCTAATAATTTTTTGGACTCTGCTCTCATCGATACTCACTCCATATTTTCTAACACTCTTATAGTTTCTCATTGCTTGAAGTACAAATTATGTCACAACAAACCTCAAATTTAGAATGCCAGCCCAGACTAATTATACTCATATTTCAGGTATGGTTTTGAATGTTGATTCTAAAACAGATCTCCATCTTTATAAAATGGAGAAATCTCTCCCTTTGGGAAACTACTCTTATTTAACAATATATGTATCTAGTTAAAGCTAACTATCAAACCTCATCTTCCCTGCCATAAACTGATCCATGCCCTACAAATAAGAACATCTGTCATGCCTTATAGCTTTACTAAATAGTCCCTGTCATAAACCTGTTGAGCAATTAACTCTTCATTATCATGTGTATACATCACTAGACTGTAACACCCACAATGATAGGATTAATATCTGTTGTTCATCATTGAAGTACTAAGATTACCACAGTGTCTGCCCCATAGTAGATCTACTATCACTTCTGAAGGAAGAAGGTAATCTTTGGTTCTAAAATTACCAGTAAACTCCAATAAAGTTAGTAAAACTGTGGGCTAATTCTTGCAGTACATCATGACATTCAGGCAAGAGGAACTTCTGATTTAAGCCCATTATTTTTTAGGACCTTGTAAATAATGAGCATATGAATGCATGCACACTTGTAATAAAATAAACAAGATCTTTCTTAGGACTCACCAGCTAGCATTTGAAGTCCACATGGTCTCCTGGCTTATACTGTTAAGGTTCTAAGGAATGTTTCTCCACACATATCTCTTATTCTACATCTTTATAACAACATGTAACTCCTTTGACAGTCATGAAGGTTTGTAAGTGTTGTTTCTATCAATGTTGAAGACAAATGCTATTTTGTATTGCAGAAAGGAATTGCATGATGGGAGTTCTTAGATAAAAAGAAAAAAGACAATTAGTTAAGTTGTAAAATTCTTCCTTTCAGATAGCAAGAATGTAATGTATTTGTATCTGATAAAGAGTAGATTCACAGTAATGTCAATTGTGTGCGTTCATATTCTTTTTAGTGTCCCAATTTATGAAATCATAAATACTCACAAGTTATCAGAGAAACAACAATGCCATGAAATGGCTGAAGAAACTTTTCAATAGTAAAAAAGTTCATCCTATTCTTAAATGTGTGTATAAATATATATATGTATATATATATATATATATATATATATATATATATATGTATATATATGCATATATATATGTACATATATACAAATATGCATGTATGATTTGAACAGCGTATGAAGTGTATAGTAGGCAGTTTTCACATATTTTATACATAAATATTTATATAAATATCATGCTTGATGATGTAAATATTATATCTATTGTGTTAAATACATGTATAATATGAGTTTTAATTTACACATTTATAAGCTTAAATACATAATAAAGCTTAAATATATAATATTAAATTTATATAGAGAGATTTACTATTTACTATAAAGGATTGGCTCAAACAATTATGGAGACTCACAATTCTCAAGATCTACAAGGTAAATTAAGCTCGAGACCCAGGGGAGATGATGGTGTAGTTTCATACAATGTTTAGGAATTTCAAGACCCATGGCAGGAAAAAGACAATGTCCCAGTTTAAAGGCAGTTTTGGAGAAATTCTTTCTTATTTGAAAGAGGTCAGCCTTTTTGTTTCGCTTAGGTTTTAACTGACTCTATGAGAGGCACCCACACTAGAGAGAACAAACTGCTTTACTCAATCCACCAATTCCAGTGTTAACCTCATATAGAAATACCCTCACAGAATCACACAGAATAATATCTGACAAATATTTAGGTATCTCTGGAATAGTTGAGCAGACACATAAGTGTAATGATAACAAAATTTGATTTTTATACTCATATTTCAGGTATGCTTTTGAATGTTGATTCTTTATAAAATAGAGAAATCTCTTTAAATTTTTACTTTGGCTAGATAATTTCACTGAATTGTAAAGAATTATATTCTTACAAAAATATATATAACTAGATAACATTAAAATGTCAAGTTGGACATGGTGACAGAGATCTGTAAGCCCAGCAACCTGGGAGACTAAGACAGGCAAATTACGAGTTCTATGCCAACTTCAGGAAATTAGCAAAAACTTGCCTCAAAATTTAAAAAAGAAAAAGAAAAAAAACTGAAGATGTATCTCAGTGTTAGAGCTCCTCTAGATTCCATCCTCAGTATAGAAAAAAATAAGTAAATAAATAACCAAGCAAATAAATAAAATTAAAATGCCAAATGTTAAATGAAACATTTACTTTTTTAAACTTTTATTTTATCTAATATTTTAATGAGAATACATATTTTTCATTTTAAATTTAGTACAAGACTTTGAATGTCTTAGCAAATATATTTTTTGGAAATATAAATAAAATAATTAAAATTTTACTATTGTGTTTACTTTAATTTCTCTCTCCCTCTCTCTGTCTCTCTCTCTCTCTCTCTCTCTCTCTCTCTCTCTCTCTCTCACACACACACACACACACACACACACATACACACATACACACACTCACACACACAAATTAAGCATAACTTCTCTTTTCTCTGATTATATATGATGCAGAATCACACCATTCATGTGATCATACACAAAAAAATAATGTTATTCTCATTCTACCACTCTAACACCCCCACAACTCCCTTCTCTCACTCCTCTCTGCCCAATCCAAAGTTCCTCCATTCTTTCTTGCCCCCCCCCGCCACATTATGGACCAGCATCCACTTGTCAGAGAAAATATTTGTTCTTTGGTTTGGGGGGATTAGCTTACTTCACTTGGCATGATGTTCTCCAGATCCATCCATTTACCTGCAAATGCCATACTTTCATTCTTTTTAAAGGATGAGTAATATTCCATCATGTATGTAGACCACAGTTTCTTTATCCATTCATCTATTGAAGGGCACCTACTTTAGTTCCAGTTTGCCTACTGTGAACTGAACTGCTGTAGACATTGATGTGGCTGCATTTCTATCATATGCTGATTTTAAGTTCTTTTGGTATAAAATGAGGAGTGGGATAGCTGGGTCAAATGGTGGTTCCATTCTAAGTTTTCTAAGGAATCTCCATACTGCTTTCCAGAGTAGTTGCTCCAATTTGTAATCCTCACCAACAATGAATGAGTGAAATTTTTTCCCCACATTCTTGCCAACAATTATTGTTGCTTGGATTTTTGATACTTGCCATTCTGACTGGAATGAGATGAAATCTTAGAGTAGTTTCAATATGCATTTCTCTAATTGTTAGTGATGTTGAACTTTTTTTATATATTTGTTGATCGATTGTATTTTTTCTTCTGTGAAGTGCCTACTCGTTTCCTTAGCCCATTTACTGATTGGGCTAATTTTTCTTTTTTTGGTATTAAGTTTTTTGAGCTCTTTATATATCATGGAGATTAGTGCTCTATCTGATGTGTGTGTGGTAAAAATTTTCTCCTGTTCTGTTGGCCCTCTCTTCACATTATTGTTTTCTTTGCTGAGAAGAAGCTTTTTGGTTTGAATCCATCCTGTTTATTGTTTTTTAATTTTATTTCTTGTGTTTTAGGAATCTTGTTAAGGAAGTCAGGTCCTAAGCCAATATCATGAAGATTTGGACCTGCTTTTTTTTTTCCTTTTGGCACAGAGCCTCTGTTCTAATTCCTAGGTCCTTGATCCATTTTGAGTTGAGTTTTGTGCAGGATGAGAGATAAGAACATAATTTTATTTTGCTTCATATGGATTTCCAGTTTTCTCAAGACCATTTGTTGAAGATACTATCTTTTCTATATTTACTATAATTGTTAATGAAATTATAATCAAAATTTGAAAACATTAATAAAAATACTGCCACTATGACATATACCTTAGCAAAACAACTTAGAGGAGAAAAGATTCAATTTGGTTCATAGTTTCAGAGATTTAATAGCCCCCCTTTCATTAGGCCTAATATGAGGCAGACCATCATGGTAGAAAGTTGTGGCAGAGAAATAGTGCTTGGCCCATTGCATTCAGGGACCAGAGAGGTGGGAGAGAGGAGGCAGGGACAAGATATAGTCCCAAAATGTACACCTCATTGTGTCCTATTTACATATAGTTGCCACCTCTTCCAAGTAGTCTATTACAATTATTAATCCTTCAAATAAATGATTCCACTGGTGATTACAGCACTTGTAATCAACCACTTTCCAAAGGTCCTACATTGGTGCTTTGGTGACTAAGTACTCAACATATAAACTTTTGAGGGCATTCCAAAGACAATCTATAATGCACTGAATACAATTACATTTCTTTTTAATTGTTCAGTTAATATAGAATAAGAAAAATTAAAATTTTGTCAAAATAAATGTTATATAAATAAGTACTAGAAAATAAAAATTCTAAAAGACAAAAAAATAGTAAAATATTCAAATATGCATATTAGTTATATTTTTTAAGTGGGAATAATAAAAACGAATAGACATCTATTATATATTATTCACAGAAAATTTTTGAAGATAAAGGAATAGATCTTTATTTAATGAATATCTAACAACTGGGGAGAAAAACAAAACATGAGAAAACAGGAGAACTTGCATTTGTAATTGAGTTCCTGACCTTATAAGTGTAAGTTCCATCACTCCAAGGAAAAGCAGATTTTTTTGATCAGAGCTGTCTGCAGACCTAATTAAGTTGGCAGACATGACACCACTGAGGTTTAACATAGAAATAAGAAAGCCTGAGTGGGTATAGTGGAAAATAAAGTGAAGAGAACTTTGGATTCAAATGGAGACACTTAATCCTTGACAGATAAAATTACCAAATCATAACCCTAAAATTGATAAAGTTTTGCTTAAGTAATTAAACATCAGAAAAATTAGCCAAAATTTTGTATTATGTAACCTAATTTGAGTGCAGATCTTAGGTTATTTTTGTTCTTGAAATGCAGAAGTAGACAAATCTTATAAAGGGATGGGACTTTGACAGATGATTTGCAATAAAAGAAATTAAAGTTTTGTATGGATATATATTTGCCTTAGAAACATAATGTTGGCAACAAAGTACAGAACAGGTTAACACAGGGATCTTTTGAATAAGTCTAAATATCAAAACTATTATTAAAACAAAAGTCTGCATGAGTAATATTGGATCCAGAAGAAAACATTTCACAAATCAGCAAATGAGGAGAAAGTAATTAGTTCAGGCCACTGTTATGGATTTAATGTGTCCTCACCAAAATTCAGGTATTGTCATGTGATTGTATAAGGACGTGGAGCCTATAAGAAGTAGTTAGTTCATGGTGGCTTCTCCCTGACAAATTGGATAAGGTGCCTGTATAAAAGTGCTTGATAAAAAAAAAAAAAGTTTATTCCATTGCCCTCTGTCATTTGCCACATAAGGACAATTACCATGGAAATAGGAGAAAGGGTAGAAGAACAGATACTGATGCTGGTAGGTGAGTGAATTTTTTGGAAGTTGTTTTATTCGGTGTGGTTCTCTAATGAAACAACATGGATTGAGAAATTTATAAACAATAGAAATTCATTTAACTCACAGTTCTAGAAGCTAGCGTGACCTATAGTAAGTTTTCACATTTGGTGGGGGACTTCTTGTTGCATTGCAGCTTTGCAAAATCATCACATTAAGAGAGAGAGGGGGAAGGGGAGAGAGAGAGAGAGAAAGAAATCATGGACCAATCTCTATTTTTTTCTCATAAATATACTCCTGTGATAACTCAATCTTTGCTATAATAACAGTGTTAATCTATTCATGAGGGTGGAGCCCTCATGACCTAATCACCCCTTAACTCCCCTAATTTCTAAAACATGAAATTTGAGGGATGTATACAAACCATAGAAATGTTTTTATAATTTATTTCCTATTTTCTTAGTGAAAGAGAAATGCCCTCAACTATGAGTAAAAATGGGAGGCATTAGGATTTAGAAGATTATGTAGAAAATTGCTATCTAGGGAAATATGGGAGTGAACAGACTAGGATAATGCAGAATGATTCCCAGGCAGTACTAAGGGTGAAACTAAATCATAAAACTCATGTAAAGTGAAGCTAATCAGTATAATAATGTGGTTTTCTATAGGTGTCTTCAGTTTGGTAAAAACGAATAGAAATGAAGTTTTACCCAACCATAAAAAACAAAACTATGTCATTTGTAGGAAGAGGGATGGAGACCATAATTTTGTGTGAACTGAGCCAGATTCAGAGAGAAAAGTATTGTATATTTTCTCTCAAAGGTAGAAGTCAGAAGGAAAAAGAGCAGGGAACAAGACTCCATTAAATTAGAAGGGAAGCCAATTGGGTAGAGGACATCTGGGAAGGAGAAAGAAAGGATGGGGGAGGAATTGGAAATTAAATTGTTGAAAATATTTTTCATGGATGCAAAAACATGCCACAACAAAATCCCACCATTTTGCATAATTTGTACCCATAACAAAAAAAAAAAATAAGGAATAGCTGTATGTACCATAATTATGGTTTAGTCAAACAAATATTTTGAAGTAAGAAAATGGTAAAGATGTTATTCGTAAGACAATAATTGTAGTGATTGACCATGGATTTGGTTCTGAATAAAAAGGAGACTAAGCACAGTTGGACCAAGTATAAATCTAATGAAGTTTCAAGCTTCTCTTTTGTTTCACATTCTTCCATGTCCTTCCATATCTCTGAACAAGACTTATAGCCATGAATTAAAGCCTGTGTTTGTAATATTTTAAAGAGGAATTTTAACCACAATTATATAAGCACCACGCCCTTTTTTTCCTACTCCTTCTACACCTCCTGACTGTCATGTCCAGAATGGCTTTTCTCTTTATTGTGCTTCTGCCATGATGTTCAGCTGCATCTTGGGCCCAGGACAATGGGGCTGGCTGATCATAGACTGTCCCTCTTGAATAAAGAGTAAAAACAAACTTTTCCTCTTCTAAGTTGTTCTTGACATTTCTTTTTGTCATAGCAACATAAAGCCAACTAAAACACTTACTATGTATGAACTGCTGTGTTATCTTGTTTGATGTCTGTGTTTCAAAGAGATGGTTCTCAGGTCCAAGAGAAACACTTGTGTCATTGTGGCTGAGCTGATAAAATGATGATTCTCAGAAGCAGAAATAAATATTAGCATTTGCAATTGTTAAATGCTCTATCAAAAGATGAATAGGGAAATTGTTTCCCTTATCTTCAACAGGTAGAATTTAGTCTTTTATTTTTTTCATTTTTATTCATCTTTATGAAACCATCACAGAATAGTAACTTACTACAGTTTTAATTATTTTTGTTTGCTTTCAGGCCTCACCTCCTTATCAATGAATAAGCAAATTACGTTGGTACTGAATGTACCTTGCTCCCTCCAAATACCTTACTGGATTGTGGACTTTCTTTCAAACTATTTGTCACTGAAACTAAAACAACCTAATATGTATAGAAAAGGGTAGAGACAAACAAAATATTGACTTATAATTTTTTTCTGAAACTATATGGAATTACACCAAGAATAATTATTTAGTGAGAAGGTGAAGAAAGAACCAAGACATCATTAAACACTTAATATTTAAGTTTGGCACAGTATATAATTGTTTAACATTGGGTATTTTTTATTATTCCCTCTTAGAAATATGAACCTACCACAAAATAATGCAATAAATAACTGCATTTCTGAATAAAATCAGTATATTTAAAATAGGTTGTGACATAGGTTTCACCCTATTTCCTTAGTCTTGAAAATCATTACTATATAACTTAGTCCACTCAGAATTAATTATCTGAGTAGTCAATGTTCCAAGGAAGATACTCTAAAACTACCACAAGCACCAAAGATGGCTAAAGACGAGTCTTTATTTTTATTCCTTTTAAAAATAATGAGTCATTTTTCTCTTTAAAATAAAAAGTATACATAATTATACGTATATGTAATACGCACACATATATATGTATGTACATACATTTGTGTGTGTATATATATATATATATATAATATATACTATTCATAAATGAAACAATAATAAAACATACAAAGATGTTGAACAGTTGCAGTTGAGAGATTTTGAAAAATGCTAATTTTAATAAATACTTCTTTTATGCTAAAAGTTGTTCTACAGAACTCAGAGCCCCAAAGTAATCAATCCTCAAATGGGTCTCTATTCCCTCAGGCTCCTTCCTTGCTTTTTTGTCACTAATTGCATTGACAGCTGGTAGTTCTTACTTTGAGACAATTTATCTTCTTACTGAATATTTATTGAAATATACCTTGTTCTAGTATTGACCTTACATCATGAGGAAGCAGTGAATAATAGCAAAGTCCCCTGGGTCCTGACAGATGGTTTTAGTATTCACTTTAGCTTCTAGCATTAGCCCTCACAGCATATGCAAAACATAGTACATTAGCCTCTGATGGTAACATGCAATGCTAACTGAAGTAAAAGGACAATGTGGTAATTCATGCACAATTTTTGTATATAATCTTGAATTTCAAGGATAATGTGTCTTCAATTGCAAAATAATTTCCCAAATATAAATACAGAATATAAAAGTAGGTTAAATATGTGTACTGTAGACTTTATGTGCCAAAATGAACCATATACAGCCAAAATATTAACATGATTCTAAGTTCTATCTTTATTACTTAAAATGTTATTGATATGTTAGTAATATTCCTTTTTAAAATATAAATGATTAAAATATTATTAAAATATTATTATTATTCTACATTTTGGAATTTAGGCAATATATGTTTTTAACATAAAACATTGAATCTTTTAGGTCAGATAGCTGACTCATTAATTTAACTCATTAGAGAAGGTCATCTTTAAACATGTATTTTCTTTCCTTTTTTTTATTCCAGTCACAAATTTCAATTACATTTTTAAATTTAAAATATAAAATATTCTATGAAAATCTTCTGATCCTATTCCCATTCTTTCTGGTAAAGCATACACAATATGGTCTCCTGACTTTAACTTTGTCTATCTTCCTCCCTTTTAGTCCTACTCAAATCCACAATTTCCTTTCTCATCAATGTTGTCTTTTGCAAACAGATCTAAGTATGCCATTTATCTGCTTAAAAATTCCCAATGACATTCAATTTTCTAGAAAATAGTGTTCAAATTCTTTGACAAAAAATCAGTATGCTACAAAATATTACTTGCATTGTGCTTTTCTTGTTTATAGTCAATTCTCATCTCAAACTTCATGTTTAAATTGACTTGCAGTGAACATTTCTCTAGATGTCCCCAATGATCCATGCCTATATTTATTCACTTTCCACAGAGTGAGAGTAGAATCTTTGACTTTACTTCTAACTAATAAAACATAATGAGATGTTGTTGTCTTAATTACATTAAATTATATGGCAAAAGGTGATAAGATGTCATTCCCATCATTATGTCTTATTATACAATAGATAACAGAGAATCTTACTTCTTGGCTCTAAAGCAGAGTGCCATGTTATGAGAAAGTCTATGAAGACACCACATAATAAGGAAAGCAGGTACATTTAGAGGCCAAAAATAAACTCTGGATGACAACTACTAAGAAAATGGGGACCTCAGTCAATCACAGAAATTATTCTGCCACCAACCTCAGTAACCTAGAAAATGGATTTTTCCCCAGTCCAGTTTCTGAATGAGACCACAGAGTGAATTGATTCCAGCCTTGAGAAATTATTAGATGAGGAACTAGCAAAATAATGCCCAAACACCTGACCCATGGAGTTGTAATTTAAAAAAATAGAGTATTTTTCTGTATTCTCATATAATTTTCATAGGCCAAGTATCTTTTATAATGTCTTATTCTTAAGTGTTTGTTTCCCTGCCTTCTTTTCCTCACATGCATGTATGTACACACACACACACACACACACACACACACACACACACACACACAGAAATATATTCAAATTGAAGTCTTATATTGTGAAGAAAGGATCTTTGATTTATTCTTGTTTCTCCATCTCTAATCACAAGTGTTTGGTACATGTTTATTTGCATTAAATGAACATTAGCAGTCATTTTATATGTAATAATAATTATTATAACCTAATAATAACAACAATAATATGTCATTTATGAACACTTAACTGTTCCAGGCACTGTACTAACAGTTCATATATTAACCTTGTTATATAATATTCATATTTTAAAGTTTAAAAAGCTGAAATTTGAAACATATAGATTTTCTTGTGCTGTTTTCAAATTTCCATCACCTTCATGTCTCACCCTTTCATTCACTAGCAAACATGTTTCGTCTCATAATCTCTCCTCTTTTATTCCACAGAGTAATGAAATAGTAATGGCAATGCTAATTATTATGAACATCAATACCCTCCTGTCATATGTGACTCACACAAGGCCAATCAAATTTCTCCCTCAGATAAGAAATGCAGATATGAAAAGACAAGGCATCATTATCCTCTACTATGCACATACATTATATGTTGAAATTATTTGTTATCATTTATCTGAGCATCTAAGAAGAAAGTGCAGGTGAATAAAGTTAGTGCATTGAGAAGAGCCAAGACATGTATCAAGAAATAGAACTTTGTCTGACTTATTTGAACTCTCAAATTGAACAATTACTAAAATGAAACTTATCTCTGAAAGGTATGTAAGTTAATAATTCTCTTTATATCAGCTAATTTAATTTGAATTTCTCTTGAAAAATATAAAGCCCAGTGTCTTACTGATAGCAAATGATAAAACCAGTGTTCAAATTTATTTCTCTAAGGATAAGTCCATAGTCTATGTATTTTTTTTCCTTTTTTTATTATTATTAGTTGTCCAAAACATTACAAAGCTCTTGACATATCATATTTCATACATTTGATTCAAGCAGATAATGAACTCCCATTTTTAACCCGTATACATATTGCAGATTCACATCGGTTACACATCTACTTTTTACATACTGCCACACTAGTGTCTGTTGTATTCTGCTGCCTTTCCTATCCTCTACTATCCCCCCTCCCCTCCCCTCCCCTCTCATCTTCTCTCTCTAACCCACTACTGTAATTCATTTCTCTCTCTTGTTTTTATCCCCTTTCCCCTCACTTCCTCTTATATGTAATTTTGTATAACAATGAGGGTCTCCTTCCTTTACCATGCAATTTCCCTTCTCTCTCTCTTTCCCTCCCCCCTCTCATCCCTGTTTAATGGTGATCTTCTTCTCATGCTCTTCCCCCCATTCTGTTCTTAGTGCTCTCCTTATTTATAATAATTTCTTACTTTTTTCTCAGAATACAGAAATTCTTTTTTAATTTTTTTATATATGAGAGAGGAATGCATTACAATTCTTATTACACATATAGAGTACATTTTTTCATATCTCTGGTTGTATACACAGTATATTCACACCAATTCATGTCTTCATACTTGTACTTTGGATAATAATGATCATCACATTTCACCATCATTAATAACCCCATGCCCCCTCCCTTACCCTTCAGCCCCTATGCCCTATCTAGAGTTTTTCTATTCCTACTATGCTCCCCCTCCCTATCCCACTGTGAATCAGCCTCCTTATATCAAAGAAAACATTTGGCATTTGGTTTGGGGGTTTGGCTAACTTCACTTAGCATTATCTTCTCTAACTCCATCCATTTACCTGCAAATGCCATGATTTTATTCTCTTTTGTTGCTGAGTAATATTTCATTGTGTATATATGCCACATTTTTAAAATCTATTAATCTATTACCATCACTAGCAATTAGAGAAATGCAAATCAAAACCACTTTAAGATTTCATCTCACTCCAATCAGAATGGCAGCTGTTATGAAGACAAACAATAGTGAATGATGGCAAGCATGTAGGGAAAAAGGTACATTCATATATTTCTGGTGGAATTGCAAATTGGTGCAGCCAATATGGAAAGCAGTATGGAGATTTCTTGGAAAATTGGTAATAGAACTAACATTTGACCCACCTATCCCTCTCCTTGGTCTATACCCAAAGAATTTAAAAATAGCATACTACAGGGACACAGCCACATCAATGTTTATAGTAGAACAATTCACAATAGAGTACTTAAATTCTTAATAATAACCTGAATTAAATGTTCTCCTATAGAAGAATATTATCAGCACAGTGTCATATTTATAATAACAACAATGAATATTTATTGTCTGTGTATAAAAATAATGCTTATAAAAATAATAACTCATTATTTTATACATTATTTATTATGTACATGTACTTTAGTTATAATAATATACATTGACAATAAATATGTTAAATATGTGTGAAATGATAAGCAGGGGTGGCAATAGGTATTCCCAAATTCATCCTTTAATAAAAAGTCAAATAAAACTTTAGAGTTCCATGTAGTCTAGTTTATAGAGAAGCCAAAGACACACTGAAATGCCAAAATTAGATGCTAAATTAATGTACTTCCTTGTTTAAGAATATGTACTTGAAGTTGTTTTTTTTTTTTAAATCTATGTGGAGAACAATAGAGACTGACCTAAGATATGTCATAAAAACATTGAAACAATTCACAGTCTGCAATTTTCTTATGTGTATAGTTATTTTCACAATAATATTTTTATTATTTTTATTATAATTTGTTATATATGACATCAAAATGCATTATAATTCATATTATACATATAGAGCACAATTTTTCATATCTTTGGTTTTTCACAAACTAGAGTCACACCTTTTGTGTCTTCAGACATGTACTTTGGGTAATAATGTCCATCTCATTCCACCATCTTTCCTATATCCCACAATAAAAATTTTTAATTAAAAAGGCATAATTTTCCTTTTGAAGGGGCTAGTAATTATGTTATTATATTTTAACTGTTAAAGTACTTGCTCTTAAAACCACAGAAGATGAAGAATAAAATAAATCTTTTCTATAACATAGTAACAGATGATTTAACTTTATTGGTGGACCAAGAAGACAAGCACTTATTTTTAATTTCTGTTAAATTTTCAATACAACTATTTTCATAATATTTTTAATACAAGTTATGTGCAATGCAGCTAACTAAATAGCATCATTGTCATTTGAATAATATATCCATCAAAAAAACATACATGCATTTTCCAAAGGCATTTAAAAATGCAAAAAGAAGTTATTCAACAAGTGAGATAATTTAAAATTAAAAGTAAAACTATAAACAACATACAGCCTTTGAAAACTGAGTGTTATTCATAGCATTCAATGTGCTTTGTTAACTACAACATTTTGTTTTTTGTTTTTTGTTGATATTAAAATCATTAAAATTTCAAATTACTTTAGTTTCATGTAATACTTGAGTAACATTCTAACAAGCCAAAATTTCCATTTATCAATGAAGTTCAAGATATCATGTATTGCATCATATGAAGATAAGTTTAATAATATCAGTCCTATGACTAGTCATATTTAGAACACAGACCCCAAATTCAGGTGATCATTTAATCTGCTCTCAGGTTTTTTTTTTCTTTTCTTAACTCAGTGTGGCATAATATTAATTATATGATGAATATCAGTGATCTAAAACACAAACTTAATATTTTGGAGTTTTTTAATACTTGTGACCATTTTTTAAATTTATTTATGTATTTATTAATTTTGAGATCTCTCTAAAATAAAATTCACAAGTCCATTTTATTTTGTACCATATAATTAGATCATGAAGATTAAAAGTTAAAAGTTTCATGCAAAATCATTGGTGAGATTTACCACCCTAACATGAAAATGACATTTAAGTTCAGAATGCAGATAGGTATATTATATAAGGTTAAGGTTGGAAGATACATTTAAGATTATTTCACTCCAGTAAAAATTACAATTATCAAAAATACAAGCAACAATAAGTGTTGGCAAGGATGTGAACAAAAATGTACCCTCATACATTGCTAGCAGCACTGCAAATTGGAGACACCACTCTTCAAAGCAGTTTAGAGATTCCTTAGGAAACTTGAAATGAAACCACCCTTCAACCCAGCTATTCTACACTTCGCTCTGTACCCAAAAGACTTAAGATCAGCATACTATAGTGACACAGCCACATCAGTTTTTACAGCAGCTCAATTCATAATAGCTAAACTGTGGAGCCAAACTAGATGCTCTTCAATAGATGAATGGATAAAGAAACTGTGATATATACAGACAATGGAATATTATTCAGCATTAAAAGAGCATAAAGTCATGGCATTTGCAGGGAAATGGATGGAGTTGGAGAATATCATGCTAGGCGAGGTAAGCCAATCCCCTACAACTGAAGGCTGAATGTTCTCTGTGATAAGTGGATGCTGATCCATAAAGGGGGAAGGGAGTATGTGAAGAATGGAGGAACTTTGGATTGGGCAAAGGAAAGGGTAAGGGGAAAGGGCATAGGTAAGATGATGGAACAAGATGGACATTGTTACCGTAAGTACATGTATGATTGCACAAATATGGTGACTCTGCATCATGTACAAACAGAGAAATGAAAAATTGTGCTCCATTTGTATACAATGAAACAAGATTGCATTCTGCTGTAATGTATACTAATTAGAAAAAACTTAAGTGTTACAAAAAAGATTATCAAGAATAACACTTTCATTAAAAGTAGGTTCATTTAAGTTAAAATGAGGTCATACTGGATTAGAATGGACCCCTATGAGAGCATAACTGATTCTCTATCAGAATACTTTCATTTAATGACAGAAACATGCAGGGAGAATGCCAAGCAATCACAAAGGCAGAGATGGGATTTATGAAGCTGCAGTCCCTGGGACACCAAAGATTACTGAAAAACAACTAGAAGCTAAGAAAAGGCAAGAAAGCCTTCCACTCAAGTTTTCAGAGAAAACATGGCTCTGCTGATATGTTGACTTCTTACTTTGGGCCTCTAAAACTGAGGAACAATAAATATCTGTTGTTTCAAGTAAGCCAGTTAGTGGTACATTTTTATGGCAACCACAGGAAACTAATATTTCAGGTAAACTCGGGTCTGCCTTTCCTTTTGGTATATAGGACCATCAAGGACGGTGGAGTTAATAATATAACCGTGTGTTTTTTGTCGCTTTGTAACCCATGGCCACAAAGCTGAAAAGAGCACTTCTTAAGGATTCTGTTATTTTTGACTGGTAAAACCATTTCCCCACACACTATGAAGATGACTTCACAGTGTCTTCTTTTCTAAATTCCCCAATGCCTTTATACCTTCCTCATCTGTTAACCTTGCCTCTATACTTCACTAGAATGATGGAAGCAATTTAAACAGATTCCATTGTCATTCATCACCATATGTACAAATATTTCTAAACCTCTACACAAATTGTATGTCTTTCTTTCTGTTACAAATAAAAAAAATCCCTACATTTCTCATAATCATCTCTTTCCCATGCGCCCCTTATGCAATCTCTTTAACCTTAAGGATGTTGATCCTTGTCTCATGGTATAATTTTTCCTTGTCCAATATTTTAATATTAATCTGTAAGAAACTATAAATCCAGTGTTATTTAATATAAATAAAGACAAACTAATGTTCCCTTTGACTATAAATGTTATTCCATTTATTCTACATTTCTCTATTCTTCTTCAAATTAAAGCTTCTTTTTTAATTGTTTTTAATTGTAGATGGACATAATTTTACCTTTATTTTATTTTATTAATTATTTATTTATATGCAGTGCCGAGGATTGAACCCAGGGCCTTACATGTGCTAGGCAAGTACTCTTGCACTGAGCTGCAACCACAACTCCCAAATTAAAGCTTCTTAAAATGATGGGTGTATTCTCTATCTCCATATTCTCATCTCCTTTTCACTTTTCAATCCATGCTCTTCTGGCCTCTGTCCTTTCCATTCCCAATAACTTATTTTATCAAGATTATCTCTATATTGCCAAATCCACTGGTCCTTTTCTATTTATAGAAAAATAAAAGTAGATCCCTTGAATCATTTATTGAGGTCTATTACCTGTTCATTCTTAAAAATTTTTCTTCTTTCAATTTAAGGAATAATAATAAAGAGGAGACAAACACAAGGTTTAGAGAGGCAGAGAAGGTGGCAGAGTGGCTCTTTGTCCAAGCTGCTATGTTTATTTGTACCAATGGGTTACATTAGGTCATTAGTATCATAACTACATTATTGTTTAGAGTATCAGTAAGGTTGCATATTTTGCAGTTACATTCCGTAGTTAAAATATGTAATGTTAGGAGCTTTGTGCAGTTCTCAAGAAGGTCTATTGTGTGAAGTTACTGTTAGGGGGGCAGCTCCAGGAGCACCAGAGCTTGGTGAAACATTGTAGTTATCTAGCAAATAAGTTTTTCTATTCCCAGGAGCTATGTGCCTGCAATCAAGGTCAAGGCTTAATGAGGCTCTAACACCTCAAGGTATTGACGTACCAGCGAGACACAGCACATACATTAGCTATATTATTAGATCTTAAGAGAGACTACAGAGCATTATAAGGGTAGGAAACAGGGTTCCGGTTACCCACTGGGAGTTTTCCCACCAGGGAAATGCTTCCCTGTATATTTCCATAGTCAGAATCCCTACATTTTGATTTCTGACTTAATTTCACTGCTTTTTTCTTCTTAGTCTTTGAATGTTCCTTACCTATATTTTTGTCTGAACATAGCATCTCTACAATTTGTTCTCAGTCCTGGAGTTTTCAGTCCTTGACATTAATTGCCTCCCTCCAGAAGCTCTGATCTAACCACATGACTGAAATATTATCTCCAAAAAGATTAATTTCCAAATTGTATTCTAGCTCTGACATCTCCTCTGGCTTCCAGACAATCTGTTTACTCAAGCACTTGAAATCTTCTGTTATGATTTAGACATAAGGTGTCCCCCAAAAGCTGATATGTGAAACAATGCAAGTAAATTTAGTGGTGAAATGATTGGATTTTGAGATAGTTATCCTAGTCAATGTGCTAATCCACTGATAGAGATTAACTGGGTGGTAGCTGTAGGAAGGTAGAGTGTAACTGGAGGTGGTAAGTCATGGGGAGGTGCCTTATAAATATTTTGTCAGCGGTGAGGGGAGTGCTTCCCGCCACTTTCTAGATGGCCAAGTCCATACCTGCTTTCTTCCATGAGATTCTTCTGCTATAATGTTCTGCCTCATCTAGGGCACAGAGCAATGGAGTCATCCATCTGTTGACTGAAACCTTTGAAACCATGAGACCCCAAATGATGATCTTGTCAATGACTCTCATTTAATTAGTGCATACTCCATATTCCTGAAATGTTTCCTAATGTAGTGTCTGTCCCTTTTCTAATCTCATTGGGTCCCACTAGGACCCCTCACTTACTGAAAGTAACTACATGACTTTATTTACTCATGTTTTTGTTCTTCAATTATGCCAGGCTCCTATTATTTCAGGGATATTCTGTTTGAAATAGTTTTCCATGTTATTTGTGGGGAATATTATTTCTACAAAATTTGGGAATTCTTATCTTTACTCAGAACTTAGCTCAACAGTTTCATTAAAAAAAAAGTAGAAAGCTTCAATGAATATCCCTCTCTTCCATTTAAACACCCCAGCTTGTTCTGTCATATATGTTGTCTTATTTCCTTCATGAAGTTATCTATATTCTTTATTATCATGGCTATTTGTCCCTTTGATAATTGTGATTCTCCTGCATTTAGAATGTAATACACTTTGAAGCATGAGCCTAATGTGTCTTCCTTGCTATATCTCTAACATCTAGAATACTGTTTCACTAAAGGATTACTTAGGAGAGTTGAAATTCAAATGTAGTTTTCAGCCCCACTTCCTAAAATGGGTAAAATACAAATATTATTCTAATCTTTAATTTAAAGATATAATAGAAGATCATTTTTAAAATGTTGTTGCATTTTCCAAACTCAAAATTTGAACAGAGTTGAGAATATGTTCATATGCACATGTGAATGTACATTTCAGTTTAAATTTTATATTATAAAATAAGCATTTCATTTTAAGGTAATGGGTATAATTTTTAAATAATTTCCTTCTTTTAACTTATTAAAATTCTTTGGAATTGTGCATGTTTAGATACATTGTACTCTCATTTTGAGGAAGATTTATCAAAATAAAAGTTAAAATATTAAAGAAAAGACCTTAATTATTTAAAATAGCCAACACCAAAATCAATTTATTTAAAATAGTTTTATTTTAAAATAATTCACATAAAAGATCAGGTTTTAGTGTTTCCAAACAACTTATAAAACAATAATGTGCTTCACAAAATATAGACTTTACCTTAAGATATTAAATGGATAACACAAAGCAATACATATTTGTATTGATTTGTGAGATAGTATCTAAATTATTTCAGTCATATATTGATTTTTTTTTCAGAATTTGAAATGTTTCTTATTAGAAAATCAATATGGCACTTTACCAGACATTTGGACAAACACTAGAGTATTCTCTGGACAGCACAGTCACAAACATATCCATTCACTCCATTTGTTTATCACAATAAATTTGTTAATAAAATATTAATTTGTGCAATAAAATGCTCAATAGATATTTGCTACTAAACATAGGCTATTCGGATACTTTGTAGAATTAATTGACAATAAAAAGAGGACAAACAGAAAAAATTAAAGATGAGGAATGCATATTCATTTTAGTAGATTATATCAAAGAGAAAAATATCTAATATTAATAAGATTGCTTTCAGAGACAGTGTATCTTAAATATATTAATGAACACACAAAAATTAAACTCCTGATATGGTAATAAGACGTTTTGAAAAGTAAAAAGCTTTCACTTTTTTTAATGTGTAAAATGAAGAAAAGACCTGTAGAATAAAATAGAGTTGGCTCTTTCATCCATACTATAGATATTATATTTGGATAAACTAAATATATTTCATTATGTTATAAAATCTCATTAAGAAATATGCCCTAAATAAAGATATGAGACAGAGGCTTTATTTTATTGGGAAGGCACTTCAGATTTAAAATAAAATATATTAAAAATAATGATTTCAAAACTAATTTAAATATTTTGTGACAGTTTTCCATGATATCTTCCATATGTTTTACACCACACCTTTATATTTTGTAAGATAGTACTATTAATTATATATTCAACATCTAACTTAATACTTGTTCTTTATGATGATAATGTCTCCTTTATATTAAACAGAATTTTTTCATATAAATACATAGTAGAAATGTTATCAGTATATTTTATTTTAGTAAAAATTACCTCTGAGAGAAGTGAATATTGACAACTTGACATTTTTTTTTTACATAGCAAATATAGTTTAATAGCTCTATTTGGGCTTTACATTGGAGTTTTGAGAAATATAAAAGCTGTTTAGATTCACATAAAGAGAAAGATGTAAATCTTGAGAAAGTATAATTTAAAGGAAAACTAATTGGCATTTGGTATAGGATTCTCTCTTTAAACTTGAGAGTGAATTTTTAAAGAGAAGATGGGGCACAGAAGGGACTTATGGCTGGGGCATGCCCTTGGTTGCATTTCTTAAGGATCTGTGCTTGGCAGAAAGAACCAATTGGCAACAGGGAAAATGTATTTCAAAAAATAAATTACAGTTATGGGGTCCTTAATATCCATCCAACCAGGGGAAGAATTATTCCTTAATTCAGAAAAAGGATAACACATGCAATTGGAGAAAAATATATTCTATTTGCATGGGTTAGAGAGGTGCAGGACCAACAATTAAATAGGTCAATAACATAAACACAATTCAGAGCTTCACAAATGTCATCCCACAAAGTTACTTTGATTATTGTTTCATGTATGTTTAAATTCCTTGAAAATTATCTTCCTCTATTCTCATCTTCAGTGATATATTTTTTAATTACTAACACTTTATGCATAGACTAAAATTTGATTTTATATTTAGGCAAAATCTATGTCTTACAGTATCTTAAAAAAGGAAACATTATTATAAATGCATTTATGAACAGAAACATCAAAACACATTATATGTTTCAATAAGAAATATAAGTTTTAACTCTTTATAAAAATCAAAAGTGTTTTTAGTAATTTTATTAACAGAATTAGATATATCTCAGCGACTTTCCCATCTTAATTATTGTTAAAACTACACCTCACTCCTATTTGATATTATTTAATTTCACAAACTTTTCACTATTAATTACACATTTTATATTTTCTGTTCTTTTGAAAGAAAAATATTAAGGTGTTTCCACTAGAGGTATATATTTGGATTTCTTTACAATTATCTTAATGGCTATGCCAAATGGCTGAAAATTCTTAGGATAAAATATTCTGTTAAATTAGTAGAATTAAAATCATACCCCATGCCCAATAATAGGTTTTACAATATTTTCCATAAAAATTGCTTCCTTGAATATAAACCAAAGCCTTTCATTTAAAAAAAATATGCTGAAAATGCACAATTACATACATCACAATTTACCTATTGATGTCAGGTTTATGGGTGCTGGGAGCATACTCTCTCCTTTAATCTTTTATATGCTCTAATGATTGAAATTCTATTTGAAGTAACAAAAGTACAGTATACTTATATCACTGATATTCCAATGAGTTAATATCATGTAAGGATATAATTAACTTTAATTCAGGTTTATCTGTTTGACACATGCAATATCAATAGAATAAAGATTTTGCCCTACTTTACATAAATCCTTGGATATAGCTAATCATTAAAAATTACTAAAACCTTTGTGCATCACTATATTTTGACATAAAGGTTTTTAACATTGTGCTAGTTTTCCATCACTATGACAAAATATCTGAAAGCAACTTAAAAAATAGGAAAGTTTTATTTTAGCTTATGAGTTCAGAAAGTTTAGTCCACTATCTCTTAACCTTGTGGCTTTTAGACCTATGTCAAAGCAGCACATCATGATGGGTAATACGTGGTGGAAAAAAGTTGCTTGCTTCATGGACCATGGGAAACAAATAGAACAGAATAGAGTCCCGTTATCTCCTTCAAGCACATGACCCCAATGATCTAAATTTCTTCCATGAGGTTCTACATCTTAAAAATTCTACCACCTACCAGTAGTGCCATGATCTGGGAACCAAACCTTTAATATATACAGCTTTGAAAGACACTCAAATCATAGCAAATATATATAAAATAAAATACATTTTAAACCCTATAGAAGTAAGCTAAAGTCCAGTTCACTCTCTATTTTTTTTTAGTAAATAACCTACTTATCACTAGTCAATGTCATTCTATTTTATATTTACATGAAAATAGAATGTTTTGTTTTTGTGCCTCACATAGCATATTAGAAACATTAGTTTTCAGTTTTAGAAATATTATAAATATAATAAAGAATAATTTAAATTACTATATATTATTTTGTGTTACAAACTAGTGCAAGGATTCTTGAAGGGTTCACAACAATTCAAAGTAGTATCGTTCTTTTGTCATTTGAGTTTACCCCCCAAATGGTAAAATAATATACAAACTTTTGGCAAGACAACTAATAATAAATAATCAAAAGTAGTGAATGTCAAGTAAGGAAGATATACAACAACCTCCAAGGGTCATATAAATAAGGTTACTCAGCATTAAAACTCTTCATAGAAGGTTCAGAAATGACTGATATTTTCATAAAAGATGGGATTTCATTTCTGTTTTTGTTATGTTTTTTTCTGCTTTGTTTGGCTGCAGAAGTACACCTTAGGCTGGAACCTGAACAAACAAACAATTGATTTATTAGACTGAACAAATAGCAGTCTCAGATATGGTAAGCAATGTACATTTAACAATAGTATCAATGGTGTTTGATTATGGGTAATAAAGTTTGGGGAATGAAGAAAACAATCTATGGCCAGTGAAAGACCTTAACTGCTAGTTTATGGCATAAATGCTCTATTCTTACAATTTGGTAAGCCATTTAAATAGTTTCTTGAGATTTGTTTTGTATTGTTTCCTCCACATTTCTGAGATAATACTTTAATTATTTCTACCTTTATTTTGAGATCAAGTCATTTAGTTTCTAGCAATACAATTTTGAGTCTAATGAAAATAATCTGATTTTTGGAAAGAAATTTCTGGAGCACACGTTCATTAGCTTCATGAGCCATTGTCTGAATGGATGAAAACCTGATTGAATCACCTTACTTGAATCATATGATTTGACAACCACTCTTTTTTTTTAAGAGAGAGGGAGAGAGAGAGAGAGAATTTTAATATTTATTTTTTAGTATTTGGCGGACACAACATCTTTGTTTGTATGTGGTGCTGAGAATCGAACCCGGGCCGCATGCATGCCAGGCGAGAGCGCTACCACTTGAGCCACATCCCCAGCCCGAGAACCATTCTTGAAAATAAAAGCAGCCCTCATACCACTGCCTTTGGACTACACAATGTATACATTTTCTACTTTTGTGAACCTACATTATAAAAGCTAGCTAAGATTTTATAAAAGCATCAGTGGGAAAAACAAAAGAGTGATCCGATAACCTGATTTCTAGAAAATAGTAATCCAATTACCATTCAGTGCAGATTTTCCTCAAGTGTCTGAGCTAATTCCTGCTTTATTTTTAATTAATTTATTCATTTTAATTTGTTATACATGACAGCACAATGCATTTCAATTCATAGTGCACATGTAGAGCAAAATTTTTTATGTCTCTGGTTGTACACAAAGTAGAGTCACACCATCTGTGTCTTCATATATGTACTTAGGATAGTGATGTCCATCGCATTCCACCGTCTTTTTTATCCCCCACCCCCTTTCTTGCCCACCCTCCCCTTTGCCCTATCTAAAGTTCTTCCATTCCTCCCAGGATCCTCCTGAGCCCCATTATGAATCAGCATCCACATATCAGATAAAACAATTGGCCTGTAGTTTTTCGGGGATTGGCTTACTTCACTTAGTTAGCATTATTTACCCAACTCCATCCATTTACCTGCAAATGCCATGATTTTATTCTCTTTCAATGCTGAGTAATATTCCATTGGTATATATACCACAGTTTCTTTATCCATTCATCTATTGAAGGACATCTAGGTTGGTTCCACAATTTTGCTGTTGTGAATTGTGCTGCTATAAACATTGATATGGCTGTGTCACTGTAGTACACTGTTTTTAAGTCCTCTGGGTATAAAACAAGAAGTGGAATAAGTGGGTCAAATGGTGGTGCCATTCCAAGTTCTCCAAGGAATCTCCATACTGCTTTTCAGATTGATTGTACTAATTTGCAGTTCCACCAGCAATTTATGAATGTTTTTTCCCCTACATTCTTACTAACAGTTACTTTTGCTTGTATTCTTAATAGCTTCCATTCTAACTGTAGTTAGTTGAAATTATAGTTTTGATTTGCATTTATATAATTGCTAGAGATGTTGAACAGTTTTTGATATATTTGTTGACTGAATATCCTTCTGAGAAGCGTCTGTTCAATTCCTTGGCCCATTTATTGATTGGGTTATTTGTTTTTTTTACGTTTAGTGTTTTTAGTTCTTTATATATTGTAGAGATTAGTACTCTATATGATGTTCATGTGGTTAGAATTTGCTTCCATTCTGTAGGCTCTCTACAAAATGTTTCTTTTGCTGAGAAGTAGGTTTTCAGTTTGAATTCATCCCATTTATTGATTCCTGATTTTATTTCTTGCACTATAGGAGTCTTGTGAAGGAAGTCAGGGACTAATCCAACAGGATGAAGATTTGTGCCTACTTTTTCTTCTATTAGGCACAGAGTCTCTGGTCTAATTTCTAGGTCATTGACTACATTGTCATTATCAATAATTACCTACTTTACAATAATACACCAAAACTTTTAATCCATTTAATTTTAAATCTTACAATACTTGTCTGTTACAGAATCTTTTCCAGAATTTTATCAGGGGTTTGAAATTGGTATTTTAGAAAGATTAATCTATTTTCATTGGACTGGAGAGATTTTTGTGGATAGAGGATAGAAGCTATTGGGCTGGAGTTGTGGCTCAGTGGTAAGTTACTTGCCTATCATGCATGAGTCTCTGGGTTTGATCCCCAGCATCACATAAAACACTAAATAATTAAAATAAAGATATTGTGTCTATCTACAACTAAAACTAGTTTTTTTTAAAAAAAAAAAGTCAAAAGCTATGAAACAAGTTATTATATAAGGTAAAGAATGAAGTGACCTGAATTAACCTAATGACCATGGGAGTGGGGGAGCTTGAACAGTATCACTGTATGAAATAGGAAAAAAGTTCATTTTAGTTATAAGTAAAATGAGTAATTTTGGGTTATTTGCAAACTTAATAAAATAAACTGCAAGATAAAAATGAGGAGTAATAGTTACCATTGACTTGGAATAGATAAATAAAATGGGGCTGGGGCTGATGTATGGCTTTGGTCATGTCTCTGAGACTTTTTTTTTTCCTGTAGCTTGAATATACCAATAAAATGAGTAGAACTTTGACAGTATTCAAATATGATATTAATTTCAAGACTTGTCAAGTCAGTCATTCCTAAGTTAGTGTGACTGAAAGAAGATAATGTACAAATTTTCATCTTTCTTTTTCTTTCATTTCATGAAGATGTTTTAAAAGTATTTAGGGTCAGGGAATTATGCCTAAAAATGACAGAAGTCTTTCCAGTACTTTAGGTACTTATCTATATGAATGTAATAAACACATTAATCTATGTTTAGAAAAACTTACAAATTTCACTGAAGTGCATTTGCTATTATTTCTCACATTCAAATTCATATGTAACTATTATTATAGGGCTAAATACTTGGTACTTTCTGAGCTAGACTTATACAACTGTGTTTATTTTTAAAAATCTAGTCATGGCAGTTCATCCACCTTCTTTAATATATCATAAACCTTTATATATATTCATATATATTTTTTTCAAACTTCTCAATACCCTGAGAAGAATTGTGTCAGTACATATTCAACTTCAAGGTGTACACAAAGCACTCCAGATTAGAGTGCTGGATCACACCTACCTGAGTAGTTCCTTCTAACTAAAGACCTGTTAACATAAGAGATAGGTTATAACATTCCCATATGCTTCAACACAATCATGAGACAGATAACTTTGTTGCTAAGAGACTGCCATTAGATATATAATATCACATATAGATTTTTTGTATAACTAATCACCCCAAAATATTGTGGTTTAAAACAATAATAATTATTCATTGTCTCCATGGTCTCTGTGGTATGGAATTTTAAGAGTGATTCAGCTGGGCTCTCAGGTCTTTCATGAAGTTACATTCAGTTATAAATTGAGTATGGCTTAGGCAGGAAAATTTTTTGTCAAGGCAGTTCACAGATAGTTGGCTGTGTTCCAAGTGTTCAGCCACTCTTCATACAAATCTCTTTTCAAGTTGTCTTGGGTACTCTTAAAACAGGGTGTCATGAATATATTTAGAACAATATCCTGCCCCCCCATGGAATCTATATTTCTCACTTTTACATTCATAATATTTTTGAGTATATGGATATGTGTGTATGTATATGGATGTGAACATATCTATGCAAGGAGTCATTTGTGAACTGTGCATGAACTAAAAGCAATGTTGAAGCCATTAGGCAGGAAAGCCTGGTAATCAGGAACTCCCAGAAGCAACCCTGCTGCTTTGAGAATGCCTGATTCCTGTGGCATCCTGCCTAGCTCCATCTCAAGTTCAGCACAACATGAGAAATGGGAGTGACCCGCTAAGAGCCAAAAAATCTCTTTCACCTGTGTTTTGTAATCAAGCAAGCACCTAAACAACACTTTTCCCATACTGAAACCTTATACCTACCAATTCCTTTTGATCTTTACCTGTACAAATAAAGCAAACAAGGCTCCATCTTTGTTAAATACCATACCCCTCAGGTTGACTTAATCTGTCACTGCCTCTGCTCTGTAAAACATATTTCTGGTCTTTTGTGCCTATTTGTGGTTCTACTTTCATAGTTTCTATTTTGCAGCCAGTCCATCCCTCCAAAGGGAACCCTTTCCCTCACCCACAGGGAAAGTGAGATATCTATTTAACTTTATTCTAAAATGTCCAATTCTAAAAACTAATAATATTCATATGCTGTTTATTTGCTTGTCTTCATACTTAATTATTATAAGTAGAAGTAGGGCTGGGGATGTGGCTCAAGCGGTAGCGCGCTCGCCTGGCATGCGTGCGGCCCGGGTTCGATCCTCAGCACCACATACCAACAAAGATGTTGTGTCCGCCGAGAACTAAAAAATAAATATTAAAAATTAAAAAAAAAATAAGTAGAAGTAATCATTTAGATACTCCATTTTCATATATACTGAAATAAATACATATCATTCACTTAAAATTATTTTCTTTTAAAACTCCTTTTTTCAATATCAGGGCATTATCTTGAGTTATGAAATTTATGTTTGTATGTGTATGAATATATTACCTTATATTTCTTTTCCAAAAGTTTAAGGGTGTTGGGCAGAATATGTCTCTTCTGAGAAAAAGATGTTCATGATCTAATTCCCAGAACAGGTTATTCGTTTTCTCTGGTATGGCAAAAGGGACTTTGCAGATATGATTGAGTTAATTTTCAGAAGACATTATTCTGGATTAGCTATGTGGACTTAATGTTATTATAGTGATCCTTATAGTGAAAGAGGAAGACAGGAGAGTCAGAGTCATAGAAAATGTGATGACAGAAGCAGAGGGTAGAATGATGGAATCAATAGCTTTAAAGATGGAGAATTCCCCCCATGAAGCCAAGAATACAACCAGCCTCTATGGTTAAAAACAGACAATGAGAAAATTCTCCCCTAAAGGCCCAAAAAAATACAACCATACTGATCTTTGACTTTAACCCAGCAAAATTTATTTTGCACCCATAGAAACTGGGGAACAAGGGTGCTTGCTTTCTTGATGATATCTTCCAGAAGGATAGTTTCCAGGTCCTAAGGAAAGATATTCTTAAATTGTAAAACTGGCAAAATATTTTTTTCTAATTGTAGAAATCTACACTTGGAAAGGGAGGGGAAGACGTAAAAGTTTCCTAAAATAAATGCTCTGAAGAAAGGGAGGTCAGTGACCTAATTTCAGGAAGAAGAAGTCTAGTTTAGCCAAGTTGAACAAAGTGTTAAGACTGTCTTGGTCAGGAAGCATTAAAAATGAAAATGTTTATTTAAAAATGAGCTTTAAACCCATTTGAGCTTGGAATTATTAGACTAGATAATTTCTTCATTTTATTTTTATTTTTTTTAATCAGAGATTGAACAAGGGTTTTACACATTCTAGGCAAGTGCTCTACCACTTAGCTAAACACTCAGTCTTGATAAATTCCAATTTTGCTTTTAGTTTCTTAAAATATATATCTCAAAATGTTGAATAGCCAATGTGCTGATTAGTTGAATCTATTGTGTGTATGTATATACATATGTGTGTGTGTGTGTGTGTGTGTGTGTGTGTGTGTATTTAGCGCCAGAGATTGAACCCAGGGGTGCTTAACCATTAAGTCCCATACTCAGCCCCATCCCCTCTGTGTGTGTGTGTATCAATATGTATATATGTACACACACACACACACATATATATACATATATACATGTGTATGTATATGTGTATACATATGTGTATATGTATGTATGTATGATTTTGAGACAAGTTCTCTCTTGTTGTAGGGCATAGCTGAGTTTCTGAGGCTAGCTTTGAACTTGTAAACCTCCTGCCTCTGCTTCCTGAGCTGTTGGGAATACAGGAATGCACCACCTCACCTGGTTTATATATAGTTTTTATTATCTTGTCATTATCAGGACAACATTCTAGTTTTTCAAGTCTTATTATCTCTCTCATCAAAAGTTCTACAAATAATTTTTTGCCTTAGAAAGTCTTGCATATTTGTCATATCTATACTGAAATTATATGATGTTTGAGGCTAAATACTTTGTTCTTCCCTTTTTCATGTGTTCTTTCAATAATAGAACATTCTTCTTAACATAGTAAATGCAAATATATTGTCATTTGACTAATCTCCTTTAAATTGTATTAATGTTGGTAGAATGAGAATCTAAAAGTATGTTATTTTAAAAAATCAGTTCAATAGAAGAGTACAAATGAATCTATACCACTCTGGTCAAAACCAAAACATTTATGGTGAAGAATCTCAACCCCCTGCCCTTTGGTATTTTCCTAGAAGGACCATTTTATAGGGATATAAACTGCAAACATTTATCAGACTATGTACATATTGTTAAAATATGAATTTAAATAAGACAAATATTTTCATTTAACATAATACACATCAAAGCCAAGTTCAACTGCTATGAATTAATTAAGTTCTCTTTCTCATAGAATTCACACCATGATTGTAACATTCTGCATCTGTACCATTCAATGCATTAGCCACTAGCCATATGGTACTATTTGGTACTTCACATATGGTTACTGTGTTTAAAGAACTGAATTTTAAATTTTACCTAACTTTAATTAATTTTACTTGTAGCTTATGTCTACCATACTGAAAAGCTCACCATTTGAATCACTGAGATTCTACAATTATTTTTCACCATAGAGTAGATCTGAACTTATAGAGAAATTCCACAGCATCTGTCATATAAGCTAATAAAAACATCAGTATGCAAATATTAAATATATTGTGCGTACTTTATTTAAAAAAACACAAAAGCCACTAAGACAACTCAAATCAAATATCATAATTTCAGAAGTTTTCATTATAATTAAAAGATAGATGAGATGTGAAATCAAAGGGAAAGGTATAAAATTCAATATTTTCACCATGATAATACATATTTGTCAGAGTTTTACTACTATTTGTTTTTAACTTTATGTGTGCCTTTAAATGATTTTAATAACTTAGCATCATCTTGCCTATTTTGCAATAAATATTTCTAAATTTATATTCAAGATTATATTTAGGACCAAAAAGGTGATGCTAACTTCACTGTGAAAACTTGAACAGGCTTTATTCTAATCTTCGATAATATCTAATCTTTGGAGTGTCCTATTGACTGCTTTCAGAAAGTTTAAAATTTTTTGTGGTCATTTGTTGCCACCCTGACTTTTGCACCTTAATTTATAATTCATCATTGATTTTAATTAACCTCAAGTATCACACACAATCCAGCTGGCAGAGCCAAGAACTGAGTAACAGCTGGCGAAACAAAAGAAAGACAGGCAGAGCCTCAAAAAGAATGAAATGACACATGCAGAAAACTCAAAACAGAGGAAATTCATATTTTAGAATAATATTGCGCTAATTTCTTTAAATCAAGAAAGCATTTCATGATCAAATTCCACAGGTAAATATTTGGCTGCTCTGGAATATGCAGGCAGCACTATCTGGTGAGCACAGTCCATATTTAAATCAGCAAAATTGATTATAGAAGTCTGCTGAACCTTTCCACAGCTCATTGTCTGAAGAGACAACTAGATAGTAAGAAAATATGCATTTTGAGTTTTATATAGACCTTTATCCTTCAAATCACTAGTAACTTCCTGTAATTTATATCATGTGGATATCAAACCATAACTTTATCACGAATCACTGTGAATTTAAAAGACTCAAGAAAGCCAAGTAATTGCTTCAATTTCAAAGAGATAGCTGATAACAAATGTAGCATTTTAATTTAAAAAGACATCAGCATTTGCCAAAAAGAAGAAGGAGAAGGAGAAGGAGAAGGAGAAGGAGAAGGAGAAGGAGAAGGAGAAGAGGAGGAGGAGGAGGAGGAGGAAGGAGGAGGAGGAGGAAGGAGGAGGAGGAGGAGGAAGTTGTTTGTGCTTAGAAAGATTTTACCTACAAAAATAAGAAAATTCAATTTTGGTCAACACAGCAAAATTATAAATTTTTATAATCTGTGAATTAATTATTAGTTTTCCTGTGTCACCCTTGCAATGATCATTCAAATATCAGACAATACAGACACAAAATAGACAATAATATCTCTTTGAAGACCATTCTTTGTTTATAAGGGAACTATTTTGATCTATATTTTATTATTGTAGCATAAAGATTCCCATATAATGATATTTCAATGAGAGACATGATAGCAATATATAGAGAGAGGCATTATAGCAATATATATATATATATATATATATATATATATATATATATATATATATATTATAATAGTTAACACTTTAAAAGGCTAGAGTATCAGGATTCAACCATAGTCTTCCATTTGCTATCCAAGTGTTCTTTGACAATTTACTTAACCTATCTCCTGACTATATTAATAAGATACTCTCTGCCACCATCAATCCCCCAGGTTTCCTAGTATTTTTTTTGTCCATCCTAGAACTAATCTATGGCAGTGCCTTTGGAAGAGGACCAGTGAACAAAAGCGCAAGATTTGTTAATGAAGCCCAGACAACCCCAGCCCACTGCTCCTGAAGTTGTGCCCAAACAAAGGCAGTGTTCATTTGGTAAAATCATTTGTTGTATATGAATTCATGCCAGGTTTCTACTAGGGCAGGGTTTTTATTATTGTTTTTTTTTTCCTCTCTCTCTTTCTTTCTAACCTATTGTGGAGGAGAAATAAAACTGCTGTGTTAACAATCTTTATGATATATACCCAGATCTCACATATGTGAATAGTAGAATAAAGCCTTTCACCAGAAGGTTTTATTTTGGCAGTTTTCTTTCAAGTACTTCATAGAGTTTCTACTTACATATAATCTAGGTAAACATTAGTGTTTCATCTTCTGCCAGCTGAAATTCAGAGGAATCATTTTACAGGATCTGAAGGACCAAATGCACAGTGTGTCTTCAGCACCCTGCTGAGAGGATCCAAGCACAAAGTGCCTTTTGAAGTCACTGTGGACTCCATGCTCTAATCAGTACCATGGGATGTGCTAAATAAAATGAGAATGGGCCCCCTGCATGCATTTAACTGGGGTGATTATGTTTCACAAGAGAAATCCTGGGATATATATCACTAAAGTAGAGTTGAACAATTAAACAGAAGGCTGACTAGAAAGCATCAAGAAGCCACAGGGCATATCTGATTCCTATGAGATCAAAATCAGAAACATTTTATCATGCAATAAAAATTTAAAACATTCTCAAACTCAAATACTTTAAAGAGTGCAGGGAGCATGTCCACTCCCATGTTTTACACTAAACCAAGTTCAATCACTAACAGTTCAATAAATAACAATAAAAAAATTTGCCCTCTGGAATAATATTACAAAAAAAATTTCTCTTGAATACATAATCTGATGTTATAGTGCTATTTAAAAAAAAAAAATTCTAGGGCAGCACTGAAAAGAATGTGACAAAAAGAGCTCATTCAACTTTTTGAGATTTGTTTTTAACAAGATAGAGGCTCTTAAATTTCAAAGCGTCAAGTTGTCTAAATATTTATTTTTGCTTTGAATTTAGCTTTGTAGGTCCCTTTAGGGCAATATGCTCAGAAGTAATTAAAGTAGAACGATGCTATTTTTAGTTACCTTTAATTTCATGATATAATATGTATATTTGATGACACCTTGTTTTAACAACAAATTTGACCTCCCTTACCAAATGATTTTTCTGGAGTACTGAAAAGTAACCTTGTTGTGTGTAGCAGCCTCCCATTTGATCATATTAGAAGGCATTTATAGAAAATGAAAGGGCCAAAACACAAGGAGTTTTGCCAAGGAGATGAAAAGCTTTCAAGGGCTCCTCCGTGTCTATGAAAGTTTCAGTGACACCTACAATAGTAAACCAAATGATTTGCTCAAACCCTGGAGCCAAAAGTGAAACCAGCCTCCCTCAAAGTGAATAGATCTTCAAAGGAAATAGGAACTGTTAAAAAGAGAAAAGTGTGAAGGATACTAGGCCATGACATGTGTGCTTCATTTCTTTGGCTGCCTAACTTCCATCAACATCCTGCTACCCAAACAAGTATAAACAACTCTCCATCCCCCCTTAAAACATACTGGCTACCTATCTGACATCAATTTACTGTGACCAGCTGAGTCTGGAATTTCTACATGAGGGAAATCTTATCATTTCTACATTACAATCTTGATATCATGGAAAAGTAGGGATAAATGATTACCTGTACTATTATAATGTACTCTAATATTATCCAATAAATTTTTTCATTTAGTCATGAGGGAAATAGGAAGCAAAGTGCAGTAGTCATGGATGTACCTCACATATTACCTCCTCCTAGACAAAAGCCTCACACTATTTCAGCACTATAAATTGCAATAAAATTTTTTATAGGAGAATTTGGTAGTATTGCTTTTAATTTTGATGAGGTTCTCCATTATCATTTTCTTTATGGATACTGCTTTGCTAATATCAAAAACAACCTTTGCCATTTTTTTTTAATGGGAACACCTGCAATTGACATTTGAGAAGCAGCCATACTGGCGTCATACATTTTTATCATACAACTTTCTTTTAGTGCAAATTTGGGGACTCAGGAGTGCTTAATTGAGTATTCAGGTTGTTAATGATCAGATTGTTAATGATTGAATTTCCATCTATTTTTTAGGAATTAAATTTTCAATCTTATACAATTAATTGATTTAATTAATTTGCATTTAAAATTTTTATTGGCCCATTATATGTATACATAATAATGGGATTTGTTGTTACATATTTGTTCATGCACACAGGCTTGGATATCTGTACAAATCACAGCTGGCTTTATAGCTGTGTATATTTGTTCAATTCCATGTTCTATTTATAGTCTTGAGTCTAGAACTAGAAATGGAGGTTTTTCATCCTTTATTAAAAGATGTTGATACTTAGTGCACTGATCATTCAACTGAATGTTTTCAAATTTTCTGGCTCTTGTAACAATTTGAAATAATAATTTGGTTTGTAAATAAACAATCAAAACCCTCCACGTATGTATATCCTCATCTCAAGTCTATTTTATTTGGGTTGTATTTCCAAAATGCAAGCAGTTGTCTATTTTATCAACTACATTACCTTAAGATAACATTTAACATTCTTAGCTAAAGATGGTGGAGTCCTATATGTCTTAGTCTCTCCTACCAAGTACTTGACTGGTTGCAGGGAATTAAGTTTGTCTGGTCATTCTAGTAAATGAATAATCAGATTTTCAGTAGATTTGGCTCATAGTCAAGAACAAAAGACCAAGTCTTGTCAATACTTTTCTTTCTTTCCTGCTGTGGCTTGCTTTGCACTACTCAAAAAAAAAAAATCATTTTTAAAGTTAATTGGGTCCAAAGTAATAACATTATGCAGTGAGGCTTTTAGGAAGCAATTAGGTCATGAGAGAGCTTTCCTTGAGCATGGTATTAAGACTCTTATAAAAGAGTGTGTGCATTCTGGTCACTAGTGTGGTCAATTGGTTACTTGGCTACCTCCGTCACAAGGGGTAGAGACACGGAGTCAATACACAGACACGGGGAGCTGGTGAGAAAACTGGCTGGTGACAACCTCAGTTGACATCCAGCAGCTCCTTTAAGGCGGAAGTGATTACAATTGATATAGATTAAGAGGCTTCATGAAGCTTTAGACTCTTTTTACCCTTCTGCCTTTTTGTCCTTCCTCTTTCTGTCCTGTATGACACAAAGGCACCTCTGATAGATGCAGTGAAAAGTTGCCATCTTAGAAACTGGGGATGGGCCTCTCAACTGACACAAAAACTGCAGGAGCCTTGAGATTTGAGATGGACTTCTAGTTTTCAAAAAGAGAAAAATATCTATATTGTATAAGTTCCTCACTCTATAGTCTGTTCTTTAGAGCCTGTTATTTGTGAAATCCTATTATTGATATGAAACACTGCTTCAGTTACATATTTTTCGTTGAAAAATAGTTTTAAAAAGGAATCTTAAACAAGAAAAAAATGCAGATAAGTTCTTGACACACATGATTTTAAAAAGAACTATTGATTCTATGGTAATGACCCCATATCTGGCATGTGTGTGTGGGGTGTTTGTGTGTGTGTGTGTGTGTGTGTGCAGGCATGTGTGTGTGGGTGTGAATTTCTTGGCTGTATATTCTTTGTAAGTAATTATTATTAGATAAATATAGTGGGATGGTAACAAAACACAGCATTTCTAGGCTTTAAATGAGTTAAAAATAATATCTAGTAAAGGAGAAATAATATATATCCTAGAATGTCTGCAAATGTTTTGAAATATTGCTCATATTGGATGCCTTAGTTCAAGGAGTATGTTGTGCTGATTCATTTAGATGAAACCATGTTCTTTCACCCCAACTTAAGGGTCAGTATCATATTTTCAGTAAATGATGCATTTGCAACATGCATTGTTGAAATATTGGTATTGGGAATTGATAAGAGGGAAAGATGTTAAATACATTTGCACTTTTTGTTGTAGCTCCATAAATAGGGAGAGAAAACTAGACATACTGAATAAAATATTGAAATGAAGTTCATGTGAAGTGGGTTAACTTATTTAGCTATAGTGTTAAGTCTGTTTTCAAAAAATTACATTCTTTAAAAAAAGAGACTTTTTTAATAAAATTTAATGTGAAGTTGGATTCTATTAAAGGAGACCATAGTAAATTAGGTTTGTAAATGATTTCATGAGAGCAAAAATTAAGTTACCAGCTATCACAGGCATCTTGACTCATCAAGTATTAGTTAATCCCATGCAAACATGGATGGATGATCAGTCACCCAACTTTGAATAAGATATGACATCACATATTCTTGGTGCTTGAATTTAAGAAAAAGTTATTCTGGTTTATTTTTCGATATTTTCAAACTTCCATTCATATTTCATTCATAAATATATCATCCCTATGCTTTAGGCTCCAATCCCTCTGAGCCCACGTTTTTGAGGCACAATTGATCCTACCTATTGAGTCTCTCAGAGAGTTTCTTAAAAATTCTCACCAGGAACCAGTGCTAGCAAGACCAGCTGGGTTCAAAAGAGCTGGCTGCAACAATAAACTAAAAAAACGGTGAAAAAAACACACAACACTTGGACATGAGTTTCTCAGGTAGAGGGTAGGACTGCTCTGTGACCTGAAGTGTCCTCTTCTATGCTGGAAGGCAAGAGAGAGCGAGTGCACCCAGAACCCCCACCCCTATTTATTTGGGAAAAAAACATTTGATAGAATATTTCACCCAAATGAGACAGAGGATAGAATTTCTAAAGAGGGCTTGCCCAATCCCATTGGGTAAAGCTCAAGCCCAGAGCTGAGGCACTTCCTTGCCAGCTAAGGTAAGGCCCACTTATTTTAGCATGTGGCATGCAATACCAGTTCAATACTTCATCACTCAAGGCTGAGTGGGGGAGGGGGGCTTCTCACTTGAAGGGCGGCTCTCCCCAAAAAATAAGTATCCAAAAATTCTGAAACCAAATTGAACACAGAGATCTTGTTCTGTTTATCTTCTTATTATTATTAACATTAATTTATGAGACAGTAACAGTATGTCCCTTATTTCATGTGTGAATTCAATTCTCTTGATTTTATATCTAGGTATAACATTCTGATTCAAAGGATATGCCTATGTTCTGATACAGGAAATTAAACTATTTTCCAAGTGGCTATACCACTTTTATTTGTCTATCAGCAAATTAAAAGTTTCACTTGCTCCACATGCTAGTCAATTTGCAATTATCCATCCAACCACAATGCTGCCGCTCTGAAACTTGAGGAAAGGCTTTATCTTACATTTTATTTGCTCATTTTTATAATGAAAACATCATAAAGGTGTCTCATGAAAATACTTCTCAATGTCTAGCACAAGAAAATGAGTCCATTTATATTAGCTATAACATAATTCTGAATAAAAGTATCCAGAACACCATGCCCAAATATTATTCCCTAACAAGTTATGATCATTTCCTTTATGTATTTTAACTGTTAGTATATTCATTTACATTCTCTCTAGAGTCTTAAGGAGGAAGCCATGGTATCCTTTTGAATTGGAAAAATACATGTGGATTTTTAAATTAAAAGGCTTAATCTGGGTGAAGTTACAATTATTCACATAAAAGGCAGTTCTCTGAAAAAGTCATTATCTTTAACAAAGTCATTATGTTTTACACTGGAAATATCCCCCAGAGCTCATGCATGTAAAGGGGGTCTGGGAAGTTAGTATCAATTCAGAAAATGTTTTTTTGTTGGAAAAGCAGGGGCCACAAAGGGGGAGATGACAGTGTTGCTGAGCAAACAGAATATTAAGGTTGGATAAACAAAGTCTCAGCTAGAATGGATTCATAAGTAACTTCTCAAAAGAACATAATTTCTCCCAACCTGCAAGTTTATTTCTGGAAATAGAGGAAGGAATGTTCACTTTAAACATTTTACTCCAAACACACATAAATAACTCATGAGAACCATGCCCATAGTGGAACAGCAATTGTTTGTAGTTTTTAAAAACCGGTTATATTTTTAATAATTGCAGATTTATTTTACTAAAAAAGCACATAATTTTCTAACCTACGGCACTGAGACTTTTCTCTATCTCTTTATTCTGTTGTTTTTATCATTTAGTTCAACTATGAAAATCCTTTTTAGGCTATTTTCAGTCCCTGGAACTTATGAGTACACAGTAAACATGGAATCAATCAGACTTTAAGAAACGCACTCCTAAGGTGATTCACTGGCTACTTTTTTTTCTTTTCTGGTCCTTGGCATGTTCTGTCTCAGGATATTGCATGGTGTTTAATTGTTCCAATTAATCTTTTCATTGTTCAATTTATTAAATCCACTAAAGTACCAACCCACAGTTTAAGGGGTTATTTGTCTAATTAAGGAGAGGACAACAGGACATACTGTGTGGTTAAAGGTTCATTTGAAAGTAAGGATGAACACTGTTGGACTATGTCAATGGTTATGATCCATAAACCTTCCATTCAGCCTGGAAGTTTCTAGAGTGGCTATTAAAGAATGTTCAGTGATTCAGACACAGTAACTTTTTAAAGCCAATAGGGACTAAATTCCCCAAACTAAAATTTAAAACACACAATTTACCATACCAAATCAGGTCAGTGCACAGAGTCTCAATGCTTGAAGGTAATTTTGTGCCCAAATGGGGTTTTACCCAAATTATCACACACTGAAAAGCCTTTTTATGACAAGGTAAATGTGTTCATTTTTTTTTCTCTTGCTAAATTCAGAACACAGCTTTCCAACTTCTCCAAATATAATGAAGTTAATAAACATTGGGTTGTTGATGTTATGAATATAAACATTAAAATAATTTAGAAATAAAAATCATTGCTTTTTTGTGTCAAGTGTTGCTTTTTAAAGAAAATATAGACTGTTTTCAAATATAGTGTCATAAAATATAGAAATATGTGTGTCATTTATCTTTTATATGAAAATGCCAGTATATATTAAACACACATATGTGCACACACATAGACACAGTTTACAAATTTTTAGACTGTATAAATTTTACTTTACAAATTATTCCATCACTTACTAAGGGATTTGAGTATAGTGTTTTTTTCAGTTTAGACACAGATCCTTAATTCTTAATTATTAATTAACCAAATTTGCATGATAATTCCACTGTGTAGATAAAATGTAATATAGATGTTTATACTTCAAAGATATAGCAATTATCTTCTGAACAATAAATACAGTTATTTTAAGAATTATGAAACTCATAGTAATTTATTTATTTCAGTGTTATATAAAAATGCTTTTTTTTTCTATAGAAAATAAATACTAAGTACAATTTCTTCTATTTGAACACCAAAAAGAATCTTGGGTCTAAGAAACTTATCTCAAGAATTAAAAATTTGTTATTATTAGTTAGAATAACACATGATACATTAAATGCTGTATTTAACATGAACTTGAGCAAATCACAGAGCTCACACAATTGCTTTAAATATGTATTGGTAGTACTTAGCAACTTTTCTGTTCTCAGTGTCACTCTTCTTTTGTTTTTTTCCTGTCTTACCTGGAGCCACACACTTGTCAAAGTACTCATATTTGTTGAAGTGGGTTGATGTAAAATTAATTCCTAACAAAAGGAAAACTTAATTGTCATCTCCTTACTGAGGTCTTCAGATCACCCTTGTAATGATAATTTGCTTTTCTTGCTAGGTCATCATCTGTAACCCTGCCAGACATAGCACAGGAAGCAGGCTTCTTTATGCACCAACATGACATCAGCAGGTGTTCAAGGAAGCCTTACTGTTGACGGATAAATAAATTTACATTTCACTTTTAATTGGTTGACACATACCACACAACATTGAACCTCATTCTCTAGAATTAAAAATCTGTCCTCATTAATAAGTTTTTCTCAAGATGAGGGGGAAAATGACTCCCAAGCATTGGATTTTGCTTTAGAAATTCAATATATGGTATCATAATTTTATTTTTGCTTTGCTAAACTCTTTGAAACTTGAGTGCCTTTATAAGAGAAAACTGAGTTTGTCTTTTAAATGTGAAGCTACAATTAGAATTTTAATAAATGAAACAGACTCATTTTATATGCTACCAATGAATATTAGTTGTAATATTATTATTTTTTTAGAATAGAGAAATAACACATTTTACTGCTGTTGAAAGATGCCTTTACAACACAACAAGGAGGGAAGGAAGAAGATGCTAACACACAACAATCAGGGAGGGAAGAACAGAAGTTCTGTGGATCAGACAAAGGTGAATGAAGGGAAAGGATGAGGTATGTGAAAATAAGAGACAATGGAAGGAGTTGGACATAACTTTCCTCTGTTCATATATGAATACACCATCATTGAAACTTCACATCATGTACAACCACAAGAATGGGATCCTAATTAGAATAAAATATACTCTGTGTAGTATAATATGTCAAAATAGACTCTACTATCATGTATAACCACTGCTTTAGTGGTTTGGCTTCAAATAAAAATCAATTTAAAGACAATTAATAAGGAAGAGGTCACTGGGTCAAAATAAGCTTTCTCTCAAGAAGTTTCTGTTAACATAGGCATAAAATGAAACTAGAAAAAAAAAGGTAGGTAAAAAAATATGGTTTGGGAACACTAGAGACATGTAAAAGGAATTCAAATTGTTGCAAGGGCAGATGAGGCAAGGCACCAAAGATATGAGGCTGCAGCCAGGTTCAGAGGGCACAGCTTTTGCTGTAATCAATCAATGCCATGAACCCTGAGTTCAGGGAGTTTCAGAATTTTGTACCCAGCATGTACGGGTAGGGGCTCAGAAGTTCACTGTCTGCAAAAGTTCACCTGAAAGCAGCTTTTTCTTTCACTGTTCTGGGCAAGTTAACCCTTCAAGGACAACACCTGAGAAGGGGAGAGCTTCTTCTCACCTTTTTTCCTCCCCCTGCCAGCTGTTACGATGGAACCCAATTGGTAACTTCTCTTATCTTAGAAATTTAGTCATCTCTGTGAAAAACTAGTAAGGGGGTGTCTAGCACATGGAGTGTTGTTTTCTTCCTGGCCAGTGGCCAAGTTAAACAGGGCAACATGAAAATTGGAGGTTTATCTACATTGAACTCTTTTGTAGAGACTCTTTGCTGACAGTCCTAAAATCATCCATGGTGAAGATTTCTGGAGAAGCCCAGTTAAGACCTTTCTGTGGAGAAAGGGAGTGCCACTAAAAAAATAAATAAATAAAAATGAGATCTTTGGAATAGAGTTTCAATCTGGTTCTTATAGGCTAGGATAACTACTATATGGTGAGGGTATGGAGTAAAGATCTATTGAATCAAATCCAGCTTCCTCTGCTTGTTTTCACATTTCTCCAGATCTCAATCCTTCCCCCGCCCCAGCCCACCACCAAATTCCACTCTTTAAATGGAAGTTTCATCATCTCCTCTCCTCACCCTCCATGTGCCATTCTAATTCCTGCCTCTTTCCCACTGCTTTAGTGGTTTGGCTTCACAATAATTGAGTATTGGAGTCTGGGAGTATCCTACCAAGATGCAAAACAAGTACAGTTAGATGAGACAAATGAACTATATGGTTCATGATGTCTGAGTGTAACTCTTCAAGCTGTGAGAGTGATTTTGGTCAGTTCTACAATATTTGAATAAAAATGCACCTTATGTGGACAGTGAAGTTAGTGCTTTTATGTTTACATATGCTTATTTCTCTCTTTAATATTTATATTGTGGCATGGAATATTCATAACTTTTATTGCCATATATAACACACATTTGAGGGTTTTTTTTAAATAAATATTTACTGATTTCTTATTATATTCCTGACACTGTTCAAAGCACTGGTGATTAAGGAGCAGAAAAATAATTTTAAAATTCATATAGATAGGAAAGAAAAAAATGAGTTCTTCATAAATTGGAATTGTAGCACATGTTACCAACATTTGTGTGGATTCATTTTAAATAAATGTAAAAATATAATTCACAAACATCTCCAGGCAAATATTTCTCAGAGTGGTTTTGATTCTTAACAATAGTTTAGATATATAGGCTTCTTTATGCTATTGAATTTTTTGACCAACCTCTTTGAGCTTATTTAAATGTAATACTCTGGTTATTGAAGAATATGAGAAATAAAAACAATAGCTCTATCATTGTACTCAGTTACTATAGTTGTATTATAAGTTTTATTCTTTCACTTGCAATTTATTTTCAGAAATATTTCATCTACTTATACATTATTTAAAAGGGACAAAGGAAAAAATATTAAATCCACTAAATTTGATACAAACTGTATCATGTCAAAATTTTCTGAAAACAAATGAGAGAGTTAAGATGTAAACAGGAACAAAAACAGTTCCCTGTCCAATTTTGGGACTTCAGAAGCAAAATCCACCATGGAGATGTAATCATCTGACAATGAGCTGTGAAAGGACATATTTCCATGTGTGAGTTAAATATTAGTTAAACCTAAGTCTTCCTTTATTGTAATTGTAAAATTAAGTATGAACAACAGTTCTCTTTTTGTGCCCCACTGAAGCAAAACTCCACATTAGGAATCACTGTGCCAGAGCAGGAAAATTATTTATGACTCAGTCACTATTAATAGGTGCTACTTTTCTTGATATTGTTTTTGTTTACAGTACAGATAGCTGCCAATGGAAGATGTAGTCCACTGCTAAGCCATACAATTTTCTTTTATTGTTGTCTAAAATTTTCAGGATTTAAATGTTAAACATCTGCAAGCCCCTCAAAATTATTTTAAAATATTTAATATAAAATAAATAAGGTTTTTTTAAATGAAAATGCAATTCAAAATGAACTAACAACATGTTCTATGTCTGCTCTTCAATCTTTGAACTTAGATTTTTGAAACATTCATTATACAATGTCACATGATATTAAAGTATTGGATTTAGATATTTAATTTCTATTTTTTTCTCATGATTTCACAATTTAAAAGGACAAACAAAAAAAATTATTTTCTAGCACAGCCACTTTGACTTGTCTACTGAAATGCATCTACTGCAGGTAATTACTCTAGGATAGCTATTCAAATAAGGATTTTATTTGCATAATAAAATATTTCAATATTATTCTCTAAACAAAGTCATAACAATGTTTTAAATTACCTTGCAATATGGGTAAAATTAATTTATATTAAACAAAGTGCTATTTTAAATATCTAATATTTAGTTATATATAATTATTTCCATTTGTCCTTCTATATTTTGAAAAAAAATGTCCATTTAAATTAAAATATCTTGTTCCAAGTTATTTCAATTAGTTTTTTAATAAAAATACTTCTTTTTCTGTATCTTGTAAGCTAAATATTAAAATATATGCAAAAAATAAAAGAAATGTATTGTGACATTTTTTATGGGGAGCCATTTCAGAAAACACTCTAAATCTGAATTCAAATCATTGAGAGTTTTATTTACCTGGCCAAGGACTGTCACCCACCCGAAGAGACTGAAGCTCTGTGGGAGAACAGCAGCTTCCTAGTCTATTTTTTGAGAATTTATGGGCAAAATCCACAACTCAGTGGCTTGCTTAGCATCGTATAAGCAAGCCAATCACAGAAATTAGTAAGCAGTACCTGCCAGCCCTAAGCAGGACTGGAATTTTCCAGTTAGCAAGCAAGCAAGTAAAGAAGGTAGAAGAAAGCAATCAGCTTTGCAATTCAGTTGGGTTCAAGCAGGTGCTAGACAATCACATCCTGAGTTTGAGCAGGGGTCAGCAGGGGCAAGAATCTATTTCAAACTCATGTAGACCCACAAGTGCACTGAAACCCAGGATGTAGCTCACCATGACCACCACTCCATCCTAAGTAGGGTAAAATTTGTGGGGTATAAAGTACAGAAAAACAATTTTTATAAGAAAACAGTTTTCATTTTAGTTTATCAGAAATAGCTCTTCTAACAGATTTTTATAGAAGGCAGCAAAATGGAGTCTTAGGCCTGTCTATGACAGTTCTTGCTTTATAATTGTCTTATCTCACTTATCATATTTATAATCTATATTTTTTACTAATATATAACCTATAACTTACACTCTTACTAATTTTATTGATTAGTCTACACCACAATAATTTCAGTACTGGTTACCTCTATATAATATTATGAAGGTATATTTTTGTACATCTTCATTATATTCTCAAAATTTGCTAAATGACGATGAATTACTTTAATAACATGAATGCAAACAAGGAAAGCAAAATTAAACAAGATAGTCATATAGTAGGAGAAAATATTCCCCTAACAAAATTGTAAGTATAGAACATTTACCTATTTAATTTAAAAAAATAGCTACAACTTTATTTAAGAGATACATTCAGTCAGATGTTTTACTTGGTGCTACATAAAATTGGTTTTCAAATGTAAATACATGAAAAATCATTTTTGTAGGACATAACTTTCTGTAACATAAATTTTTACACATAAATTTTAAAATTTAAATGACTTTTGATATGAAACAAGCTTTATAAATGTATGAAGCAGTTTATTTAACACAGAAGAGAATTGCGAGGCCTCTGGAAAGTTGGAGAGTTAGAGAGTACATGACCTGCCAAGAGATTTTTTTTTTTCTTTTCTAATTGTAAATACTCTGCTAGCTGAAGAAATTATGTCCACAGGCAAAATTCAGATCACATGATTAATTTTGCAATTAGTAATTATAAGCTCAACTTTGTTTCTCAATAAGAGTTAATAGAAATTAATGTAAAATTAAGGTGAATTTGACTATTACAATTTTTAAAAAACTATCTGAAATGGACACAAGTAAATGCAAAATATTTTTAAAAATTAATGATCAAAAGCAGAGATGCCACATACATATGATTATGCAAAATGTAGTAATCTGTCCATACAAACCTTAATTATCAGATTAAGATAAATTTAAAATAGAAGTTAAAAGTGATGACTTGCTCATATTTACCCTTAATTGGCTGCAGGTATTGAATTCCTTCAGTATGACACTAATCGCACCTGGTTTCTACATTACCCCTAACTAGGATTAAAAAAAAAAAAAAAATCTATCCAGAGGCTACAAATAAATTTATAGTTTTGTTGTGTGAAATTCACATGCTTATCCCTCAATATCTATCAGGTTGATTCATATTCCTACTTAGATCCTCAATTATCCACTGAATTTGGATAGATGAATGTTGGACCATTTGACTGTATCTATGCTATCTCATTCAGTCTTTCCTAGCATTGATTGTGAAGGGTGGATAGTCTTAGTACAGCCAAGCACTAGTTTTCTAAGTGCTAGTTACCAAGTCTGCTCAAGTGGCCTGGTCTCTTGAAATCATGATGGCCTTATATTTCCTGATTCTAACACTGTCTATATTTTAAAGAGGAAAAATTAATGTATTAGGTTGAGCCAGTTTCATCAAAATTGTGTCAAATCAAACTTTAATATGGTAAAACTCTCAGAGCACTAAATATTTTATTCTTATCTACGTGCTTAAGATACCAGTCTTTGGGTGAATATACCTTTAAACACCCAGACAATTTTGACACCAACATTTCTCTCCTTATTCAACATTTATATACAACCACAAAAAAAAAATATAAATTTAGCTTTGTTATTCATTTTAATCAGTGAGGGTACCTCAATCAACATTGATTAATGGTCAACATGTATCAAGTAAAATAGCAATTGAGAACCACTGTTACAAACATGTTAACAAATCAAGTGCTTGTTACTCAATATTATTGTTCTGGTGTCAGACAAATTCCTTCTTTGAGGAGAAAGCCTGTGAGAACTATATGGTCAAGGTTCCTGGTTTGCAGAGCTCACATTCTAGGGCTAGAATAGAATCTGTCTTGTTTAAGAAACATGCCGAAAGCCTGGGAGCTTGCAGAAAAATGAACAGGAAAAAGGAAATTACAAAATGAACTCAGAGAACTGGATTCTTAATAAGATGGAGGCTTTATGAATAATGGAAAGAAACTTGCATTTTATTATGAAATCAAAACACATGAAAGGCTTTTAATCATGGTACAAATAATTTGTAAAAGATAATTCTGCTCAATCAGTGAAGAATAGATGTTAGGACGATACTGACAATGTTGAGTTTTAGCTCAGCCCTATCTACCTGGAAATCTGGGATAGTTAGGAAATCCCCTTGCCTTCTTGTGTTGTGGGAAGTGGCTTACTACAATAAAACTCCTTTTCCTAGATGACAAATAAGACTCATAGATACCCAGATTTCAATTGTCCTTATTAACATATGAAGAGGACAGACCTAGAACCTCCAAAAGTAATTGGCTGAACAGCTATTATATCTCCATTGATCAATTAGAACATAATGCTTGCTAACCAAATTTTGGTTATGTTTTTCTCCATTCTTGGGCCTTTGAATTTTGATCCTCCTTTAGCTTGATTCAACACAAAATCCCTCCTGAAAATTGCTGGCCTGAGGGTAAATAATCTGATTTACTATTCCAATACACCACTCTTTCATCCCAGTTTACCAAATTTATTGTTCATAGCCTTATTTTCTCCTCCCCATAAAAGAGAAAACCTTTTGACCTAAATCTTTGGGTACTTGCAGAGTTTGTGATCAGTGTGAATTTTCTGCCTGCTATAATCCCCTCCCTCGGTGTTCTTTCACCCTTCATGCACTAATTCTTTTGAACTAGTTTTCTCTTACATAAAGCCCCACTTGTTGTTTTGTTGTTGTTGTTTCTGTTGTTTTTCTTGTTTTTATTTTTCAATGCATACAAATGAAGCCTAGATTTCATTTAAGTTGTTGATGTTAAAAAATAGAATGATACTTACATAACTTTAGAGAGCAAGGACAGTAATAATTTTTATTAAGAAATGGAAGACAAGATAAAAAATGTCCATTGGTAAGAATAAATTTCATGATTGTGTTTTGGTCAGTAAAATTGACATGTCTTTTAAACATCCAGAAAAGTGATGAGAACTGGGACATTAATTTGAAGTTGTCAGCATAAAGCCTATACTTAAAGAAAGTGGAAAATATCATCTATGAAAATGGTACAAATGAAGAAGAGAAGTTTAGGACCAAGCTCTGGCACATACCAAAACTTAGAGATCAATTCTAGGACAAAGAACTAACAAAAGAAATCAGCTTATGATTGGTGCTGACAGAGGAAAACAAAGTCTTAAAGGACTGTAGAAACGATAAGTAAATGTACCAAGAAGATGTAGTATGGTGTATCAATTCTCTCCAGTAATATTAAGAGTTCAAATAAAATGATGAAAGAGAAGTGACCAATTTTTTCAACATGGAGGTAATTGAGTGTATTGACAAGACCAGGTTGAGTGTAGCAGTAAATCCCAAGTGTAACTGATTTAGGGGAGAATAGAATTCAAGGGAGGGAAGACAACTTTAAGAGAAGTTACTGTGAGGTAGAGGAGAGAAAAGGATAGAAATTCTATCAAAGAGAGAAATTATATCAATAGAGTATTTCATGGTTGTGTTTTGCTTTGTTGGGAAGGTAAAAATTTACATTTTCCCTCTTAGGTTTTAGTCTGGGCTGAGCATTAAATTGACATCAGAAAGAATAACAGGAGACATATATACAATAAATTTATTTAAACTGTTTTATTTAATATGGTATCTCCTCTAAGGAAATAAAGGCCCAGAGAAACACTTAGAATTATGTACTTATATCCTGAGTTGGACAAAATATAGTAAACTGTGAAAATATGACAAGGGAAGGGAGCTCAAGCCTAGTTAATAATACACAAGTGACTAGGAATATAAGCATTAATGTGCATGTTTGTTTGTATTTATTTCTCTGGACTCCGTCCTTAGTGATGAGAATGTTACTTTCATCTTGGGGCAGAAAGGCCATCTTTATTCTTCAAAAAGAATATAAGGAAGGTCAGCGTGTCCTTCTCGCATTTGCTATTTTTAATGTAACTTTAGTTCAAGATAAAAATTATGCCAATGTATCATATTTTCAGATGATGTCTTCTGCCGCCTTTCAAGTTTGTTTAATTTTCACATGGATGGATACTGATATTAAAGCTCATAATGTAACATAATTGTGATAACAGCATAGGGAGAAGAAAATTTCAGCAGCAGGACCAGCTTGTTTGAATACAAGAAAAAAGTTGAGGCATTGGTTTCTGATTTTATTTTATTTTTTTCATCTTCTAAGGTCTTCTTTAAATTCTTTCTTTTTTTATTTACATATGACAGCAGAATGCATTAAAATTCTTATTACAAATATAAAGCCCAATTTTTCATATCTCTGGTTGTATACAAAGTATATTTGCATTAATTTGTGCCTTCATATGTGTACTTTGGATAATAATGATCATCACATTCCACCATCATTTCTAACACCATGCCTCTTCCCTTTCCCTCCAAACTCTCTGCCCTATCTAGAGTACATTTATTCCTCCCATGCTCCCTCTCCCTATTTCTCTATAAATCAGCCTCCTTATATCAAAGAAAACATTTGGCATTTGGTTATTTGGGATTTGCTAACTTCACTTAACATTATCTCCTCTAACTCCATCCATTTACCTGCAAATGCCACGATTTTATTCTCTTTTATTGCTGAGTAATATTTTATTGTGTACATATGACACATTTTTTGTCCATTCATCTACTGAAAGGCATCTAGTTTGGTTCCACAGTTGAACTATTGTGAATTGTGCTGCTATAAACATTGATGTGACTGTGTTCCTGTAGTATACTGTTTTTAAGTCCTTTGGACTTAAAAACAAGGAGAAGGATAGCTGGGTCAAATGGTGGTTCCATTCCCATTTTTCCAAGAAATCTCCATACTGCTTTCCATATTGGCTGCACCAATTTGCAGTCCCACAGGCAGTGTATGAGTGTACCTTTTTCCCCACATCCTTGCCAACACTTCTTGTTGTTTGTCTTCATAATAGCTGCCATTCTGACTGGAGTGAGATGAAATTTTAGAGTGGTTTTGATTTGAATTTCTCTAATTACTAGTGATGATGAACATTTTTTCACGTATTTGTTAACTGATTGAATATCCACTTCTGAGAAGTGTCTGTTTAGGTCAGTGACCCATTTGTGGATAGGGTTGTTTTTTTTTTTTTTTTTTTGGTCTTTAACTATTTGAGCTCTTTATATACTCTAGAGATTAGTGCTATGATGTGTGAGGGGTAAAAATTTGCTCCCCAGATGTAGGCTCTCTATTCACCACACAGATTGTTTCTTTTGCTGAGAAGAAAATCTTGAGCTTGAGTCCATCCCATTTATTAATTCTTGATTTTAATTCTTGCACCAAAGGTGTCTTATTAAGGAAGTTAGGGCCTATTCCCACATGATGGAGATTACAGCCTACTTTTTCATCTATTAGACATAGGGTCTCTGGTTTTATTCTGAAGTCCTTGATCCATTTTGAGTTGAGTGTTGTACATGTTGAGATATAGGGGTTTAATTTCATTTTGTTGCATATGGATTTCCAGTTTTCCTGGAACCATTTCTTGAAGAGGCCATCTTTTCTCCAGTGAAGGTGTTTGACACCTTTGTCTACTATAAGATAATTGTAATTTTGTGGGTTATTCTCTGTGTCTTCCATTCTGTACCATTCGTCAACCAGTCTGTTTTGGTGCTATTTTTGTTACTATTGCTCTGTAGCATAGTTTAAGGTCTGGTGTAGTAATGTCACCTGGTTCACTCTTCCTGCTAAGGATTGCTTTGGTTTCTGATTTTAGAAATGTAAAGTTATGTGTAATAAGCCTTCAGGTTACACTCTCTCAGACAATATATGAAATATTTAAGTACCATAATTATAATAGGTATATATCTTTACATTTTTTCATTTCACTATATATCTAGTTTATTTTACTAAATTTATCATGATTATTATAAAAATTCCAGCAGAAAAATCAATTAAAAGTTTAAAGTATATGACTGGTAATCTCTTGGCTATTACTACCAGATATGTTGCTTTGATTTAATCTAAGCAAATTATTATTTTTTTTCTTATGATTCATCTCTCAAGTGGATGAACATGGAACTTAGAATTTCCACCTAGCTTTTTACTTTGGTGAATATATTAACAACAAATACTAATTTCTCTATAGAAACCAGGGATGTGTCTTTCTAGAGAGTCAATGAGCAGAACTTAATTCCATGTAACTATATGTCCAATAAAAGAATTGCAATTCAACAGTAAGGGAAAATACTTGCAAAAATATTTAAACATATTCAAATAAGAAATACTTTTATTCTTGATCATTCCCAGTGTTCAAATCTTTCCTTAGGAGTATTTAAGAACAGTAGAAATTTAAACCTTTAAACCTTTTTGATCATGAAGCACAATAATAACTATGACTATTGTAAATATATATCATATTATCAACTGTCAAAATTCTATCGGTGAATAGAGTAAATTTTGTTTACATAGATTTATTTATCTTAACTGATCATTTGTGTAGTTAGAATACTTCTTTACAGCAAATATAAAGATGAATAATTGTATTCCCTTGCTAAACAGAAAATAGCTTAACTGCAGGAAAACAAAAACAGAAGACTAAATCAGAGACTTCAAATAGAATTGGTTTTTGTGCTGTTTGTACTGTCAGCACATTCCAAATTAGTATGTGAATCTAACATAGAAACTCCTTATAACAGCCTATGTAAAATCTAATCCCTTTGATTTTACATATACCAATTAAACCAAGTTAAAATATAGTGCAATATAAGAAGTGCTTTTGCAAACAAATTAATTTCTGTTTGGCTCCTTGTGTCTTTAAAACCACTAAGAGAATAGAGAGATTTTCAGCATTTATTACTTAGCCCTCATAGTGCCAAAGCCTAGGTATTGATATACTATCTTCAAAAGAAAAATCACACACATATTTATGTGGATGCCAGGAAGTATTAGTGAATGACACATCCAGTCACATATACATTAGTATTTGAAAATATGAAAATAATCATGAAACCACTAGATATAATACAAAATTATCTCCTGTTTTATTGTGCTTCTTGGCCTAAGACACTTCCTATTTTTAGGAATCTAATGAATTTCAAAGGTAGCAAGGGTTCATTAGATTCTCAAATACCTTTAGATCTTGGTTTCAAAGCTGAAGTTTCTATTTTTCTGCTCTAATTATCACCACTGCTGACACTAAACACAACTTGTTGTTTTGAAAAAAGTTTTATTTAAAATCCTATATTCAGAAGCCAAAAACCAACTCAATGTTTCCAGTCTATATAAATTTCCAAGTGCATAATATATGGCAACACTAAAACTTCCAAATGAGTTGTGAAATTTGATAGCACTATTTTAAGATTCTTATTCATGATATTTCACACAGAATTTCTAAATATTCTTGTGAGTTAAAAACTCAAAAAAATTTAAATATATTTTTCCCTTTTGAAAATATTTTAGAAGTCACCATCATTTCCATTTATATCCATATCAGAATAAAACAAACATAAATATTTATGTATTTGAATATATGTTTTACCTACAGATATTGAATAGGTACATATATCATAGTACACATAAATTTACATAGCACATCATTGTGACAATATCAGCTCTATTTGTATTCATATTAATTACATAGTCACATATAATAATAAAACAAGTGAAATTTCTAGTGTCATGTAAAACACTTAATAGGTGTGTTACTTTCTGACACTATAATATATACTTGAAGTGATTAACTTACAAAGAGAAAAATACTTTTTTTGGCTCACAGTTTTAATGGTATCGATTCCAGATAGATTGATCCCATTACTTTTGGGACCTGAGTAGAGGCAACACCATGGTGGGAGTATGTGGCAGAGCAAAACTGCTCATATCATTGCTATGAATCAAAAGAGGAAGAAGAAGGGGCAGTGTTGCACTATGCCTCTCAAGGACATGCCCCCAATGACCTAAAGACCTCCCTATAGGCCTCATCTCTTAAAGATTTTATCACTTCCTTGCAGGGCCACCATGGGCCACTAAATTATGGGCCTTTGAGAGACATTGGAGACTCAAACTATAATAATTAGTCTAATGGTAAAATTCAAAAGAAAGTAACAAATATTAAGCTAATTATAACTAAACATGAAATAATAGGCTTATTATGCCTACATATGCTAAATAGTCCATACCTGTGATCTTATAATCATTTTTAAATTGAATAATAAATAAGAGGAATATATAAAAAAGTACATAAAAAGTATTTGAGTCTAATTATTGGCCTTTGTTCAGTTTATTATAATTTTTTATTACTTGTCTTCAACTTGATTATTCTGAAGTATATTTTTCTTTCAAATTTTAAATTTATTTCGTCAGTGGTTTCTTTCATTATCAATTCAGTTTCAATTTAGGCTAATTATTCCTTTCTGCCTTCTAATATTTCATTATCAATTTTTTCATTAAGAATAATACTTTTAGATATGGCTTAGATATGTTAACACTTAAAATTATCAACATTTTCTTTTAATAACATCTGGATACATTTTCTAAAAAACCTTACTTATTTAATTCACTAGTTTTTTTCATCTGTTAGTGTCAAACATGTGGCTTTCATGTGATCTGTATGTGTTTCCATATCTCATGCTAAAGGGTTGCTTTGATATTTATACCCTACTTAAATTTTGACAGTTACTCACTATAGAAAACAGGTACTTTAAGTTATCAATAACATAAGTATAATGATTTCCTTTGATATTCAGATGACTCACATATCAGAGATTAAGAATCATAATGTAAGAAAAGTCAAACCAACTTTGTTCTAGGAGAAAATAACAATAGAACATAATGTGCAGAACCATCCACTGTACTTTTCAATATTCAGAACTTTTATGTCTATGATATAAACTATTATGTTTATATTTTTCTTAGCTATGTGGTATTATAAATATGTCCTGGATGCTTGATTAACTAAATAGAATTTTTATTTACTCCTCGTCCCATACTTGCTGTATCCACTGAATACAGGAGCACTTGGACACTCCAAGTAGAATAGTAACTTCTGTAATAGGCATTTATTATGTAGGGAAGGAAGAAGACACAGGTACAAAATAAAACAGACAAACAAAAAAATAGCAAGGAGCTTTCTGGATAAACTGTAATTTCAGCAACAGTACAAACAGGGTTTCAGAGAATAAAGGCTCTATGTGTAATGACAAAACTTTTACTTGAATCTGCTCCAAGCCATTCATGATGTTGCTAAATGTATGCTTTGCCTGTAGAGGCCATAGACAAACCGGAAAAAAATATATTGCTAATTTTTAGCATATAAGCACTTGTATTATAATTATATTGCTCACAGTTTCATGTAAAACTGAAGGTAATAATTTTCCTACATTCAGATAAAGATGAACTTTAACATCAAAAAATTCAGTACTGAGCACTGGAAAAATAAGATGACTGGACAAGTGGGAAATTACCTATCAATACACACTAAAGAATCATACTAAGCACAGAATCTGGAAGCCACTTAGAAATGTATAAACAAATGGCAACCAGAAACCAAGTGCAGTATAATATATTGCTTGAGTTTTCAAAGGTGAAGAGCTCTTGTCCCTATTCCAAGTAATGGAGGTTCCAGTAAAGTTTTGGGTAGCTCTTAAGTAAGAGACAGATATGGTTGGTGTTGCATAGAAATGACAAGACTGGTTGGCAAAAAATACAGAGCTCACTAGGGGGCCATAATATAGCAGTTGTCTAAGAGAAAAGATAGTAGTGGGAAAGACGTAAGTCATGAACTCAGAGAACCATCATGTGGTGACATGAAACAAAAAGAAACATAGCAGAAAGAACAGTACTACCAAACAGTCACAGTGTGTGAGCCCACACCCTAAAGGTCATCATATTATTCCCTGTGATCCAAATCCAAATTTATGGCCTATTTTTGAGTTTTGAATTGTTAAGAAAATAAGACTAGCTTGTGCTTTCTTAGGATAAGCTAGAGGCAGTGAGAAAAGTGATAGATTTGGGAAGGTGAAGGAGCAGAGACCTTATATGACCTGCAAACCTAAAATATTTCCATTTTTCCCTTTCACAAAAAAAGTTTGGCAATCCCAGATCTAGGAACAAATCACTAAGTATTTAATTTAGCTTTCTGAATTAAACTACTGAAGTTAAACCAGTAAGAAAAATTTTTAAAGAAGCATTTATTTTTTGGATAAAAAGACCTGAAGAAACTTTATTTTACAAAATGATAACCAAACCTACAAATAAAAACAGAACATCCAAGAAAAAAGATATCAAATGGAAAACATTTTGAAAACTCTCACTGCGTTTTTAAATATCTTCAAATATCCCCTTGATAAAGTTCTTCATTTAATATGTGATTTGCAAATATTTTCTCCCAATCTTTGGCTAACATTTTTATTCTTTTTAAGTAATAGCATATTTTAAGTATGCTAGTAGTAGTATATTTTAAGTATGCTAGTTTGAGAACATCTGTTGGCATGAGAATATTTAAAAATTAGAAATGGAATATTTCCACATTTTTGTCTGTTTCTCCCTCTCCATCTGACTCATCTTAAATTTATTAAATTTAATTTGTGGATATTTTTAAAAGCTATCACTTTATCATATCACTTATTCCTGCAGCAAGAGTTTTATATAAATGCCTAAACTTTTTAATAGTCCCCTCATCTGTGCCATTATTTAGAATGCGTCATTATAAAAGATGTAGCCGATCCCAAGTTGTAATCTTGGGACAGAGGAAATAGTTACTGGGCCAAGGAAAATATAAAGTAGATGAGACAACAGCAGGGAAATCTGTATCAATGTGCCAACTGTCTCTCCACAGGGGCACTGGTTTTGAGACAGCCTCCAATTCATTCAGCCTCATTTTATATATGTAGTGCTGCTGGTTGGCAATATGCATTTTGTAAAGTTACTGCAGATTAGCTTTGCTTCCTAGGGAAATGCTTTTTATTTAAATCTGTTGTGTTATTTTTGAAGCAAAACATTTGTTTTCTGAAAGCCTGCATGGAAGCATAAAGAGTGACATTCCTCTTGCCTTATTCCTAAAAAGTGTCAAAAATGATATTACCAACTCTTTTAAATCATTTTAAAATTATTTCTCTAAAGGATATAGAAAAATACCTTCAATATTAATTCCAAACCAATTTAAATTAATTGTTCTAAGTTTGAGAATACTGGAAGAGAAAAAAAAAACACCCTGACTGGATCAGGATTTTCTATAAATATATACTTGCACAAATGTCTTAACAATATTGGAGAACTCATAAGAAGTATATTGCAACAATTATAGTTTTGTAAGTGATGATTTTTTTAAAGAATCTCCTCTTTATAATTATTTGATATCCTTAAACTACTAAAGCTATTAAGGTTTCAATTCAATTCAATTCCTGGTTAATTTCCAGCCTACAGCATAAAATGATTAAAGTGAAAGAAAAACAGCCAGTATGTAATATGTGGTTGTGCTGAATGTTAATCTGCACAGTAAAGAATCATGAGATCTAATTATCTAACACTGCCATTAGATATACTAAAGCCTCCATTACTTCTACAGCATTTGAAGTATCTATGTTTTGCCAACTAAGAGAGCTATTTGGGGATGTAACAAGTTTGTCTACTAACACATATAAAAAAATAATTTAAATGAAATACTTTTATAATGATTATGTTCACATATTTCATTATTTTTATTTATTACTATCCATACTGAAAATAATTATGTTGCTATCCATTTTTCAGAATACATCACAATTTTAAAGGTATTTAAGTTAGCCCAGATCCTACTATTATGCCTAAGAATGCAATCATTTCAATTTATATAACATATTGAAATTATCTAATTCTTTGACCTTATGCCTTCTAAGAATCTAGGATTAATGAAGATCAGAAACTATATATCTCCAACCTTAGAAGAGTAAATAGCTTTAAAGGAAATAGCAAAAAAATAGTGAAACTGAATTAAATTGAATGTGTGCTTTTGCATGTAGATAGTTTATCTATTTTTCCTACTACATGAGGTAGATTTTCATGGTAATACTACAATATACATCAAATAAAGCAAACACATTTAGAATTTTAAAAACGAGACCAATAATAGAATTTATGAGTCAATGAAAAGTATGTGCTCTGAAAAACTCCTATACAATATTTTTCTGCAGTTCATATTTGGAAATTATAACTGTGCTGTTTTACTTCATGATTATACATCTATAATGGCCAATTGCACAATGAACTGATTAAGTAATTATTTTTTCTTCATTGAATAATCTATTCTCTTATTCCTGTAGCACTCAGTGTTTCAAAATTGAAATAAAATATTCAAATTATATTTTCTTAGTGAGTTCATTTAATGTAAGAAATTAATTTATCACAAGCAAATATTAATTTATTATCTATTTAATTTATTGTACTCATTTCAATCCTATAGATGTCATGGAGAAAAGATCAGTCCTTCAATCCAGTGAATTTGCAAACTAGAGTAGGAAAGATAATCATCAGATAATTACAATACAGTATGATAAACACTCTGATCTTGACAAATTCCAAATCTCAAGAAGAAACTCACCCTGCCTAAGGCTGTTCAAAGAAGTCTTCCTTTAAGAATTGATGTGCTACCCAACAAAGTGACTCATGCTTGTTATCTCAGTGACTGGGAAGGCTGAGGCAGGAGTAAGACAAGTTCAAGGTCAGACTAGAGAAGTCCAAAGCAACTTACAAAGACCCTGTCCCCAAATACAATTTAAAAAGATATGAGGGTGTATCTCAGAGGTAGAACATCACTGGGTTTCATCCCCAGTAGTACCAAAGGAAAAAAAAAGGAAGAAAAAAGTTATATAGAGATACACAGATCTAAAGGACAACAAACATTTTTTTTGGAGAAGGAAACAGCATGTGAAAAGGCACAAAACTGAGAGGGTATGGCATACAAATATGTAATGATAGCATAAAGCAGAGGTATGAGAGGAATGACAAAATTTGTTTAAGACATTGCTAAGATATTTATCTTTATCAGAAATAGGTGAAAGTGTATTTATTTATTTATTTATTTATTTGTTTGCTTGTTTATTTTTACAAGTAAAGGACACACATTCTTACTGCTGGAGAACAGAAAATAACTTGGAGAAGATGAAACAAAAATTGGTTAATTAGGGCAGTGTTTCATATAAATTCAGACAAACAACTGTTGATATCAATTTAAAAAGACAGCAATGAAAACAGGGAAAAGAGTACAATAGATTTTAAAGGTCATCATCTTCACAGCGGTACTGGGACAACTGTATAATCATGCACAAAAAAAATGAAGTTCACCCACTTCACATTTTGTACAAAATTTATCTAAAAAATAAATCAAACACCCTAATGTAAGCTTGAATCTATAAAACTCTTAGATGAAAACAATTAGAAATATAAGTGACTTTGGATTAAGCAACGGTTTTTAAAATATGAAACCAAAACCACAAACAACAAAGGAAGAAAAAGATAAACAGGACTGCATCAAAATAAAATATTTTTGCGTTTCAAAGACCACCATCAACAGGGCAATAAGATAGTTTGATAATTGAAAAAAAAATTCTAGATATCATATGCTTGATAAAGTACTTTAGGAGTTTGGAGAGTTTGGACGACTAATCAAGGGAAACAATATGATTGTCAGGGTCAATAGCACACACCATGCTGACCATGGTGTCATAGTCCCAACTCAGAAGCAGAGAATGGCAAGGAACTCATTCTTGCTCAGAGTCTTTCTTCAATAAGCTCTCAGTTTCAGCAGCATCTTGGTATCTTTTTACAGCCCTAGGCTTATCTTATCCACTTCTAGCAGATGTTGGATGAGGATTTATGGAACAAACAGACGATAATGGCTAAAATTGTGTTGTTTGCGCTATTTAAATATTAAATATTTAAATAATACATATTAAAATAATCAGTTTGCAAAAATTTGAATTTGGTTCAGGTGGACTATTGATCTAACAAACCACAGCCTTAGTTAAAGACATAAAAATCTAGGGGTTAAAACACAGAGGCAGGCTGGGGTTGTAACTCAGTGGTAGAGCACCTGCCTAGCACATGTGAGGTACTGGGTTTGATCCTCAGCATCACATAAAAATAAATAAATAAAATAAAGGTATTGTGTCTTTCTACAATCAAAAAATAAATTTAAAAAACCCAGAGGTGATATTTATATGCTTATATAAATATATTGATTGCATTCAGCATATGTAAAGGCCAGTTACAATTAAATAATAAAAATACATAGGAGCCAATTTTAAAAATGAGTGAAGGATCTGAAAAGCATTACTTCAAAGTAAATATACATATGACTCATAAGCACATGAAAAGATAAATGCAAATCAAAACTGTAATGAGATATAACTTCAAATTTACTAAGATGGCTAAAATTTAAATGACAATAACAACTGTTACAAAGATGTGGAGATATTGAAGAACTCATGCACTGTTGGTAGGAAAGTAATATACTGCAGTTGCTTTGGAAAACTATCTGGCAGTTCCTCAATGATCAGACATAGAATTATCAATGTTCCACAATTCCACTCCTAGATATATACCAAAGAAAGGAAAACATGTCAACATGAATACTTGTATGTGACTATTTTAACATCATTTATAATAGTCAAAAGGTGGAAGCAATCTAAATGTATATAAATAAATGAATGGGTAAATGAGGTCTGATATATTCATACCATAAGTTATTCAACTATACAAAGAATACAATACTGATAAATGCTACACCATGAACAAACATTGAAAACATGATACTGAGGGTAAGAAACTAATCATGAGGAACCACAAACTTTATGATTTTATCTACAAAAAAATATCCAGAATAAACAAATCAATAGAGATAAAAGAAGATTTGTGGGTGACATCTCACTGGCATGGAGTTTATTTTTTGGATAGTAAATATTTTCAAAATTTATTGAGATGATTGATATAGAAGTGTAAATATGATAAAATAACATTGAATTATGAACTGTAAATGAATGAATTAAATGACATGTCAATTATATCTTAATGAGCCCATTAAAAATAAAAAGTGATTTTCTGAAAAGGATTAGAACTTTTGAGTATGGACAGGAAGATAAAATACTTAAAATAAATTACATTCAAGTTCTACAGCAGACAGTGATGCCAGTCACTGAAATAAAGAAGAAAAGGAGAAGTTATTAATTAAAATTAATTAGATGAGATAAATATGGGCAATCATGAGACATTAAAATACAGATGAACAATATGCAGTTGCAAATATAAGTCTCAGGAAAAGGAAATAAATCTCGAATGGGGGTAGTTACGAGAAGGTAACTATCATATCATGAAGTCCTAGTGTTGTATGAAACTTTAAAGGTGAAAAGATCAACAAAAGAAGCCTACAAATCCTAGAGACTTGTCAGATATTATCTTTGCTAAGGCAAAGTATGAAGGAAAGCCATTAAAAACAAAAAGTTCTTCCCATGGATCCCTCCTGCAAGTGATTCTAAGAACAGATTCTAAATGGAAAAAGAGGACATTCTCTTGATTAAACTGTCTTGACCTCAAAGAGCTTCTCTAATTTCATTTCTCCAAAAATTTTATAAATTATTTGGACAAAAAAATAGGAAGCAAAGTTAACTGTAGCTAATAGTTATCAGGATTAACAAACGTTTTCTGGAAATGAAGTTCTCCTACAGCATTTAAGAGGATTTTCATTAGCACCAACTCTATTAAAGATGATGAGGGCAATGGAACACAACTTATGAACAGCTTGTCAGATCCTAATTCAGATTCTGTATAGCTTCGAATTTACCTTAACATTGAAATTAGTTGAAAAACAGAAACAAAATTTCAGAAAAAATAGATATATCTACTCAAAGAAAAAAAAAATTCTCAAAATTTATCTCCAAAATACTTTTCTAATTATGTTAATTAAAAGTTAAATGTATTTTTCACAAAGTTAAATCTCTTGCTTGATAGAATTAGGCATTCTATAATTTAAAATTTGACATAGTAACATGAAAAAATTGAAAAGTAAAATAAATTGTTCTATGTTCATATATTCAAAATACTATTATTTGGGGGCTGGGAATATTTCTCAAGCGTTAGTGCACTTGCCTGGCATGCGTGCGGCCCGGGTTTGATCCTCATCAACACATAAACAAAGATGTTGTATCCACCGAAAAAACGAAAAATAAATATTGAAATTCTCTCTCTCTCTCTCTCTCTCTCTCTCTCTCTCTCTCTCTCTCTCTCTCTTTAAAAAAAAAAACAACACTATTACAAACAGTTGTTTCATTTATACAGCCTAAAAGGATATAGTCATTGTGTATAACTATATATATTTATGTGGATATATATGTATATATGATGTAATTCATATGTATATAGCATATAAATTAGGATTTTTAATACATACCTATTATAACAGAAGATATCTAATGTTTAATGAAACTTTTAATTAAAAATGAACAACTTCATTGTTTTTTCTATATATGAAGAGCTTAATTTGTTATTCTTAGAATGATTTAAGAAATGCAAATATTTCCCTGTATAAATCTCAATTATTTGTCATAATAAAATATTATAAATAAATGTTGTACAATTACTCTTAAACTCTGTGAACATATAATGCCTCTTCCTATATCAAGATTGTCACATTAGTGAATGCTTCTTTCTGTTGTTCTTCTTTTCCAGTATGTTCAAGGCTCACACCCTTTCCTCCTCTGTGAATTTACTCACATGACACCTTGTCCAGGCCTTTTCTGTACACACTAATTTAAATTACAACCATAATGCTGCCTCTTTCTGCCCTATTCCATGATTTTTTTTTCTTCTTCAAAACTCTTATCACTCATTGTGAAAAACACACTCCTCACTTGCCCAAATCCAAAGAACAGACTCAGAGATACAATGTACAGTGAAAGGAAGACTTCTACTAATGGCCTTGTAAGATCCAGTGTCTGATAGGACAAGCACACCCAGAGTAGTTACAATCAGTGTTTTATCCCTTAGTGCTCCAGGTCTCAACCCTGTTTTTTCATTGGCTAAGTACACAATCTTCCCAGACATCACCTAGGTTTTATTAAATGTAATTTTAATTGTTTTCACCTCCCTTTGTTCTCTTGACATTTTGCCACACACACAGTTCTGAATTCTTTACCTAAGTTAATATTCCTTAACAGAAATATTTCTTTTTATCTCTGTTGGTCACTCAGCCCCTTTCCCCACCTTCTGTTTGTCAATGGGCTGCATCGACTGGGAAGTTGCCAGGCGATTGTATTATTGTGTGAATTAACTGCTTCCCTTGGCTGCTTTTCTTATGTCCCAAGCAATTGTACATTTAAGGTCAAATACTCTATTTTGAAAAATGAACCACTGAACTTTCTACTTCTCATATTCATTCAAACGCTATAAATATTTTTTGTATGTTTATTATTTATTTTTCTTCATTAAAATATTTGTTCCATCACTAGCACAGGCATCTTTCTAGATATTTTGGTTAGATTTGTCTCCGGTGTCTAGATTGTACTTAACTCCTGGTAAACAATCAGTAGTGCATAATAGTTGAGAGAATAAAGTGGATTAAAGGCAATATTCAAAGAAATCATGCTGAGAATAAGGCAGCGTAATGAAGGTCACCATTCTTCAGATGCAGCAAACCCAATAAACTCCACACAGAATAAATAAAATCCTTTACAGACACATTGTAGTCAGCTTTAAGAAAGTCACAAATAAACAAAGAATCTTAAAAGTTGTCAGAAAAAAAATCATTTGCCTTCAAATGAGTCATATTATTCTGACAATCTGACTTATAAATAGCAATGATGGAATAGCAAAAACTGGGCAATGTAGGAGCTTGTTAACCTAGAACTCTATACTGTGAAAATTGCTATCATTGGGCTGGGGATGTGGCTCAAGCGGTAGCACGCTCGCCTGGCATGCGTGCAGCCCGGGTTCGATACTCAGCACCACATACAAGCAAGGATGTTGTGTCCGCCGAAAACTAAGAAATAAATATTAAAATTCTCTCTCTCTCTCTCTCTCTCTCTCTCTCTCTCTCTCTCTCTCTCTCTCTCTCTCCTTTAAAAAAAAAAAAGAAAGAAAATTGCTATCATTTGTTCTGGGCAATCTGGACCCTTGTCCTGGCCCTAGAACTTTATAAGGCTCCTCTCAGGCCTTGCTCCAGCCTCCCACAAATACAGACTATTTATGTGAATGGAACTTAGATATGGAGGCTGGGCTGTCCACATATATTAATCTACAATGAGGCATGAAACTGAGGCTGCGAAAACATACATGGACCAGACTATAAACTAGAATCTCTCATTTTCTCTTCTTCCCTGATCTATGTAAATGTTATGAGTGGGGTTAATTAAACTTTTAAACAAAAAATAATGGGCTGAAAATGTCCAGAAAAGTACCTCTTCAGTCAACTTTGGCAATTTACCATCAGCCCATTTTTGTTTAAAAAAAAATTATATATATTTATATATATATATATATGTTGGGTGCAGAGCAGGCTGAACTGTGTTGTCTGCAGGGCAGGATGAACAGATGTTGGCTGCAAGATAGCCCACGCACTCAAACACCCCTCTATCTGGTCCTTTATCACCTGTTTGTGTCAAGTCCCGCTCAAGGCTGAGCACTCAACCCCCCTTGGGCCAACAAGGCAGCTTGCAGACCCAGAGGCCCCATTAGATTTGGGCTATAAAAACTCCCTCCTGCCAGGCCCCCCTCTCTCTTGCTCGTGCTCTCTCTCTCTCTCTCTCTCTTGCTCTTTATCTTTCTTGCGCGCGCTCTCTGTCTCTTGCTCTTGCTCTCTCCCTCTTTATCTCTTCTCTTTTCTCTCTCTTTCCTTCTTTCTTTTCTCTTTGTTGCACTGCTGCAATAAAGATCTTGTGGTTGCTCCGAGTGTTGTGGTCACTTTCCTTTCTATATATATATATATATATATATATATATATATATATATTCTAGTCTTTACCTAAGAAGCAATGAGGTCTCAGATTAAAACATCTGTTAGGAAGGAAGAAATTAAGAAAAAAAAAGGAATAAAGGGTGAATATAATATACCTAACAAATACTGAATCTATAAAACTATAATAGTGGAGTATTACAGATAAGATAAAATAGTTATAAAAATATTTGCATAGAATGATAAATAATTCTGAATCTTTACATTTTCTAAAAGTAGAAAAATTACTAATTCAATTTAGAATTTCACATTTAACATTTACACTGTAAATTCTAGAAAAATCTAAAGCAAATACATACGTTACAAATTTCATAATAAAAGAAGGGAAAATATTGAGAAGTAAAATAATCAATACCACAGTGGAGGAAAGAAAAAGAAAGTGAGAGATCCAAAGAAAAAGACAGAAACAGAGACAAAGAGAAAAGTATACAGACCAACTAAAGCATATATACAAAGTCAAATTAGTTGATGAATGTAATTGACAGTATATGTAAATAGACTGAGTGTTCTGGTAAAAATCAAACATTCATACTGGATTTTTAAATATCTAGCTTTACACTCTTTGGAGAAGATGTATATAAAATTAAAAGCACAATTTTACATGCTTAGAAAAGTTAAACAGCAAATTCTGGCACAAAGAAATATGGAGCATCTATTAATATCAGAAAAACTTTAACTGTGAGACAAAAGTAGTAGTGCCCTGGATACTCCTGCTGACAACAAAAGCTACCCTCACACTCCTGCTGGACCCTGCCTAAAGGAATGAATTCCCCTTTCATCAGTTCTGACTTGTTTTAGTTTAAAACCCTGCCTCTCCCCCACCCCAGCCTCTTTTTTGTTTCTAAGCTGTCCTCACAGAGAAAGTGTCTATTCTCTCTTGGATTCCTAAGCAAAGTAAAATGCTTCCTCTCTTTTTCTTTCGTTTATCTTTTTTTAAAAAAAAATTAAAAGTAATAGGATTTAATTATTTGAAAAATGGTGTATAGTTTCTAACTGATTACAGGATACACAATCTTGAAAAAAATCAGCACAGGGGACAGAGTTGTTCTAAAGAATTAAGACAAAACCCAAGCATCATGACCAGCAGTTCCTTTTCAGCTCAGATTTTTCAAAATGTAAAAATTATTAATATAAAATATTGACATGGCAAATAGGATAAAAAAAACTTCTATCCAACTATGCCATCAAATACTAAGATGCATAGAAATTACTACTAAGAAGGATTTCACCTTTTCTTTTTTCATGCCTTACTCTGTATGGGATTTCTGATTTATTGTTACATCTATAAGAAAAGTCCCTAAAATAACCTTAAATAATTAAAAGTATAAAATTCAATCTCCTGAAGACAAATAGGTTGTCTCACATTTTCCCCCAAGTCACAGGGTATTGAGCCATTTGTGATATGAAGTTCTGCCCAACAGTGATCCCTCAGCCTAAACTAATTACTAAGAGGCAGCTGGCAATTTGACAGGGAGAGACAAGCTGACAGCTTTTCCTCAAACATCAAGCATGCACTGTGTTTCCAGTGCCAACCTGGATTTGACATTTAATTAAAAAAAGTATCTTAACATAGGTCTACACACAAAAAAAACTATGCTGCTGCAACAAAATCAATTTTGTATTATTTAAAGCTGAAAAAGCTTAATGCCCAAAAGGCAGAATTTTTATAAGAAAAATATCACTACTGTACCCCTGGGAATACTGGGAGTATTAAAAATAATGCATTTTGACTAGTTTAGGGCATTGGACTTGGTTCTGGAGTACAGGTAGCAATAGTTTTTTTTTTTTTTTAATTAAAAAAGTTGAACTACTGTATGTATATAACTAGTTAGTAATTTGGACAAAAGTATCATTGGATTCATTATAAAAATGCATTTATATGTACATGCACATGCACAAAGGCCTCTACAGATATATGTGTGTTATACATGTGTTCATAAAAAAAGGTTTCTAGAAACAGAAATGAGACTTCACTACATTTTTACATAACAAACATATGTATGCATTCTTACTACAACATATTAAGTAATGAGTAAAATCAGTAGAATCTCACCATAATATCAACCTAATCAAATGAAAAGTTGATATACTTAAATGTGTTATGATATTTTTTAAAACAGTCTTGTTGAACAAGTTATATTTTTCAGTACCACACTATTTAGTGTTCTAGGCTTGTTTGTATTTGATTGCTTATAGGATGGAAAAAACATTTTTAACTTTTATTAGCCATTCTATTTCAATACTTTCAGAATACAATTAGAAAATATGACAACTTTAAAGTATAGTTAAAATTTCACTTGCCATAAAATAAATTGTATTGTCTTTATCACTGGATAGTAGGTACCCAGTAGCAAATTTTAAATTCTGCCCACAGTACATGATTGCTCTTGTTGGATCTTCGGTTGCCCACTTTGCACTACTAGTATTCACACCTGGGACGACTTTATGTTGAAGAGCAGCCAGGAACAGTTTCCTAGAATGTTCTTCTCTGAATATTTTTAGGTTAGAACTTAACAAAAGGAGGAAACTGGGCATGTCTGGAAGAAGTTGTAATTCCTTCAGGAGATCATGATGACCACACACTAATCTTTTCTAAATTCTCCTGGAGCTCCTGCTTCTCTCTTAAAAACTAAGACTTGAGTATTGAGGCAACTTCCCGACCAACACTGGAGTCCTCACTGCTTCTGGCTAAAGCCAGCAGTGACTTCTGGAAACTATTGACTTTCATCACCAACCCTCCTCTCAACAACTCTCCCATCCCACCTGTCTTTTCATATTTCCATCTTCCCCACCTTCTATATTAGGCTCTTATTTTCTCAGTCCTTAGAGCAGTTCTGATTTTCTAACCTAACACAGAATATATACCTTTTCTTAAAAATAAAGTGCAAATTATATATTAGACTTCATAATAGTGTGAATTCTGGCTGGACTGACCACAAAAGCAGCATTTAAAAATTTCCATTTTTCCTCCTGTTAGACTTAAATGACTTCAGTAACAAATGCTGATGGCACTTGAGAGCAAGATTTTCTTTTCCATTGCCCAAAGTGATAATTCTCAAAGCTTCTCTCAGTCATGTACATGTTAATGTGAACAAGGAATATTGGAAAAGACCATTGACCATGACCACATCTTTATCATTGGTATTAAGATGCTCATACCTTGACAATAACATTCTCCCAGAACAGAGGAGGCCTAAATACCTTGTAATAATCTACTAAGAGATGATATAAAAGGTATTTTCACATTAGCAACAATACTACAATAAAAAAAATCTTAGATTGGTCTATTTCACAACTGGTTATTATTTTGTCTTCTTCTCGCTAAAGTTTTTTTTTAATGTGAACTTTAACTTATTCATTTAAATAATCACCTTTATTCTCTCAATCATGTGTTTATCATAGTCCTTTTTCCAGTTATGTATTTTATAAAAATTTAAGCAATAGTAATAATAAAGTGAAAACACAAAAAGTGTGAAAGAGTTTTTAATAGAAAGATGAGTTACATTTTGGTAAAATTTTATATTTACATAATTGATAGGATCTATCCACAACTACAAAAATAAGACGGAAACTATTCCTGCCTTTAAACATGAGGCCATAATGAGTCTCTTTTAATGATCTTACTCGCACACATGCACATACTTATAAACCACACACTTAAATTTTACATGTTACAAACTGACTCCATATGTTTTATAACCTTTAATTCTCAAAAAAGTATTCTCTGATATTGGTGGGAGAAATACTCAGTATTTATGTAATCAAGTGCAGATTTCTGAAATCTCAGTTCCTTTATGAAGCCTTTGTACCATCACCAACAAAGTTTTCCTCTCCCTTCACTGTGGGCTCCCTGTATTCTACAGGAATTTTTGCCACAGTAGTATTAACAGTTAATTTTACTTAGAATAGTGCCCCTTTATCCTCAGTTTCCTTTCCACAGTTTCTGTTAGCTATAGTCAACCATGGTCCAAAGATATTCAATAAAAAAATACAGAAATAAATGATTCACACATTAAATAACTTTCATTACAATATATTTTATTGTATAATAAACTTTATTATTGTTATTAATCCCTTACTGTATTTATTTTGTAAATTAAACTTTATCATTGATATTCACATATATGAAAAAAACATACTGTACATAAGATTCAGTACCATCTGTAATCTCAATTATTCACTGGGGGTCTTGGAGCACATTCCCACAGAAAGAGGGACAACTGTATTTCTTTACTGTTACCCCTATTACACGGTACATTTCTTTCAGAAAAAGGAAACTTCAACTCCCACGAAAGGCCGAATGAATAAATAAATGACTTGAAGAACTGTTTTTTTTTCTCTACAAAGATGAAAGCACTAGTGTCAACATAAATGAAAAAAACAATAAATAGATATTAAAGAAAACTCTTGAGTAAAATATTCCAGATTAAGAACATAGGCCAAGTGAAGTGCACAAGGAAGATAAATTCAGACAATGATGGCAAAGCGCAATCCCACAGAGTAAGATTGCTCAAACACATTGTGAATTTCTATTCCACTCTGCCTGGACTCACATAGTACCAGGTATGGGGTGACCTGTTACAACCACCCAGGCTTACAGCCCCTCTGATGGGTGTGACCTGCCAAGATGCCAATCAACCTGCTGACTGCCAAACATCAGGAAGTAAGACTCCACCCCTGAAACCTAATTTCTGCCTTTGATGTACCCCTTTAAATAAACAATGGGAGCCAATTTCTAATTGTCTAGCTTCAGCTCCTGTGTGGACTGGACCTATCAGGGGCTCCACCTTTTTAAAACTGTCTGAGTTTGTCTTTTGTTCTTCACTGTTTAGTCTAGACTTTAATTTCTTAGGTGGCTTACACTGGCAGGAAGAAGAACCCCCTAATAAGGCGTTGGCTGCCTCCCCCTACAAAGATGAAAAGTTCTTAGAATTTCTGGAAAGAAATTTCTAGCACTTTAGGACAGAAGAGTGATGAGGTCTCTTATAGGCAGCTATACAGAAGCAGCAAATAGTTACAGAAACAAGCCGGAAGGATCTGGGACAATTTAGCATGGAGACAGAAGCTTACAAATTACCATATGATTACTTGCAAAGTATCATTGTTAGACTCCTTGACAAATCAGTACTTGACAAGGTGAGGGAGAAATCTGTGCTCATGTTGGTATATAAGTCAGTCCTATAAAAACCAACATTCATTTGACTAGCAAATAAACAAAAAGCAAAATAATATTGAGGCCCTGGTTTAAACTGGAAACCATAAATCTGTTCCACATGACAGAGTGGGAAAGAAATCTATTTGAAGGTTATTTCAGTGTTATGCTTTAGATATTTGGTGTCCCCCAAAAGATTATGTGTGAAACAATGCAAGAAAGTTCAGAGGTAAAATGCTTGGATTATGAGAATCTTAACCTAATCAGCACATTAATCCCCTCATAGGAATCAATTGGTTAGTAAATGTAGGCAAGTAGGGTGTGCTTGTAGGAGGTGGGTCTCTGGGGGCATGCTTTTGGTGTATACATTCTGTCCTTATTGAGTAGAGCTCTCTCTCTCTCTCCACTTTCTGCTGTCATGCCCTGAGCTGCTTTTGTCCACCACACTTTTCCACCATAATGTTCTGCCTCACCTAGGGCTCAGAGCAATGGAGCCAGCTGTCTACAGATTGAAAGTGGTAGAACCATGAATACCAAATAAACTTTTTTTTTCTAAAATCTTACTTGTCATTTTTTTTTTTTTTTTGGTTGCAGAGGGGAAAAAAGTTGAATCCAGTGAGCCAGATAAAAACAGATGAGTTTTCAATTAGTGCAATAGAAGATTGAGAAAAAACGGAATGCCAGAGGTATTAAAAGTGTCGAATCTATAACTATTCCTGGTTAATTAAATGTAAATTTCAAGGGAGAACAAGAAGGCTAGAAGTAGCTTGGGCAATTGGTGATGGTTTAGATGCTCAGAGAAAAAGAAAAAGAGGAAAAACATTTTTTTAAAGATTAAACATATTTACAACATATTTGAAATCCCACTGATGCTTATGAAAACTTTAAAAGTACATATAAAGAAAAGAGAAGCAGGACAAAGGCAAACCCTGAGGAAAAGAAAATGCAGCAAGTATGAATAAGAATGTGGAAGAAGAATAAAATTCAAGAGAGTGTGGTGATACAAAGGCTAAGGAGGAAAGCTTTTCAAGAAGAGAGTGCTCCATGGATTTAAAAGCCCAAGTATAGTTCAGAGACATGTGCTTAATTAATTTTGCAGGGCATTCAGCAAAACTATTACAATTGTGTTACAAAGGAGACAGGTAAGATAGAGGACTGATTTTTTTTTTTTTGTACCAGGGATTAAATTCAGGGCTACTGGACCACTGAGCCACATTCCCAGCCCTCTTTTGTATTTTATTTAGAGACAGAGTCTCACTGAGTTGCTTAGCACCTTGCAATTGCTGAGGCTGGCTTTGAATTAAAAATCCTCCTGTCTCAGCCTCCTGGGATTTCAGGCTTGTGCCACTGTGCTGGGCCTGAGTGATAAATTTTGACTAGGAGCATGTTTCCATGTATACTTTCTGGAAAATAGTAATAGCTAAACCAGTGGCCTCTAAACATTTTCAATCACTTATCTACCTTTGTAAAAATAAAATTGAATATAATTATCATGTTTTTTCTAGAACAGAATAAATATCAGAGTTGGTGGAAATGAACTTTTAGTTCTGTTTATTTGGAATAAAACAATTTCAAAAAAAAAGGGAGACTATAATGAGAATATTTATGGTTGAAACAAAATTTTGGAACCCAACAGTGAAATCTAAGAAAGAATATTTTGTTTTTAATTAAGGACAATATTATTATCATGTCACAATTCTTTACTATACTTAATCCAATGTTGATGAGTTTTACCATTGCAAAAATATATATTGAAAAATTTAGCTATTAAGAATGTAATAATAACACTTTTCTTTTTTTTTCTTTTTTTTTTATTGGTTGTTCACAACTTTACAAAGCTCTTGACATATCATATTTCATACATTAGATTGAAGTGGGTTATGAACCCCCAATTTTACCCCAAATGCAGATTGCAGAATCACGTCGGTTACACATCCACAATTTTACATACTGCCCTATTAGTAATTGTTGTATTCTGCTACCTTTCCTATCCCCTACTATCCCCCCTCCCCTCCCCTCCCTTCTTCTCTCTCTACCCCATCTACTGTAATTCATTTCTCTCCTTGTTTATTTTCCCATTCCCCTCACAACCTCTTATATGTAATTTTGTATAGCAATGAGGGTCTCCCTTCATTTCCATGCAATTTTCCTCATCTCTCCCTTTCCCTCCTATCTCATGTCACTGATTAATGTTAATCTTTTCTTCCTACTCTTCCTCCCTGCTCTGTTCATATTTGCTCTCATTATATCAAAGAAGACATTTGGTATTTGTTTTTTAAGGATTGGCTAGCTTCACTAAGCATAATCTGCTCTAGTGCCGTCAATTTCCCTGCATATTCTATGATTTTGTCATTTTTTATTGCTCCATAGTACTCCATTGTGTATAGATGCCACATTTTTTTATCCATTCATCTATTGAGGGGCATCTGGGTTGGTTCCACAGTCTAGCTATTGTGAATTGTGCTGCTATGAACATCGATGTGGCAGTATCCCTGTAGCATGCTCTTTTAAGGTCTTCAGGGAATAGTCCGAGAAGGGCAATAGCAGGGTCAAATGGTGGTTCCATTCCCATCTTTCCCAGGAATCTCCAAACTGCTTTCCAAATTGGCCGCACCAATTTGCAGTCCCACCAGCAATGTACAAGTGTACCCTTTTCTCCACATCCTCGCCAGCACTTGTTGTTGTTTGACTTCATAGTGGCTGCCAATCTTACTGGAGTGAAATGGTATCTTAGGGTGGTTTTGATTTGCATTTCTCTGACTGCTAGAGATGGTGAGCATTTTTTCATGTACTTGTCGATTGATTGTATATCCTCCTCTGAGAAGTGTCTGTTCAGGTCCTTGGCCCATTTGTTGATTGGGTTATTTGTTATCTTATTGTCTAATTTTTTGAGTTCTTTGTATACTCTGGATATTAGGGCTCTATCTGAAGTGTGAGGAGTAAAAATTTGTTCCCAGGATGTAGGCTCCCTATTTACCTCTCTTATTGTTTCTCTTGCTGAGAAAAAACTTTTAAGTTTAATTAAGTCCCATTTGTTGATTCTTGTTGTTAACTCTTGTGCTATGGGTGTCCTATTAAGGAATTTGGAGCTGGACCCCACAATCTGTAGATCGGAGCCAACTTTTTCTTCTATCAGACGCAGAGTCTCTGGTTTGATATCAAGCTCCTTGATCCATTTTGAGTTAACTTTTGTGCATGGCGAGAGAAAGGGATTCAGTTTCATTTTGTTGCATATGGATTTCCAGTTTTCCCAACACCATTTGTTGAAGATGCTATCCTTCCTCCATTGCATGCTTTTAGCCCCTTTATCAAATATAAGATAGTTGTAACTTTGTGGATTAGTCTCTATGTCCTCTATTCTAAACCATTGGTCCACCCACCTGTTTTGGTACCAGTACCATGCTGTTTTTGTCACTATTGCTCTGTAATATAGTTTGAAATCTGGTATCGCTATACCACCTGATTCACACTTCCTGTTTAGAATTGCTTTTGCTATTCTGGGTCTTTTATTTTTCCATATGAATTTCATGATTGCTTTATCTATTTCTACAAGAAATGCCGTTGGGATTTTGATTGGCATTGCATTAAACCTATAGAGAACTTTTGGTAATATCGCCATTTTGATGATGTTAGTTCTGCCTATCCATGAACAGGGTATGTTTTTCCATCTTCTAAGATCTTCATCAACTTCTCTCTTTAGGGTTCTGTAGTTTTCATTATATAAATCTTTCACCTCTTTTGTTAGGTTAATTCCCAAGTATTTTATTTTTTTTTGAGGATATTGTGAATTGAGTGTTTTTCCTCATTTCCGTTTCAGAAGTTTTGTCGCGGATGTTCAAAAATGCCTTTGATTTATGCGTGTTGATTTTATATCCTGACACTTTGCTGAATTCATTTATTAGTTCTAGTAGTTTTTTTGTAGACCCTTTTGGGTCTTCTAGGTATAGAATCATGTCATCTGCAAATAGTGATAATTTAAGTTCTTCTTTTCCTATTTTTATGCCTTTAATTTCTTTCGTCTGTCTAATTGCTCTGGCCAGTGTTTTGAGAACTATATTGAATAGAAGTGGAGATAGGGGGCATCCCTGTCTTGTTCCGGATTTTAGAGGGAATGCCTTCAACTTTTGTCCATTCAGAATGATGCTAGCCTGAGGCTTAGCATAGAGAGCTTTTACAATGTCAAGGTAAGTTCCTGTTATCCCTAATTTTTCTAATGTTTTGAACATAAAGGGATGCTGTACTTTGTCAAATACTTTCTCTGCATCTATCGAGATGATCATATGGTTCTTATCTTTAAGTCTATTGATGTTGTGAATAACATTTATTGATTTCCATATGTTGAACCATCCTTGCATCCCAGGGATGAATCCTACTTGATTATGGTGCACAATTTTTTTGATGTGTTTTTATATTTGATTCGCCAGAATTTTATTGAGGATTTTTGCATCTAGGTTTATTAGAGATATTGGTCTGTAGTTTTCTTTCTTTGAGGTATCTTTGTCTGGTTTCGGAATCAGGGTGATGTTGGCCTCATAGAATGAATTTGGAAGAGCTCCCTCTTTTTCTATTTCCTGAAATAACTTGAAAAGTATTGGTATTAATTCTTCTTTAAAGGTTTTGTAGAACTCCGCTGTATACCCATCCAGTCCTGGGCTTTTCTTGGTTGGTAGTCTTTTGATGGCTTCTTCAATTTCATCCATTCATATTGGTCTGTTCAAATTGTGTGTATCCTCCTGACTCAGTCTGGGCAAATCATATGACTTAAGAAATTTATCGATGTCTTCACTATCTTCTATTTTATTGGAATATAGGTTTTCAAAATAATTTCTAATTGTCTTCTGTATTTCTGTAGCATCTGTTGAGATATTGCCTTTTTCATCCCGTATGTTAGTAATCTGAGTTCTCTCTCTTCTTCTCTTCGTTAGCATGGCTAAAGGTCTGTCAATCTTATTTATTTTTTCGAAGAACCAACTTTTAGTTTTGTTAATTTTTTCAATAGTTTCTTTTGTTTCAATTTCATTGATTTCCACTCTGATTTTAATTATTTCTTGCCTTCTGCTACAGTTGCTGTTGTTTTGCTCTTCCTTTTCTAGGGCTTTGAGATGAAGTGTGAGCTCATTTATTTGTTGTTTTTTTCTTTTTTTGAGGAATGACCACCAGGCGATGAATTTTCCTCTTAAAACTGCTTTCATTGTGTCCCATAGATTCCGATATGTTGTGTCTGTATTTTCATTTATCTCTAAGAATTTTTTAATTTCCTCCTTTATGTCTTCTGTAACCCATTGATCATTCAGTAACATATTGTTCATTTTCCATGTGATGTAGGATTTTTCCTTCCTTCTTTTATCATTGATTTCCAGTTTCATTCCATTATGATCTGATAAAGTGCATGGTATTATCTCCACCCCTTTATATTTACTGAGGGTTGCCCTATGGCATAATATATGGCCTATTTTTGAGAAGGATCCATGTGCTGCTGAGAAAAAAGTATATCCATTTGATGATGGTTGATATATTCTATATATGTCAGTTAAGTCTAGGTTATTGATTGTGATATTGAGTTCTATAGTTTCTTTATTCAATTTTTGTTTGGAGGATCTGTCCAATGGTGAGAGAGGTGTGTTGAAGTCACCCATAATTATTGTGTTGTGGTCTATTTGATTCTTGAACTTGAGGAGAATTTTTTTATGAATGTCGCAGCACCATTGTTTGGTGCATAAATATTGATAATTGTTATGTCTTGTTGGTGAATGGTTCCTTTTAACAGTATATAATGACCTTCTTTATCCCTTTTGATTAACTTAGTCTTGAAGTTGATTTTATTCGATATGTGGATGGCCACTCCTGCTTGCTTACGAGAACTGTGTGTGTGGTATATTTTTTCCCATCCTTTCACCTTCAGCCTGTGTATGTCTTTTCCAATCAGATGTGTCTCCTGGAGGCAGCATATTGTTGGATTTGTTTTCTTAATCCATGATACCAGCCTATGTCGCTTTATTGGAGAGTTTAGGCCATTAACATTCAGAGTTACTATTGATATATGGTTTGAACTTCCATCCATGTTTGATTGTTTATCCTTTTTTTTTTAATAAAAAGTTTAGTTTGTTTCTCCGTGATTATCTTTCCCCTCGCCCTCTGTCTTTACTGAGGCACTTCCCACTGTTGGTTTTGGTTATTGTTTTTCATTTCTTCCTCGTGTAGTGTTTTGCTCAAAATGCTTTGCAATGCTGGTTTTCTGGCTGCAAATTCTTTTAACTTTCGTTTATCATGAAAGATTTTTATTTCGTTGTCATACCTGAAGCTTAATTTTGCTGGATACAGAATTCTTGGTTGGCATCCATTGTCTTTCAGTGTTTGAAATACATTGGTCCATGACCTTCTTGCTTTCAGTGTCTGTGATGAAAAATCCGTTGTTAACCGTATTGGTTTACCCCTGAATGTAATCTGTCTCCTTTCTCTTGTAGCTTTTAATATTTTCTCTTTGTTCTGTATATTGGATATCTTCATAACAATGTGTCTTGGCGTTGGTCTACTGTGATTTTGTGTGCTCGGTGTCCTGTATGCACCTTCAATTTGTATATCTGTTTCCTTTTTTATTTCTAGAAAGTTTTCTGTAATTATTTCATTCAGCAGGTTTCTCATTCCCTTGGTTTGAATCTCTGTACCTTTCTATCCCGATGACTCATATGTTTGGTTTCTTCATGTTATCCCATAACTCTTGGATGTTTTTCTCGTGATTTTTTACCAGCCTTTCTGAGTTGGCTAGACTCTTTTCAAGATGGTATATTTTGTCTTCATTATCTGACGTTCTGGTTTCTACTTGCTCCACTCTGTTGGTGATACTCTCAGTTGAGTTTTTAATTTGGTTTATCGTTTCCTTAATTTCTAGAATTATTGTTTGATTATTTTTTATAATCTGTATCTCCTGATAAAGATGCTTAACTTCTTCTTTTAGCTGTTTATATAATTCATTCTCAATGTGTTCTTTCGCTGCTTGAATTTGCTGTCTTGTATCCTCTTTAAGGTTCCATTCCATCTGTCTAAGGTGTTCCTTGAGTTCCTTATATGACCATTTTTCTGATGACTCTAGGTCCTCCTGAATATTTAGGCTGTCCTGCATTGTGTGTACTCCTTTTCTTCCTTGCTTCTTGAAGCTGCTCATGTTGCTTCTTGTTCTGTTTGACTGCTGAGTTACTGTTTATTCCTATAAATTTATTTGATGCTTGGGAGGAAAGGTATTAGAAGGGAAGGGAAGAAGTCACTAAAGAGAATGAGAGTAGGCAGGTAGAATTCAAGGAAGGGGGGATAAGAAAAATGAAAAGACAAAAGAAGAAAGAAATAGGAACTAAAAAAAAGAAAAAAAAATTAAAAAAAATAATAATAATAATTTAAAAAAATTAAAATTAAAACTAGAAGAGAAAGAAGAAGAAAAAAAAAAAACTAATAAATGCCATCTTAGAGTTTGATTAACTTCTCTTCCACTAGGTGGCGCTGTGCCCACCAGGTCAAGTCTCTCCTGTCAGTATGCGGGAACCAATCACTGTGCAGCAGCTCCTCCCAGACTGGGCGAGTCTCCAATCCTGAGTGCCTAGGGCCTCCTCTTGTGTCCAATCACTTCCACTTTTCCTCTAGCCAGGCCCCTCTCACCACAATACTGGCTACAGGCCAGGTCTGCTGCTCCCGGGAGCCCTGTTTTCATGAACGACTGGGCACACTCCTCCAGATTGCCATTCCCTCAGACCCTAAGTTTGTAGAGCTTGGGGATGAGAATCCTCAGCGAATTTTACTTGCCCTCCAGTAGCCACTCCCCCGTAGCTGGTGCAAGAGACATCAGCAGTCAGCCCTGGCGGGAGCGACAGTCCCACACCGCAGATCCCGCACCACCTCTGACTCCCTCGGGCTGGCTGTAGCACTCACGGGAGAGCTGGGAGGGGCCCTTAAGTTTTCCCTGATGCGTGGAGAGGGAAAGCCAGGGGACCACACACCTGTAGCAGCAGGCTTCAATGAAGTTATCTCCTCCGCCGCAGTCCTGCGACGCCAGCCCTCCGCCACAGTGGTGTCCCCCGCAAACGGCGACAGTTCGCCTCCCCCTGCCGGGCGACCAACGCAACGGGCGGGTCCCCACTGTCTCTCCCAAGCCCCGCCTGGAACCTGCAGCCACTACCCACGAAGGCCCGGCAGGCATCCACCTCCGTAGGATGGGAAGGGCTGACCAGCCGCCTCAGCCGGATGGATTAATGCTGAGTCGCAGCTGTCTGTCTCAGCTTTTCAGACGCGGCGGCGCGGGGCGCGGAGCATGGAGAGGCTTACTCACTTTCCGCCGCCATCTTCCTCTTCTCGCTATTTCAGGATGATGGCGGGGTGCTGGCTCTGCTCCCTCCAGTGTGTCTCAGCCTCGGGCTCCCGCGCCTCTCTCCGCCGCGGCCTCCACAGCCAGCACTGCCCCAGTCGCTCTCTCCGCCCCCGGCGTTCCCGGCTTCTAGCCGCACCGCAGCCCGCTCCGTGTCTCTCTGGCTCGCGGCTCCAGCGGCGCCTGGGGCCGGGGAGGCAACAGCCCCTCTCCGGCAAGTACCGCAGTCCCCGGGCCCCGAGTCCCGGCGGCCACAAACTGACACTTCTAATAAACCTACCAATTCCCGGCAGGACCCCTCTTCACGGAATTTTGCTAGAAGTTCCTCAGTAGGTAGACTGCCACTGTTCCAAAGGGTCTTTCTGATCCCATTAATGTGGAGACATTGAAATCGCTGCTTCCTCGTTGGCGGCCATGTTGGATCCCCACACTTTTCTAATATAAATATAAAACTAATTTAATTCAATTACTATGGAGACTCCATTTTTCCAGACATCAGCTAAAAATTCTTGTATTTTTGAAATGTTTATTTTTCTAAACTTAAGAAATATGTTGAATTCTAAAAATTACCATCAGAGACATCTAGAAGCAGTTATAGAGATACCCAGTTTACTATCAATATTTTAAAATGCTTAAAAGAAATTGAATATTTAAGATAAGAATACATAGTGTATTATTTGGGTTAGGAAATAAAGTACTGAAAACAATGCATTCCAAATGGGAAATAATAAGTAAGATTTTTTGTTTAAAAATTATTCAATGATTCATTTCATATAATTTTAGAAAAATGAACAAGAAGAATTTGGTGAAGAAGAAGAAATGATGGCAACTCAGAGAATGTAATTTTGTCATCATAGAACTTTGAAAACCATGACATTAAAGACTGCATGATTGTTAATATATTCCAGATTTTAGGGGGACTGACTTTCAAAAGTTCAAGTAGAACAACTATGCTAATTCATGAATCATAAGTAGACAATGATTCAAGCAGTCTAGTCTCTCAGAGAAAGTATTTCTGGTTGTGTAATTGCATGTGAGAAAGAAAAATAAGATATAACTTAAAAACTATTTCAGATGCTTCTGAGATTTGTAGAAATAAAATTGTGGAAGAATATTTATTTTAATATGGAAAAAAGAACATTTAACAAATGGAAATGAGACACAAATCAACAGGAAGCATTACAGAATTGCTAGCATAATATTATCTAAAAGAGCATAAATTGTAAGCATAATATTATCATAAAAGAGCATATTGCTTCTGTTAAATACATACACAACAAAGGTATTAAATGAGTAAGTTCACAGTCTGGTGTCAATGGTGCAAATAACAAATAGAATTGCAAAAATACATGCCACTATATAGTTTCCATGTTCTCTATAAATAAAAATAATTTTTGAATTAGAACATATGTACCAAACATTTGTAAAAAGAAACTAAAAACTAAGATCAAAAAATTATTATAAGTGTGTACTTCTCTGTGTTGTATGAGGTCAAGTCTCTTGCCTGGAGAAATGTCATTCTAGCAGACTAAAAATAGCAAGGACTGTTTGAAAATGACAAGCAATTTTTAAGTAATTATGAAGGAATAAAAAGATATTTAGTGAAAATGGAGAGATACTTTTGCTTTTTCTTGCGAAAGGAAAAAAGACTACTATAGCACATATGATTAATTAATATTTTGAAAAAAGAAAAGTTGGCCACTAGAACTCAAATGATTTCTGAGGAAAATATTCATAATATTTTTTATTCAGTATTCTCAACCTTGTTAAAATTTGTAGTAATGATATGGAAAGACAGATTAAAAGGAAGATTCTATATTTGTTGGACAAAAGTAGTTGAGGCATTATAAAAACAATTTAATGATGAAATAAATGTTTAAAAATACACCAAAAGAAAGGAGAATAAAAGAAACATTTTTATTAACAAAATTATGTGTGATTTTAATTCTCAAAATTCTATGAAGCAGATATTACATATATTTTACATTGATAAAAGTGACTCTTGTAGAGAATTATTGAATTGAACTGGGTGGGTCATTCAGCTGGTAATGGAAAATTGAGATTGAAATCTATATCTTGCTAACTTCTAACCCTGAATTAGATTGTCCTACTCAAGTACAGATCAGAAAACTGAATAATTTTTCCAAAGTTGTGACTAACTTGGTTAAATGGAAATCATAAATGTTAGGATAAACATTTAAGCAATCCAACAGAACAAAAACAACAGCAACAAAAGTAATGCTGAACAGCACATTTTATTTATGTGAAAATACATTAAGCATTTATTCATTCATTTTTTTTGTTCATAAAACAAGCATTTATTGAACACATACTATCCATAAAGCTCTATTCTATGCATTCAGTATAAAATGATAAACAAAGTAGACAAAAATTCCTGATATTTGATTCCTACTTCTAAAGTGGAAAGACAAATAACAACCACTATGATTACTAAAATATATAGGATGTTAAGTATTGAATTATTTGTTCTGAAGGAAAACAGAAGCACAAAAAGGGATGGTCTGTTTGGAGACAAGGTTTACAATTTCTAAGAAAGTATTATGACTACATTGAGAAGAGGACTTTGCCACAAAAGCATGAAAAAACAAAGAAAAGGTTTCAATGGATACCCGTACAATAAAACCTCAGACAAAAAGAATAGGGTCGTTAAAACTGGAGTAGACATTTTTCTAATAGATTCATGGGTGGACTCTTCAGTGGAAAAATTTAAACCTGGAAGAACAAGCCAAGAAAAAATGAGAGAAAATCTAAATTCAAAATATCAGAAGGGTATAGAATAGAAGTTGGCATATAATAAGTGTTCAGTAGTGTTTAATGTGTTGAATTAATGAATAAAATGAACTTCTACAACTTTTTTCATACTTTCTACTATTAATTCCTTCCAGGAGAAATTCAGAGTAAAGTACAATGCACTTATGGCTTAAACTTACCCATAAACAATTCTGGCCTTTGTCTTTGGCTTCTTAAAGGTGACCCTAAGTCCTTCAAACATCTTCCCTTGGAGAGTCTTTTTTTACCTGGGATACTGGTGGGTCACTTCAGATAGTCTATGTTAGCACTTTGAGCCATGTGGTATTAATTCAGATTCCAGAGGTACTACAGACTATGGCCAACGACCTGGGTAGTCGTTTACCTGATCAAGACCCAACAATACTCCAGATACCAAGGTTTAAATAAGTGTGCCTGAATGAAAATGCTGAATGCATTTTGTTATACTGTTTTTGGGTGAAGTTACCATAGTTTACAACTCTACTTAGAAGACAAGTGAAAGCTCATGTTTGGAACTTTCTTGGTGCAATTCCTAGATATGGTCTACATCTGCTTCTTTTAATCTGTACCCTCTCACCATAATAAAACATAATATTGAATAAAATAGCATTCCATGAGTTCTGCAAGTCATTCAAATGATTTATCATACCTAAAAGTAGTCTACTTTCAGAGATCTCTGGAACAATAGCAAAAAAAGTGAATGTGATCTTGTCAACCTTGAACGTCAAGTATCATGGAAATACTGGCCATTAATCCAGGGCCAGAAAGTCAAGGGGGAAATGTTAGAGTAGTAATAGCAATAATATAAGAGCACAAAGGGAAATTTTTAGCACAATTTCTTAAAAAAAATAAAATTAACATTGTTTGAGTCTTGCTTTAATTACCTAATAAAGATACGTTTAACAAGTTTGTCAATCAACAGCAATAGAGCTGCTGAAATATTCTCAGCAGGAAAATGGATAACAAATCCAATGACTTCAAAGGATGTATTCTAAGGAGTGTTTTATTAGTCTAGATCAAGATTAAGTAGGTGGAAAATAGCCTGATGGTGTTTAATCACTCAGATATTAAAATATAAGTTGTTTCCAAACAGTTGGCTACTATGAAGTCCAAATATAACAGGCACATGTTTTTTTTTAATTGGTGTATTATAGTTGTACATAATGATGGTATTTACTGTTACATATTTACATATGCACACAACATAACAACATAATCCGGCCAATATCATACCCCAACACTTTCCCCCTCCCTTCCTACCTTCCACCTCTTGATAATTTTCTTTCCTCTACTGATCTTTTTATTTTTATGAGATCTCTACCACCACTCCTTTTTGCTTTTTCCTCTAGGGTTATGCATATGAGAGAAAACATATGACCTTTGAGCTTCTAAGTTTTATTTATTTTGTTTAATGTAACGGTCCCAGTTTCATTGATTTTCCTGAAAATGAAATACCTTTATTTTTCTTTATGGCTGAAAAAAACTCCATTGTCTATACATAAACCACATTTTCTCTAGCCTTCCATCCATTGACGAACATCTAGGTTAGTTCCATAGTTTGATTATTATGAATTGTAGCATGTGATCTTTATTGCTTCAGAATATATGAAGCAGATTATTTTTAGTGTATACAGTGAATCATAAGTGTCATATCCAAACTTGGTAATTGTGTAGAATCAAAACATACCCTAAGTTTGGTCAAGAAAATGAGTTTGCTTTAATGATAAAATTATAGGTGAGGCATCAATACTTTATTTAAAAAGTAGAAGACAAACTGTTGATGAAGCAAAACTTTATGAAGAGTGGTTATGGGAGCTAGAAAAAAATAGTCCTAAAATTTATTTGGAAAGGTAAAAGTCCCAGAAAAATCAAAACAATCTTGAGAAGAACAGTGATGGAGGCATCACAATAACTTATGTCAAATTATACTACAGAGCTATTGCAACAACAAAATAAAAGCATGGTATTGGCACAAAAATAGACATGAATACCATGGGACAGAATAAAAGACACAAAGACAAACCCACATGGTTATAGTCTCCTGATACTTGACCAAAGTAATATATATATATATATATATATATATATATATATATATATATATGGAAAAAGACAGCCTTTATAACAAATGATGCTGGAAAAAGTGGATATCCATATGCAGAAAAATAAAACTAGATTCCGATTCCTATCACCCTCCCTTCCCAAAAGACAAATCAAAGTGAATCAAAGACTTAGAAATTAGGAAATTTTGCAACTGATAAAAGAAAACATACGATTCAGATTCAACACTACAAGATATTGGCATAAGGACTCACCTCATTAAGAAGACTCTATAGTGCAAGAAATAAAACAAATTTAAAAAATCAAGACATGGCATGACATCAAACTAAAAGGTTTATACATGGTAAAGAAAACAAGAGCATGAAGAGATAACCTACAGAATCAGAAAAAAAAAATCTTTACCACCTGCTCCTCTGATGAGAGATTAATTATCCAGAATATATTAAAAATTCAAAAAACTTAATACAAAAAAGACAAATTAATAAATAGGCAAAAAATGAAACACTTCTCAGAAGAAGAAGTACAAATTCCTAACAAATATATGAAAAAAATATTTTATATCTCTATCAATCAGGGCAATGCAAGTTAAAACTACATTGAAATTTCATCTCTTTCTAGACAGAATGACAATTATCAAGAATACAAGTAACAATAATTGTTGGTGAGGATGTAGGGGAAAGGTACCCACATACATCGCTGGTGGGACTGCAAATTGGTACAAACAATTTCCAACTCTGGAAAGCAGTGTGCAGATTCCTCAGAAAACTGGGAATGGAATCACCATTTGACCCAGTTATCCCACTCCTCAATATATACCCAAAGATTTTAAATCAGCATACTACAGGAACATGGCCACATCAAACTTTATAGCAGCTTAATTCACAATAGCTAAACTATGGAACCAGCTTAGGTGCCCTTCAATAGATTAGTGGATAAAGAAATTGTGGTATATATAGACAATGAAATATTACTCAACCAGTAAATGGATAGAACTGGAGACTCTCATCTAAGTGAAAGACACCAACCCCCAAAACACAAAGGCCAAATTTTCTATCTGACATGCAGGTGCTAGCTAACACACAACAAGGAGGGAGGGTGATTAGGGAAGGACAGAGGTACTTTGATTTAGACAAAGGGGAATGAAGGAAAGAGAGGCAGAATGAGAATAGGAAAGACAATAGAATGAATCAGATGTAACTTTTGTATGTCCCTGTATGAATATACCACCAGTGAAACTCCACATCATGTACAACCACAACAATAGGAATATACATACATATAGTCCATATATATAATATTTAAAAATACATTCTCAATCTAATGTCATGTATAACTAAAATGAACAAATAAATAATTAAAAAAATAAAACTACTCGTGAGCTAGAAATCTTTTTGTATGTTAATTTCAGAAGGGATTCAAGCTGTATTACTTTGGTTGTTTTAACTGAAATAGCAGACAAGCCCCAAAATATACAAAGCATCAAACAGAAAAGAAGTTTATTTCTCTCTCACATAACCATTTAGTTTTCTCTGAAGACCTGGTTGCTTTTAACTCCTTCTGATTTAGAAAGCAGTATCCATTCGTCCTTAGTCAAGGCCATTCACTAATCATTGTACTTCTCTACATTCAGAATGGTCAGAACAAGAGTGAGAGAACTTGTAGGAGACACATCTTTGGTATTAAAAGAGCCTACATCATTTTCATTCAAATTCCAATGTTTACAATTCATAAAGAGAGATTGGGAAATTAAGGTGGTTGTGGCCCTGAGAGAGGGAAAGCCATTGTTTTCCTAAACAGCTGGTAACTTCTTTTGTCAGTCAGGTATGTTTCATCCCTTGAATTGATACAAGGTCTTTTACTCTCGGAGTCTATTCCATGTTTAATCTAGTGATTGTGATAATATGAAGGTTGTGGATATCATTGGGTACTACATACAGATTTACTAAGAACTCGTCACAAAACTAGCACAGTTTCTTTTGAATTTTCAAAATTAGAAATATTAGTTGGCAATGACTTTGGAAAATGCTTTAAGACATTCTGTTGTTCATAAAGAAAGGTGAGAAGCAAATTGCAGTGGAGATAGATAAATTAATACCTTGATTATAAGGTCTTAGCCACAGTAGGATCACTTTAGAGGGAGTGTCTGTAATAGTATTCTTAAGAACTTGAACTTGGCCCTCTACTTAATGAAAATGTATAAAAAATGCTTTACATTAAGATGTAAGTGCTCTATTTATCAAACTGTGACTGCCACCAAGTGGAATAAATTTTAATAAGTTAATAGAGTCAGAATTGGTAAGGCCATAGACATTCAACAACCATGGTTTGTAATAAGTCATCAATATGGTGAATCTCTATATAGATAATGAAAAAAACTACTGTTATTTGTTTGAATATATCTCATGTCCAGCAAGTACTGATAAGTAGAAAAGTCCTCTGTGTTTTAGTTGATTATTAATTCAAGTCATTAATTTACTACTTAGAAAAGCTAAAGCAAATGTAAGATACACAGATAGATGTAGTGTTTTCTGTAGAAATAAAAGGTTGCCCTGACTGTTGTACTCTAATCAAGGCATTAATTTCCAAACAACATATTACATTGGCAATGTAATGTGTCTTGAGTAAGTAACCAGGATCAGATACATTAGGAAACTACCTTATATATAATTGTTAAATGAATTAAGTATAATTAGAATAGAAAAGGAAATACTTAAGGAAATAAGTGTCAGAAGATTTTTTGTGGGAAAGAACAACTTTCTTTAATCTTCTAATTTCACTGAAGAGTGAGATTTTTTGTATCAGTGTAATAATATTACACTGTTCAAGATTATTATTATAATAATGAATGCTACATGTTATATTGTTATAATAATTATATTATCTGATCTATATTATTATTGAGGCTAGAGGCTAGGGCTTTACCTGGACCATCTCAGGTATAAAACAACATGTTATTTCTAATAAAATCTCAGGTATTTCTAACAACATTTATAACAAAAAAGTGAGGAAAATTGTTAATATTTTTATGTTACTCATGACGGAAAAGTTACACAATATACACAAAGTTAAGATTGCTAATAAGTACAAGAAACTGGATTGGAGCCAAGAAGTAATTGCTAAAGAGTGTTGCTTCAATTACTGTAATAATTGCCATTCTGAGAAATGGAAAAAGTATAGACAAAGCTTAAATTATCTGGCTGATTGAAAGATTAGACGTCTAAACTTGAGATAATAAAGATAAAATTTGTTCTGCAAAATGAGAGGTTGGTAAATTTAGAAACTCTGCACTAAAGAAATTGTGAAATAAATGAATACTATATATTTCAGTTTTTAAAGTTTTATCACTTTAATATGGTTAATATTTTGGCTTTTCTTTTTCCTGTCAACTTCATAGCTGGCCTTGGAAAAGAGTGTCATTGAATTTTAAGCATTTGCATACAGAAACTTCCCTGTACTGTTATGAAAAACTTTAATGTCTGCATATTTTTATTCTTGCCATTTTTTTAAGTAAAATGCTTGCCCATATTCTTCTACTCCCATTTTTCAATCATCCTGTTTAGAATATTATCAATTATCACCTCTTCTTTGAAATGGTCCTAAACTCTCCAGATGGGCTGCTGGTTAATTGTATTTCTCAATTTGTCTAGACTATGTTCACCAGTTTCTTTGGTCAAACATTAATCTAGACTTTGATGTGAAAGTATTTTATATGTGATTAATTTTTACAATTAGACTTTAAGAAAAACAGATTATCTTTCACAGTATGGATGGAATTGAAGGATGTAAAGGGAAAAAAATGAGGGTTCCCAAAGAAGAAAAGTTTGTCTCCAGACTACAACAGATAAATTTTGCCTGATTTCCAGCCTTCAGACTCAAGACTGTAACATCAAGTCTTTCCTGACTATCTAGCTCTTTAAGTTTGCCAATGTGCCCTAAAGATTTTACATATTATTGTTCCCATAATCAATCAATCAATCAATCCATCTATCTAAAATGTTTTTCTTTTTTACATACTATATATATAGTAAATATATATAAGTACTTACTAAGTATTTAAAGTAAATATTTACTATATATAGTAATTATTTATTAAATAAAATATAAATACATATTTTATATATAAAATCTATACCTCATATATATGTGTATGTATGTGTGTATATGTATATATATATATATATGAAAAATCTCACAGATTCTCTTTCATATATTGGAGAATCCTGACAAATATACATGAGTTAATTTTATTTTCCAAGGCTGCAAACTTCTTTTTTTGTAATTTTTTATTTATATTTGACAGCAGAATGCATTACAATTCTTACTACACATATAGTACACAATGCTGCACACTTCTGATAATCATTCTTCTATTAGGGTAAATTTTATTTGTTTTTTTTCTTTGTTTTGAAATGCTTTTTTGATTATTTTACAATTATCAACAAAAAAGACAGTTTAGATATAAACATAAATAACCCTACTATAAGAATGGCATGCAATGACTTAGCAATAATTGTTACAAATATATGTTTTTAAATTGTACAAAAACAGATCTAATAGTTAAGGGATGATTTTTTTCGGAAAAAAATGGAAATGTTAGGTAAGTAGAGATTTTAAAATAAAAAATGTATATAAAAACGTTAGTTGAATTAGGCAGGCTTTAAATTAAATTAGATATTGGTAAAAAAGATTAGTAAAGTTAAAAATGAATTAGTATATATTTCTAAATCAAAGCAGAGAAAACATTAGAAATAAACAAAAGGTAAACAGTGATAGGCTGTGGAATATTATCTAGGGGCTGACCTAACATAGAATTAGAGTTCCAGTAAAGGAAAATAAATGTAACATTTAATAAAATTGAACAATTTTTCCCTAAAATATACAAAAATGAACATCCGACTACAATTCATGTTGCTCAAACTCAAATAATGTAATTACAATGAAAACCACACTAAAGCACATCATAATTAAATTGCTATAAAAACTAAGGAAAGCTGTCTTAAAAGTAGACAAAAAAAGAAGAAGGAGGAGGAGGAGAAGGAGGAGGAGAAGAATAGACAGGAAAGTTGCATTTGAATTCAACACAGTGAGACAACAAGCAAATATACAGTGCTGGTTAACCTTACCAATGCTCAGATAATACTAGATAGAAATCTTTCAAGTACATTGCTAATAATACACACAAGTTCACTCAATATGATGCCTTTTATCCACCGAAAATATTGTTAAAAGAAATTTCAGGGCCAATAATTTGGATCCTTTGGATGTTTCAGAGTAAATGTGTGAAACATCTGTCTATGGAATTTCATATATCTAGGCTTTGTTAGGGTGATAGGTTGAAGATGAAAAGAACAGCAAATTTACATTGTTCATCAACATCACCAGACCCTTTTTCTACCCCTGTCAAAGTGTTCCTGAAGTCTCTCAATATTGAAGTCCACCAAGACCAAGCACACAGCCCATTATTGTCTTGCAATGTCTCTCTGGTGTCCTCTATTGACAAATTTTAGCAGTTACCAGCTTGCAAAGCCATCACTGCAGAGCAGGCAATAAATATTCAACTTGGAGACAGCAAGCAAGGAATTGAAAATTGACATAATTGTAACTAATATTTTAAAGATCTGATGTTAGTTATTAAATTATTGCTATCACTAACGTTTATTAATTTGGGAGGAAAACACAAGAAAATAAATTGTAATAGGCTAATTTAGAATTTCTCATGTTAAATATCATTATCAGGAGCTCATGTTTCTTTGAACATGACCTTCAATACACAAAGAGGAAGAATTTGAAAACAGCAATAAAAAGGAAGGAAAGGTGGTTCTTATACAAACTTTTAATGTTTACTAACACTGACTTTACAAAATATAACATAAATTAGTGGAGATGTAAAGAATCTCTTTAAAATGCCACTGGGAAATAAGTCACAGACTTATTTCTATTCAATGCTTCTCAAATTCATTATATGATGAGTGTTAAAATTGTGTGCAAAAAGAAGTACCATACACAATCATAGGGTCTGTCTAGATCATGGGTGACTAAGAATAGTTTCCTAAAGAATAAATGGCATAAGCTAAGCCTCAGGGATGACAATATGCAGAAAAGGGGTAGGGAACATGAATGTTCTAATTTTCATATAGGATTACTGCAGAGAAGTGATGAAGACAGGATGAAACGTTGATTGAGAAGATTTAAATTCAGTTTTCAGAAAATGAGACATTTAAATTATTTAAACAGGAGCAAAACACAAAAATGGCATTTTAAGCAAAATAACTTAGGGATGGTATTCATCATGGATGGATATTAAGCAAGGAATAAGGAAATCCAAAAGCCTATGTAAATCATCACTATAAATAGTATTTGTTTTGGCAAATGTGTATGTTGTAAAACTTATGCCTCAAAAGAAATATTCCCAGGTGGAACAAAACAAATGCAGACAAATAAAAATACAATGCCTTAACAAATTATTCTTATATTTATTTTCAATGTTCCTACTACACAATGATATAATGACAATGCTACAGCTGCCATCATGATTTACTTTTTCATCCTTAATAATGATCAGTTATCATTATGTATTTCTTTTTAAAAATTTTTTTCGTTGTAGATGGACACAATACCTTTATTTCATTTATTTATTTTTATGTGGTGCTGAGGATTGAACTGAGCGCCTCACATGTGCAAGACACGTGCTCCACCTATGAGCCACAACCTCAGCCACTAATTAATATATTTCTTAACAAGGTTTTTTTAGAAACAAACTTTCATTAAATAATCATAATGTCTGAGCTTCTTAAGTAAATGCTATGGACAAAGATTCTGCCCATGTATCTTGAAATTCATATAGGTGATTAGTCCAAAAATCTTGTGGGAAGAATAGCCTACTGAAACAACGCAAAATAAAAGAAAATCACTATATTCTACTTAAAGCTGTCCAGTAATCTTTCCTCAAATAGTTGACTTTTGAGTTAGTCCTAAATAATTCACACACATTAAGGAAAAGTATCTGGGTAGAAAAAAAAAAATATATATATATATACATATATATATATATATATATATATTTATATATATTTATATTTGTGTCAGGCAAACTAAACTTACCTCTGTGATAAAATATAGAAAAGTCTAAAATAACTGGAAAATTTGCATGTGAGTGTAGCCAAAGAAGTTAATTTAAAGTAATATGCTTATTTCTATGTTACTTAAAAATATTTTAATGATATCTAGTTGTTGGAAATTAGCAGGCATATTTGTGCATATGGAAAGGGAAGATAAGATTTCACAGTTGTAGTTTGAAATGGGGGAAGAAATAGTTCACTAAGACAAACTAGAAGTGTCATATGGAATGCAGACATGTTTCCAAGAATCATTTCTTAGGATACACTTATGCTTTAACATCTAAAATAAAAGATGATTTAGTAAATATTTTATTTAATTTAATGTAAATAAAGTATTCTTGATGAATTAAGCATAGGTTAATTATGTTTGATAGACTGCTTAATTAACTGGCAGCTATCATAATTAAATATATTTATATTTTCTTTTAATTTCTTATTTTGACATATATACCAAATATTATATATATCAAATATTTAAGTTCTTATTTTGACATATATACCAAATATTATATATATCAAATATTTAAGTTCTTATTTTGACATATATATCAAATATTTTGCTTTATAAAACATTGAATTTTAAAATTTTCATCTTTTAAACAAAAATGATTCAGCAACCTATTTATTAGCTCACAATATTTACTGTGACATCCTACTTTTATGTGAAAAAGACTATTATAAATTTTCTGTTCCCCATCAATTCTCAATAATTAGAATTAATCAAACTACTGGAGGCTTATGGTACAATTAAATTTTATTGTTTTAAACTTTTATTCCAAAATTATACCTCCACATAATAATTTTTTGTTTCTAAATCCACAATTATCCAAGCTTAAACTATTCAATATATTAAAAGCAAAAAAGGACATTGAATAACATCTATTCTGATAGTATATCACTAATATCTTTTTTCATTTTGCAATGTCCCTCTTAAGTTAACATTGTTTTGTACTTTTCTTCTTTTACTCATATTTTTGGCCTTAAAAGTTATGCTTATTAGGAATATAATTATTTTAATTTCAATTTATATGTAACACATTTATTTATAAATGGCATCTATGTAATTTTATATTATATGTATAATATTTTATGCCTATTAAGTTATTTCTAAATATGACTATTGTAAATCCTTTTTCTTCTTATGGCACTGAAATATTTCAAATGAGAACTATATTTGGTATAAAATCGGAATTATCCAAACTAATATGTATATATTTTATATTAAATATACAGGTGAATATGAACATTAACACATACATAAACCATCATTTTTGTAAATAAAATATTGTCATTTGAGACTAGTATATTTTCATATTTTTTCTTTATCTACAGGGAATAAGGAGACTCCCATGAGTCTATTTGAGAAAATTAATTCAATCACACAGCAACAAAAAATAGTTTGTTTATACTGGAACAAAATTGAATGAGAGTTGTGTTTGCTAAGGCAATTTGTTGTAAATAAAACATTGTTGTGAAATCACTCCCCAAAGTGAATTACTTTAAGGATCCCCCCAAATCATATCCATCAATGATTTACTTTATTCACACGGTGGTCATAAGCATGAAAGAAAAGATTACAATTTGCACAGATAGTGCTTATAAACCTTATTGAATAATATCTATTTTGTGACATGCTAGTTGAAATCATTAGGAAAGTAGTTTGGAATCTTTTTTTTTTTTTTTTTTTTTTTTAATTCTTTTTTTTTTTTTTATTGGTTGTTCACAACATTACAAAGCTCTTGACATAACCCACTTCATACATTGGACTGAAGTGGGTTATGAACCCCCAATTTTACCCCAAATGCAGCTTGCAGAGTCACATTGGTTACACCTCCACATTTTTACATAATGTCCTATTGGTAATTGTTGTATTCTGCTACCTTTCCAATCCCCTACTATCCCCCCTCCCCTCCCCTCCCAGCTTCTCTCTCTACCCCATCTACTGTAATTCATTTCTCTCCTTGTTTATTTTCCCATTCCCTCACAACCTCTTGTATGTAATTTTGTATAGCAATGAGGGTCTCCCTTCATTTCCATGCAATTTCCCTTTTCTCACCCTTTCCCTCCCATCTCATGTCTCTGTTTAATGTTAATCTTTTCTTCCTACTCTTCCTCCCTGCTCTGTTCATAGTTGCTCTCATTATATCAAAGACGACATTTGGTATTTGTTTTTTAGGGATTGGCTAGCTTCACTAAGCATAATCTGCTCTAGTGCCATCCATTTCCCTGAAAATTCTATGATTTTGTCATTTTTTATTGCTGCATAGTACTCCATTGTGTATAGATGCCACATTTTTTTTATCCATTCATCTACTGAGGGGCATCTGGGTTGGTTCCACAGTCTAGCAATTGTGAATTGTGCTGCTATGAACATCGATGTGGCAGTATCCCTGTAGCATGCTCTTTTAAGGTCTTCAGGGAATAGTCCAAGAAGGGCAATAGCAGGGTCAAATGGTGGTTCCATTCCCATCTTTCCCAGGAATCTCCAAACTGCTTTCCAAATTGGCCGCACCAATTTGCAGTCCCACCAGCAATGTACATGTGTACCCTTTTCTCCACAGCCTCTCCAGCACTTATTGTTGTTTGACTTCATAGTGGCTGCCAATCTTACTGGAGTGAGATGGTATCTTAGGGTGGTTTTGATTTGCATTTCTCTGACTGCTAGAGATGGTGAGCATTTTTTCATGTACTTATTGATTGATTGTATATCCTCCTCTGAGAAGTGTCTGTTCAGGTCCTTGGCCCATTTGTTGATTGGGTTATTTGTTGTCTTATTGTCTAATTTTTTGAGTTATTTGTATCCTCTGGATATTAGGGCTCTATCTGAAGTGTGAGGAGTAAAGATTTGTTCCCAGGATGTAGGCTCCCTGTTTACCTCTCTTATTGTTTCTCTTGCTGAGAAAAAACTTTTAAGTTTAATTAAGTCCCATTTGTTGATTCTTGTTGTTAACTCTTGTGCTATGGGTGTCCTATTAAGGAATTTGGAGCCCGACCCCACAATTTGTAGATCGGATCCAACTTTGTCTTCTATCAGATGCAGAGTCTCTGGTTTGATATCAAGCTCCTTGATCCATTTTGAGTTAACTTTTGTGCATGGCGAGAGAAAGGGGTTCAGTTTCATTTTGTTGCATATGGATTTCCAGTTTTCCCAACACCATTTGTTGAAGATGCTATCCTTCCTCCATTGCATGCTTTTAGCCCTTTTATCAAATATAAGATAGTTGTAACTTTGTGGATCAGTCTCTGTGTCCTCTATTCTAAACCATTGGTCCACCCGCCTGTTTTGGTACCAGTACCATGCTGTTTTTGTCACTATTGCTTTGTAATATAGTTTGAAATCTGGTATCGCTATACCGCCTGATTCACACTTCCTGTTTAGAATTGCTTTTGCTATTCTGGGTCTTTTATTTTTCCATATGAATTTCATGATTGCTTTGTCAATTTCTACAAGATATGCCGTTGGGATTTTGATTGGCATTGCATTAAACCTATAGAGAACTTTTGGTAATATCGCCATTTTGATGATGTTAGTTCTGCCTATCCATGAACAGGGTATGTTTTTCCATCTTCTAAGATCTTCATCAACTTCTCTCTTTAGGGTTCTGTAGTTTTCATTATATAAATCTTTCACCTCTTTTGTTAGGTTAATTCCCAAGTATTTTATTTTTTTTGAGGATATCTTGAATGGAGTGTTTTTCCTCATTTCCGTTTCCGAAGATTTGTCGCTGATATACAGAAATGCCTTTGATTTATGCGTGTTGATTTTATATCCTGACACTTTGCTGAATTCATTTATTAGTTCTAGTAGTTTCTTTGTAGACTCTTTTGGGTCTTCTAGGTATAGAATCATGTCATCTGCAAACAGTGATAATTTAAGTTCTTCTTTTCTAATTTTTATGCCTTTAATTTCTTTCGTCTGTCTAATTGCTCTGGCAAGTGTTTCGAGAACTATATTGAATAGAAGTGGAGATAGGGGGCATCCCTGTCTTGTTCCGGATTTTAGAGGGAATGCCTTCAACTTTTGTCCATTCAGAATGATGCTGGCCTGAGGCTTAGCATAGATAGCTTTTACAATGTCAAGGTAGGTTCCTGTTATCCCTAATTTTTCTAATGTTTTGAACATAAAGGGATGCTGTACTTTGTCAAATGCTTTCTCTGCATCTATCGAGATGATCATATGGTTCTTATCTTTAAGTCTATTGATGTGGTGAATAACATTTATTGATTTCCGTATGTTGAACCATCCTTGCATCCCAGGGATGAATCCTACTTGGTCATGGTGCACAATTTTTTTGATGTGTTTTTGTATTCAATTCGCCAGAATTTTATTGAGGATTTTTGCATCTAGGTTCATTAGAGATATTGGTCTGTAGTTTTCTTTCTTTGAGGTGTCTTTGTCTGGTTTCGGAATCAGGGTGATGTTGGCCTCATAGAATGAGTTTGGAAGAGCTCCCTCTTTTTCTATTTCCTGAAATAACTTGAAAAGTATTGGTTTTAATTCTTCTTTAAAGGTTTTGTAAAACTCCGCTGTATATCCATCCGGTCCTGGGCTTTTCTTGGTTGGTAGTCTTTTGATGGCTTCTTCAATTTCATCCATTGATATTGGTCTGTTCAAATTGTGTGTATCCTCCTGACTCAGTCTGGGCAAATCATATGACTTAAGAAATTTATCGATGTCTTCACTATCTTCTATTTTGTTGGAATATAGGTTTTCAAAATAATTTCTAATTGTCTTCTGTATTTCTGTAGGATCTGTTGTAATATTGCCTTTTTCATCCCGTATGTTAGTAATTTGAGTTCTCTCTCTTCTTCTCTTCGTTAGCATGGCTAAAGGTCTGTCGATCTTATTTATTTTTTCGAAGAACCAACTTTTAGTTTTGTTAATTTTTTCAATAGTTTCTTTTGTTTCAATTTCATTGATTTCCGCTCTAATTTTAATTATTTCTAGCCTTCTGCTACATTTGCTGTTGCTTTGCTCTTCCTTTTCTAGGGCTTTGAGGTGAAGTGTGAGCTCATTTATTTGTTGGTTTTTTCTTTTTTTGAGGAATGACCACCAGGCGATGAATTTTCCTCTTAAAACTGCTTTCATTGTGTCCCATAGATTCCGATATGTTGTGTCTGTATTTTCATTTATCTCTAAGAATTTTTTAATTTCCTCCTTTATGTCTTCTGTAACCCATTGATCATTCAGTAACATATTGTTCATTTTCCATGTGATGTAGGATTTTTCCTTCCTTCTTTTATCATTGATTTCCAGTTTCATTCCATTATGATCAGATAAAATGCATGGTATTATCTCCACCCCTTTATATTTACTGAGGGTTGCCCTATGGCATAATATATGGTCTATTTTTGAGAAGGATCCATGTGCTGCTGAGAAAAAAGTATATCCATTTGATGATGGTTGATATATTCTATATATGTCAGTTAAGTCTAGGTTGTTGATTGTGATATTGAGTTCTATAGTTTCTTTATTCAATTTTTGTTTGGAGGATCTGTCCAACGGTGAAAGAGGTGTGTTGAAGTCACCCATAATTATTGTGTTGTGGTCTATTTGATTCTTGAACTTGAGGAGAGTTTGTTTTATGAATGTCGCAGCACCATTGTTTGGTGCATAAATATTGATAATTGTTATGTCTTGTTGGTGAATGGTTCCTTTTAACAGTATATAATGACCTTCTTTATCCCTTTTGATTAACTTAGTCTTGAAGTCGATTTTATTCGATATGAGGATGGCCACTCCTGTTTTCTTACGAGAAGTGTGTGCGTGGTATATTTTTTCCCATCCTTTCACCTTCAGCCTGTGTATGTCTCTTCCAATCAGATGTGTCTCCTGGAGGCAGCATATTGTTGGATTTGTTTTTTTAATCCATGATACCAGCCTATGTCGCTTTATTGGAGAGTTTAGGCCGTTAACATTCAGAGTTACTATTGATATATGGTTTGAACTTCCATCCATGTTTGAATGTTTATCCTTTTTTTTTTTAATATTTAGTTTGTTTCTCCGTGATTATCTTTCCCCTCACCCTCTGTCTTTACTGAGGCACTTCCCACTGATGGTTTTGGTTATTGTTTTTCATCTCTTCCTCGTGTAGTGTTTTGCTCAAAATGCTTTGCAATGCAGATTTTCTGGCTGCAAATTCTTTTAGCTTTTGTTTATCATGAAAGATTTTTATTTCGTTGTCGTATCTGAAGCTTAATTTTGCTGGATATAGAATTCTTGGTTGGCATCCATTGTCTTTCAGTGTTTGAAATACGTTGTTCCAGGATCTTCTCGCTTTCAGTGTCTGTGATGAAAAATCCGTTGTCATCCTTATTGGTTTACCCCTAAATGTAATCTGTCTCTTTTCTCTTGTAGCTTTTAATATTTTCTCCTTGTTCTGTATATTGGATAGCTTCATAACAATGTGTCTTGGCGTTGGTCTACTGTGATTTTGTGTGCTCGGTGTCCTGTATGCATCTACAATTTGTATATCTGTTTCCTTTTTTATTTCTGGAAAGTTTTCTGTAATTATCTCATTCAGCAGGTTATTCATTCCCTTGGCATGAATCTCTGTGCCTTCCTCTATCCCGATGACTCGTAAGTTTGGTTTTTTTAAGTTATCCAAAATCTCTTGGATGTTTTTCTCGTGATTCTTAACCAGCCTATCTGAGTTGGCTAGACTCTTTTCAAGTTGATATATTTTGTCTTCATTATCTGACGTTCTGGCTTCTACTTGCTCCACTCTGTTAGTGATACTCTCGATTGAGTTTTTAATTTGGTTTATCGTTTCCTTCATTTCTAGAATTACTGTTTGATTATTTTTTATAATCTCTATCTCCTTATAAAGATGCTTAACTTCTTCTTTTAGCTGTTTATGTAACTCATTCTCAATGTGTTCTTTCGCTGCTTGAATTTGCTGTCTCGTATCCTCTTTGAGGTTCCATTCCATCTTTCTAAGGTGTTCCTTGAGGTCTTTATATGACCATTTTTCTGATGACTCTAGGTCCTCCTGAATATTTAGGCTGTCCTGCATTGCTTGTACTCCTCTTCTTCCTTGCTTCTTGAAGCTGCTCATGTTGCTTCTTGTTCTGGTTGACTGCTGGGTTACTGTTATTTTCCTTTAAATTTATTTGATGCTAGGGAGGAAAGGTATTAGAAGGGAAGGGAAGGAGTCACTAAGGAGAATGAGAGTAGGCAGGTAGAATTCAAGGAAGGGGGGATAAGAAAAATGAAAAGACAAAAGAAGAAAGAAATAGGAACTAAAAAAGAACAAAAATTTAAAAAAATATTAATAATAATTAAAAAAATAAATAAAATTGAGATTAGAAGAGAAAGAAGGAGAAAAAAAAGAGAAAAGAAAGAAAAAACAAGATTGAAAAATGAAGATGAAAGAAAAACCCCAATTAATCAAAAACAAAAAAAAAAAACAATAAAAAAGACTAATAAATGCCGTCTTAGAGTTTGATTAACTTCTCTTCCACTAGGTGGCGCTGTGCCCCCCAGGTCAAGTCTTTCCCGTCAGTACGCGGGAACCAATCACTGTGCAGCAGCTCCTCCCAGACTGGGCGAGTCTCCAATCCTGAGTGCCTAGGGCCTCCTCTTGTGTCCAAACACTTCCACTTTTCCTCTAGCCAGGCCCCTCTCACCACAATACTGGCTACAGGCCAGGTCTGCTGCTCCCGGGAGCCCTGTTTTCATGAACGACTGGGCTCACTCCTCCACATTGCCATTCCCTCAGATCCTAAGCTTGTAGAGCTTGGTGCTGAGAATCCTCAGCGAATTTTGCTTGCCCTCCTGTAGCCACACCCCCGTAGCTGGTGCAAGAGACCTCAACAGCCATCCCTGGAGGGAGCGGCAGTCCCGCAGCACCTCTGACTCCCTTGGGCTGGCTGTAGCACTCTCGGGAGAGCTGGGAGGGGCTCTTAAGGTTTCCCTGATGCGTGGGGAGGGAGAACCAGGAGACCACACACCTGCTGCAGCAGGCTTCAATGAATTTATCTCCTCCGCCGCAGTCCTGCCACGCCAGCCCTCTGCCCCTGTGGTGTCCTCAGCAAACGGCTGCAGTTCGCCTCCCCCTGCCGGGCGACCAATGCCTCGGGCGGGTCCCCACTGTCTCCCAAGCCCCGCCTGGACCCTGCGGCCACTACCCACGAAGGCCCGGCAGGCATCCACCTCCGGGGAATGAGAAGCGCTGACCAGCCGCCTCAGCCGGACAGCTTAATGCTGAGTCGCAGCTGTCTGTCTCAGCTTTTCAGACGCGGTGGTGCGGGGCACGGAACAGGAGGGGCTTACTCACTTCCCGCCGCCAACTTTCTCCTCTCGCTATTTCGGGATGATGGCGGGGTGCTGGCTCACTCTCTCCGGTGTGTCTCTGCTTCGAGCTCCCGCGCCTCTCTCCGCCGCGGTTTCTACAGCCGGCGCTGCCCTGTTCGCTCTTTCCGCCCCCGGCGTTCCCGGCTTCTAGCCGCACCGCGGCCCGGTCCGTGTCTTTATGGCTCGCGGCGCCCGGGGCCGGGGAGGCGACGGCCTGACTCCGGCAAGTATCACAGTCCCCAGGCCCCGAGTCCCGGCGGCCACACACCGACTCTTCTAATAGACCTACCAGATCCCTGCAGGACCCCTCTTCATGGAATTCTGCTAGAAGTTCCTCAGTGTGAAGACTGCCGCTGTTCCAAAGGGTCTTTTTGATCCCGTTAGTGCAGAGACATCAGAGTCCCTGCTTCCTCCTCGGCGGCCATGTTCTAGACCAGTTTGGAATCTTAATGACTGTATTTCACAGTGCACTGTGTCAACCTCGTGTCAAAATGGCAACGATTATTTTAAATAGGTTAAATCATATATTGCATAAACCAGAGGTGTTCCATATAAAGTTTAAATGAATCTGTGTATGAAATCCCTGCATTGTCAACTTACTTGTCTGTATTTTTTTTTATTCACAGGGTCCATGACTCTTGAATATATATTATATATAGAGAGAAGAATTTTAAATGCTTCTGTTTATTATATGTACACAGTTTTTGATACACTTTAAAATTCTGAGAAATAGCATGTTGGTTGAAGAAGATTCTGAAAATTTAGGGTAAAATAACAAACATCTTTTTCTCCACATATTTATTGGTGCATTATAGTTGTATATGATGATCATATTTATTGTTACATATATGTACATGTGCACGATATAATAATAAATTTGGCTAATATCAATTTGCATCACTCATTTGAAGACCCTTAAACTAAACTAATTTTTATGAATTTTGAAGACTCTTAAACTAATTTTTATGAATTCTTTGAACTTCACTATTCTTGTGTGAAATGTACTTGGTATTTACATATGCTTTACATTTTACAGGTCTATAATCCACAAAAAATCAAACCTGATTTATGTAAAAGCAATTTATGCTATGTAGGTATATTTAAATATAGTTATATACAACAGAGTAATAAGCTATATTTTTATTTTCTCCATAATACAATTAATTATGTAAGTAAACTAGCTAAAAGTGATTTTTAAAACATGATTTAAATAGTGACAGGTTTTTTTAATAGCTTTTATTTTTTAAGTACATGACAATGGAATGCATCACAATTCTTATTACACATATAGAACATGATTTTTCATATCTCTGTTTGTATATAAGTATGTTCATACCAATTCATGTCTTCATACATGTACTTTGGACAATGATGTCCGTCACATTCTAAAATTATTGCTAACCCTCTGCACCCATCCTTGCCCTCCCATCCCTCAGCCCTATCTAAAGTTTGTCTATTTCTCCCATGCTCCCTCTCCCTACCCCACTATGAGTCAGTCACCTTATATCAGAGGAAACATTCACCATTTGGTTTTTAGGATTGGCTAACTTCACTTAGCATTATCTTCTCCAACTGCATCCATTTACCTGCAAATGCAATGATTTTATTCTCTTTTATTGCTGAGCAATATACCATTGTGTATATAGGACACATTTTTAATCCATTAATCTACTGAAAGGCATCTAGTTTGGTTACACAGTTTAGCTATTATGAATTGTGCTGCTATAAACATTGATGTGGCTGTGTCCCTGTAGTATGCTATTTTTAAGTCCTTTGGGTATAGACCTAGGATCAAATGGTGGTTCCTTTCCAAGGAAATAACAAATAATTCACTCAATAAATGGGCCAACGACATGAACAGACACTTCTCATAAGAGGATATTTAATCAATCAACAAATATATTAAAAAATGTTCAGCATCTCTAGTAATTAGAGAACTGCAGATCAAAACTACTCTAAGATACCATCTCACTTCAGTCAGAATAGCAGTTATTATGAAGACAAACAATAATAAGTGTTGGCAAGGATGTGGGGAAAAAGGCACACTCATACATTGCTGGTGGGTCTGCAAATTGGTGTAGCCAATATGGAAAGCAGTATGGAGATTCCATGAAAGTGTTTTTTGATTATGGATATAGCAGTTTTCCAAAGCAATAGACATTTAGCATAATTAGAGAATTATATTCAGATGTTTTGGTCAAGGTACATTATTGTTAAATCTATTAGCTGGATTGACACTTGGAAAGATGTTATCTAAGCAAATAGGCACAAGGTAAATGATGCTTCAATGTAAATGAGAAGAACAACATTTCTTCCTTCCTTTCTTTCTTTCTTTCTTTCTTTCTTTCTTTCTTTCTTTCTTTCTTTCTTTCTTTCTTTCTTTCTTTCTTTCTTTCTTTTTTGTACCATGGGTTAAACTCAGGGACATTAAACTACTGAGCCACACCCCCATCCCTTTTTTGTATTTTATTTAGAGACAGGGTCACACTGAGTTGCTTAGTGCCTCATGGTTGCTGAGGCTGGCTTTGAACTTGAGATTCTCCTGCATAAGCCTCCACAGCCGCTGGGATTACAGGCGATAAGGAATACATTTCTAATAGCTCCCATTGAAAAACAAAGCATTAAGGTAATATATTCAATGGATCCAGTCATCTAAATCCCTGTAATTAATTTTATTTATTTATTTTTTATATCTACAAGCAATATCAAATTTTCACAACTAGAAAAATGGAGAGAAATCCTGTTGGCTTCAGAAATATATCACCTCACTTATAATTCAGAGAACAGTAAAGTGATGCTTAAATCTACACCCTGGTCAAGTTATAGTGGCCAACATAAAGAATGACCCACATATAGCCCCTTCAATCATTATTAGTTTTTAAACTCAAGTTTTGTATAAGTAGATATAATAGAATATAAATCACACATGTGGAATACAGTTACCAAAGTATCTGGGAAGCATTAACCTTTCCAGGACTTGTGGTGACAGATGGTACACCAGAAGTAGGACAGAAATTATTTGAGCCCTTCTGACCCCTGAGCTACAGCACCAAGCTCTGCCTCATCAGGATGGACCTACAGACTGCTTTCATACTTACTCTGTGCAACAAGAGGAATAACAACATGTTCTCACTTAAAACATTACAACCACATTTCATAAAATGATAGCATTCTCATAGTTTTTCTAAAAGGAAAGATTCAATTTATTGTAGTCACTGCATTCATCTCTAAAGAATATTCTTTCCTTCCCTCCTCCTATTTCAGTCACTGTCCTATCTTTTCATCCTTTAATATGTAGTCCCAATTTCCCAGTTATAAAGTAAAATAACACAGTATGTTTTATATACACAATATGGATAATACACTATACTATACTGTGTGCTCTCTATCTGTGTATCTCTGGTTAAATTCTGGTGGGGAGAGAGAAAAGTGAGGGAGGGAGAAATTGGTGGCTACTAAATTCTGTAGATATTGTTTCTATAACATCATAGCTCATATTTATAACTTCTTTTCCATTATAATTATACGTTCCTTTCTTCCTCAGATATCTTTACTTGGTGAGGCAAACAAAATATTACTGAAGAGTTATTAGTGGACCTACTTGTATTATCTTGTTGAAGCCTTTCATTAACTTCCACTTCTGGATGTGCTACTATTAGGGAATGCTCCCTACAAGACCCTGGATTCCAGGCACACTTTGTCTTATTGTCTAGCAGCCATGTTTTTTCTTTGATAATCAGAATAAATGATTACTTTGATAATAAGCCAACCCAGTATTGCTCTTCCCTAAGGGATGCATTATTTAATTCTATTTAAGTTTTGTCAAAGTACTAATTCAGGGGCTTTACTTTCCTTATTAAAATAAACCTAGCCCAGATTTGGGAGAGGCAAAGAATAATGATAAGACTATAAATTTTGGGGAAGTTATATCATATTCATGAGGTTCAAAAAATTTTAAATGAATTCATGGGAACACAACACAACATTTAAAATCATTTAGTCAAAACTTTCTCTTAAACAGCAAGAGCATTTCACACTCTTGATTCTCATTGGTTCTTTGAAATACCAAGAACTAGGGTTAACTAAAGCTATTTTCTTTAATTCTGTATATTTCCATTTCCCAAATTCAGTCATTTTCTGAACAGAATACTGCTGCCTTTAAAAATTATCAAGAATATTTATGGCATCTACTTCCTACTCCTTCCTAATCAATGAGTTAGTCTCTCTATATTCAATGTTTTGTTATTACTATTTTCTGGTGCTGTAGGTATAAACAAAATTATTCATCTAGTTCTAGATACATAAGCCATAATACTTTAAAAAGATATATTTTTAAGAATTCTTAGAAATCACCTCATTTCCTGACATGCTCAGAATCAAGGTAGAAACCTGTTGCTTTCTTTCTCAAAGATTACAATGCACTGAGAAGAAAACGCTTCATCAGAAATATATATATATATGGCAGCTTCCACTTGCTCTACCAATGTAATTAAATAATAACTTTTTCCACATTATCACATGTACAAATTTCAGTAATTTTTGCCACTGCATGCCACAGATTGTCGATGCCCACCTTCCAATGGCAACTAAATTTTTATCTTATTGGTATTCAATGAAGTCAATTAATAAATCTTGACTTTTTCAGTTTCCAAATTTCAAAGTTCTGTACCTTAAAACCAATTTTGATATAAAAATTGTCAAGCTTATCTAGTTACAGATATATATATATATATATATATATTTTTTTTTTCAAGGTAACTTTAAGAGAATGAGCTTTCTGCAAAGTTTTTGAAGGTACGTGAGGAGTATATCCCGGCCTCAGCTTCTGGAATGTCTCCTATAGTACATTACTATAAAACTGATTTTTTATTAAAATCAGAAGGTGAGAGCATCATCAAGATACTGTCAAAGATTGAGCTGCAGGGACAACAAAGTAGCTATGCTGACAAAATCAGAAAGTTACAATGAGAACTGACAACTTCAGTTCACTGCAAGATCAGGCATGAAAAATGTATCACATAAACTGTTGTCTGTTTTCTAGTTTTATTTAGTTCCAAAACCAAGTGTACAGTTAATCGTATTGGCAGTACCTAATTTGTAACTAGAGTCCTTCCTGCAAGGCTATAACATGCAGTTTTTAATTTTTCAATCTCTAAGCTAAAAAAAGACATACCAAGAGGATATTGTGTCATAATTTGAAAAAGTCATTCTACTGATCTTACCACAATCACTTCCCTTTGAGAATTCAGCCTCAAAGAAATGATTCTTTTACTTGATTGACAGATTAATTGCTGAGAATTAGAAGATGGTGAACGGGAGCAATGAGTCACAAATTTCTGTTCAAGTCCCAGATCTTCTGCATACTAAAAATTTGTCCCTTCCTCTCCCTAACCCACTGTTTTGTTTTCATATACAAGATTAAAGATTTAAAGTAGGTATTTTTTTAAGGTTTCCAACATGTGTTTTAATGTATTCTATCATTTTAGAACATCTGCTGAAAAGAAGAGTTCTGGGATTTAGAGGTTTTCCTAGTCTTAACAATATATTTATTTTAGGCTGTGGAGGAAGATTAGAGAATATGTGTGTGTGTGCACTAGATAGAAAATGATATATTTATTAAAATTCAATAACAGTAGAATAAACTTTAGACTATAAACTTATAAAAAATCTACAAGAAAAAAATAAGAAAGTGTTAATATTATGCCTCAGAAAATGAAGCAGTTGCCTAGAGCTAAAGAGAAAAAAGCACATCTAGACACAAGGGACAAAGCTTTATGAAATATCCAACTTCAAAGGCAAGGGTTTTGTGACAAAAAAAAAAAAACATATTAGGAACATAGTGATGAAAATATCATAGGCAATGGTGTGAAAGGCCAAGCTATCCTATTCCTTTTGATTTTATAATCTACATCTCTCATTGTTCTGTAAAATACTTTATAGCAATAATCATGCCGAATTTTATTTCTAAGAGAGAAAACAATGTGGGGATGGGGTTAGGGCACAAAGCCAGCTGTCAGAATCATACACTCTTGCTTCACAGTAAATATCAGCGACAACTTGTCCTGAGCTAGATTTTCCTAATTTTAGAATAGTTTTCTTCTTTTTATAAATAAAGACAGAAGACACCCAGAAAGGTTGAGGAAAAGGATGATGCTGGCAATGGGGAGGAAGAGCAGAGGAATGGAAAAGGTTCTGGGAGCAGAAAGAAATGGGAAATGGGAGGATGAAAGGCAGAAGAAGGAAAAGAGGAGAAAGAGAAAGTGAACAAGAAAAGGAGGAATAAATAGATGGAAATAGAAAGAAGAAAGAGTAGAAATAAACTGGAGAATGAGAAGAAACAATGGCAACAGTAACTTAATCATCCATTGGAACTCCAAATTGAAGTGCATTTTCACAATGAACTCTATCCCCTGTGTTCTTTCCAGGGACTAAATTTTACCTAAATACAATGGAAAATCTATTTCTGGTTTTTAAATGGAATTACCTCTGTTTGAGTTTAAGTGTACAATTAAATTCTGTATACTTGGGGAAGCTTATTGAAACTATTGTGTGAGTGTGTGTGTGTGTGTGTGTGTGTGTGTGTGTGTGTGAGAGAGAGAGAGAGAGAGAGAGAGAGAGGGGGGGGGAGGGGAGAGAAATTAGTAACATCAAAATAGAACAGTATTGGATTTGAAATAATCTTTTGCTATTTGTAATTAGTGCCTACCATTTGAAGGTGAAAAGAATGAACCTTTCATAGAATTGTTACTGATATTCACTAAGGCACAAGTTATACCTTTAACAGGGACAAGATTTACCATTTTGTTTCTAGAATAGAGATAATATGTCGGTTAAAGGAACTAACCTCTATTCACTGTAGGTATAAGCAGATGACAAAATTGAGAAATATTTGTTTAGTTATAAAATTTTCAAGAAAGTGTTAGGGAAGTCAGGGTAAAATAAAAAATTAAATCTAATCACTCTATATGAAATATTATAAATTGCTTTTTAGATTTCCCTTTACTTTGAAAAATGTCACTTTTTGTCCAGGCCTGTACTGCCTCACACAAACCCTGTTATTTCATTCTACTTGTTAAAAAAAAAAAAAGTCAACTTGTGCCTGAAATGAGAATAATGCCAACTTTAAATATATTTCTATATGTAATCATCCAGACAGGCTATTATTCTAAGATATTTGTTACTTGTGTTTGTTTCCCTTCCAGTTTCAGACCCTGATGAATTGAGTATGATTAATAAAAGCAAGGCTGATGATTCATGAATCTGAAGCACAGATTGGTTGTCAATAATGCCGTGAATTTAGGCTTTATCTAGTCTTTGTCATTCAAGTTTCAATGGTATAATCTAAATAAAGAAAGCCAGTGATTATTATGACTGATTTAAATGACTATTAAAGTATTTGGTTTGAATTTCGTGCCAAATTGAAAATGTCTAAAATTGGGTGTTTGATCATCTCAGCAGTTAAATCTAAAAGGACTTGTAACCTCATAATCTGTTTCTTTCAACTATGAATATGAGTGCCAGTTTAAAATGAAGACCAACTGATATGTGTTTTTTGAAAGCTTTTTTTTTCTGTAAAGAAATACATATTATTGACATCAACTTCTTCTTTACTTTCTTCAGATAAGCTCTGAAATTAAAGTTAGTGATTTAATTTGCTCTCACCATAAGCATGGATTAAGAGGAATGTGCTCTGTAAGTCCTCCTGGGCTACTTACAAGGATCAAGATGTTTCCAAACCTACCCCACCATCCCTAGTGTGTCTCTTTTATTCTGTAGTTAAGGAAAGTACCTGTATGGAAAGTAATAGGATTAAGGAGTAAAAAAGGAATAAAGAGGATAAGGTTTGTCTGATTTTTTAGAAAGTCATCTGGAAGATTCCCTGAAACAGTTCCACCTACATGTCATTGTCAATATTCTGTCATAGGTCCACATTCATTTAAAAATAAATGTGGAAAATATGGTCCTCATTCTGAGTAGCTATGTACCTAGTCCCAAACTAGCAGCTATATCATATAAAATAAACAAAAAATAGATATTGATATATTTATATTTCTCTGTCGTATTTCCTTGCTTGTTTTCTTTTCCAAGTTAACATTATTTTACTTCCCCTTTCACTAAATCTGACATTTCATTATCTATATCTAAATTCCCTGCTGAAAGGATAAAATAGGAAATTTCTTGGCACTTCAAGAAACTCTTCGATGTTAGAATTATGATGTGGCAGCTTGCCTATTCTATTTTAAGTTATCAGTATGTCTGAATCTCAGGGTTTCTTATACTCACTTGTCTTTGTCAACAGAGTCTAGCTCCTTATTTTAAAGGGATCTTATTAAAACTTTCTGATGTTTTCTATAACACTTAAGATAGAATTCAAATACATTAACTTAACTAACAAACCTGAAGTGGTTTTGTTCCTTACTTTCCCTGCCATTTCATAAGGTAAAACTATTCCCCACAGCTAACATATTGTTCTTACTTTTGGTTGTTATTGTTGTTACTGAAAAAAATAAATAAAAAGTTTAAAACTCAGAGCCTTTGCAAAAGTTTGTATTCTGCCTAAATGCCAATTCCTCTGACATAATTATGTCTGATATATCCTATCAATTCACTATCAACTCAAACAAACTTGGCACATGTATTTAAAGAACCCCTTTTCTGTCAGAAATTCAATTCATAACTTTATTTTCTTCATATCACATCAAACATATCATTCAATTTGTGGCTTTTCTGTTATTTTATGTCTCAATAGTCCCCATGGGCACTGTGGTATTTGCATAACATTGAACAAAACATATCAATATCATTGAATAAAAACTCAAACAACACCTACATACATGTATACAGTTCAGTGTGTTTTCAACTAAACTGCCAAAAATTCAATGAAAGAAAATAAAATGTATTTTCAACACATGTAAAACAACAGAATAACTTTGTGACAATCAAGTAAACTATAATTCCTGCCTTGCACCATATTCAATAATTATCTTCCAATGGAGCATAGCTATAAAAAGCATAATTAACACTACAGAGCTTCTAAAAATACATAATATAACATACAATTAAAATATATAATATAGATAAATATTTTTCAACCATGAATATGAGTGCCAAAAATATAGTAGACACAAAACATAATATTTAAAGTAGCTGATATCTGCATTTCATCAAAATTAAGTACTTAAGCTCACCAAGAGACATTATTTAAGAAATGAAAAGACAAGCCCATACAGGAAGAAAACATTTTGTACATACATATCTCTAATGGACAGTATCCATAATACCTTATATAGTTAACAAATCAGTAATGAAAATAAGATAAGTTACTTAATAAAAGTTAAACATGTTGCCACACCATGACCTAGCCACTCCATTTCTAGGAATTTGTTATACAACAGTTCTATACATGTACATAAAAAGACATGTTAACAATATCCATGACAGCATGAACTAAATACAAAAAGTTTATGAAACTATACTGCAGTTAAAAAACAGAATCAACTATTGTCCTCAACATGTAAATGAGTAAATGCATTGGGGTGTCTTCTTGCAGTGGAACACTATTTAAGCAAATGAATCACTACAATGTAGAACAACATAGATGGATCTCAAAAACATCATAGTAAACAAAGAAGTCAGAGCCATAGACTGATTCAGGATCCTTTACATGAATGTCAATTATCAAAGAAAATTATGGTGATAAAAACAAGAAAAGCAATGTTCTATAGGCATAGGGTTTAAAAGATTGGGGCACAAAGAAATTTTCTGGAATAGTATATATATATTTCATATATATACTATATATATTTCATATATATACTATATATTTATTATATTTGTTGGTTAATATTAATCAAAGTCATACCCATTATTTTACAATATACAAAATTTACCTCAAGAACTAATTAAATAATAAAAATCAGCTATGGTAACCCTGCATCATATAAGCCAGAGTAAATTACTTATATGTTATTTTGAAAGGTGATTAGAAGCCATTGGGTGATTTTAAGGAGTATTACAATGTGTTGATTTGTACTTTGAAACCATCTCTCAGACTTTGTATTCCTGTTGCCTACTGCCATCAGTTGTGAAAAGAAACAATTTGAATGGGCATGTGATAATGTCTTAGATACAAATAGCATTAATGCTATTTTGTTATCTACTTTAAGAGGATACTAAAATGTATGTTTTTGTTAATAGGATTTATTTTAGGTTTGATGAGTAAAGGGGATTTATTGATTTCCCTCATTAGACACTAATCTTTTAATCCAAAACTCAGAAAAAGAGTCCAGAAAAAGCTACTGAGCAGAAGGATAGAGGTTCTCTTTTATCTCAATGTTAAAAGGTAAGTTACTCAAGGAATAGTATCCTTATTCAAGATTTCAGGCAGCTGATTATTATTATATATGCTTTTATTTGGAGAGTTTTACATATTTATTTTAGAAATTATTGATGTATAAACAGAAAATGGCAAATTAAAAAAAATAACTTGTGAATTCACACCCATGAATATCTCAAAGGTAAGTTATATAAATTTAACAGGAAAACAAAAGACCTTTAATCTAGTTATAAAGAATGTAAATGCACCTCATAAACTCTGAATCTCCTATTTTATTTATTTTTATACACTCCTATAAGTTTATATAAGTTTTCTGTTACTGCTATTAAAAAATAACTCAAGGGCTAGGGATGTGGCTCAAGCGGTAGCACGCTTGCCTGGCATGGGTGCGGCCCGGGTTCTATCCTCAGCACCACATACAAACAAAGATGTTGTGTCCACTGAAAACTAAAAAATAAATATTAAAAAAAATTTCTCTCTCTCTCTCTCAAAAAAAAATAAATAAATAAATAAATAACTCAAGCTAAGTAGCTTAAAACCCCAGGATTTTTTTGTCTCACAGTCTGAATGCCAAAAGTCCCATATTAAGGTGTCAGCAAGAACACCCTGTCCCTGGAAGCTATAGCTGAATGTACATTTTTTTTTTCTTCTTCCAGCTTTGGGTCACTGTTGGCATTCCTTAACTTATGATCATATTACTTCAAGTTCTGCCTCCATTGTCACATTGCCACCTATACTTCTGTCTGTCTTCTCCTCTACATGTCATCTATAAGAGCATTTCTCATTCCATTAAAGACCCAACCAAAATAATTCAAGGTGACCTCCTCATCCCCTTAATTTAATTACATATGAAAACACTTTTAAAAAATAAGGTAGGATTCATAGGTTCTGAGGATTAAGATATGGACATAACTGTTGGAGGATCACCATTCAACTCAACACATATCTCAATATCAAATGAGCATTGCACAGTATTCATCAGGGGCAATGAGAAGGCATAAAGAGTAGTAGTTGTCTGCACAGATTGTTAATTTATACCCCAGCTCAATCTCTTAAACTAAGGGACAACAGATAAAATTACTAACATGTTTTGAGTCATCTCTCAAATTGGTATAAATAGTATCTACATCAATGGAAAAAATGTTCAGCATCACTAATAGGCAAGGGCAAGTCAAAATTGCAGTGATATCATCCAATGGCTAATATAAAAAAGACCAAATAAAACATATGCTTTAAAGGATGTGAAGAAAAGGAAACCCTTTCACGCTGTTGGTAAGAATACACATTAGTGCAACAATTTTTGAAAACAGTATGGAGGTTCCCCAGAAAATTTAAAATAGATCTACCATATGACCCAGAAGTGCCACGTTGGGGTATATCCAAAGGAAATGAAATCAGTGTCTCAAAGAGACATCTACACTCCATATTCACTACATCACTCTTCAAAATTACCAAGAAATACAACTAATATATCCATCAACCTATCAATAAAAAAGAACTAGTAATACATATAAACAATGGAATACTATTCAGCTATAAAAAAGAATAAAATTATCCTTTGCAACAGTATGGATCAAGCTAGCAATTATTATTTTGAGTGAAATAGGGCAGATAAATAAAGACAAGTATTGCATGATCACTCATATAAGAACTTAAAAAATGATCTCAGAAGTTGAGAGTAAAATGATATAGGATGGTGACTATAGATAAAAATTATGTACTGCATTTCAACTGATAAGAAAAAGGAATTTGAAAATTCTACCATAAATAAACAATACATGCTTGAAGAGATATTTTAAACCTCATTTAAGCATTATACAATACATATATGTATTGAATGGCAGATTACCCTCTTTATATGTACAATTTTATATTATTTTTGTTGCAGTTAAAATAAATTTTTAAAGAGTTAAAACATTATTTGGGGTGTTAGATAAGATATATGAAACAATTAAAACATTCCCAGCATTTATTAATTTAAGAATATATTTTAGTTATTATTTTAAGTGCAAAATACATATTCAGCCATCTCAAGAAACATTTACTTCATGAGAGCTATACAAGAAAAAATAAAGCATAAAAGTGTACTCATAACTTTTCTCATATGTAGTAGAGTTTGTGATCTTATCACAAAAGCAATTTACCTTCCTAGCTAGTTTTGTTTCTATCAAACTGATAAAACATTTGTTTGTGTTCCACCTTTATATCACCAAGCAACTGAATGAAACAAATCTGAAGGAAGGTAAATGGCTTGAGAAAGGTAGCCTGGAATTTAAAGTTTGAAATTAATAAAAGGCAAGAGATCATCCTCAGCCATGTTTTTCCTCCTCTCTTCTATTGAATTTAATAATAAGTGAGTGTGTGGGTATAAGTGTGGGTGGTAGAGAAAAAAAGAGATAGAGATAGAGAGAGAGAGAGAGAGAGAGAGAGAGGGAGAGAGGGTATGTGTGTGTTTGTAGGTCTATCTTGCTTGAGATTCATTGACCACTTAGGTCTTGTGGATTCACTCTATTTCATTAATTCTAAAAAACTTCCAGCTATTCTCTCTTAAAAAAATTCCCTCCTTCCTTTCCCCATTTCTGGGACTATAATTACAAATACGTTGGAATATTTGCTATCTCACAAGTCTTGGGGCATTCTATTGGGTTTTATTTTTTATGTATTCGTTCTATCTATCTATCTATCCATCCATCCATCCATCATCTATATTTATCATTTATCTATCTCTCCACCCATCCTAGCTTTAGTTTGGGTGATTTCTTTTAACCTGTCTACTTTCTTTCACTGTCTACAATATTTTGATAAGTTCATACGATGAATTTCCCATGTCTGATACTCTCTTTTTCTGTTCTGGCATTTACTTTTATTTTCTTCACATGTTACTTTCTTTTTCTTGAAATTTCCCAATTGTTCTTTTTATCTCAGAGAAAAATAAATAGTAATATAAATAACAGTTACCGTTTGAAAAAGAGATGTTTCCTCCTCTTTTAGGCTGCCATGGGAAGGCGGAAGAAACCCATATACATGATGCTTCAGCAAGTTCTGATCTTCATTACAGATTCATGATGCCAGTATATTCTAGGAGACTCCAATTTCACCGCTGGCTTCAAATATATTGATTTTGAGATAGAGATATTTCCTTAAGCGTAGGATGGGTTCTGAGTACTGGTCATACTCCAGAACTTTCTTTGTATCCCAGGGTAGTAGCTAACTCTTGAGTTGTGGGAGAGCTCCCTCGGTTTTATACTCAAATATCCAGGCTTGTGTGTGACTAAGGACTCCTCAATCTCTCTCTCTCTCTCTCTCTCTCTCTCTCTCTCTCTGTGTGTGTGTTTGTGTGTGTGTGTGTGTGTGTGTGTGGTGTGTGTGTGTGTGTGTCTTATCTCTTTTCCCAGTTCTGCCTCTGGATTTTCACTTTGGAAAGATCTTTCTCCACTTTGCTGCATTATTCGTAGCCTACAATGAGACAGAGTTTTGAACTAAATAAAGGGCTTCTGTACACAGTCAGGATTCTTCTCAGGCACCTTCTGCTTCTCTCATCTTCCATACACCACCTGCATTTGGTGAAAGCCCTGTGAACCTCCTGGGAATCTCTCACAGCTCTTCCTTCTTCCTCTCATCCTTCAGCAATAGTTCATGACTACATGCTCACTGAGGGCCCTGTACATTTGATGGATCATTTTCAGCACTCATGCCTTGCTTCCAGCCTTTAGCTTACAACCTCCATAAACTCAACAAGCTCATGTACCTGAACTATCTTTCAATTCTCTTGCTCTGACCTTCACTTGCAGTGTGCCTGGTGAAGACCTCATGTATCCTATGATGATACCCATAGTCTTTCTGTTCTTCAAAAAGTATTTTAATGATCTCTATTATCCAATGAGGAAAATCTTTAAAAATGTATTTTATTTTACAAAAGCACAAATGTAATACTGGAACTTCACAAGAATGTCATTAAAATAGATAAGAGTAGACTGATTTTTCTCATGAACACAGATACAAACTTCTTAGTTAAATGTTCGCACTGTGAATTCTGTGATATAGGAAAAAGATAATACATTGAGACCTAGCTCAATTGCGTGAAACAATCAGAAAACTGGTAGATACTGAGATCCCTTAGAAAACTATTACTCTTTTCAGGCTATATGCAATCAGTAAAATTCTGGTTCATTTTTATTAAATATTAATAGTTCTTATTATTAAATATTATGAAATATCTGGTTTATTTGTCAGCTATTTTGAGACAAATTTACTTTCTTTCCACAAAGAGTGCAAATATGAAATAACTATGGATTCCCAGTTCACTACAAGTACAGAACCTTCTCTCCTTGGAATACGATAAATTTATGTTTATATTCATTTTAAATTCTCTGATTGTTTTAAAAATAAAAATATAATTTTATGCTTTATTTAGTTTTCTTGGTAAGTCACAATTTTTTTGGTAGAACAACAAAAGCCCTCACAAAAATAAAAATAGATAAGTGAAGCTTTTTTAAAATTAAATACTTCTATTTATCAAGACTTTATTAAAAAGTACCAATGTAGTCTATGGTAGGAGGAAATATCTTTCATTACAAAGATGATTTATATAAATATATGCTTATATGCAAATAAGCCACAAACATATTTACATATATGCAAAATATGTATTGTTCTCCTAAAAATCAATAAGTAAAATGCAGACACTCAATTAAAAAATAAATTAAAATATTTTTAAAAGGCTTTTCATAAAAAGAGGACATATAATTTCAGTTGTACGTCATTCATTAGGTAAAAGCAAGTTAAATTCACAATGAAATGTCACTCCATATATACAAAAGTGGTCAAATTAATGAGGCTAACATTATTAAAATTTAACATGATGTAGAGCAACTGCAAGTGTATATACTAGTGAAGAGTTACAACCATTTCAGAACACTATTTGCAAGTGTCTGCTAAAACTCAACATATGTGAAATATGTATACACATGTCTACAGAACTATATGTATAATAATTTTTATAGCAACCCTACCTTTAGCAGTCAAACATAGAAACAACCCAAATAGTCTTGAAGAACACATTATAAATACATTGTGGTATAATCACATAGTGGCATATTGCAATTCAATGAAAATTAAGTATTCGTACCCACAACATGGGTATGTTGCAGAGAAATTAAGTGAATTCAGTCAACAGACAAAATTAATATAAGATGATAAAAATCATAATGATGGCTTTCCTGGTCGGTTATAGAATCAGGATTGTATCAGTGAGAGGCATCCTAGTCTTGTCTAATATTTCTGATTCTGGTATCAGGTACACATTTGGAATCATTAATTAAGCCACAAATGTAAAATTTGAGCAGTTTATGCATGTTATACTTTGATATTTTTAAAAGTGGCAGAGCAGAACCTCAACACCTAAAGTCTTGTCATTACTGCCACTTCACCAAGGTACAAATTTTTAAGAGTTTTGACTTTTTTTTCATGTAATAAATATTAATTGTGACATCAAAAAGTCAGACTACATGTATTTGAGAAATGTTACTTACTTAACATAAAATCAAAATATTCAATTTCACCACAGATAGACATATACCTCAGTGTGAATGTCAGCTTTCATCTATTCTTAATTATTCATTTCAATGCTAATTTCTGACCTGTGAAATTTTTGTCATCTTCAAATGATTCAGTTGTGCATTTAAAAAGACATTTTAAATATATTATTCAAATATTTATATGTTCTGCTCAAGAATAGCTTTATCAAGTCAGCACACTATGGTAATACAGGAATACTTGTTTATAGTAGCATAACTCACAATGACCAAACTCTGGAACCAGCCTAGGCGTCCATCAGTGAGACGATGAATTAATAAGGAAAATAAATATTATGTGAGAGTGTGTGTGTGTGTACATATATATGAAATAGAATTTCATTCAGCCATAAAGAAAAATGAAATTATGTCATTTACAAGAAAATAGATGGAACTTGAGAACATTATATTAAGCAAAGTAAGCCAAACTCTGAAAGTCAAGAGTTATGTGTTTTCTTTTATAGCTAAAGAGGTAAAAGAAAAAGAAAGGGGAGGGGGAGCTCATGAAATGGAAGACAGATCAGTAGAGAAGAGGAAAGAGACCAGTGGGAGACAGGAGGGGAGGAAAGGAGAAATACTTGGGAATGATTTTGGCTAAATTATGTTGTCATATTGTGTACATGTACAAGTATGTAACAACAAACCCCACCATTATGTACAACTCTAATGCACCAATAAAAATATGGGAAAAAATGGATGGCTTACCCAAATATTAAACATGTCAGATTGCCAGAATTAACTTAAAAATTATTAAAATATTTTAGCAAATTATTTCATATTTTCCCTTATCTCCATTTGATGGTATAAAAGTTCCTTAGTTTTTCTCATATATGATTTATGACTTTTGAGCATGAAATGATTTGTAGTAAGGATTTTTTTCTATAGGCATTTCCTAAATCTTGGGTCATTCAGGCCATATTTCAAGTTGTTTTTTACCAGGGCCCTGTGAGTTTTAAATGTTCTGCACCAGTTAATGTAACTTTGTGTTCCAGTCACATAGGTAGCAATGTATTAGGCCCTGAGGCAATATGAGTGAAGCTTGAGTTCAAACACCTCCTCCGAAATGCTTCATCATTTCATAGCCCTCCTTAGACTGCTACCTGTCTGCAGCTTCCCAATGACAGTAGGCGCAATTACTTTGATATCTGTTCCTACAAGGGACGGTAAATGGGTCCCTGACCCTTTGAAGGATTTACCTACCCCCATATTGTACAAGCTTGAGACAGGATTCTTCATTTCTGTTTGAATATCAAACTCCATAATCCTAGGCCTTTACCTTCTTTGTATAGTCTTGAGTATTTCCTTCTTCAGCTTACATTCATCAAATAGTTTCTTATTTTTCGTTTCCAAAAATTTTCCATTACTTTTCTTTTTTAGAAACATAATTGTATAACTTAAAAGTATTATATCTTACGTGTGCACATGTGATATCTTGTGTATGTATCTGCAGTGGGTAGGACTGACTTTCTATCTTAGCTTTGTTTATCTCATTGACCAAAATTTTATTGTAATTTTTTAAATATTTTTATTTTTCAGAAACAACTAGCTGTCCAAGTAAACTTCATTTATGCAAATGCAATCTATTACTAACCCAAGTATTGTCTTAGTTTGAAAATTTAGTACTGAAGCTGTTCAGGAGACTGAGACAGGAGAATGACAAGTTTAAATCCAGCCTCAGCAACTGCAAGGCGCTAAGCAACTAAGTGAGACCCTGTTTCTCAATAAAATCCAAAAGAGACCTGGGATGTGGCTCAGTGGTCAAGTGCCCCTGAGTTCAACCCCCAGTACCAAAAATGAATAAATAAATAAATAAATAAATAAATAAATATAAAAATTAAGCAAGGTTTGAGATAGGTTCCCAATACTGTTCAGCTATTCATCTCTACGATTTACTTCATATTAATTTTAAAATTCTGGATATTTTGGAATATTCATGTAGTACCACTTATTTGTAATTAGCATGGATGTCTATAAGTAATACCCATAAGGGCGCACATTTAAATGTGACAAATAAGCTTATTTGAAAATATTTTATTTCCCAAATAAGTTTCTATGAAATGTAAGTCACCTTCTCTCCAGCTTGAAGAAATTCAGCTAATAATTTGGTGGTTACCATGATAAAAACCCAGCCACTGATGCTTGCTGCTATCCTCTTTGGTTGTGCAGACATCTTCACTGTGTGCTCATTCAACTAGACCCTTTAAAACAGGGCTCCATAGCACATATGAGTTTATCCTTTATCCATGGGTACAATATAAACACAACCTTTTGCATATCCTAAGCCATGTTCTTCTCCTCTTAAAAAGATGCATATCATATACCAGTATGTCTTTAAACTTAAAATTATGATCAGACTGTGAGGTTGGTCTAGTACAACATCCTGGAATTTATACTATGTTATGTTAATACTGCTAGCAAAACTTTTCTGAATGCTTTGAATTTCTATTAGAAGATGCTTCTTAAATTTCTGCAGACTGATACATTGGGTCTTTTCAAGTACTGTGATAGAGGCCAGATTTATTTGTTCCAGAAAAGCATTGGAAGACCTTATTATTAACACCTGTAAAAGGTAATGCAATACTATATCATTTAAGAATTTTTCAAAACTATGAGATTTAGAGAACAATTTTTCAACATAAATACCAATAAGGCCTTCAACTAAACAGCTGAGTCTATTTATGAAATTAATTTTCCATCTCTTTGAGAAATGTTAGTTTTTTTCTATTTGATTCCTTGAGGAGCTCAAAATGATAAAAAAGTAAATATTTATAAGGTCCTGAGAATTGGTTCTGTACAAACAATAAGATGAAAATGGAAACAAGATATATTGTTTTTTTTTTTAAGAGAGAGAGAGAGAGAATTTTTTAAATATTTATTTTTCAGTTTTTGGTGGACACAACATCTTTATTTTAATGTGGTGCTGAGGATGGAACCCAGCGGCCAGGGCATACCAGGCGAGCGTGTTACTGCTTGAGCCACATCCCCAGCCCAACAAGCTATATTCTAAAGCAGCAGAGTATTTTCTTCTTATCTGCAATATCATTTTTTGCAGTTTTTCACAGAAGCCACTGTCCAAATATATTATATAGAAAATTCCAGAACCAGGCAATTCATAAGTTTAAAATTGTACTTTGCTAGTAATGAGATAAATTCGTGTACCATCCAGTTCCATGCACTTAGACCATTCCCTTATTCCCAGTATCTACACTGTATACACTATCTGCCCATTAGTCATTTTGGCATCTGTCTAGGTTATTAGATCAACCGTTGTGGTATGACAGTACTTGTGTTCAAAGAACCCTATTTTACTTAATAATGGCCCAATGCTTAACAGTAGTGATGCTGACAGTTCAGGTATGCCCAGGAAACCCATAAAGTCTTTTATTTGAAAAATTAAAAGTACTATAAGATTTTTAGAGATAGGATATTCATATAATTTTTATTATAGTGTATAATTGTTGCATTTTATTAGCTATTTTTTGTTAATCTCTTACTGTGCCTAATGTAGGAATTAAATTTTATCAGAAAAAAATGTGGTATGTATACAATGAAGTTTTACTCAGCCATAATGGAGGACAAAATTATGTCATTGGCATGAAAATGGATGGGACTAGAGAATATCATGCTAAGGAAGGTAAGCCAGACTCAGAAAGTCAAGGGTCATTTATTTTCTCTCCTATATGGAAGTTAGAGGGGAAAAAGGAAAGAAAAGGAACCTCATGAAAATAGAAGAGAGACCAGTAGAAAGTAGGTTGGGGAGGAAGGAGGAGAGGTAAAGGGGATGAATAGGATAATTAAATAGATTTACACTATACACATTTATATAAATATATCACAATGAATCCCACTACTATGTATAATTATAATGCACCACTAAAAGTTTTATAAAGTAAAATAAAATAAACTTTATTATAGACATGAATAAGGGAAAAAACAGTGTATAAAGTGTTTGGTAGGATCCATGGTTTCAGATATCCACTGGGCATCTTTCATTATATGCCCCACAGATAAGGGAGAACAACTATAGTATAAACATTCTTTATTATTAATACAAGGACATTATTATAAAATCCATGGGCAAAATGCAGTCTCTTTACCCTTAAAGTTTTCTTAGACTTGTTTTTGCTTATTATACAATGAATATTTTTTACTTCTCATTTGAACTTAATCCACTAAAGCTACAGGCCCACATAAATACAACTCTGCCTTTCTACATTTTACTTGCATTGAGTGGACAAGTTGTAATAAGGATGACTTCAATAAAAGTATGTAGTTCTTATAAGTGTAGTTTCTATGTGATAGTTTGTTTGTTCAAATTAATTTTCTTAGGAGGTAGCACTCACTGATGACCTCTGAGAAATTGAATTACAGACTTTACCAAATAATTTTAGTTTTAAAGGGTAGAGTTTTTGTCATAAAACTGTTTTGATTTGAAGAGTTCATTTCATTTTCCCCAAAGTTTAGAATTTTTTTCTCAGCTTTTGAAAAGAGCAGAGAGTACAGTTTTTCTCTTAATAACAATTTGCCCAGAATAGTTTCATCATTAGTCATATGCTTGCTCTGTGATATGCTGCTAGATTCAGAAGCTAGAAGGAAACAAAGGCACAAAGATAATGGGAACTTCTGTTATTGCTGACAAAACCAATAATAAATGTGACTTAAATCTATCCATCAGTATCTGAAAACACAGTGGTTCCACTGAAATTAATTTGGGTTCATTCCCTTGGTCTATAAAGATATACTTTAATTTATAAGCTTCAAATAAAGTACATTGTTTTACTTCAAATAATATACAATTTTTTTTGCAAAATTGTTCCTATGGAGATTTTAATTAATACCTCTTGCTTTTTGTTACAGTAAAGATCTCATTCTTTCCATAGAAAGAGCAAACACAGTTAAGATTATTTCTCAAAAATTAGGCATTGTGTTAGTCAGCTTTTTTTTTCCCCACTGGGGTCAAAACACATGACAAGAACAACTTTGAGGAGAAAATGTTTATTTTGAGTTTATGGTTTTAGAGGTTCAGTCCATGATTAGCTGACTCCATTGCTCTGGGTTTGAGGTGAGACTCAACATAATGGTGGAAGGTATTGGGGAGGAGAGTTGATCTGCTCATGGCAACTGGGGAAAAAAGAGAAAAATTGAGAAATTGTGGGCATTTGCAAGGAACCAGATAGAAGATATAATCCACAAGGGGCTTCCCCAGTATCTACTACCTTCAAAACCTACCTATCCAGTAGTCCATTTAAATTATTAAGTTGAAATCATGCCAACTAATAGCTAAGTAATTTTAAAAAAACTTAGAAGTAATAAGGTCATCAATAATAAGTCATAAGGTCATCAATAAATGAGCTGAAATGATAAATGGATTTTCAGAAATTGACTAATTGCTTTCACATATTGTTAAGTTTGTATATACAAAGAGATGTTTTCAATTTATGTATTTTTTGCACCATTTTTTACTTTAATTCTTTTTTAACCAACTTGCTTATTTTGTGTGTGTGTGTGTGTTGTCCATAATTTTGAAAACTTCATTTCTAGCTCTAAATGTTCTAAAAGAAAATTTCAAAATTTTAACACCATTTGAATAACATTTTCTATTTTCTTAAGTTTTTATTTTAGAATTTTTTATCATATTCTGTCAATGATCTCCACTTCATTTATTTAAATCATGTTTTTATCTTTTTCCATTGTACATGTATTTTACTTTTATGCAGGGTTTTCCAGAAACATTTTAGGCATAATTTTATACTTTGATGTCATTATATTACTGCAATTTCAAGCAAGTTCTGCTTTCAAGATTGAAGCTACAGAAGGAAATATGTGCAATCTCAATACACCTTCAGTGTGTATTTGGAGAGTAAAATTGAACCAACTGCTAAGAAACATGTATGAATTTTCCAAACCTTCTAAGAGCTCACACACTTAAAAAATTAATTCCTCTCCCTACCAATTTTTGATAAAAGGATGAAAATACTTAAGGTCCATAAAAATTGCAAAATCATTCCCATGATGCACAAAATTACAAGTAGTTGGAAAGCAATGGCTAGAAATATTCATTTTTGACCAATTCATCATGTTGAACAATTTGTCATTATGTTCAATTTGTTGAATCACTCAATTTATTTTCAACCAATTCACCTGTCATTTAATAAAATCACTTTATAGGTGCCAAAGTTATCTCTGAAATTTAAAAGACCCTAGGAGATAAAAACTCTGTTCAAAGTGAATTGTTATAAAATCTTCCAAGGGAAATTTTCCTTGACTTTGTTCCTTCTCCTTTCAGTGAATTTAATGACTATGTGTGTAACATGTTTTAATTTGATAAGTGCTTTGAATCTTAGCAGTGTTTATGTTGAGGTGTGACATGCAAAGTCCTCAAAATTATCAATTTTATATAACTTCATATATTAAATATATCTAGGATACATCAGTGAGTAAAAATAACAAAAGGCAAAATAATATGGCAAGATTTTACACTTGCATTAAATAAAGTAACACAAAATTCTGCATGTTTTGGCATACCCCTGAACAAATGAGATTGGAAAAATGAGTTATAAAGAAAGAACTCATTTTCATTTGATAGGTTTTTATGGTATTTAGAATTTTTATATACATTTAGTAGTTGGATAGTTTTAAAAAGGTTATAAGGTTTCTGTGGCTTCCCAGAATCTGGCCACTCACCCAGATGGATTTTAAATCACATGTAGAGAAATGCATCAGAATTTAGGTTGAGTAGGAAATTTGCATACCTACCCATAATCTTGATATTCAGAGATCTATGCATGAGGGGGTTCACATAGACCCTATGTAAGGATATGTACCTTTGACTCCAAAAATCCTAAAAGTTGTTTGGTGATTTGGGTTTCTTCTGTCATTGGGACAGAAAATATAAGACAGAGGCTTTTTAGGTTTAATCAAAGCAAATATGTATTAAGACAAATACTTTATTCAAGACAATAGAGGAGAAAGACTAAACTCAAGTCTGCTGAAAGAAAAGTCTGGAAGGTTTTAAAGCAGTGGGATGAGTCAGTTGAAAAGTACAAGAATGTTAGGGATAGCTTAAGTGGGATGTGTCATATACATGGAGTTTTTCCTAATTTTATTTTTATTTTCTGATCAAACTAGCTGTGGTTGCTAATTTAATATCCATCAAATTTGGGTTCTTACACACTCACAGACTTGGAGATAGGGCCACTGTCTTATTATTATTATTATCATTTTAAAATTCATGGCTGAACTTTCCTAAAAGGGTGATTTATTTTTACAGATTAATACATTAGAATTTAATTTTCTTATGTTTAAAATATACATTATAGTAGGTCAGTATTTTTGTTTGCCAGTTGGTTGTTGTCATTGTTGCTATGTTGTTTTTTTTTCCTTTTGACTTTCCTTTTTTTAATTTATTTTTGCATTAAAATTCTTAATATACTGTTATACCATGGCTTGTCATATCTGATTATATATAAGGTATGTTGACACCAAATTCACATCTTCATACACGTATTTTGTATAATGATGAGGGTCTCATTTCACCATCCATGCTATTTCCCTTCTCCCTCTCTTTCCCACCCACCTCTATTCCCTATCTAGAGGTAATCTTCCTCCCTTGCTCTCCCTCCCAACCCCATTTTGAGTCACCCTCTTTATTTCAGAGAAGACATACAGCATTTGGGTTTTTTTTTTTTTTTTGATTGGCTAACTTCACTTAGCCTAATCTTCTCTGATGCCATCTATTTCCCTTCAAATGCCATAATCTTATTATTTTTTAGTGCTGAGTAATATTCCATTGTGTATAAATGCCATATTTTTTTAATCCATTCATCCATTGAAGGACATCTAGGTTGGCTCTACAGTTTAGCTGTTGTGAATTGTGCTGCTATAAACATTGATGTGGCTGTGTCCCTGTAATATGCTGTTTTTAGGTCCTTTGGGTATAGTCTGAGAAGAGGAATAGCTGGGTCAAATGGTGGTTCTATTCCCAGTATTCCAAGGAATCTTCATACTGCTTTCCAAACTGGCTGCACCAATTTGCAGTCCCACCAGCAATGTATGAGTGTAGCTTTTTCCCCTGCATCCTCTCCAGCACTTGTTGTTGTTTGTATTCATAATAGCTGCCATTTTTACTGGAGTGAGATGGTATCTTAGAGTGGTTTTAATTTCCATTTCTCTGATTGCTAGAGATGATGAGCATTTTTTTTGTATATTTGTTGATTAATTGTATATTCTCTTCTAAGAAGTGTCTGTTCAGGTCCTTGGCCCATTTATTGATTGGATTATTTGTTTTTTTGGTGCTTTCTTGTTGAGCTCCTTATATATCCTAGAGATTAGAGCTCTATCTGATGTGTGAGGGGTAAAAATTTGTTCCCAGGATGTAGGCTCCCTATTCACCTCACATATTATTTCTTTTGCTGAGAAAAAACTTTTTAGTTTGAATCCATCCCATTTGTTGGTTCTTAGTTTTAATTCTTGTGCTATAGGTATCTCCTTAAGGAAGTTGGGGCCTAACCCCACTGATGGAGATTAGAGTCTACATTTTCTTCTATTAGACGCAGAGTCTCTGGTTTAATTCCTAGATTCTTGATCCATTTTGAGTTAACTTTTGTGCATGGTGAGAGATAGGGATTCAATTTCATTTTGTTGCATATGAATTTTTAGTATTCTCAGCATCATTTGTTGAAGATGCTATCTTTTCTCCAGGGCATGCTTTTGGCACCTTTGTCTAATATAAGGTAGTTGTAATTTTGTGGGCTAGTCTCTGTGTCCTCTATTCTGTACCATTGGTCTAGGAGCCTGTTTTGGTGCCAGTACCATGCTATTTTTGTTACTGTTTCTCTGTAGTATAGTTTAAGGTCAGGTATAACAATACCACCTGTTTCACTCTTCCTGCTTAGAATTGCTTTAGCTATTCTGGGTCTCTTATTTTTCCAGATGAATTTCATGATTGCTTTTTCTATTTCTATGCAGAATGCCATTAGGATTTTGATCAGAATTGCTTTGAACCTGTATAGTGCTTTTGGTGGTATGCTCATTTTAATAATATTAATTCTGCCTATCCGTGAGCAAGGTAGATCTTTCCATCTTCTAAGGTCTTCTTCTATTTCTCTCTTTAAAGTTCTATAGTTTTCATTGTAAAGACCTTTCACCTCTTTTGTTAGTTTGATTACCAAGTAATTTTTTTGAGGATATTGTGAATGGGGTAGTTTTCCTCATTTCCTTTTCAGAGGATTGTCACTGATATACAAAATGCCTTTGATTTATGGGTGTTGATTTTATATCCTGCCACTTTGCTGAATTCATTTACTAGTTCTAGAAGTGTCTTTGAAGAGTTTTTTGGGTCTTCTAGGTATAGAATCTTATTATCAGCAAATAGTGCTAGTTTAAGTTCTTCTTTTCCTATAGTTATTCCTTTAATTTATTTCATCTATCTAATTGCTCTGGCCAAACCACTGTCTTCTTTGATGACTACATTTCAAAGGATTGATCTTGGGTCTTTTAAAAATATATTGCTAGACTATAAAACGGACAATATTTTAAAAGAAGTAGGAAAAATGCAATTATGAGTTTTCTAAGTAAATGTTCTAAGAAAATCCAAGTCAAAAGTTTATTGTCAAGGGGCTGGGGATGTGGCTCAAGTGGTAATACGCTCGCCTGGCATGTGCGGGATCTGGGTTCGATCCTCAGCATCGCATAAAAAAAAAATAAAGATGTTGTGTCCACCAAAAACTGAAAAATAAATATTAAAAGAATCTCTCTCTTTCTTCTCTCTCTCTTAAAAAAAGTTTATGGTCAAAAAGAACTCTCTTTAAACTATAGTTAAGCTGAAGGGAATATTAAGGACATCATGGTCATTTGTATAAATTTTTACTCCATAAGACCAAGGTTCCTTTGCTTTTCAAAACATAAAGGATCCTGCAAAAATAAGTGGAAGAATATCTTATGTTTATTGGTTAGAATAATTTATATTATTAAAATATTCATACTACCAAAGTAATCTACAGATTCAATGCAATCTTTCAAAAGAAGTGGAAAAAAATGATTCTAAAAATGCATATAATACCTAAACAGGCCCCAAATAGTTAAAGCAATCTTAAATAAAAAAAACAAATACAGAAGCACTACACTATATGATTTTAAAATATACTACAAAATTACAATAATCAAAATAACATAGTTTTGGCACAAAAATACTTACAAGTCAATGGAATATATTAGAGAGCTCAGAAATAAAATAACACATTTATAATTAATTGATCTTTGACAAAGATATCAAGTACACACAATGGGAAATAATATTGTCTTCAATAATTGGCACTGGGAAAACTAGATTTACATATATATATATATAATGAAATTAGACCCTTATCTCATAGGACATACAAAATTCAACTCAAGTTGGATTAATGACATAAATATAAGATCTTAAACTGTAAAACTACAGAAAACAAAATTGAAAACAATCAACAAGTAAAGAGACAAGCTACAGAATGGGAAAAATGTTTACATACCATAGGTAAGATAATGAGTTAATATTCAAGCTATATAAGTAACTCAGACCTCAATAGTGAGACAACAAATAATCTATTTTAAAAATGAGGCATGAACTTGGATAGACAATTCTCAAAAGAAGGAATAGAATGGGCATCAAGTACATAAAAACTGCTTAACAACAGTAATCATTAGAGAAATCCAAAAATAATAAAAATGATATAACCCCTCACACCTACTGGTTTTGCTATTATTAGAAAGACTGCAGATAACAAATGTTGTTATGGAGGATTCTAGTTGTTTGAGTAATAGGAAGCTTGCACAGACTGATGAAGCATCTCAAAGAAAATACTACTCAAGCAACAAAAGATATCCCAATATTTCCTAAAACCTAAAATATGAGCCAGGAGATGATAGAGATATGAGTTTTCAAATTCTCCCTCTGAGAAGGGAGAAGGAGGAAGGAAAGGAAGAAAGTGAATGCATATTGAAGATTTATGCATATTGAGTTTGGGGACTATAGAATAGAATACTGCATTCACACTGCACTGTAGAAGGGAAATAGTGCTTTTCTATGGGAAAAAAATTGTTGATGACTTGATTTTAAATATTAAGTTATATATGTCTGAAAAGAACTATGGTATAGAAAGTAACTGTGAACATAATGGAGAGACACAAAAGGGCTTCTGTACATTGGGGAGAGAGTATTGATTGCATATACCACTCCTTTGGTACTGGGAGTCAAACCAAGGGCCTTTCAGAGACAGAATCTTGACCAAACAAAATGTGAGGAAGAGGAAAAAAAATATATTTGTTTTGTGGATCAAGTCCTTCTGAAGGGCACTGCAAACCAAAAGGCAGTTGCAGGCATGAACTAAAGAGAAGAGCAGCTAATAAGAGAACCACTCCAAGGCTGCTAACATGGCAATACTGTTACCTGGAGAACTTCAGGAGAGATGCACAGATGTGAAGGTAAGGGATGCTTTGAAGAATCATACATACACACACACAAAAAAAATGGCAAAAAAAGGGGTCACATAATGTAATTTCTTCTAAAAATGTGGGAAAGACTTTTTGTTTAAAATCAAAGCTTCTTCACTAGAAAGGTAAAGGTAGAAAACTTGGGCCCAAGAAGGCTGAAAGCCTGTCATGCCACTTCTCTATCTCTGTGTCAAAAGGATTGTTAACTGTAACCCCTAAAGCCTTTAGGTGGATGAGTAGTGAAAAGGAGTAGAAAAAGCCTTATTTGATTAATAATTATGTGGCATTGATTTTTATTAAGTTTGAAGACATTTGATGCCAAAATTCTTTCAATTTAAACATTATGGCCATGACTTCTTATCTTCTTAGATAAAAAGTACCCTGACAGAAAGTTCTCCAAACTCACTGGGACTTAAATTCATTGTTCCTATTATCTTTTCACTATATAAATAGTACCTTCAACTTTTTATCCTGTACTATTTACAGGAATACCCTGAAAAATATTTCCCAACTAAATGTTCCTCATCAGAGCATTTTTGTTTCCAATACACAATTTTAATAGTTGTATCTCTCAGCTATCCCTGACAAGTGTATCTGTGTTTCAGCCCATACGTTTGGTAGAACAATATATTTATGTTCCCAAAACTCAACACAGCATTGTAAGTAACAAGAGCAAAATATTTAGGCAAATTCTGATATACATCCCAAATATAATTGATAGAACGTCAGAATTGTATGTAAGCATATTGAAGATCAGTTTCTACATAATTGGTATGCAAACTAAGCATGTTTCTATATACAAAATTATTGTTAGTTATTGGTAAGATAACTAACAATATAATTTGACTAGCAAAATGCATGCACACACATACACATACAAAAACAACTGTATTTACATTTTAGGAAGTTGGTTGGAGATTTAGAGTTGACATATAATTCCCTTTTAACAAAATAAGATACAACTTTTTGGTTGACCTTTTT